>NC_064252.1:27942631-29192631 GCF_003254725.2 Canis lupus dingo | reverse complement strand
GTTATCCATCTTTCCCCTCAGTTCAAGAGGGGATTCTCTACCTATAGAAAGCTGTGGGGAAACAGAATTTTCAGCAGCATTTTCTAAACATCACTCCATGCTTCTGACATTAATTTTATGGTCATTAAACTAATAGTTTAAATAAAATGAATCCAAAGCTGCAGAAAGATCTCACACTCCTTTAAAGAAAGGTTCAGCCATTATTGTTACAGTAAGTTCTTCTGCATGAAATAAATCAGAACAAATGTACAAAGGCTGCTAAAAATGAAGAAATATATGATCACGGATTGGAAAGCTTGGTATTCTTAAGACGATCATGCACCCCAAATCCCACAAACTCAATCACAATCTCAGATATTTTTGCAGGAACTGACAAGGTGTTATTAAAATTTATATGGAAATGCAGAGAGCCTAGAAAAGCCAAAGTGATTCTGAAAAAGAACACAAATTGGAGGACTTATACTACCTGGTTTCAAGACTTAATACAAAGCTGCAGTAATCACAACAGTATGGTACTGGCTTAAAGGCAGACAAATCAAATGAATGAGCAGAAAAGAATCCAAATAGACACATGCATATACAGTCAGTATTAAGGCATGAAGTCAATTCAGTGGGAGAAAGGAAAGTCTTTTAACAAATAAAAAACTGAATACCCAGTAGAAAGAAAATTAAACCTCAACTTATCCCACATATGTAAAAGTTAACTGGAAAGAGGTTAACAGGCCTAAATATACGAGTATTTTAAAACTTCTAGAAAAAAATGGAGGATATTCATCACAATTTTGCAATAAACAATTCTTTGGGCTAAAAAACAGGAACCACTGAAGAAAAAATTGATAAACTGAATTCCATCAAAACTTAAAAACTTCTTGCTCTTTGAAAGAAAGGTATTGCTAAGATAATAAAAAGACCAGATGGAGACTGGGAGACAGCACTTACAATACACACAGCTGGCAAAGAATACACATCCACAATCTACAAAGAACTGTTACAAATCATAATAAAAAGAACAAAAGCATCTTTTTAAAAAATGGATTAATGACTTTAACAGACAAACTCCCATAAAAAGATATACCAATGGGCAGAAAATACACAAATGTGTGGCTCATCATTAGCTATCAGGGGTATGAAATTAAAGCCGAATGTGATACCATTTCACAGCCATTAAAATAACCACAAGACTAAGAACATCAAATGTTGACAGGGATGTAGAACAACAAATACTTCCACTCACAACAGTATATCCACTTGGTAGAACTGTTCTGCAGTTTTATTTTTTTTTTAAGTTAAAATACTCCTTATATTTACCCCAAAGAAATAAAAGCATATGTATATAAAAACATTTGTACAAGTATGTTCATGAAGCTTTATTCATAATAGCCCCAAACTGAAAATGACTGTACTGAAATCAACAGGAAAATGGGTAAATTATAGTTTATTCACAAAATGGAATGTTATACAGCTTAAAAAAAAAAAAAAGGATAAACTACCAACAGCATGGATGAATCTTAATGCTGTGCTGAATGAGATACAAATCTCTTGTAACAGACGTAAAAAAGTAGTTATCTCTTTTTTTGGGGCAGGGGAATGTTGATGGAGATCTGGAATATTCTAGGATGATAGAAATGTTATATTTCTTATTAATGATGGTGGTACCAAATTGTTAAAATTCATTAAAATGAATACTTGGTAAGTATGTTATTACATGTTACCTATAACAAAGGAAAAACAGGACAATAAAAAAAACCCACTGGCAAACATCATATTAACTGTCATTGCAAATCACCATCCCTATGACTCATTCTACACACAATAAGGTGAAAAACCTGAACTGGAAATAAACAGAGCACGGAGACACATAGTCCTTCCTTACAAATATAGCTATGGACTTAGAAAAGCCCAAAGAATTAACTACAAACAAGTAGACCTAATGATAAAATTTTGTCATATTTATACATTAACTATTTTACAACCAGCAATAATAACTTACTTAAAAAGGCAACAAAATGTATAGGATAAAACACGATGTAAGATATAAAACAAGGCCTGAGTAAACAGAGATGTATTTTGTTTCTGGAGGAATGCTTAATATAGAAATATTAATCCTTGCTAAAATAAAATGTATACCTAATGTCATTGGCTTTTTGAAAAAAAAAATTTATTTATTTAGAGAGCATGTGAATGGGGGAGGGGGATACAGAGGGAGAGGGAAAGAGCGAGAATCTCAAGCAGACTTCCTACTGAGCACAGAGCCTACCATGGGGCTCGATCTCACCACCCTGAAGACCATGACCTTGGTCAAAACCAAGAGTCAGATGCTCAGCTGACTACACCACCCAGGCAACCGAACCTAATGTCAGTTTCAATCAGAAGCAAACTGAGTCTGGACTAAATACTTTTCTAACTGGTATGTGAAAAATGACTATGAAAGTGTGGAAAGAGAAAAGCAAAGGAGTGGGGCATGCTCCATCATATAGTAAAACTCGCTTCGCTATAAAGCTACTATGATTAAATACTAAGAAAATACACAGTGATTAACAGAACACTGATCACCCTGAAATAGTTTCAAGTTTATACAGAAAATTAATAGAAGATAAAGGTAGTATTTCACCTCAGTGGGGGTAACTGTTTATTTACCTCACAGAATTTGTTACCCACCAGAGAGAAAATAAAATGAGCCCCTCACAGTGCATATTCCTTATGAGAAAAACTCAAGAAGGAATAAAATCTAAAAAAAAAAAAAAAAAAAAGGAATAAAATCTAAACAATGAAAACTATGAAAATATAAGAAAACTTGGGAGTATACCTGGGGCTGGGGACTTTTACCTGAGACAGGAAACCTCAAAACCAGGGAGGGAAAGGACAGGACCGCATAAGTCAGGAAGGAAAGGAGAGCAGTGGGAGGAGGGAAGGAAGTGAAGGGGAAGAAATGGCCCTTTGAGGCAACAGAAAAGCCAACTGGGGCAAAGAACTGCAACAGACATACATACACTGGGGTGTCATTACTAATCTAAGAGTAGGTGACACAAATTGGTAAGAAACACACAACAGAAAAAAGAGGCAAAGAATTAACTGAATGATTCACAATGAAATACCATCAAGATGCTCAATCTCGCTAACATACGGAAACAGATATTAACAGCAAAACATGTCCAATTTTTTAGTCATCTAATCAATAAAAATTTTTTTTAAAGTTTTATTGAGGTATCATTGACATACACAACAAACTGCATCTACTTTATGTATAGTGTAAGCTTCGACATATATACATGTACATTTGTGAAATCACCACCACAAACTAGTGAGCAGATCTGCTTCAAATCCCCAAAAGTTTCCTCATGTTCCTAAGAAGAAACAAGTATTACTTTTTGTAGTATAGCCTATCAAGTATTTTTTTAATATAAAAGAGATGACAAGAAAGATGTAATCAATAAGAGGAAGCTGATATGCCGCAGCACTGAATTATTTGATATCAAGAAAATGGCAGTGACATTGAGAAAAAAATTCATAACTGTTTTTCATTTTCAAGTTACCCAGCATCAAAATTCATCTGTCTCCAGTGTCCAAGAATCATTTCTAAGTGGTATTAAGGATTGCTTTACATAAAAATCTTCCTTTTGGGGACGCTTGGGTGGCTCAGCGGTTGAGCATCTGCCGTCAGCCCAGGGCCTGATCCTGGAGTTCCGGGATCGAGTCCCACATCGGGCTCCCTGTATGGAGCCTGCTTCTCCCTCTGCCTGTGTCTCTGCCTCTCTCTCTGTGTGTGTCTCTCATAAATAAATAAAATCTTAAAAAAAAAGAAAATTTTCCCTTTGTTTAGTTTTTAGAAATTAGGCTATGAAAACCTTACACTTTTTGCCTTTAATTTTTCAGGGAAAAGGTCTATCTTTGTTACCCATCACTATGTAAGTTCTTATGATCTCCAAGCTGGGGTACTGTATATGACTTCTCCTTAGTTATCCTGGGTGTCCTAGAGAGAAATGAAATAACCCTCTATCTTCTTCAAGTTACACAAAGCTGTATCCATATCTACCTCCCTGCCCGCCTGCCCACTGCATCAAACACATGGCTTCTGAAGCCCTCACAGGACTTACTGCCTGAAGTCAGATATGAAAGAAAAACTTCAAATTCAGGTGGACTGGTAAATGCAAGAGTTTACCATCTCTCCCAACTCCAGACATAAATACAATCTTACAGTATACAAAATGAGGGTCTACTAAGTCATCCATAAGGCTAAAAGACACAGCTCCCCAGGTATGATTAACACGGCAAAGGGACTCGCTTTCCATATTCCTGACTCAGCTCCTTGCAGACTGGTTCCTGCCCTGGTCTCCATTCTCCCCCAACCCAGCCCTGCTGGGGGTGAGGCACTGGCATGGTGAGTTCACAGTACTGACTCTCCCAGAGAGTCTTAGTCTTGACAAAGCTGGCTCAGTCAACTAAATAAACACATCAATTAGCAGTGGAGAGTAGGGGGAGAAAGGTAAAAACATTTTACAGGATCTACTTGTAGCCTTGACACACTACGTGTTTCAAAGAAATACAAGGCAGGCAGAAGCCGAACTGTTACCCAAAAAAAGGGAAATGTAAACCTTTGTTATGAGGCCAAAATGAAATTCTTAGATTTTATTCCTTATAGGAATTTTTAAATTTTCATTTAAAAAACACATTATGTTTATATACTAAGGGAATAAAATTGGAATAGGAGTGATTTTTTTGCATTTTATTTCATACATTCTACAATGTCTGAAAATATCCCCAATTATTTATAACGATTATGATTATAAATATTAAATGGTTTCAGATTCCTACTAAATTTCTAGGCTATATTCCAAAGTTCTAAGTTCAGAAGAGAAGTATGATAGCCCCAGGCAAACTATGAGATAATAGTTCACATGATCATTTCTAGGCAAGATTTTACCTCCATTTTTAATATGAAAATGTTTTGTTTTTAAAATCATAGGCTAAGCTGCTTATGGTATATATCTCAGGTATATGTCACCTGAGAACATGAGTTATTAACTTCTTGCAGTCCACAAAACTAGACATAATTTCTCTTTTACCTAACAGTCTATAAAATTTTCCCTTCCATGAGGTGAACAGATAATGAGTACTACGTGCTAATGAAGTTTCTACCTCAATAAAAATCTAATGAAGATTTAATTTTAACTCCTTTCTTCCCTAGAATATAAATTGTGATTTTATGTGAAAGATGAGAAGAAAAACAAACTGTATTTCTTGTTAGTTCTTATCAGCATACACCAGGAAAATCAAAGTTCTCTGAAGACAGGACTACCTGCCCACCGCACGAAGTGCCCAGCTCCAGAAGCCCTCACAGGACTAATCTGTGCCGCAGGTATTCCAATCGTCTGTTGACTTCATAACTCCCTCACAACTATTCCAAAATATCTGCTTCTCTGACCACTCTCTTTAAAATCTCAACCTCTATTTCTCTGTCCTCTCATCTATAATAACACTGCATTTATTTCATCTCCTCTATTAGAAACATAAGCAAGAGGTTTTACCTGTCTGGCCCACTGATATACCACAAGCTGGCACAGAGTCACACAGTGCGACTCTTACTTAAGGGGTTCACATGAGCAGAATAATAAAGCAGAACATCTAGGATGAAGGGTGGTCCCCATCTTGCAGAAAGCTAACTGTGAAGACAGAAAGAGCAGGATGGATACTGGGAGGATTAGATGCAACTAAAATCTATTAGATTAGATGAATTCACTGCAGGAATTGGCAGGAAGTTATAAACAAAGCAATTTGTTGGTTAACTGCCTTCCCATCAGCAACCTAATTTACAATACTAAACATTCACATCCTCCAAATTTCCAAAAAAGCTACCTATGTTTCTAACACTCTGGTTTAAAAAGTAAGACCACACAAATGAATGGCAAAGCTGCTTTTCTAAAGTTATTTTTAAATAGAAGAAGGGGAGGAGAAGAAAAAGAAAAACCCTGAAGAGATCTACATGAAACAGATACATTTGGGATATAGCATTATTTGATATTTCAATAATTATTCAACAGAACAATTCAATGTCCTGCCATCTCACTGTTGTTTTATTACCTCCACAAAAGTTCAAGGACGGAAATATTAGGAGGACAAAAAATAGTATTTTATTTCACACAGAATGCAGGCCACTGTGACTTAACATTTTTTAGGATGCCATCTCTGATGAAAGCCCTCATAGGAAAGCAATGTGGGAATATAATGACTGAACATCAGTTTTTAAATGCCGTATTCCCCAATACAAACAAACTTGTTTGTTCCACGACTTAGGCACTACCTAAAAGATTATCAAATCCACCAAGGGCAATGTAGGAGTAGTACATGGTTAGAACATAATTTGAATCTCAGCTTTGTCACTTACTATAGCTGTAAACACTTAACTATGTTATTACCTACCTTCCCTGTGCTTCAGTTTCTTCCTCTAGAACACAGCAGTGTTAATGCCACACATTGTTATAAAAAACTGGTAAGATAAAATGTGACTAAAACTCTATACTCCCAATAAAAGTTGCTCTAAACCAATCCCAGTGCCAGGTGGATCATGGGACCAAACTTCTACAACTTAGCAAAGGTTAAAATCCTACTACATGCCACTGTTATGGATGTTATGTGGAATTTTTAAAAACCCTTAAAGACTGTATTTATGGGAATAATACTGAAGAAACAAACTATAGATATATAAAACTAATCATAGCATAATGGAAAACAATGATAGAGAGAGAGAGAGAGAGAGAGAGAGAGAAGGAAAAAATCCACCAAAGTGGTATCTAAAATGATCACTAGCTGGAAAGGTACTGGGGAGAGATATCTGAAATTCTATTTCAATTCTAAGACATACTAATAATACTGGCTATAGGTCTTTAACTTGTGGGCACTGAAAACATCGTAAAAGTTCTACCTCCCAGGAGTTTACAGTCACATTAGAGTGCCTACCATAAACATACCCAAAACTTCAAGTCAGAGTGCTACATATAAGCACCAAATTGGAGACACAAAGGCTCACCATCACCTACTAAATACATTCTAACTTCCTCTAGGCCCTCCGTCTACGTACACACTAAATGCTTACATTTAATGAATACTTATTAAGTATGTGGCAATACTCTAAGCACTTTGTATGTATATACATACAACATATTTAACTGATTTGACTCTCACAGCTGTAAAAGGTAGATATTTCTATTATTCTCCTTTTACAGGTAAGGAAACTAATATTTAAAAGGGTTAAGTATTTTATCAAAAAACCACTCGGCTAATAATTGGTATAAATAGACTCAAATCCAAATCTAAACCATTTCTCAAGCTGGTGTTGCTAGTCACTTTTCTACAGCATCTCCAATAGTGGACGCAACATTTTTTCCCCCAGGCATATCATACACACAACTCCCGACTATTAATTCTGTGTGGCAATGAGTCTAGGCTTCTACATCCCCACATATGATGCTTTCCCAAATCACAGCCAGACAGCTATAGCATGGATCAGTGTTGCTCCCCACGCTGTATCCTCTATCAAGAAAATTCATGCATAATGTAAAGGATCAAATAATCCCTTCTCCATGAAGCTATCCGTAAAAAGGAAGTATGGCATAAAGCAGGGGTCAGCAGACTTCTCCTGTAAAAGGCCATATAATATTTGAGGCCTTGCAGGCGGTCTGATTTCTGCTGTAAGTACTGGCCTCTGCTATTCTAATATGAAAGCAGCAACAGACAACATGTAAACGAGTAAGCAGGCTGTGTTCCAGTACAACTTTATTCATGGGCACCCACACATAAATTTAATCTAATTTTCACATCTCAAAATATTCTTCCTCTTCTGATCTTTTTCTAGCCATTTAAAAATGTAAAAATGATTCTTAGTTTACAAGCCTTACAAAAACAGGCAGTGGGCCAGATGTGGCCTGTAGGCCACAGTTTTTTGACACCTGGTGTAAAGGAAAACGAGTAAGATTTAAAGCCAAATAAATCTGGGGTCGAATCCTGACTTGATAATCTGTTAGTTCTGTGACAATGAATAAGAAACTAAGTCTCAGTTTTGTCAACTGTAACAGACAGGGCAGCTAACATGACTCAAAGAATCAAAAGTATCTAGACCAGGGTCTTACAGAGCAGACTTTCAGCAAGTGTTGCATTCCTGTTTCCAGTTAGAAGAAATTACTTCCTCTCCTGTATTCCCATAGCACTTAGCCTGCACTGAGATTGTGTACAAGACATTTAAATTCAAAACCTTAGGGCAGCCCCGGTGGCGCAGCGGTTTGCCGCCGCCTGCAGCCTGGGGTGTGATCCTGGAGACCCGGGATCGAGTCCCACATCGGGCTCTCTGCATGGAGCCTGCTTCTCCCTCTGCCTGTGTCTCTGCCTCTCTCTCTGTGTGTCTATGAATAAATAAATAAAAAATCTTAAAAAAAAATAAATTCAAAACCTTATACTTAACATATCTAGAGAAGTATCTTATCTCTATTAGAAGTTTCTTTATGGGCACCTGGGTGGCTTCAGTCAGTTAAGTGTCTGCCTTTGGCGTAGTTCATGATCCCAAGGACCTGGAATGGAGCCTCGGGTCTGGCTCCCTGCTCCTTGTACGCTCTTTCAAATCAATCGATCAATTAATCCTTTAAAAAAAAAGCTGTTTTATGATGAGTGGAGATTGTTTTATACAGTATAGAATCTCATATAGTGCATAATAAATACTAAGCATTAAATAAAATTTTTAAATAAAGGAGGATTAAAATGAAGAGTCCCATGTACACACTACAGCAAACTGCTTTGTTTGGCTAGAGAACATAACTACTAAAGGATATACGTAAGAAAACATGTTATGCTGGGTTGACATCAAATTGGAGAAGACTGTTGAGGTAGGAAGAGAGAATTGGTAGAGTACCATTAGGAGAGAAAAGACTCGACATCTATGTGCTTGTTAGATCCACTCATTCCTTCAACCTCACAAACACAGAAGTTAAGGATGACGTCTTTCTCCTTTAAATAACATGCAGTAACAGAGGCAATACGTTACCATGTATGGTCTTCTGGTATACAATGTGAACTCTGCTGAATATCTTAATTCTAAACTCAAGTACACAATCACAGTAAGCAGTTCCCATCACACAAGACCATGTCTCAATTCTTTTATCGGTCAATTCCCTCACCCACAGCAATCTAGAACTTCAATTGTTATGGGTGACGTCCAAATATTTTTAGGTCCAACCATGTTCTTTCTCCTATGCTTTCATGAGAGGGAGAGTAAAAACAAAAAAGTGTGAGCCTGAAAGATCTGAGTTAAAATCCCAACTGTACCTCCTACCAGATATAGCATAAATTATGTAAGCCTTTGTAGCCTGCTTCTTCATCTGCAAAATGAACTAAATGTTTACAGCGGAGGCTGTTGCAACAGATGCAATGAGAGCAAGTGAAACTATTAATGTGCCAGGCGCCCAATTTGATTAGGTCTCTTGCTTGGCTTCCAGTTCTTCCAGCTGCACATTTCCACCTCAGATCTAATCCTTCCACCCTTGATGTCCCACTTTCACTACAAACTGTGTGTGTCTAAAAAGTGAGTTTATTATCATCTTTTCTTATTTCTGCTGATTGAGTTAATCATCTTTCCAGTCAAACACTTACCTAGAACTTCTCCCTTACCCTTTATGGTATTTTGCTCTTTGCAGTGAGTACCTAAATCCATTAGATATTGATGGTTTTAACTAGTATTTCCTGGTAATGAAGAATCATCAAAATAGGAGAATAACAGATTCATAGCTTAAATAATGTTAGCAGTATGTGGGAGACACTTGGGTGGCAATTAGGATGCAGAAACAGGAGGCTTTTGCAGCATACTGGAGAAGATGTGGCCCTACGCAAGGGGAGCGGGGCAAAGGGAATGGAATCAAGTGATGCTGTGAGGGAATTTACAGAATGTGGCAACCAACCAGTTATAGGCAACAATGGGAAGAACAAGATGATTTTTTTAAGACTTATAGTTGCAGATTCTCTATTCAGAACTTACTAACCTACTCACTGTTATCAGTACTTTACTTGTGCTATAAATAAAGCTAAGCATAAAGGACTACAGGAGATCTCAAAAAGAAGGGTCCCAAATGGAAATGCCTCAACTATGCTAGGATAATTAAAGTCCATAATCTTGGAGAGAAGAGTATTTTTATTTATATCTTCCCACTTACTTTTCAACTTCAATCTAATTTTTTCAGTTTGGCAATCTCAAGCCCCACTTATATACCCGATCAATTAATGTGCTTCTTCTACTCAACAGGCTGCAAATCCTATCTCAAGAGAAAAGTTTCCCAATTCCTGTATTACATCTTTGATCAGAATGAATCGTTGATAAAGAGATCAATATGAATTTTATTTACACCTTCATAACAATAATCATTTTGTTATTTCAGTAGAGCATCTTCTTACCAGTTTATCACCATGCCAGCATCACTTAGCATTTTCATCATGCTGTTGGAAAATGGAAATTAATTCTCTAGCTTTGTAACAAAAAGAAAATATTTTTGCCTTTCAGTATTTTACAAATGAGATCATTTGTATCCCCTGGGATTTGCCTAGATAGGCTCAGATTTCAAACTCTATCTGCCTTCGTAAGAAAGAGTTTACAAAAAGTACTCAGTGGACAGAACCTAAGCAAAGGCCGATCATTCTTCTCAGACTTTGTCCCGAAAGCAATGGTGGCTGCCTGATGTCTGTGACCCTATCACAGACAGATAAAGACAGAACACCGGATTGAAGATCATCAAGAATCAATTAAAATAGGGATGCCTCGGTGGCTCAGTGGTTGAACATCTGCCTTCGGCTGGGGTCATGATCCGGCAGGGGTCGTGATCTCAGGGTCCTGGGATTGAGTCCCGCATCGAGCTCCCTGCGGGGAGTCTGCTTGTCCCTCTGCCTGTGTCTCTGCCTCTCTCTTTGTGCCTTTCAGAAATAAATAAATAAAATCTTAAAAAAAAATAAAAACAATTATTAATTTAAAAAATGTTCTAAAGCTCTGGGGTGCCTGGGTGGCTCAGTTGGGTAAGCGTTTGCCTTCGGCTCAGGTCATGATCCCTGGGTCTTGGGATCAAGCCCCACATAGGGCTCCCCGCTCCATGGGGAGTCTGCTTCTCCTCTGCTCCCCCCTACTCCTGCAACCACTTGTGTTCTCTCTCTTAAAAAAAAAAAAAAAGTTCTGTGGAATAATGACAGACCAAGATGACCTAGAGAAAAAAAAAAAAACAACAAAAAAAAAAGAATGCACAAAGACCAAACAATGCACATTTACCAGACATACAGTAAAATTCATTCTAGAGTCTTCATTTACTTACATATGTAAAACAAGGCCAACCCAAATCTATGTGCATTGGTATTTGAAATACTCTGTATTGAAAACAAACATCCCTTTCACCAGTCTAAAAACAGTCAGATTATCTATTATACTCTTGGTGTCACCTTTTGTTCTTCAAAGGACCACATAATGACCTGGAGGGAGGGCTGTTAAATAAAAGCGTTCCCATTTCTCCTCTGAACTGAGTTTCACTCTCTGAACACCTAGAGCTGAAAGTGTTAGTATCTAATAGTCCTGAAAATATTTCTGGTAGTAAAAATAAGTTAGCTAAAAATCATGTGCTTTCTAGTTAACAGTGAATATAAATCATACCCAGAGCGGTAAGATGTCAGACAATCTGCAGGTAATAAAAAAATGGAGGGAAAAGCCTATCCATAGAATCTATCTCCCTGTAGCTTCCAGGTTTTGTGTTCAGGTTCAATTTGAACAGTTCGTTCTTCATTTGGTTGTCTGTGACTGAGTAGATGGCTAGGGTCCCAAGGAAGTTCACAGCAACCGATTTAATGGCTGTATGATAATGATTATAGTAATAAAAAGCCCATCACCAACTGAAATATTAAATTTAAGGGAAAGTATTATCTGATTCCACGAAGAGAATCTAGGGACACATCTATTGCTGCTACACTCTCAATAAGATCACTCATCCCATGTGGTACCCACTTCATTCTGCCTCACACACCCACAAACTCTTTTACCTGGTTCCTTGAGAATGGAGATTCCCAGATTTAACTGTGCATAACAATCACCCTGGGAACATGTTTTTGTAGTTGTTGTTGTTGTTTTTAAATCCATATCCTTTCTCCACAGATTATGATTCAGTGCGTTGGGAGTAAGGGCCCTGAGTCCTCCAGGTATAGGTAGTTTGGGAAACAGGAAGAAACACTGAGAGGCTTTGCTGGCATAATGAGAAAGAATTGTGGTGATGGTAGGTACCTCCAGAAAGTGGCCTGAAGCATCTATACTTCTAGGAAAAGGGAAGAGATTACAGAGGGAGGAAGCCAGGAGAGGAAGGTAATAGTGGCCACAAATGTAAATTACCTGAAAGCAGAGGGACCTTCTCATATGGAACTCACAGGCAAGAGAATCAACACTAGTTTGTTTTAAATGCAAACCTACTAAAGTACAAGCCTAATGGTCCTTCAAGAATAGGTTATAACTAAAGCACCAGGACCCAAAGCATGAGTGTGCTACAGCCACATGAAGGGGAGATGGGGTGCAGGAGGGGACTGAGTGTAATCCTGAGCTCATTATAAATAAAGAATAAATAAAACAGGAAATACTTCATGCTTAGAATAAAAATAATTTAGAGGACCTGGCATATGCAAGTCTAAGGATAGATACAGGCTTGGCCAACAAACCTGCTACACACTCGTCTCCAAATCACTTGTCTTCAACACACACAGACACACACACATACACACACACCCCTTTCAAATTACTCAGAGAAAAGCCAGCCTGACCTCTCCCCCGAGGCTGAGTTCTGCCATCCCAAAGCAATGAATATTTAAACAGAAAAATAAATATTTCAGAACAAAGTCATTCAAACCAATAGTCTATTAGGTTAAAAATGAGAAACCCTATAATAGTCTTAATGTCTCCAACCTCTTAAAAGCTCTCTTCCATACCTTCTGTAAGCAATATTTAGAACCTCAAACATCCATGAATCTCGTCTTCTACTCACACGAGACAACAAGAAATACTCTGGTCCAGCTACCTGATTCCTTGGAAATGAAGGTCCCTACAACCAACATGGTTGGTTGTCTATTCTAGTCAATAAAATTGATTTATACAATTCATGGGTGATTATTCTTTTTCTTAATCAAATTTTCAGCACAATTTAAATGAACTTACTCTTTATTTTGTCTTCATGGGCAATTAAGTTTGCATCTTCTCTATGTCAAACTGCAATATCCTTGAAAAAAGCTGTAACTCAGGTTCAGAATAAAACACGAACAAGATTTTGTAGTGCCTTCCAAACCAGAAAATATTTAATTATTCTTTATGGATATTGCACTGGACATCCTATTATAGTTCACTTCTTCAAAATGAGTAAGTCATATAACATATAGTAACAGACAGAATTTTTCCCCTCTACTGTTCCCCAAACAAAATTGCATTCTGTCTGCAACCACAATCACAGGATGGTTTATATTTCCTCCACTGGCTTCACAAGAAAAGCCCCTAAGTAGATCAGAGGCTGAATCACATGTGCTTTGTCATAGCTTCCTCACCAAAAGATAGGTACACAGCAGGTGATCTTTAGAAAACGTTTGCTAATTGAAGCAACCAGGTAGTTGAATATCTGCTTCTAAAGCTGCTAAGTCTGTAAGAAACATAAGGACCTTTCTCTTTCTAGCTTTAGGAAGTCTGCAGAAAGTTCACCATGATATCAAGTATTGTTCCTAAATATTTACCATAGAAAACGAGCAATTATGGGCCTTTTCATGCACACGTTGGGGGAAGGCTGTGGGAGAATCCGAGCCGTGTGTGTGTGTGTGTGTGTGTGTGTGTGTGTGTGTGTGTGTGAGAGAGAGAGAGAGAGAGAGAGAGAGAGAGAGAGAACCAGCATCTCTGCTCTTAGCAACTCCCATCCAGGCTATTCCGGGAATCTCTCTTCTAGGCATTCTCCTGTCTTGGAACAATCTCAACCTGATCAATTTTCAAGCAGCTCCCAGAACAAGCTCCCTAAAGTAAAATCTGAATCAGATATTGTTAACCAATTCAATCCTGAAAGTCCTAGACTCAATGACCATGATCTCCAGTCCAAATACCTTTGGATGGAAGTCATATCCCCTGCAACCTTCACCTGTCCAGCTTCAACTCTCGCCACTGAGTACTGAGTACTTCTGAGGGGCCAGAAGCCTGGTTTTAGGTGCTGTGGAAACAATGGTGACTAAAGAGACAAAGTTCCTACCCTTGGGGAGTGTACATTCTAGGAAGGAAAGCCAAACAAGAAACGGGGTGAGCCATGGAGGACACTAAAGCGAGAAATGGGGTATGGGGGCACCAGGTTGGGGCGACAGAGGACTGCTATTCGATACTGGGCACTCAGGGAAGGTAAGCACTGAGCAAACACCAGAAGAAATCCAGAGGGCAAGCCATGTGTCTGTGTGTGGGGAGAACACTTCAGACAAAGGGAGCACAAATGCAAAGGCTCAGCCATGAAAAGCTGCTTAGCTTATTCCAGAACTAGGAACGAGGAGGCCCTGTGTGTCAGACCTGGAACATGCAGCAAGAAACACAGTGGCGGGAGGTAAGGGGAGGAAGATAACAGTGAGCAGAGGGAGATGTTGGGTAGAAATCTTACAAAGCTTAAGAGCACTACCAGAGTTTTGACTCTTGCTCGCCAGTGAGGGTTTTGAGCAAAGTGGCACGGTCAAGTTTAGGTTTTACAAGGGACCACTCAGAGAGGCAGACACAGGCAGAACAGTTGGGAGGCTATCATAATAACCCACCTGATGCCAGGGGCTCAGCCCTGGTGGTGCTCCTATGTGGGCTGCATCCTAGAAGACACCTTGTGCTGTCTCACCTCCAGTTTCTCTGCATCTGCTATTCCTTCTGCTTAGAAAGCCTTCCTCCTTCCTCCCCATCTGGCTAACTTGTACACACCTTTTTTTTTTTTTTTTAAGTTTTATTTATTTATTTATTTACTTACTTACTTACTTACTTATGATAGACACACACAGAGAGAGAGAGAGAGAGAGAGAGAGAGAGAGAGAGAGAGGCAGAGACACAGGAGGAGGGAGAAGCAGGCTCCATGTGGGAGCCTGACGTGGGACTCGATCCCGGGACTCCAGGATCGCACCCTGGGCCAAAGGTGCTAAACCACTGAGCCACCCAGGGATCCCCTGCACACACTTTTTAAATATTTACTTCAGTCAGCCATTTTCTCTGATTCACCCAAATAGGGAAAAAGCATTCCTGCCCTTTATACCCCCGTAAGTCTCCTACAGCACTTACGTTCTCTTACAGTCATCTGCTTACACAAATACTGCTTCTATAGAATGTGGACTCTCAGAGGGCATGTAACTGTCCAGGCCTAATTAATTTCTGCATCCCCAGTGACAGCCTTAAAAATGTTCAATAAGTACTTGTTAAAGGGAAAAAAGAAATACACCCAAGCTCCTGGAGTGTATAACTACAGGCTTTTGTTAATTTTTAAGAGAGAAGGAAATTAGTACAGGAAAAGCCCCCAACCCATCCAGCATGGGGAAATGTGGGTAACATGAGAAGGGAAGGTACATCTGTGATGACACCACGGCTTATGACAGGATTATGAGCTACAGCAGAGGCACAGGAAAGTACATCAGAGGACAAACGCTGTGGGTAATCTTGGGGAGAGTCAGAGTCTGGCAACAGGCCTGGGGGAGGATGAGGGGCACCTAGACCTCAGTCCACGGGGCTGTATAAGAATAGGCAGTGAAGTGGGAATGGAGAATCAATTCTAGAAGTCCAATTTTCTAGATTATCCTATCCTGATATAAACTACTAATTAGATTTTACCTTTCAATATTTGAAGTTCATTTCTTTTTTCAAATGCATTCTAAAAGATCTTTCATAGCAACACCTGGGCAGCTTGGTGGTTGAGTGTCTGCCTTTGGCTCAGGGCGCGATCCCAGATTCCTGGGATTGAGTCCCACATTGGACTCCTTGCACGGAGCTCTTCTCCTCCCTCTGCCTGCATCTCTGCCTCTCTTTCTGTGTGTCTCATGAGTAAATAAATAAAATCTTTAAAAAATAATTCAAAAAAAGGATCTTTCATATTTATTTCAAGGGTGTTTGGGGCAATTTATTTTCCGTTTTTAAATTTAAACTCAGCGAAAGTTGAAAATGTGGTAAATTAAATCAAAATGCATTTAAATGCATTTGAGGCTACTAGACATAGTAAGCCAGCCTATCTTAAACATGCTCACAACACTTAAAGTAGCCTATACTGAACAAAATCACCTAACACAAAGCCTATTTCATAATAAGGTGTCAACTATCTCATGTAATTTACCGAATACTGTACTGAAAGTGAGAGGCAGGATGGCTGTCTGGGTGCAGAAGGAATCACATGGCTGACAGGCAGCTGTGGCTGCCTCTGCCCAGCATCAGAAGAGAGAATCGTACAGCATATCACTGGCCCAGGAAAGGGTCCGAATTCAAAATCGGAAGCACAGTTTCTACTGAATACGTATCTCTTTAACATCATCATAAAGTTGAAGAATCCTAAGTTAAACCATTGTTAAGTTGGGGATTGTCTGTATTTGATTCCAGCAGAAGTCTTCAGAGAGGTTCTGCAGAACTCTTGTTCTCTGGCCAGTCCATCTGAAGGGAGTGTGGAGAGGTCTGTTATCTGCTGGTTTCCTCTCATCTGTCCCTTCCTCTTTTGGTCAAAGTCTGCCATATGAACAGTTAAGTTCTTCTTCAGTGGCCTCAAGGAGGAGGCCAGGTCCTACGTCCTGTGTGTACAGATCTACAGAGTGACATGTCCCCTGAGCCTAGAGAGGTAAGAGGAGTCAGGACCCCTAAAGGCAGCACCCCACCTCCAAACTGCTGCCTTTAAGAAACTGTGAAAAGAGGGTCATATACGTTTAAGCACATCTTTATCCATTCATCTGTTGGTGGACCTTTATGTTGTTTTCCTCTCCTGGCCATTGTGAATTATTTAGCAGGTAAGGCTTTGTCTCTGTCTTTCCTCTCTAAAGAACACTGACTGACTGTGGAAATCATCTTGTAATTTCCATCTTTTTGTCTTAAAACTCTACATTTTGGGAGGTATCTTCAATTCTATTTTCTATTTGTTTGAGGCAGGTTTTCTTTTGACAATCATATTCCTGATCCCCAACCCTCTCATGCTTTCTTAAATTGTTCCCTTTTCATTATACTTGGTAATGGTTTTATCAATGTATTATCTTCCTGAATCTTACTATTTAGTTGGAATGCTGCTTTAAATTTCTTTATTCCTTGGATTGTCTGTTTCCCCGAGGGTCAGCTTTTCTTTTTGTTTCTTCTGGTCCCTTTCATGCTGAAAGTTCCTCTCATATGGCTAATGGTCTAAATGCACTAATGATCCAGGTAATAAGACTTGGTTAGCTGGTATGGATCTTCTCTGCTATTGTTTAAGTAAATCTATTTTCTGATTAGTTCTCTCTAGAATTAAAATTCTAACTGGGAACTCAGTATGAGACCCAAAAAAAAAAAAAAAAAAAAAAAAAAAAGTCAACCAGCAGGCTTCATTTTAGTGTAAGCTGCTAAGAAAAGTGTGGAATGATCTCCTCCCCAAATGTAAGACTAAAGGAAGAGTTGCCAATACCTAATACAAAAAAATTAAATTAAATTTCCCTAAACATTTTGATCAATTTCTTTAGAGTTAAACCATCTGATGTTTTTGTTTTTCCTTTTTTTGAGGGTGGAAAAAAGGGGCAGCACAATATGTGCTGGCCATTTCCATTGGGAAGGTATTGGAGATGCTGAACAGGTCAGTTCTCCTAATACAATATACACGGAGTCCCTGTTTGCTGGTCCTTTACTCCTGCTCTGAGACTAGAGTCTAGAGACTCTCTGGGGTTCCTTCTGGGCACACTAGCTTCCATAACCCTAGCAGCCTTGTCCTCATTGTTAGATGTTAGCTTCCACTCCATGTATCCATCAGTTGGTTCCCACTTGCTTTAATTTTTCCAGAAATTTGTGTAACTCTTATTTGTTAGTACTATCACTCTTCACCCTTTTCTCTTTGTTGTTACTGGTTTAATTCTTTCTGTATTTTCATAGTGTTAGTGGGGTCTCACAAGAGATGAGAGGCTGCGAAAATATCCCACAACCTGACCCAGAAGGCATGATTTATTTTCTGCAAAAGATTTCAACCACAATTAAGCTGTAGCATTCAGGTTCCTTTTTAACTTTGCGAAAGGACATGGGTGCGTGAACTTCATTGTTTCTTTAAAATAACCCTTTAAGAATACCAAGATTCACTAAAAGTAAACTAGAGAAGCTTAAAGGAAAACAAAAAGTGTTCACTGCAATTCTTGAACAGCCCTTGTACTTATGCTTTGGTAAATTAGATGCATTTCGATTACAGGAAGCAGAGCAAGTCTGGAAGTATCAGAACTAAACGTGTACCGTAAGTCCTAGTTCGATCGTCACCTACAAGTTCACTCAGCACTATACTAAATCCTGACAAATACAAAACACTTTCAGGGGTCTAATCACTCTCAGAAAACAAGGCAAAACAAAACAAAAATCAAGTATTTACCGATTAGAATGCCTAACTCTTCACCTCCCACCTCCTTCACAAAATTCAGGATCTGGCCCAGATCACATCAGCATTTCCCGGCACCCTAATGATCTCTACCAAATGGATCAATAAGGCATGCCACAGACTCTGACCCCTCAGTCAGGAATGGAATGGCAGAGAAATATAAACTAGTGGCTGCAACATTTAGTCCTTTATCACCGTGAGACAAACAAACCTAGAGAAGAAATTAGAGCCTGTGTCAGAAAAGTTCATCCAAAAAGCGATAAGTAAGCTGTTACACTAAAACAGGAAAACCCGTCCCCAAGTAAGAGAGAATATTCAATTTAAGAAAGAAAGCATGTAAAAAAAAAAAAAAAAAAAAAGAAAAGAAAAGAAAAGGAAAGAAAGAAAGAAAGCATGTAGAAAACACAGGATGGAGATCCAAAATCAGTTCCTAAGAGCAGCAAAAGGAAGCTGACTAAACTTCAATAGTTGCTTAGTAACAAAACACTTCCAGATTTCACTCTACACTTCTTTCCACGTCAAACCAAATGCTCCAAAACAGAAACAACAACAAAAATCTTCAAGCATCTTTAAAAAACAAAACAAAAAAATCAAAGGGCATATCTATTTCTTCTTCCGATTTACAATCTTCCTTATCTATAACTATGATATCATTATCCGATCAACTGGACTACTCAGCCTAATTCAGGAATAATTTTTCAACAAAGAATGCTCAAAATACAGGAATTGAACTTTTTTTTTTTTTAAAGATTTTGTTTATTTATTCATAAGAGACACACAGAGAGAGAGAGGCAGAGACACAGGCAGAGGGAGAAGCAGGCTCCATGCAGGGAGCCCGACGTGGGATTCGATCCTGGGGTCTCCATCCTGGGGTCTCCATGATCACGCCCTGGGCTGAAGGTGGCACTAAACCGCTGAGCCACGCGGGCTGCCCAGGAGTTTAACTTTTTTACTCATTCTAAGATTTCTCCTTTTTAGGAATGAGGAGCATAAGGACTTGATATTTTAGCCTTTACAGACTAAACATCTTTTGTTAAAGGTCTGAACTTCCCAGGAGAATGTTCTGACAGCAGAAAGAACACCAGACAGTGACTATTTAAAAATGAATTCTAGCTCCAGTTCTGCCATTACTTTGCCATATGACCTTGGACAATTCACCTCCCCTCTGGATCCACATCCTGGCTTGTAAAATAGAGTTCACTTAAGTTCTAAAGATTGATGATTCTGTGATAAATGAGCCCTACCCAAGGGGCAGAATGCACTGAAAAGGAAGAAACATTAAGTGCATTACCATGTGAAACTAAGTATTTTCTCTGTAACAGAGAGAGTCAACAAAGTGCCATTAGTTTATCTGCTCCCCCACCCAAAGTGGCTAAGAGTTACTATAACAAGCCAATACCTTGATTTCTCTCTTATCCTGCACAAATGCTCCCATAGGATTTCTTAACCATCAAACTGTAAAACTTTTGCGCTAAGATAAAATTTCAGGAAGCTAATGCTGTGTATAGAATTGTCAACTTGATCAATTCTGCACTTTCCCATAGGAACCTAAAGCTCCAAGAAAGTCAGCAGACATTTCTCAGGGTTTGGGCTAACAGAGAGAGTTAGAGATTTTTCTTATTTAAAGAAAAAGTTAGGGGCCCAGTTGGTGGAACATAAACTACTCTTGATCTAGGGGTTGTGAATTCAAGCCCCACACTGGGTGCAGAGATTACTTAAAAAAATAAAATCTTAAGAAGAAAAAAGAAAAAAGTTTAATAAATATTAAGGGCCTATATTCTTCGCATTATACTTACTGCAATGGTTATCATCAAAAAAGGGATATAAACAACATAAGAATAACATAACATCTTGGAATAAGATAAACATGGGTTCAAACCCAGGCTTGACCATATATAGCTGCGTGACTTTGGAGAAGTCCTTTAATCTCTCAATGTCTTAATACTTTTATTTGTAAAACAAGAGAGAAAATGGCTACCTTATAGGGTATCCATAAGAATTAACTGACATCATATGTACAAAATTCTTTGTTTCTGGCTTTAAAACACACACACACACACACACACACACACACACACACACACACACACGGGAGCCTGGGTGGTTCACTCAGTTGACCACTGGACTCTTGGTTTAGGTTCAGGTCATGTTTTCAGGGTCATAAGGTCTAGCCCTGCATTGGGCTCTACTCATACTCCACCCTGGCTGGGCCTGAAACCTGCTTAAGATTACTTTCTCTCCCTAAACAAACAAAGAAACAAACAAAAAAACACACATGGTATAGATCATAACCACTATTTGTGAAGGAAGAAGACAAAGGGAAAGAGAATATGATCCACAATGTGAGACCTAACAATTGAGCAATAACCTTAAAGATCTTCATGCTCTTTTTTCACATAAACAGTTATATCAAAAGAAACGGGGAAAACAATCACATTCTTCTTACTAAAGGTTTTATATAAAAACACAGGTGAAGTGAAATGAACCCAAACAAATAGTTTTTTGTTTGTTTCCAGTTTCTCAAAAGCCTCCTGGTTTCTCAAGAGAGAAGACTTCAAAGCGTATACATGGGTGAACTCTTACTCTGTTGCTCTGCTAGCAAATGACAGACAACCATGTCGCACAAAATTAAGAAAACTCTAAGCACTGTCATCTACATTCTTTAATATGTATAATGCGTTTAGTCCATGGTGCCTTCTCCCCAGTGGAATTTCTAGAGAACCTTGAAACCAGTGGAAGAGTAATGGCTAAAAGTATAACTACTGCTTACTAAGGCTTTCTAAAGTTCCATACATTTTAGAACAATCATCATTTCCACAGTCCAAAGCACCTATCTTCTACACTAAGTGAACAAATGGTACTTTGACTTTTCTCCCTGTCTGCAAGAATTGCAGTTAACAGGTAATACACAGGAGAAAAGAATGTTTTTCTTTTCCACACAGACCACAAAGCATGCTAAACTACAAAAACATAGAAACTCTATTTTTCCTGTGATCTTGTTCATGCATTTTTTGTTCAAGAATTATTTTTATCTTTAATTGTATCAATCCTAGACTCCCTCTGAAACTATCCTACTTCTGAATCTCATTCAGTTCTCAAGAATTTGGTTCTAGATTCAAATAACGTCTAGCATAACACACACACACACACACACACACACACACACACACTTTGCTCTCACCCTTTCTGCTGCTGCCAAACTTCCCAAACGATTTCTTCCCTCATTTGAACTTAAAATGGTAGTTTAATGACATCATACTCATGGAATTTACTGTGTTTCACCTTGTATTTTAATTATTTATACATATATACATTCTCCAATACTCCTAGGAATTACTGTTCAACTGAGTCTTTACTCATAAATTAGGAATATATTAAATAAGATACCACTTCGTTTTCATTTAAAAATAAGTAGTCTTACTTCCCCTTCCAGTCAAGATGGAGTAACGAGAACCAGACTTATCCTGCTGCTTCAAAAAAACAAAACACTGCAGAGAAAAATAAATGAAACAGCAGTACTCAAGACACTGTATGGCAGGCAAAGAAGGACACTGACCCACAAGACAGGAAAAACCAAGGTGAGCTTTGTAACTGTCCAGCTTACTGCCAGAGAAAGTTCCCAGGCTGCCGCACTGACAGAGGGAAGCAGGGCAGAAGCAGGCGGTCACCCTGAGTTGAAGACACAGAGCTGGAAGTCTAGGGAAGCCAACACAGCTAGAGTTCACAGGGAAGAGTCTCACAGAAGAGAAATCTGCAGAGAGAGAACTCTGAAGATGTACAGAGAGTTGCCCTCAACTACTCAGTTAAGTCATGATCACTGCACATGTGTGAGGAGCTACCTGAGGCTGGAGAAATGACCATCTGAAGGAGTCAGATGGAACTGTGCCAGCAGATCATACAATGCCAGGAACAAAGCCTGTTCCCAACAATGAGAGTAGAAAACCTAATAATTCAAGAAACATTAGTGAGAGTACTGAGTCTTGCCTCAACAACGAGGAATAATTAAGCAAAGACTAAACACAGCTCTGGACCTTTCTACCAAAACTTAAAAACAAGACCCAAAAGGAGCAATTCATTTCTAAGAAACTCAGCTGTGTTGTAGACAATGCTCAAGAATATATATAAAATCTATACAGAGAGATATGTAAAAAGATTATATATATATATATATATATATATATATATATATCCGCAAACAAGGTAAAAAATTCATTGTCTAGCATCCAATCAAAAATTACCAGGCATGCAAACAAGCATAAAAATATAATCCATAGTGATGGGAAAAATCAATAATAACTGATCCAGAATACAGATGTTAGAATTAGCCGATGAGAATATTAAAACATTTGTATTCCACACATTCAAGAAAAATTGTATTGAAAGGCAAAATTGAGCACATTAAGACATGAAAGATGAAAAAAAGAAAAAGGCCCACATCAAATTCCACAGACAAAAACTATATAATGTCTGAGATAAAAAACAAACCACACATTGGCTTGGATTAATAATGGCAGATTAGACATTTCAGAGGAAAAAATCAGCACACTTGGTAATACCATAAAAGAAACCACTTAAAAGGAAATACACAGAGAGGAAGAAAGGCTATAAAACAATGAACAGTGGCACCTTGGAGATGACATGGAATGGTCATGGTCTAATATATATCTGTATTGACAGCTTTTTCAAAAGTAGTATGCAAAGAATCTAACTCTTGGTCATCTTGATTAGAAGGAAAAGAGGGAGATGGCAGTACTGAATATATTCACGTTTAATTTATTTAACGACAGTTTGCCAAACCCTAAAATTTCACTGTCACCTTCTCACTTCTCTTTACCCTTCCCACACTGGTTGGGGCCATGGTCTTCTTCCCCCTATCCTGGCTTCCCTGGAGACTGGAGCTCCATGTCACTTACCTGCATGCTGTCTTCTGGATACATGCTGCCTTCCACTGGAACATCTATAAAGGATCTGTGTATTCCCTAAATAGCTGTTTATTCTTAAACCTTCCTTACTTCTAGCCAAATAAAGCATCCATTTCTAAAATGACATTTATATTTTAGGTATTAACTGATTTAATAAATAAGCACTAGGATGTATGTGATTACTCAATTTAACTCATTTTTCATTTCAAAAGAGAACCCTGTCAATTAATTAACAAGTTAAAATCCACTAATTCAATCACAAGGTATTTACTAGGTAACAAATTGAACCAGATAGGATAATGAACACTGGCAGTATAGTCACAATTCTTAAAGAAACTAGTCTGAGGGGGAAAAAAAACAGATAAATACACTCACAGCTACAATACTGGATAGTATGGGCTAAGAGAGCAGCACATACACAACACCAATGAAGCACCAAAAGAGGACAACCCTATGAGACAGGGCAAGCTTTTTGAAAGAGGCCAAGTCTAAGCTGAACTTTTAAGTTAAGAAACTAACCATGCTGGAGACAAAGGTATTCTAGCTCAAAGAAACAGTATGCAAAAAAACATGAAAAATAGGAAGGTGTAAGATAATGGCACATTTGAGGACCACAAATGGCTCAGATTTTGGGGTGTAATGAAAGGGAAAAGGGGGGAAAATGAGAGAGTATGTCAAGGGTTTCACTCTAACAGGGATCCAAAATGACATGTCAAAACTGCTAGGAACTGTGTCCCTGATCCTGCCATCAAGCTCTGTGAGAAAACTTTCCCTCTATTAGAAAAGTAGGGAGGACCCGCATCTCTCTAAGTCAGGGTTTGGCAAAGGGTTTGGCTTTGGTCTAAAGGCTGTCCAACACTTTTTGTACAATCTAAATGCCAAGCATGGTTTTCACATTTTTAAACAGCTAAAAAAATTCAAAAGAAGATTATTTTGTGACACATGGAAATTCTATGAAATTCAAATTTCAGTGTCCATAAATAAAGTTTTACTGGAACACGGCCACACATTCATTTATGTATCGTCTAGGACTTCTTTCATGTTTCAACAGCAGAGCTGAATAGTTGTGACAGAAACAGCATGGACTACAAAACCAAAAATATTTACTATTGAGCCATTAGCAGAAAGTTTGTAGATTCTGATCTTTCAAAAATCTCATCTCCTTCACTTATGTCTCAGTTTGTCTCTTCAGAACTTTTTACAAGGAATTTCATAATCAGTATTGGATAAAAGAATATAGTTCTGTTATTTATGGATAGAAAAGCATTATTTTATAATTTCATAAAATAATTTTCATATTTTCTACTTGAACACTCCTTTATATATGAAATATTAAATCCTGATTACAGAGCTTTATCCTATAATTCTGAATGAATTTAATATCATTAGTTGTATGATTTCAAGTTACAAATTTTAAAACTGCATTTCCTTTCATTTACAGCAAGTCTAGCCATACTTATTTCCTGAACTTTAATTAAATAAGAAATATCATTCTAATATTCTGAAACTGATAGCCCTTTGAAAGAACTCAAGAGGCATGACAAAAAGAATATGCCAAAGGAAGGTAATCTCAGAGTATTTCTATGATATGTGATTTATATTTAGTGTTATTACATCAGAATATTTTTCAAGGGTGAAGTCATCTTTTGATTGTATTTTAACTCTATGCTCAACAGAAAAACATCATGTTTTACTGTTGCTACTGACGGAAAAGACTTATAATTCCCAATTTTCTTTTTTCAACATACTTTTTTGATACAATTTCAACATCTCAAGGGAAGTTATCATATTTACTTCTGTTGATTTTCAGTATGTCATTTGTAGGTCTAAATTGTCATCTTTGAAACAGTATTTCTAAAAAACAATTTAAAAAATGAAAATTTCATTGTTAGTAACCTTTGAGGGATCTAGGCAAAACCTAGGTTAGTAGATGGACAATTCTTGCTGAACAGCTGACAAGACAGCCTGCATAGCTTTAAAATGGAGAAGAAAAATAATATTCTACTTAAGAGATTCCCTCATTTTGGAAGTTATAAACTGTTGACAACACTACATGATTAATAAGCTATGAAAACTGAGTAAAGTCAAACATGTCAAAAAACAAAATTTATAAAAGATATGATTAATACTCATAATTGATATTTTATTTAGTAATTAGATATAAATGATAAATCATCCACAGAAATTGAAGTAACAGTCTGGGACAGTCAAGTCTCTGGAAACTATTTCCTCCTAACTGTGAGGACCAATGCGAGAAATAGGTAAGAAATGCAAAGAGGACGAAGATGAAAAGGAACTCTTGGCAGTTATTTTCACATATTTGGCTTTTATGAAGAAGAGCAATTAAATCTCTCCCTGACTCTGGATGACAGAACAAGGTGAGGTGAGAAAACCCTAATGAAAAAGGTCACTATAAGGAAAACTCTTCTACCCTTTACTGGCCAACAACGGAACTATTTATCTTATGAGGCTGCTAGTACAATGGAAGAGTATGCAAATATGGAATTAAATCGATTTCAGGTTTGAAACCCATCTCTGTCTGTACCTAGAGCCACCCAGGTGCCTGACATCTCAAAGTCTAATGTATGGGAAAAATA
The DNA here is from genome assembly GCF_003254725.2 of Canis lupus dingo. Classification (NCBI taxonomy): domain Eukaryota; kingdom Metazoa; phylum Chordata; class Mammalia; order Carnivora; family Canidae; genus Canis; species Canis lupus. The sequence continues at coordinate 29,166,519 of NC_064252.1, read as the reverse complement.
GCACCTATCTCAAAAAGAGATTGACAGGTAATGTATGATATGACCACAATAAAAATTATGTATGTAAATGTGATTTGTATGTAAAACTGGTGTAAAGTAGGTATGCAAAAACAAAAACTTATTTCAGTAACAGTCATCATTAGTGGCAATTAAGAACAGGGAAGGGGATCCTTGGGTGGCTCAGTGGTTTGGCGCCTGCCTTTGGCCCAGGGTGCGATCCTGGAGTCCCGGCATCAAGTCCCACGTCAGGCTCCCGGCATGGAGCCTGCTTTTTCCCTCTGCCTGGGTCTCTGCGCCTCTCTCTCTCTCTCTCTCTAACATGAAAAAAAAAAAAAGAACAGGGAAGCCAGAGCCAAATCCCTGGGTTTAAATCCTGGCACGGTCACCTTGGCCAAGTTACCCCCCAAAGTTACTTAACTCCTCTGAATCCCTGTTTCCTAACTTCCATAATATGGACATTAATCATAATTATAAGGCTAAAAGGAATAAATGACTTAATATATATAAGGCACTGATGACAGTGTCAAATAATACATATTCTGTAATGTTACCTGTTATTATAATATAATATTATAATAATGAATTCACTTTATCCAATAGTAAATTCCCTGTTATTCCAAGTACAGTGACCCCTGACAATGTGGGGGTTGGGATGCCAACTCTGCCCCCACCCCCACATTGTCAAAAATCTGCATATAACTTTTGACTCTCCAAAAACTTTTCTAATAGTCTACTGTTGACAGAAGCCTTACCATTAACAATTAACACATATTTTGTATTTTGTATGTACTATGTAGTGTATTTTGACAATAAAACAAACTAGAGAAAAGAAAATGTCATTGAAAAAACCATAAGGAAAATACATTTACAATACCTTATTTAGTGAAAAAAAAAAATCCACACAAGTGGGTGTATGCAGTTCAAACCCATGTTGTTCAAGGGTCAACTTATATTCCATCAAATCCTTGAGTAAGTCAGAGATGGAAATTTCAGAAGTGAATCAGAAAGTCTCAACTCGGGGATCCCTGGGTGGCTCAGGGGTTTAGTGCCTACCTTCGGCCCAGGGCGTGATCCTGGACTCCCCGGATCGAGTCCCGTATCAGACTCCCTGCATGGAGCCTGTTTCTCCCTCTGCCTGTGTCTCTGCCTCTCTCTCTCTCTCTGTGTGTCTCTCATGAGTAAATAAATAAAATCTTTTTTTTTTTTTTTTTTAGAAAGGGAAGTCTCAACTAAATTAATTCATTTACACATTCAACAAACACATATTGAATATATAATACCTGCAAGAGGCACTGAGGTACAGTGCTTCAAAGTGTGGATTCCCAAGTTGGTCTGTGGATATGAATCCCCACATCTCTTAGCAGCTGTATAAACTTGGGCAAGCTACCTAACCATTATATGTCTCAGTTTCCTCTTCTGTACCAGGGGGATAATGATAGGGATGTGCAGAGGATGTAAATGAGCTAATGTAGATAAAGAGTTTAGCCCAGTATCTGATAGTACTACATCCCATATGTAAAGATTAGCTGATTAGCTATCTTATGACTCCATTATGACTGCATGCCAGGCACAGTTCTAGACACTTGAGTACACAACAGACTGTTGACAAGTTCCCCGACCTCACAGGGCTTAATAGTCTTTGGAGGGGTTGGTTGGTGGCACAGAAAATGAACAAACAAATACACATATAACAAGTAATGATAAGCACTAAAACTGTTAAGTGAAGAAAAAGCACCATATGGGGTAAGGGAAGTCAACTGAGATGGGACGGCCAAGGGAAAGCTCGCCCTTGAGAAGAAGCCATGTGGTTATCTTGGTGGGAAGAGCATTTCAGGCAGAGAAAAAAAAAAAAAAAAAAAAAAAACAGGGAAAGAAAGGCCCTGAGCAAGAGGATACAAGGTGTGTTAAGAGACTAGCAAAGAGGCCAGCGTCACTGGAGCAAAATGTGGGAAGAGAAGGAGAGAAGTCTGGGGATCAAGGCAGGCTCCTGACCACGCAGGGCCTCAGAGACCAAAATAAGGACACTGGATTTTATTCTGAGTCTGCTGGGGAAACAACCGGGAAGGTTTAAAGCACAGGAATGACAAAAATCAGACTTGCGCTTTAGAGAACTGGCTCTGTTAAGATGATCTCTGATGAATTATTCGACTCTTAGGTTCCCTAAATGTAATCATTCTCATAGAAACAGAGGAACATGAAGTGCCTGGGAAATGGCAACCCCAGAGCATGATGGCAGACCACAGTATTTCCAACTGCTAAGCCCCGAGGCTGAGCACCAAAGCCCAATAGTAAAGCTGTTCTGTTCAAAAAAGCAAAGCGTGGACGGCAGGGGTACATCCCATTTCGGTTTGTTGGATTTCATGGACCAAATATTGGGAAGGAAGTTTAAAGGAAAGATTTGACAGTGGTTCTGGAAACATGAAACAGAAAGGGTGAGAGATTATGGCTCCAGAAGGGAATGCCTTGGGACACCAACAATGTGAGGTTCCTGAGAGGGAGAACGGTACACCAGAAAAAGACCACAGGGCAGAGAGGGGCTGTATCATCTACAGGACTGGTTCCTGGTGACAACTCAGTGTCACAGAGAGATGCTTGAGAAACAGCCCCAAGGTAAGGAATTATACAGAGATGCTAAAATGTGAGTGCTCCACAAGCCAAGAGTCAAAAGAAAAGATGAAACTGTTTCCACGTGGTCACCTGTGTAGGTAGGAGTTTGAAAATTTTCAGAGAACAGAAAACCAGAGGAACAAAACCAGGCCTGTGTGGCACACACTATCGTGGAGAGGGAGAAGTGTCCTGTACCTTGTAACATGGAGGTGTCCTCAGCGGCCATACCAACCCCAATAACAGATTATCAAATGGTAGGCTTGCTTACTGAGTCTCAACTGCAAAACTAAGGAGAAAGATGAAGTTAAAAAAAAAAAGAGAAGGGGCAAAAAGGTGTGTGTTTGGGTGGTGGGGGTAGAGCCATGGGGATAACTGGGAAGAAAAATCATCTAACAAGGCAAAATTGCTCAGATTTAATCACATTTATGCAATTCTGGGTATCTATTCAGGAAAGCTTAGAAATTTTGAGCACAGTAGTATTTTTCAAGTGACCATCTTGGCTCTGGCAAGGAAATGGTTATAACTGAAGATATGGAACAGTGTAGAAGAATTCAGAAAGAAACCCAATCTCTGGAAAAAGTGAGGCTTTTTGTGGTTCATTGTAAAGGAACATAAATTAGTCTCCAACCCACAATCTGCACCTACCCCCAACTTCCCAGCGTCCTGCGCAGCCCATAGAAAGTGGAAAGTGTGCCAAAACAAACAGTGTGGGCTGAAGCTCTGTGGATGAAGGGTGGGATGAGGTTCGGGTGGAACTGGCAGGCAATCGAATGGAATCACTTTAAAGCAATGCCACAAAATGGAGACTAAATTATCAAGAGCACTTTCAAAATCCACAGAAAATGGAATATGCTTAAACTAGATCACAGAATTGATTCCCTATTGCAACTCGGTTCAAAAAAACACGCACAGAGAAAAGGAGAGGGGGAAATGGAACAAAGCAAAACATACCTGCTCTGCTATCTGTCTTTAATTAAAGCACAAATACCCTCCCTCTTCTCTTCTCCCAACCACCCTGGAACAGAATAGTGAACTGGCAGCTGCTCAGGTGAAAGACTTCAGCCTTCCAGCTACAAAGAGGGGAGATAGCAGACAATGGAACTGGTGATTCATTACAAAAGAATACACTCCAGAGCCGGCCTGCTGCCACATGGGCTCACGGCACTATTTAAAGGAACAGCAACCCCCTTTCCAACCTCCCTTATTCTTAACACCTTCCCTCCTCTCGGTCCTGATGGAAAACAGATTTTGAAGAAAATGCCAGCAAAGCACTGAGCTGTCCAAGAAAGGCAGGGCTTTGTGTTCCACAGAAACTGGCAGCCTTACACTATAGGAGAATACAACAATTTTCTTTCACATCCATTCTAAGATCTTTTCCCTGTTGGGTACACTCTTCCTTTCAACAACAGTGTAATGGAGTCTGAGCCTGGCTAAACATTTTTTTTTAAATTATTACTTGAAGTCATTTGCAATTTTGTTTTTTTAACTTTACACCTATGACAAGAATGAATGACTTCTCCTTGCCTTCCTCTTATTCTACATTGTTGTTTCTACACATGTGAAGAAATGCATTAATTTGGTTCACATGCTTAGAAGAGAGGATCTCAGTGAAATACTCCTACAGCATTTACATGAGCAACAGATACACCTAAAGTTGTATTTTAAAAAGTCACAGGAGGGATCCCTGGGTGGCGCAGCGGTTTGGCGCCTGCCTTTGGCCCAGGGCGCGATCCTGGAGACCCGGGATCGAATCCCACATCGGGCTCCCGGTGCATGGAGCCTGCTTCTCCCTCTGCCTGTGTCTCTGCCTCTCTCTCTCTCTCTCTCTCTCTCTCTCTGTGACTATCATAAATAAATAAAAATTAAAAAAAAAAAGTCACAGGAGCATGTCTGTCTAGTATATTAGAATTCTGTGATTAAATTGTCATTTTTTTAAAAGCAAAACACTATAAATGGCAGTTTGCTAATTACCCCAAAAACTGGCCTTATTAAAAAAAAAAAACTGGCCTTATAAAACTAGAGCCAATAAAATAATACGATGTAACTATTGATATGGATTTAATATTGTCATCTACTGAAAAGCCCTTCATCCTTCTTCCATCAAGTGAGCAATTAATTTAAAATAAAGGGATACAAAAATGTCAAGATCCAATATGCAAAGAACCTAAGAAATATATCTAAATACCCTTATTAATATACTAGTCAAGACACTAAACACCATGATAAACCATTTAACTTTGATAACCAAACCCTGAACAGTGCACATTTTATATTCAGAAAGTTTACGTGACAGGGACGCGACGCCTAGGTGGCTTAGCAGTTGAGCGTCTGCCTTTGGCTCAGGTTGTGATCCCAGTCCGTGGATAAGTCCTCCACTGGGCTCCCTGTGAGGAGCCTGCTTCTCCCTCTGCCTGTGTCTCTCCCTCTGTCTGTGTATTGCTCATGAATAAATAAAGTCTTTAAAAAAAAAGAAAGTTAATGTGACAGATCATTATCAAATATTGGGATTGGATGTCTGGCTTGAAAAACAAAAAGTCAAAAACAAATTTAAAAAACTCCAAAATTGGGCAGCAATTTAGCTCCGCCTTTGGCCCAGGGCGGGATCCTAGAGACCCTGATAGAGTCCCAAGTCCCACGTCAGGCTCCCTGCATGGAGCCTGCTTCTTCCTCTGCCTGTGCCTCTGCCTCTCTCTCTCTCTCTCTCTCTGTCTCTGTCTCTCATGAATAAATAAAATCTTAAAAAAAAAAAAAAAAAAAACTCCAAAATCTTTTAAGGACAAATAAAGACTTGGCTTCTCTAGCTATTTCCTTTGATTTTTTTTTTTCTAGATGACTAACAACTACATATGTTACATGATACAGAAACAATATATACCAAAACAAATACACTGACATACATACTGAAAATCCACAAATTTGACTCTTTATATTTCGGTTATAGAAATTCAGGATGGGCAAAAATGAGCAACTTCGTCTCTCAGCATCCAGCACATCCTGAGACAATCAGTGATTTTAACTTTTCTCTTAGAATTCTTAACCACCAAGAAATCCTTCTTTCCAGTTTCTACTTATCTCTTCTGCTTTACTGCTAAGACTACAGTTTTCTTAAATGTCAATTATTCAGACTGCAATATGAAGTGAGCACAAGCATGTGCGTTCTATCTTATGCTTACACATGCTCACCAGCTCCTCCAGAAACGAAGGACACATGTTCCAAGAGGCTGCAGAAAACCTCTGATTAGAAAAAGCACTAGTTTAGAGAACTCTTTCACTGATTTAAAAATATATATAATGAAAAGTCAAGTAGTTGGAAAGCCTTCATTCAGTAACAGCCGAGAAAGAAGAGAGCTGTCGCCCTGTAATAGTGCCAGTTAATGAAAATTGAATGAGGGCTCCAAGGTTAAGAAGTATCATCTCCCAAGCAACAAAGAGAATCCAGAAATAGGTCTATCTCTTTTATGGAAATTTTTTAAAAAGTAAAGCAATATTTCAAAAGAGTTAATTAGGCTAACAACAAAGGGATAAGAAGTGGAAGAGAAAATATTTCAAAGATTTCTCCCCTTTCCAAAAGAGGAGGGGTTTCCTGATAATCTCCAAACTCAGATCTGGTGAAGAATCCCTTTGGAAAACTATATTCTTTGGAACTTCCCCTTCCCTCTAGGTCACGTTGGCAGCATCTCCCCAATGCTTTCCCTCCTTCCAAACAGCACTGCAGGGCATTATATAACGTTTAACGGAACAGTGTTCCTGCTCCTAAAATGATGCCCCTCTGTATCCAGATCTCTAGCCGACTCTCTCGCCCTCCGGTGGTGACTTGGAGAGGAAAGAGAAAGAGAATACAAAAAAAGGGGCAAACTCCTTAAAAGGAAAGCACTGTCCAGTGATGAAATTTCCCTACAGAGCATAAAAGCCTGGAGTGACACTAAGTCTGAGCCTAAAGGACAGAACGCTCACCCATGCAAATGATTTCACTGATCAATCGCAGTCTCATCATTCCCTCTCAACCAACGTGAAGGGGAAAAGAGTAAAAGAAACGTATGGAGGGTGCCGACGAGAAACAGACACGGCCAGGGGGATCCGTGGAAGACGATTCACCTTTCCAATTGTCAGGAATGACTTGCTAAAATGCAGATTAGATATTGCCTGGCATAACCAAAGACAGGCAGAGAGAGAGAGAGAGAGAGAGAGATGGAGGGAGGGAGGGAGAAAGAGATCTTCCATTTCCTACTCCCTCTCCTTCAAATGTCTTTTAATGTCCGTGTGATTGTCATTTATACATTCAAATCTGTTCTCCTCTCACAGAGGGTTCTACCTGCCTCGGCTACACTTGGATATTCCCATAGTTGCTACTGAAAACATTCTTTGCCAGTAACGAAGCCACGAAAATGAAGCCTATTTTTCTAGCCTTCATTTTTAATAAGCCATTTAGAGCAAAGGCAGCAGAATGGCAATTCCACAGCCAATCCTGAGAAATCACAGTGAATCAGGAATCAGATTTCCCTAGAACACAAATTCTTCTGCAATTCTTAAAAGGAAGTCATTCCCTTTCCCCTCTTTTTGGCAGTCTGTAAGAATCTCTTCCTACCTCTGCAGTCTCTCTCCCTCCCTCTTCTCAGAACCAAGACAAAGAGGTAGACAAATCCCCACAGGGTCTTTCCTGAGCTACAGCTGCACAGTACAGGAAACAGGAATCTGCTATGGAGCTGAGGGACAGGGAGAGAAAAAAGGACACAGATGTATCACTCACACACACACACACACACACACACACGCATGCACACACATACTCAGCAGACACAGACTAACACTTTTCAGTTGATAACAATAAATCTGGCCTTCTCTGAGAAGACAATCATTGTTAAAACTCTGCCGACCATGCCAGACCCCCAGATCTTTATTTAGATCCCAGAAACCAGAAAAGAGGCACATCGAGGAAACACAAATCTTACCTGAGTGACCATTTTCTTTTCCTCCATAAACCAAACCGCACAGAGGATGAGCCCTTCAGGGCGGTCGTGCTGGGGTGCACCTCCACAGCTGCCCCCGCCCCCCCCCCCCCGCTAGCTATTTCAGGGTGGACAACTGATCTCCCTTTATCCCTATCCCGCTCCCCTTTCTTTTTCTTTTTAGCGTTTCTTCCTTTCTTTTCTCTTCCTCTCTGGCAGCCTCTCCCCCTCCTTCTCTCTCCAGCTCCCTCCCATATCTCAGGCAGATGGCTGAAGGAAGCCCCACCCCTGAATGCCTAAGGTAATTAATCAGAGTGGAGCCCCACCTCTTCCTCCTCCCCCCACCCCTCCCGGCAGGCTGACATCTCCCAACTCCAGAAACAGGCCTGCTGGAGAATGGCAGTTTGGTGTGTGCTTTGCGCACGCGCGTGTGTGTGTGTGTGTGTGTGTGTGTGTGTGTGAAGGAGGGGGAAGGGGGAGGGGGAGGGAGGGAGGGAGGGAGGGAGGGAGGGAGGGAGGGGCAGGCGCCATGTGCAGGCATATTTTAAGGAATGAATATCTGCTGTGGGGGCATTAATTATATAGCACTGGAAGCATTCACAGCAGCTCAGCATAGTTAGCACAGATTTAAAGCATTCCACCCGTGAATAGCTGATAATAATGAAACAAAAATTATTTTTAAAAAGAACATTTCCACTGATGTACAGTTTATAGATGTAGTCGATTTAATGAAAGATGTGAAAAGCTGCTGAATGACCACTTAACGGAAGGTTTTCAAGGCATGGGAATGGGCAAGAACTTGCCTGTCCTAAATCAGTCTAGTGATTGTCAAGAGAGGAGGAAGGTAATCTAAGTGCTTATTTTTTTCTACTGTAAAGAACCTGGGGATTCTGGAAGAGGTGTCTATAAACATGACTGCTTAAGAAACTGAAAGTGTATACAAAAGTGCATACAGATTTGACTGCTGAAGGCTTCCAGTCTCATTACAAATCTGGTTAACTGAGAACCCGCCCTTTGTGTTCCTACGCCTTCTGGATTTCAGCCTCCCCTAAGAATCATAAACCCTCTCCTATATACACACTGGGCACCTGTGTCATTACTGTAAATAGTAATTGTTACTACAGAGTGCTATAGATATAAAAGATTTGTGAGAACATTTACTGAACATGAGTTCCTTTAACATTCTCTTATTAAAATGATATAATGAGAAAAGCATAAAGGTGTGATTCAGTCTAGAAGTCTTGGTCCAAGTCCTGATTCTGCCCTTTACAAGTGATCTTGTTAAAGTCTTTAACTTCCAAATATAAATTCCATAATCTTCCTATTTTAAATTATTGAATTTTCAAATAAAATAATCTGTGTAGATGGTGAGTTTATGGCATTTATCATTTATCTCATAAAAATGAAGGTTTCCTATTTCTTTTAGTATTCTAATAAGATCCTATTCTAAAGGATTTTATTTATATTTTCACTATGATTCTTTATTGTTATAATCTCTAACAGATTACCCAAAGGCAAAGAGATTAATTCTAAAATTAAGCTTCCTATTTTTAAGATTAACACCAAAGAAATCAAAATTTAAAATCACAAATTTAAAAAAATTAAATAAAATCATAAATCACACTGAGAAAACAGTGTTTTGCTGTCTCTATGAGGATTTGTTTGGCAAAATGCATAACCAGCCTTTTAAACGTACTGTATAATAATAATGTGGGTTGGCACATTGCCAATACAACATCATCATGCTCCTACCCAAATTAATAATCATTTCAACAATTCTGAAAAGAACACAGAAAGTACCAGTCTGGAGATCTTGCAGAAACTGGCATTAATTATAGCTACTTACTGAATACCTACAATAAGTCAGGCACTATTCTGGGCATTTTACAAATATTTACATTATACTTTTGGAATAATCCTCAATGAACAAAGAAATATGTACCAAAGAATGGGATTTTTAAACATTAGGGGGTAAAAATACCACTATCAGAAAAGGAATGGATCAGTACCAGGTTTGTTCTTATTTAACATTTCTAGAAATGATCTGGAAATAGGACATACTGCATTTTAATAATTTGCAACTGAAAAGCCAATCAGGAGAAAAAATACAATCAAATTTTTTAAAAATACAGCATAAGCAGAAAAGAAGAGGTAGATGAATTTCACTGGAAGCAAAGGCAACCCAGTGTACTTTTTGAAAAATCTAAACCACATTTATGGGATAATTATGTTCTCAGTTCTAATATAATAAATAAACCTCTCTCTCTCACACTCACATACACACACACACACACACGCTATCCTTATGAAAGCTGTAGTTATTTTGAAGCTTGTCTGTGACTGCAGCCTCCATACATAAAGACAGACAACAAGGCCCCAAGAAAATACTTTTTAAAAAATTTTTAAATAAAGAGGCAAATGAGGAATCTCTACATGCAAAAAGCCCAGGATTAGGGCTGGAACACAAATTGCCTTTGGCCTGGTATTCATGCCAATTTTGTACGTACAGGACCAACATTTTATACTGCAAATAATAAGCTTACAAGAGTCATTACCATAAGGAAAAGAATTAATATGAGCTAATGTCAAAATAAATATACAACGATTTTCATAAACTCACTGAATAACAGGATCATTGAGCACTGGACAAACTCAAGGATATTTTGAAGTGTGTCCCTGACTGTCAAGGCTGGCATTATAGAGGACAATTTGCTCCCTGATGCCCAAGAGAGAGAAGAGCAACTGAACTGCCTGGACCTGACCCAGCAAAACAAGTGGCGTCCCCTAGTGGCCGGATATGCCCCGTAGTGTACCAAGGAGCAACTAATCCCAAGGCATTTTCTAGTACAGAATATCTGGGATTTAGGGGATCCCTGGGTGGCTCAGCAGTTTAGCGCCTGCCTTTGGCCCAGGGCGTGATCCTGGGGTCCTGGGATCAAGTCCCGCATCAGACTCCCTGCATAGAGCCTGCTTCTCCCTCTGTCTGTATCTCTGCCTCTCTCTCTCTCATGAATAAATAAAATCTTTTTTTAAAAAAAAGAAAATCTGGGATTCTCCCAAGATCCTCCTTCTCACTCAACACACCAAACCAGAAGCAAGTCCTTTTGATTTCTGTGAAACCTACCCTTTCTTTCTAACCCCCTAGTACTATAAACTCAGCTCTAGTCATATTATTTTGTATCTAGCCTTCTACTCGCCCCTTTCTGCCTCCAATCTACCACTCCTGCTATCCGAGCTGCTCAACCTTACTGAGGGGACCTCGTTTTTTTTTTTTTACTGTTTTTGGGGGGGACCTCTTTCTAAGTGCAAATCCCACCATGCCATTTCCCTGATTAAAATTATCAACCATTCTCCACAGCCTAAAAGGAAGGAAAGTCCTAATTCTTAAGTAGGTGCCTACCACATAATCTGGCCTCACCATACGAGTCAGAGTCCCTGCTTCCCTTCCTGCCACCCACTGCTCTCTGCTCCCAGCACGCTGAACCACATTCCCCAACGACACTATGTTTCTGTTCATTTTTGTTTCGCATTCTTGCTCCCTTGACCACGGCCTTCTATCTGGCTAACTGATGAATTTATCCTTCAGAGCTCACTTCAGGGACCCCCTGTTCTAGAGTCTCTCCTGACCCTACCTGCTCCCAACATTTGGCTTTGGTCCCCCTTTACCCTATGCCTTAGTGCTTGCCTGGCCTAGAGTTCATAAAGTTGGGGTCACTGTTTCTGCATAAATATGACTTGATGAGAGCAACCTGAGGGTAGGAATTATGTGCTTCATACCATATCCCCAGTTCCGAATGCAGTGCCTGAATACACAGCAGATGAAAAAAACATTAGCTGAAATCAAGCTACAATGCCTTGACTTCTAACTCTATCCATTTATTTTAAATGCATGGGCACCTAAGAATGAAGAATACCCATGTGGTTATCAAAACATTAAAAAGTGCTCTTTTCTTCCAAAAAGATACTTGGAAGTATGTTCAGATTTATAAATTTACCTCAGTATTTTAGAAATCTGAGGCTGAAAGGGAGATGTACAAAAAGAGAGTGGGAGAAAGGCCTTATTGTCAACTTGATTAGAATAGTTCAGATTCTAGACAAAATAATACTCACTGATTTTTCAAAACACACACACACACAACTTTAGGTGCCCCTGCTCTTCACAATTTTACATTAGATGTGACTCAACTTCCGTACCTTCCACCCACATACCAGTAATGCTATAAAAGCAGATCCAACAGTCCCTGGCTGGAAGGCAGGTTTTGCTCATACTTTCCCAGGCTGCCTCTGACACCCAAGTGAAAAGCAACATTAAAGGGATAGCATTTCCTGCAATAATAAAAACTTGTTAGTATAAAAGCTTTTCACAGCACGCCCCCACACAATAACCCTAAGTGTAAATAACAATTTACACCTAATAGATATTAAATACCTTCCCAGAAGCATCTCTGACACAATGCCACTTTAATATCCTTTGCCTTCACATTCCCTTTAGTATAAGTGAAGCCAAATTAAGGCTAACTCTATTATTTCCTTGCTTCTTTTCTCTAGTTTAGGCAGGGTTCAGTTATACAGAACCCATTCTTGAAAAAAAAAAAAAAAAGTGAGAGCTGCATTTTAAATGGACTGCTTTAGACCTTCTATGCTATAAAACCTAAATAACCCTTACATTTATCTCTTGTCCCTGAAAACTAAACCTTGTAGAACAAGACCCCAAATAACATACTCTAAGACACAGGTGAGCCCAGAGAAATTAGAAAACATTACTTCATAAATTAATATGCTGTGTCTCTATTACTAAATAAATTACTGGAGACTCTCCTGTCTTCTTCACCTCCAAATCTCTATGCGTGGCACAGTATCCGTCACACAGTAGGTACTCAAAAAAAAAATCCTCAAAATGAGAAATTAAAGAATACATATATTCCTCTACATCAAGGTCGCCTTCCCACAAAGAAGTAGTCTTTGGGCTACTTCAGTCCGCAGCATTGTGTAGACCCAAGCATGCACTAGGTAAATGGATCTTTCAGATAGGCAACTTCCTGTCTCCCAATCTTCCAGATGCCCAATATCCTTAAGCTGTACTTGGCTGTCCTAAACTCTCAAATCCGGACACTTAGCTACACCGCCTATAATGTAAGACCTTGCTGCTTCTTTCTCCAACTGCCCATTTACCTCAAAATGATCATCAGAGCCAACATGTTCAGTGGGTGACAGGTTACATAAAAACTGCCTCAGGAAAAACTGTGATAATACACACAAACTCTGGGGTGCCTGGGTGGCTCTGTGGTTGAGCGTCTGTCTTCAGCTCAGGTCATGATCCAGGGTCCTGGGATCAAGTCCCACATCGGGCTATCCACGGGGGAGCCTGCTTCTCCCTCTGCCTGTGTGTGTCTGTCTCTCTCTGTGTCTCTCATGAATAAATAAAATCTTTTTAAAAAAATACACAAACCCTTAGCTTGTAACAGTTACATTTCCCTCTCAATGTTTTTTTTGTTGTGGTAAAATACACATAACAAACATAAAATTTACCCTCTTAGCCATTTTCAAGTATAGCTGACCCTTAACCAACATGGTCTAGGGTCCTGAACCCTAAGGTGGTCAAAATGTATACTTTGTAACTCCCCCAAAACTTAACTAGTAATAGTCTACTGCTGACTGGAAACCTTATTGGTAACATAAATAGTCAATGAACACATTATTTTATACGTTGTATGTATGTATTATACACTGTATTCTTACACTAAAGTAAGCCAGAGGGGAAAAAAGTTATTAAGAACATTGTAAGAGAGAGAAAATATATTTATAATACTGCACTATAAAAAATCCACATAGAAGTAGACTCTAACAGTTCAAACCTGTGTTCTTCAAGGGTCAACTAAATATAGTTTGGTAGTATCATATATATCCATAATTTGCTACCACTGCCACCATCCATCTCCAGAACATTCTTCATTTTTTAAAAATGAAACTCTGTATCCAATAAACAATAACTTCCCAGTCTCCTTGTCCTCAGGAATCCCTGGCAACCACCACTCTACTGTCTGTCTCTGTGGATTTGATGGACCTTCTGTGCCTCACAAAAGTGTCATCATATGGTATTCGTCTTTTTGTGACTGGCTTATTTCACTGAGTATAACCATCCTCATGGTTCATCCATGTTGTAGCTTATATCAGAATTTCCCTTTTTTTAAGACTGAGTAGGGGCGCCTGGGTAGCTCAGTCGGTTGAGTGTCCAACTCTTGATTTTAGCTCAGGTCATGATCTCAGGGTCATGAGGTTGAGCTCTGAGAGGGGTTTCCCACTCAACAGGAGTCTGCTTGAGATTCTCTCTCCCTCTCCCTTTGTCCCACCCCTCAATTTGTTCTCTCTCCCAAATAAATAAATAAATCTTTAAGACTGTGCATATGGACTGTGTACTCCATTGTGCATATATTATTACCATATTTCAGTTATCTATTACTTCATCTACTGATGGACATTTGGATTGTTGCTTCCACCTTCTGGCTATTGTGAATAATGCTGCTGTGAACATGGGTGTACAAATTCCTCTTTGAGATCTTGCTTTCAATTCTTTTGGGTATATACCCAGAAGTGGAATTGCTGGACCATATGGTAGTTCTATTTTTAATTTTTTGAGGAGGCACCATACTGTTTTCCACAGCAGCTGCACCATTTTACATTCCCACCAACAGTGCACAAGGGTTCCAAATTCTCCACATCCTCACCAACACTTTTCTTTTCTTTTTTTTTCCTTTTGTTTTTGACAGAAGCCATCCTAACAAGTTATATTTTAACCATTCAAGTCAGAGGCAGTAATATTTAATCCAAAAGAATAATTTCAGGAATAGTTTCTCAATAAATAGAATTTTTTTCTGGGCAGGGAGGCTATAGTCATTGTTCTTTTTTTTTTTTTTAATTTTATTTATTTATTCATGAGAGACACAGAGAGAGAGAGACAGAGACATACGTAGAGGGAGAAGCAGGCTCCATGCAGGGAGCCCGATGTGGAACTCGATCCCAGGACTCCAGGATCACGTCCTGGGCCAAAGGCAGATGCTCAACCGCTGAGCCACCCCGGTATCCCTAGTCATTGTTCTTTAAGTCATATCGAGCACTCACCTATCTACTTATTCTTATTGTATTTTATAACTTGTAAAACCAATTTCAATCGCACACTCTTAAGACATGCGTGATTTTTATCAAGAATAAGAGCAATGAATGATAAAGTTCTGAAAATACTTCATTGCCGTATGTTGAGAAGGACTCACTATTTCATTAACTCAACACTAGCAATTCTAGAAATACTTAATTTTAAAAAGGTGCAAAATCTCTAGTTTTTAAAAAATACTGTTCAGCCAAATCTTCCATAATATCTAATGGCATAAAACACTGGTACAGAACCGCACAGGTTATTCACTGCATAGCTTTAATTTAACTAAGTATAAGAATGTAACAGAAGCCAGTAAGAAAATTTTGCAACCACAGTGAAGATAAAAATTTAGGTAGCAAATAACCATCTATTACCCATTTATAAATGCCCTGAAAGAAAACTGTTACCCTAACTGAATTAGTAAGACTGTAAAATAGTTTTGGACCTTTCGATTTTAAATTGTTTTTTCATTGCCATTAACTTCCCTGATGTGGTAGAATGGAAAGCATACTCTTAAATTTTAACATCCCATTACCTGCATTTCTAAACTACCTTAATTTTACATAGAATAAATCTACTAAACAGACCAAAGTCAGGGAAGTGTTTCAAATACTGAGCACAACATTTATCAATACTAAATCTTAATGATTGAAAAGATTTGGGGTGGCAAATTCATTTTATTATAAATGAATAAAATTTTACTGCAAAAGACTTTAGCAAATATGTCATAATTTCTTTTTTAAATTTAAGATTTTATTTATCTATTTAAGAGAGCGAGGAAAAAAAGAGTGAGTATGCAGGCGAGTGGGGGAAGGGACAGAGGGAGAGAATATTCAAGCAGACTCCCACTGAGTGCAGAGCCCCAAGGTTCCATCTCACATGGGGCTCGATCTCATAACACATGAGATCAGGAAATGAGCCAAAACAAAGAACTGGATGCTAAACCTACTGGAACCACCCAGGCGCCTCTCATGTTATTAATTTCTTTTTAAATTTTTTTAAAGATGTATGTATTTATTTATTTTTCATGAGAGACACACAGAGAGAGAGAGGCAGACATAGGCAGAGGGAGAAGCAGGCTCCACGCAGGAAGCTGGACATGGGACTCGATCCCAGGACCTCAGGATCACACCCTGAGCCAGAGGCAGACGCTCAACTCCTGAGCCACCCAGGTGTCCCTCATGTCATAATTTCTGAACAGGAATTCTTTAATCTATTCCACAACCTTTGCTTTGTTAGGGGGCAGTGGGGGGGGGGGGATGGCCAGTTTTCTACCTTGAAACTTCTTTTATACATTATAATTGTTTTTTTCATATATATGTCTGATGCTTCAACTTCTTTGGAAATACTTTTGCTTTTCCATTTTTTTTCGTCAGACAATTTTACTTATATGACTGTTACTACAAAGTCCCTTATTTTGCTAGTTGGGTCTCAGAAAAAAATTGTTCACAGATATTTCTCTTCAAAAGCACATCAATATTTAATGGTAAGAAGCTTTGTTTCTAATCTAAGCTCATGACACTTCCAGCTTTAAACTGCTATGTCAACCAGCCTATTTTGTTTTATGCCAAGTAGACATTGAGTCCACAAGTAAGTACCACAAATATATCAAAATTTCATTATGGTAAATGTAATTTACTCTTCATCTAAGTAACTCAAAATAATGGAAACATGTAATATATAATAGAATCTAAAACATATAGTACGGATCACTATGTTAGAATACAGTTGAAGAAATATAACCACAGCCCCTCCCATCTGACTTCAACACTGGTAGCATAAGACCTGAATGAGTTTACTCCAGCAAGCTTACACAACAGGTCCAGGTCCAGTTAAAAATAGCCTGGTTTAGCCTTCAGGTCCACAATATCTAATAGGATATACTGGTTAGTTTGTCACTTCCTTTAACCCTATGCCTTTCTGTCCAGCCTACAATTGAGGACCTAATTATTAGAGAAATGGCCATTTGAAAAAAAAAAAAAATTAAGTGTCATGAGAACACAGATAAACCAAAATAAACTGAGAAAACAACTAGTATCTGTAATTGAGAATTAACTGTATTCACCATTTTTATTTTCCTATTCTTTTCAGCACAACCAATTAACATTTCAAAGAATTGTGGCATATGAAGATCATTTGGTCTAATACCTTCATTTTATATACAGGAACAGGAAAGTCATGTAAAACGAAGCTATATGCATATGACAGAGGTGGTGACACTACAGATTGAATCAGAATCCAGGGTTCTTCAACTTCATTCACTATACTACTACTAACTTAAAGGCAAATCGATATTCAGAAATATATTTGATAATGACTTAAAATTTTCTGATTCTAGACTTCAATAAGTTAATAACTAAAATACTATTTATCTCATTGCAAAATAGTCTAAAATAAAATATGACCTTTCTGAAAAAACATGGCAACATTTGGAAACCACCATTTGTGCTTCTCATCTGCTCAAAATGAAGCCTCAAGTTTACTGTAGGACAGTGACTTAGTTATGTTACATTTACAATGCCAAGCCCACTGCTTAACACACACACACACACACACACACACACAAATCTCTCTGAAACTTCAGAACGTCTAGTTGAAAGCAACCTCTCCTGCCCAGCCCTCAATACTATAAAGCTCAAAACTCCCGTTACAGCAAATTAGCAAAATACTATGAGAAATCTATGCCCTAAATGGTACCAGGTCAAAAGACAGAAAGCTTATAAGCATTTCATCCCACCATAAAACCTTCACATCAAACAGTACCTTAAAAAAAACAAGTTATAGCCCTTAGCTTACCTGGACAACAGGATATTGATAATCCATACAATATACACCATACATAGCAAAGGGGAACAAAAAATCTTTGGATAAAGACAGTATCAAAAGTGTCTACACTTTTGCCCTGCTTGCTCTGGCTGTCCTGTCCAAAGGAACTAAGTAGCACCAAAAAATCTTTGGCTGACTCCCAGTCTATGCAGATAGGTATGCTGGCTCAGATGATGAGGTTGGAGCCTGGTTCAGCCCAGGCTTCCACCCCAGTAAGATTCAAAACTACCCAGAAGAAATGTTCAGGGAAAAAGCAAAAAGCTCCAGACAGGTATGCTGGCTCAGATGATGAGGTTGGAGCTTGGTTCAGCCCAGGCTTCCACCCCAGTAAGATTCAAAACTACCCAGGAGAAATGTTCAGGGAAAAAGCAAAAAGCTTTCAGTTACAGACTGAAAGCTATACTAGAGACTTGCTATTACTGTTGGTTTTAAACTGACAACTCCACCAAAAACTCAAGAGGCAAAGAATCACAGCCAGGGAAAAGAACACAGGCTCCTTAAAGTGGCAAACAAAAATGGTAGGAAGCACAAGGTATCCAGGATAAGGATATATATGTTCCAGGCTTTAAGTGCGTCAGAGAGAACACTCCCAATCCAGGACATGGAAAGGCAGATGGGACTGGTATTATTTCTCTATTCCTTCTTGGGCAGGATGGTGCGCACGCGCACACGCACGCACATACAACACACACACACACACACACACACACACACACACACACACACACCCCTTCTGTCTCCGGCAGAGACAGGTGCTAGGATTAACAGTATAAAACCCCTCTGTCGTGGAAAGGAATGGGAGAAAAAAGAAGTCACACTGCTACATGCAGTAAAGGGATCCCTTTCATGACAGCGTATGTTTGTGTATCATTTAACACCTCCTTCACTATGCTTTAACAGAGGCTGGGACAGCTGGCAGGATCAGGACTAGAAAAGAGGAAGGTGGCCCCAACTCTGAGGCAACATGAGTCGACTGGAGACCTTAAGATATGCAAGACACTCTCTCAGCTGTTCCAATCAAACATGTAAGGATTAACTCCGGCTGCTTCCAAAAAAAGTGGGGGTGGAAAGGTTTTTTCAGAAAAGCCAGTTGCTTTTCCTCTTTTAGGAAGCTGCTATACCCACCCTACCATTATATACAAACACACACGTGCACACATATTTCTATAACAGATATTAAAAGCAGTAACAAACATGGACAGGTGTTAAGTCAGTCTGATAAAGCAAGTTAGCTTTCTGAAGTCTAAACAGCCCATCTAAAACCAGAGAACTAAAGTAATTCTTAGAAAATAGGACATAGAGTTGAGCAGAAAGTAAATGCTTAGTAAGAGACACACTGTTTTTAAGTATTGCTCCTAAGAAATCCCCTACTTGGGGCAAGCATTCAAAAGTTCATAATGATAAATAATTCTAAATTAGTTTCAAGGGCTATGATCTCTCTAACCTTGGAGAGCCAGTAATATTATAACATGTTTCAGTAAGATTAAACCTACGAAGATTAAATGGAACTGTGAGGCATCTGTGAGAGTTTATGTACAACTGTGTTGCCACCCCCCCCACCCCCCGTGCAGGTTTTCTCTCCTTTTATGGTCACTGCATTTTATTTTAGGATTGTTCAGAAGAAATTGTTTTTTTAAGAGTCAAAATGGCCTTAGTACATCTAAGACAGTTCTCTTGGTTAAACATTTACCTCAAATTGGTTCTAAAAGATTAGGAGGACCATTGTAACTACAATGTACTAGACAATGTACTAGACAGACTAAGTTCAGATTGTTGGTATTCTGGGGCCATGTGTTCTGTATGAGAGACAATAATGCATCAATTCAGTACAATTAAATAAAAATTTACTGAGTATCTACTGCACACTAGGTACTGTGCTTAAGCACTACAATATGAACAGACATGGTTCTGTTGTTGAGGACTTTATAGTTCGGGGGGAAACAGATAAGCACACAGGTAAAACGAAAAACCAAAAGGATGCTACAGCACAAAATTAAACACTGTGAGCAACTTCTCATACAAGGAATGAGATTTTTTTCAAAGTTGCTCTTAATGAACCATCCATTGTATCGCTTTCTCACCACCACAATTTTGAGAGTCTGTTTGTCAATTCTTAAGGGAGTATCTGAACCTTACAACATTTTTTATCTGATTTGTCACACACTAAGGGCCTATAATACATTCTAACTGTCCCCTATACGGTTATTAAAGTGGTTTTCTATCCCCTATACAGTGATTAAAAAATTAAGAAATAGCAAAGGTAATGTTTCTGTATTAAAATCTTATACTAAATTTATTTCTACATCTAATCAAATCATTCTCTAACCCTTCTTCTTCCTTGTACGCCATTCCCATTCCATTCCATTCCACCTCCACTCTACTTCATCTCATATACAGCAGTACTTGCCACAAACTATGACTGACAAATTTCATAAGTTAACTCTGTTCAGTATTTGGTGAGTTAATTACAGATGATGAAGTTCCCAGATGGTACTGTATTTAAGATAACATATTATAATTCAAATTCTAAACAGCTGGTATATTTAAACTTGAAAATGGTCTCCATATACATAACGAGGAGGGCCTAGTCAATTTCTAGAGCTTTAAATTCTTCTCGAGTATATATCTATACATACAAAGTGAAAAGATGTGACTGATACTTCATTAAATGAAAAAAATTATTACTGAATAATGTGTACAGTATATTTCCATATTTTTAAATGCACATATGTATCTCTATATGTCAATCAGTAAATCATGCAATTTCTAAGCTTTATGTCTTACATGTCATACAGTTATATGTATACACACATACATATATATAACTTACTGACACACCACAGATGCCATATATATACTATGTATTATATGTAACATGTAATATATTTATACACACACACACACACACACACACACACACACACATATTATAGGCATAAGACAAAACCT
This sequence comes from Canis lupus dingo, assembly GCF_003254725.2. Classification (NCBI taxonomy): domain Eukaryota; kingdom Metazoa; phylum Chordata; class Mammalia; order Carnivora; family Canidae; genus Canis; species Canis lupus. Next base: position 29,146,041 of record NC_064252.1, on the reverse strand, counting down.
GCACCTCTAAGGGGTAGGATGGCGGGGAGGTAGTTGGCTTTATTATTTTAGAGAGAAACTTCTAGTATGTTCAAACACATTTAAATTAGCCTTTGGCACTCCTATAATATATCTTTTTATTTATAAGTTTAAGGGAATCAAGACAGGTTTTCCTTTGAGTATAAGTAGTTTAAAAACTAGCAATCTTTCTCAGTCTCATCTATATTAACACATTTGCTTTACCTATATGATGGCCTTACTATAACTCTCTGGAGGATAGAAATGATAATCAATCTTATTCATGTCTTAACCTAGATTCTGCCAAAACTGTGCCCAGGTCTAGTTTAAATAAATAGCCCCTCAGAAAAATGGCAAAATAATTCAATTATTTGAATGATAACTCCATGTATACTACTTCTTGCCCTTTGACTCATCTCCTGTAAAAAAAAATTCAAATTGTTATATAAGACCAGTAACTTAGTCAAGCTAAAATTCTAAAAAATACTTATACCATTTGAAAAAGTACACACTTTGCAATATTATGAATGCTTTTATAGTAGTAAAGTCTTTGTGTATTGACCAATTATAAATACAGAAAATGGCCTTTCACATATATTTCTATGCATCTCTTTAGTAAAGACACACAGACTACAAATTTCAACCGTCGGCATATCCATAATGTCTGTTAGATGGACTGTAATGTTATCAGAGAGAAATAGACCTAGTGATATTTAAGAGTGAGATATCTAGAAACTACTTTGAGATTTATGAAATTTAAGTTTTGATAAGGATAAAGTAGACAATTTACCATCATCAGTCCCATACCATAGAACATGATTGGTGATAATGCAATGTAATCTGTACCATCTACAATCGAGGTATCAAGAGTTACCAAGTACTGGATAGTCAGAAAATATCTGAGGTTCTTCTCTTTTCTACTTTCTTCTCATTCTTTTTTTCTTCTCTTCTTTCCTTCCCTTCTCACTATGCCACAATCCTACTATGAGTGTGCGAAGATACTAGAGTTAGGCCTCACGGTAGAATATTTAAGCACAGATTGCAAAGACCTCTCTGCTTTAAGGTATAAAATTAGTTTTAGTGACAATAATATTAGAAGATTCCAAAGATTGCTGTGTAATGGGATAACATAAAAGTTAAAAAAAAAAAAAAAAAAGACAGGGCTTGAGACAGATGAGGATGGAAGGGATGAAGGAAAGAAAGATATGTATGTAGGCAAAATATGTAGTTAGAAATATGCAAGACTTATTTAAGGATCAGTGTGACCAGTCTAGATGACTGTGGGTGAACAGTGGCAAATACTAAGAAAAGTAGGCTGGAATCACTGTGGAGGGTTTAGGACATCAGGCTATGTATTTTAGACCTTACCTTCAAAGACAATTTGAGAAGGAAAGCATGCTACAAAATTAAAATTCTGTGAAAATGGCTCTAGTGGCCACAGGAAGAACAGAAAAGTCAGGGAAGCCAATTAGAGGATAAAATTACAATAGTCTACAGATTATTAATGCAAAACCTTGTTAGCCATAGGAATAATGAAGGTATAGATGTAGGAAACATTACAAAGGCAGCATCCACAGGAACTGCAGATTGTTCAGATACAGGGTATGAGAGAAAGGGTAATTAAATATAACACTATGGTTCTGAGTCTAGTTGATTGGCCAAATAAGTATCCCACTAATAAAACAGGAAAATCGGAAGTATAAACTGCTCTGAAGTTATGGCAGGACATCCAATAGGAAATGTCTAACACATACTCAGAGGTGTAGGTGGCAGCCCCAGAAGAGAGGTCAGGGTTAGAAATGAAGAGCCAACAGGAGTATGGGAGGAACAGTCAAGGGCAGAATGTGGTTGACTGTTCTCCCATACTGAATTAGTCCACAGTATTTTTCTTTCAAAAAAGAAAAGATAGAGAAGACAGATGAAAGAGAGAGAGAGAGAGAACGAACGAACAGTGGATACAAGGCACAGAGCTGAAAATAGAACCTTAAGGAATACTCACTTCTAGAAGGCAGAAATAGCAACAAAGGATAAAAAAGATTAAGCAGGATCATGTACTATTCACAAAAGCCAGGACATAGAGAACATCCGTTACTATTCTTCTACCCTATGTCCCTTACACTAGGGGAGGCATTTCATAAACTGATACCAGAGTTGAGTATATAGCAATGTCAAGTAGAAATACAGAGAAGTTTTTTTTTAAAAAATGAGAATGTAGGAAAGATAAACTGAATTTAGTAAATAAGGGGATCAAAACAAGTTTTGTGAGAGAGCTGCTTTTGTAATATCAGCAAAAGGATGGCGGTGAAATTAATAAATTCACAATCCACATGGAAAATAGACACAGTATCTGCATATAAATTTTAATACAACTATCTTGGGATCCTTGCTTGTCTTCCAAGTGACAGTAAAGTATAAAAATAATTAGTGATACATTCAACTACTCACTGTTGTCTCGGTCAAGGAGGACTGTTACCTTGTCTTGTTTTTTTGGCTGTGCCTTTGATCATATTGTTTTCTTACCTATTTCAAAATGACCAAACCTTTAAATGGATCCCTTCCAGGTCTACCTTCATGCTATCTGTTCCATGAAGCTCTTCCTGATTACTTCCAGACAGAAGTAATTTCTCTTCTGTCTGAACTTCATGGTATTTTACCTTTAGCTGACTAATGGCACTTACTACTTTCTATGTTTTTAGCAATACTTGTTTAATCTATTAGATGATTTCTTTAAGGGCAGGACCTGTCTGACTCCATATTTCTCTCAAAGAATTAAGCCAATACCTTTCACACAGCCCATGCCCATCACATGTGAGAAGGGAAGGTTCAAAATCACCTGAAACTACGAATCAGGGTGAAATGAATTAAAAACCAGGCACAGATCACCTCGCATTTGTTCCTTCAGTCAACACTCATTTATTCAACCAAGATATCCTCAATGTTGTGTGAAGCCCTAGGAATAGAAAGAGCTGATGGCAGGGGAAAGAAAGCAGAAAACAAACACCAAAATACTATTTGACAAATGCCGTATGTGTAGGTGTGACCTGGGGAAAAAAAGCCACGGCTGCCACCACTGCCACCATCGAACTTCCCAGGGTGATGGAAGCCAGGAATAGTTCATGAGCTGTTAATACTTGAAATTAATTAATCCGTTAAAGAGTTTTCCAGGGGACCTGGAGAGTGTGGTGGGAGCTTGGAGGCAGTGTAACAGCATTCAAATGCATATAACAGTATGGCATGGGCAAAGTCATACCGAGGGTGCGTACAGAAATGTTGGCAAGTGAATGAATATATGCACACAAGTCAAGAGCCTATTCAAAAATATTCATATAAAATTCTGTTGGTTCTAAGGTACTGTGAGGACTGTTGAATTTTCTACACCAATGAAAATACTTGAAATTATACCTACCAGAGAATAGCAAATCACGGTTAAGTACAGAAGAACTCCTTTGTATGACACATGGTACAAAAGGAAGTATGGGTAGTAACAGGACAGGCCATGCTATGGCTGAAATGCATTCTTCTATTTGGAGAGAGACACAAGGCATGCAAATGGTGAGGCCAAGGATTAGCATTTTTGTTAGAAGTGTCTTTCATTACTCTTTCACTCTATACCAGTACTACTAAGAAGTAAAACGTATCCATAAAAAAATAGGCCAATAGACATTCACTGTAAATCCAGAACGACAGTACATAAAGGGTAAGGGGAAAGATATCTCTTAAAGCAGAAAATAACTATAAATATTAAAATACTATTTGGAAAATACATCTACAAATGATTCTACATACATTATCTTATATAATAGAGCCTTTTAGCCTCCACAGAAACTTTTATCTTAACTCATTCATAATGCCTCTGTGATATATTACAAAAATCATCGCACTATTTTAGAGCCCCTCCAGTAAGAGGTGGAACTTTTCCTCCACCCCTCGAAACCGCTCTTAGCCTTCCTTATGACCAGCATTAGCCACTGGGCCATTAGCAAATGTGATACAATCAGAGGCTTGACAGGTATTTGTTCACTGGGACTTGCCTTCCCTTGCTACTCACCGGAACCCTGAGACTACCGTGTGAGGATGGATGGAAAACAAAGTAGAACAGAGATGAGCTGTTCCAGTTACGCTCTCATGACCAATCAGCTTGCCAACTAGTTGCCAGATGTGAAAGTCAGGTCATCCCAGACCACCCAGGTCAGTCCAGACAAGAAGAACCATTCAAATTTCTGATCCACAGAATTGTGAACACATAAATGATTAACACTGTTTAAGCCATTAAATTTTGGTTGGAGAGGTTTGTTATACAGCAAAACTTAACTAACACAATCTCATTGCGTAACATTAAGAGTATATGCCTCCACACAGAGGCCAATATCATACTGTCTTAATCACTGAAGCTTGAAATCAAGCTGTGTTAGTTCTCCAACTTTTTCTTTTTCAAAACTGTCTTGGCTTCTAGGTCCTTGGCATTCCCATATAAATTTTAAAATTAGCTTGTTAGCTTCTATAAAAAATCTACTTGGATTTTGATTGGGATTACACTGGATCTAAAGATCAGTTTGGTGAGAATTAATATGCTGGGAATATTGAGTCTTCTAGCTCATGACCAGTGTATATCTCTCAGAGTACATATCCACTGTTCAAAAATAGGTTTTCAAGTTTATGAATAACTTTTCTCTAGGTATGTACTGAAATCAAATGCTATACCTGAGGTTTATGATAGTTCACTATCACTTTTCTGAAGTCTACTAGATCCCATAATACTCACATCCCTTAAGACAGTGTGGTGTTGGTGTCAAGGTAGAAAAATACATCAGTGGAACAAAATAGAAAATGCAAAAATGGATCCACAGGTACAAAGGCAATTCAGTGGATAAAGAACAGTGTTTTCAACAAATGGTATCAGAACTGGATATCCACACACAATGAAAATGAACCTAGATACATACCTTATATACCATATACAATATCTGGTCAAAATGGACCACAGACTAAAATGTGAAAGGTGAAATTATAAAACTCCTAGGAGAAAACCTGTATGACTTTGGATGAGGCAAAGGTTTCTAAGATATGACGCCAAGGGCACAGTTTGTAAAAGAACAAACTAATAAAATGAACTTCATTAAAATTTTCTGCTCTACAAAAGATACTGTAAGAATATAAAGACAAGCTACAACTGAGAGAAAATATTTGCAAAGCATGCATCTGATACAGGACTTATATCCAGAATATATAAAATCTCTCCAAACTCAAGCATAAGAAAACAAGTAACCCGTTTTGGTTTTTTTTTTTTTTTAATGAGCAAAAGATTTGGACACTTGGCCAAAGATGATACAGAGATATCAACAAAGCAAATGAAAAGATGCTTGATGCCATTATTCATTCAGAAATTAAAACTACAACAATGCCACTACATACCTATTAGGAAGACTCATATTTGAAGGATCAACAATATTAAATGCTGGCAAGGCAATGGAGGAACAGAAAGTGTCAAATACTGCTGGTCAGAGTATCAAATGGTATAGTCAATGTGGAAACAATTTAGCAATTTCTTAAAAAGCTAAACATATACATACCATATGATCCTTGCATTCCACTTCTAAGTATTTATCCAAGAGGAATGAAAACATAAATTCACTAAAAGACTTGTTCAGAGAAACAGCAGCTTTATATATCAAAGCCCAAAACGGAAAAAACCTAACTGTCCATCAGAAATAAATGATGAACAAATTATGGTATGTCCACAATAGCCTATTATTCAGCAATAAAAATAAATGAACCATTGGTATATGCAACAACATGGATGAACCTCAAAATCATTATGCTGCATCAAACAAACCAGGAAAAAGAGTATTTACTGTGCTTCCATTTTTACAAAATACTAGAAAATGCAAACTAATCCATGCTGATAGAAATTGTATCAGTGGTTGCCTAGAGATGTGGAGGGAGAGTTGGAAGAATAACAAGGGGTATGAGGGAACTTTTAGAGATGTCAAAACTTATCAAATTATAAGCTTTACATATGCGTAATTTATTGCCTATCAATTAAACTTCAGTAGAGCTGTTAAAAAAATAAATGAATTCCTGCCTCGTGTGCTGCAATGAGTTTGTGGAGGACTAGTTCTTTTCTTTGGGGAGAGGGTAGACTGGTAAAGGGAGTTGGGGAAAGTCACTAGCGTGCCCTACAACATTACAGAGGAAGTCTTATTAAAAGGAAGATTATGGGTATGGTGGCAAATTAGGTATGAGATTTAAGCAGAAGTATAAAAGCATGCTTTTTTAAAAATCACTTCTGATTAGTCTAGTTTAGATCTCTGCTGCATACCACCTTAGCACTAGCACATGTCCTTTTCAACTTGTCATGAATGTAATTTCTGCCTCTTCCAGCCTAGGGCGGTAGGGACTATATAATCTATCTTATTCCTCGAAGCATCCCTAACACTTAGCAGAATGCCTGATTGGTGTACAGAAGCCACATTAGTGTGCAGTTAAGAGCTGTGTAACTTTGAGAAAGTTATTTCACATCTCTCTGCCTCAGGCCTTGTATCTGGAAAAAAGACGATAGGAATGCCTACCTCATTGGGTTGCTAGGATGATTACATCAGCCGGCATATGAATACGCCTGGTATTCGACGAGTGAGTATTAAGTTAGAGCTGCTCTTACCGTCACTGCCATCGTCATCAACATCATCTCTGATAATTTAGGAAGGGCGTTTAAAGGAGATTCAGAATTATCTGATTTATGAAGCCAGATCTATATCTGAAGGGTAAGTGGCCTCGATAGGAAGCAGAAAGCATGTGAAGAGCTATATAATTGTGTTAGAGGGAGGAAAGACAGTAGCGGGGAAGGAGGAAGGAAGAGGAAACTCCCACACATGTGCAGTGTAGGGCAATGCACTTCTGTCAGATTACTCAGTCAAGTGAGAAGACCACGCTTGACCAGGACGGCAATATGAATATGTAAAGGAGCAGAGAAAGTACAAGTGATTTTTATCTCAAAGCACATCTCCTTGAGTGCAAAGCAGGTAACATGTTCTTTCTTTTTAACTGACAGTACTGAAAAACAATGAGAAACCATTCCCTTGTGCTCAAAATAAACAGCTACCCCAAAGGGTAGGCCACAGGGTCTTGGATTGTGCTCACTATGCTTGCGCCTTACAGATGAACTGTCAGGCATCACCTGACTCTCCTCCATTCCGGGGACTGGGACAAGGCTCTGATAGCAGCAATGCAGCAGTGTGGGAATCCTTGGGTTGGCACGAGCCCCTTGCTCAATTCAGACCTGTAATCTCTTCTGACTTTGATTTAATGCAGCAATTACTGGTAATGTGGTTTGAAGGAGATAAATGCCCAGTGTAGCCGGCTGTCGCTTACTCTGCTCACGATGCAAGAACATTTTTTAATTAAAATTCTCTTTATGATAAAGGAGCTGCTTCACTGAACGTTTCTGTGCAGCCCTGATATGGAGCTCCCCCCAAAGCGGATTAGAAATCAAAGTCACCCCTCCTCACTTCTGGTAAAGCATGCACACACACAATCACTCCATCACCTAAAGTGAGTTCTTTACCCTAAATATTTCCCATTTATAGAATTAGATCCTGGTAACAACTTCTTGCCACTTCCCACAGTCTCAATGTCAGCATTACAGCCCTGCCAGTAATGAAGACATCTTGCATTTTTGCAAAGACGTTCCCTTAAATACATTTCCCTTAATTTAAATAAAGTTCCCTTACATAAATACATAAGTTCTCTTAAATACTTTATTTCCTTTAAAATGAATATGCAAAGTAAACATTCATAACCATATATGCACCAAAAGGCTGTACCTACTTCATTTGGAAGAAATAAAGGATAGCTGAATATAAAATACCAATAGATCTAAAGGCCAGTTTAATTCGTAATACCAAGGTTTACTTTCACTTTTTATATTTAGGAATCCTTGAGTAATTGCTGTAAGTGAAATAATCATAGAAAGATTAAAATAGAGCAGCCCGGGTGGCTCAGCAGTTTAGCGCTGCCTTCGGCCCCGGGTGTGATCCTGGAGACCTGGGATCGAGTCCCACATCAGGCTCCCTGCATGGAGCCTGCTTCTCCCTGTCTCTCTGCCTCTCTCTCTCTCTCTCTCTCTCTGTGTGTGTTTCTCATGAATAAATAAGGGAAAGAAAAAAAAAAAAAAAGAAAAGAAAAGATAAGATTAAAATAGAGTTGACCAGGCTATTTTTCCCCACGACATAAAACCATCATGTTCTAGCAGCTGAAGGACTCTACATTAGGTATTCCAATTATTAGTTAAAAAAACAAGAACCACCACCACCCAACAACTAGAGGAAGAAAAGTAATTATGTGGGGCTATAAGAGAAATCATTTGGTATAGGTTTACTGGTTCCTGAATCCATCAGTAAAACTTTTGGTCCAATTACAAAACTTCCCACCCTAATAGCAGAAATAAGAAAAAAAAATCTTATGGTTAGCTAAGATCTATCATTTTTATTGCTTGGAGAGGACAGTCATTGACAATTATCCTTTAAGGGAAAGAAGGGAAGAAACAGCACAAGATCCATAGCAGTTATGTTCTGTTAAGTGGAAGCAAAGAGATCCAAGACGAAACATGTATTTTCTTTTCCTAAGGCACACAGCACAATTTCAATGTGAAGGTCAAAAGGTAATAAGAACTGATTTTCTGTTCTAGTATATAGAAGAGTGGCATCTCAATTATAATCAATTTAACTATATTTTTTGACTAAGAGCCTCTAAACTCAAATGATATTCCCATTTTAGAAGAGTGCCACATGCCTTCCTGAGAAATCCAAGACAAGCACTAGATTCCCTCTCAGGAGGCCTTGCAGAGACTTACTTTAATCTTGGGTATAAGAATACAGAACTGGTGTTATCCTTGCAATACTAATGCTACTCTGGAGAAGTACACATGGACTCTACAGCTCTTTGTGAGAAAACTGATCTTCATTTTCAGAGACAGAGAAAGATACCTTTGGAAAAGCAACTATATGAATACATCCTACACACACACACACACACACACACACACACACACACACACACACAAACCCTGACCCCTGGGAAAGCAGTCTGGCATAATTAACAAGATTAAAGAGGGATTTAGGATAAGTAAGATGAAAGTCTGATCCTTACAGGATTAAACCTCAAATCCTAATATGAATCCAACGATTTTTAAGATCAACACCATATAACAGGATTAAACCAATAGCCGCTTTTGTTTTCATACTGGAAACAATCGCAGTTGGCAAATCCAGGGCCTCCAGCACCACCTCAGTAGTTAAACAGTGTGGAGTTCAGGGCTAAAAATAGGGCCCTTACTCCAACTCCGCTTGCTGACTGCCCTATTTCCAGAGGTCCAGAATCCCTTATGTGTAATTCCAAAGCCCAAAAAGCTCGAAAAACTACCTTTCTCTCTTACTTCCCTTCCCATCAGTTTTTTGTGCTGGTGGAAGAGAGGTTCATTTGGTGATAAAATGGGACAACACCATACTTGGTGTAAGTATGCAAAAACATTGAGCTGCAAATGTATGAATGAATGTGATTACCAGGTGTTGCCCACAGCCAACTAGGGATGTATACACCCTAGTGTATGTACTGGCTTTCCTTTCCAAACTATAAAATACTCCCCCAGTTATGATATAATAATATCGGGAAAAAAGACTGTAGTTCGTTCCTTAGCTTAAAAGTAACCATGACATGAATAACGGCCAACCAGGAAAACAGATTTAAATTGCTGACATTTTACATGCAACAACATGTAAAATAATTAACTAGCAAACTGCAGCCAGTATGTTGTGGATGGACATGCACTGGGGATAAATTAGGAGAGAGAGAGAGACCCAGCTGGAACCATGTATGTTCAGACTATTAATGCATTTTAAGAATGGCAGCATATTTTAAGGAAGATTTCTCAAAAGTGTGACTTAGGGTTAAGTGACAGTATTTACTTCTCTTGGAACATTTATATTTATACATTAATTTACACAAATTTCTCTTTGACAGAAAACCTATCAATTAACATAAAATAAACTACTGGCTTCTGCTTCTGGAAAGAAGGATTACATATACTTTCCCCCATTTCACCCAACTTAAAGTCCTAGACATCTGACATATTAAACAAATATAAAGACTCCACTTACAGGTAAAGAAGAAAGCAACCTGGAGTGGGACCTCAGGACATGTGGTGAGCTCCCTGGGTTTTCTCTTTGCCTCATGGAGCCTGGAAGCTCCCACAGAACCTGGAAGCACCAATGGGCACAAACAAACAAAAAGGACCCAAGGGAAGCCTCTTCTCTGCAATCAAAGGACAAGGGAAGGGGAAGCCCAGCGAGACAGAAAATTTTTAGACTGCTCTAATCCAGCCAAACCCAACCTTGGTCCCACCCATGTTTTAGCAAAGACCTAGTAGGGAGCCTAAACTTGTACCTTACCAGGCTATTCTCAGGCATCCCAATAGCTGGGCCCAAGTGACATTAGGGGAGGAGAAACAGGGAGCCCCCATGTTCACCCCCACAGACCTATCAAACTTTGAGGAAAAAAAGAAACATAGAAGAAAATCTTCAGGACCTAGGGGCTAGGCAGAGTTCTTTTTGACTTGACACCAAAAACATGATTCATAAAAGGAAAAATTGATAAATCAGACTTCATGAAAATTAAAAACTTTTGTTCTATGAAAAGACAAGCTACAGAGCAAGAGAAATGTTGGCAAACCACACATCTGACACGGGACTATATGGAATACAGAAAGAACTCTTAAAACTCAACAGTATGGAAACAATCCAATTAGAATCTGGGTAAGATACTGAAGTTTCACCAAAGAGGATCTACAAATAATAAATCAGCACAAAGATATCTAACATCGTTAGCCATCAGGGAAATCAAATCACAACTACACATCCGTCAGAATGACTAGGGAAGAAAAAGTTACATCAAATAATGGTGAGGATGGAGAAAAACTAAGTAACTCATACATTGCCAGTGGGGGCATAAAATGGTGCAGCCACTGGAAAACAGTTTAACATTCCCCTAAAAAAGTAAGTATGCAATTACCCTTGGATTGTTGGCAATGGTACACCTATGCATCTACCCTCAAGGACTGTCCACACAAACATCTGCACACAAATGTTTACAGCACCTTTATTCATAGTAGGCAGAAACTGGAAATGACCCAGATGTCTTTCAACATGTGAATGTTTAAGCAAACTACAGTACATCCAAACCAGAGAATACTATGAAACAAGAAAAAGGATGGACTGACACGTGCAAGGATCAAGATGAAACACCAGAGAACTATGCTGCTTTATGTAATCTCAAAAGCTTATGTGCTGTATAATTTTATTTATAAAACATTCTTGAAAAGACAAAATTACAGAAATGGAGAACAAATCAGTGGTTGCAAGTTAAGGAGTACAGGCAAGTGGACATGTCCATGGCTATAAATGGGTAACACCCAAGGGATCTTTGTGGTGGTGATAAAAGTGTTCTGTCTTGACAGTGTCAATGCCAATTTCCTGGTTGTGATACTGTACTATAGTTTTGCAAGATGTTACCACCAATGAAATACATGGGATATCTAACCAGTTTCTTGTAACTGTATGCAAATCTATGATTATCTGAAAATAGAAGTTTGGTGAAAAGGAAAGTCTATCTATTGCTATAAAACACATTACTGGGACAATTAGCAAACTGGGATGTGAGCTGCATAGGAGATAACAGTACCTATATGAAATGTCCTGGTTGTTTTAAGTGTACTGTGGTTATGTTTTTAGAAAATAAGTAGGTATTTTGGGCTAAAGGGACATGATATATGTGTATGTATCACACACACATATATTTTAATTTACTCTCAAAGGCTCAGAAAAAAATACAGAGAGAATAGTAAAGCAAATGTGGCAAAATGATAAGGAAAAAAACTTTTGGGGTGAGGAATATATTCATTACCTTGACTGTGTCACAGGTACTTACTTATGTCAAAATCTCATCAAATCTCACTTTACAATATGTGTAGTGAATCCATAGTTATTCCAAAATACAAAGTTTAATTAAAAAAAAAAACTACTTAGCCCTGAAATACAGAATACTCTAAATATATGTTCCAGCAACTTTATATTTTGATGTCACCCAGAACACTACAAAACAATTATGCCTAATGTTTATGATTATTATACCATGTACAGAATTACCAAAACATTTTATGGCCTTCACAATGTATTCTTTGTGTTTACTAGACACATAGCTGCCCACAAGATAAGACAAAATCAGTATGCAGATACCTCTTCACAACAGCCTTTGTGTTTATTACTCATGTTTCTTAACTACATTAAAAAGGTTGTTGCTCTGGTAAGGGCTATTAGAACTTAAGAAAGGTTTCCTCTATTAATATGTTTGGATTTTTTTCATTAGCATTCTTTGAAAATTATTTTATGAATAAAAAATAAGGTGATAAACTCCATTTGATCATCAGTTTCAGAGTAAAATTTTTAAAAATTATCTACAGAGTTAAGTTCCCTTCAACCACCTTAGCCAAAAACAAAGTATGAATATCAAACAAAAGATACAAATACTTTTAGACAGGATTATTTCATCAATGTAATATCCAACGCTGCATATCACATCACTTTTTTAAAACTAGGTTTGATTTTACCTATATGAACTATTAAAACAGGAAGGGAGGGAGGGTGGGAAGAGGGATTAAGATAGAAGTTCTGGTTCGAATCAATTAAGGATCAATACTAAATTGTAGAATCTTTCTAGAAAGTCTGGGTTAATACTACAGTACTTGTTACTTCCCACTTAAAACCACCATGAGAAAGGACCTATCATGGATACTTTGAAATCATCTTTCAATACTAAGATCACATGCACAAGATCCTGAAAAAGTGATCATCAAAATCACATTTCTTATGAAACTGTGTCCAAGAGTAGGTTATTACTCACCATCTGAATCAAAAGAATCTAGGAAAATGAGTCCCTGAGTTCTAAAATATCTGTGAGAGCAAGAAGAAAAAAACTGACTTGCTATCTCCTTCCCTTCCAGCCCAACCAGGCTGTCTCACTCAAGCTCGCTAAGCTTTGGGCTAACAAGTTTAAGAATTCATTCCTACCTTCACCCAAAACATGTAAAAGTTGTTAGATCTGTGACAAAGCAATGGATTGACTCAGCACCCCAATCAAGCCTGCTGCATGTTTTTCTACAAGGGTGCCTAGCCCACAAGTATGCACAATGTATTTGTCGAAATAAAAGAAAGCTAGATAAAGGAATAGTGTCCCCAACCTATTTACTAGAGTGGCCTTGGACCCCTAGTGTTCAGGCGCCAAGAGTCATCCCCCTAAAATACTGCCTGGCCTATTTGCCTAAGCATTAGTAGCCTCGGATTCTAGACTGGCCCATGGATCTTCAATATTGCCTGACCTGTCAGGTCCTACTCAACCCTGGGTGAGGAAGCCCACTCTGGCTGTGACTGTCTTATACATATAGGCCCTCACCCCACATAGATCACCTGGATCCAGTCTGCCATCTCCATCCTAACTATAAGCTACTCAAGATGGAAACCTCCAACTCCACATTGGCCTCTGTGATCTTGATTCCCTGTCTCGTACTTCTGTGCTTTTAGTGTAGAATTGCTTTTAGTGTAGAGCAATTCTGTATTTGTAACTTTTTAGTAGGGTAAGATTTAGTTTGCTACCAGCATATTCTTATGATGTACCATTTTATACAACAGGATACTTGACTTGTTCAGAGCCACAGTGAATGACCTGGATTGCCACTGTTTTTCCAGTATCTTCAGTCCAGCCCATTAAATAACATATCTCCTATCTCAGCTGTTATCAATTATCCTCAATTTTTTAAGTACTAGATTAAAAAGTTAAATTCCTTAAAATCTAGATTCTATTACACATATATTTTTTTAAAGATTTTATTCATTTATTCATGAGAAACAGAGAGAGAGAGGCAGAAACACAGGCAGAGGTAGAAGCAGGCTCCACGCAGGGAGCCCGATGCAGGACTCGATCCCGGGACTCCAGGATCACGCCCTGGGCCGAAGGCAGGTGCTAAACCACTGAGCCACTCAGGGACCCCCTACTACACATATTTTTATCTTGAATTTAATCTATTCTTCATCCACACGTCAAACAACATTAATCATCGTTTAGCCTCCAAATACTTCCTGTGGCATCAAGGTCACTAAATTTTGGCTAAGTCTGGGTAGAGGGAGATGACAAGAGTTAATGCATTCTTAATATGGTTGGGCTTCACAGGGCCCATGATCCTCTGAAAATTGTGTGCAAAATGTTGTAAATATGTACATTGTTCTGGGGACCTGGTCCAGAGCTTTCATTAGATTCTCAATGAGGTTCAAGACCCAAAATGAAGATTGAGAACCAATAGGCCAGAAAATTAACAGGGTTTTGAGATAATTCCTTCTTTATGGAGCTGTTCCATTCAAACACTTCTATTTTTCCCTGATGAACAACTAATATTTCTAGTTTAGGTATTTCCCCTAAGCTCACATCCTAATCCTACCTCTTTTGAATGTTTCCCTTTGATTAAGGGACCTTTATTTTATTTTCATTTCTAAACCTCTCCTCCTTTCACAAAACCTCAACTGCCTCCTCCTCTAAGGGCTAGGCCCAAGATCCAAATCCTAGTCCCATTGTCATTCTTCCAAGTCAGCAACCAACTGACAAATGTTCCAGCTCCAATATTCCAACTGTCCTATTAAGGGGCTAGTCCCCTAAGAGAGATCTTTGTTGTATGTGTGTGTGTGTGTGTGTGTTTTCTTAAACAGTTGTTTAAACCAATCTGGCTTCAAATCCTCAAGGGAAAATGTGGAGTCGAGATCCTGTTGTGCCTTTGTGGCCATGCCTGAATTTTCCTCCAGTCATCCCACAGCTTTCAGTCTGAACATGCTGTCATGACATCCTGCTCCTGCAGACTTACTAAAGTGGAAATTCTTTTGTCACTCTAAACATTAGAGACTTGAAATCAGTGTTTTTAAACCATTTTTGAAACCCCTGTCCTACAACATTTGCTCACTTTTATCTTCTGAATCTTCCAACAACTTGGAAGAGCATACACAGCCTTACTTTCTGAAATGTTCAGTAGGACTCAGAGGTTTAAATATAGTCTCTTTCACCCCAGTCCCAGATTCTGATTTATATCTCCTCATCCCTGACTGAGATCATGGCTCTAAATATATGGAATGTAAATACAGACTTACATGGCAAGGTCCCTGCAAAAGGTTATAAAATAGTCATCTATAGGCAAAATGATAACAGAAAAGGGCTTTTCAACAACCTCTGTCCTAAGACAAGTAAACAAAAGTGAATAAAAAACAATGGGAGTTTCTGGTTAATGGAGAACTGTAATGCAAGAGGATCAATAGAGTAACACAGAACCATTCTGAAAATATCTGGATCGCATAATGAACATCAATACTGCAGAGTATGTGCACACAATGAAGGATACTTGGCTAGATTTATACGGTACATGCTTTTCTGGATAAATGGCTGATAAAAGCAGGTCTCAATTTCCTCTAAACAATAGTAGGGTATGTTATGTTTTTACACGTTGACTCTGAGTTATTTGAACTTTCAAGATGTGTTTGGAGGCAACAAGGAGTTTAATGAACTATATATATTCTTTTGACTTTTTATTCAGAGATGCATAAGGAAACATGATTTAGTTCACTTACCAATACAACGAGAGATACGGCTACAGAGAATATGAAATGCAAAGAAAACAATTCACACCCACTGTATTCTGGACTGCCTTTATTATTATTAAAAAATATATGTATTTTTTCCACATTAGAGTCAGCACCACTTCCCCGACCCCTTGCTTGTCTTGCTTCCATCAGTTCAAAACTGTTAATTTTAAAGGTTTGTTCTTCTTGCTCTTACTTCTTCATGCCAGTTGGCTTCCACTCAACAGTATCATGGGGGAGTTGGTATGCTGCTACCTCCCTTGAAAGCTATTCTAAAAGGTCACTATTTTTCATTTGTGTTAAGTACCTGGGGAGAGATAGATGAAGGGAAACTAAACTTTGGCAGTGCATAAACATGTTTCCAAGATCCATGCTTTAAAGTATCACTGGGTTTCCTTAAGTAATGTGTGTTGCATGGCTAAAGGAGAGCGGAACAATAGAAATGTGAATGTAAGATAAGGAAATAAAAACAAGGAAGGAAGCTGTGAAGGCCCAGTGCAGAAGTTCTGAGGAGCAGTTAAGTGGAGCTCCAGATTGAGCGTAACATTGGCAGGCAACAATGAAAACACAGATGATGGCAAAGTCCTGGGAGCAAGGAGTTTTTCAACTGAAATAAAGACTGATCAAGGTGGAGATTGGGAAAAGACTAACCTCCTCCAGGAAGAGGTCAAGATCCAAATGATCAAGTATTAATGATAATCTGAGCTGTTCTTAGTCAAGGGGTTCAGTGTGACAGCACAAGGCAAAATCTGACTATCCTAGTCCCACAGAAAGGAACACCATCAAACTCTATTCAAGAAAAAGAAAATCCAGATCCAATTAATGTTTTTAAAAGTCACCAGCAAAGGACACCTAGTCGGCTCAGCAGTTGAGCATCTGTCTTTGGCTCAGGTCATAATCTCAGGTCTGAGGATCAAGTCCTGGATCAGGCTCCCCATGAGGAGCCTGCTTCTCCCTCTGTCTGTGTCTCTGCCTCTCTCTCGGTGTCTCTCATGAATAAATATAAATAAAAACCCTTAAAAAAAAAAAAGTCACCAGCAAGAAATGGTTGAGTGATTCCTTAGTGAACTGAAAGGGGATTCAGTGTTGGGTACCGGTCTCAAGGAAAACTAGAGTGCCACCACACACCAGAACAAAAAGACCAGGCAAGGAGACCAGCCAATCTAATAAGAGTAATGTTTAACCTCTGGCACATGAGTAATGAGGTACCAGATTTAAAGACCATGCTAACTAGTGGAAAAGTAGCTCCTTAACATAAGATCAGATTAAGCTTTCTAATTCAGAATAGAGAAATGAACTTTACATGCTTACTGTATCCATTGCTAGGCAGGGCAGGAGCAGACAGAGACCGACAATTTTGAGCAAGATGGTACACTGGAGTTCAAATCAGTTCAACATCTACTAATGAGTACCTGATAGATGTTCAGCAATGTGCTGAGTGCTGGGACATTGAGAATTCATCCCTGATTTGAAAGAATTTATAGAAGAAACTAGAGTAGCCTGTCCATGACCACTTACCATAGGGCTGATATCCAGATTTGATGTATTAATGACTGTAAAATGTTTAGTATAAAGGTTAGCAAATAGTTGGCATTCAAAAATCAGTAGCTGCTAATCTGCATCCTTAAAATTATCACCACCATTATCACCATACCTATTAGTGTGTTGTAGGGAACAAATTTTTAAATCCTAAAAGAAACAGCTTTAAAATGTACAGTATTCACTTCCATATGGTTTCTTATGACTGTGCCCATCAGACCAAGGATTTATTTTTTTCTTAAGATTTACTTATTTATTCATGAAAGACACACACAGAGAGAGGCAGAGACACGGGCAGAGGGAGAAGCAGGCTCCATGCAGGGAGCCCGATGCAGGACTTGATCCTGGATCTCAGGATCACGCCCTAAGCCAAAGGCAGGCGTTCAACCGCTGAGCCACCCAGGCATCCTGAGACCAAGGATTTATATTAAAACTAGGACACGACCTCTCCCCACTCATGATCTACTTTCTGCAACAGTTTTACTGACACTGTTTCTGGCAAACTTTCTCCATCAGTCATGGGAATGTTAGCACCAACAGTCTTGCACCCATGTCACCCATTTTTCTACATCCTGTGAAGCTCACTTCAAAGTTTGTTGTTGATATTCACAAAAGAAGAAAAGCCACTGAGACTGGAGAACAACTACTTTCAAATGTCACAGATCAAAAGGGAGAAATCGGGGGGTGGGGGGGGACACAGCACAGGCCCTTCCTTCTCTCAAGAGAAAAAAAATACATCACTGTTATTATCAACTCCCATAATGACTTAGAGGTGTTAGCAAAAGCACACATGAAAAACAGTATCTCTAGCCTCTCCAGGCTAAATTTTATGAAATAATGCTGTGAGGTACCTTGCCTAGCAAAGGCAGTGGACTAGACAAAAACAAACCCAGTATGTTCTAAAGTAATTAAAAAGCAATTTAAAGTTTAAAGGTTTGTAGTATGTTTAACAGAAAGAAATATAAACACTCCATATACTTGCTAAACTTGTTTTTTAAGAGAGGGAGGGAGAGGGAAGGGAGCAGGAGAGGGAACCTCAAGTAGACTCCCGTCTAAGTGCAGAGCCCAACATGAGGCTCAATCCTAGGACTCCAAGATCATGACCTAAGCCAAAATCAAGTTTCAGACTTTAACCAAGTGGGTCACCCAGGTGCCCCTACTTGCTAAATTTGTAAAGAGCTAACAAATACAGTAAGCTCATAAGTTCTTAAAAAATACACCCAATTCAGGGAAGGGGTGAGCAGAGAGGAAAGAACATGAGAATAAAAATGCAAAGAAACAAAAAGAGAGAAAAGGAAGGGTAAAAACAGCAAGGACCAACCCTAAATACACCAGGGATGGAGGAAAAGAAGAGAGGAAAATGAAAATGGAAAGAACACTGATTGAATCAGAATGAGTCACAGTTACTGACCAGTTCAACACTTTTGCTTCACCGATGGAAAAAATTGTGGTCTCACAAGGTTGAGTAATTTCTTTGAGTTTACGGAGCTAGATAATGGCAGATCTATAAAGGTACACAGTAATACTCAAATTTTTGATGAATTAGAAAGACAAGTGTGATGGCCTAAACATTTGTTGTGTTCCTCCCCTCCAAAATTCAGTGGTAAAGCCCTAACACCCACTGTGGCTATATTAGGACACAAGGCCTCTAAGGAACTATTTAGAGTTAAATGAGGTAACAAAGGGATAAGATTAGTGTCCTTATAAGAAGAGACAGAGAACTTGCCCATGCTTGCACCTGTGCATTCTTGATCTTCCCCTCTCCCCCAAGATGTGCATGAAAAGGAGGTCATATGAGCACACAGGGAGATGGTGACCAACTACAAGCCAAGAGAAGAGGTCTCAGAATGAAACCTGGTTTGCAGGCACCTTGATCTTTGACTTCCCAGCCTGGAGAACCTCGAGAGAGAAATTTCTGCTGTTTAAGGCACCTGATCAGCAGTAATTGGTTATAGTAGCCCTGGCGGACTAAGACAACAAGCACTGAAGTCCTTTAGGAAAGTATTCAAGTTTTAACTTACTTGTTAAACCTAAAATATACACACACCTTAATCCCATTTCGTTCTGTTCAAGAATGAGGATGGAACCCCTGATGAGGTGTAGGTAACAATTCCAAAGGCAAACCTTCCCTACAAGGTATCTACAAATAATAGAAACTTAGTAAACTTTCAAGCAAATAATAAATGGTCAAAACTTGATTCTGTACTCAGAAAAATAACATATCGTTTACCTAGTCCCAAACTATGCACCACTGACTGCAAACAACAAATGCTCTAAAGTGTGTGTGTGTGTGGTGTGTGTCTGTGTGTTTATAGCCCACACCACAGAGATGTAGATGCTGTTTTAAAAGTCTGGCCAAGGGCGCCTGAGTGGCTCAGCTGGTTAAGCATCTGCCTTTGGCTCAGGTCATGATCTCAGAGTTCTGGGATCAAGCCCCATATCAGGCTCCCTGCTCAGAGGGGAGCCTGCTTCTCCCCTCCCGTCCCTTATGCTCCCTCTCCGCCCCCGCCCTTTCAAATAAATGAATAAAATCTTTAAAAAATAAAAAGTCTGGCCAAGTCGGAAACCCTTTTCAACTTGCCTACTCTCTCCCTACCTTTTCTTACCCCTTAGGAGTTTATGCCATGACATTTTAAATTTTACGTTTTATTGGCAAAACAAAGAATTTTTCACTACCAGATTTTAAGAAATCTGCCTAATATATTTTGTTTGATAAAACAGTAATAATAAAAGTAAAGAGCTTTATTGTTCAGCTCTAACATAAATCTTTAAAGTTACAATTAAAATTAGTTTACTTTTTTAGTGAAATGTAAAAATCTTAAGAGTTCAAAGGAATAGAAAAGTTACTGCTAAAAAATGCAAATTACCAATATACAAAAGGAGCATTTTTGATTATGCCTTCTAGTATGTCCTTTCCCAAATCAGTTGCTGGTAGTTACCATGGTCTTGAAAACTGATGAATGAGTGGGTTAAATACATAAAAGACAGAAAAATAAGAAGAACCCAGAGTTTATAAATATAAAGGGAGACATTTTTGTCTTAAATTTGTTAGTGGATATGTGCCCGGGGGGGGGAGGGGGGTGGTGGTGGTGGTGGTATTAAAACCAAGAAAAGGAAGCAAAAGGGATGCTGTTCTTGTCACATTTACTAGGTAATATCATAGCGCACCTCTCAGATGTAAGCCCCTTTTAAGAGTCTCAAAATAAAGCCTCTTTAAATGGATGCCTGTATGGATCCATCTTGTCTGCTCTGAAAAAAAATATCATAGCCAATATACATTCAGTCTAAAATTGACATAGTGGGTCATATTCTAAAAATGCATCTTTATTTCAGTTCTTCAGAACTCACATTTCCCCATTAAAAGAAATATACACACATGCATGCATGTGTGTGCATGCACGCAAACACACACACACATAAATTTATAAATGGTGGCTGAATTTCCAGACTACATAACAAGAACTTAGTAACTTCATGGGGAATGATGGGGAAAAAAATGTGAGTTCACCAAACCATAACATAGCTAAAATGCCATTCATCTGAAATAACAGAAAACAAGATAGCTAAAATAGCCACAAATTACAAATAATGCCAACATAATTAAGAATGATTTTCTTTGCAAATCACCTTGCATGTTGGTTAGCAGAGGACAAATTTAATCACTGACAAAGACAGTAGAGACATCCGTGGAGATTTAGGGAAGAAACAGTACTTATTTCAAGGGTTTTAGTGACTGGTGTAGGTTTTTTTAATGCGGTTTTTAAAAGTATAATTTCAATCTTATTTTAACACCTATGACATTTCCATTTTCCCTGATCAAATATCATTAAGCCAGAATGGAGCAGAGGCAGATCTGAAACCCACTCCATGTAGTTCTAAATCCTGCGCCATGAAGCTCTACTGATTCTGCAACACAAACCAGCGTTTGCACAGGACAAGTGCATTTGCACAGGACAAGTGGTCCCTAGTCAATCAAGGAGAAGGGCTGAATGACAAATACAAAGAAAGTTCCACCCTATAAATTCCTATAGTTACTGAGTATTCCCTTGTTAATGAAAAAGTAACAAGTAGAAAACCTCCAGAATTTGACACCCATTTGACAAATATTTACTAAACACCATTCACTATACTAGACACTGGGGAGAAAGCAGGAAACAAACCAGATATCTCTTTGGAGAGACAGGTAGTAAAAAACACTTTTTTAAAAAGATTTATTTATTTATTCATAGACACACACAGAGAGAGAGGCAGAGACACAGGCAGAGGGAGAAGCAGGCTCCACACAGGGAGCCCTACATGGGACTCGATCCCGGGGCTCCAGGATCACACCCCAGGCTGCAGGCAGCGCTAAACTGCTGCGCCACGGGGGCTGCCCAAAAGACTTTTTTATAATATGCTAGAAGATGGCAGGGGCTATGAAGAATTTAAAATAGGCTGACATAAAAGGAAATGAGGTAATATCTGAGCAGAAATAAGAAGGAAATGAGGAAGTAAGACAGGAGGATGCCTGGAGAAGAGCATCACAAGCAGAGGGAATGAGTTTAAGGTGCCTGGTAAAGTAAATCTGTGGAGCAGCAAGAAGTCCTGTGTGGCAGGTGGAGAAGTAAGAACAGAATGGGAAGAACAGGAAGGGATGAATGCCAAAGAGGTACCTAGGGGCCAGCTCAACTAGAGCCTTGTAGGAACTCTGCCTTTTCCTCTAAGTGAAACATGTGAGTGGAGTTTTGAATGTGATCAGATTTGCATTTTAAAAGGATTAAGACAGGGGCAACCTTAGTGGCGCAGTGGTTGAACATCTGCCTTAGGCTCAGGGTGTGATCCTGGGGTCCTAGGATGGAGTCCCACATCAGGCTCCCCACAGCGAGCTTGCTTCTCCCTCTGCCTATGCTATGTCTGCCTCTGTGTGTCTCTCATGAATGAATGAATGAATGAATGAACGAACGAATGAGTGAATAAAATCTTTAAAAGGATCAAGACAGATGCTGTATTAAGAATAACTTATTTGGAGTCAATGATAGAAAGCAGGGAGACCAGGTAGAGACTATTAAAACAATCTAGGCAAGAAAGGAAGACATACTGACAGAAGTAGTAGAGCTAGTAAAAAGGGATGGAATCTAACTTATTTCTGAATGGCAGAACCTAAAGGATTTGCTGAACTAGTAAGACTGGTGTGATGGAGAAAGAAGAGTCCAGGATGACTCCAAGCTTTTTTCTGGCCCAAGCAAAAGGACTATGGATTATCAAAAATTAAAACACAACCAAAAAAACCAAAACTCTTAAATATTGCACTTAGACTATGTAGCAGCATTGCACTTAGACTGTAGCAGCATAAGAACCAGAAGTAATAATAAGCTAGAAACTATCTGAGATATATTTAGAATCCGGAAACAGAACATACAAGATGGATATGTTCCAGGGTGATGCATGACAGTTTATAAGCAATTAAATTACATTCAAAGGAAGATGCTTTCTGAAGTACATATGCTTTCAAAGCAGGAAAATAAGAATAAAAATTTAGATGGTGTCAGTGAAACACATATTTGGAAGATTTAGATCTACACAGGTAGAGATCTACAAAAGGAGCAAGAGCAGAACAAAGGGTCAAAGGCAGCACAAACATTGACAGAGAACTTAAAACGCATAGCATAAATAGAACAGGACAATTTTAGAACAGGTTTGGGATTGGCTTGAGTACTACTCAGCAAAAAAAAACCTGCCTTAGTTTGCCTTCTTGTTAAGAAGAACAGGGTTGAATTTCAACGTATTTTCACAGATGGAAAAGGAAGAGAAATCAAGAGCACATTATTTGAATTTCAAAGAGATTCAATGATTCTTTCTGTCCTACAAAAAACAAAACAAAACAAAAAAACAA
This sequence comes from Canis lupus dingo, assembly GCF_003254725.2. Classification (NCBI taxonomy): domain Eukaryota; kingdom Metazoa; phylum Chordata; class Mammalia; order Carnivora; family Canidae; genus Canis; species Canis lupus. The sequence continues at coordinate 29,122,914 of NC_064252.1, read as the reverse complement.
AACTGTTGGTGTTCTTCTCAACTCAATGTATTTTCAAGTATTAATAGATTCAAAAACCCCTCGTTTAAAAAAACATCACATAAAATGATCTTGTACTGTTAACAAGGCTAAAGAAGTAGCAGACACATTGATAAGAGAGTGAAAAACATCTATCCTTGTCAAAGACTACAGAATAGCCATTGTGTATTTTCTTCATTACAACTGATATTAGTACAGTAATGCTTTAATTCGACAGGAAAAGCTTCCATCACAAGACTGCAGAGTAATAAGACAATTCCTCACACAGCTAGGAAATGAGCTTGCGGGAATAAATACAGAACCAGGGAAAGAATGTCTACCTTTAACCATAGGCATGGGTCACAGAGAATAGAAAGAAGATACACAAAGTAGAAAAACATAAAATACTGCAAAAAAGATTAAGAAAACAAACATGAACAGCATTCAAATGTGATCTGCGGTCATTGTGGAGTGATATACAACTAGGTGCATGACTGTACTTTTTTTATTTCTAATGTTTTTTTTATTATTTTTTTTATTATTTCTAATGTTTTTTTTTCTAATGTTTGTTTTTCCCTATCACTTCTTAAGTAAGTCCTAGGAATTAAACACAAGATCAAAGAGTCCACTGAACCCAGATGATACATGACTTTGGCCATTCTGGGCAACTGAATGCTAAATCCATGAGACTAGATGAAATCACTAAATGAGAGAGAATCAAGAAATAAGTGCAAAGACCTAGCTCAGAGTATGACAACTTTAAAACTGAGACATAGTCACCAAAGAAGAAAGCCAGGGAAGTGTGATGTCCTGGAAGTCAAGTACCCAAGACAGTATGTCAGAGAGAGGGAAAAATCAGTGACGTTATGTTCTATAGACAGGTCAGGTGATGCAAAGACAACTGAGCCCTGGTCACTGGACTTAGCAGCATGGAAGTTATCAGTAATCTTGACAAAAGCCAGTTCAGTGGCATGGTGGCAATAAAAATTTGAGTGGGTTTAATGGGGAGTGAGTGGAGAAGAACTGATATGAGCAAATGCAGACAATTCTATTGAGTTTTGCTCTAAAGGAAAAGAAATTTAGCAGTAGCTGGCAGTAAAGTGAGGTCAAGAGGATTATTTCTGAATGGTTGAAGGAATAGCTTAATTGTGTGTTAACGGGACACCAATCTAGTAAAGAGAGAAAACTTGACAATCTCAGAGAGCACGGAGAGAATTGCTGAGTCCAGATGCTAACTGGAAAAGCAGAGAGGGGACCCAGGATACAATGGGTGGCTGGCCTACTGCAGGAACGCAGCTGTTTCATGTACAGTGACAGGAGAAACCAAAAGTTTGCTACCACTGACAGGAGAGGATGGGAAGTGTGCTAGTAAGAAATCTGGTTGCTTTAGTTTTCTTACTTTAGAAACTGTTAACACTTACAAACAAGAGCCAAAGTGGCCGACTCAGCGGTAGGTGCGGCATTCCAGGGAGCCTGGCTGAAATGGCACAGTACCCTCGGCACCTTTCTCACTAGCTTCTTTTGGGTTTCCATTACTGTGGCATCTCTTATAATCTCCAAATTGCATAACCACTTCTTCAAAAGGGAGAGGGGAGTGGGAGACACAAAGGAGTCACTGGTCCATAGGGATAGTGAAATCTAGCTGGGCAAATGCTGGAGTTCTTTGATTAGGTCTCAAGGTTGAGGTAACAATTCTCCACAGCTTGTCTGCGTCATCCTTCTTTTTTCATGAAAGGTAGCATGTGTTGGCGACTTAGCAGTCTGCTCAGCCTGCTTCCTGCCGGAAGAATTGGGGGTGGGGGGAGGCTGTTCAGCAGCCTCTTTTCATTTTGAATGGTTTCTTTTCCTTTCCCATCTTAGCTGCAGTAGGTCTCCTGTGAATCTCAATGAGATTCACTGCATTAGACAAAAGCTAGACCCACTAATATCTTCAAGATAAGCCCTTCTCTACCTGTGCTGCTGCTAAAATGGCTAGAAGCCCTATTGTGTAACTGAGAGGTCTTTTGTGTGACTCTTACGGCACTACCTTTGATTATTCTGGGGTCTTAACAGTCTTACAGTTACATCCACACTTCATCTTTAGACTCCCATTCTCTCCTGGCAGTGCCCTTGAACTGACCTTTGCTAGGAACCCACATCTTAAATTTGACTGTCATTTGCCAGGTAGAGTACCCAAGGATTTTCAAAACCATCAAGTCCAAGCTCCTTTTTTTGTATAACAATCCTTTCCCCAATACCTTTTCCCCCTATCACACTTCACTAGAAGGAGCAAGACGAAACCATGGAGCATCTTCAGTGTGCCACCATGGAGCATCTTCAGTGTACCTCAGCTTGATCTCCCAGTTCACAAGGCCCATCGTCTGCAAACAATGGTGTTGCTCAGCCGTCTGCCAGTACAGACTGAGGGTTTCCTTCCCTTGAAGCCCTCACAGCTGTCTCAAAGTCCCAAATGTCACAAACAACATGCTCAAGGTACCCTTGATTTTCACGACTCTTCTCAAAGCCCACTGCCCAGTTCTTAAGTCACTCCCACAAATGGAGACTTCTGCTACGGAAGCACTTCACTTTTAATACTAGAATTTGTAGTTATCTTTTTCTGTGTTACAAATCACTCTCAAACACAACAGCTCAAGACATTTATTATCTCACAGTTTTTGTGGGCCAGGATTCCAGGTGAGGCTTAGCTGGGTGCCTCTGGCTCGGAGTCTGTCATAGGCTGCAAGAAGGGTGCTGGCTAGGGCCGCAGTCATCTCCAGGCTGGACTGGCACAGATCTGCTGCCAAGCTCACTCATCTGGCTGTTGGCAGGCTCAGGCTCTCACTGGCTGTTGGCCCTAGACACCAGCTCCTGGACATGTGGGCCTCTCTGCAGGGCTACTCACAACATGGCAGTCTGTTTCTTCCAAATATAAGGGCTCTGAGAGAGAGAGACCTAGAGGGGCACATGCCCAAAAGATGAAAGCCACAGTCTTTATCATAAACTCTTGGAAGTGATATCCTGTCACGTTTGCCACATTCTATTAGTTCGAAGTGAGTCACTAGGCCCATCCTATACTGAAAGAAGAAATGACACAAGGTCATGGACATCAGGAGGTGGGAATCACTGGGGACCATCTTGGTTTATCACAGACCAGTTGAAAGCATTATAACATACTGGTTAAGAGTACTGACTCTGAAGCAAGACTACTGGCTGGGTCTGACTCTTGCTTCTGAATCCTAAGATGAAATATGGAATATAAAATAATTGTTGTGAAAGGACTGACCTCATACACAGGAGGCACTAGGGAATTTCTTTTCCCTTCTCCCTTACAATCTCAACTGTCTTTAACAATCTTGAAAATTTCTCTGGTATTGGATGTAATCTGCAAACATCCAGTGCCAGAGACCATGGTATTGAGCAACATGCAAAAATATGGTTTTGACTTTCAATAAGGCCAGGAAACTTATTTTTAATAAACGGAATAAATTAAACAAGAAAACAAAAGGATAAACATCCAGAATTAATGAAATATAGCAGAGGAGAATATACACAAAGGAGCAACTGTTCCCCCTATATACATGCCCTCTACCCCAATAAAGCCATCTGCTTTTATTTTTTTTAATTAATTAATTAATTTATTTTATTTGAGAGAGAGAGTGATAGAGCACATGTAGGGGTTGGGGGGAAGGAAGGGCAGACCAAGACACAGACTCCTCCCTGAGCAAGGAGCACAATGCAGGGTTCAATCCCAGGATTCTGGGATTATGACCTGAACCAAAGGCAAACGCTTAACCAACTGAGCCACCCAGGCACCCCTGACATCTGCTTTTAAACTGTAATGTTTGTGAGACTTTCAATTCAATCTTAACAAAAATATACATATACTGCTTTTTGTGTAACTAACAACTACCAGGGCAAGAAACAGAATAAAGCATTAAGAATATTTTTATTTAGATGCCCATTCATCTGAGAAATAGTATTCAACAATGCAACTAGTAAGTGACAGCATTCCCATTTTACAGAAGAGACACAAGGGGCATAAAGACATGTGGCTTGTTGAAATCACACAGCAGGTTAAGGCTGGAACAGAACTATAACTAGCATATGATGTAATACACAATGAAGCTATAATCAGTTGTTTCTGATTTTCATGGATATGGCAATCTAGTTACAACAACCAGTGATTAAAGGGTTCATTTCACACTCAGGAAAAGTAACAGTTATTTTAAAGAATGAAAGGTAGGCTTTGATTAATTCAATGTCTAAATTAATGATCTAGATTCATATAAGCAAGTAAAACACCAAATGAGTTAATACACAAGTAAGAGGTAAGAGTACAGAACTCTACAGATTTAAGTGAAATCAAAAGCCAGTATTTTAGTTGGACACTCTGCTACATACACTCTTAACTCATTACCCTAAGAATATCTAATTAACCTTTCAATCAGTATTTGTGAGTACCTATTCTCTGATGGCCTTATGTTACAAGTACTATATGTTATCTCATTTAATGACAGTGAAAGATTCTGAAAAAGCGTCTTTGAAGGAGAACAGCAAGCTCCCATTCAGAAGAGGATATTAATTCTAAACAATGCAGTGCTTGAAACCAGATCCTAAGTTTCAAAAGCCGCACATTTCCAGAACCAAAAAGGGAAAAAAGGAGCTAGTGAAGGAAGATTACAACTCTTAAAATGTACTTTATTCATTGCAAAAGAAAACTAAGAAAATATGTCTTCAGAGTTGCAGGCTCTCCCCATTCCCTTCCTCATGTGTGCTCTAACCACACCAAATCGCAAGCCCTCCCAACAGACAACTTAAAATCTAGGAAAATGCATATTTGCTTAATTGGTCCCAAACTTATTCCCTAATATATAAATTTAACAACAAAATTCCTTATTCTGTTTTGAAACATGACAAAAGACACTTGCTTAAGATTAAATGCCATATCAAAACAAAGAGTATTAAAGCACACATATTAAAACAGGCAGCTTTCTTACACAACTGCAAGCTTCTTGTTTGCATTCATGCATAATACTTTTATCCTTACTTAAAAATTTTTATTCTCATTTCCAAACCCTGATCCCAAAGCCGTTTTACTCATACCTGAATAACCCTATAGTTATTACCCAACAACTCAAAAGTAATGAATCTCCCTGCTTCTAGCCCCTCCCCAAACCCAACCAATGCAAAGAACTCCATTACAAAGCACTATTTCAAGAAGGTTAAATATTGTACCGAATTTTTTTTAAGAATTTCAGATTTTCTACAGAACTGTGATCTAGTATTCAAGATCCTCTCCCCCACTATCTCTTCCAGTAATATTGGTCTCTTCACTATTCCCCAATCTTCACTTCCTCCCTTCTTTTCACTCTACCAACATCCAGTCAGTGCCCACCGTGTGTCAGGCACCACTCTAGGCACAAAGAATACATCAGAGCTTCCATGGAGCATACATTCTACTTGAAACAGAAAGACAATAAATAAACAAATATACAGCAAGTCTAGATGGTGGTAGGTTATAGAGAAAAACAGAGATGGGAAAACAGATGAGAAATGCTGGGCAGCAAGATAGGAATTAACATTTACATAGGGTACTCGCAACACATGGCAACCTAGTAGAGATTTCATGCAAACAAGGCAATCTTGTTGATATCTGGAAAAAGAGCAGGGGCTTAGACAAGTGCTAAGGCAAGGGTGTGTTTGATATCTTCAAAGACAGGCCAGGGGTGCAGAAGAACATATGGTCAGACAAAGCCTGAGCCAGGGAAGCCAGTCATACAGGGCCTAATAGAGTAATGCATCTGACTTCTCTGCTGAGTAAGATACCAAGCCACTGGAGAGTTCTGGGCAGGGTAGCAATATGTGACATTTAAAAGGACTTCTGTGTTGAGGACAGACTTCAGGAAGGGGGTTGGGGAAAAAGAACAGAAGCCAGGAGGCTAGCTAGAAAATTATAATAATACAGACAAGACATAATGGTGTCTTGGGCTTGGATGAAAGCAGTAGGACTCATGAGCAGTCAACAAGCTGTATGTTTGTTGTTGACACCACACCTTTGCTTATGCCAGTTCTCCATCTGGCTTGTCTCTCAGTTCTGCTAGGAAAGAGTGTACGTTAAACTTCCTTCAAGACACCTTCCCTGATCAATCCCATCTTCAATGATTGCCCATTTTTCTGAACTCCTGTTGACAAACACCCTTATCTCCCCGGGACTGGTATGTTGTCTTTGCTACAACGTATAGTTATTTATCTATTTGACTTCTGTGTCCCTTTAACCTCATTATCCTTAAGAAATAAAATATATCTCTTGGGATCCTCATTTTGCTGCATAAAACAGATATCCAATAAATGTTTGCTGTTAATCAAATGTCTGCTGTTAATCAAATGTTTGCTGATAATCACTTAGATATTACTATCCCTCAAGAAAAATTATCATATCCTCACTTCCTCCTTAAACTGCCAAAGTCAGAGATGCCTGACACAGCTGTCCCAAGGAAACCTCTGCCCATCACCCAGGTCATACTTCATCTTGAGCTATAGTTCAAAATAGCTTCTTACTTAGCCACAAGTAGTTTCTCTGGACCAATGATTTTCAGAGTATAATTTCTGGACCAGTAGCATCAGCATCATCTGATTCCCAGCCCCATATATGCATATGCATCTAAAACTCAAGAGGTGGGGCTCAGTGATCTGTAACATTCTGAAGCACTATAAATTTTGAGAACTACTTGCTCTGGCTTAAAGGTTTAAGTAATTACTCTGTTTTTCCAAGATATTTCCGGAACGATTCCATCCTGGCTCATACCCTCATTCACCTTAATCATCATCAGAAGTCCAAGACTTCCAGATGGCTCAACCCATAGAGCTTGGGCACATCTGCTCTTCTGATCCCATCACCCTCTCTTCCTGCCCTCCCAAGCCCCAGAAGTCATGAACTATCCTCAGTAAACTCTTCCACAAACTCGCTCTCTTTTCTGTGATGTTCCCTTCACCTTTCTGCTCCAAAGGAAACCTGACTGCCCGGAGAATCCTGCTTCTACTGCAGTAAAACCTCTTCTCCCACTCCTTACATACCTCAGTGGGGGCAAGCAGACTCCTTGATCCCCATTACTATCTAGTGTTGGACCTTAAGGCACCCTCCTTGTTTCCCAACACCACTTCCAAACCACTTCTCTTCCTCCACCCAAACTACAGACCCTTTGGAAATAGAGATTACCTCCTCCAGCCTTGGCACGGGGCTCCCTTTATTCTTCCCTTTATTGTCTTATCTTCTTGACAACTTCAACCCCCACACAGGTGATTCACCTTGGTCAACACTTTGGCCTCCTAGCTACGTTGTTGAATCAATGTCTTTAGCACCAAATATATTTTGTCACCACTTCACCTAACCACACACCTGGCATCATATCCCAGCACTGTCATCACCAGTAACCACATCATTTCCAACACTCTCAAGCACTTCGAGCACCCCATCTTTACACCAAGTCTGCTCTCTCTGGCAGTTCTCCCACGCCACATTACTCCAACCTCCTTAAGATCTCAGGGCTACAAGTGGACCTTACTACTTTTCCACTCCCCCTCCCCCTCCTCAGGTTCTTACTTCCTTCCTATGCCAGTTTAGATTCAAGGGTCCAACACAATATATACTCTTTTTCAAAAGTCTTAATTCCTTTGCCCCCTTTTCTCTTCGTCTTACTCATCTGATAAAATCTCAACTCCTCGTCAAATGCAACTACCTACGTATTCCTCTCTAGTGTCTAAACAACAGAAGATGGATTGCCAGATAAAAATCACATAGCTGACTTGCCGGCACTCACATCAAGTTGATAACCACAGATTTTTTTTTTAATATTTTATTTATTTATTCATGAGAGACACAGAGAGGCGAGACACAGGCAGAGGGAGAAGCAGGCTCCCTGTGGGGAACCTGATGCAGGACTCAATCCCAGGACCCCGAGATCACAACCTGGGCCGAAGGCAGCTGCTCAACCACTGAGCCACCTAAGTGCCCCACATTGACCACAGATCTTAAGCCTACTACACCTCTCTAGTAAGTTCACTCTCATTTTTTGAGATGACCACTATTTCACACTATGTCCTCACTCCTCAAATCTGCAATGCTTCTCTACTCCCTACGCTGCCATTTTCAGCTTTGTTCATCTTGTATCTGTAAAGAAAGCAGACACAATCATAGGACTCCCTCTTCTGCCTGAAAACAATGCTGCCAGCTGACCTGGCTCTAAACCCACACACTCTGCCTTCCTTCCCATGAAAAACAACAAACTGCTTCTGGCTCTGTCTAAGGCCAGTCCTCTGCTGTGTGCTGGGTATAACACAGTCTGGTCCTGCCGTTAGTTTCTTTCTTTTCAGCATCCTCAATCTCTTCCCCACTATTGGCTCTTTCCTACTGACATAAAACATGCCTTAATATCACCTATCTTTTAAAAATCTCCCCTTGAGTGTTGTAGGTAAGTGATGAATCACTGAATTCTACTCTAGAAACCAATATTGCACTGTATGTTAACTAAGTAAAATTTAAATTAAAAAGTCCTTACCAAAAAAAGAAAAAGAACAAATATATGAATTCATTGCCATAAAAATTAGAGTATTAGAGATAAATAAAAGCTCAAGCTCACGTTGACCCTGGTGTTGTCATTTTTATCTCATTTATCCTCACTAGAGGCAAACACTATGAGTTTTGTGTGTGTATTTTTCTAGGTTTTTTTGGAGGATATATAGGCATCTATAGAAAAATATATATATTACTTTTTTAAAAATTAAAAAAATAAAAATCTTCCCTTGAACCCAAATACCCATCCAGTCCCTGCCTCAATTCTCTACCCCATTCTACAACTAGACATTCATTGTCTCAACAGCCTCATCTACCAATTAACAACCCAACCCATTCCAACTGGCTTTCTTATCTCTGTCATTCCAACTGAAAGAGCTCTTACCAAGTTCACCAATAAACAACATCCTACCAGGCCAATGACAAATTATTTGGTCTTCAATGATCCAAACCCAGTACTTTCCTCTCCAGAGTCTATGATACCACATACTTGCCTTGTCTCCCTCCTACCCTAACCCAATTCTCAGTATCCTCAGACCACTCCTGAAATGCCCTAGGCTTTGGGCATCTTCCCTAGTTATGGTTTTCACCAAGACTTTAAATAAGCACAGATGAATCTCAACCTTTACAACCCCAGCTCAAACCTCTCTGAGCTCCAGACTCCTATCAGATTGCCACTGAACTTCTCCACCTGGATGTCAAACAGAGATCTCAAATTTAACAAGTTCAAATTATAAGTACCGTTTTTTCTGTGGACTCTGTTCTAAGGTAACCTGTCCATCTTCATTCTTCAACACAAAGCTGAATAACCCAGACTCCTCTTTCTCACCACATAGACAAGCCATTTTTAGTCCTATCATACTGTGCTCCAGAGTCTAAACCAGCACCTCATGCTTTGCCTCCAGCAACAGTTTCTTGACCTCCCTTGTCACTTTCCCCAAAGAAAGCCACCCTCCTGCTTAAAATCTCCTGTTAGTGTCCGTTTTAACTGAATCTCTAGCATTGGGAATGATCTGGCCCCCACCTACCTCTCTGGCTTGTCGTCCCATAACCTTTTGTTCTCTATATTCCAACCACATCATCCCTCTTTCTGTCCTTTGCATTCCCCAAACTCATTCCTTTCCAGGGACTCTGTATCTACTACTCCTTTTGCTTATAATGCTTTCCTCCCGCATTTTGACAGGATGAAGTTAATCATTCCTATTCCACCCTAGCTAAAGCATTCAGGGTCATATTTGTTTACATGTTTACAGTTTTATTTTCCCAATTAAGAATTAAGAACTCTTTATGGGAAAGATCTTTGTCTTGTTCAGGCTCTTTCCCTTAGAAAGATCCCTTAGAAAGTGATCAGCACACTGTCATCAATAAATGTGCTAACCACTGGAGTCTGTTATTAATATAATCATTTGTTTAACCCCTTACAGTTTTCTGAGCTTTTAAAATATGCATCAAACCAATGTCACCCATAATATAAATATAAATTCTCCAATAGTAATAGAAACCTCTTACTATCTTTCTAATATACAAATCTGATCATACCTGATCCTGCTTAAAATCCATCAATGGTTCCTTCCTGGAATAAACAAGCAAACATCTTACACTGTTCAGCATTTGGCCTCCACAATTTTAAATTTTCATCCACCACTATTCCACTCATTACACACATACAAGCCACATGGAATTACATATGGCTCCCAAACATACACACTATCCCACTAATCACCAAAATCTACTCCTCACCCACTCTGCCTGCTGTCTCCACCTCTTTAACAGGAGAATTCTTTGAATTCCTAGATGCTGCCAGTGTATTTCATTCTCTCTTCCTGCCACTCTTTTACCTTGATTTTCCTAGCATGCTGGTTTTTCTCCTAAAGAACCAGCTCTCCAGAACCTTGTTCCCTATTTCCCTTGAGGGCTGATTCATTTCCTACAAGGCATTAACTTCTCTTCTTGCTATTTTCTGCCATTTTTTTAGGCTATTCTCATCTTAAGACACTATCATGCCTGCATGCAGATTTCTCGCAAATTTATAGCTTACACCTGGATTTTCCCTTGTATTTCCAGACCTAGGTAGCCAACTAGCTAAGCTGAATTTCCCCCTGCACAAAGTTACCCCAAAATACTAAATCCAAATCAAACCCATGTCCCTTTCTGCTTCCCTCCTTCAAAAACCCTGGTCCTCTCCCAACTCTGGACAACATCTCATCAACATTTTTTTTAAGATTTATTTATTTAGGGGCACCTGGTGGCTCAGTCAGTTAATCCAACTCTTGGTTTTGTCTCAGGTCATGATCTTAGGGTCCTGGGATCAAGATCAATGGCCGGCTCTGTGCCTAGCATGGAGTCTGTTTCTCCCTTTCCTTCTGCTCCTCCCCTTACTTGCTCTCTCTCAAATAAGTAAATCTTTTTAAAAGGTTTTATTTATTTGAGAGAAAAAGAGAAAGAGAGGGAGCGCACATGGCTGGGAGGGAAGAGCAGAGGGACAGAATCCTCAAGTGGACTCCCCTCTGAGAGCCCCCATCCTGTCAGTTGTACCCTGGGCACATCTCTCACAGGTCCACTGGTCTCTGGCACAGGCTGCCCTTACCTTTCTCTGCCACTTCCACTATTACACACCAACACTTTGCCTCTCTCTGCACTCTTACTCCCCTCTAATCTGTGCAGGTATCTTTTTTAAAAAACAAATCTAATTATCAACTCCACTTCAGCCTACTCCCAATCCTACTCAAAATCTTTTAATGGCTTTTCACTGCCAAGTATCTATTCACAGGATCTGGCCTGGCCTCCAGTGTTATCTGAACTGAACTGTTTCTACATTTTGTGGTAACTCAATTCACTATTCAGTCTAGTTCTCTTGCTGTATAGACCAATTAGAATGGCAAAGCTGTGACCAAAAGTGAGCATTAAAAGACTAGCCTGGAGACACATGGGTGGCTCAGATAGTTAAGCGTCCAACTACTGATTTTGGTTCAGGTCATGATCTCAGGGTCCTGAGATCTAGTTCTACCTCAAACTTTGCGCTCAGTGGGGAGTCTGTTTGAGATTCCCTTGCCCTCTGCCTTTCCCTCGCCAAAAAAGAAGAAAGCTCATGCTAGAAAAGTCATACATTGGCAAATGGTTTTAACGGGACCAAAAACTCTGTCTTCTGACTCACAGCCATCGGTGTGATCACAGCGACTTCCATGTTTTAGGATAAAGCCATCAGTTACAGTGACTTTATTTTAAAATGGTGGATCATTTTTCTTTTTTTTTTAAGAAAAAATTTTTTAAAAGATTTTATTTATTTATTCATAGAGATGCAGAGAGAGAGAGAGAGAGGCAGAGACACAGGTAGAGAGAGAAGCAGGCTCCATGCAGAGAGCCCGACGCGGGACTCGATCCAGGGTCTTCAGGATCACGCCCTGGGCTGCAGGCGGCGCTAAACCACTACGCCACCGGGGCTGCCCGGTGGATCATTTTTCTGAGAGGACTCCATTAATGTTCCCAAGAACTAACCACATTCTTTTCACAACCTGGACACCAAGGTATATACAGCTAAGTGACTTGTCTCAAGGAATTAATGGATATGGAAACAGAATTCAGGGTACCTTATTTTTGTTTCTCTAGTCTAGCCCATAGCATGCTAAATGGCAGCAGTGATAAACTGAACACCATTGAACAAATAAAAAAAGATGTAATGTGTGGCACAGTAAACTCTGAGGCCAGACAGACCAGGGCTCAAATCCTACCTCTGCTAACTGTCAATTGTGTGACTTTAGCAGGTTACTAAAGTTGCTGCTTCCCCATCTGTAAAATGAAGCTAATGGCCAACTCCCAGGCGTGCTGAGGACTAAATGAGGTAGACGCCTAACATATATGTTACCACTCAATAAACAGTTAAAGTAAATGAACAAAAACATCAGCTTCTCCCAAAAGAGGAGAGTATGAAAGGAAAAACAGCTATAGAGTCAAGACTGATGGGACTGCGCTTCCAGCAATGCCGTTTATTGTCATGTGCTCTGTCTCTTTCCTCACATGTACAATAGAGACAGTGATGCTCAGCCCTTAGCACTGCTGTGAGGATGAAACAAGATAACATCTAAAAGCATTTTCTTAAGTGAATAGCATCATACAAAAATCATTATTATCTGTGTACACATGCTCACTGCTGCTGTGTTCTAAATGCTTTAAGGGCATGAGAAGTCTTTAATCATCTTTGTCTTCGTACCAGCTGGTAGCACAGTCCTCTGCCCATCAGAGGCATCCGTTAAATGTCGGCTGAGCTGAGTTATTAAGAACAGGGCTGAACTATGACAAAACAGTTTAAAATGAAATCCACAAGTTCATCCATTGAGAATATGGGTAAGAGAGCCTGGAACCAGTCTAGCTAAGATCAGCTAGACAGGGAGAACACTTCCTAATTTCTGGGAATTTAAATAAATGGTCTATAATTTTGTTTACTGGATATAAATTGTATAATCATCAAACAAGTTCCCTCACTACAGGAATTATGTGCCTCCCTCTTCCTTACCTTCCCCTCCCCCTTCACTCCACCCTCCTTCCTGTTTCAGGCCATGAAGGAGAGAGAGAATATAAAGGACAAAAGCAATGCTTAACAGTATTGTAACCCTCCACACATATACCAGAAAAAAAAAAAAAAGCTGAGAAAAAAAACAACGGGGATGTTGTCTATCAAGAGGCAACTTTAACAAGGGTTCTCTAATCACAGGTTCTTAAAATACTGATTGAGGGGAGATATTTCACATGAAACGAGTTTGTGTTTATCGGAGTTCTCCCTACACAAAGACATCCTTAATTTGCTAGAGGAAATGTTCTAGGGTGGTAAGCAGTCTGTTCATGCAAAAGTTCAAAGCAAAAAGTTTAGCTTGTGCCAGTTATTCACTGAGCATCTACTATGTGCCATACCCCACACTTAGCATACTTCTTAGATGATCTTGAATTCTCTCACAATAATCCCATGTGATAGGTACTATTTTCCCTATGGGACAGATGAAGAAATCGAGGTTCAGAGGTTAATTTGTTCATAGCCACACCACCAAAAATGACAGAGGTAGGATTTATGCCCAGCCACATCTCAAAACCCATATTCTTGGCGCCATACCATGCTGTCTACTGATGCTACCAAAGTCTTTTAAAAGGAAGGGGACTCAACAGGAAAGCAGGGTGAAGACCTGGCAGAGACATATACAGAGAGCACAAGATGGCATTCCACCACCTTGTTCTAGACACATAGAAGCAAATTAAGGAATCACATCTAACCGCACAAACCAAAATGCCTGGATGAGCTCTAACTTTTAGTCCTCAGAATCTTCAGAAACTATTCTTCAGGTTCTAAGGATGTCCATACCACTCAGAGGAACTGACAACAACACTGTTGAGTAATTCTTCTAGAACCCTGAGAAACAGTACCTGTAACTCACTGCTGGTATCAAACCAAGCAGGCAGAAGAGATGATTATGTTGCACAGCTTTCTCGTGCTTACGAGGACCCAAATGTTCTTACACAACTGGGTGTCCTTCTGGCATATGTACTGCTACATAAATTCACACAGACCCAGGGCATTAGAAGAGGTTCTATTATCTTATGGACGTAGAAAGTGAGGCTCAAACAAGGATTGCCCAACATCACATGGATGGGCACTGGCCTAGACCAAACTCTGATCTCCCATTCCTTGGTCAGTAAATTTTCCCCACTGTACCTCCTCAATGCTTCCCCACATCTTACACAACCACCGAGCTGTCCTCTATATCTGGGTGTTATGCAGCTCTGGCTCCTTCTGGACATTTTCACTGAATTCAATGTGTTGGGCACTGGGAGAGATGATGCAGATAAGAATTAAAGAGAGAGGGGTGACACACATCTTGCCCTTTGGACAGTGCTACTCAAATTTCAGGTGTCATGGTTCATATAGACAATTGTTATATTTTTAAGGCACAAAGTGGCAAACTAGAATGAATGAATGCATTCAAATGACCAGGGGAATCCTGGGCCCCACCTGGCTGCTCCAAGGATGGAGGAGAATAATTATGTTGGCATATGTGCATCTCAGTCCAACATCCAGTACTGTGGTTGGGAAGCTCTGTTCTAATAAGCACAGGGGACTGAGACGAATTTACAAATAACTATAAGCACAAAGAAAGAGACTGAGAAGACTGTCACTGTCTGCTCTCATCAAACATAAGTGAGTAGAAATGAGATCAATTCAATCTGCTTCCTTTCATAATTCATCTTCCAAACAAATCAAGACCAAATAACTCATCCTTCCTCTGGTCGACAGATAACTGATCAGTCCCACCAAGAAGGCTGCAAAGACCCTTGACAGATGCCTTGCTCATAGTAAGTAAGCTAAAGACTACTTAAAGCACATAAAGTGTGTCAGAAAGTTCTTTGACTTCTTACAAACACTAGAAAAATAAACCAATAAGAGGAGGAAATTACATTTCAAGGTCATATTCAAATATGAAGGGAGAAGCAGGAAAAGAAGCCCCTCCCAAAACACATACACACAAACACATCACATCCCCTCTGTGACCAAGCTCCATCTCCAGAAACCTAGTTAAAATTCTGCCTTCTGATATTTATAAATTTAGTCAGCCTGAGCCAAGTAGGTTTCTGCAATTCCAGACATCTAGGCTGAAGGGCAAAGGGCAAAGTGAAACTTTCAAAAGCTGGCTAGTAGCCAAGGGCATCACATCGAGGAGGCTCCCTTAGCAACACACAACAGCTGTCTGCTCAAGAGAGGGTGCCGCCATCTTTGCAAGGGGCTATAGATGCTCTTATTTTCACAACTAAAAGCAAGGTTTTTTTCCTTGTATTATTTTCCCAGTCATTCCCCTAAAAGTTATCACATCTCACAATTTAAAAACCTCTCCAATCCCAACCTTTCCTCTTCATCGCAAATTACATCATAGTTAACAATAAATTTAAATAATGTAAAGTATTAGTTCTTGGCAAATATAAAATGCTTTATAATGTCTCGTTATTAATTACTATTCTAGTTTCTGTAGACTTGGTTTCTAACTACAAGCAAGTCACTCTGTGTGATTTAATTACTTCCCTCATAAAATCTTCATAACAACAGTGACCTACTTCATAAGACTATTGTGAAGGACAATAAAAATTATTAGATAAAAACTTATAAAAGC
Organism: Canis lupus dingo; assembly: GCF_003254725.2. NCBI lineage: Eukaryota > Metazoa > Chordata > Mammalia > Carnivora > Canidae > Canis > Canis lupus. The sequence continues at coordinate 29,107,224 of NC_064252.1, read as the reverse complement.
TTATTCCTAATTAAGAATCACACCACCATCTGGCTTTCAATATCTAAAGAGATGGTTTGATTATCAAAGGCAGTGCCCCCAAAACAAACACAGGTGGATCCTGACCCACCAGGAAGACTGCAGCTCCTGGAACGGCTGGCTCCTTTTGCCTGCCCCATCTGCCTTCTCCAACCCTACCAAGCCCAGAGGATGACACCGCACTGGGAGCTCACCCTTGGGCCTAAGTCTAACAAGATAAACAACATTTTAAAAAAACAAAACAAAAACAAACCCAACCAATGTCACAATCACTGCTAGGTTTCAAGAACCTAACACCTGGGAGTAGAAAGGGATGGGGCTGCCTGCGCTCTGAGAGGAAGGCCATTTGTGCTGGAGCCGAACCTCGCAGCTTTCCACTCCTTATATGTGCAAGTGCAAGCCCTCACCCACAGCACTCCGTACTCACCCAGAGGTACATCATGTCAGACCGGGCTGCTCAAACTCAGCGGCCAGTTGATCCTGGACTGCAAAAAGGCACTTCAGTGAACTGTAGGAAAGGAGGTGCCAGGCTGGGGGGGGCGGGGGGCTGCAAGGGTTCGGGGTGGGGAGAGACCCCCCCCAAATCACTTGAGTTTAAAAATCTACCACGACCGGTCTTCTCCCCCCTCCTCCCTCCTCTCCAGCTGACTGTTCTGTTGTTCTCTCTCCTCCCTCTCCCCCTCCCTCTCCTCCTCCCTCTCTCCTTCTCCCTCTCTCTGGGAGTTCCCAGCCCCGTGTGTCTGAACCAGAGTGTACAGCACTCTCTCTTTGCCTTCAGGGAATCTCTCCGTCATTCTACTTCTAGAAACACAATCATCACTCACAGAGATTACTGCAAAAGGCAGGGATGGGCGGAGCTAGTAATAAACCACCAGCACCAGTTTCTAATGCTAGACACAAACTAGTTTAAGACAAGTTCTTTAAATATGAATGAAGCAATGAAAAAAATTCTGCCCTCCAAGAAGATGAAGAGTTGAGTCAAGTTTCCCTTCTGTCCAATCCTTCTGGAGCCTCCTCAGAAGCCACGCAGGAACACAGAACCTGCTCAGAGCCTGTATTTCCTCCCTGCAATGCTGGCCTATGCCACTCTTCTAAATAATTCTAAATTTAAAACAGAAGAAAAAATTACATATAAACTCAAATAGGCTTTTATCTTTTTTATTACTGTTGCCCTAATTCAAATCAACACAGCCTCCTTTCTGAAGAGAGAGAAGACAAGCAAGGGTTTAGAGTCACATGGATTCTGAGCCCTTAGCATGTTGCAGATTCTTTACTAGGCAAGAGGACAGCACAGGGGACAAAGCATGGGTTTGGAAGCTGAATTTACAATTATTATTATCACGGACTAGGGAAAATTATTTAACAAGACTAGGCCCTGTTTCCTCAACCAAAAACTGTATTTAGTACTCTTTGTAGAGTTGTCGTAGTTAGATCAAATGATAGAACCATGTAAACTATCTGACAAGTTCCTGGTGACCTGTTTCTTCATATAGTGTAGTTCAGACACTCAATAAGGGCTTCAGATATGCCAAGTATATTTTGATCCATTATGTTCAACGGTGAACAACAAGCATCATCAAATCATCTGTCCTGGTGGTTTTTATTCAGAAAATAGCTGACTCCTCCATACACCAGAGTGCATGCTCTCTCCTTACTTCCCACCCATTGCTGCAAACTCAAATCCAAAAACCCACCCTGGCTGCACGGGACCCCTCCCTCCTCTGCAAGCCTGGTGTTTGTAACATGGCTTTCATCACATCTGCCAGTTACTGCTACATTCCTGTACCTACCAATCTTAACGCCTTGATCCACATGTATCTGGGGGGACCCATCTATTTTTGGCCATGAGGTCTTTTGCATGATACCTAACACACAGTGAGTGCATACATTCTCAAAGCGTTCCGTGTTTGGGGGAATATTTCACTCCTTTAACTCGTTGAAAAAAACAACATGAAACCAAAAAAAAAAAAAAAGGAGGCTACCATCTTCCAGCTGCCTCAGGGTTCTGTTCCCCTCAGACATGTTGAAACAGCTCTCTCCTGCCTGTAAAATCTCCCAGAAAGGTCTACAAGCCTCACCCTTAAGGCAGGCCTTGTGCAGGTATAGGTTCACTTGCTTCCCCCCTCCCTCATTCTTCCCCATTGTAATGCCCCTGTATTAGCCATCTGCTACAGAATTCCTTTTACTCTTAGGGTAGAAGTCAAGGCACTTCTCCCTTTCCTCCTTGCTCTGTGCCTTCTGCCAGAGAGCTTATAATAAATACCTTTTCTCTCCTTCCACCTTAAACTACCAGCTCATTTAAACTTGGAGAGGTGGGGCAGGTATTCTTGGCCTCACCCAAACCTTTTCTTTTTCTTTATGCAGAACCTCTCTGCTTCCTCTGATGGCAAGATTACCTCACTTCCAGTATAAAAGAGGAATAAGAACTTCCAAGTCTCAACTTGAGACAGCCTTTTTTTTAAAATGGGAAAACAAATCTTGACTTTCTATAAATTGTTACATCCATAATAAATTTTTATATAAAACTTTCCCCTCTAGTCTCATAGCCCATGCCCTAAATCTTAGGTCAAAGACCTCCCTATACTCGGTTCTTAATAACTATATTAAAAATCACACTGTTAAGCCATTACAGTCCTTCCAAACTCTTTGAAAACACAAAATTGATTCATTCATTCTTAACCAAGTATCAAAGGAACAAATACAATAGAATGTCACATATTGTCACTTTATGGTATTATCTTTTAATCAAGTTTGGGATGGGATAAAGACATCCCTACTCTCCTGGAGCAAAATAAGAGAAAAACACACAGGGAAAAGAGGTCCTTGACATGAAATAAGAACAGTTCAAATATGTCACCAAAATCCAAAAACAACCTCCAAAACACTCATAAGTGGACCCGTTATAAACTCTGGAACCACAGGGAGAGTTAATAAATTCCTACTCTAAATGCTTTTCCTTTTCAGATCATAATTTTAAAAACTGGGTAAACAGTTTGGTAGGAAATCAAATTCTTCTGTGTTTTCTTCACATACATCAAAACAACTCGCAAACCCCCAAGCAAGCTAAGCGAGCCTTCCTTATTCATGCTCCTATGCATCCACATTTCCCTACCTTTAAAAAAAAAAAAAAAAAAAAAAGGAAGAAAAGGAAACAAAGAGGTTGAAGGAAAAATCTCTCAAATAGTCAAAGTCAAACGAGGAAACTTATGCTTGATAGCTACGTGGGATTCAGATTAAGAGACACAAAATTGTAACAATTCCACACTATGAAGACACTCTGAAAAGGATCACAGTCTTATCTATCACCTACAGGATTAGGATGCACACATACTTCATTCTCTCAGGAGAACATTTTATCAGAATCCACCACTGTACTCTGAAGCTTATCGGCCTGTCTATTAGTTCAGAGGAGAGGACATGTGGACTGGAACGTCCGAGAAAGAAATGTCCTAGGGAGGGCTGCAGAGGAAGTCTGGCATGCTTGCTAGAAAGAAAAATCCGATTACCAGAGACAGCAATATAGGTGCTGCCAGTAATTCTAAGGCTATGATGTAGACAGAATTCTTGCTTCTGAAAGTGCTGGATTTTGTAATGTGAAAAGTCTGGGGGCCAGACTCTCAGAAAGGGTTTGGAGCCACATTTGGCATTCTCTGCCACAAAGTCTAACAATTCAAGAGACTGTACATTTCATGCAAGCTTCTCCATGAGTGTAAAGGCTGGTTGGGGGGGAGAAGTGTGCACATCTGGGGAGCCAAGACAATTTTATAAAAATATACCTGAGGAATCAGGCACTAAAATTTTTCCAAAAGAAATCCAAGGCAACACTCTCTACATAATTTATACTCCTTCCACTTTCAGGACAGCTGGAGACAATAAAGACTCACCACAACACTGAGCTATAGAAATGGGCCACATGAAGTCCAACTGAATCTGACTTAAAAAAAAAAAAAAAAAAAGTTGAAAGAATAGGGCTTTTCTAACTTTGCCTCCTCTCAGCTTAAAATAGCAAGGATTCCCACAGGGCAATTCTCTAATAGAATTTTGTCACTCAAAATATGACCCATGGCCTAGCACCAGAAGCCTTAGCATCAGCTAGGAGCTACTTAAATATGAAGACTCTCAGGCCTCACCCTAGACTTACAGAATCAAAATTAACATTATAACCAAAGCCCCAGGTGGTCTGCACGCACATTAAAGTCTGAAGAGTTGGTCCAGTTACAGCACTGTCACAAAGCAGCAGAGACTCAGGGAAGAATGGCAGAGAGATATAGCTGCTACTTTTCAGGAGGGGATTAAACCCCTCTGGAAGACAAAACCGAGAGTGAGTGAATATTCCACCGCTGGTTGCTGATTTCATAAAGACACCACCAGTGGCCAGAACACACTATGTGCCACAACTGGGCATGCCCGTTTTCTCATTACCTTCACCGTATCTTTGTAAGGGAGGCCTTACTTTATCTTTTTCACATGTAAAAGGAAATTGGGGCCCAAAAGAGACAAAAGCTAAACACAAGTCTGTAGGACTCCAAGATGGTGACAACTGCATGACAATTGTTCACTGATAAATCGTATCCAGACTGACAAAATCAATGGAAATTCTACCCTGGATATAACCTTGCAGGCTACCCCTGCCCATTACCAAGGCTTCAAGCAACAAATGACAGAGGGAACTCAGTAGACACACACTGTATGTGAGCTCTCAGAGGCTGCAGTGACGGGTGTTGCTAAGAGCATGGTTTCAGAACCCTCTTGTGAACTGTGGTTACCTTCTATGATCTCGAAAGTGAGCTCTAGATGTACACACGGAGAAAAGAAAGGGTGCGTCCCAAGCTCACTTCTCCGAACAGCTACAGGAAAATTGGGGATTTACTGGAGCTCTTACTCCCAGTATTTAGGGGAACCCAGAACATCTAAAAGAGGAAAATGCATTATCTTAAGAAAGCTCTGTTTTTCCTTATTATGTTTCAATCATACTCTCAAATAAACTCCCACACTTGCAAGTTACTCGCTCTGGTACCCCCTCCAGTACAATTTCTGCCCTCCTGGGAAGTCCCCATCCCGACCACTTTTTCATTATCTACCCACTCCATTGGGTAGATGTGTCTCCCTTTCCCTCCTCTGTGCAACTGTGATTCCAATGGTCCATTATTATAATCCCTCCCTGCAAATACCCTCAATCGTGTGTCCTCTCCATCCCTGCCACGTGGCAAAACTCCAAACCCGGTGAAACAGTGATCTGCCTTATCTGTGCCTGTGCCCACACAGCTGAATGCTGCTGGAAAAAGATCACATAACCACGCTGACCAACCCAACATGATCACAAAGCTCAACTGGGCCTCTCACAGTGCCAAGCAATCCCACCAAAGCTGCCCCTGTAAGCTTCCTACTCTCTAGGATGATTCTTACCTTCTCCTCAAACCTATTTCATTCTCTCCCCACCATTCAACTTTCAGCTGTTGCTCTATCCAAATATTTCATTTTAAAAGAAGCATTCAGAGGCACCTGGCTAGCTCAGACTGTGGAGCGTGTGACTCTTGATCTCAGGGTTATAAGTTCAAGCCCCATGTTGGGTGCAGAAATTACTTACACATAAATCTTTACCAAAAATAAATAAATAAAAATAAGAGAGAAGCATTCAGACAAGTGTCTTCTGTCCACCAAATCTACAATCCTACTTAGAAATGCAAGCATCTCCTTTTCCGTATGCTCTGTTACAATGAAGGAAGCATCCATGGCATCAAAGCCCATTTCAGCTCTTGTGCTCATGCCTCTCCCCAGATACCTATGTAAGGACTGCACTGCTCTGATATATGTTCTCTCCTGCACCATCAATCTGTCTCCCCTCTCTACTCATCATTGTCATGCCAGCAAATAAATATACGTCCATCTTCAGAAAACCTTCCTCTGCTCTCATGCACCGATGAGGAAAAGTAAACAACAGGGTCACCACTTTGACGTCAGCTTGGCAATATCTATTAAATTCTGAAACACGCATGACCTTTGGCTCAGCAATTACACCTCCAAGGAGCCTAACTTAGAAAAGCCCCACAAGTGTAGAAGGAAGTTCATCATAACAACCTGTAAGAGCAGAAGAACTTTAAAGACATAAATGTCCAATAACAGGCAAATGACTAAATGAACTACGGTTTTTAAATAATTCTCCTTTGACCCCTTGCCTCCCCACCATAGTTCCCTGCTCACACCTCATAGTAACATTTCTCAAGTAAGTTGACTACACTTATCTCCACTTCACCCCTCTCTTCTTCTTCAATCTACTCAAAATAAAGTTTCCAAGCCCTCCACTCCATTAAACTGGTCAATGTCAACTACTTCCATGTCACTTAACTCAATGGACATTTTGCTGTCCTCAACTTATCTGACCTCTTAGCAAGATTCAACAAAGTTGGCAACTCTCTCAAAACATTCTCTTTTTCTAAGCTTCTGAGATACCACAGTCCTGGGTTTTTTCTTCCCTGCATTACTGATTACCTCTCAGAGGCTTTTCCTGGCTATTGCCTCAACAAATCTCTAAAAAAGAAGTGTTCCTTAGGGCTTGATCCTGGGTCACTGTCTTTTATCTGAGTTATCTCATCCACTCTTATTGCTTCAAATACCACCCACATGCTAATAATTACCAAGTTCTACCCCCAGCCTGGACTTCTCCTCATGCTGCAGTAAGACTCTTAGCCATCTCAAAGATGAGTCCAACATAATATGCCCAAAATTGAGCTCTTAATTATCCACTACCACTACCTTGAAATCTAATATATACTTGGTGTTCTCCACCTCAGTAAGTGGTACCACCTGGCAACTATGCAAGGCAGTGTTCCTTCCCTGATACCTCAACCCCCACATGAAACCCACTAGCAAGTCCTGCACATCTGACTTCTCTGATCTTCTCTGCCACCACCTTAATCCAAGCCACCATCAGCTCCTACCGAGACATTTCCATGATTCCTCTACTTCGATTGTGGCTCCTCTGCAAAACATTCATCACAGAGCAGCCAGAGGGAGTTTTTAAAACAAAACCCGGGATCCCTGGGTGGCGCAGCGGTTTGGCGCCTGCCTTTGGCCCGGGGCACGATCCTGGAGACCCGGGATCGAATCCCACGTCGGGCTCCCTGCATGGAGCCTGCTTCTCCCTCTGCCTGTGTCTCTGCCTCTCTCTCTCTCTGTGTGACTATCATGAATAAATAAATAAAATCTTAAAAAAATAAAATAAAAAAATAAAACAAAACCCAAATCTTATCACTCCCCTGATTCTACAGCTTTACATTCTGCTTAAACATGTTTCCTAACTGGCAGTGTCTGGGTAGCTCAATTGGTCAAGCGTCCCATTCTTGGTTTTGGGTCAGATCGTGATCTCAGAGTCATGGTATTGAGCCCCAAGACAGGCTCTGCACGCAGCACACAGTTGGCTTGAGAGTCTCTGTCTCCTCCTCTCCTTCTGTCCCTCCCTTCACTCAAATGCACATGTGCACATGCATTCTCTTTCTCTCTCAAATAAATTAATTAAATCATTTTAAAAATGTTCTCTATATTAAGTCCTTATAATGGCCTTAAGGTCCTGTATAATCTGCTAAGTGCCTGCCTCTCCAAGCTCAGTGCACATCATTATCTCACCTTCGATCACTAGGCTCAAGCCAGTTCTGGATCTAGAGCAAGTTCATCCCTCTCCCTGGCACCCCTTAATTCTTTTATTCCTTTTTCTTTTCTTTTTTTCTTCTTTTATTCCTTTTTCTTAAAATCCCTCCTCATCCTTTGCAAGGCTGTCTCCCTCTTATCTTTCACACTTCAACTTAAAAACAACTCCTCAAATAAAATTCTCCAGACCACTCTCTTTAGTTGGGGGTCCTTCTCCCAAGCCCATACTCTACTACTGGTGCTTGGTTTATTTTCTTCCTAGCTGATATCAAAATCTATCACTTATTTATTTATTACTTTGGTTTCTTATTTATTTTTTTATTTCTCCATTAAAAAATAATATTTTGTTTATACCAGATACAACTATGTGATACCTTCTACTATGGAACATTTTATCCCTTGACGTTTTGTTAGGAAAGGTCAAAGTTATTTGTAGGAGTTTCTGGCACTCAGGCAACTGTCTAACCAAGTCCTATAAATAAAGTTAGAGCGCTACTAATTTTGCTCTAGTAACCAAAAGGACTCAAAGTTTTATCACAGCTATAAACCATAAATACATGCCTGCACCAATGGCTTTAGAATGTTAGTTTGAAATAATAATATTAATATGAAAAAGCAGTTCCAATCTAATCATTTACTTTGAGGTAATTTGAACATCAGCATTCCAAACTGCCTCCCTTCCAATACTATAAATGAATTCTGCACAGCAGAAGATAGCATCCCCACCCAAACTCCACTATAATCATGCTTGCTGTACAGCAGTTAATTATCTAGTCTAGAACCATATATCTGACACAGTAGCCACCAGCCACTGTGTGAATTTGATTTAATTAGCTAGTACTGAATTTTCAGTTCCTTAGTCACACTAGCCACATTTCAAATGCTCAAGAACCACATGAGGCTAGTAGACAGGGCAGATATAAAACATTTACACTGCCACAAAAAGTTCTATTGGACAGAGCTGTTCTAGAACATGGTAATAACCAGGAAGCAAAACGCCCCCTAAGTACTCCAAATACCAAAATGTTCATGTACTTTCATCAGCAGGAAAGCTCTGCCAAGCCTTCTCTCAATCTACTTATTTTTATTTTAGAAATAAATTTCTGTCCTGCTTATCTGGCAACTTGCCCACTGAAAATTTAAAAAGGAAATCAGGAAAAGAAAAGTAGGAAACAGTAAGGACTCAGTACCAGAGGATAGGTGACTACCATGTCAGAGGCAGCCACAGCAGGCACATGAGAGACCAAAGCAAAAAAAATCCCTAAAAAGCAGGTAAGATATCAAAATGCAGACAGATGTCAAGATGGCACCATACAATAAGGCCAAAGCAGTAGAATTTCCTGAAATATCACCCTTTTGGGTATAAATAATAATTGATGTTGACACTGCTAAAACCATTAAGAAAAGTGTCTATTATACTAAGAAAAAGAAATAAATTATATAGTTACATAATACATTTTACAAGTATTTATTTCCAAAATAACTTAAACATCTTGGTGTTCAGAGAAGGGAAAATCCTCTTAGCGAGTTGGAATACACCACCACCAAAAATAACTCATTCCTAAAATATTCTGCATAGTCAAATTTAATTCAGCTCAACCAACATAAACGAATGTTCAGTTCAACCAATACGAACAAATGTTAACAGAGCAGGGACGGATAGGGAGAATAACACAAGATCCTTCTGTTCAATGAATTATGGTTCCTCCATGGGATATATTTTTGAGTGATAAAATAAAGGTTCAGGACGATGTATATAGCACAATATCATTGAAAAGAAAAAAGAAAAAAAAATAAGGTATTATACACAAAATGGTAAAATATCCATTGCCTCATGGGGAAAGGCACTGTGAGGACTCAAGACCAGAATCAGGGAGTCACTTTTCACTATATGACTATTTTTCACCTTTTAAATATTGAGTCATGTCCACGTATTATTTATTTGAAACACATTAATCATCTTTAAAAATTTATAAGATTTTATTTATTTAGAAAGAGAGAGATGTGTGTGAGAGCCAGGGGAGGGGCAGAAGAGGAAGAGAGAGACAGAGAAGCAAATGCCTCACTGAGTGCGGAATCCAACACAAGGCTCAATCAAGAGCCAGACAGTTAACCAACTGAGCCACCCAGGTGCCCCTTAAACTAAATAATTAATTAATTAATTCATTAAAATTTAAAAAAATTTTAAAAAGGGAAAAAAAAGGCAAGTTCTCTATCCCTAAGAAATATAATCTAATGGCTTATCTGGGCTTCAAAAAACTGAAAGGCTAAACATCTAAATATTTAACTTGTATTTTATTCTTACTAAAAAGCCCACTCTCGGGATCCCTGGGTGGCGCAGCGGTTTGGCGCCTGCCTTTGGCCCAGGGCGCGATCCTGGAGACCCGGGATCGAATCCCACGTCGGGCTCCCGGTGCATGGAGCCTGCTTCTCCCTCTGCCTGTGTCTCTGCCTCTCTCTCTCTCTCTGTGACTATCATAAATAAAAAAAAAAAAAAAAAATTAAAAAGCCCACTCTCTACTATTTGAAATTCTGACTAATCAATTGATTTCAAAAAACTACAATGATCTTTATTACTACCTCATAATTATTTTTTGAAAAAAAAAATGTCTACATAAAGATGTATACTCTTCAGGAACAAAAACATCTTACTAGACAATCTAACAGAAACTGGTTGAAAAGCTCCCAGGAAAGCTACAGAACGGTCTTCTGTACCATGTGGGAGGCAATGTCAGGTCACTCTGATAGTCCATAAGGAGAGGATGGTGGTGGTTTCCCAATATCCTTTCTTTCATTCTATCTTGGTAACAAAACCCTAGTTTTCATTCTAGGACATTTGATACACACCTTACAAAAAAACAACTGTATCTCCCAACCTCCCCTGCAGTGAGATGTGGCCATAAGACTAAGTTGTGGCTAATGGGATATTAGTAGAAATGTTATATGAGACTTCCTGAAAGTCTTCTTAAGTTGGGAAGGAATAAATGGCTGGAGCTGTAGCAACCAGACAGAAAAGCAAAGAACAGTAAGGATCCTGGATCCTTAATAACCATGGAGCACCACATCAGCCCCAGACTGCCTACTTTTAGACTTCTTTTTTGCAAAGACAAAAGAACCTCTCTCGCATTTAAGCCACTTGGGGGTGGGTTCTGTTATATGCAACTGAACTTAATCCTAAGCCTTTGAATAGTTAAGTTACTTTACTATACTTTACAAATCAAAATTCAATTTCATTTGAAACAACAGAAAACTTTAATGCACATTAATAGCTTGCCTGCCTGATGACTAATTATCAAAGAATCTTTAAATATCTAGGCCAAAAAGTCAACTAGTCTATCCCCTAATCAACTGTCCCTAACCATTCCACACTAAAATGATAGACAAATTTAACTTAACAATTCCTGGATTCCCATATGAAAAAAAAGTCAAATGTATATATAACTCTCACTTTCATCATCTGTAAAATGTCATGCCTACATCACAGCAATACTGTCAGACTCAAATCAAATAGATTGCTAACTAATCTGTAACTAGAGCATTATACCTATCATTACTATTGCCAATTACCGCTAAAACAGCAGATTGGTAAACGGGAGTTACAAAACAAAAATTACATAAAAGCAATTACACAGGGCAGCCCAGGTGGCTTAGTGGTTTACCACCGCCTTCAGCCCAGGGCGTGATCCTGGAGACCTGGGATCGAGTCCCACATCGGGCTCCCTGCATGGAGCCTGCTTCTCCCTCTGCCTGTGTCTCTTCCTCTCTCCTCCCTCTCTCTCTCTCTGTATCTCTCATGAATAAATAAATAAATAAAATTTTTTAAAAAGCAATTACACAGAAACTTGGATTTGGGGTCCAAGGAATCCCATGAACTTGTCACATCCCCTTCACCAACTTTCTTATCTCTTCACCTTTCAGAAAACACTGTATCAGGAACTTCAGTTTCCTTTTCTAAAGTACTGGGGGAGAAAGGGCAGTTAGTGGTTGTAAGGGGAGAAAAAGAGGTACAGTGGTACAAGGTTTACAGCAGTTAGGGAACATGACACATCTGAAGTACATAACCCTGTTTTAGCACTTCATCAATTGTAAGGAAGTAGTCCAGCAATTTTTAGACAGATGCTAGCAATGGTTTACTTCTACAGTGTATTTATTCAAAAGAAAACACCAAATACATGCATACAGCTTCTACAGAGTATGCAGAAGCCAGCATTGAAAGTGGGATGCCATATTTGAGAAATAAGCAGAACGGGCGAGATCCCCTGGTACAAAAAAACTTTTTGTAAACTGTGCATTCAGGTGCAGGCAGTGTATGGAAAACAACAATGGCTTAATCTCTTTCATGTTTACACTTAATGATTTAACTTCTCTAAAATGTGTCTTGAAGTCTGAAAAAAGCAAATAATGGACTTCCTGAAGCCATTAACTTGTCTTTGAAACCATTTCTGGGGACTACTTTAATCCATGCCCACATTGTGCATGAGTCATAACTACACTGTGTTCAACTCATTATATTTTGAAAAGTATTCCCTGGTCAAATAACTTTGAGGAACATGTTTTAGTAATTTCACTATTTGCCAAATTTCAGCTTTTCTTAATCTTCTAAGAAGATCCTGAAATTAATAGATGCTTTTTACTAATTTCAAATACACTCACTGGAAGAAAACAAGCTACCCAGGGGTGTCAGAGATTAGCTGACAGGCAGACAGATGCCAAGAATTTGCTGCACATTTTAAAGGGCTACAATCAGGATAACAAGAGTGTGAGAAACAAAGTCAGACATCTTGAAGGTTTTTGTTCCAAGAAGGGCTATCAGAGGTATTGCCAATCTACATGCCACTCTCCTCTGAATGGCCATATCTGAGCAGTTTTAATGAAGCAATGAGATTTCTGGGGAATTAGAACTATTCTACCTTCCCTAGATGACACACTTATTTTATATCTATTTCTGAGTCTGATGTAGGACTCGGGGCTGAGGGTCTTCTGAACCGGCAGGAAAAATAAAAACACCGAAATAACATGATCGTCTGAGAAGGCAATCTATCTGATCCATGCCAGAGTGAATCAGACCATTGTATCTCAGATCTAACTGATGATGGCTTCAGTATCAAACTCCCCCCAAAAGATAGTACATACCAAACTCTATAAACTTATTTTCAGGCTATGACTAGACTCAATAACATAAATGAGTTCAGTGGGACTTACTTTAATCATTCTGAAACACAGTTTATTTTTAGTAAATATAATAGTCCCCCACATGGGAAGCTACAACCATGCCAAAAATTTCTATGAGGAGATAAAATCCTATTTATAGACCTATCAGTTGCTCCTTGCTTAGGTTGTAACATAGTTTCCACTTTAAGCCTGATATGACCTCCCCTGACTTCTCTCCACTCTAATGTTCATTTCATCCTGAAGGTTCTCTTTTATCTTTACCTTCCCAGGGTACTTAAGTAAGCTACCATGGGGGGTAGGGAGGAGAAGAAAAGAATCTCCTTTCCCTAAGCCTTCTCCTACTGGAGGGGTTTAGGTAAGTTTCAGGAACCTGAAATGGGGGAGAGAGAGGAGTTCTTCATTTGGTGAGCTTTTTGCCAGGGAACCTAATAAATACCTGGCAGTAAACAAAACGCTGCTACACAAGCCAGGCATGCTTCTAGCAAACGGGCCTCCTGAGGTCTCACCAGTGTATGACTTAGCTTAAAGTTTTTTACCTTTTAAAAACCCAACAAGAATAAATGTCAAAGTTTCTAACACAGAGAGTACTGTACTCAAAAGCTAACCAGGGAACCAAAAGAGAAACATATGAGATTTATTAATTTTTTTCCTAAAAATTGTGATCTGAGGGACTAAGCTGCTATTGTTTTACACTAGCTGCCGGAGTCTCTGCACTGCCACTTAAAATGCTAACTGCTGAGCCTCCATCCACAATTCCAGAAGGGTAAGGGCCTTCTCCTCATTCAATGAGCCATGTTCACTGTCTCCTTTCCCCAGAAGGGGCGAGAGCTATACCCCATCTCACCCTGGCCATGCCCCATTCCATGATCTGGATGAGGTTGTAAATGAACCCTATCTTTACTGCTCTGGCAAACCCTAACCCCTTTGATCTCTGAACCCCGGTAAAATGTGCCGTCTCTGACTCAATTTTTTTTTTACTACCTTAAGCATATAAAACTGCCTTTTGTTAATTCTGTATCTGTAGGTCTTATATCCTGAATGAGACTGTAAATTCGATGATGAGCTGCTCAAGGGCAGTGGTCATGTCTTATTCATCTCAGGATCATCAGTGTTTGGCCAGGTGACTGGCATGTAACAGGCACATGGTACTCATTGTTGAAATATCTGTTAGTCTGATCTGGATGACTGGGCCCACGTAGTAAAGCATACTTCTCTTTTGTGAATCTCTCACTGCACACAACTTAGGAGAGCCCAACATAACTTTAACAGAAACGAATCACAAGCAGGTCATGAAAGGAGGGAGCAGCCCACGGCCATCGAGTAATACCTAACCATCTTGCATTGTGGGTTCTTGTCCTCACTCTCACATGCTCAAAGATATGGCAAACACAAGATATATCAGATGCTGGGGCAAATGAGAATATTTCCTTACTCCAAGAAAATTCAATCTGCTTTTCTCCACCTACCTGTATATTATTCATCTTCTAAGGCCCACCTCTTCCTGCCCACCCTAATTCAGAGTGAAATCCTCAACTCTCTAGGATCTGATAATTAGTAGTTATTTAATATTTTCACTTATAACCAGTAGGGAGGGATTTAAATTTCAGTAAAAATAACTCTAAACATTGGTAAAAATTATCTGGGTTGTTAAAGGTGGCAAAGACCAGAAAATATACAACTCTTAAAAAATTGTTTTCAACCCTGACATTTATCACATAAAATGGTACCACTCTTTTTAAAAGACAACATATGGATTTTTCTGGGGTGCTCAGAGCTAAGGCATGGACATGGATTAAATGAACTCCCAAGATCATTTTCCGGAGGCAGCATGGTACTAAAGAAAGATCATGGGTTTGGAAGTGGCATCAAATTGCCAAATCACCACTCACAAGCTGTGACCTTGAGCAAAGGCTCGAACCTAACCTCTCTCAACCCCTATTTCTTCGTCTATAAAAGCAGGGCTGTTATGAAAATCAGAAACAACATACATACAACACTTAGGTTACTGACTGTCTAAATAAATTATAATTATTAATAGATCTGTTTATTGTCATTTTTTCTCAGCCCACAACAAAAGACAGAAAATGACTCCTTGGCAAATCTGACATTTTACAGCTACTATTATAATTTCTTTTAAATTAGTAGCAACAGAATATCAATAAGAACTCACCTAAAGAGAGCTATTTTCTCTGAATTTTAAAGTAAAATCTGCAGGAAGAGAAACAAAAAGTGTTCCACTGGGCAGGATGTCCCTATTAAACCAGATGGCTAGGAGAATTTATGGAGACTATCAGGAAAAACAAAGCTCTTCAAAAGGGGGAGCTCCTAATAAGAGGGGACAGTGTCAGGGGTTCCAAGTAGAGGTAAACCCAATACCAAAGAAAAGCTTCAAGTAAAGGAGGTGGGTGTTTTTTGTTTTGGTTTGGTTTGGTTTGGTTTTGGTTTTGGTTTGTGTGTTTTTATGCGCTTCAAAATTCCACCCCTTCCTTAAATTAGGTATACTTATCCCCAACAATCATAAACACAAGGAAAGAAGGAAAGGAAATACCTGCTGGTGCAGGAGAGAAGGAGATGAGGAGGAAGTGGAGATACTGGCTAGAAGGGATGAATGTGGATGGCCTCACCATCGTCTTTCATGACTTTCAGGCGATGGCAGGATTGTCTGAGTCACTTCACCTGCCTGAGGGACAAGGCTGTGAACAGGAAGACAGCAGTGTTTGGTCTTCCACAGGACAGGGCTGAAAGCCACTAAGGAGTTAAAACTTTCGGGGCACGAGAATGAGAATGCTGGAAGGACTTCCAGGGCTTTTTTAGCCAGCCCAGTGGAATGGAAGAAAGCCTGGGCATTAGAGCCAGATGGACTTTCCTAGCTTTGACCTTGGGCAAATCGGACAGCCTCCCTAGCCTTCACTCTTCTCATCTAGAAAATCGAGTGAATGGTGTGTGCCCTGAAGACAGCAGAGTGTAAAAAGCAAACTGCTTCAGGAGAGGCATGCAATACAGGTTAAATGTCCTCACACCTCAGGCTAGCCATACATAAAACACCAGTGGCTGGCATATATCGCCGTGTCACAAAGGTTCATTCTCCCCCCTTTCCTTTCTAACTTAGCAGAAAGGGAATCAAGTCCAAGCAGGGAAAGTAACTTTCCCAAGGTTACACTGCTGGTTACTGGCAGAATTAAGGCTTAAAATCAGCTTCTGCAAGCTCAATGCATTGTAGTCTGCCTCATTAGGAACATTCCCTTGAGGACACAGCAAGCTTTTAGCTTAACACTACCTGAGCTCAGAGACTCCATGTGAACTAGGAAACAAGCTGACTGCAAGGTCAGCAGCTCCCTGTGATTTAGACACACAAGAGTTAAGCACTCAGCCTCAGCCAAGGCTCCAGAGCGCCTGGGCTGGGTGGACTCCTATGGGAGGAGGCCAGAGAGGCAGTGAAATCCACTCCTCGCTGTGATTGGTTGGTTCCCAAAGGGGTGGGGAAGAGAAAAGGGGGAAGAATGTCACCCGATCCCCACGGGTAAACAAGAAAGCAGGAGCATCTGCTCAGGTTTTCAACTAAATCTGTAAAATATTTCTGAACACTTGGCCACCAAATTCAGAAGGCTGTAACCTCTGACCTTCGTGAACAACGGAGTGCTTGTTCTTTAATGACCAAATTCTTAGTAATACAATCTGGAGGAGCGAGTGAATGCAAAAAGGCAGTTTAATACTAGTCTAGCACAAAATTAGTAAGGAACGCTCCTGCTCTAGGTGCTTGAAATCAACACCGCCACCATTCTGCCTGCCCCCCCTGCCCTTACAGCGGGGAACCAGCCAGCCTGCTGGCCTCTCCACAGTACCATTTTTCTCAAAGTCCGCCATTCCAAAAACATGACTAGACTACACAATCACATTCCCTGCCCTGAGTTTCTCCCCCATCCTCTTTAGGAGGAGGTCCCTCCTTTTTAAAAAGGAGATCTTATTGCAAGATGCAACCTCTCTGTAATTATGTTAGCACACATGTGCAGAGCAGAGAGAAGGGAGGGCTTGGGGAGAGAGAAACCCAATACTTTGCCAAATCCATTGGGAAGTCTGCCCAAGATATTAATCCAGGACGGGGCCACTTAACTGAATTGGTTGAGGCAATGCCCTTCAATCCTGGCTACATTCTTTCCCCCAGGGGAGAGTACAGCAAAGGCCTGTCTCCTCAAAATCTTATGACCCCAACAACTCCTGTTTCCTCACAAGTTTCTCTCTCATTTCAAGGGTATACACAAAATATAACTGTTTTGAGCAGAGAATTAAAAGAGCCAATCACTCTCTCCAGTATTCTATGGGGACTCCATAGGACTGGTTATTGAAGAGCCAAAGAAAACTGCATTCCCTCTGTTCTCACCCTCAGCCACAACGCAACAACTCCATTCTAAACTTCTAGTAATTGAAATGGGGGGCGAGGGGGTGCACCAAAATAAAATCAAAGAGAAGTTGTCTGACTGAAGGATGGAAACAGGAGACCCTTAAAGAAACAAGCTGGCCTAGGGACCAACATGAGGCTGCCTCAGTGCAGCACCAGGAACCAGAATGAGGCCCACTCAGAACAATATCTGGAACAGTCAGGCAGACCTATCCCTCAGGAGCTATGTAGACTAGGAACAACCTGATCTACTGTGGACTCAAAGAGCGAAGACTCCTCAACACAAGGCCAAAGCAAATCAGCTTCAGGCAGTGGTAGAGGCTCCTTATGTCTCCCCTCTCTTTCTGCTCTACAATCCCAAAGCCAAATTTAATCCAAACTATGCTCCAAATGCCCTTTGCTAGCACAGATGTCTCATTTATAATTCCCAGGGAACATAAGTGACTCAGCTCTCTTTTACAGGAATGCTCAGCAAATTAACTACTCAAGGAGACGCCACATGGTTATTAAAAACACAGGCTTCAGTGTCAGGCAGGCCCAGGTTCAAATACCTATTCCACTACTTTCCAGTTCTGTGACCTAAACTTCTCCAAAGCTCCGTTTCTTCATCTGTCTAATAGGGTTTCCGCCACCTACCTCACAGGGAAGGTTGCTCAGAATAGTGGGGAACCAAGGGGGGGCGTGTGCATGTGTGCACCATGCGCAGTATTCCATGCATCATCAGCATTCAATAAATAGTAACTGTCACCGTAAATTATTACTGAAGACTATAATACAACTTCTATGAAGAAATAATACCACCAGCTGAGTATCAGCATCCCTGCACCTTACCCCTCCCACTGGAGACTTGTAAACAGCACGAAAATGCCAAAGATTACATATATAGTGACTACCTACTGTGCGCTGTACTAGGTGCTAGGGGAAGAGGGAAAGACAGCACCTCTCCCTGTGAAGCAGTTGGAGCTGGTGAGGGAGGACAGGACAAAAAGGATGCAATGGGGAGAGAGGGAAGTACTGCACAGCTTGTGTTCCACTGAGAAGGGGTTGCTTTTAAGACTGATCCCAGGGCAGCCCAGGTGGCTCAGCGGTTTAGTGCCGCCTTCAGCCCAGGGTGTGATCCTGGAGACCCAGAGCAAGTCCCACGTCGGGCTCCCTGCATGGAGCCTGCTTCTCCCTCTCTCTCTCTCTGTCTCTTGTGAATAAATAAATAAAATCTTAAAAAAAAAAAAAAAAAGATGATCCCACACACTAAGGAATCTGTTAGGGTCATGGGGCCGTGCAGTGCTGGAAAATGAGGTACATCCTGGAGCTCCATAGGCCAACCAAGAGTGAAGGCAGAGAGAGTGGGGCTGTGTACTTGGGAGAAGAACCTTGGTCTTTTCTCTTCACGTTACACTGGGAAAAAATGACACCAAGCATGGAGCTGGCAGACAAAACTAAACATTTTCAGACAGGCGCTACAAGAGGATTGCTTGTTGGGCTGGTGCAGCAGCACATATATTTCTTAGCAAATAGACATGGGACTCACAAAGAATGACAATCATATAATCAAAAACATGAATTTTCACTGAAAACCATTCACTGGGGAGGGCCAGAAGGGGCCACTTCTGTCGGCCAGGGGCACCCAAACTCACAAACCAGTGCTCTTGCTCTTTCTCGCTTGCAAATTTTCATCCTCACAATCCTGATCTGTCAAACTGTCACACACACACCTTAAAACCTGCATTGCTGATGGGACTAAAGAACGACTAGGCTGCTCCTCGGTCGCAACAGCATGCGTCCATCAGGAAACAGCACTGCGCTGGAGGAAAAAGCACCAACCTGAGAACGAAGGCTCTAGATCACAGAACCCTCTGCTACCAGCCCAAGCTCTAAGAACAGAAGACTACAGCCCTGGGTAGTCAACTAGACTCAGCTGACTTGGTTTCCCCATCAGCAGAAAAAGGGCAATGTGATGACATTCAGGGCGAACTGAGGGCCCAGCCGATGCTCCCTGACCTGCATTCTCGTTCATGAATCACAGCAGGTGGACCACAGAAAAGTCGGGACGTTAACACCAGCAATTACAATTTACTCTCTCAACTGAAAGTTCAGGCCCAGCAAAAAGCCAGCCACAACCTTTCTGGAACACAAACTAAAAAGGTTTTGGGACTTATATTCTTGGCCCAGACCATAGAGTTTATGAAGGTCAGAACTCCCTGTTCCTTGAATATTAAACCAGGAGAGAATGCAGCAGAAAGCAATGGGACAACAGTAGTCACCTAGCACCCAGAAGGGCACATGGTTTGCTTGCAAAAACGAGGCCTCCAAACATGATGCTGAGAAGGACACAGAGGAATGGCAGCTGCTATTTCTGGCCAATACATCAGGACCTGTATAACGGGTGTACTCTCCACTGAACAAATCGTGTGGTCAGAAATAATCCTGCAACTGCCAGCTCTCAACAAACTGGCAGCTCTTTAGAGAGGACTCTCTGGGGACCCAGAGCTGCAGTGACCAAGGGAAATGTACCCAGATTAAATCAGCGAAGACCTCTCCGGTTCCACATGAGGTACTGTAGGAAGCAATGGCACTGGCCCACACACAAGACATACACAATGAGCTCCCTGAATGCTGCACACGTTCAGGTCAGAAGAGCTGCCGCTCTGCTACAAACGACTCATGGAGCAGCAGGTGCCAGGCATCCTATTTACCTATGCTGTTAGTCACAGTTCCTCGAGAGAGCCTGATATGTGGGTTTTGCATGGTTGCTGCCCACTCCCTCCGTTTTCAATTAGGAGGAAGTTCTCATTCTTTATCCCATTCTCTTTACCTTTCCCTTCCCAATATAAAAATATGAATCAGATGTGGTATGTGCACACAATGGGATATTATTTAACAACAGAAAACAAGGAAGTACTGATGCACGCGACAACATGGAGGTACCCTGAAAACATGCTAAGTGAAAGAAGCCAAACACAAATGGGTCACATAGTATTTTGAGTCCATTTTATATGAAATATCCAGAACAAGCAAATCCGTGGAGACAAAAACAAGACTAATGGCTGCCTCAGGCTTTCAGGGAGAAGGGGATAGAGGAACTGGGAAATGACTTCGGGGTGCATAGTTTCTTTACAGAGCAATGAAAAAGTTCTACAATTGACTGGTGATGGCCGAACAACTCTGTGAAAGCACTAAAAGCCACTGGATTGTATACTTTATTTTTTTTTAAGATTTTATTTATTTATGCATGAGAGACACAAACAGAGAGAGAGAGAGAGAGAGAGAGAGGCAGAAATATAGGCAGAGAGAGAAGCAGGCTCCATGCAAGGAGCCCAATGTGGGACTTGATCCCAGGAATCTAGGATCATGCCTTGAGGCAAAGGCAGATGCTCAACCGCTGAGCCACCCAGGCGTCCCGACTATATACTTTAAATTGATGAACTGCATAGTATCGAATTATATTCAATAAAGCCATTTTTAAAAGGAGTTATAACCTCCTTTAGAAGGGAAATGTAAGGAGGGAGACTGACTCTCTGGCCATCCCCTGTTTCCAAACGCTGGCCCTCACTCCTTCTGTTCAACTACTCACTTTGCTATTCCAGTCCCGTGCTCTGCTGCTCAGGCTGACCCCTTTCCCAAGATAACTGGGCAGGATAGCAGCTTTGCTTGGGTCTTAAAGTCTATCCCTGCTCTGTCTTGACTTTAGTGTCCTTCCTTCCACATCTAGTTTCCCTGTCCCAGAAGGGATAGTAGAATCCCCCTAGGCAGTAGCTAGTGATCTGCAACACCATGAAAGGAATGAAGGTAAATGGTACTAAGGAAACCCAGATTTGGGGCACCTGGGTGGCTCAGTGGCTGAGCATCTGCCTCAGGCTCAGGTCATGATCCCGGGGTTCTAGAATCAAGTCCTGCATCTGCCGGCTCCCTGCGAAAAGCCTGCTTCTCTCTCTGCCTATGTCTCTGCCTCTCTCTCTGTGTTTCTCATGAATAAATAAATAAATAAAATCTTTTTAAAAAAAATAAAGGAAGCCCAGGTTTGGGAGTTTCAACACATCTTGCATTCCAAAGTACTTGACAAGTAACTCTGTCCACTCTCGGTTCCCACTTCTGTAAAATGGGCAAAACACCATCAGATGCATCTAGCGCATGCAGTTGTTATAAAAGCTAAATGTGAAGCTCCATGTAAATAATTAATATGATGCCTGGCACACAGAAGATAACTGTTATTTATAGAAGTCTTATACCCAGTTTTTTCATGCTATCATCCAGTAGATCACGCTCTATGTCAAAAAGGCAGCAATAAAAGCAGGCCATTGGTGCCAAGATGTTACCATCTTTCTCACTTTGTTCTAAGCCATCGCAGCCACAGATCCCTAGTCCATTCCTAGTACTTATTCTCAATTATTTACTTCAATTTGTTTTTCTGTTTCTGGACTCATTTTAACCTCAATATCTGGCTTAGTATTGCCCCTCTAGTTCCATGTTCCCTCCTCAAACATAATCTGTATTTACCACTTTTGCTATAACATGTTAAGCCACTCACAGCACAGCACTCAGTATCTCATTCCTTCTAAAAGCCTACCATGGAATCAAAACAACTTCAGACAAACTTTAGAAAAGAATTAGGATGGAAACTTACAAGGGAATCCTAGACAGCCATGAAAAATATTACTGTGAAAATGGCTAATGGCATGAAAAGATATTTATAATACATTGGTGAATTTACTTACTTGAGAGAGAGAGTGTGTGTGTGTTATGTGTACACAAACAGAGGGAGGGACAGAGGAAGAGAAACCCAAGCTGACTCCCCACCAAGCAGGGAACCCAGCACCACCCAAGCATCCCAAAGTGAAATATATTAAGGCCATTTTTGTTATATTCTTATGGTCTGCTGTATCTTCTCAATTTTTCTCAATGAACATATATTACTTTCAAGAAAAAGATTTTAGAGATATTTTTAAAAGTGAATTTAAATAGGGGCATCTGGGTGGCTTATTTGGCTGTCTTTGGCTCAGGTCATGATCCCAAGGTCCTGGGCTCCTTGCTCAGCAGGGAGTCTGCTTCTCCCTCTGGCTCCCCTCCCCCCTCTCAAATAAACAAAATCTTGTAAAAAAATGAATTTAAGTAATACCTCTTAGAATTTTCTTTGCAGACACTGTAGCATGGCTCTGGAGTCAGAAAGACTAGGAGTCAAATTCCTAATTTACCACTTAATATACATATGAAATTATTTAGGCTTGGTGTTCCCATATGAAAAGTAGCAATGAAGATGAACACCCTAGCACAGTGCTTGGCACGTGCTATTCAGGAAGTCCTAGGCAGTGGTTCTCAGCTTGAGTGTGCATCAGAATCACCTGAAAAGCATTCTGAAATCAGAAGGCTGGGCCCCCTTCCCCAAAGCTTCTGCTTTGGTAGGTCTGAGGGAGGGAGAGACCACAAATTTATTAAGTTCCCAGGTGATGCTGACGCTGCTGGTCTGGCAAACCACACTTTGAGAACCACAGCTCCAGTAATAAAACAAAGTGTCCTTACAATATGCTACACAGATTGCTCTGTCAGGATATCTGCTCCCTGGAGATTGAATTAAACTAGAACCTGATTCTGCACATTCCCCCAAAAGCCTAGGCTTCATAGCATAAGAAAGTTCACTCTAAGACATTGAGGGAACTGGTTTTCCACTTAAGGTGAAAGGAAATAAGAATTATTAGGACTACATTTAAAATATCTGACTTTCTGGGGCACCTGGGTGGCTCAGCGGTTTAGCGCCTGCCTTTGGCCCAGGGCGCAATCCTGGAGTCCCGGGATCGAGTCTCACGTCGGGCTCCCGGCATGGGGCCTGCCTCTCCCTCCTCCTGTGTCTCTGCCTCTCTCTCTCTCTATCGCTCTCTATCATGAATAAATAAATAAATAATTTTTTAAAAAATAAAATAAAAATTTTTTAAAAAATTAAGCATCTGACTCTTGGCCTCAGCTCAGGTCTTGATCTCAGGATTATGAGTTCAAGCTCCGCATTGGGCTCCACACTGGGTGTAGAGCCTACTTCAAATAACAATAACAATAATAAAATAAAATATCTGACTTCAGCATGGGACAAAACATTTGAGAATATGGGCACAGACCAAACAAACTACAAGGGACACACAGTGAGTCCACTGCATGTTGCCTGGTACCTGCCTGGGAAGCAGGGCAGAGCCTTCAGTGTCACAGAGCACTGATTTTGCTCTGGGTGCCCTCTGTTGACAAAAACAGACATAGTCACTTGCCATCTCCCTTTTCTCCTCCCACCCCAAGAGAGCCAAGAGTCCTTCGAGTGTGACTCAGACTTGACAAGGTTATGAAATTTTCCTAAGCCCCTACACAGTCAGGATAGCCTTTTCTTCTTCCAATTTCCTTAGTCCCCCTCACTCTGTGTATCTGCAGCTTCTCTCCAAACAGGTCAGCTATCTCAGGATAGCAGAACACCAAGTGAGCAGCGTTTACGATAATGTACGTGGGACCTAAATCACAGCTGCTTTTCACTTCAGAAATGGCCACAGCATTAGCACAGTGGGAATAAACTGCTTTTGTAAATAGTCCCCAAAACAATCTGAAACCCAAACAATGTGAAACAATTAAAAAAAAATCAAAAACTACTAACTAGTGAAATATTTAGTTTCTCTAGATGAAAACTGTTCAACAGCACCATTCCAGACAACTAAAAGTAGAATAACAGCATGTCAGAGTTGGCCTGAGATCTCGAACATTATCGTCTCAAACTTCCTTATTTCTGAGGAAGCTGAAGAGCCCAAAGAAGTAAAGTGACAAAGTTAAAGTTAGTGAAAAAACCAAGTTTCCTCTCCCTCCCATGACTCATGGTCTCTCCACTATACTACACAGTCTTTAATTAGAAACCTTTTCATGTAGGCATGACCAAGACAAGGATAGCTGCATTTTAACCATTTTGTAGAGGGTAAAGAAACTCATGGACTGTAACAATTCCTGTAAAGGAAATGGAGGAAAAAAAAATCTTACCTCTTCCTACCGTGAAATTAAGTCTTTTTTAATGTTACTACCTAATAGTAATCATTTTTTAATTAAATAATCCTTCATAGGGTTAAAAACTGCATTGACAAAAAAAAAAAAAACTTCATTGACTATCAATAGGCAATGTCTAAATAAGGAGTCAGCAATCTATGGTCCACGGACCAAATCCAGCATGTCACTTGTTTTTGTACAACCTGCATATGGACCATGAGTTAAAATGGTTTTCACATTTTTTTAAATGATTGGGGAAAAAAAAATCAAAAGCGTATTTCACGACAGGTGGATATTACCTAAAATTCAGTGCCCACAGATAAAGTTTTATTAGAACACAGCCACATCCATTTATTTACACGCTATCTATGGCTGCTCACAACTACTACAGCAGAGCTGAGTGGCTGCCACAGGGGCTATTGGACCCAAAGAGCCCGAAGTATTTGCTCTCTGATCATTTGCATAAAATGTCTGTCCATTCTTGTTCTCAACGATTGATAAATGTGACGTGTGGATGTTCAGTCAAGTGCAAAGCACCCTACTGTAGGTTCCTGGGGACCCGGCCTTAGCAGCAAGCTCCCCACGCTCTTTAGCAGGAGCCCCGCACAGCTGAATGTGGCCGCTCTCTATCTCCTGGTGGGTGGATCTGTCCTCCAGAGAAGCCAGAGGGGCACTGCGCTAGGCTCCGGCATGTGTGTAGGTTATTACTTATCAACGATCTTACAAAAGCATACCCATTTTACAAATGAGGACCCAAGCCTGAGAGAGGCGGAAACATCAGGCACAAACTAAAACTCTGAACCCACACCTGCCTGACACACAGGGCCTTTGGTTATTCCCCGGGGGTGCACAAACCTATGTCCAAATCGGTGATGCCTCAAGGTCAAAAGAAGTCCAGAGGGTGGGGCTCCAGATCCTCTAAATCTACTAGGACCACCTCATTTACATTTTTCTGATATTGTGTCCATACTTCGTTAAAAATATATATATATATATGGCTATAAAGTTCAGTCTGAAGGTCAGTGTACTTCTTCAAAACAAAAGTTGTGCTCCTCTCTCTGCGTTACCTATTACCACCTTTGGCAAATCTCTCATAAAACCCGACATCTTAATTTCCTTATCTGCCAAAGATTAATAAAACCCTACCTGCCCCTCCACCCACCACTGCATGTAGACCTCACTGGAGCCCACCAAGATCAAATGAAAATGGACAGGAAAATGATCTATAAACTCTACGGGACTATAGAAATATAATACAGGATTATCACCCCCTCAGCACAGGGCTGGGAAAGGGAGCCAGAAAGGAAATAACATTGGCCACTGACTAAAGAAAAATCAAACATGCAAGTAAAGATGTAAAAAACCAAACATTTAATTAAAAGTTAATAAAGAAGACATGTGCTCAGTGGAAATAACATAAATATTCAATCTAACACATTTACATTTAAAACCCAACTTGAGGGGCGCCTGGGGGACACAGTCAGTTGAGAGTTTCGATTTCAGATCAGGGTCATGAGATCAAACCCAGCAATGGGCTCTGTGCCCTGCATAGAGCCTGATTAAGTTTCTCCCTCTCCCTCTGTCCCCCTGCCTCTAAAAAAATAAAAATAAAACCCAACTTCTCTAATTATTGGCTACATAGTTTTGGGCAATGACTTAAATCTCTTTGAGCCTTGGTTTCCTCACCTGCATATGGGAGGAATAAAATAATACTTGCTAAATGCTTCATATAGGACTTGACACATAATCAGTGCTCAATACATATTAGCAATCTTTTCCTGGGAAAATTAAGATACACCTGCTAGAATTAATGCACGGGCTCCCTACACCAATAATGAAATAACAGAATTAAGGAGCTAGAAGCATCTTTAGATTAGATGATTCTATGATTCACAAGACACCATAAAGCTTTGAGAGCACAGGCTGAAGGTGCTCTAAGGAACAATGAAAGATCCTGATAATAGGAGATACACAGGCAGTCTCTTGTTGAAAAGTTCTACTAATTCAATAAGGATGTTTATTGAGCGGTTTAAGAGCCTTCTATGGCTCCACAAAACGGCAGATTTACATTTAATATCCACTTGACCAAACCCATTAAATTTGTAAGAGGCACTCTCTTGCTGAAGATCAGATATCTGCCTTCTTAAGTATTAATTTTTTATATAGCTCTGGCAAGGCAAAAAGCAAAAAAACCTAGTGAAAGCCTGCAAAGTTTTGTGTTTTTTTTTTAATCTCCCACAGAAAAAAAAAAAAATCCCAACAGAGTAGCCTCTGTATTTCAAGAAGGCTAAAGGTAAGTTTACTTTTTAATTTATCCCTTTACCAAATTATTACTGAGCACTTACTCTGGGCAAAAGTATTCAAGAATATCAAGAAGTATGATAGGGTTCTTGTTCTCACAGAACAGTATGGGTCACCATAAAATAATACGTGGTGATAAAATGCTGCAACAAAGTGGAAATCCTGTGCCTCGGAATTCAGTGGACATTCAGAGTCTGTTCCCAAATAAGTGTATCAGACAAGACTTCATGGAGGAGGGGAGGAGGGCGGGGGGTGGGGGTGAATGGGTGGCGGGCACTGAGGGGGGCACTTGACGGGATGAGCACTGGGTATTATTCTGTATGTTGGTAAATTGAACACCAATAAAAAATAAATTTATTATAAAAAAAAGACTTCATGGAGGAGACAGCATTTGAAGTTGGATTTAAATGATGAACAGTATTTAAACATGTAAAATACCATAAATATAGAAATTAGAAATTAGAATTAGAACCTGTATCTGATTTCAAAGCTACCTTACCCCATCCCATAGTGTGTACCTTACATGAAAAAGAAGGAAAAAGACTGGGGCCAAATCATGGAAGGCCTAGAGTATCCACTGAAGAGTTTTCAGCAGATTAAAAAAAGCTAAGCAGAATAATGATACCCCAGTGACATCAGAGCGGTGCCTTTGTTTAAATGTATGATTACATTAAACTTACTGAAATTATTTTCTAGTGGCACCAAATTTTCTAACACAGAGACCTCAAATCATCTGTTGTATTCCCCCTGCCTTTCTAAATCAACCCTAAATCAGCTCAATATAATGGCATATGCTAATGTTATCACGAAAATATAAATATTTAATCTATAGCTGAAACACATAACTATGCTGGCCACAAACTGTGAGGCCTTTTGCTTTTATCTTATACTTAACTAGTTGGTGTCATTCTAAATCATCTGCCAGTGGCTGTTGAAGAACAAAGGTTTGAAGAGACATATCATGTTTCTTAAAAGTAACTTACAAAATGAAAGCCAAGTTTGGTTGTGACTATCTGCTGCTTAAGTCTACTATTTGGCCAGAGATGAATTACCCGATTTTGAAAACTGCTAATAAAGAAAATCCTTTAATTTTCCTTTATAAATAGTCCCAGTGATTAATAATCTTTACAGTCAGATCATTCTTTGAGGGCCATATTAAACTACTCACTACAAGACAAATCAAATGCCTCTATATAAAGTATATATAATGCCAATCTACTGGAAAGCCAACCAGTGAAGTTATGATCCGTCAATTAACAAAATAATAAGGATTTGGGTCAAGAGACCAATACAAACAGTTCTGACAGCCTAAAATCACAAGCCAAACTGAGTAAAAACTGGCAAAGCGGGGGGAAGAAATCAAACCATGGAATAAAAGTCAGGATGTGACAAAGAAACCAAAGAGGGATGAGAAGAAAGCCAGCCATGTTTTCTAGGCTTCTGGCTGGAGTCACTCATCTATCCACAAATCTAGAGCAGTCCTGCTAAATCCAGAGGTAGGAAGTTAAGTGATAAAAACTTCCATTGTTTCCATAAGGAAGCATGATACTGCCAAGAATCACAAAATCAAACCCATTACAGCCAAGACTCCTTAACAGAAAAATAAGAAACATGGATCCAGAAATAAGAAGAGACTTTCTAGACTACAAGAAAAACAGATGGGAGAGGCAGTGTTATAGCACATCAGCTAATAAGTCACTCCTGACCTAGGGAATTCTTTAAAATGTAATGCTTACAAAAGTAAGTAGTGCCCTCCTCCCTTTCACTGATGAAAACACTGGGCCTTAAAGAAGTTAAATTTTGCTCATGGTCTTCACAAAAATTCCCAAACTCACTTCATCTGACACTTAGGGAAATGCTCATGCACATGACATGTTAAATGAGTTCAATGAATAGAGACAGTAAGAAAAGGTCCCATACAGCAGGTTAAGTTATAGCCAAGGATCTTGAAGGATACTTAAGAGTTCTGCTGGGAACAGGAGAAAGAATTCAAGCAAAAGGCACTGGGAAGAAATAAATATCCAGGACAGAGATCTGAAGGACTCTGAGGAACCATGTAGAGTAGAAGAAATATGTGGAAGGGACTAACAATAAGCATGATAGTGATAAAGAACCTTGAATGTCCAGTATAGTCTGACCAGATTCTGTTCAAGTCACAACAGTCTCAAAACCGACTCCCTCTTTCTATTGATGCTGCCAAGATCCAAAATGAGGTAGGTAAATAAACGTATATAGGTTTCATTCCCCACACACAAGCATATTATTCTTGGGAATATGGTGAAGCTATGTTCCCGAGCTAGAAATTTCAAATCTACAGACAGAATTCATTTCACATGGTAAATCAAAAGAAAAATGACTTATGTCAGAGACTGTGGAAACTAAACTAAGGCCTCTTTTCCTTTTTTTTTTTTTTTTAAAGATTTTATTTATTTATTCATGAGAGAAAGAGAGAGGCAGAGACACAGGCAGAGAGAGAAGCAGGCTCCACGGAGGGACTCGATCCCACGTCTCCAGGATCATGCCCTGGGCTGAAGGTGGCACCAAACCGCTGAGCCACCCGGGCTGCCCATGGCCTCTTTTCCATAAAATTAATGAGAAAAATGCTTTAATGACCCTATCACACACCAGGAAATTGATGTTACCTCTAATCCCACAACTTTTCACAGAAGACAACATTCCTATTTTATGGATGAAGAAACTGAGGCTCAGAAAAAGAAATACTTGCCCAAAGTCACACAGCCTGCAATGGCAGTACTGATATTTAAACCCAAACCCAGGGCGTGGTTTGTCCATGTGCGTGCATGTGCGTATCCCCAAAGGAATTTCCATGAAACAGCTTTACTCAGAAGCTACAGTGTCTTAGTTAAAGGAGGAAATAAAGCCGTTGAACATGGCTGAACCTCTACCATATCACATCTCTTAGGACATGCAGAAATCAGCATAACTGCTCTTCACTACATGAAGAGCTTTCTTGCCCAAATATGCCTGCCACTAAGGATCAGGAGGCTATGTCAGCCAAACACAAAGCCACTGTAAACCTACCAATCTTCCTTGGAGCTATCACCAGGACTGAACAAAGACAGTTAAATGCCTGTTTCCACTGTCTCTGTCCTATAATAGTTACATAATTTATCCAAATTTAGCAAATAAGGATGAAAATATAGTTTTATTTTAATGAGGGGAGGGGAAAGATTTGTCTTGCAAAATCTCAGAACTGAGAAAAAAATATTTGCAAATTATAAATCTGACAAAGAACTTGTATCCAGGATATATAAAGAACTCTTACAATTCAATAAAAGGACAAATGAACCAAATAAAAAGTGGGCCAGGCAAAAGACTTACACAGATATCTCAACAAAGAAAACATATGAATGGCTAATAAGCAAATGAAAAGGTAACTTTACATCTTTCAGTATTAGGAAACAGAAATTAAAACCCCAATGAGCTACCAATACATACTCTATATAATCAAAAAAGGTGGGTAAAATCAAGCCACTTTGGAAAATAGTGTGATCATTTCTTAAAGTCAAGCATGAGCTTACTATATAAAACCCAGCAACTCCACTCCTAGAAATCTACCCAAGAGAAAATAAAATATATGTCTATATGAACATATGCAAATGTTCATAAGAGCATTACTCATAATCACCAATCTGAAAACAATCCAATTATCTGCCAACTAGTAAATGGATTAATGAAATGAAGTACATCCATATGAAAGAATACTATTCAGCAACAAAGAGTAATGACAGTGATACATACAACATAGATGAACCTCAAAAACACTATGCTAAATGACAGAAATCACACACAAAAGCCTGCATACATATCATATGATCCCATTTACATGAAATGTCCAGAACAGATAGTCAGGAAGCAGATCAGCAGTTGCCTGGGAGTGGGGTGAGAATGGGAACTGCAAAAAATTTCAAGAAAATTTTGGGGGTGGCACAGGGTATTATGGAAATGTTCAAAACCCAAACTGTGGTGATGGTAGCATAACTCTATAAATTTTATATGATCATTGAATAAGTATACTTACATTGAATGACTTTTATGGTAATAGAAATTGCATCTCAATAGTGTTTAAGTGATTACTAAATATATTTATTTATTTTCTATATATATGTATAAATATATTTAATAACTCCAGGGGAATGAAAAAGTATATGAGAAAGTGAATATAATCATATTTTGATTCAGCTACATCTAGTCATAAAAATATAATTATTATATGATCATAAATCAGTAATAAACACTGGGTTTTTTTTTAATGGCTTTATTAGAAGGAAGAAGACAGTGTCTAGAAAACTGTTAATATCTCATTTCCAACAGTAGGAAGCCAAAACATGGTGTCTAAAATTGGTAAATCAAGAAATAGCAGAATAAGCATGTTATTTAGGCACATGGCAGACAGCAGCAGATGAAACGGTCTTTTGCAGAAGGAAAAAGCTTATGAACGATTTGTAGAAGGAAATGGTCTAAAATGCAAGAGTAGGTCTGAAGCTAATTACATGGTTTGAGCAAAATGCTAGAATACCAGATGCCACAGCATTTACCAACCCTTCATCCACTAGAGGGTGTAAAGCAACATCACAGAGGACCTACCCACTGATGGGTGACCTGATGTCAGATATTGGGGAGAAGCAACCATTTTATAATATACCTTGCATGAAAGCTGAGAGTAGGGTTCTGTACAACCTAGCAAAAAGAAAAAAAGCAATTTTGTATGTAATTTAAAAGCAAAGCAGAAGTATTTTTAGTTAAAAGGGGGCCAAGTAAGAAAATTATTATAGACTATGAGAAACAGGACAGGTATGAAACACTTTACTTCTAGTCTTTTTAATCCAGTTTCCAGCTTGGGGAGTGTGGTAAAATTTCTCATTCAGCAAATAGGTCCTGGTTGGAACTGATATTAAACACAGCAAATAATAAAGTTGTTGCCTAGACAGTTCTAAGGCTGCTGTTTTTGCCCCTCCCCCCATAAAATTCAATTCTTCATAGTAGCCAGAATGTCATTTTTTTAAATGTAAAATAAATCATGTCACTTCCCTTTCTAAAACCTTTCAAAGTCTTTGACATTAAACAAAATAATTTTCATTTATTCCTTTAACAAATATTTATTGATCTCCTCCTACATGTCAGGCTCTGCGCTAAGCAAGGCCACAGCTTGCAGAGCATATTTTAGTGGGAGAGATACACAATAAAGTATGTGCACTAGATAATTACAGTTGATGATGAGAGATATGAAGAAAGTGCAACTCAATGGTCAGGTTACATATTTGGGTATCTTTAGACTGGTATAGTTAGGAAACGCTTCTCGGGGGAGTCCATTTTGTACCTGTGACCTGAATGAGAATAAGGTGAGCATCCGGGTGAAGAGCAGTCCATATCTGAAGGCAGAAGGAACAGTGACTCCACAGTGAAGCTAGGGTCAAGCCTGTTCAAGAATGCCCAAGTGACAAGCACCAACTCTAAGTAAGAGAGCTGCAGGAGACAGAACTACAGAGGGAGGTAGTAGGCTCGTGTACAAATCCTCCCTATATCCAGACAGTGGGATATGATTCAACCAATGAAAGGAATGCAGTATCAACATTTGCTACAACATGGATGAACCTTGAAAAGTTATGCTCAGTGAAAGAAATCAGTCTCAAAAGACCAGATATTATGTGATCCCACTTACATGAAATGCCCAGAATTGGCAAATCAATCCACAAAGGCAGAAAGTAGATGAATGGATGCAGAGAGATGTGGAGTAGGGAAACAGCTGCTAGAGTCTATGGAGTTCTTGAAGGTTGCATGCTTAAGGACAACAATTATTAGAATTTTGACAGACCCCAAACTATTAGTGGGTCCAGAAAATCAATTTTGCTCAATCAACTTGTTGAATGGAAAATATACAGTTATTACAACAGTAAGGGTATGTACTGTACTCTCTGGAAGACTAATTCTAAGTTATATTCGTGTGTGTGTGTGTGTGTGTGTGTGTGTGTCCTGGGTCATGATGTAAAAGGTATTGCTTACTAGGGTTTGTTATCTTTTTTTAAGCTTAAAAGCACTGAGCTAGAACTTGAAGACTCTTACCAGGTCCTCCATTCTAACTCTCCCCAAGGGAGGAAAAGTAGCTATTATTTCTTTGGCATCAAACCAAATGAGTATGACAGAAAATGCATTTGCTATTGTCCATGGCCCCCAATCAAAAAGACTAAAAGCCCTGAAAGTTCATTTATAAAAACTCTGACTAAAATAAAGCCCATTCCAGGAATAAAAGGAAGAACTAGTTAGAAAAAAATTTTTTTTCGATACTTAACAAAGAAAATACTCTTGAAAAATAAATCCCTTGGGTCATTTTTATTATTATTATTATTTTTTTTTTTAAGTAAGCTCCATGCCCAGCATGGAGCCCAAAGCAGAGCTTGAATTTACAACCCTGAGATTAAGACCTGGGATGAGATCAAGAGTTGGACACTTAACCAACTGAGCCACTCAGGCACCCCCTCTTAGGTCATTTTTAATCTATCCTCTAAATTAAAAAGTATGGGGATCCCTGGGTGGCGCAGCGGTTTGGCGCCTGCCTTTGGCCCAGGGCGCGATCCTGGAGACCCGGGATCGAATCCCACATCGGGCTCCCGGTGCATGGAGCCTGCTTCTCCCTCTGCCTGTGTCTCTGCCTCTCTCTCTCTCTCTGTGACTATCATAAGTAAATAAATAAAAAAATTAAAAAAAAAAAAAAAGTATGGCTGCCACTCCCAATTAAAATCTCTAACAGTCAAAGCCACATCTGCCAACTTGCACGTCACCTTTGACATTCTTTGTTTCCATGTTTCATCTGAACAATTCGATACAGTGGCTTTTCAACAGAATTTTAGGAAAGGAAAAAAATTTTAAGGAGACACTGACCAACATTTTCAAAATAAGATAAAGAGCCTAACACCATGATGTTAATTTTTTTATATTTAAAATATAAAAAGATAAACTGTGAACCATAAGCTATTTTAACAAACAAGAGAGAAAAAAATTTTGACAGACTTAAGTTACTCAAGGGACCTCCAGATCATATGAAGCCTTTTTGTACTGCTACATCCCCAAGGATTCCATAATATCTTGTCACACTAGCAAGAGAACATCCCCAATCAAGGAAGAGAGAACAATGACAAAAGACCACAAAAGAGAAATTACAAGACAGGCTGAAAATCCAGGGTTCAAGCCTATTTCTGCCACCTCCCCTCTATGTGACATTGGGACAGTCATTTAAAAATCTCTGCATTGGTTTTCTTTTTATTTTTTTTTTTAAGATTTATTTATTTATTTGAGAGAGAGAGAGATAGAGGATATACAAGCAGGGGGAGGGGCAGAGAGAGAGAGGGAGAGAATCCTCAAGCAGACTCTCCACTGAGTGGGGGAGCCCAATGTAGGGCTCAATCCCAGGACCCTGAGATCACGATCTCAGCCAAAACCAAGAGTCAGACTCTCAACCGACTAAGCCACTCAGGCGCCCCTCTCCATTGGTTTCTTTGTTTTGAAGAACAAAATTCTAATAATTGTTGTCCTTAATAAAGCCCCACCTACCTAGCAGAGCTATTGTGAAGATCAAATTTCAGCAAACACAAAAGCACACTGTAAAGTACTTTACAAATATTAGTTTTTTTAGCATACTATTATTCTCAGTTCCATACCTGACTCAGTACCTGAACCCAACCAAGAGTCTGTAGTATCTCTCATCTCAAATGTAAATAGCCATGTTTCATTCCCGCGCAGATTAAATGTTAGACAATGAACTATGCCATAATCCAACATCAGTTAAGGGGACATTCACTACAGTTCCGTAATTATGGCTAAAATGACCATATATCCCACTCATCTCGGTTTGCCTGGGCTGTTTCAATAGGAGCATTGCTTTGCACTCTCAAAAGTGCCCCAACTAGAATGATGAATTCTATGGCCGCCCTAATAGAGCAGACATAAAGTTATGGCACCGAGAGGTGGCAAGGAGCTGGGCCTTGGAACTCCCACTGTACTCTCCAGAAGCCCCCTGAAAGCCATCCTAAATAAACAAACAATGTTAGCAAAAACAGTAAGCTTGCTATGCAGAACTAAGCCCCCTTCTAATCAGGCTGCTACTCCTAAGCACCCCCTATCTAAAAATGCTAAAGCTAATGCACACAAATATTCTCCCATTTAAAAATATTACAAACCCACAAAATATTCCAGCCTTAATCAACACTCAAATAAGCACTTGTGCTATACATAAACAACAGAGAAACAATCAGCTGGGAATCTAAATCACTATATTGCATGGTCAACCCAACCTC
Organism: Canis lupus dingo; assembly: GCF_003254725.2. NCBI lineage: Eukaryota > Metazoa > Chordata > Mammalia > Carnivora > Canidae > Canis > Canis lupus. Next base: position 29,072,385 of record NC_064252.1, on the reverse strand, counting down.
CTGCATGGCCTTAGGTGAGACACTCAGTTTTCCAGCTGGTTTTCACTTCTGTAAGTCTGGACAATGTTCGTCTCCTCCACTTCCACAGAGCCCATTAGCAAACAGGGGAAGTGCTCGAAGAGTTTTATGAATGCAATGGATTGTCATCTCATAAAGCTTGCTAACTGACTAGGAAAGAAGGCTAGGGTTACTGCACATAAAAAAGCAAAACCTCTACAAGGTGGCAAGTATTTTATTTCCCCTTCTTTGCTGCACAGGTTTCTAATTCAAATGTGGCGGGAACTTACAGAACAGGATGAATAAGGTCACTAAACAGTGAGATGCTGGTTTGCTTGGTGCTAAGGAATTCAGGGGGGATAATCCCTAACCAGGGACCATGGTTGAGCTTCATGAGGCCTATGAAGCCCCCAAATGATAAATGAAGTAGGGGAGTGAGCAGGCACACACATACATGACCACACTTTTCATTGTGTGAGGGAACAATCCCCAGGACAGAGGAAAGGGCCCTCAACAAAGGAAAGACAAATCTCAGTTCTTATGCAGCTACTAACTGGTATGGTTACCTTGGATAAGTCACTTTATCTGTGTGCACCTCAGTTTCCTCCTCTGTCCAAAGGAAGTGTTTGCCTTTTCTACTTCAAAAGATAACTGTGAGGAGGAGGTGGGAAAGCACTGATAACAGTGCTTTAGGAGGATTAGGATTGTAACTTTGTCTCTTTTAAAATCACCCAGAGATGCTGATAAAAATCCTGTCTGGGGAAGGTTCCTATTTGTTTAGAAAGGAACAGCAAAAGAATAAGGAGGACAAAAACACAATAAAAATTCACCTTTACCTTATCCCCCTGCTCCTGGATTTGCTGAACCAAACTGCTCTGGGGAGATGTAAAGATCACAAGTTCAATTTCTGCCCACCTCAGGCTGCTCGGTGACCAGTGTTGCACACTGATAAATGCCTCCCAAACCTCAGCGCACAAAGTGAGAGTTCACAAGGTTAGGCGCATTAATTAGCAGTACTCATTTGGATTCTGTATTCATCAAATACAACAAGCAGCTATTCAATATTTGCCTGTTTGCACTGCTCTAAGATCTCTGATTCAAAGATCCAGTCGGAGAACAAAATAAAGCCCAAGAAAATAAACTAATATAAGCCTGTCACCATCAGAATGTGCCTCAAAGTAAATTAGCAGCTTTAAACTATGGCAAAAGGGTCTGCATAGACCTACAGCAGAGAGAGTATAAGTAATGAAGGTGCAGGTTACAGAAGTGGGTCCCTACCACAAGAGAAAGGAAAGATAAAGCAGTTCCAAGCAACAAGAGGACTTTTGTGCTTTAACAAATTCCTCTTAATTCCTTTTGCTTAGTTTCTTATTGATCTGCAATCCCTCCAGGAAGAACTCAGCATTATACAGTACCTTCCAGTTCCTTTTAAACTCAGTACGTCTGTTCCCATACTTTAATTAGTTTTACCTTCCTATATCTAAAATAAGCCTATATCCCAAATAAGCAACATTTTATAAATAAGTAAACATATGCATTGGTATGCAAAACTAAATAGAGATGCCATGATCTTTTATGTTTTAAGGATCCTTTAGGTTTTATCTTTATGTTAAAGAACAGGATGAAACAGAAAATGTCACTCTTTTTAAAGTAGCCCATAAGACTGCAGTTCTCCACTCTGGCTATAAAACAGCATCACCTATAGAGATTTCTAAATATGTGAATGATTAAACCCAATCTTAGACTTATTCAATCAGAACCTCTAGAGGCTGAATCTCCAGAAAATAGTACTTTTCCTGATATATGGCCACGATATAGAATTAATATCAAAGGGCATAAATTTTACAGCTTCAAAAGCTCTAGAGCAGACCCAAACCAGAAAGAAAAAAAAAAAATATCCTCTATATTATTCTCTTTAGGTTTGAAGTAAATGACCATATCTTTTAACAAAAGTTTCCATAAGAACAAACTTCAATTCCGACAGTGATGATCCCCCTGGGAGATGAACACCAAGAACAACAACACTCTCCCTCGTCCTTTTTCTCCATACCCCACCTGGGGCCGATGTGATGCCAAACCAGCACCAAAAGTACAAGAACTGAGCATATATTCAAATAGATGACCACTAATTATGGGACTATCCTAGTTGTTAATAAGATCAGCTGCAGGGGTTCTGATGAGATTCAAGTAATTTCTGGAAAGAACTATGTCAACCCCTCTATTTAGCACTCCAATGATACATGTCCTTTGGACGAGCCTAATAATAGGGGCTTTTTTGGACAATTCTATGGGGAAGTTGGATAGGTATTCAAAGATATTGCTATGAGCTATCCTTTCAAATCTCCTGAAAAATATCAATACTCCCAAACAGCAAGGAGGCAAATTTCAGAGGGTAGGTATCTTAAGCCACATCATTCCTCTGAGGCAGCTTTACCTGTTCTTCTAACCTAACTCGGCTTCAGCCTCATCTGCTCAAGGTTTCTAATAGCAAAAGGAAAGGGAAGGCATTTTATACACTCACCTAAAGCATCCAGATGATGTCTCATAGGAAGCAGTACTGCTCTACCCACAGTAGGGCCTGGGCTTTTTTCCAATCATCCTCCCTATCTAACAAAGAAAGGCAACAGAAACTTCCCTCTCTCAACCAAGCCTTCACTGATTAAAACCATAAGGCTGAATTCCCCCAGGAAGGAGAATGGAATTTTCTTGTTGCAGATTATTGCAAGGACTCAAAAAAATCTGTGCAGGCAGGGGCTAAGTGGCAGAGAATTAAGAAACAAGCCCAGCACTTAGAATTATGAGACATCAAGAAAACCAGGTTAAAAAATTATTATACAGCCTGGAGAAGAAAAAACAAAAGCAATTATGGTTGTGCTTGAGTGATTTTTTCCCCCTGTAATATCCACAATTTCAATAATGTGATTACAATTCTTTTAGGATTAAAAAAATATTTTTATTTGTATCTCTAAATGTAAATTCATTGATGAAACTAATCATATCACTCTCCAAAATTATTTCAGGAAACACTCTCCACCACTGCATCCTTAGAATGAACACACACACATACACACACACCATCTGAGTTATAAACAGGAATACCAACCTGGCTGTCCCGTGCTGGGAATCCATGATAACCTGGGGTCAGAGGCTCGTTCTAGGAAAAAGAAAAGAAAATTAAACTATAAGACAAAAGAAAACATTAAGAATCACCAAAATCATCCAAACTGATCAAATACAAATTCCTACAACAGTTCCTAAGGTGTTCCATTGCTATCTTCCACTCTAACTACATACCTCTCCAAGTTCAGCCTCTACAATGGCAAAAACTAAACCAAACAGATAGTATTTGCTTCAAAACACAACTCATAAACACTATTTTCCTCCCAGTAGAGCTAAATTTGTTTCCTTCCCAATATATCTCAAACATGGAGCCACTGTGATTTGGGGCAAATCAACTCCTAACTTCACACTGTGGGATGTTAGCCTCTCTGGCCCTTAACCACTAAAAGGTAGTAGGAATCACGAACATTGGGACAACCAAAAACATTCACACGCTCCCAGAAGTCTCCTGGCTGAACGGTACTGAGAGCTGAACACGCTCCCCCTACTGAGAACCACCCCATGGCCTGGAAGTTTTAGGCACTCCCTATCATTATGTGTTCCTTCAGTTCTTTGAACCCTACATGAAATCCCGTCTCTGCAGAGGACTTCCTCTACCACCCTATATCACCCAATGGACCCAAGTGACTCCTAACATGTATATATTTATTTAAATGTATTTAAGCTACTTGTACAATGTCCTTTTCATATTATTTACAACTCAATAAATCTTATTTTTGTAAAAGTATATCATATTGAGTATCTCATCTTCACATTAACCACTAAATCAAGATCCTTGAGGACAAGAATGATAGTCCATACAAGCTGTGCAAACCCTAATTTAGTATAAGGTCATATGGCATGAGCATTGGGTCATTCATGGCTTGACCCATTCAATCATTCAGTCAACATATACTGAATATTTTTTTTAAAGGGGAGAAGGGAAGAAGGGCAGAGAAAGAGACAGCATCTTAAGCAGGCTCCACATTCAGCACAGAGCCCAACTCGGGGCTCAATTTTACGACCCTGAGATCACGATCTGAGCCAAAATCAAGAGTTGGATGCTTAACTGACTGACTCACTTAGGCTCCCTGGACACCTAATATTTTAAAAGTACTGTTAGATAACTAATAATTATGAGTAAGAAAGGTGAATAACACAAGGCCCTTGCCTTCAAGTGAACTTTTAAGTGGGAGGAGATACATGTGCACACACAAGTGCTTTTGTAATTTTTTCAATGTGCTCAACACAATTACTTGGAAAATACTCATCCTCTTCTTCCATCCATTTATGTTTTCATTCCCACTGGCAGAATAACAAGGTTAAGAATTTGCATTGATACGATTTTCATATATTGCAAGACAGCACTTTCCAACTAATGGTACATCTGCTTTGACAAGATATCCTTATCTTTGATAATCAAAAATCCACACTGCATTCAAAAACATGAAAACCAGGGACAACATAAGCTCAATTCAGAGACCCCATGTCTGTTCATCACAGTCACCCAGCAATCTAGCACAGTGTCTAACACACAGTGGGCACAAAACAATGGATAAATAAATAAATGGAGTTCAATAAGCTGAAGTTATTTTGGCATTCATCACTAATTCGATCACAGGCAATCCATGTTCTCTCTTTTTGATTCCTAAATCTCTATTTTGGATATTTATAAGTTAAGTCTCCTCAGAGAAAGCACACCAAAGATAATAGACTAAGAAAATTAGAGGAGCCAAACAATCCTGAGAAAGAAAAGCAAGGATTCATGTTTTCTGATTTCAAAGTTTCCTGCAAAGCTACAGTAATCAAGACAGTATGATACTAGCCTAAGGATAGACATATAGGCTAATGTGCTACAACTGAGAGTCCAAAAATAAACCCTTAAAATTATGATAAACTGATTTTGGAAAGGGGGCCAAGAAAAATCAATGGGGGAAAAAAACAGTCTTCTCAACAAATGGTGCTGGGACACCTGGATATCCAAATGTAAAAGTATGACGTTGGAATGCGGTCTTACACTGTATAGAAAATTAATTCAAAAGAGATCACAGACCTAAAACCATAAAACTCTTAGAAGAAAACACAGAAGCAAATCTTTATGACTTTTGGTTAAACAGTAGTCTCCTCAGTAGAAGACCAAAAAACAAGTGACAAAGGAAACAACAGTTAAATCAGGCTTCAACAAAATTAAAAACTTCTGGGACTCAAAAGGTGTCAACAGACACCATCAATTCTGGGAATCTAATGTCTTTCAAAGTGATTATAGTTAATAATACTATATTATATATTTGAAAGGTACAAAGAAAGCAGATCTTAAATGTTCTCACCATAAAAAATAAATGGTAATTATATGACACGTTAGCCAACACTGTGACTGTGTTGGTAATCACTTCCCAATATGTAAATGCACCAAATCAAAATCTTGTACATCTTGGGGCACCTCGGTGGCTCAGTGGTTGAGCATCTGCCTTTGGCTCAGGTGGTGATTCCGGGGTCCTGGGATCAAGTCCTGCATCGGGCTCCCCACAAGGAGCCTGCTTCTCCTCCTGCCTATGTCTCTGCCTCTCTGTGTATTACTGGTGAATAAAATAAAATCTTAAAAAAAAAATCTTGTACATCTTGAACTTACACAATGTAAGAGGTCAGTTATACCTCAATGAAGTGAGAGGGGACTCCCATCAGTAAATGAACAGACAACTCAGAAAATGGAAGAAAATACTGCAAGTCATCTGTCTGATAAAGGGCCTGTATTCAAAACATATATAAAGAACTCTTAAAAAGACCATCTGAATTTTAAAATGGGGAAAGGATCTGCACAAAAAGTTCTCCAGAGAAGACATACAAATGGCCAATAAATGAAATGCTACTCAACCTCATGAGTCATTAGGGACATGAAAATCAAAACTGCAGTGAGAAAATATTTCACACTCATTATGAAAAAAAGAAACTTCAGTGAAGATGTGGAGAAAGTGGAATCTCATACATACTGGTAGAAACATAAAGTGTTATGTAAAGGCACTTTTGGAATGTCTGGCAGTCCTTCAAAATGTTACAACAGAGTTACCATGTGATCCAGCAATTCCACACTAGGTGTAAGGAAGAAAACTGAAAACACAGATCCACACAAAACCTCGTACAGAAATGTGCATAACAGCTTTACTTCAGAATTTCCAAGAAGTAGAAACAATCCAAATGTTCACCAGTTGATGAGTGGATAAATAAAGTATGATATAACCATAATTGAATGTTATTGGGTAATAATACAAAGGAACAAAGTATTGATACAACCTAATACTGAAAACACCATACTAAGTGGAAAAAAAGCCCAGCAAATTGTATGACTCCATTTATATGAAATATCCAGAATGAACAAATGCACAGAGAAAGAATAGAGATTAGCAGCTCTAGGGGATAAAAGGGCGAAATGGGGAATGAGTGGTAACAGGTGCTGGGTTTGGTTTTGGTGATGACAACGTTCTGGAATTAGTGATGACAGATACACAGCTTTATAATTATACTAAAAACTACCAAAACACTAAAAAGTACTACTAACACTTTAAAAGGGTAAGATTTATAGCCGGTGAATTCTATGTCAATCAACCTGTTATTTAACAATAGTAAGGATAATAATGGGCCATACATACATAGTTAGCTACACTCATACTAATTTTTACAGGGGAGACATACAGCTTAGACTGTAACAAAAAGAACAGGGCTCCTTCTGAAATCCACAAGTAAGTGTCCTGTTTGTTCTACATTCTGTAATTTACTTCAACATCAGATTTTAACAATGATTATAATAAAGATGGTGATAACTACTAGACACTGAGCAATTAAATCAGGTATAATTTTAGGATGGAGGGGAGGAGGAATAGAAAGCAGCAAAAAAAAAAAAAAAAGGAGGTAACAAAACATAGGTACTAGGTGGGGGAAAAAAACCTTTCAATCCAGGTCTGTTTGACTCCAAATCCCTATTCTTTCCATTTTATCAAGTTCTCTTCCACAATAACCATTCCACATTATTTTTTTTAAAGTAACTATTCCTAGATTGTCTGATAAAGAAATTATATGATTAAGAAAGTAATGGAAAACACCCAAAAACAAATTAACATTCATCACTCCCAGAGAATATCCCACATAGAAACTATATTCTTGAGTTCGACAACGCTGAGAACTTCTTATAAGGAAAAAAATCAAACCTACAAGGTGGTATTGTCAGAAGTTAACACTTCTGTTAACAGGTTGCACAGATAGATGTCAGAGCAAATGGCCTCACTCCTTCACCGGCCTTAGCAAAGTCAAGTTCCTACTCACCAGCCCTCAGAGACTCTCTGCCTATGAAAGTGGCCAACCCTTAACGACAAAGGCTTATTTTATTTTTTAATTTTATCATGTAAAAATCTGTCTCTTCATAATGCATTAACTTTGCACTTTTTTAATTTATAGAAATGGATTTTATCACATGTACTCTTTAGCAATTTCCTCTTTTCTTTGCTCAAAACTATGAAATTTGCTCATCTCCCCTTATGCATCTTACTCTATCTCACTGTGACCCCTATTTTGAATTCTATCTTATGACTATGTCACAATTTATTCATCTGTCTTATTCTCCTGTTAATAGATTTTTAAATTGTTTCCAGGTATGCTTTTTCTTTGCACTCACAAAACCATGATGTCTATGAACATTCTTTTGGATTTGAGACATTATTTTTCACTCATGAAACTGGCAAAAATGAAAACAAAAATATCATGAGTTAGCAAGAAGAATAAATAGGCACCTTCACATCTAATAGTAGGAATATAATAAGTATATTGAGATCGCTGCTTTGGAAAGCAATTTGACAATAATCATTAAAATGCTAAGTACACATACCGTCTTGTAATTTCCCATCTCTGCCCTCTGTAGCCACTCCTGCGTGTGTGCTCAAAGAAGCATGTGCGAAGACCTTCAATGCACTGCTGTTTGTAATAGTGAAAACTTGGTAAGAACCTTGGTCTCACTAAACAATGAGAAATAGTGCTAATTATTATATTTCAACACCCTGTGTACAAGTTTTTAAAAAGGTAAAATCTCTACAAACTACCTAGTGACATATTAAATAATAGCAGTGTATTTTTTCTCAATTATAATACAAAAAGAGGGATTTCTACATGCATATAAAAAGTAAATAAATGTAGAGTAATAAATGAATAAGGGAGAAGATTTGTGGAAGGCCAAGAGAACATGCTTTATCTGAACTGTTTCAATTTTACAAAATGTAAAATTCACGTATTACTTGGAATATTATAAAGAACCCAAAAAGTCACTATTACCAGTGTTCCATAAGATTTTATAACTTACAAACACATTCATATAATCTTATTTAGTCCTCACAATGCAGAAAATAGGTTTTATAACCCTCATTTTACAGATAACAAAACTGAATCTCAGGAAAATTAAGTGATTTGCTCAAAGCCAAATAGCTAATGATAATGACTGAGCTGTCCTCACACTTAGCTCTTAACTCTGTACCCAGGGCTTCTGCTGCTTCATGACAACCAGTAAAGAACACTCCTCTGGCCCTGGGATGGTGCTGACCATCTAAGACGTGCAGATCTGAGTTTTTAATCAGTGTAAAAATAATAACTGGTATTTAAAGCAGAGATGGAATTACAAGGCTAGCTAATGGAACAGATGGGATAGAAATCAGACGTGTTAAGCTCCAAGAGAAAAGGCTTTAGCAGCTATGCATGTGCCTCTGTAAGCAAAAGTTCTGGCCTAGCAAGACTGAAAGAGTTCAAAACGGACTCTGCCGAGGCAGAGAAGCTGCTTGAAAATAAAAACATATAAGAAATAAAATACCGGGGCAGCCTGGCTGGCTCAGTGGTTTAGGACCACCTTCAGCCCAGGGCCCATCCAGTTCCACATCAGGCTCCCTGCATGGAGCCTGCTTCCTCCCTCTACCTGTGTCTGCCTCTCTCTCTGTGTCTCTCTCAAAAAATTAATAGAACCTTAAAAAAAAAAAAAAATACCAACCATAAGAATCCTTAGTGACTATAGAGGTCAGCAATTAACCCTGTTTAGAAGCTTCTGGTTTAGTGGCCTTGTGAAAGAATAATAGAAGGCTCCTTGAGTAATGGGCAAATAGAATTGTGGTGGGCCATGGATATAGAGTGGACACTGAGAGAAGAAAATTAGCACCTTTCTATTCCTTCACAGGCACCTTAGAGGCTCCCACATGCACCTATGTTTGAAAAATTCATTTGGGCAAAATAATCTTTCCCTTATTCAGTAAGAATAATTGAACAATTGCCTATGACCAGTGCAATGTTAGTGTCCTTGCCCTTGAAGAGTTCAAACTTACAATAATTACAAGATAACGTGACTGATAACTAACATCTACTAAAACAAACAACTCAACAACAAACCAACCTCAAGTCTCCAGAAGATCTTCCGGAACAATGTGTGTGGGAAGGAGGGTGAGTGCTCACTGAAGGACCACACCTCAGCACGGTGACTGATGGCATGCTTACAAGTCAGCATGTTTTCTAAAGCCACTTTCCTAAATGATTCTGAAAATCAATACCATTTCTGAATGATTAGCCAAATATCTGGCGATTGCAAAAGTACCCAAAATACTACACCTGAGAGGAAAAGCAAAAGGTACGGCTTCCTTAAGCATTTTTAAAATACAGTTAAAAGAGAAGTATTAGGAGAAATTAACAACACTGAAGATCGAAAACTCCCTGCATTCATACAGAAATATAGCAGTGACAGAATACTCTAGCCATAACTTCTGAACAATGGAATGATCCATAGAACATTAACCAGAGCCTAAGGAAGACACCCTCTGCCAATCTCTCCTGGTTTCACCTGCTTAACAGATTGCATGTTCCATGTCCAGAAATTTATTACAAGGGTATTTCTCACTGGCTTCTATCACTGATGAGGGCTGGCTAGGAGCAGGATAGAAAAAACCAGAAATGCACAATGCAGTGACAACCAAGCAATTTTTTAAAAAGACAAATAAAAATCCACCCATTGTCTTTCTTTTGTGTCTAACAAAATCCAACCCATTTCACAAAATGGAAGAAAAGAAAAATACTGAGAATGGAACAAAGTAAATTCTTGACACCAGGCAATTTGGGGAGAGGGGAGTAAAAAAAAAGCAGCAAAGGAAAGAAATGAAGCTGTCCTCCACAAACAAAACTTGGGCAACGGTAACAAACCCAGATTTTTCACTGACTTATTCGCGGTTGAAAATGAACTTCAAGTTACCCTACGCACATTTAACAATGGAAGGACAGATTGATTTAAACCACACTGGCTGGAAAAAGAAGCAAATCAAGTTTCCCAAGATACTTCACTACCTTGTTTTGCAGCCAAAGTCACTGTTTGTCAAGTATGGACATGGAAGGGAACACCACAGGAACGGAAGGTGAACCTAACTTCCATGTGCTACTGCATGCAAAAACCAATCCTAGCAACAGCAACCTTTGGCTCTGGAAGAGAGACTGCTAAATAACCAGAGGGCATCTTTCTGTTTCCAAGCAATACAGGGTTCAAGGTACTCAGAGATAAGATGAAGACTTACAGGGATATGAATCTGGTAGTATCTAACAACACAGTCCCAACCTAAGTCCTACTATTAACTGGTAAACTAAGTTTTCATTCTCCAATAAAATAAAACATAATTTATTCTACATCCCGATGAAGACAACTGATGAAAGGTACTTTGTCACACTCACCACCTTCAACCCCAAGTTGAAGTTTTTAAGTTTAAAAAAATGCCTTGTATCAGTAAAATGTTTCATGTTAAAATCTGACATAGGGATTTATTTGGAACACACTAAAATTCCCTCTTTTCAGTAACAGTGTCAGATTTTGAAGAGATAACTAATCAAACCCCTTTTCTTTATAGGTGAGGAGACTGATGCTCAAAGAGAAGTGCTCTGGCCTAAGTTCTTCGACTAAGCAGATAGAAGAGAACCCAGAGCTAAGAACTCTTGCCTCTCAAGTCAGAGAAGTGGTCGTACCTCAGACTCTGCTAATTGCAGATATGAGTAGCTCCTTCCATGATACAACCCAGAAAGCAGGAGCTTTGGGGGTGAAAGAGACGTAGACTCCAATACTGGTTGTATCACTTTCTAACTCTGTGACTCTGGGCAAATTACTTAAACTCTCTGAGCCTCAATTTTCTCAAATGTGTAATAAATAAACTTTACCTCATAAAGTTGTGATGATTAACTGAAATAATTGTGGTCAGCTTATCCGGCACAGTATTTAACATGCAGTGAAAGAGTTCCACAGAATTCTTTCTCCACCCCCGTGTCTATCAGTTGCAAATGACTCGAGAGAAAAATTCAAATTCATTCCTACAAAGTCACAAATTTCCAAATAACTAACCTTCAATTTTTCTTAGCTTACTCTAAAGTCAGTTCTTTAGAAATATGTGCAAATGGCCATCCAGCACACTGAAGGTGTTCAAAAACTAGATGTAAAAATTAGTCATGTTGTGAATCCATTCCAGCGTTCAATAGAAACCAGTGAGATTAGCTCTACGGAGACCAAAGCAACTTGGCCTTTTAGGTGATATATATGTGCTTCATACAGCTAAGCAGTCCACTCTGCTGGGATCAATTCCTGATTGGCTAACACTCCCAGGTCTTAAATTTCCTTTACAAATCCATTTTGTTATTATTTTTTAAAATTAAAATACAATCATAACCAAGTTATATTTTGAAGTACATTAATAATAAAATCTACCCCTTCTGGTACTAAAGTTTGAGATTGTTCTATAAATATTCTTCAGCAGTTTCTATTTTTCTTTTTTTTAAATTTTTTTTATTTATTTATGATAGGCACACAGTGAGAGAGAGAGAGAGAGAGAGAGAGAGAGAGGCAGAGACACAGGCAGAGGGAGAAGCAGGCTCCATGCACCGGGAGCCCGACATGGGACTTGACCCCGGGTCCCCAGGATTGCGCCCTGGGCCAAAGGCAGGCGCCAAACCGCTGCGCCACCCAGGAATCCCCCTATTTTTCTTTTAAAAAATTGTGGTGACATATAAAATTTACCATTTCAGCCATTTTTAAGTGTATGGTTATGTGGCATTATGTACTTTCGCAATATTGCGTCGCCAACACTAGTGTCTCCAGAACTCTCCAACTGAAACTCTGTAGTCATTAAACTCCCCATTCTCCACCTCCCACCCTCTGGCAACCACCATTATACTCTGTCTCTATAAATCTGACTATTCTAGGAACCTTATGTAAGTGGAATCATATCCTTTTGTCACTGACTTGTTTTTACTTACCATGTCTTCAAGGTTCATTCACACTATGTCGCAAGTCAGGATTTCCTTCTAAGGCTGAATAATATTCCATCGTATGGATAGACCCCATTCAGTTTAACCATTCATCTGTTCATGTATATTGGGCTGCTTCCACTTCTTGGCTACTGTGAATAATGCGACTAAGAACATGGGTGCATAAATATCTATTGGACTCCCTGCTTTCAGGTCTGTGTGTATACCTCCAGAAGTAGAAGTAGGCTGCATTATGGGTATTTTTGTTTAACATTTTGAGGAATCGTATACCCCTTTCCTCGACAGCTGTACCAGTTTACATCCCCTCTAGCAATACACAAGGATTCCAATTTCTCCACATCCTCACCAACACTTATTTTCGGGTTTTCAATTTTTTTCAGTAGCCATTCTATTGCCATCCTGATTTGCACTGCCCCTTTGATTAGAGATGTTGAGAATCATTCTAACTGCTTACTGGCCATTTGTAATTTCTTATTTGGAGAAATCTCTATTCAAGTCCTTTGCCAATTTTTTAATCAGGCTGTTTCTTTCATGTCTGGTATTTTCGCCATAAGCGATTTTGCCACAAGCATTTTTTTTTCTGCAAACATGTTCACTACATAACTAAGTGGCCATAAAGATAAATTCCCATAAAAGATAAATTCTGGCCATAAAAGATAAATTCACAAATGATAAGAGGGACATAATGAAACATGAAAATGAATAATAAAAGACTACTGAGAAATACAAAATACTTGAATACATTTGAAATGTATCGTGTAGACTCATAGCAATAGTGTTGTGGATTATACCTATCGCTTGTCTTTAAAGTCTTTCATTCACAGTATTATACTCTTTCTTTTTCTTTTCTTTTTTTTTTTTTTGGCCTCTTGATTGGTCTTGTCCAGCATCTCACTTCTCCTTTTTTCATTAAAATTTCTTCCTTCAATAGAAGAGTTTCCAAATACTAGGATGTCTATTTACAACTAGGCTTTATATTGCATTGTGAAAGCCTTCTACACTGCTGTTCTTAGCATCCTGTCACATTTGCCAACAGATATTACAAAGTTCTACGGGAAGTACAGGTTCAAAACTCTGCACCACTATATGGACCACAGGGAGGCTAAGACTTATATAATATAAAAATGGGAGTACTATGTCAAGAGAAATAAAACCAAACTGTCAACCACTTGACAAAACCAACAACTGTCAAACTGTCAACCAGTTATTTTTTTTATCTTTTACCATAAAATTGCCTTACAGCCAATTGGTTATGCATAAAAAAATGCTTGTGGCAAAGATACCTTCCATGAAACAACATAGAACTTGCTTTTTTGTTGTTGAGTTGTAGGAGTTCTTTAAATATTTTGGATATTAATCCCATGCTAGATATAGGATTTATAAATATTTTCTCCCATCTGGGGCTACTTTTCCCTTGAGTTGATGGTATGTATGCATCCTTTGATGTACAAAAGTTTTTCATTTTCATGAAGTTCAATTTATCTTTTTAAAATCTATGCTTTTAAGTGTCATATAAGTTAAGTGTCCATTCTTGGACATTAAGTGTCCAAGAATCTATTGCTAAATCCAAGGTCATGAAGATTTAGCCCTGTTTTCTTCTTAGAGTTTTATAGTTTCAGATCTTGTGTTTAGGTCTTAGATCCATTCAAAGTTAATTTTTATATATGGTGTAAGGCAGGTCCAAATTCAGGGGGTTCTGCATGTGGCTTACTTATATTTGAAGTTCCTTAAATCTCTATTTGCCATATTCTTCCTGGTTTCTGAGCATCTGGAATTAAATATGTATCCTACCCATATGCTGGTTATCCATTAGCTGACTCTCAGCTTCAAATACATCCTTTTTGCCTGCTCTGTGAAAATGGATCTGGGCCTTTTAAGAAATCTTTCCTTTGTCGACACGCGTGTAGTCAAGCTGCGTCAGTAGAGGGCCCAGGAGACACACTCTAGGGGAAAAGGGTTTTGTTTCCAGGTCCCAATGTGCCTTCTCAGCAGTTTCCTACAAGACAAGGGGTCTTCCTCCTTCCTGGCTCCTGAAGCACCTAACAGTAGGTAGCAGCACCCAGCTGCCAGTACCTTTCCCTCAGGAACTCCCTTTGGGCTGGTATAGATCTGGTAAGACAACTCCCTGTAAATAGCTTTCCTCAAGACAGGTGTCCTCCTCTTTTTGAAAGCCTTACAGCACTCAGCTTTAAAGAAAACCTACATTAGTATCTGGTTTTGCTAACTGAAAGAAATCCAAAGAGGATTTTTGCTTTCACAAAGAAAGGTAGAAAGTGAAAAGTGTTCAGTGTCTGTCTTGCAGCAAGCCATGACAGAGACAGTGCCCACCTCCAGCAGCTACAGTGGTACCACCAAGCTCCTTCCCGGGAAACCACACTCAGCCTCACAGCACCAAGCCACCTATCTCTGAACTGTATCTGTAAGCAACAGTGCTTTAGCTCTATTTTGTGTATGAGTTAGCATGATGTGTCCGAAGATATCAAAAACACCTAAGAGAAGTTATTTTTAGGGTCTATAAATGCTCAAATTTTTTCCATATATATATTTTTAAATATTTTATTTATTTATTCATGATAGAGAGAGAAAGAGAGAGAGAGAGAGGCAAAGACATAGGCAGAGGGAGAAGCAGGCTCCATGTCGGGAGCCTGACATGGGACTCGATCCCGGGTCTCCAGGATCACGCCCTGGGCCAAAGGCAGGCGCTGAACCACTGAGCCACCCAGGGATCCCCTTTTTCCATATATATTAATGGTAATCATTTCTTTACTCCATGTAGGCTTACAAAGAGTTTCATAGGAATGCTCTACTTTTGGATGGCAGAGAAAAGTAGAGCACCCTCAAAAGTAGATTTCTGGCAACTTTTAAAAAAGCAGATTCCCAACAAGTTCTGCAGGTCTGGCATCACAGGGACTCAGACAGCTAGCTCTCTGCCACTCAAGAGAGCCATAGCCATGTCCTCTCCAACAAAATCTAGATCTCAGCCCCTGATGCAGGGGATGGGGAAGGGGGTGGGGGGACAGTTCTGTCTGGGTGCTTTATCCCAACCCTAGGGGTACCTGCTATTATATATTAATTATATCAATGATATTTTATCATATATCATATTATTACATTATATTATACCTACTACTATATTGAGGTCTCTTTATTTCTTAATACAGGCAAGCTGAAACACAATGTTAACAGCCACTTACTATACACAGGACAGACATTATGTTTACTGTTTTCTATACATTATTATTTGGTGTTCTCATTAAACTCTGTGATATACCTTTCTATAGTAAGAAAATAAGGCTCAGAAAACTGCAATTTGCCTACAGTAATATAACCAGGTCTGTCTGACACTAAAGTCCCTGCTAATTCTCTATGATAGCATCTAGTTTTCTTCACAGAACTTGAACCTAGGAACACCTTTTAAGGAACTAAAATACCTATGGAAAGGAAAAGAATGTAGAAGTCTTGACTGCCATCTTTAGAAAGGACAGCTTGACTGCTGGGGATTTAACCCAAAGATACAAATGCAATGAAACGCCGGGACACCTGCACCCCGATGTTTATAGCAGCAATGGCCACAATAGCTAAACTGTGGAAGGAGCCTCAGTGTCCATCGAAAGATGAATGGATAAAGAAGATGTGGTTTATGTATACAATGGAATATTACTCAGCCATTAGAAACAACAAATACCCACCATTTGCTTTGACGTGGATGGAACTGGAGGTTATTATGCTGAGTGAAATAAGTCAATCAGAGAAGGACAAACATTATATGGTCTCATTCATTTGGGGAATATAAAAAACAGTGAAAGGGAATAAAGGGGAAAGGAGAAAAAATGAGTGGGAAATATCAGAAAGGGAGACAGAACATGAAAGACTCCTAACTATGGGAAACGAACTGGGGGGTGGTGGTGGAAGGGGAGGTGGGCGGGGGGGGGGGGTGACTGGGTGACGGGCACTGAGGGGGGCACTTCATGGGATGAGCACTGGGTGTTATTCTATATGTTGGCAAATTGAACACCAATAAAAAATAAATTTATATTAAAGAAAAAAAAAAAGAAAGGACAGCTTGAAAGGCTGGGCTTGGTTGGTGTCTGAGAACTCAGATTTCATTTCAGGAGGGTCCTATCCCCAGAACTGATAAAAGACTGGCCCACCATGCCTAAATTGTGCAAATAATACAGATTATATGGAATACTTCCTTCTGAGAGTCTGGATTTGGGGTGTAGAGTAGGTAGAGTTCCCTCTGTGAACTACCCTTCCCACCTATACCCTCCCACCACCACCACCCCCAAAAGAAAAATCTCAGCACTGCTTCTCTAACTCACTTCCTTGGCAGACAACATTGTCACAACTTACTGCTGAAGGAAGTAAGCAAATCCTGTGTGACTCCACTGAGAGAGACCTCTTGGGAGCTTGAGCCTAATTTCTTCTGGACTTCACCTCTACGCACTCTTTCCCATTGCTGATTCAGCTTTATAACCTTTCACTGTTATAAATTCACAGTCATGACAATGACTGCAAGCCATGTGTATTAACTATATGTTGAGTTCTGTACATCCTAATGAATCACTGGACCCAGGACAGTCTTGGGGACCCCCAACACAACCTATGACATGCTAAGCATTTTATTAAATGCAGGGGACACAAAGATGAATAGGTTCTCTGCCTTGAAGGAATTTTAAGTCTATTTAAATTTCCCTTCTCTCACTTCTCTGATCTTCACTTCTTAGTCTATTACCACTTAAAATAGATTAGATACATTTCCCTAAGCTAAATTTCATTCTTAGTGCTGAAGTGATGCTAAATATTTAATAAGCCCATCAGGCAAAATCTGAGATACAAAGCTCTAATAAACTCAAAGGCCATACATATTTTCTCTTTACTTTCCCCATCTTATTGTGTTCCTCATTAAAAATAAATTGGCAAACCCTTGTACATTGCTGGTAGGAATATAAAATGTTACAGCTGCTACAGAAAGAAACCAGGTGGGTGGTTCCTCCAAAAGTTAAATATAGAGCTACCATATGGCCTAGCAATTCCACTCCTAGGTATATTCCCAAAAGTAGCAAAAATGGATACTCCAACAAATACTTGTACACACAGGATCATCACAGCACTATGCACAACAGCAAAGAGGTGAAAAGAACACAAATGTTCATCAACTAATGAGAAGATAAATTGTGTATTATACATACAAAGAAATAGGATTTGGCTATAAAAAGAAACAAAGTACTAATATACGCTACAATATGGATGAACCTTGAAAACATGGTGCTAAGTGAAAAGAGCCAGACACAAAATGTCACAGACACAAAATGTCACATTTATATGAAATGTGCAGAATAGGTAAATTCATAGAGGCAGAAGGCAGACTGGTGGTTGTCAGGAGCTGAGGAGAAGGGGAAAAGGAGGGTCACTACTTACTGGGTATGGGGCTCTTCTTAGGGTGATGAAAATGTTTGGAAATAGACAGGGGTGATTGTTGCATAACACTGCGAATATAATAGATACCAACAAACTGTTCACTTTAAAAAAGGTTAATTTTTGGTGAATTTCATCTCAATATGGGCATCCCTGGGTGGCTCAGTGGTTTAGCACCTGCCTTCGGCCTGGGTTGTGATCCTAGAGTCCCGGGATCAAGTACAACATCGGGCTCCCTGCATGGAGCCTGCTTCTCCCTCTGCCTGTGTCTCCGCCTCTCTCTCGGTGTATCTCTCATGAATAAATTAATAAAATATTTTTAAAATTTTTTTCATCTCAATAAAAACAATGTTTTTAAGCAATGCAGTATACTGTATGGTGTAAATAAAGAAAACCCATCTTCCTGAAGTCATCTGAATGGATATATACAGCTTGAAATAAAATCATCTGCAGCTATAATAGATATGAGAGTGCTGTATGTCAACATATGTCCTAAAAAACTATCTGAGACTTCAAATGGTTCTAAGCAATGATACAGATACTGATACAGGAGAGTATGTATTTTCTTCAAAACATGTTTCTACTTATATAATTTTGTATATTATTTTGGATATGGATGAATAAACAAAATTAACATTTTAGAGACATCTGCCTATTTTAGAGACATATCCCTGAAAGCTTATATATTTAGGTCAGCCAATCCTTTCAATGGGGAAACAGCACTAAGTCTCATATTCAGGGTTTCCTTATGTGCAACCATATATTCAGCACATAGACATATCTTTTTTTTTTTTTTTTAAGTCTAAAAGGGTATACCCCAAAATGTTTAGTGATTACGTTTTGGTATTGACTTTGGATTTACAAGTGATACACATTATTTTTCTTCTACCTATCTGTATTTTCCAATTTTTCAACAATGAACATGTATTATTTTTACTTAACCATCAAAAAATGGAAACAAAGTACTTCTCAAGGATGCTGTGAAGATTAAATGAGATAATACACCTTGAGCCCTCAGCACAGTATTCAGGATATTATAAGTATGCAATGTTAGGTAGCATGGGTATTATTATGTGTAGGATTTTGTAAATATTCTTCCGGATACGCATCTTTCATTAGCTATAAGAAAAGCATTCAACTTAATCTAGGCCAGGGTCACCTGACTTAAGGCTAAATTACTATAATAGTAGTTTTTTGCTGATTCAACAACCTCCATTCACCACTTCCCAATTTTCTTAGCCAGAGCCAGGTTTAATTTCAAGAAAACGCCATCCATATCACTCCCATGCTAATGGCCCTCCACTGCTTACATGATTAGGCTCCAAACATCCTAAATCTGACCTCACCTGATCACTCCTTTTTCCTCTGCATTTCTGTATTCTTTCAACAAACATTTACTAAGCAATCTTCACGGGTCTAGTACCATGGTAGAAATAGAGAGACAAATAGGTTACTAATTCTTCTCTTAAGGAGCTCATAGTCTGGTAAGAGAGGCATGAAAATAAATACAACATGAATCATGCAATAAAACATCAATATGAGGCCCAGAGGGAACACGTGTACATGCTTGACAATGGAGTGAGAAAGGCATGAAGAAACCACAAGGGAAACTCACAGAAGATCTGAATGGGGTTTGCATGATGATGGCAAATAGCTATTTCCAGATAAAAACTACTCAACTTACTTCAAATCTTAGGGTGCTCTTCCACAGCAGTTAAACTTAGGTAAAATCTAGCGAAGTCCTACTTCTCTTCACAAGGTAATTCCTGTAACTCCAGCTCAGTACTTTTTCAAGCTGTGGGTTAAGACCCATTCATGACATACCAAAGATGTCTCAATTACTATGATTATTATTATTTTTTTTTTATGATAGTCACACAGAGAGAGAGAGAGAGGCAGAGACACAGGCAGAGGGAGAAGCAGGCTCCATGCACCGGGAGCCCGATGTGGGATTCGATCCCGGGTCTTCAGGATCGCGCCCTGGGTCAAAGGCAGGCGCTAAACCGCTGCACCACCCAGGGATCCCTGTCTCAATTATTATTAAAAAAAAAAAAAAAAAAAAAAAAGGATGGCAATTCTCAAACTTCTTTTAGGATCTCTTTAGTTTCTTAAAAATTATGAAAGCTTCCAAAGAAGTTTTGCTTATGTGGGTTGTAAGTATTGGTATTTGCCTATTAAAAACTAAAACTGAAACTGAGTAATTTTTAAAGTATTTGCCAATTAAAATACCAAAAATAAACCATTATGCTAACATAAAAATATTTTATGAAAATTAACTATATTTTATAAAAACAAAAACAAAATGTAGTGAGAACAGTTTCGTTGTTTTACATTTTACATTATATTTACATCCAACTTAAGATGGCCAGAATTTCCTGTTTCTGCAATTTGTGCTAATATGTTATTTTGGCTGAAACAGTAGAAAATCTGGCCTTCCACAGATATGTATTTGAAAAAGATAGGAGTATTCGGGTGCCTTGGTGGCTCAGTTAGGCTTCTCACTCTTGATCTCAATTCATATCTCAATCTCAGGGTTGTGAGTTCAAGTCCTCTGTTGGGCTCAATGCTGGGCATGGAGCCTACTTTTTTAAAAAATGGTAGGAGTATTATAATAGTCTTCTTCATACTCTGTTATATCAAAATCCATTGATCTGTCTTGCTTTTTTTTTTTTAAGATTTTATTTATTTCATGAGACACACAGAGAGAAAACAGGCAGAGACATAGGCAGAGGGAGAAGCAGGCTCCATGCAGAGGGAGCCTGACGTGGGACTGAATCCCAGGTCTCCAGGATCTGGCCCTGGGCTGAAGGCGGTGCTAAACTGCTGAGCCACCCGGGCTGCCCCGTCTTGCATTTTGAATAGATTTTTACCTATTACGATTATTGAACATTATGTTCATTTATAAAATACTGGTTCACTACGTTAAAAGATCTTCTAGGGCAGCCCCGGTGGCACAGCAGTTTAGTGCCACCTGTAGCCCAGGGCGTGATCCTGGAGACCCTGGATCGAGTCCCACATCAGGCTCTCTGTATGGTGCCTGCTCCTCCCTCTGCCTGTGTCTCTGCCTCTCTCTCTCTCTGTCTCTCTGAATAAATAAATAAAATCTTTTAAAAAAATAAAAATAAAAAATAAAAGATCTTCTAAATGTTGACATATTCCATTACATAATACCAAAAATATTCACATTCACTAATATCACCATCACTATCATCAAAAAAGTCTAAGTACTAGAGGTGCCAAGCCCACTGTACAGGACACAGTTTTCTGAAATTCTAATTTCAATCAGAATTTTCCATGAAAGCTCAAATTTTATCATTGATAACAAATATTGTCATTGTTTTCCTTGAAAACAGGCTCGCTTCATTTTTAATAAGATGTCTGCCAAATAACCAAGTCTATAAAACAATATTCTGTCAATTTGATTTTTAGGCAAAAATGGTGTTCCATGAAAAAGTGGCTAGCTCAGCTGGCAGCTCAAACAATCACACAAGTGTTTCTCCTTGAGATAACCCTCAATATGCAAAAATGTCTTACATGTATTACCCAGTTTGCTACATAGAATATTAAAAAGATGCACAATTAAGGTTTAAATTTAATAGTAGTAATAATTGTAACTGCTTTATCAAGGTCATTCATAAGTCAAACTGGGTTTGTTTGTTTGTTTTTTTTTCTTTTAACTGCAAGTGTGTGGTGGTGAAGAATATGACTACAAGTACAATCTGTCCCACTGCCTTGATTCTTGCTAGGGTGTCAGCAGTTCTACCTATCATTGCTTATGCAACATCAGTGTGAGTATCACCACAGTGGAAAAGGAAAATAATATCTCAGTGCTATTATAAAAATAGCTCTGACCTTAAGATTCCCCTTTACAAAGTGCCTTGAGGGCTCCATCAGCCACACTTCCAAGAATCATTAGACTAGACTACAATAAAATTTTTAATAAGAAAATCAAGTACACTTAGTAAGGGTAAGAATTATTCCATGAAACTTGCTTTAGTCACATATATATCTAAATAAATATTTATATAATACTAGTTTATCACATAAAATAGGTATCATGGGTCATGGTCAAAATAAAAGCTTGCAAAACAACCTCTAGCCCATACTAACTACTCCCTTCTTAAAACAACTACAGCATTTACTGAGCATTAGTTGACTTTATTCTGCCACAGACTGATTTCTCAATGAATTATGTATGTGCCTATGCCTTCTATTTCCAAATAGAACATAAGCTCTCAAACTACATCATATATATCTTTGTATATTCTCCCAATGATTCTAGATACATTGCAGGTTAGCAAAATAAAAGAATTTTTAATGAATTTCCTCATTACTTCATAATAGGCCTAAGAAGCAATTTGCCTACAGCATAATAAGCCCACAAATAGTCCTAGCTTTGACGTGTCACAAATAATTCCATGCATAGTAGAGAAAAGGAAGTACAGTTGTTTGTATCACACTGACTTATGTCCGTGATACTCAAACATCCATGATCATGAAATGTTAGTTCATCTCTGAGCTTCAAATTCTTCCCCTTCTAAATAACACCACCTATCTCACAGAGTTGTTACAAAGATTAACTGAGAAAATACATGCAAAGTGACGTGTATAGTACCTGTTCCTTAGCAGGATACCACAGCTAAAGAACAATAATGAGAAACAACGCCTTATTTGTACATAACACTTCACCACCTACAAAACATTGGCAGGTCTGACAATTATAGGAACACAGGTCTCAGGGGGGATCACAGAGACCATCTAATTCTAACCCAGCTCCCTTATCTGCACTCTTCTCACCTCATCCCACACTCAACACACAGACCTTACAGATAAGAAAAGCAAAGTAAAAGAAGGTTTTAAATGGCTTTCTCATAGTTATAGTCTGTGAGGGGCAGAACTTTTAACAAACACATCCTCTTATTCATAACAATGCTGCTAAATAGAGAACATTATTCTCATTTGATTAAAAAGAGAAACTCAAGTTCCAACCTCTTTAGGTAAAGTGACATGTACAAGGTCTCACAGGCAGTAAACAACAAAAAGGAGCATGGAACCTGAGTCTTCCAATTCCAAGTTTGGGG
The DNA here is from genome assembly GCF_003254725.2 of Canis lupus dingo. Lineage (NCBI taxonomy): Eukaryota > Metazoa > Chordata > Mammalia > Carnivora > Canidae > Canis > Canis lupus. Next base: position 29,049,484 of record NC_064252.1, on the reverse strand, counting down.
TTCTTTCAACTAATTAGAAAGCTACCTAAGAATATGAAATTCACTTTGTGCAATCATTGATAATTATCTTCATTTGGATCAGAATGAAATAATAGACACAATTATCCAAATATTTATTATGGTTAAATATGCCAATTGATAACCACTAACAAATTTGTTTGTGTTGCGATATTTATTTCTAACTGGTGTTTCCATGAACTGAAGACTTCACAGCTTTGGCATTTAAAAAAAGATAGCTATTAAACAGCCTCAGAATATAAAGGAAATATATCCCAAAAGGATAATTCTGAAACATTCAAAAAATCCCTCTAAGAAAAGCAAGCAAACATGTTGAATATCATAGTCTTAATTTAAATTAACACCTTCGCCAAAAAAGGTCAACATAAACAAAATAAATTTCACTTAACTGGTATACATTGGCTATTTCAGCTTTTGTAACAGTCTCATTACTTACACTGCTATTCAACATAATGTCAAATCAGCTCTGCTGCTTACTAGCAGAGTCACCGAGGCAAGTTACTCAATCTTTCTGATCTGTAGAATATACGTATCATGCCTATATATCTCAGGGATGTTAAGATTAAGCGTAACGTACGCAATGTGCCTAGGAGTGTACCTACCCTACAGAGGAAAGTTATAACCATTTTTATTATATGCTTTGAGTTCACAATCCTGTCATATCCCTCAGTCCCCTCATACCTGGATGACTGAATGAAATGGACCCGTCTCCTGCCCCTGCGATTGCTTCCAATGCCCTACTGGCCACCACTGTTGACCCTCTGACTTAAGCTCTCTGGCTATCTATTTCTGGTGTACCAACAGCAAGTCCCTGAACTTCCTCTTACTGTATTAATTCCCTGATCAGGAAAAAAAAAATTACTGCTCATTAACTTATCAATTCAGTGATCTTCTGATAATCACCATGTTAATTCTTGCTTGGAACTGACCTAACAGACCTCAAATGAAACCATCAGAATTTATGGACTTTTTTCTATGCCATTTTTTTTTTTTTTTTAAGTAGGCACCACACTGGGTCTGGGCTTGAACTCACGACCCTGAGATCAAAACCTGAGCTAAGATCAAGAGTCAGATGCTTAAAGTACTGAGCTACCCTCTATACTATCTTTTTAAAAACCACAAACATAATTGTTTTAAACATATGGTCAACTATAAAGAATTCATAAAAGAGCTACCTCTCCCAGATCTCATCACATCTTGACTCCTGTACCAGCTCAACTACTTAACTCCTGCAGTTCTTCCTCTTCCACCCCTCTTGGATGAGTCTCATGGGGAAAAAGTAGCAGAGAAAACTATCTGTACAGTTTTCTATCATATAATTAGATGCTTGAGATAACTAGGAGAAGGGCAAGAGGCAAGACACTACACAGGGAGGATGGATAGATTTCTGAGGGGACAGAACTACATACAGGTTGATCATTGCTAGAAGGTGGAAGAAGGGGCACTAACATATGCAGGCACTGCAATGTGCTACATAATCTCATGGTCTAGGGATTACTTCCATTACCAGGTGAAGAGACTGAGTGAGACGCAGAGAAGTTAAATGACTGGACCAAGTCCAAACAGCTAGTAACTGGTAGAGCCAGAGCCACAGTTCTAATTCTGCTCTCCCACTACATGGCACACAGTAACTCAGTCCAGAAAAGCATTCATCCCTAGGCCAAGCAGTAAGGGAGGTAAAGTGCATTCTCATCTACACGAAAGCTTAGCTAGACTGTTTCTCTTCTAACAAAGGGAATAACTGAGAGATGATTCACCTTTAACACATAGTTATGGCCCAATTACTCCCATTGGTGGAACAAAAGCAGTGTTTCTTACATTTTAACATACATACAGGTCACTGTAGGGTTATCGTGTTAAAAATGCAGATTCTGATTCAGTGGGTTTAGGGTGGTACCAAGATTCTGCATTTCTAACAAGCTGCCAGGAAATGATGAAGCTTCTGGTGTTTGGACCATTCTCAAAATAGATTATACTCAGTGGTCCCCAAATCTGGTTGACCATCAGAATCATCTGGGAATCATTTAAAAACAATAGATCTCTGCCACCCCCTCCTCCCTCTCCTGGACACTCAGAGATGTATGGGGCCTTCTACCTCATAATTCTGTAATTCAAAGAAATGTGTGACTATTAATGACAACAACTAAAGCAAGCATGGACTGAGAACATAATAGAGGTCTAAGTTCTTTACACATTAGCTTATTTACCCCTAAGTGCCACACTATCAAATTGGTACTTATAACACTATTATTCCTAGTTATACATGAGGAAATCCACACCTTGGGGCTGTCACTCATCACCTGTCCAAGGTCAGTCAGGGAGTAGAGAACGGGGTCTGTTCAAGACATAGCCAATCTGATTCCAAAGAGTCTGTGGTCTCACACACACCACATAATGCTGCTTCCCACACTACCCAATGGTAATGTCATTGATTTTAACAGACAATCTTGAACAAATACATCCAAATGGGTCACCTCAGAAGATGACCCTAGGAAGGCTTTGCTCTTATTCCTCAGATGCTGCCATCATTCAAAACATTGCCTCTGCTAAACAAAACAATCAAGGGCTCTTTATCTGCACCTGAAAATACCTTTAGAACCTCCATCTATGACTTGAAATATCTTTAACGGGGATAAAAGCTTGTCATTTGCGCATCAATTTGATTTTCTGACAACCCTAAATCGGGAAAAGCCAATTCAAAGAAATCTAGTCTCAGATCAACTAGGTATTTTTTTAAATAAAAAATTCAGTGTTAGGTACTGAAAATGTTTTCCTTATCTCTCATCTCTGAAGTGGATTCCAAACGAGAGTTCTTTATGTTTTGCGCAATGCCTGTATCACTAGAGCCAAAGCGACTATTTTGAAGGGCAGTACTCATTTGGATGCACAGATTCTGTTATATTTGTTTTAAAAGGAAAAAAAAAAAAAAAAAAAAGAGCCTCTCAGTCATTCCAAAAGAAACACATTTGCCCTTCACTAACAATACGAACACACAGCATATGTTCAGAATGACTGTGTTGGAGCATGCAGTTTTCCTTTCTGCTGCAAAAGCAACTGTTTTGATTCCCTTTCAGATTTTTTTTTACATAAAAAGTGCGTTTTATTCATACACACTCAACCACAGAAAAATAAATACGATAATCAGGCATTAATGAAGCATTTAGCTGCATGCAGCACCATAAAAGGCATCGTACAAAGGCAACTACATATCCAAATGTGTGCACAAATACTCTCACATCCAAGGAATAAAAGGCACATACAAACACTACAGGGAATAAACTATAAGAATATCATTTCTGCATCTAGATTAGCTCCTTCATTAAACGAATACATCCTTTTTCAACAAAGAAACTATTCTGCAAATTCAGAATGATTTACAGATTTTTAAAAAGCAGGCATTAATGCAGATGAGCACAATCCCACAGAACCAACCTCTCTGCTTGAACTGGACTCCCCACACCTTACTGAAGTCAGAATTCCCCTGCACAAACTCCCACTCCGCCCCCCCCCCTACGCACACCCAACTCCCCACCAACCTCACAGGGGTTCCTGGGCTGGTCCATGGAATCTGATGACATCACTCTCTCTTCCTTCCTGGAATTCTAAACCCTGCTGCTCTCCCCTTGCACACAGCTACCATCTCCATGGCAACCTCACCTCCTCCTGCTTCCCTATTGGCTTCATGGAGCAGGATACACAAAAAGGTTTTCCGTTTTCCCCACCACCACCCGCCCCAAAAAAAATGATGCTTTCAACAGGAACCTGAGCTAAATTTAGCTACTTGGGATTCAGAGTCCTATGACTAAGAAAATACAGAGAACCATCGTCCTTCCTGCATTCCACCCTCCTCTCAACTCCACCCTGAAGTGGCTGCTTCACCTCCTCGCCCCCAACCCAAAAGACAATGATAGTACCTGCTGAGCATCAAAACAGCTGGACTGACCCACATACAAGATTGGTATACACAGCAAATTCTTACACCCACCTCTCCTCCCAGGAGAGAGGGAAAGAAGAGAACAAAAATAAAAGTATGCACCGATCAAAAAAATAGTTGGAACATTTCATGTGCTGAGCATCACACTTCTGCTTCCTTCCATCCAGAGCCAAGGACTGGGAACTCCATGCCTAAAGGCAGAAATCTCTCAACTCTTACAACCGGATTCTCCTATTTGCTCGGTATTATTTCCTCCACGAGAGGAAACGAGCTAAGCCTGGAACCACAAATCCTGGGTCCAATTTCCCATCCCAGGGACTGACCTGCTCTGGAAACTGGAACAAGTTCTCACATCCCTCATCTAAAAGCAGCTCCCACACAGGGATGTAAGAATTACTGACAAAATTAATGTAAAGTAGTTTAAGTCTCTGGGCCAAAGGGATTGAATAAATAGAGAGTAAGTTGACATCATTAGTAGTGAAATTCCAGTGGATATTAACAGAAATTAATAAGCCCCAGAGGAAGAACATCAACTTCTAGAAAATGATTCTTTTATAAGCATAGATATACCACAAAATATGCGTAATTTCTTGAACCACAGACAGTTACCCCAATAGTTTCTACTTCTGGTAAAATCCAGCTGTACTTACCTCATCTACCAGCCAATCTCTGATTGGTACTCAATTTGGGAGGCAGCCCTACTTCTTCAAGCTGCTTAGTCCTAACTCTGACTTTGAACTTGCTGCTCACTCTCCCTAAGTGATGACTAACTAGGAGCCAGGGCTTCATTTTCCAGCTCAGCTACCCACTGCCCATTCTCAGAAAGTAGTTTTTTGTCAGAGCCATATTTGATAGCTGAACACAGAATCAACCTAGTGGCTGTGTCCTATATGACTCCCAAGGACAAAGCATCAATTGTAACCAAGTAGGAAAGGCTCCAAGCAGGTCAAAGCCCTGTAGTATGAAAGAGAGTGGATTAAAATAAGACACACCCGGGAAAATTATATTTTCGGTTTGCAGGGCAAAGACTCAGCTCCAGGGCACCAATTCCACAGTGAAAAAATAGACAGGAAAGGAAAATGATTTCGTGTCATAAGAAAGAGTCATTTACCCCAAACAGCATTTAAACAATTGCTGTTAAACAATTTGGAACATTTAGCAAAACATTTGGAACATTTAGAACATTAAAAGGCCCACCAGTTAACACACAGGCATCCAGAAGAGTCTTTACAACAGCTGTGGGAAACAGCAAAGGATGCAGTATTTGCTAATAAACACATTACAGGGGAAGGAGAGGGAGAAGGACCTCAGTCTGAGTAGCCCATCCTTGAGATACATGCTTTCCTATCTCACCCCTCCAGACTCCTAACAAGCCACCTGTCTGAAACCCTTGCTGTGTACACCTTCCTGAGGTCAGATGGTTCCACAGGCTACAATGAACTCTCTTCTGAAATACCTTATTTTTAACACTCTTAAACAGAAGGTCAACCACCTTGTACTACAATGGGAAGATGCAGCCCAGCGTCCAAGATGCCCATCAAATCAATTACTGAGCTTGGTTCGTGCTGGTTATCGTTATGAAATCCACCCACAATGGCCTGGACTAAAGTGGGCCACTGCAAACGCAGCTCAATTTACTTGCTTGTTTTGTTCATACGAGTATTAGGTGCCCTTACAATGCACCAGGGAAGTTTTACAGGGCTTGTCATTTATTCTCAGAATAAAACCAAACAACTGCAAGTGGTATACCTTCTTACCTCACTTTGCAAACAGGGAAACAACAGTTCCAGAGATGTCAGTGTGACCAAAGTTATAGAACTCATTCTTTAATTTTTTAAAGAGCCAAGATTCTAACTCAAATCTATTGGACTTTGAAGCTGCTCCTTTTTCTACTTGGCCTCCTATTTATAGACAGTTGAGGTTGGAAAAGGAACATCTAAAAATCATTTCATATCTGCGTTTTCTTAAGTCATCAATAAATGTATCTTCAATTTGTTGCTTGACATCAAGATCAAAGTTACACTTTTTTCATATTCCTAACAGTATTAAACCCTAAGGAGGCGCTCAATACTTACTAATTTATTATTCTAATCCTATTATTCTAAACTTCTGGACAAATGGCAATGATTCTACTCAGATCTTTTTAAATTAAAATTGGTTTGAGAAATTACATGCTGAAGTGAAATGACAAAACTTCAGATAACATATTCTGGAATTTAATTTTATAATATTTGAGATGAACAAAATCATCACTCTTATAATGCCTACACTGGTCCAGTCATAATGTCCTAATGCTGCTGGTTTTAATCCATAAACCCTAATGCAGTCAGGATCTATACATTAGATTTATGATTTCTAAATTCTGTATATAGAACCAGAGCATTTCAAAGTATTTCTCCAGGGATTTCACTAAAATTAAATCAGCTGATTAGAAAACCAAGCTAAAGAGGCCAAGGTCATGTGTCTGGTATCCACGTGAACCAGTTAGCATCACTCTCTCCTACTGCCACAATATGCACCCTGTTGTAAATATACATCTCTGGCTTTAAGAAAGTAATGCAAAGTAACACTTCTTCTGAAAAAAAAACATATCTACTGATATCAAATACTCTAATTGGCTTTTGTTCTTTAGAAAGCAGCTACTGTCTTTCAGAAAACATGACAATTGTTCATCTTTCAATATTTACTGAGTACCTACCTCAGGCCAGTTGATAGTCTCAAAAGGGTAGCACTGGAGGACAAGTAAACAGAGTTCAGTGTAATATGTGATGCAGCAGAGGTTTAGATGAGTACAGTTAGAGTACACAAGAGGAAATGGCTAACTCTAGAAGGTGTCACCAAGAATGAGCTCCAGTAGTTCACTTAGATAAAGGTGGCAGGGGAGGGCCTTCCAGGGGAAGCAAAGATTTACAAAGGAATAGTCATAAGACAACATAGCAAACTTAGGATAACTTTCAAGTATTTTTGAAGTATTTTGCTAAGGCCAAGTTAAGCATTGAGAGATATGGCCAACTGAGAGAAGGCAAGGCAACATCTTTAGATTTTCTACCTCATCCAGGTTAGATTTTCCTAAAATGTCTTACTTGGAGTTAGACTTCCTTTGGGGGAGGGGGGTGGATTTCCATGTGGAGAGGAGTGCTCTTTATAGTGTCCATGATAAAAACAAAGGTCAATAACAAGCTTCATAGCAGAGGAAATCATCAAAAAGGCAACCTACAGAATGGGAGAAAATATTTGCAAGGCATATTATCTGATAAGGGGTTTATATTCAAAATATATAAAGAACTCCTACAACTCAATAGCAAAACAACAAACAATCCAATTATAGAATGTTCAGAGGATGTGAGCAGACATTTTTTCAAAGAATACACAGATGGCCAATAGGTACATGAAAAGGTACTCAACATCGCTAATAATCAGGGAAATGCAAATCAAAACCTCATGTCTGCTAGAATGGCCATTATCAAAACCATAAGAAAAATGAGTGCTGGTGAGAATGTGGAGAAAAGGGAACCCTAGGGCACTGCTGGCAAGAATCTAAATTGGTTCAGCCACTATGGAAAAAATATGGAGGTTCCTCAAAAAATTAAAAATCGAACTACCATATGATCCAGCAATTCTACTTCTAGGTATTTATCTGAAGAAAACAAAAACACAGATTCAAAAAAATACCTGCACCCCCATGTTCACTGCAGCACTATTTGTAATAGCCAAGACAAAGGAACAATCTAAGTATCTACTGATAGATGAACAGATAAAGAAAATATGTATATATACAATGGAATATTATTCAGCCATAAAAAGAAGGAAATCCTGCTGTTTGTGACAAGATGAATGGACCTTGAGGGCAATAGGCTACGTGAAATAAGACAGAGAAAGACAAATACCATATGATCTCACTTACATGTGAAACCAGAAGGGAGGCAGGGGAAATGCAAACTCATAGATACATAGAACAGATTAGTGGTTACCAGATGTGGGGTATGGAAGTGGGAAAAATGGGTGAAGGTGGCCAAAAAGCACAAACTTCCAGTTATAAAATAAATGAGGAACAAAGATGTTAGAAATAACTAAATTTTTTTAAAAAACAAAAAGATGTAATATACAGCATGGGAACAATAGTTAATAATACTGTGTTATATATTTGAAAATTGCTAAGAGTAGATCTTTTTTTTTTTTCAAAGTTTATTTTTAACTTTTTTTTATTAAGTAAATTCTATGCCCAATGTGGGGCTCAAACTCACGATCTCAAGATCAAGAGTCACATGCTCTTGATGTGGCTCAACTGAGCCAGCCAGGCACCTTGCTAAGAGAGTAGATCTTAAAAGTTCTCAACACAAGAAAAAAAAAAATGTACAACTATGTGTGGTGAGGGATGTTAGGCAGACTTACTGTGGTAAGATCATTTCACAATATATACATATATTGAATCATTATGTTGTACACTAGAAGCTAGTATGTTATATATCAACTATATCTCAATTAAAAAAAATAAAAGTCCAAATGAGGTGCATCCATCTGAAAATGAAGCCTTACTAGCTGAGAACCTTTAATGGAGAGATTCTTCTGTCTACAAAGCAAAATCCAAATGTGCTGCCCTATGAGGCAAAGTTTCCTTATTATTCCTTATCTCTCAGAGAATTGGTTTGGAAACTCATTGGTGTAGTTTATTCACCAATTTTCCTTTCCCACTGATATTTGAAACTTAGTATGTTGAACATGTGACAACCAAACCTAGATGAGTAAAAAGAAGCATCTTCGCGTTCACAGAACACCCCTGACATATAAACACATAAATGTATGTGCACACCCACATTCTACCAGCTTTGACAGACAAGATTAGTAACTGTATGAGGAGAAAAGCTATCTGCTGCATCAATCACTGCCCAAAAGTAGAATCTAATTTTTTTTATTTATTTATTCATGATAGTCACACACAGAGAGAGAGAGAGAGAGAGAGAGAGAGAGGCAGAGACACAAGCAGAGGGAGAAGCAGGCTCCATGCACCGGGAGCCCGATGTGGGACTCAATCCCGGGTCTCCAGGATCGCGCACTGGGCCAAAGGCAGGCGCTAAACTGCTGCGCCACCCAGGGATCCCCAAGTAGAATCTAATTTTTAAGCAAAATTTTTATTGAAGTGACTATATATACACAGAAATGGGCAATGAAAAGTGAATTTCCTCAAAGTGGACCCACTCATGTAACCAGCATCTAGGCAAAAAACAAAAAAACACTATCAGCGCTCTAGAAGCCCATCTCACACATGTCCAAAGTCATTCCTATCAGCCCACAATAACTAATTAACAACATAAACTCACTCTGCCAGTTTCTGAACTTAATATAAATGGAATCAATCACACATTATATACTTTTTTGTGCTGGCTTCTTACATGCATTATATTTGTGAAACTGGTCCATTTGTTGAATGTGGCAATAGTTCCATTGTCTCACTGTAAAGTATTCCATTGTAAAAATATATACATCATCATTTATTGATAAACATTTCAGTAATGTTGAAAGGCATTTGTGTTCCCTCCAGCTTGGAGCTACTACTAAAAAAGCTGTTACACACATTCTTATCTGTGTCTTTTGTTGCACATACATACACATTTCTGTTGGGTACATACAGGAGTAGAATTGCTGATTATTGGGCACACTTTGGCAGATACCGCCAAATGCCAGTTTTCCAGTACATGAGTATTCGTGATGCTGAACCACCTCATTAATGCTCGGTGATGTCCACCTTTTTCATTTTAGCCATTCTGAAATTAGTATAGTAGTATCTCACTGTGGTTATCTGCTTTACTCTAATGATTAATACTACTACTTTTTAAGCATTTGGATATCACCTTTTATGAAGTATCCAAATCTTTTGCCCATTTTTTTCCTGGACTGTTCTAAGACTGATAGGACTTGTTTTATATATTGATTTGTATCATTTTTTTCCTTTATAGTATTAATGCTCTGGTTCAAGTAAATATCATGAGAATATTCTCATATGTCTTCCTATAGAAACTTTAATACAGTAGCATCTAAAATGTGTATTTTTGGAGCACCTGGGTGGCTCAGTCAGTTAAGTGTCTGCCTTCAGCTTGGGTCATGATCCCAGGGTCCTGGGAGCGAGCCCTGCACTGGGCTCCCTACTCAGCAGGGAGCCTGCTATTCCATCTCCCTCTGCCTGCCACTCCCCCTGCTTCTGCTCTGTCAAAATAAATAAAATTTATTCTGTCAAATAAATAAAATCTTTAAAAATAAACAAAATAAAGTAAAATGTGTATTTTTGAAATTCCCCACACATCAGGTATGTGTATATAAACAAGTGAGGTTTGCTTCCATCAACCAACTCAAACAATCGAATTAAAGCAAGATTACACTGAATTAAATGTATTAAGCACCTCTTATGTGCCCAGGACTGTGTCAGGTGCTACATGTAGTATGTAAGTGATTAATCTTAGCTAATGGCATGACACTCAAGTATTAGCTGTGAGGATTTTGACATCAGAGCTCAAAAACAGTAAATAATCCTCTACCATCCTGAGCTATCCAAGCAAATTTCTATTTCAATAAGGAACAGCAGGACAAGGTATTACATTATTACTGCTTTTGCTTCTTCAATATACACATCTAAAAACCACATCATTTACCAATTTTCAGAAGAGTACACCTAAGATCTTAATAAGATAACAGCTACAAATTCAGTAGTTTATGGCTCAACTACCTAAAAGAAACAGCTAGATCTGGAAATTATGCAATTTTTCCTGAAATAAAAAAATCTCACTCTAGCTAGAGAAGAGTGGGGCAGAGAAGGGAAAAAATACATATGTATGCACACATATTCTCACACTCCTACACAACCCTACATTTTTTCTTTAAATGTTTTCCAATTTTCTTACCCATAATTACTTATCCTTTTTCTTCCTGATCTTGGAGAGAAAGGTTATCTTTATAAAAGAAGAAGAATAGCCAAGCCTAAGAAAGAGTCTCAGTGAGTTAAGAATCAAATTATTATGATCCCTTTATGAGAGGTACATTTAGGAAGGTCAATTCTGGGATGAGAAGTTGAAGGGGTTAAATGAAAGAATTGTCATTAAACCAATTCAGATGAGCAGAGTTTTTAAACCAGAGTCATTGAGTTTTCCTTATTCTCCCATTTTGTAATGATCCTCAAAATAGAATCATGCTACTCTTCCAAACATGTAGAACAGAGAGAAAAGAACAAGTCTGCTCATTTTAGAGGTCAAAGTAGACCAGATGCTTCAAAGCCTGGGCTTCTAAGCCTTAAGCATATTTTCTGAAATAATGTAAGAATCCATTAGCAGAACCTAAGGGATGACCTCAAGCTAAAACAGTTTATTACCTTGTTTATGAGATAAAAAAGAAGCCTATGAGATTAAAACTCTTTTATCCAGAAAATTTTCAAAGTCAGCACTCTGACCCAAAATAACAGGCAAAGGCTTGACCAGCTAAGAATTAAGCTCTTCAACAAGAACCATAATTTCCCATAGTACTCATTCATTCAACCAATTTTTATGATGTGTACACTTACTATGGTCCCATAGTCTAGGGACCATGAATACAGTGTGAAAAACTGACATAGTCCCTGCCCTCGTTTATGGACAAATTGTGGACAAAAACATTGTACCAAGTAAGCAAGCATTTGGTTACAAATCATGATAAACATTAAAGAAAACTGGGGAAGGGCAGCCTGGGTGGCTCAGTGGTTTAGCGCCACCTTCAGCCCAGGAAGTGATCCTGGAGACCCGGGATCAAATCCCATGTCGAGCTCCCTACATGGAGCCTGCTTCTCCCTCTGCCTGTGTCTCTGCCTCTCTCTCTCCTTGTGTCTCTCAAAGAAAATTGGGGTAAATGTACTTTAGGTTAAAGAAGGCCTCCTTCAGAAGATGATATCTAACTAATTAAAAAAAAAAGTGAAAGGAATCTTCCTAGTGATTCCAACCAAAGACGTCTGGTCAATTCACCCCTACTAACTCCAACTCATTCTTCCAGTTTCTAAGATTACCTCCACCTTCAACTTATCCCTGTATTCTGAATGTTGTCTCTGCTCAAATTAATCAAGATTTCATGATATGGTCTCCTTGAACTAGAAACTGCAGTTGAGGGCCTCTCTCAGTACAGTACTGACAGCATTTGACAGTATTTACAGTAAGTGTGCATCCCAAAGACAGCAGAGAGCTGCTCAGGCAAAGCAGGGGTCTCAAGAGCCCCTCATGTAATCTCCTTCCAAGATGCCATAGGAGATGAGCAAAGGTGTCTATCTGCCTCTAAATCAGAACCTCTGCCTTTCTACTATTTCAAAAGCAGCTCTTGTACAACTGCATATGAGTCTACCATTATCCCAATAAAAATTCCAATTAAAATAAAGCAACTCTGAGAGCCTCAAGCCTCTCTATAAACAGTTAAATGGTTCATCTCCTTCCTTTTTCCATTATCAGCTTTTTATATATCAAAGGCATGAAGTCAGCATGCCTAAAAAGGAAAGAAGATGACAAAAAAATCCTGTCTGGTTTACCTCCGCTTCCTAGTCCCCTTGCCTCTCTGACCTCTTCATACATACATACATATATGCATAAAATGTCCCCTTGCAAGAAGTTTTAAATGATCTTTAAAAAATTTTAGTTACTGCATTTCCCTTAGAATTTTTTTCTAAGAAGAACTTAGAACTAATACATAACTCAGAATGTGAGAGAACATATGCACCTTTGGATCCAGAATATAATGAGTTGAAGCCGTCCCTGATGGTTGGTTACTGGCTATGTGACACTGGCCAAGTGCAGTTTCCTCTTCTACAAATGGAGTTAAGATCACCACGTTAGTGAGGTAAGAAGAGTATGATACTTGTCAAACAACTGCCACTCAAAAAACAAACAAACATACTTAGCTGCCTTCTCTCCTTCACGCCCAAAGAGAGATTAAAAAAATAAATAAATAAAGGTGAGAGGGAAGATCTTACCGAAGAAATTCAAATTGAGAACATTATTACAAGGTTAAAAATACCAGGTAATTCTCCATTAGCTCAATGCCATATTGCTAAGACTCACTCATAAGAAGGGTGACTATGTGACCTAGCTTAAGAAATCCAAATTTTAAACACTCTGACCCATTATTTCCACTAACAACAGAATATCCCAGAAATTTAAATATTTCCATTTCCCAACTATATCTCCCAGACCACCTCACTATCTAGACACACTGCAAAATTCTTTCACAGGACAATATATTCCACACATTTGGCTCAAAAAAAAAAAAAAAAAAGTGATCACCAGATTTACATGAGGGCAAAGAAGGCACTGAAAGTATGGACAGGTCAGGAAAACAAATCTATGCTGCTGGGAAATCTATGCCTACATAGTATTTTTCAATATATCTGAATAAATTCTCATTTATGCAACAACATGAATACAATAGCCAAATGGGTCAGAATAAAACTACAAAGACCCAGGTAAAACCCAGGACCACATTTTGCAACCATCAGCTAGAGCCAAAAAAATGGGATTCAAACACCAAGCATACCCCCTCAAGTCTAACAGGCATCTGCACCAAAATAGAAAGTCAAATTTATGCATAAAATATATCCCTGGTGAAGTCTGGAAGGCCCATAAGAAAAATTCATCGTTCCTGCAGCAGAGCATCACGAAAACTACTCTTTTACCCTATGCAGAGCATCTGCAATAGCTGAGAGGCTAGCCAAATTCAAGCAGACATCAGAGCACAGATGGGCTGCTCCCGTGGCAACAATGCTGGGATCTAAGTGCAAAACACCTTTTTATTCTACTGGACTTAAAATCACTGTCAAACTCACCCTTTGGCACACAACCAAAAAGGGCCAGTGATACTCAGCTTATAATGTAAACAAACCATCCACGTGCAATATTCTGAACCTTTGGGAATGAGTGCAAGATTGGGGGTGGGAGGGTGGTGGTGAATGAATGAATGAATGAATGAATGAATGGATGGTGGCCTTATGTTCCAAGTCTGCTTCATATTCTCATGTTCCTGATACCCACTGCCAGCAAATACCTCCCGGGTCCAGGAAAAAAAGCCTTTCAGCATCTGCTTTTAATTTGGCCATCTCCCCTCCTCCCCCCACCACTCTTTCCTCCTCTCCCCTCGTCCCACCTCCCACCTCATATACATACATATATGCATAAAATGTTCCCTTGCAAATAAATGAAGAGGTCAGAGAGGCAAGGGGACTAGGATGCAGAGGTAAACCAGACAGGAGGAAAGGCAGAGAACAAGGCACGAAAAGAACCCATGATGGCAGCCCCTGAGCTCCAGCGGGTAGGGCTGTTTCTGATTAGGTGAGTACAACTGCAGAGCTGCACAGGAAGTGCTCAGGGGGCCCTCTTGGTCAGCCCCCTCCCAAACACACTGAAAACCTTTGTACTTTAGCAGGCCCATCTGGAATCAGTTAGGACCAAGCTCCTAGCAGGCCTTTTCTTTAAAAACATAAAATGAAATGAAAACTCCCTAAAACCACTACACGGAGCTTTCCCGTCTGCAACTTTCTCAACCCTTCCCCCAAAATCACTGTTCAGAGCACATTTCTCCATCTCCCATTCTGGGGTCACCTCAAACAAAGAGTTCTATAAGAACATAAAGCATTCAGAGAGCCAGCATCAGCTGGCCAAGGAACCCCCAGAAAATTACAAATACAGCATTTGTGCAAGGAAAATACCTCTTTACACAACTTTGGGATTTTTTTTAAGTGTTATTTTTAGAAATTCAAAGCGGCCTACTTTTTTCTGCATTAAATGAAGCATATCCGTCATGAAATTTTTCATCTTGTTCTGTCTTCTACATCATGCAAAGAGTAGAAAGAGAAACTGGGGTAGTTCTAGCATTCAAAAGGGAAAAGGTTTTTCAACTCACATTCCTAAGTTAATGGAATTCCTAAGTTCTGCAGGAATTAGATTTTTACTGATGCTTTCTATTAAAAAAATAAAACATAAGGCTTGACTTCTCTGGTAGTGTGGTAAATGCCTAGACCTAAGTAAGATCCAGGAGACCATGAGAACAGTCATGATGGCCATGAAGTAGCCACGTGGCTAGAAATAAACCACTTAACTTTTCTGGGTCTCTGTTTTCTCACTGGCAAAACGTGAGGGTGTGGCAGACTCGCTAAGATTATTTCCAGCACCACCACCTCCTCAAATTCCACACACCTAACAAAAATAAGAGTACAGACACAACTAGCCACCAGCTTCACCTAGGAATCAGTACTTTTTTTAAGATTTTATTTATTTGAGAGATAGAGAGATAGCAACAGAGATGGAGAGAGAACATGAGCGGGGAGGTGAGGGAAAAGCAGGCTCCCCGGGGAGCAGGGAACCAATGTGGGGCTCATTCCCAAGAGCTCAAGATCACGACCTGAGTTGAAGGCAGATGCTTAACCGACCAGCCACCCAAGAACTCCAGAATCAGCACCTTAAAGCAATTTTCTTATTGCTCCCAAAGACCATACAGCAAGGAGTTAGGTATGTGGTGGTGGCAAATGGCAGAGCCTGTGAGCTAGTATACTTTTTAAGCCACGTTCCCTGAGTTCATATCACTGAGCGACATGGTAACCAAGACAGGGGATAAAATGTTTAAAGCCAAGTACCAGGCTAGTCATCTAGGCCAACAACCTAATCAGAGAAGTATAGCACAGAGACCTGGAGAATTAAATTCACAAATAACCACTGAAATACAACTCTGTTCTTTGTGCTTAGAAGCTTATTTATTTAATTGATCTCAACAAATATTTATTGAATCTACCATGAAGGCTAGATTCTCTGGGGAATACAAAAAAAAAAAAAAAAAGAAAGAATCAGAAACTACCCTATCCTCAGGAAATGTCTCATCTACCATTTGAATGGTTCAAATATAATTTTAATTTTAGTTCAGAATTTGATAACAATGAGGTAATTTTAAAAGAACCACAGATCCCTAAACCCCTGCTGCTTCCTCCATGTGCCTCATTCTCTTATTTCTTATCTTCTTACATCTGTTAAACTTAAGAGGGTTCTAATCTGAAAATTATCAAAATTATTTCACTATGAAATTTCAAGGCCGCATTATAAACTGCCTAAATTTATCACAGGCCTCATGAAATGTTACATAAGTTTATATCCATAGAGTGAGGTACAGACCTACATAACCCGTTCCCCAAGGTACAGCTGTCACCAGCACAGGAGCCGTGCAAATTGTCTCAACAGTTGACAGTCGTACCTATGGCAATCAGGAACAAATTCTTGACCCTGGGCTGGGTTCTGGGTTCTTGACCAGCTGAGCAAATAAAAGGTTCAGGATCAGAACCGTTATTTGTTGGCAGCCTTGGCTTTAGCCATGCCCTCAGCCACACCCAGAATGGCAGGCATTACTGGAGACCAAATGTAAGGTCTTAGGCAAGAGGTGTACCATGCAACACTTGCCTTGATTGCACAGGTCAAAGTGACTGATGTTTCCCTGGTAACTAAAATTGGTCACCTGCAGGGGTCTAGTTCTTAGCGGCCCTGTTTTGCCATTTCATATCTATGAGTGGAGAGAAAAACAATTCTACAAAACAGAGTCCACTTTCCTTAATCTCATTATCCTAGCTAACCTAAAGGATGAGTGGGCTCATTTTCCTGCACCACTGCACATGGTGTCCCATTCTGGTTAAGCTCTCTAAAAACACACCCCCTCAGGGAGCTGAACCTCCCCACTCCCTAAAATGGCAAGACTTCAAAGGCATTCAGAGAGAAGTAAGTCTCTGACATAGGGCTCCAGAAGCAGCAGGGTCACATTTCCTCCTGGAACATGGAAAGTGGAACTGTAGGAGGCACATCCGAGGAACCTGGCCCACTCCCTGAACACTAGCATATTTCAAATTAGGTACAGAGAACTTGGCAGCGTGGCTGACTCCCAAACCAGCTCTAAACAAAACTAGACTGGTCAGGATTCTTCGTGGCAAACAGCAGTAAAGGGGGCCAATCAAAACTTGGCCCTGCCAAAAAACTAGTCTTTTTCCTTAAAGGGAAAATACTTCAAGGTACGGGTTCATCTGTGTGTAGTTGTGAGGAGAGAAAAGGAGGTTTTGGATTTTCAGATTTCTACCTTCCGTTAACTTTATTTCTATTAATTCCTTTTCCCATATTTGTTCTCTATAACAACACAGCATTGCTGCAGGGTGTAATAAAAAGCAAGTCAGGACTCAGTAGAAAGCCAACCATAATCCAAGTACATCTGACCAAAGGAGGCTCAGTGTGCCTCCTCATCTTAGGAGAGAACTGGAATCCATACTTCCTTACTGCTACCACTTGAGGGCAAAGTTTGGAGACTCTCTCAAAGATTCTTTCCCTAGATCCTCACCTTTCCCTACTGCCTCTCTCCCTTCCTCTGACCCTGTCTCCCCTGCCATTCTGAACTCCAAGTCAGCCACAATAAAACAGCTAACTGCATACTGATGCTAGCACCTCAAGAGCAGAGAAGCAGCAGGGTACAGGGCAGGTTCACCAACTACTTGCAGCAATTCTGTACATAAAGTTCCAATCCATCACGGAATGGTACTTTTATAAAACACAATAAAATGAATTACTAGCAAAAAATGAAATTTTAAGAAACAAAGACATACAAAGTACAAGCCCAAATTTGTTTTCATTAGATTTGACACTCATAAAATTACTGTCAATTGCTATAAAGTTTCTCAGTGCTCACAATCAATTTCTGTACCTATCTTGTAATGAACTGGTAAGAAATCACTGTGGAAGAATGCTGGTCTACCGAGGACACCATGATTAGCCCCAGCACAGTGAAAAGACACCAAGCTTTGGTGTCATATAGACCTGGGGTTAAATCCCAGTTATGACTTTGGACAGGTTATTTAATTTCCCTGAATCTCAATTTCTTGTATAAAACATTAATGTAATAGCACCAAATATTTTTGCAAGGTTATAGAAGTATCAGGAAAATGTAATGGCAAGGAGCCTAGCACAGTACCTGAATTAGAGCAGGAATCCAACAAAATAATAACTATTATAATAATATCAGGTTTTTCCAGATATTTCCTTTCACCATTCTCTTTTAATCCAAAGGCAATTCCAATTCCAGTAAATCCTAACCTTGAGAGTTAGTATTTTCACAGCTAATTATAACAGCAAAAGCCAGATCTATGATCTTTCATTGTCTTTAGTTATCTTTTCCCTTTGGGTGTCAGAATGAACCATTCTTGTGCCAAAAATGCATTCCTATTTGATTTCTAGTGTTTTCTATCTAACCCAAAATATATTCCAATTGGATTTATAGTCAAACTCTTACCAGGCCAATAACCAATTCTGCTGTCATTACAGTTTTATATTTTATTAATTATTGAGTACATACAAAAAGAATATGTATAAATTATGTAGAAGAATACAGAAAAACAAAAACAGGTCACCCCAGCTTAGTCAGAATTCTAGTTTTTCCCCTCCCTCTCATGTGCTGAGGCCCTTCTTCACAGCTGTTCTTAAAGATCTGAATTTAAGTCCCAGCTCTGCCACTTTACAACCCCCATAATCTTTAGAAAGCCACATCCCCTCACGTAGCCTCTCTCTCTTTTCTGTCAAATGAACCCCCAGCTAGATCTTACCTAGGTTCAACACTTTTCAACACAATCCATGCTAGAGCTCCCTGGGTCCTCTTCTACTCCTTACTTTTCTACTGTGGACAGTTCTAGCAGCCATTTTCCCAACCCTAAATTGACTACACTGGACTCTCCCACCAAGGACTCCAGCCACCACCATTACTCCTCTTATTTTTCCATGAGTCCTTCCTTTCTTTTCGCAACAAGTATGCTCAGTCAGTCATGGGAGGAAGCTCTTAACTCCACCAAATCCTCCAGGATCTCTATCTCCCATTGTGCCTAGATTGATCCCCTAAGGGAGATTTCTCTTGGGTACTCACAGCATAAAGGTTACATGGAAAGCCCCAAAGAATCCAGTCCAATCTTTCTACATAACTATAAAGTTATATAAATAAGCTATATCTGTAATTTAAAATAACAGAATGGGGAAAAATATTTGCAAACACATAACTGATAAAGGACTAGAAACAAGAATATAAAAAAAAAAAACAAGAATATATACAGAACTCTCAAAATTCATTAAGACAACAAATAACCCAATTTCTAAAATGAGCAAAAGGTTTAACAGACTCATCATCAAAGAGATATGGATGGCAAATATGTAAATGAAAAGCTGCTCGAAGTCATTAATATTTAGGGAAATAATATATTTTTTTAAAGATTTTATTTATTCATTCATGGAAGACACAGAGAGGCAGAGACACAGGCAAAGGTAGAAGCCGGCTCCCACGAGGAGCCTGATGCAGGACTTGATCCCAAGACCCCAGGATCACACCTTGAGCCAAAGAAGGATGCTCAACCACTGAGCCACCCAGCTGTCCCAATATGTTTTTTTAAGATTTTATTTATTTGACATAGTAAGGGAGAGGAAGTACAAGTCGAGGGAGTGGCAGGCAGAGGGAAAGGGAGAAGCAGGCTCCCTGTCAAACAGAGAGCCCGATGTTGGGCTCCATCCCAGGACCCCAAAATCATGACCCAAGCCAAAGGCAGACATTTAGCTGACTGAACGACCCAGGCACCCTAGGGAAATAATATTTAAAACCACAAAGAGATGGGATGCCTGGGTGGCTCAGTGGTTGAGCATCTGCCTTTGGCTCCGGGCATGATCCTGGTGTCCTGGGATCAAGTCCTGTATCAGGTTCCCCACAGGGAGCCTCCTTCTCCCTCTGCCTGTGTCTCTGCCTGTCTCTCTGTGTCTCTCATGAATAAATAAAATCTTTATTAAAAAAAAAAAAAAAAACCCACAAAGAGATACCATTACATACCTACTGGAAGGATTCAACTTTTTTTTTTTTTTTTTAATTGACAATACCAGATAGTGGAGAGGATGTGCAGCAACTGGAACTCCCTCATACATTCAGTGCTGATGGGAATACAAAAATGGTAAGCCACTTTGGAAAAACAGTTCAGCAGTAACTTAAACACACATAAGATATGACCAGCAATCACATTCCTAGGTATTTACCCAAAAGAAATGAAGGTATATGTGTACACACACACACACACACACACACACAGAGGCCCCTGGATGGCTCAGTTGGTTAAGCTTCGAACTCTTGATTTCAACTCAGGTCATGATCTCAGGGTTTTGAGACTGAGCCCCGAGCTGGGTTCTGTGCTGGGTGTGAAGCCTGCTTGGGATTCTCTCTCCCTCTGCCCCCACTCCCTACTCACATTCTCTCTCTCAAAAAAAAGATACATGTCCACACAAAAACCATACATGTACAAATATTTATTGGATCTTTATTCATAATCATCAAAAGCTGAAAACCCAAGTGTCCATCAACTGGTGAATGGAAAAATAAATTGTGGTATGTGCAAAAATAAATACCAATAAAAAGGAACAGCTTACTAATATATAAAATAACATGGATGAATCTCAAAAGAACACAAAGTAGAAGAAGCCAGACTCAAAAAGCTATGCAGTAATTCCATTTATATGCCATTTTAGAAAAGGCAAAACCATAGAAAAAGCAATTAGATCAGTGATTGCCAGCAGGTAGGGTTGGGAAGAAGGCTTGCTAGAAAGGGGACTCTTTGTGGTAAAGTATTCTATGTCTTAGCTGTGACAGTCTTTACATGGCTGCATTATGTTTGTCAAAATTCGCAGATATATATATCTCAAAAGGATGAACTTTACTGCATGTAAATTATACTTTGATGAACAAAAAACAGAAAGTCTCCCTCAAAAAATAACAGCTCCCTACTCTTCCCCTTCCATCATTGAGGAGTTAGCTAAGAATACAGGTGGGACAGGAGATGAGAAATTATAAGGAGGGACAGGCCAGCAGGCCCAGAGACTATAGGCACAGCGTGTTTGGGGGAGCTTAAGGACTATGAAGAGGCAGGAAAGCCATATGGAAAAACAGGCCAGAGGGCCCAGTGGCTGAGGATTCTAAGCTGTGAGGAGTGAGGTACAAAGGTGGAGGAGACAATTTCTGTGGCTGGGAAAGTAGTTACACC
Organism: Canis lupus dingo; assembly: GCF_003254725.2. Classification (NCBI taxonomy): domain Eukaryota; kingdom Metazoa; phylum Chordata; class Mammalia; order Carnivora; family Canidae; genus Canis; species Canis lupus. Next base: position 29,028,467 of record NC_064252.1, on the reverse strand, counting down.
GAGCAAATAAATAAGTAAATATACCGAGGATAAAAGGAGCCAAGTTCTTTCCTACTTGAGAATATATTTACCAAACTGGAAAGAGGTTAGCTGGACTTAAAATGGGGTTTACCAATATGAATTCTTGGTTTATAACATAAAACTCATGGTTTTACAATATAAAATCTATAATATAAACACACAGATATATATGCCCACACACATACAAGCATCCTACATATTTGCACACACAAATATAGAAATAGTTACAGATGTACTATATATGGTATGTGTACATATATACATACACATATTTTCCAACTGCTGTGAGAGCCTAGAAGCAGTGATACCCCAGCAGCAATGTGTACACCTTAGCACATAGATTTTGATTTCTAATTACCTCCTCCATTTAAAAGAAGCAGGGCTCCTTGGAAATGGATGCTTTCAGGGTTAGAGCAGGAAAAGAACAAGATAAGCTTGGAAAATCTTGTGCCAGAAAGTCAAGAAACATCCCATGAATGATGGGGTCAAGCCAACAGAACAAAGGAGCTAGCATAAAGCAGGTAGGTCCCACTGGCTAAACTGAGGACAGCTGAAGGATCAGAATACAGAATGACAATCTATTACAACTTACTGAATACAACTGGAATCCATGAGTCCCTACTGACAGAAATAAACAAACAGATGATAAGAAAAAACACTTCTTATGTGGAATGCCAACCAATAAATACAGACAGACTGACAGAAACAGAGAATCACCATTTGGCAACCATCCCAAGAAGATGTCAGTGGATGCTAAGGCTGTGAGGCAGAGGTCTAATGAGCAACAGGATAGTAATATAATCTCAGAATATCTTTGCACAAGATATGAATCAATTACAAAAGGGAAAATGGTGAATTTAATGTGGGGAGACCTGGCAAACACTAACTTAACCAGGCAATCAAGGTTAACATCACTGGTAGTGGGACAGGTGGACATCATTTGCCTCCAGGTGCCACACTAAGGACATAGCATATTCCTGACAAAAATGCTATGACTGTTGTCACGAAGAAACAGATGGACCCAGATCTGGATACTTCAAAATGTCAAGGACATAAAAGAAAGGCAAAGACTCAGAACTGTTCCAGACTGAAGGAGTCTGAGGAGACATGCAACTAAATGTAACATATATTCCTAGAGAGGATCCTGGACCAAAACACACACAAAAAGACATTCCAGGGACAGCTGGCAAAATATAACAGGCTCTGTGGATGGATGGTGATATTGCACCAATACCACTTTCCTTATCTGGAGACCGTATCCAGGCTATGTAAGACAGTCCTATTCAGGGAATACACACTGGAGTGTTTCACAGTGAAGGTCTGTATCAGATCTGCGGCTTGCTCTCAAAATTCAGAAAATAACAATAATGAGTACACATGTATACACACAAATGAGAGTGGACAACAAAGCAAACACAATAAAATATTAACAACTGAGAAATCTGAATAAAGGGAATATAGGCACTTTGAGAGTTTTTGGTTTATGTTCTTTTATTTTTTTTAATTGTTCTGGGAGCTCTTCTCTAATTGTGAAGTTATTTCAAAATAAATAATTGGGGAAAAATAATAGCCCTCCAGTGCCAGGAAGTAGACAGGGTACAATATCTCTGGCTTCACAAAAAAGCTGATCCTAAAGCTCAGCAAAGTTAAAACCAGGTCCAAGGTCCTCCAGCTAACAAGTGCTGGACCCACTCTAACTCTGGTCTGCCAAATTTGAAAGCCTTCCATCTTCTACTGCCTTGTTCCACAAACAGGTAACCACTGTGTACTAAGGCACATGCCAATGTGTGCGCTGACCACTGAGGATGTGAAATGAATCAGGCCATCCCTGCCCTCAAGGAATTCAGTCTAACAAGACAAACTTATAAAGTGATAAAGGGTTATAGGTACCATGGTTGGCTTTTACTTCTGCAGGGAACATTGGTCCTTACTCCATCGTTAAGTTCCATGTGACCCATTAGAGGGTCATACTTTGGGATCCCTGAGTGGCTCAGCGGTTTGGCGCCTGCCTTCGGCCCAGGGCATGATCCTGGGGTCCCGGGATCGAGTCCCATGTCGGGCTCCCTGCATGGAGCCTGCTCCTCCCTCTGCCTGTGTCTCTGCCTCTCTCTCTCTCTCTCTGTGTGTCTCTTGTGGATGAATAGATAAAATCTTCAAAAAAAAAAAAAAAAAAGAGGGTCATACTTTGTGATGTACAGGACAAACAGACTGATGGCCACAATGGAATGCATTTAGGTCATGTGAGTGAAAGATCCCCTGTCTAATGAACACATGAACAGTTTGTTGAAGGGGTCCTTTCCTAAAAAAAGTAGTGGTTGTGGTGAGATTAAGACTGTTTGGCCCAATTTTGACACTGGATTCCTGCCAGAAGTCATACTCTTAATTTCTAGTGGTTTTCTCCTCAATAGAAAAATAACCATTATGTATGAAAAAGAGCCAAAGTCTGAACTTCTACCAAAACACCAAGAATCAAATCAGGTTTACTAGGCTCCCTGCTTCAATGACTCTGAAAGCCAAAATTTACCCCCAGAGAAAGGAGTTTTACCATCAATTATGTGTAAATCAAGCAGTTTTCTTCTGGTTATACACCAGCTGTGGTCAGGGGGATGCTGTGCCTCTTGATGCTGTCCTAAGTTTTGCAAAAAGCTTAGGTTCAGATAGTACATCATTTCAGGAAAGGGAAGGAGGTGGCCCACAGTGGGGGGCTGTACACACAGCCTGTGTACACTGTGTACACAGTGGTAACAACAGTACACATGACTGTCACTGCCTTCAGGAGATGTATAGTTTTCCAAGGGAAAGAGATAAATGAAAAGAGTGCTACAGAACATCATAAAATGAACACCTTCTAGACCAGAGTGGGAACAGGGAAAGGTTTCCTTGAGAAGGGAAACCACTTAGCTGAGATCTAAGTAACAGGACAGTATTAACCCAAATTGCCAGGTTTGTGTATTCATGTGTTTTACCTGGTGGAAAATTTTCTGAGCAGGCAAGTAAAAAGCTGTATAAGCCAAGGTATGTCCAAAGGCAAATAGGGGGAAAAAAGAGCAAGTGATTCTACCTTGCTAGGACAGAAAGAAATACCAGGAAGAAGCCTGTGGAAGGCCTTTAGTAGCAAAATAATGAATGTTTAATCATCACAACAACAGCGATAGCTATTATTAGCTCCAGTTTACTAATGAGGAAAGTGGCCTGGGCGAGGTCACACAACAAAGAAATGGCAGATTGGGGGTGCCTGGGTGATTTCAGCTCAAGTCAAGATCCCAGGGTCATGAGCTTAAACTCCAAGTTGGGCTCTGTGCTGAGTGGGGAGTCTGCCTGAGATTTTCTCTCCCTTTCCCCCAGCTCATGCAATTAATCAATTAATCAACTAATCAATCAATAAAATTTTTAAAAAACAATGACAGATCAGCCATCAAACCCATTCTCTTTCTGTCTCACTCCCCTCAGTTTTACCTAGAACATTACTAGTTCCTCAGATTCCCAGATAAATCACCTTTTCCCTGGATAGTCAACCCTTGGTATCTAATGAAACCCTCACAAAAGTTAATTTTAGCTCATTTAAAGCCAATCCCTCACTAAAATTTGGTATACTCATTTTTTTAAGTTTTCACCAATGGGGATTTCAGTAGCAAACAATGGTTTTCCCTGGGTGCTGCATGGGCCCCAAGAGTTTAAGGCAGCACTAAGAAGACAGCCCACGCAGAAGCCATCGTGCACTCTAACGCACAACACGTCAGTGTCTATCTACTTGAGCTGGCAGCAGGGAGAGAAGGAAGTTAAGACCCCACAATTATCCCTGTGGAGAAGCACAGGAACGCGAATGCAGGCATAAGAGCTACAATAATGGTAACACAAATAGCCATCTGTACTTATAGCCGGTCATGCCAAGAGCTTTTAAACACCCACATCTCTAATGCCTCCCTCTCCCCCTTAGCAGGTGGGCCCATTCCTCTCCATTCTTCTCCAACCCACATAATTCCAGAGGAAGAGACAATCCAATGCCAGGAGTGGGAAGCAAAGAAAGGTGCCACACTTTTGCACACAAAAGATCACAAAGGAAGGGTCCTAACTCCCCTCCCTGTGTTCTAGCCATTAAACCAGTATTTCTCTATTTCTTCCACTGTCTAAACACACAGAAATGTGGCTCCTGTTACATCCCCCAGGCCTGGTCCTGGCCAGCCATGAGGTGCCCTCTCCCCCATCTCAGGGCTCAATCACTTCTCCTTTTGCACTCACCATATTACACCTCTGCTCAGCATCAGTCTTCCCCCTTCCCCTCTATCCTGTGAACTCCCAAGTATAGGATAGGGACTGTCCCTCTGCCTCCCTTGACATCCTCAACAGCCAGCACAGTGCCAGGCATGCAGGCACTGAGAACGGCCGTGGGGTGCATACAAGAACTGCAGAATGAAAAGGGAAGTGGGCAGTGGAAGAGGAAATGGTTGGACAGTAATTTGAGGTCTGAGGATTCAGCATATCTAAATAGAAATCATGGTACAGCCTCTACACTGGACCAGTATGCTGAGTGCAACATTTACACAAGAAAATCATCCTTTAACAGCTGCTAATAGATTTACAACAAAAGGTAAAGCTAAGAGTATCAGGAAAAAATAAAAAACTAACCATAGTTAGTGTTCCGTCCCCCAAAGCAGGACAGCAGTGAGGAGTACAACCTACAAAAGTGCCATAACCCTCCCACCCAGCTCCGGTTCTCAACACTAACAGCTTTTCAAAGCTTTTTTTTTTCCTTTTCTGGAAACTTTTTCTGCCTCCCACATCCCCTTACCTTTCCCCTCTCCACTCACCCAACCACCTCCCAGAGAAAACAATGAATGTGTGTGATATCCAAAAACCCTCCGAAAGACACGTGTCCCCAGTTCTCCCAAGTTTATCCTGAGAGTGCTGGCATGAGGAGCGGTTTGTTCCCAATTTTAGTAGCCTTCATCTGGGTGATGAATGTAACCAGGAAACTCTTCAACAAGGTGCTGGGAACAATGTAGGATCTCCAAAACATTCTTTGGTGGCACACTTCCTCATTGGCCTGTGGCTCTTCTTTCACTAATGCAGCCACTACTTCCTCCCTCGGGGGCATCCACTCTCCAGTCTTCCTTACCAAGTATCCTTGTCAAATCCCCACAGAACCTGATAGAAAGGTAAGATGGGGGAAAGGATCTGATGATGTCATGGGATTCTTTCCATTTAAACCCTTAATGGTACTTTTTCCTGGGTTTGTGGTTTGTTTGTTTTTTTTTCCTACTGAAGAAAACTACAGAATTACTCTGCAGAGTTGCTTATTTTTACCAAAATCTGACTTGGAATCACTGCAATATGCTGTCAAAGCTCAAAGGAATGTCAGAAAAAAAATTTCATAATATCCCCCCACATCACAGATGGAGAAAGGCCCAGAGAAGTGAAGAACTGCCTAACTAGGGTTACACAAAGGAACTCCCTAGAATGTCAGATCCTAAATGGCAAGAGTTGCATCTAATCCCCCTCCAGAGCCCACCACAGTGTTCAGCACTTAGTAAATGGTTGGTGAACTGAACTAAATGAATACAACCAATAGGGAGAAATCTACGACTATGACCCACGATGTTCTATTTCAAGAACAGTGCTTTTCCATAGCACATGACTACCAAGCTGAGGTCTCTGAATGATCATTCATGTGTACCCCATGGAATTCAGACTCTCTCTCCCTCCTCAACAACTACATACACTTTATCTCTGATACCACCTATATTTCCAACCTCTTTACATTCTAATTGCTCTAAACAACGTATGTTTCTAAACTGATTTCCTAATATACCCCCTTCTCTTACACTCAGAAAATCTCTTAATAATTCTCTTCAATTACTTTTTTCCCAAGTTTTTATTTAAATTCCTGTTAGTTAACATATGGTGTAATATTAGTTTCCATGTACAATTTTGTGTTCAGTACTTCCATACAATAGCCGGTGCTCATCCCAACAAGTGTGTTCCTGAATCCTCATCATCCACTCCAACAATCCCCTTGCCCACCTCCCCTTTGCTAACCATTGGTCTGTTGTCTACACTTAAGTCTGTTTCTTGGTTTGCCCCTCTTTCCTCTCACTGCCCATGTTCATCTGTTTCGTTTCTTAAATTCCACATATGAGTGAAATCATATGGTATTCATCTTTCTCTGATCTTCAATTACTTTCTTAATGACTATCCTCTTTGGGTTCCCTCCTTATACTTCAACTTACCACAAACTACAACCATCTCCCTTCCCTTGTGTCTCCCTAAGCCAATGGACCTCAACCTTGGCTGCAAACTGGAATCATCTGGGGAAGTTTAAAAAAAAAAAAAAAAAATACGAATTCCTGGGTCCTACTCTCAGAGTTCCTGATTTAACTAGCTTAGGTGGGGTATGGCCAAGGAATGAAATTTTTTAAAACTCCCTAGGGGATTCTAATGCACAACTCACTAATGTTGAGAGCCTCAGCCCTTTACCCTCAGAAATTCACCACTTGGTCCATTATATACCCTAAAGATAATCTGTTGTTCTGGATGTCCAAAATATTAGACTGAAGGCACATTAGAACCACACCCTAATTCACATCTTTCATACTGTCATATAATACCACGTTAGTAAATATGCTGGTAAAACTCTATAAATCACTAATGATCATGAATGGCCAATATCCTGCTAAAAGACTATGGAGGAGGGGGAAAAACTATACTGGAACTTTTTAACTCAGAAACACATTTGGTTTATGATTTTTTTTTTTTTTTTTTTTTTTACCAAGGATCCAGAGTCCTTCAAATTCAGATAGTCTTTCTGCTATCAAAAATAGCTTTTTGTGGCCAACCCCAAAGAAGCACAAGAACATACTGTGTATTTTCATGCCTCAGTTCATACCGATATTTCTGTCTACAACACACTTCTTCTGTCTGCATGAAAAACTCCTATTGGTCCTTCAAAGCCCAGTTCTATCTATTGCCCCCTTAAATCATGCATCAAAAACAGAATCTACTCAGTGTCAGGGATTCTTCCAAGCAATGGAGATACAACACTATAGAAGACATAGTCACTGGCTTCACAGGGCTTCTACCTGGGAAGCCAGACAGTAAACAAGAGGCAAATTAAAATAATTCCAGGTGGTGGTTAAGTGATATGAAGAAGACAAGATAAAGCAACCTAACAGGACAGAGTAATGGTGGGTGGCAACTTTCCCCAAAAGCAGACTCATTTGGTCTTTCTAAACTGAATCAAGAACAGGGGGATTTACCGTATTCCTTTTACATTCCCAGCATTTACTCTTAGTATCTACACAGTGAATACTTTGAATGAACAGAAAGCATAAGGGGTAAGAAAAAAAAAGTATTAGTAAAAAAATAATAATAATAACCTGCAGAAATAATTATAATCAACTAAGTTAAGAGGCATGAATCCTCACCTAAATTTTTCCCACTACCTATAAGATTTGGGGCAAATCTCTTTCTCTCCACTGCACAATAAGTAGACTGGATTAAACCAGGGTTGTAATGCTCACCAGAGGTAAGTGAAAAATGAAGAGCCAGGCAAAGTCTGTGTGGCATTGGAGCAACCAGGCACTCCTACAGGGAACAGCCACTGTGCAGCTCCCACAGAGTGCATCTGGCAGGAATGCAGGCCCACAGTTGCCCCTAAAAGCCAGGAATCTGGATTTCATGTGTGTTCTCCCAGTGTTTAAATATTAAATCCACATGCCTTCAAAATACTGCATAAGCCAAACAAAACCACAGGCCTCCAGTTTGCAACCTCTGGACTGACCATTCTAAGCCCTTCTAGTCCTGCAGAGCTCTACAAGGGGATAACTTATGAAAGAAACACACTGAAGAAGAGACAACAGGATTAGAGAACAAAAAGGGAAAAGAACAATCTTCGTCCCCAATGTTCCAATCAGATCACAGAAGACTCGTCCCCAATGTTCCAATCAGATCACAGAAGATTCGTCTTCATAATTCCTCAGGAAGTAAATTCTTGTTGCCCAGAAAGAATATTTTGTGTCCTGGACAAGAAAAAGATTAATACCAACCTCTCCTTCAGATTATAAAGGCAGTAAGTCCACTATATTTTTTAGTGATCTGGAGTGAATGGTCATGCTTTTGCCCACGTGTGCTTAATAAATATTCCTCTCCAAGGCAATCAGGAATGCCACAACAGAGGTACAACTCATGTGCACAGGCACAGACACACACATACCGCACAAAGCAAGGAAATCAATTATGCTGAAGACTGGCAAAATGCCCCAAAGACACAGCAGGAATCTGATATGAACAGCAGGATGAGGAAGGAGAATGAATAATTCAGACTCCCTGATTCACTTAACAAAGTTCTGTCAAGCACAAACTGAGACCCATGGCTCACGGGCTGAGCTCCTCATCTAAAAGTCGGTGCTCCCTCACTCAACGTAAAGCCGACAGCGCCTGCCTTGAAGGTGGGAAAGGGGAGAGATGACAAACTTGCACTGAGAATAAGTCAAGTTCTTTTTCCAAGAGCCAATTCATCATAAAAGACCAAACCTGACAACAGACGATGTTTTCTTACTGTCATCAGCAGAGAAAAAGAACATGCATATTTTATTTATGTCCACCCTTTAAGAAGGCCTCCATTAGACTAGAAAGCCAAAGTAAACAAGATAATGGGAAAGGTGGAAGAGTAAGTATCAGCCAGAATAGTTAAAACTATCCAGACATCTTCCCAATCCCTACTGTCCTCCTTCCAAGGTTGAAACAAGTTACCAAGACTACCTTTAAAATAGCAATGATTACCAATTTACCAACTATTCATCAATTGCTTAACCTAAGTTCTACATTATTTTTAGACACAGGCAATTCTGAAAACAGATTCAGATCTATCCAGAGAATCAGTCCTCATAAACAGTTTGTTGGAAACCAGGGTTTTAAAAACATATATTTTAAGAAAAGGACAGCAACAGAGCTGCTGCATAAATGGCCTAGGGAAGAAAAAGAAAAGTGAACAGTCTACCCTGTTTTCTTGTGTCTCTATGATAGGTTTGGTGTTTTATCTTCCACTTTTGGTTTTCAATGACAAGAGGGAAATATTTGTTATCATTCAATACTTAAATCTCTCAAATCTATGGTGCTCACTGATGCAAGTAATTCCTTCAGTCTCACATCTGTGACATGTTGCTTGTAAACTACACACCACGAATGCATTAACTCCTGAAGGCCCAGAACTAAAATTGTGTTGGTACAAAAATCAAAGAAAGAGAGCAAAACCTGAGGTGCTCTTCACATCCTTCTAAGACTGTGAAGATAAAGTCTCCATGCAATAAATAGATCCCAAGGAGAACCTGGGTGACTCAGTCAGTTACGCATCTGCCTTAAGCTCAAGTCATGGTCTTGGGGTCAGGATTCCTGCTCGGCAGGGAGTCTGCTTCTCCCTTCCTCTCTGCTCCACCACCCACCTCCCTGCCCATGCTCTCACTTACTCAAATAAATAAATAAAAATCTTTTTTTAAAAATTAAAATAAAAAAGTAGATCCCAAATATTATACTTGCTGAGTAACAGAAAACAGGCTTTATCAAGAATTACTATCACATAAAAAATGAGTGGGAAATATCAGAAAGGGAGACAGAACATGAGAGACTCCTAACTGGGAAACGAACTAGGAGTAGGGGAAGGGAGGTGGGCGGGGGGTGGGAGTGACTGGGTGATGGGCACTGAAGGGGGCACTTGATGGGATGAGCACTGGGTGTTATTCTATATGTTGGCAAATTGAACGCCAATAAAAAATAAATTTACAAAAAAAAAAAAAGAATTACTATCACAAAGAAGTACGGTCAAGAACAAGCTCACTTTAAAAAAAAAAAAAAAGATTTAATGCATTCTTTTGTCAAAGAGCAAATAAGACTGCTGTTGATCAACTTTAATGAGGTAGATGGGGAGGACAATCCTCCCAGAATATTAAGATTTCTTATTTGGTGAGTTTGGAGCAATGAGGAATTTTTTTTTTTTTTTTTTTTTTTTTTTTTAAGTTTCCCAGATGATGTTAAGGGCAGCCAGGGCTGAGAAACATAGGTCTACCTAAGTTTTGAAACAAACTTGCTAGGGCTGCTTAATTAGTGAGATAAGGGTAATATATTCAAAGGAGGTTTTGGCCTTTGCAAAGGACTGTCTGAAATGATTATCTCTACCAAAAGAACCAAATGTCACTTAGTGATCATTCACCTTGAAAATCTGGGGCATGTATTCTACACAGATAAGGTTCTTCCACTTCTAAAATCCTATAATCTATCTAACCATTAACCAAAAAATACTGGGCCTACTATGTATCTGGCACTGTGATAGGAATTTAAAAAGAAAAAGGTCAAAGCATAGTCCCTACCCTCAAGGAACTTACAGTTTGGTAGGAACTCAAGTAAAGAGGCACTTACATACAGTGAGATAAATGCTGGAAAGGGAAAAGTGCAAGGATCTATGATAGCAGTCAGGAGAGTTCCTAACTGAGGTATGAGATAGCAAAAGGTTCCCAAAGAAAACTGACCTGTAAACCAAGATCTCAAAGATGAAAGAAAGTCAGTGTGTAAAAGGTAGAAAGAGAAGTACTAAAGAAGTAACTTCAAGTAGAGGTGCATTGTCTGTGCATGATTGGGTCAAGTGTTCGGGAGATGAGGTAGGAGCTGGGTCAACCAAGTTGCTTGATGGGGCACTGATACAATCAGTTGTTTCAGATAGGTCACTTTTTTTTTTAAGATTTTATTTATTTATTCATGAGAGACAAAGAGAAAGAGAAAGGCAGAGACATGGGCAGAGGAAGAAGCAGGCTCCATGCACGGAGCCCGATGTGGGTCTTGATCCTAGGACCCCAGGATCATGCCCTGAGCCGAAGGCAGACGTCTAATCACTGAGCCACCCAAGCATCCCCAGATGGGTCACTTCTAAGAAAGGTCACTATAATATAGTGACACAGGATGGGAGGGACAAAACTGAAGGCAGAAAGACCCCTGGGTAAGCAATGGCACCAGTCACCAAGCTACACAAGGGCAGGGTTTTGCTCAAAGGGCAGATGAGGAGAGGTCAGCTAACTTTACAGTAACTGGCTTTACAGTAACTCCAGGCACCAAATGCAGATGCATATGAAGCAGCTGGAAGCAGACATCACAAGTGCAGGAAGGAGATCTAGGCTACAGATAGCAATGTGGAAGCTGTCTGCATATAGGTGAAGAAAGCCTTTGCCGTGGCTGAGCTCGCCCAAGGAGAGCACATATAACAGAGGAAGAGGCCCAGAGTGGAATCCTGAATAACAGCAACACGTAAATAACAGAGTGGAATCCTGAATAACAGCTGAGGAAGGGACTAAGGAAAGGCCCTGGCGGGGGGGGGGGGGGGGGGAAGTATGTTAAAAGGATGGTGCCAGAGAGGCATCTCAAGGACAGGGAAGACAGAACGTCATTGGACTTAGCCACAGAGGTTATTGGTGACCTAAGGGAACAGAGTTTAAATGTTGTAGTTGAGGAAGAAACCAGACTGCAAAAGGGTTCAAAGGGTATAGACAATTATTTCAACATGGTTTGTAGTTTATAGAAGGGAGAAGAGTAAAAAGCAGCCACCTTGGTGGCTCAGTGGTTAAGCATCTGCCTTCAGCTCAAGGTGTGATCCTGGGGTCCTGCACAGAGCCTGCTTCTCCCTCCGCCTGTGTCTCTGCCTCTTTCTGTCTCTCATGAATAAATAAAATCTTAAATTAAAAAAAAAAAAAAAAGCAGCTGGAGGGCAGAGGAGACTAAAGGACTGAATATGCCAGACCTTATTTAAGTTTAATGAGAGAGCCATGTATAATGTTGATAAGAAACAATACAAAAAGGTAGATTTAGGAGCAGCACCCGGCTGGCCCAGTCAGTAGAGCATGCAACTCTTGATCTTGGGGTTGTGAGTTCCTGCCCCACGCTGGGTCTAGAGATTACTCAAAAATAAAGTCTTAAAAAAAAATTTAAAAATCTAGGAAAGAGATCCGAGCAGGATTCACCATAGAAGAAAATAACATACATCTTTCACTGTGACAGACACAGTTTGTAGGGTTGATGGCAAAAAGTTAAGAGTTCCAATTTGATAGCTTCTATTCTATCCATAAATTAAGAGGCAAGAATTCTTTCTTAAGGGAAAGTGAATAACAGGGCAGTGAGGAACATTTGAAATACCTTTGGTGGCAAATCCCCAGGAGACGTCACTCAAAAACAGAAAGACTAGAGGATCCCTGGGTGGTTCAGCAGTTTAGCGCCTGCCTTCGGCCCAGGGTGTGATCCTGGAGTCCCGGGGTCAAGTCCCACATCAGGCTCCCTGTGTGGAGCCTGCCTCTCTCTATCTGTGTCTCTCATGAATAAATAAATAAAATCTTAAAAACAAAAACAAAACAAAACAAAAAAACCAGAAAGACTGTCAGGCAGGAGTCAAGGGTCCAGGAAACGTTGGAAACCATGAAGGTGAGCAGTTGTATCCATCTAGGCCTGGGGTTTTGCCAGGGAGGTAGGTAAAAGAAGATGAAAATAAAGACAGACTACTGGCCACAGAGAGGTTTAAGCAAAGGACTATGAAATCTAAACAAGGTGGGGAGGGGGGTCGCAGAAAGGGAGAGTGTGCACAGAGGGCCAATACAGTGGACTTCTCCACATCACTGAAGATGCAGTGGGAGTCAATGAATGAGAGCACCAGAAGAGTGTTAAAGAGAAGACGGAAAAAGAAGACAGGATGTCCATCTTTAAGTTCTCAGAAATGAAGGAGTTCCAGATCGATGAGACAGAGGCTGTGTCCTCAGAACAGGCAATGCAAGCACCCTGTGATTCCAGTCTGGGAAGCTGACTTCCAAGGAACAAAGAGGCAGGGGCCTACTGAGATGCTGATCAGTCATCCACACAGACACCAGCGTCTCCCATCTCTAATAAAACAGGTAGAAAGAAAATCCACGAACCAGTGCAACATGAGGTGGTTTGGGGTTGTGTGTAATTGTTTTGTTTTGTTTTTTTTAACAAGGGAGAGAAGTAAGTCAATCAATAAATGACAGCACTGAGTAAGGGAAGAGGGTAGATGAGCCAGACAGCAAGAGGTTTTAAGGAGCAGGGAATTTCATCCAAGGGTAAAAGATTAGATAGGAATACTGGAGAGGGGCAGCCCCGGTGGTGGTGGCAGTGGCGGTGGCGGTGGCGCAGCGGTTTAGTGCCGCCTGTAGCCCGGGGCGTGATCCTGGAGACCTGGGATCGAGTTCCACGTCGGGCTCCTGCATGGAGCCTGCTTCTCCTTCCTCCTGTGTCTCTGCCTCTCTCTCTATCATAAATAAATTTAAAAATCTTAAAAAAAAAAAAAAAAAGGAATACTGGAGAAGACAGAGAGGCCCGGATACCAACCTCCTTAAAGGAGAAGAAGAAAAAAAACACCCGGCAGGAGGGGGATGTGATAGCCTCAGAAAGAAATTGAATTTAGTTAAGAGGAAGGGGTAGAAATAACACTCAGTGAAAAGGCTGGGGATGAGGAAGATTGTTTACTATGCAACAGGAAAAATGGGACAGTCTATGAGGGGAGGAGCCCCTGGAAGGTCAGGTCAGGAGAGAGAAAACACAGCAGGCCTGAGATCACAGGAATATACAGATGGCCATAGCTGCTTACATTCTGGATGCTGACCAAGGAGTGCAGAGTTGAAAGGAATGATTGGTTTGGCTGCTGCGAAGTGGAAGAGAAGAGGAAGAGAAGAGGAAGTGAAGAGATTGAGTCCCAACAGTTCATTAACAGAAAAGTAGTGGGGTGCAGAAAGACTTGGGCCCTCTGATAGGAGTCGGCATCAGCTGGGTTTAAGCGAGCTTCTGGAGGAATCAGCGTCTTATCTGCAGGCCAAAACAGGTCTATTGGAATCCCACAAGCTCTACCATATATAAAACAATGGCAGCCTCTGGTGTCTGGAGAGAGGGGGTGCCCTCAGGCTCTGCAAGGAAAAAGCCATGGCCTAGAATACCTATTATGCCACCACAGCAGACAAGGTCACTCTCTAGAGAGCAGAATGTTATGACCTGGTCCCCTTCAGGCTGACCAGAACATAACCAGATTCAGACTTCTGATGCAGCATCAGTGACTGAGCAACCAATACATACTATCAAATAAATAATGAGAGGCTCTAGATTCAAGAAGTTTGATGCCTCTAATAAAAAGCATTAATAAAGCTAAACAATTACACTTCTACAAATCTAACATATGTAACTGCTCCCATGCTAAGTGCCTTACTTGCAATATCTCATTAGTTTTCACAAGTCTATGAGGCAAAACTATTATTAACATTTTACAGATGAAGGAATTTAGCCTCAGAGAAATTAAGAAACTTGTCCAAGGCTATAAATGTATTAAGTAGCAGAGCTAGTAGGACTCTAAACCCCAAACTCTTCACTGCTGTGTTCTATGCCTCTCATTGTGCCAGTGGACACTGCCAACCTATCTAAGTACACATCCTCTTGAATAGCAACTCAGAATAGTTATTATTAGGGAAAACAAAGAAATAAAAGGCATGGTCCTCAAGAAAACTAAGTCTGTTTAGAGAGACAAGAGATAATCCGCCCCCCAACACAATAAAGTTAAGAATTCAAAAACTAAAGTATTAAGATTATACTAATGACAACAAGGACTGAGAAGACAGCTTCAGCAGGTTTTTAATTTTCTGCCCAAAGCAACAAACTTTCTAACAACCCATTCATCTAAGCTTTCAGACTTCTCAAACAAAAGACAATGTCAAATTCCTTAGGAAATGCCTGAGTGCATCATACCAAGACACCAGAAAAAAATGAAGTCAAGTGGTTTGAAACAAATACCTGCTGTCCTGAATCCTGAACCCTATTCTAATCTAATCACTTCCCTTATATACATAGTTTCCTTGTACTAAAGCTCCATTTTGATGGAGACCAAACAAAAACAGACCTTCACTTATTACATCCACCAGGTCATGTGTCTTGTCAGTCTTGCCTCCAGTGTCAATCTCAACTTCCAAAGTTTGAGGCTGAGCCAAAACTAAAACAGCTGCAGGGAGAGGAGGTATTGATAAGCCCACCTTTGGAAAATCAGCAGTTGTTTATTTATATACTCTCATCTCAAAAGGACCTTAGCTCCCATGCTACAGCTTATGCTACCTGAGTGCACCATTTATGTCTGCCTCACACACCTCTTTATCCCTCACCTCACCTTCACTTAGCCTCATGGACAAGTGAACTCACCTCCATTTCCCTACTTGTAGTAGAAAACAGAATGATACCCTAGCTTTCCTTTCAAACCTCTCCTAGGTAGAATGAGATACAGAACAGTTCTTAAGTGCTCTGAATCTTAATTAAGGGAAATATGATACATACGTAATAATAACACAATTACCATGGAATATCCAAACAGCCTTATTCCACTACTAAAAATCAACTGAGGTAGACATCCCACACATAAACATAGGCACATGCCAGTGTTTAAGGTTCAAGCAAAGCTGAATTCAACTTTGCCCCATCACACACGCCACCAGAAAAAGATAATTTTGATTATAGGTCAGAGTTGGCATCCTCACAACGAATAAACTTGTTCCAGGTAACATTGCTGAAATGGCAAGTGCGGGTAAAACAGCCTTCAGCCACTGAACTCTGACCATTTCCAGAGCAGTGAGTGAAATACATGTACACTAACAAGGGAAAACAGAAAAATAGGGAGGCGTGGCAGTTTCCAAATATGTCCACAAATTTCTTTATGCTACTCCCTTCAAGAAGTAGAGCCCCGGGGATCCCTGGGTGGCTCAGCGGTTTGGCACTTGCCTTCGGCCCAGGGCATGGTCCTGGAGTCCTGGGATCAAGTCCCACATCAGGCTCCTTGCATGGGGCCTGCTTCTCCCTCTGCCTGTCTCTCTCTCTCTCTCTCTCTCTCTCTCTGTCTCTCTCGAGTAAATAAGTAAAATCTTTAAAAAAAAAAAAAAGTGGTGCCCCCCCCCCTAAAAAAAAAGAAGTGGAGCCTAATTCTCCTCCCCTTAAGAGGAATTAGACTCAGACACTTGCTTCTAACAGATAAAACAAAGCAGAAATGACAGTGTATACTCCAGGGACTAGATCATTAAAAGCACTAAGACTTCCCCTTCACCTGCTTGGTCTCTCACTTGATCCTCTGTCTCTCACTTGATCACTCACTCTAAGGGAAATCAACATAAGGCACTCAAGGAGTCGAAAGAGAAGTCCTTAGGTTTCCTACCAACAGCCTGCAAGGAACTGACAACATGCCAACAGGTGTGAAATGAACCATCCTGGAATCTTCCAGCCCCAGTTCAGCCTTCAGATGAGGGCAACCCCAGCAACAGCTTCACTGGAACTTCATGAGGGATCCTGATCCAGAACCACACAGCTAAGCTGCTGTCAGATTTCTGACCCATAAATGTTTGCTGGTTTATGTAAGTGTAGGGGTCATTTGTTGCATGGCAAAAGAGAACTACCATAGACGGCATGTGTGGTACACTGGGCTGTAGATGTAAGTCCAAAACTATCACTTGGGTTCTGGAAACAGACACTACCAGAGAGAAGCATGCTGGGAGTTCATTTAACCCCTCTTCTGTTTAGAGCAGTGATGACTAACAGAAATATAAGAGCAAGAAATACGGGCCATTTTTGTAATTTAAAATTTCCTAGTAACAACATTAAAAAAAGAAACAGCTAAGATAAATTTTAATGTACTTTATGGAATCCAACATATCCAAAATATTAACATTTCAACATGTCAATATTTCAACATTATTCAATATTTTTAAATTTTCAGTGCAATTTTTTTTGCACTGAGTCTTTAAAATCCAGTGTGTATTTTACACTCAGAGTGCATCTCAATTTCAACTAGCCATATTTTAAGCCCACAATACTCACAGGTGGCTTCTGGGTACTGTACTAGAGCAGGTCTAGAGAATTTTTTTTCTGCAGCTTGTTACCCTTTTAGAAATCTGAGTCTAGGGACTGAGTGCCTCTGAGGTTGAGCCTCTGCCTTGGCTCAGGGCATGATCCTGGGATCCTGGATGGAGTCCCTATCAGGCTCCCTGTGGGGAGTCTGCTTCTCCCTCTGCCTAGGTCTCTGCCTCTTTCTATTTCTATTTATTCTCACGAATAAATAAGTAAATCTTAAAAAAAAAAAAAAAAAAAAAAAAAAAAAAAAAACGGAGTCTAGAGCTCAAAGAGGCAAATTACAGTAAAGAATTTTTTCTTTACTGCCTACCTAAGGAATTTTGTAAAAGTTTCTTCACTGAGATACATTGTTGTATAGGTAGGTCCCCAGCTGGGAAGGAGTGGCCTTCATGGAAGGAAAGAGGGAGGCCAAGGGCAGTGCTTGCTGTGAGGAAGAAGAGGGACCACTTTGAAAACTTCGACACCAAGAATCAGAGGCAGTACAGAGATCCGTCATCTGCACTTTTCCCTAACACTTCCCTCAGTGTTCGCTCTTCTACCCACTTCACACGCAGCCCTACATCCCTCTGAAAAGGAAAGCTGCAGTTTGTTCTGAAGCAGATTTGGAAGGAAAAGAAAAAGAAAAAAAAAGGCAAAGTAAAAGAACATTTGGCTTTCTCAAAAACACTTCTCCACTGAATACATTTGCCTCCCCTCCCCCAGTGACGTTATCTTCTACAATCATCGCTGTGAAGGGGAACAAATCAAACCAGAGCCCTCAGCAGACAGCAATCTCCACAGGAGAATCTACTCCAGTGCAACTAGAGCCACCCTTCTCCTCCCGCTCCTACTTCTTGAGAAGCTAGATTCAGACCACTATGGAGAAAAGCCAGTTGTGTGAGTCATTGCAGCCATCCCAAGGGGCCTGGGCAAAATCCAGAGGACAGCTGGAAACAGCTGTTGTGAGACCAACTGCAACTGGGGGAAGGAGGAAAAAGAGGATGAATTCATAGTTTATTACACATGATCCCATTCTGGCCTCAGCAAAGCTGGTTTTTATTTTCTCTCCCAAACAAAAAGTTTCTTCTCCCTTCTTACTTAAAATTTTTCTCCTAATGAAGGAGGCAACAACTGATTTATCACTGAAGCCCCCTGAGATGATCACCCAGTGTAGGATACCACTCCCACCGTGTCTCCCACATGGGGAGGGGGGAGGGCAGGAACCTACCAGGTAAGGAAGAAACTTAACAAGCAGCTGTAAAGGGAGACACCTTTGACTTGAATAAAACTCTCTTAAAAAAAATCACCAAGAAATATGAGACTGCCGAAATTTAGCAGAGAGAGAGCCTCAGGGAAAGAGGAGTTCCACCCTCATTCCTTGCACGCTAATGATGTCACAAGCACTGTAGATTAAGGAAAAAGGAAGACATGCCAGAGTGTTTCTTTGCACGACTAAGAGGCAACCACCCTCTAGACATCTAACCCATTTTCCTACTAGCCAAAAGAATGTCAATCTTTACACATCAGTCCTTGAGGTCCTGAAGAAAAGATGGCTGACGTCTGGTCCAGATACTGTCCTAAAATTGGCAGCGTAACAACAGGTATGCTTCCCCATACAAGAACTCCTCAGAGCCTGATAAGTAAGGGAAGAATGGGAACTTCCTGGCATCTGACACAAACTAGCATCAATAGGCTCTGGGAATATGCGACATAGGGAAAAGTTGTATGCACGCTCCTCCACCTGGTCTCAGTACACCCAGATAGCCGTCCTTCAAATGCCCTGTGCCGAGACACCTGGGTGGCTCAGCAGTTGAGCATCTCCTTTGGCTCAGGTCGTGATCCCAGGGTCCTGGGATTGAGTCCCGCATCAGACTCCCCACAGGGAGCCTGCTTCTCCCTCTGTCTCTCATGGATAAATAAATTTAAGGGATCCCTGGGTGGCGCAGCGGTTTGGCGCTTGCCCTTGGCCCAGGGCGCGATCCTGGAGACCTGGGATCGAATCCCACATCGGGCTCCCGGTGCATGGAGCCTGCTTCTCCCTCTGCCTGTGTCTCTGCCTCTCTCTCTCTGTGTGACTATCATAAATAAATAAATAATTTTTAAAAAAAGATAAATAAATTTAAAAATCTTAAAAAAGGAAAAAAAAACTGTGCCTATGGCTCCAATGGTTTCTATCCACACACACTCTACAGTGGTCAGCTGTGGATACTACAGTTATTTTAGACATTCACATGGTAGAAGCAATCCCTGTTCCTCAAATTCACCTGCCAAACCACCTATGAGAATAGAAGAATTGTTGCCTTCAGAAGAGGTCTAGAGAGATTTTTAAAAGCCAATGAAAAATCCCTTGGACTCTCCCAGATGCCCACCTGCCAGCTGTGATACTGTCCCTCAAGTAAGACACAAAGATTCAAAATCTCTGTATACATTCCCTTCTCCAAAGTGCTGTTTTTTACTACAGAAATTTAGTTATTTCTTCCACAAATGTTTAAGTATTTACTACCTTACATCATATTTAGGACTTCCTGCAACTAATTTCCCAAGCCAGCCACTGGAGATCCTGCCAACGGCAAAAGAAGCTAAGATGACGACGGAGTGTAGAGGAAAGTCTGAGTCGGCTTTCAGGGCCAGAGGGAAGCTTCACTTGGCCTCCCAGGGTTAAGATTACAAGAATTAATGACAACTTGTCAAAGTCATAAAAACTTTTTCAGTTGCTAGAGCTTACATTCTGGATCCCTTTCATTCTTCCTCCATTATGCCTCACCTTTCCAAGTGTCCAGTAAACCAAGAAAAACAACTGTGGTACAATTCTGCCCTAAATATAGGCTCTCTTGCCAGCAAATCAGCAAGGCTTACGACCCTTTACCATATGTGACATCAAGTTAAACTGTTATCTAACTTTGGCTGAATTTACATACCATCTACCCAATCAAATTGAACATCTTTACAGAACATCCCCTGAACCTTACTTGTCTGGTCCACACTACCTCACAAAGCAGAGAATCTCAAACCACACCTCTTAGTTAGCATTTATTTTACATAAAAGGATCCTGGGATGAAACAAAGAGACTGGATCTAAAAGCACAAAATGAGGAAGCAGTGAAGGTGGGTCTTTCCAAAAGAAGCCATCCTCTGCAAGTGGAGAAGTTTTTTTATCAAGCCTTAGAACAAGAGGACATCCAAGGCCCCTGCATCTCCTTGTAGGAGCCAATCTCTGAGTAACACAGTTCAGCAGCCAAAGCCACTTACACTTCCATCCCCTTCTCCTCCAGGACGTACTTCTAATAACCACAATAACTTCCTTTCCAATGAGCCCGAGGTGGCAACCACTGCTATGATGACCAGCAAGAATCTGAGTAAGTCTAGTCATCTGTTTTGAAAGGCAACTGGAGGAAGCTAATAGATAAGCATGTCTCAGGCCCTCTTGGGGGGCAGGGGCCCCTGAGGTTGAACAGGGAACAAGGAGGTTGTGAGAGGAAATCACCACCAGCTCTAAGGCCATAGTGTATTCGACTTAGTATGTTCATGGTAGTAACTACACGATTTTCTTCAAGATTTTTTTTTTCCCAACTGAGGCAACAAGAAAAAAGAATCAGGGGGTCCCTAGGTGGCTCAGCAGTTGACTGCCTTCCTTCAGCCCAAGGCGTGATCCTAGAGTCCCAGGACCGAGTCCCACATTGGGCCCCCTGAATGGAGCCTGCTTCTCCCTCTGCCTGTGTCTCTGCCTCTCTCTGTGTGTGTCTCTCATGAATAAATAAATAAATAAAATATTTTTAAAAAGAAAGAAAAAGAAAAAAGAATCATAATAAGGGTCTTAGGGCAAAGTACAAATTGATTTTTAAAAAATAAGTAACAGGTGCACTGGGGTGGCTCAGTCAGTTTTGCAACTGATTCTTGATTTCAGCTCAGGTCATGATCTCAAGGTCATGAGATTGATGGAGCTCTGGGTCAGGCTCTGTGCTGGGCGGGTGGGGCTCTGTGCTGGGCGTGCAATCTGCTTGAGAGTCTCCTTTCCCTCTCCCTTTGCCCCTCCCCCCTAAAAATAGTAAGTAATGGAAATAATTGAATCTTACACTTCAGAGGGTCTAGTCACGTGAGAATTTTAGTTAACTACACATTGCTGGGCACGTACTATCATCCATGCCTAGCAGACAGGGCAACTAACAGGGAAGCGTCAGAGTAACTCAGCCCAAATCTTCACAGAAGACATGTGTCCAAAGGCAGAAGCTAGGCTTCTTAAATTATCTGTGTATCTGTGGGGGAAACTTGTCTTGACATAAAATACAAAACACATAGGAACACATTATTAATTTTATAGATTTAAAATCTAAAAGCAGGAAATGCAGAAGTTATTATAGTTCTTACAAGAATGTTAAAACCTGGGAGATCCCTAGGTGGCTCAGCAGTTTAGCGCCTGCCTTTGGCCCAGGGTATGATCCTGGAGTCCTGGGATTGAGTCCCACATCAGGCTCCCTGCATGGAGCTGGCTTCTCCCTCTGCCTGTGTCTCTGCCTCTCTGTGTGTGTGTGTCTCTCATGAGTAAATGAATAAAATCTTGAAAAGAAAAGAAAAAAGAAAAGAAAAGAAAAGAAAAGAGAAGAAGAAGAAGAAGAAGAAGAAGAAGAAGAAGAAGAAGAAGAAGAAGAAGAAGAAGAAGAAGAAGAAGAAGAAGAAGAAGAAGAAGAAGAAGAAGAAGAAGAAGAAGAAGAAGAAGAAGAAGAAGAAGAAGAAGAAGAAGAAGAAGAAGAAGAAGAAGAAGAAGAAGAAGAAGAAGAAGAAGAAGAAGAAGAAGAAGAAGAAGAAGAATGTTAAAACCTGTACACGAGGGATCCCTGGGTGGCGCAGCGGTTTGGCGCCTGCCTTTGGCCCAGGGCGCGATCCTGGAGACCCGGGATCGAATCCCACATTGGGCCCCCGGTGCATGGAGCCTGCTTCTCCCTCTGCCTGTGTCTCTGCCTCTCTCTCTCTCTCTGTGACTATCATGAATAAATAAATAAAAATTAAAAAAAAAAAAAACCTGTACACGATATTTAAACACAGAATTTAAACCTGGAAAGCGACTGATTCTAGACAATAAATCAGTATTAAAATAACAATTCTAACACACACTAGGATGCAAGGAGTTCAAAGCGTCTGGCTTTAAGTATTATGTATGTGCAGCATGAAGAAGACTGAAGCTTTAACTTTTGCACTTTAGGATTTGTGCCAATTCACAATCTGTATTACATTCATCTTTATTCTAAGAAGGAAGGGAAATGGAGGGAAGGAGGAACAGAGGAAGAAGGAATGAACAAAGGCATCCAAAATGTGTTTGGCCTCCTATGATACGAAAAATGTATTCCACTCGGGGGGTCTCAGTGGCCACCTTCCTGTGTCTGTTTTCCCCTGCTTTTCCTCCATCTTTTCTAGGGCTGTTTTGGGTTTTGTTCACAGTCTTGGTTTCTCTCTTCACCGTTCTCTGTGCCTTTTGCCTGCCTTCCTTCCATGTCTGCCTGCCAACCTCTTTATCTCTTTCCCTATCCCTGCTGCCAACTTCGTATCTCCACACTACACAAAGTAAATTTCACTCTAAAGCAAACAAATGCTGTAACTGAAAGTTCCTTACAATGTTACATATCATCTGATCTGATCCTTCCAGTGTAGGAAACTGAGGCTCTGAGAAATTCCATCATTTGCCTGATATCACCAAACTAATAAATAGAACTGAGACTATACTCTAGGTTGTTCCATTAAAATACTAATAGAAAGTTATTTACAAATCTCAGAGTGGAGGAGGTCTTTCCCAAGGAAAAAAAAAGATCCAAAAATTTGAAAATACCTTATATATTCAACTATATTCCAAAATATATGCAAGCATATACATATACTTATATGCTACAAACAAATTCAAAGGACAAATGACAAAAATGAATGGAAAATTTTGCAACATGAACAAGAGCGAATTTCCTTAATTCGTAAAAGTTCTTATCAATTAAAAAAATTCTTTCGAACCTGAGTTCATGACAAAGAAATACAAATGAATTTGAGACATATAAAAAAAGATCCCCTTATATTACAGATATACAAAAGATCAAGATACCATTTTTCACTTAGACTGCTGAAAATCGAAGCATGGAAACAGTTTACCAAGAGAACAGGAAAAAGTCACTCTACTTTGCCATTCAGAGGAATATACAATTTTGGAGGTTGCTTGGCAAGACCTATCAAAAATTTAAATGTACCTGCCCTTAGAAACTAACAATTTGGGCAGACTGGGTGGCTCAGTGGTTTAGCGCCACCTTCAGCCCAAGGCATGATCCTGGAAACCCGAGATCGAATCCCACGTCAGGCTCCCTGCATGGAGCCTGCTTCTCCCTCTGCTTATATCTCTGCCTCTCTCTCTGTGCCTCTCATGAATAAATAAATAAAATCTTAAAAAAAAAAAAAAAAGAAACCAACAATTCCACTTCTTAGACTCTGTCCTCATGCACCTATGTGCACAGAAGAACACATATACAACCAGCACTGCTTATAGTAGCAAAAGACTGGAAACCTAAATGTCTAGCAACAGGAATGTTTAAACAAATCATGATTAATTTAAAAAAAAAAATTTCTATGGAATACTATGTGGTCATTTCAAAAGAATGAAGTTGATCTGCATAAACTGAAACAAAATGTTTCCTAAGACATTCTGTTCAGTGAAAAACAGAGAGCCTTTAGGTATATAAAGGGGTACGCATCTCTAAGTACATACATAAACAGAATTCCTCTAGAACATAACAGAAACTACCAAGGCTTCTATCACACCAACTCCCAAAGGAACTCTAGGACTCTTCCAGTTCTGTAAAAAGCTCCTACATTAGTAAGTTCTTCTTGATTGCTAACCTGCAATAACTTTCTTCAAAAGACTTGTTCCCTAATACCCCTCCCTGAACTCTTGAACCCTATATAATGAAATTCTGTTCCTTCATAAACCCTTCTTTGCCCGTGTACCAGCTCATCACCTTGTCCACGTGCCCCACCCTTTCACACCTCTACAGTTTTGAATTTTTCTTCACTCTCTCAGTATTTCTCTATACTAACTCATTTTCCCCATAAACATATCCCACAGCCTTCCAAAACCTAAGGGCCATTACTAGGACTTGGCATTCTCTCTGCTCTCCCCACTGCTACTTTTCTATCAATTCATTTCATTCATTATTCATCAAACATTTACTGAGTGACAACTGTATACCATATGTAAGCCAAAAAGAGAAACCTAATACCTGGTCCCCGTTTTAAGAAACATGCAGCCTAGAGCAATGTTCTAAAGCAAACCTCTTGGCATAGCATATATGAGAAAGAAAAATAGACAGGGTAGGCACTCTGTGTTCAACTGCACATCTCAAACTGACAGCTCAGGCTACTTCTAGAGATGGAACAGAGATTGCAGGTGGTGGTCAAAGTCACCACTGGCTTTACATGTTTGTTTCTGGTTTTTTATTTGTAAGAATATATTTGCATATTATAATTTAAAATAAACTTTAAAAACGAAGTGATATCTAACTAATCTTTATGTTCCTAATGCCTATCTAGAAAGCTACATGGCACATAAGTGGAGCTACATACATGATCTCTTAAATAAAAGAACAAACGGATGTGCAGAGTTCTACAGAGCAGAGTGGAAGGAAGGAGAAATAACCATATTCTGTTACCTTTAATCAACGAAGTTAATGCAGGGTGTCTCTCTACCTCAGCACTACTGACATCTTGGATTAGATCACTCTTCATGAGGCAGCTGCCCTAGGTAGTTCAGGGTGTAAAAGCAGCACCCCTGCCTCTACCCACCAGACACTAGCAGCACTACGACAGCCACAAAAATAAAAAATGTCTCCAGACACCACCAAATGTTCCCTGGTGGGCAAAACCTAAGTTGAAAACAACCAAGTTGATGCTTATACATCATTCTATTTCCTGAACTGTCATGACGTTCTGTCAATCTGACCAATGATTCCAATGCTTAGTCCTCAGTAGTGTGAGTACTCAGGCTGACAACCCTTCCAAAGCCTCCAAGTTCTTCAACCTATTTATTTCCAGCGGGCTTTCCTCCACAGTATCACCCAGCTGGTAACTATTCCTTAGGAATCATCACTACCCAAACTCTCCCAACATCAAGACCTCAAATTCGTATCACAAGCCCCTGTCCTTTTTCTCCCACCCTCTTCCTGCACCTGGACCACATGTTTGTTCCAGCTTCCCCCTGCCCAGCCCAGGGTACTGTACACTTGGCTACACTTGTGGGCTTCTCAGTAGGTTCTGATAAAGTTAAGAAACCATCAGAACCACCTCAATCCACGTTGGCACTTAACTGAGACTTAGTAATCCTTTTATTCCACTTTTTGATGAATTCTCGCTACCCTAGAACAGCACCTACTTCTAAAATTTCTCTCCTCTCCTCAAAATGTCAAGGACATCCTGCCTGCAGGTTACTTTTCTTCCCAAACTGAAGAAAGGCGGTCCTCTGACTTGAGCTTTAATCACCTTGCCTTGGCCTTACCTCCTACACATTCGGTGCTCAATAAACAGGTGTTAAATTTAGGAAGGAAAAACATCATGGCTTTATATTGGCTCTATTTAAAAGAGTGGTTTTTATGAGAAAAAAAGAAAAGCTCTAAATATCATTCTAATTCAAGATTTTATTCTACAATTCTAAGCAACCTCAAGGAAAGTCAACACGCCTTTCCAGGTTCTTAAGCTATTCCCACCAAACAACGGCACATACTGCTGCTGCAAAAGGATCCTCTGGGTAATCAGTAAAGCACAGAATGAAAAATAAAATATAGGCTCCAATGATACCTGACCATACAACAAATAAAAAGTGCTGCCCAGAAGTGTAAGTGACTCTCAGTTCCATGAGTCAGTGAGATGCAGAGAAGTACCTGAAGGGGCTAAAAGAGCATCAATGGCAATCCCACAGGCTAAAGACCTGTCCCTTGGTTCTGGTTCTCTGTGAACAACAACCAATATTCTCTGAGAGCACAACTGCTCTGCAGCAGGAAACAAGGGCTTTAAATAATTAATCAGCATAAGGAACTGTATAATATCTTGAGAATTAAATGTCCCATTTCCACCCACCCTCATGCCTTCCATATGCACAAGTTTACCATCAGAAGAAACAGGCAGCATTAATGTTCCACTTAAAGACTCTCCAGGTCCCTACCAAATTCAAGGCATAACACTTTCCACCAGTTTTTGTCCCATGAGATGATTATGGAATAAGGAGCTTGGCAAAAGCTTTGGCAAAACAGAGCCAATCATTTCTCAAGACATATTCTAAACTTTTTTCTTGACCCTCAGGCTTATGGTAGCTTAGACAAGTATCTTAAAAGCATTTCTAGTCAGCCATTTTTGGAAACTTGGGAGCAAAATTATTTTTAGCTAATAAAGTTTATTTCAATCCCTCCCTCATAACTCAGAAGCATCTAACCAGGTTTGGTTCAAGCTTTCCAGAATAATTTTTCTTTGGGTGAATTCAAAGCATAAGATATTTCAGCTTCAGAGGAGAAACTCTCCTTAAGAGGCACTAACAACCAAAATGCACTAATATATGATATGAAAAAACAGAACAAAACAAAAATCACTTGCCTACCTGCCACCTACCCTGGCATACTAGGAGATTAAGCACATTAACATTCATAAAATTTTTTGAGCACCTCTGATGGACAAAACATTGTTGGTACAGCATTCCAAGCTATGAAGAGGAAAATGCCTGCCTGCATGGCAGAAAGTACGTCACATAAACTTAAATATAATGAAAGGGAACACTTCGGGTTCAAGCTGTTTCCATGTAGCACTCAAACCGTGATTCCAAACAGGGAGAAGGCCTCTTCAAAGATGAAGACAGCTGCAGAAAAATAAGGACTTCTGCTAGAAGACAGCTCAACTAAATACATACAACATAACCAAATACAGGTTTGCTTTGTTCTCTTTTGTTTTTCTTTGATGAACAGTGTCACTATTCCACCTACCATGAGGTTATATTCCTCGAGCCGTGGGATAATCCAATCACCATTATCATTACATCAACTTTGAGAACAACGGTATATGATTGCAAGGGGACAGCTGTCTCTGGGTGAACTAACCACCACAGACACTTTGGGAAAACCCATGTCCTCATGCCCTCCATTCCAACCCCACTGATCCACCTGCAGTTCCTCTCGCACCTCATCCATGCACATACTGCTCCCTCTCCTCTCCCTGCCTAGCCCCTACTCACTCACTCAATCCTCAGCAACAGCTCCTGCAGAATGTTCTTGCTGGGCCAATGCCACCCAGCTGGATAGGAATCACTCTGTTATGCTCCCACAGAAACACTGCACTCATTCCTATCAGGGTACAGAAGATTCTCTATTACCATCAGGTTAGGTCTGGAATGAAAGGCTGTTCTTAAGTCCACTAGTTCATAAAATTCCAATGTGAAAAAATCTACAGAACCCCCTAGGTATACATCTAGTGAGGAAACATTTCTTAAGAAAACTGGCTTAAGGTAAGGGTTCTAACTTGTTTTATTTCTTTTCAACTCATTTTATGATTTTCCCTTGCCTCTTTAGAACTGTCCGCATTGTTAAATAATTCAACCTATACACGTATTCAACACCTATCATTTCTCACATGACTTACATTTGTAATCCTGTCTACATTTATCCATCCCTTCATATCAGCATTTATTATAATCAGAGGATTTAGCCTTACAGAATAAGACACAGATAATAAATATAAGCATGGGTAACACCCTATATGTTAATAAACAATGTGACAAACAAAATGAAAATGATCGTGTGCCAGCACTATTGTTTTTTCTGTGGTAAGAAAATCTGGCACATTTGCTCTAACACATGACTTCATTTTTCTATGAAAATTAGCAAAGTCAAGTATTGTAAGTAAAATAGCTCCTATACTTACAACTCTATATCATTTTAATAAATTAATTTTTAAAATAATACAAGTATGTAATGCAAAACTCAAAAGACACAAAAGGCTACTACAATAACTAAGTTTTCACCTATATACCTACTTCTCTGTCACTCAGTAACTCTCCCTAGAGGCAACCCACTATCTGAATCTTGTGTTTCCTGGCAAAGAGAGTCTGTATGTACAAGAATATATGCTTTTCTTATTTACACAACAGTAGCATACTATACTTTTCTGCAACTTGCATTTCTACAGGGATGTATTTGAGTCTTCTAATGTTTGTTCATGTGAAGCTGTTCTGATTCTTTGTAACGGCTACATGATATTCCATTCTACGAATGTATCTTATTTTAGTTCACCGATTTCCTGTCAAAGAGCGGTTTGTTTTGTTCAACTATTTGCTACTGCAAGTAACGTTGTAATGTATATTCTCATATACAGATGCAGAAATATCTGTTGGATAAATTCCTAGAAATAGAGCTGCTGAGTCAAAGAATACATGCATTTTATGTTTTAGCAGATACTGCAAAACAGCTTCTCATGGAGGGTATGTGGTTTTTCACACACCCCCCCCCCCTGCGGAAAGATGAGTACCCATTTGTCTGCCTACACACTTAGCTATACATTGTGTTTCACAGGTTCCATTATAACATTCCTTTAACTCTGTAACCCCACAGTCCAATGTTGTTGAATGAAAGACCAAGCAAAAGAGCAGCGGCTTTGGGAGCACCTGACTGGATGAGGCAGTGGAGTGTGTGACTCTTGACCTTAGGGTAGTGAGTTCGAACCTCATGTTGGCCATAGAAATTACTTTTAAAAAGAGGGGGAAGGGGCTTTTACACAATGAGAGGTTTACCTTTTTTTAAGATTTTATTTATTTGAGAGAGAGAGAGAGATAGATCATAAGTGGGGGAGGGGCAGAAGAAAAGGGAGAGGGAGAAGTGGACTCTCCCCTGAACATGGAGCCTGACAAGGTACTCCATCCCAGGATCCTAAGATCATGACCTAAGACAGATGCTTAAAGTCAGATGCTTAACCAACTGAGTCACCCATGCACCCCAAAGTTTACCTTTATTATAAGGAACGATGAAAGTTATTTACACATCAGTAATGTTTCCCTTTTGGGGGGGTGGTGGTAAGAAAGGATGGATAGACGGATGGATTCTGATCTAAAGTGGTTTCTCCTCGGGCACCTGGGTGGCTCAGTGGTTGAGCGTCTGCCTTCGGCTCAGGTCGTGGTCCCGGGGTCCCGGGATCGAGTCCCACGTTGGGCTCCCTGCAGGAGCCTGCTTCTCTCTCTGCCTGTGTCTCTGCCTCTCTCTATCTCTGTCTCTCATGAACAAATAAATAAACTTTAAATAAAAATAAAAAATAAAATGGTTTCTCCTCTGAAAGTTTTTTTAAAAGCAGGAAATACCTGCCTGAAATAAGTATTGTCCTACCTTAAAGAAATACAGCCTATCTTCAAAATTTCAAGAAAGCAGAGGGACTCCAATGCAACTCCCAAAGGAACAGTAAGATTCCTTCTTTCAAACTACCATGGGATCCTGAAGCTCCTCACATTAATATTTTTTTACACAATTCTCAAAAAAAATGGACTCTCGTTGTGTATTGTACACAATCACAAGGTTGGTTAACATTTTTCATTCATTTGTTTCTGTACAGTACCTGGCATAGTTAGTGCTAAAAATCTTTCAGAGGATACAATAACTACTGAACTCTGCACTGCCCCTGGTCAGTATGTGTTTGCCTTGGTCTCTGGTACCCCTGCTTGGTGCCTCAACCACCACTACCAACAGGTAACACAGTGTTTACCATGGACCAGGCACTCTTCTAAACACATTTTAGTATTCGCTCATTTAATATTCACAACAACTTTGCCAGGTAGAAACTATGTTCCCTATGTTACAGATAAACAACTGAAGCAACGAGGAGGTAAGTAATTTGCCCAAAGGACACACAGATAAGTAGCTATAGAGATCATCTTCATCTAAGCAGTCTGATACCCATGGCTTTTAACCCAATATTTTAATACAGTGTGATAATTGCTCCAATAGAGTTGTACACAGAGTATACGTGCCCAAAGTACTAGGCTTTGACATACGTAGTCAGTGTATACCTCTATCAGAGCAATTATCACATGACATGAAAATTATCTGTGTAGACATCTACTTCCCCACCGCAAATTCATGTCTTAGTTGTCACTGCGCCTAGCACTACCAGACTCCAGTCTTTAACTGAGTTTTAAGTTAAGAGATTGGATAACAAAATACCAGTTCTATTCCTTGGGCTTGTACTTCATATTTTTAACATTGGTGCTTCTGTTCCTGTGTCACCATTTTCTAAGACCCATCTCTTCAAAAGGCAAGATCTGCTTCTCAAATTGCACTATTTCCCTAGAGATGTTGGCCAGACCCCTCAGACTGCCTTAGGCACATTCTTGGGAGTCCTGAAACACCAGAGAGACCCACACCACCATTCCTGCTGAGGAAGGCACTGGCAATACGGCTCCCACCCCCCGGCAGCCACCAGCATGGATCAGTGGCTGTTATCAGGAACGTGGAGTAACTTGAGCCACCTGCCAACCCATCTCTCAACTGCTAAGACAGGCGCTTTCTGCTATCGAGTTGCACAAATGCCTGGAAACCTTACACCAGGTGTGAAGGAAGAAGCAATAGGGGAAACACCACAGCATCTGGTGCCCCACCTGCTTCCATTCACTGCATGGGGCCAAAGACTGAGCAGGATTCACTCACTCATGGCAAAGCCTTGGGACCATAAGGACTGTTCGGTGAGATTAGCATCACCATATAATGGAGGTCAGCATCCATCTAGAGTGCAAGACACATCCCCACTGGCCTCATTCTCCAAACAGCTAAAATGCTACTTCCTCTCTAATATCTTTGTAAAGACCAAGTTCCACTGCAGAAGCTAACTCCAAAAAGTACAGTTTTACTTCATACCTTTAAATGCAGAAATCTCTAAAGGTTAACGTAGCTAGAGTCAAGCCTAAGCATGCAATCCTTAATGCTACGTCTGAATCAGAATCCACTGTCTAGTAAACAAAAGAAAAATATTCTGTGTTTGTTGAACCCTATCTATTTATTTACTCTGCACCAAGTCTCAGTGCCAGAGTGGTCATATCCCAAGGATGTAGAGTATCCCCTTGGTCCTGGGCTTTCCACAAACACAGGGGGGTTAAGTGAAACCAACAACAATTATGGCTGCTGAGACACAAACACCTACTAGGAACTAAACCTTCCTTTCTCACAATTCAACACCAGACTTGGTTCACTGAACTGCCTCCTGACAGCAATGACATTCAATCAAAATAAACTGGACATTCTGTGTGTCTGGTATAGATGTGTCTGGTATAGAAGATGTCATACTGAATAAAATCACATTCCAGTAAGATACTATGTGCAATGACTCAAGGCAGATCCTGAGTATCATTACTAACTCAATGACAAATAGGATATCTGAACCAAGGGCCCTTCTTGCACAAAAAGACAGGGTCAGGAGCAGCTGACTGGGACAGGGGTAGGCTGAGGATGCCTATCTTTTGCCCAAACATCTTCAAAGGTATCATCAGTCAGAGATCTGTAGGGCATTCACATAAAAGAATTGAGATGCAGATTAGGTCTCCGAAAATAAAAACCTGAAACATTAAAAAAAAAGAATGAAAATTAGGTCTCTGACTCTGTGATTCCATGAAATGCAGACTCCCACTTTATGAGGTCCTATGCCAATCAGGGTCATCCCTACCAGAGACGTTTATTTTTTTATTTTTTTTCAGAGACGTTTAGACATAGCTATCTCAGTAGCCCATGATAGATAGATCCTAATTCCAGAAACCTAACAAATTTTTTTAAAAAATCTACACACTGCTATGATCTCCAAATACAGAGGAAAGCAAAGTATAGAAAATATGCATATTAATAACCATTTGAGATTTTGAAAGGGAATAGAGAAAATACTATCTAGGTACTACTTCTGAAAGGATACTCAGACAACTAACCATGCTGGTTCCCTCCAAGGAGAAAACTAGGTAGTTGGGGAAAGGCAGAGACTTTTTACTTTTTTGTGTATTTTTAATCATTCACCATGTGATTATATGCTTAAAAAATAAATGGTAAGTGGGGGGCAGGGAAGACGACTCCACATAAGAAACCCTCAGAGAAACCATAGCAGGATACTAAGAAAGACTAAGAAATGAAAGATTCTACTTAGACCTAAAGCCAAAGGTTTGAGCCTACTGCTCACTGTTATACACGCTCTCTGAGCCTGAAATAACTGAAGTGAGCACATCATCTCCCTTACCTGACTGAAGCAGGGAGCTGGTCAGATAACTCCCAGATGCCTTCAGCTCTCATTTCATACCTACCCACCATTATCAATCCATTGATTTATCTATTGCTGATCTATTATCTGATCAATAGTAAAATTAGAGATGGGATACTTTGAGGCAAAAAACAAGCAAACAATAACAAATTACCATACACAGAGCAACTAATTATCCTACTGAATCTCCCCCAAATATGAACTACTGGAAAGTGAGACAAACACATGAAGCATCTAACACAATGCTTGGCACATACAAGTACACACTAAATTTTAGCAAAATCCCAATTCAAAACAAGGCTACTTTCTGTGCTTGGTGCAGTAGCAGCAGGCACACCATCAACAGGCAGACCCCACACCAGCAACTTCGTGGACCTGTCTGTGCCATGCGGCAGAAATACTCCTGGTTGGCACCAAGGACCACACGTCCATCAAGAGGAACGTGGCAAGGCTGACAAGGTCACAGGCAGGCTCCACAGCCAGTTCAAAACCTATGCTATCTGTGGGGCCATTTACAGGATGGGTGAGTCAGATGACTCCATCCTCTGACCGGCCAAGGCCAATGGCATTGTTTCAAAGAACTTCTGACTGGAAAGAATCATGGATGTGGAATATTTGTCATTAATAAATAGCAAAATTGGAAGGAAAAAAAACCCACTGGGTAGATGCAAATTACTAAAGAAACTGGGGATCAGTGTTGACTTCTACATTAATCAACTGTTAGGTAATGGACAAAATGCTTTCAATATTAAATATATGTCTCATGAAAACACTGAAGTTCATGTTTACTATTCAATCTTTCTCAATCATACCCTTCGGTCTTAGGGGCACAAGGCCCAAAGAACAGGCACTGAATAAAGAGCCATTAAAGCTGGCAGAAGCATCAGTCTGGCTGCTTCCTAGTCATGAGCTTAGAGAAGTTTATCTTTGCCATCTGAAAAATGGGAAAAAGAATCATCTATCTTTTGGGTTGGTTGTAGGGAATAAACAAGAACTGTATCAAAGCATTTTATAAACTATAAAACATAATACAAACTTAATTATTGTATATTACATGCAATCTTAGTCACCAAGCTCCAAATCCAGAGACGGCGATTACAGAAAAAGCAACAAAAATTATTAGAAAGACTTTTACAAATTCCTATAAAGACTGATTTATTTTTTCAACAAATACTCACAGGGTTTTTATTATAATACCTCTCTGACAGTTATGGAGAAGCCAGAGATACAAAGACTAAGAGACTGTTCCTGCTTTTAAAGAAAGTCCAGGGGAGCCTGGGTGGCTCTGTCAGTTAAACATCTGACTCTTCATTCCGGCTCAGGTCATCTCAGGGTCCTGGGATCAAGCCCCATGTGTGGCCGGCTCCATGCTCAGTGGAGAATGTACTTGAAATTCTCTCTCTCCTTCTCCCTCTGCCCCTCCCTCCCATGCTTTCTTTCTCTATCTCTAAAAAATAAATAAATCTTAAAAAAAAAAAAAAAAAACAATTGGGGTACAAGAAAATAAGGCTTGGTAATTATAATAAAAATAGCTATTATATATTGAACATCTATTATGTCATACCCTGAACTAATAAAAAGCACATTATACACATCATCTTTTTTTTTTAAGATTTTATTTATTTAAGAGAGAATGTACACAAGAGAGCACAAGCAAGGTGAGGAGCAGAGGGAGAAGCAGACTCCCCACTGAGCAGGGAGCCTGATGTAGGGCTCGATCCCAGGACTCCGGGATCATGCCTTGAACCAAAGGCAGATGCTTAACTGACTGAGCCGCCCAGGCACCCCTACAGCATCTCTTTTAATTCTTACACTAATCCTATAGTATGTTTCACAAGGGAAGAAGCTGAGGCTTAGAAAGTTTAAATAACTTAGCCAAGATCATACAGCTGTGATATGGAAAAGCCAGAGCTCCACCTCAGCTCTGTCTGCAAGCCCATTCCATTATTTATAATCTTGGAGTGGGGAAAAAGTTTTTTTAAGCAGGACACACACCCCAGAACCCATTCATGAAAACGCTACTAGACCGTGTTACATTTAAAAAAAAAAAAAAAGTTAACCTTGGGGCACGTGGCTAGCTCTGTCAGTAGAGCATGCAACTCTTGATCTCGAAGTTGTGAGTTCAAGCAGCCCCACGCTGGGTGTAGAGATTACTTAAAAATAAAAAATTTAAAAATAAAAATAATTTTTTTAATCTTAAAAAAACAAAAAATAACTTCTGGTAGTCAGTGAAAATAGCAGTGTGAACAAGCAGGCAGAGAGTTTGCTAGCATCTGTGTGGAAAAAAAGGAGAGGAATAACACAAGAAACCAACAACGGGGGGTTATTTGTTTAATGAAGAGGTACAGAATACTTGA
This sequence comes from Canis lupus dingo, assembly GCF_003254725.2. Taxonomy (NCBI): domain Eukaryota; kingdom Metazoa; phylum Chordata; class Mammalia; order Carnivora; family Canidae; genus Canis; species Canis lupus. The sequence continues at coordinate 28,993,935 of NC_064252.1, read as the reverse complement.
GGAACCCAGCTCTTCAATAAATACATTCTTGTAAATTTAGAGCTGCATCTGCTTGTGAAAATTAAAATGTGATAGTTCAAATTTTGTTTAACTCTATTCCAAAGTTACTTGATTCTCCTCTTCTCAGCACAATGACACCTATCTCCCATGTCTCAAAGAGCAATCAATGGAAAACAGCTTGGGACACTCTGAATTACAAGTTCCTCACCTAAAACAGGATACTGGACCAGTTAGGCTTTTCTCTTATATTGGAATTAATACTTTTTTTTTAACTGAAGTATAGTTGACAAGTTGTTTAGGTTTCTTCAAACTCTAGGATAAGGTTAAGCCAAACAAGTATTTACTATTTGCCTAAAACTAACACTGAAAAAACAATTCATAGTGAAGCTCAAATTCAGTAAGGGTAAATGGTCCCTACACAAGCCCAAGAAAAAAACACAAAGGTTTCCTGAAAGAGGCTTCCCAAGAAGGATAACACTTATCCAAACTACTCCTAGAGAAACAGAAATGTGAAGTAAGCATAAAGGAAAACTGCACATACACACAGATAACATGGGTATCTGTTCATCACAGCATTTTTACACAGCTGACAAAAATCACTAATGGTCCATGATAAGCACCTTTCTGAAAGACTTCTGCTGTATGTATGCAAAATTCCAAAGTTAACCAATGGATCTCCAACGCTGTAAAACACAGATCAAAGCAAAAACGCTGCAGCAAAAAGATCTATTTGGAATCACAACAAGCAGCTAGAGACCTATAACACCAAGTAGAGGAATCAAAAAATATGTCTATAATGCATATAAGCAGTATAGATAGAGTAACTTCTAAGCCCCCACATAGACCTTTTAAATATGACCAGCAACACTTCAAAGTCCAGGATGATATCAAAATCAGCCAAATCAACTTACTCAAAGTCACAAGTCAGACTATGACCTCAAATATTAATACAACACACAAAACACACAGCAAGCCCTGCATGTCGGGATGGCACAGACTGACATATATAAAATGGCCCACATCGGTGACAGCTGCGTAGCACCTCTCCCCATTCTTCAAACAAGTCTGCCCTGGCTTTCTCACAGAGATACACAGCAGTGTTAAGACCAGAGACAAGCTTTCAAAACAGGCCCTACCAACTCCCAGTAAGCCTTGCCAAAGCTCCCACTGTGAGAGGCAGCCATTGTGGAGACTTCCTGAAGTTCCAACAAAGTCCTCAAACCCATTGTGCCGGCTATTGACAGGGACAGTGTTCCTGCCAGTCTGTATGAGGTGCAAACCAATGAGTTAAGCTTTGTGGACGCTGGGAACCACTACAAAACGTCTTCCAATTTTGCCAGGTTTTGCTTTGAAATCGCACAATCCCACCATCCCATCCCCTGGAAACCAAGAAATAGCAGGTGAAAGCTGTCAAAGCCACATATTCAGCACATTAGGGGACAAGACAGTCTGAGTAGGGGATAAGCAATCCCATCTGCAGACTCTTTTGTAAAGGACTGGGTTGGGGGGACTAAGAAACAATTCCTGCCCTTTACCCAAAAAAATTGTTTTTACTTTTTTTTTAACCCGAAATTATTACCCACCCACCTCAGAATTTTTGTGGAGTACTGAACTGCAGAAGGAAAAGAAAGGAAAATAAAACTTAAGGCTGTAAATGTAACTGTATAAAAATCCCCAGGGGAATATGACCTATGAAACTAAGCTCCATGCACAAGGGCTAACTATGCAGCTGCTTTTCTACTTGCCTAACCATCCAAGATAAATAAAGCAGGCTCATGGAAGCCCACCAACTTCCAGGAAAATGGAACCAAAGTCCTCCTGACTCAGGACAAACCACATACCCCGAAGTAAGGCCCTAAATGAAATCCACACAGGTCTGTTTTGGAAATCATTCTGGCTGGCAGCAATTAACACCCCCTCCTCCCAACAGCTGCCAATATGCAGAGGAAAAACCTGCTCAAAATAAAGCAAATGGAAGAACTTCCCATGAGCCTCTGCTCCAAAAGTGTTCCAACTCAAGCAGTAGCTGGGGCCCACATTCAAACTCCAGAGTGTCCAGGTCTGCACTTCCTCTAGTTCTACTAGTAGCATTTCTGCCCACCACCCACCACCTCCCCTAGTAAAACCCCATCACTAAGAGATTCCCATAACAACTTTGCCCATCCTTCATGATAAATCATGCCTTGCTGTGATATTTATGATTAGGATCCGACAAAATCAATTCAGCCAAAAAGAAAAATAAACAGTATGCCTCCTCAGAAACCACATGCCTGGAATAAAATATCCAATACTCAGTGCAAAATCTCTTTTCCTCAGCAGAGGAGAAACCAAGGAACCAGCCTTCACATGGGAAAAATCCCACATACCAAGGTATTATCTGAGGACTTAGATCCCTAAAAAACCCAAGTATTATGGTTGAACACACCCAAGTATTATGGGAAGTCTAAACTTCAAAGGCTGTTTCCACCCTTGGGAAGATGAGTTTCTAAGCAGTTACTCAACCATTATCATTTAGCAATTCAAAATTGTCATCTACTTCATAAGCAATATTTATCATGTGTCGCATGCCTGGAATCCCCAGCTGAAATTTCTGGATGCCACGTATGTGCAGGACACGTCAGAAGGAAGTGATATTACTGGGCACTCTCCCTTTCATTCCCTTCTTAGAACCTGCTTACCTCAGAATGCAAAAAGCCAGAGACATTATAAAGTATATCCAGTCACCTGTAAAGGGGCCCCAACTAAACTAGTAAGAGAAGTCTCAAGGCTGGAGAACAGGCAAGGATTAGACAGACAGAAGCACCAATCAGAAGCTGACAGGGAAGGAGGCAGGGAGAACAAGGGACAAGGAGAGATGATTCCTGTAAAATAAATTTATGAGTCTGTTTCCAAGGTTGTGGTTTAAAAGAACTGTATCAAGCTTCCTCGTTTTCAAGCACATCCAATGAGTGATCTGAAAAACAGCAGGCATTTTGTAAGGTGTCTCAGTTGGTATTTTTCCCATATCCACAAAAAAAAGCTGTAATAGCTTATGAAATTCATTGGTTGAGAAGGGAAAGGTTAAGGTCCACAGTTGATCAAATGGGCTTAGTCCCAAATGGTGGCAATATCTCTGAACTGCAACACTCCAGAATCTCTCAGCAGCACTGTAAAAGGCAGATCAACAGACTACTCCAATGAACCGGAACAGGTTAGCTCTAATTGCTCCTCACTTGTGTGGTTCCTCTCTTTTCCTTAACCACACCATCACAAAGGTGCTTTTTACACATACACATGTGCACTCAATTAATATCTGAGCACAGGAAACTAAACATTAGGTTGCCATGCCCACCCAACACATTCAACAGTTAAATTCCACACCAGCTTCTGTTTTCAAAGACCCCTTTCTCACCTTTAACCCTGATATCAATGGAAAGATCAGGTACTATTCACAAATCCCACAACACCCAGTCTTCACAAGAGCTGGAAAGCAGACCAAGAGCCAGACCCCCCAGGGAAAATCTGGAGAAACAATTAAAGCCATCTGCAGGCCCTACTGAGGATCAGAAAGACCAAGTTCAATTCAACAAGAATGATAGTTTCTTGACTACTGGGTCACAGACACAGCGCTAAATCCTACGGATCCCAAAGGATCCCTTGAGTATTGGTGGACCGGCAGACATTTGAACAAATGGTAAAGCAAAATGTCCTGAAAGAGCTATGGACCCAGAGTTTTAGAAACTGGCAGGAATGCAGGAGGGGATGGGAGCAGACACAAAAGGCAGCCTGGAGGAGTCAATAACCCAACTGACTCTTGAAGACTAAGCCTTACAGATGAGAGAGAGAGAGAGACGTTGAGGCAAGAATGTCAGGTAGAAAAAACAGAAACCAAAGCACAGATGTATGAATGAGCCCACGTGGCACAGCATGCTTAGAAAACTAGAAGCCCAATAACACAGACTCAGGAGTAGACTGCAGAAAATTCGATGAGGCTACAAAAGACAGGCAGAAATTAGGCCAGAAGGAGCCCAAGGGAGAGAATGGACTTTATCTGGAAGTCCAAGATGAGTTATCAAGGGTTTTTAAGCTCTTTTAGGTGGATGATTCTTAGTAGGCTGCAGGCAGGTTGGAAGAGACCACAAGAGACAAAGGCATCCCAGCTCTATTTCCACAAACCAGAATGAGAGCAAAAAGCGCCATCTATTTGATGTAATATACTTTAACTAGCAAACCCTGTACCTTTTGCAACACAACCGACATTTTCACCTACTCCTGCATCCCCGGTACCATCCAAACAGCCAGCACATATGTCAGGCACATTCCCAGGAGAGATCTTACAGGTTCCAGGAAATGTCCACATGCTCAGTGCAGGCATTGTGATAACTCACTAGCTCTTTTAGTGCTTAGCAAAGAAGCAAACCTCTCCTCTTCCTCCTCTAACTAGAAAGCCCACAACAACCAGGCCCATTCACCTCCTCCACCCAGATGACGAGCAAATTCAGTTCAACACACTGTTCATCTCTAGTAGTCCCCAACTCTGACACTTAATCAATCAGAAACGCATTAACCACTCCATGCTGATCAAGCAGTAAGCAGGAACTCAGAGTGCTGTACAGCATGTTATAAGGGAGGCAAGGGATAAACAGTTACTGCTGGGCTTTAGACACTTTAAATCATCTCAGTTACTCATTACGGCAGCTCATTAGAGTATGTATTAATTCTCCTAGTTCACAGATGTGTAATCAGAAGCTCAGATGTTAGACATCTTACCAAAGGTCATTCGTCTGCTAAGTGGAAGAGCCAGGAGTCAAACCCAAAAATGAGAAACTCTAAATAGTGTTTCTTTCACTACCCTATACTTCAAATATACACAGATATTAGATATAATTGTATACATTAAGGTTGATCATAATAATAGTAGTAACAACATTTCCTCTTTAAAACTGAGAGGGGACCCATACCGTACAATGTCAGATCGATGCCAGATTCACTCAAAATAGTCATAATTAAGTGATCACAACTGGAATCCTTAAGTGATTCTAAAAAAGATTATTAGTGAGCATTAGTGACCCAAAAATGTTCAGACTCAAATAATCAAAGCAACTTGGCTATACTCCAGAGAAATATATCAAATCCTCTATAACTTTCCCCTCAGAGTCCCTATGACAACATCTGAAAAAAACTCATGGCTGATAGCTCACTTGTGCTCTCTCCTGAGTAAGTGATTTCCCAAACGACTTTACCCACCCAAATTACAGAAATATGTCCAGGATTCACATGGCAGTTCTGATCCGATTTGACCCAACCGTGGCTCAAGCAGCTTTGCACTACCCTCCTAACTAGATCAGCGCCAACCAATGGGTTTATTCAAGCTGATCTGTGATGGATTAGATAATGAAACCTTAGCCATGTAAGCTGCCTGCTTGTACTGGGGCTGTAGGGGAGAAGAATAAGAAATTCAATACTCCTAGGGGCCACCTAAAACACCGAGTGCACTTGCCATCCCTCACTCCATCTGTTTGCTCATCCAATTACTGCCATTTCCTTCCCATCATCCCTGATGCTCTTCCCTCCGGTCTTTGAAGGAAGTACGCATAGGCACCAGAATAAAGGCGTTTACTATGCTTTACAAATGCATATCAACAAAAATTCAAGCAAAGCCATTCACTAAAATGACTGTCTTTACTGTTTCCACAAATTATGAAAGCCTGGCATCAAACTGACGGCCTGAGAGATGTCAAACTGGAGCTGTGCTGGCAACATTCTTGTTTACACGAAGTGGTGTCGTGAGTGTTTCTCCCCAATCCTGTAATCTTGAGGCCTGTCTGCACCAGTCTGTTTTATACCAAAATGAAAGTTAAATCTCTAGTTAGCTTCTGTTGTGTTCACATGTCAGAGTGAGAGAGAAAAAAACATGACAAGGTAGCTACAAAATAGGAGAGGGAGTTGGGAGACAAATTCGACTCAGGCTAATCTCGTGAGTCACCCTAAAGAATAGTCCTACTTTGAATGCAGATCTGTCCTTCTCCTTCTCAAAGACATTCCATGTGTTACGTTCACAGGCTTCATTGTGTGGCTTGAAAACAATCAGTAATTTTTAAAGTGACTGTGCCTCAGTTTCTCCATCTACAGTATTCGTGGCTCTTGTGTATTATTGGCCGAATGTCTGTGGCCCTGCAAAATTATTATGTTGAAGCTCTAGCCGACAGTGTGATGGTATTTGGGCAGGAGAAGGGGCCTTTGGGAGGTGATAGGGTGTTGGTATCAAGGGTAGGACCCCCATGACAGGATTAGTACCCTTATAAGAAGAGGAAGAAAAGAGATCTCTCTGTGTCCAGGAGCATACATCCAGAAAAGGCCATGTGAGCACAGCAAGAAGCCAGGAAGAGAGCCCCTCAACAGATAGCAAATCTGCCAGCACCCTGATCTTGGACTTCTAGCCTTCAAAATTTTAAGAAATAAATTTCTGTTGTTTAAGCCACCCAGACTTTGGTTATTTTGTTATGGTGTTTGAGGAGACTAAGACAAGGAGAAATGAAAAATTCAATTTCTGTGAGACATCAATCATGAAATTACTGGGAAGAAAAGCACATTATTGGAGCACCTGGGTGGCTCAGCTGGTGAAGCGTCTGCCTATGGCTTGGGTCATGATCCCAGTGTTCTGGGATGGAGCCCCACGGCAGGCTCTCTGCTCAGCGGGAAGCTTGCCTCTCCTTTCCCTCTGCCCCCACCAGTGCTCTAGTGCCGTCTCTCTAAGAAATAAATATTAAAAAAAAAAAAAGAAAGCACATTATTTTTATAGCTCTACTCATATGGTAGCACCATGTACAGCATCAGCAGCAAACACCCAACAGAAGTCCAATGAGACATCCACCTAGGAGAAAAGAAACCCAGAAACAAGCAAATAGAAAGACAGACTATTACAAGGGATGTAGCAACACATAGCAATCATAGGCTACCTGGAACCCCTGCCCTAAGACCAGGAAGAAAGCTTTCCTACTACCAGAATCAACCACTAATATGAACTACGGCCAAGTCCATTTCACTATACCAGATTTATGATTCAATGGTCAGAAGCAGTTAGCTGGCCATATAATAATCACACACCAATATTTTACTGACATAAAGAATTTTGCTGAAAGCTGTCAGAAATAATTAAGGTGCTCCTTGCCTTATTTATACAGCAGCTAAATTCCTAGAAAGTTACACAAAACTGTATTTTTGTTCGTCAGATTGTTTACAGTCACTACAAGAGCTGACCGAAAGCATTCACTCACCAGTATGTTTTATAAAGCCCAAGTTTCACACATATCAGACTTGCTTACATAGTGAAATGATATACCTATACCTATACCCGTAACTCATTTAGCTTTCCACCAGGCTGGAGTACAGTATTTCCAGCACCCTCTTTAACGACTAACCACATTTCTCAAATCACATTTCAATTTTCAGGTTGAATGTCTCTTCCCTCCCCCCACCCCCCCTCAGGGTTCTCTATTCCTATACTGTTTCCAGAGCTGTACTAACTCCTCTTCTGTCCACATAAAGCTTCTGAAAACTGCCCTTGAAAAGTACAATCCTTCCTCTCTCCCTCATGGTTCCTACTTAGCAGAATGATTATAACATAAGCACCACAGGCTCTCTCATGTCCTCTCTACCCCACTTTGGGAAGTAATGATTTACTCCCAAAGCTTCCTGGCCGTAACTCAACAGAGTCCAGCTTTGGAATCTACAGCCTCAAGTTGTAGTTACATTTAGTAAGCAGCCTTGGAAATTTAACCCCAGTAAAGGACTTCTTTCTTTAAAAAAAAAAAAAATAAATAATAATAATAATAATAATAATAATCCTTTGACACTCAGAAGATTCAGGAATTTCATAAACGAACTCTCACCTCTGAATTCCATGACTTTTTCCATCCCTTAATCATTAGTAAAACATAAATTTCAACTTCACAAGGCGCCGAGCACTTACTATGTACCCAAAACAAAAGATAGAACAAAGAAAATATAGTTCCCGTCTTCTAGAAGCTTACAGTCTCACTAGGGAAATAAGAATAAAACAAGGGACAACACAAGATGATGCATAATTAAGCATCAATGCAACAGGAGGCCAGAGGAGAGCCTGACTGGTGTGAACTAAGTCATGAGGTAAGGCTTCCTGGAAGGAGCTATGGCTCAAGATATGGCCTCAGAAAAATTCCATTTGTGTTAAACTATAAGAAAAAAAATATACTATTTTTTTCACATACACCATATACTAAAAGGGTTGGCTACTCTAGGTTTTTTTTTTTTTTAATTTTATTTATTTATTCATGATAGTCACAGAGAGAGAGAGAGAGAGGCAGAGACACAGGCAGAGGGAGAAGCAGGCTCCATGCACCAGGAGCCCGACGTGGGATTCGATCCCAGGCCTCCAGGATCGCGCCCAGGGCCAAAGGCAGGCGCCAAACCGCTGCGCCACCCAGGGATCCCTACTCTAGGTTTTTTTTTTTTTTTTTTTTTTTTAATTTATGATAGTCACAGAGAGAGAGAGAGAAGGCACAGACACAGGCAGAGGGAGAAGCAGGCTCCATGCACCGGGAGCCAGACGTGGGATTCGATCCCGGGTCTCCAGGATCGCGCCCTGGGCCAAAGGCAGGCGCCAAACCGCTGCGCCACCCAGGGATCCCTACTCTAGGTTTTTTAAGTGTGTATCTGTATTGGGCCTATAGGCATTTCCACACAGCCACAATCACCTTCTAAGACTACCTTTCCCCTGCTCCTCCTGCTCCAGCTCCACTCGCCTCTTCTTCTCAAGTGCACTTCTTTCTCAATGGCCCTGCACCCACAGTTCCTCCACCTGGACCCCTTCCCATCAAGTATCTGAATGGTCCATCCCCTCCCTTCACTTCATTCTAAACCCACCTATCAGAGAGGCCTTCCCTGACCATCTTCTTCACTCTCCATCCCTCCCTCTGCTTTATTTTACTATTTGGCACTTACCACCCCATAATAACAGTTGTTGATTTGTTTACTGTCTCTTTCCACGAGATTATTATTACATGAGAGCAGAGTCTTTGTTTATTGCCGTGTGTCCTAGGCTCTAAAAAAGAGCCTGGCACATAGCAGCTGCTCAATAAACATTAGTTAAATGAGTATTAAATATCAATATTAGCTAAATGAGTATTAAATAATAATTATTAGGGGATCCCTGGGTGGCGCAGCGGTTTGGCGCCTGCCTTTGGCCTAGGGTGCGATCCTGGAGATGCGGGATCGAATCCCACGTCGGGCTCCCGGTGCATGGAGCCTGCTTCTCTCTCTGCCTGTGTCTCTGCCTCTCTCTCTCTCTCTCTCTCTCTCTCTCTGTGACTGTCATAAATAAATAAAAAAATTTTTAAAAATAAATAAATAAATAATAATAATTATTATTATTATCACAATGATATAGCAAAGTGCTACAAGTGTGGGTCACTGAGTGTTAGATTCTATCTTTTCAGGAACATTACTTCTCCTTTACTCAGATTATACCTCAAATTTCAGCCTTCCCATAAAGCCTCCCTTGACCATTTCAGCAGGAATGACCTTCCCCTTCATCTAGCACAAATCCTCTGCATACTTTGGCTCTAAATTATGCAATGACTTGTAACATGCATCCACTCTAGGGTATCTCTGCTCCTGTTCCTCTGAAACTTACACACATACACACAAAACCACACATACACCCACACACGTGCACTCTTTTTTTTTTTGTCACCCAGTTTTGTCTTCTCCACCCAGACTAGAAACACCAAGTACACCTTCAGGTCAAGGAATCTGATGCCCTTTTTTTTTTTTTTAAGAGATAATTTAGAAATCATCGTGTACAAGCCTTTTCTTTTACAACTAAGGACACAGAGCCCCCCCCCCCCCAAAAAAAAGCAGGGATTTTCCCGAAGTGTACAGCTAGTTGAAGGCAGAGGGCTAGATTAATGATGATCTGAACACCTGTGTGACATGGTGTGTCAGAACTACAGCAATGATAATGCATGACCTGAAAAATAAAGATCCACAAATGCACAGAGTGAAAAAAAGATTCTCTGTGTGATAGTTCTAAGTTGCCCATTTGTACCCAAAGAGTCTAATCCAACTCCTTCCTCTGCATACTCCAAAGTCCCTATGTGATGCTCCATTTCCAGATACTACTATCCTTAGCCAGTTTGAAGCCAACCAGCAAATAATGGGCCCCACGGGGAAAGGAGAGGAAAGGGAGGGGGGAGCCTTAGAGTTAACAGTGATTGACAGAAACAATGAATGAATACAGACCCACACGAATGTAGGCACACACCAAGCGGAGGCGGTGCTCACCAGCACCCACATCCAGTCACCCCTTCTGATGAGCTCACGTTAATCCACCTCACCTGAAGTCTCCCCACGTTCCTTGATATTTTTTCCATGGCCCTGAGCTTTTACTTCTCACAATCCCTCTGCCTGACACAGTTCTGATGGAGAACAAAAGCAGGCAAACAAAACAAAAGAATTCAAAAACAAACAGCAAGAGGGTCACTTTATCCAAATCAACACAAGTAACTGAGCGGCCTCTGCAGAGGAGACCCGTAAGCACACAGCAAACATGCCAGGCTCAAATACAGCTCGGTCTCTAACACAGGAAGTCAGGCAGAGCCTTGAAAAGCAGGGAGCAGAGCACAGGAAGTCTTTTAGCACTGCAGGGATTTCCAAGAGTGGTGTAATGGAGAGAGCACAGGAATAGGAATTAGAAGAGGAGGCTTCTAGTTCTAGTTTTGCTACAAGCTAACTGGGTGGCCTTAGGCAAGTCACTAGTCTTCTCTGGACCTCTGACTCCCCATCTACAAAATGTGGTGGCTAAAACATTTTGAGGCTTGGACACTCCCCCCCCCCAAAAAAAAAAAAAAAAAAAACACACAAAGAGGAAAACTATTGACTTCCCCCGCACACACCAAAAAGTGCACGTAAACTGTTCTGCCTAAGAGTCTTCCGAGCCCATCCAGGTCAAGAACTTCTGGAAAAGATGATGTCTCTGGTCCCTTCCATCTCTAACATTCTATGATTCTAAGAGAATTAGGCAGATGTGTAAACAACGGGTAGGTGAGCTCCACCATTTCACAGCGAGTGTATTCAGAACAGAGACCAGATCCTAAAAGGTCCGAAGGCTTTAGCTCTTGCTGGAACTACGGAGTCAACTGACACCACTACGTTTCCCGCTCCCTCCGCGATCAGCCAGCTTGTCCTTGAGTCCACAACTCCGAACCCGGTCTCCCAACGGCCCTAGGAGTCTTGTCCGGCGCCCCGGGACGTTGGGCAGCGGCCGGGGGTCCTCGCCCGCGCAGGAAGCGACTGGCGTGGCGAGGCGGGGCGAGGCGGGGCGAGGCGAGGCGGGGCGAGGCGGGCGCGCTCGGCTCGGGGCTGCGGACCCCGGCGGCACGGTGCCCACCCACCGCCCGGCTGCCCGCGCCTCTCGCCGCCCACGAGCTGAGCCGCATCCCCGGGCCCTCGAGGAGCCTGGTCGCCTCCGCGGCCCTGCCCCGGCCCCGGCCCCGGCCCCGGCCCCGGCCCGCGTGCGCCGAGCGCTGCCCGAGAGCTACTTGTCGGGAGGCTGCCCGGCCCTCGACGCCCCGCGGCGGCCCCCTGGGCAACTGAGCCAGGACCCCCGGCTCCCACTGCAGCCCGAGGAGCCCTGGAAGGGGCCGAGACATGGAACCCGCCTCGACCGTGCTCGATCCCCGCCAGAACCCGCTCGGCCGCCGGGCCCCGCACCCCCCGCACCCCCGCCCCGCCCCGCCCCGCCGCCGCAGGCCCCGCCGGCCGCCTCCCACCTCCACGCGGCCCCCCGCGCCCCGCCGTCCCGGCCCCGCCGTCCCGGGGCGCCGTCCCGCGCGGTCACCTGCATCCCGCCGCCGCCGCCGTCGGCCGCCGCCTCCTCGGTGCGCGGCCGCTTGCTCAGGCCGGGCTCGGCTCCGTCTCCTCCCCCTCCGGGCACCGGCAGCTCCAGCTCCGACTCCCGCTTCATCCCCCGGGCAGCGGCGCCGGGCCCGAGCTGCGGCGGCTGCTGCGGCTGGGCGCCTTCCGCCATCCGCCCGCGCCCCCCTCGCCTCCGGGAGCCGGGCGACCCGCGACAGGCCACCTCCCCCTGGGCCTCGGCCCCGACTGTCGCGACAGGCGGGCGCGCGCCTCCCCGCCCCCGCGTGCGTGCGTGTGCGTGCGCGCGGGCCCGGCGCCCCTCGGCGGCTGGCGGCGCGGGGCTCGGCGGCTCGGGGCTCGGCGGCTCGGGGCTCGGCGCTCGGCGCTCGGCGGCTCGGCGGCTCGCGGCTCGGCGCTCGCGGCTCCGCGCTCGGGGCTCCGCGCTCGCACACGCGCCCCCGGCCCGGCCCGGCCCGGCCCCCCGCGCCCCGCCTCTCGCACTCACGGAGCTCGCCCGCCGGCCCGCGCCCGCTCCTTCACACCGCCCCTCGCCACCCGCCGGGCCGGGACGAGCTGACTGGCCGGGAGCCGCCGACCCGCCACTGTGGCAGCCCCGGGAAGGCGGGCGCAGAGAAAGGAGGAGGGAGGGACCGAGCGCTGGGACTGCAGCCCGCGCGGGAGGCCGTGGCGGGGCGGGGGCGCCGGCGGCAGCGGCGGCGGCGGCGGCGGCGGCGGCGGCGGGGGCGGGGCCAGCGCCCCTCGGCAATCTCCGCCGCCTCCGCTCCGGGCGTCCGAGGGAGGCCGGGAGGAGATCGGGGGAGCTCGGGAATCTCCGGCCCGGGCGACGGCCAGTCCTGGAGGCGCCGTGCCGCGGGCGTGCCGGCCCGCGCGGGGGGGCGGGGCCTGCGCCGGGGGGCGGGGCCACGGCCCGGGGGGCGGGGCCACGGCCCGGGGGGCGGGGCTTGAGGGGCCGAGCGCCCGGGAGGGCGGGCGGTGCGGAGCGGTGACCTGAGTCCGCCCAGGTAGCCGCCTTGGTTCCGGGCCGGGAAGGAGGCGCTGCGTGGAGGAGGAGGGCTCGCTGAAGAAAGGGATCTCGACTCGGAAGGTCCAGGAATGAAGCCACCGCTCCAGGGCTCTCTGCGGTTCTGAAACACTTTAAGAATTACTGTTATCGCTTTCTGGTCATCGTAATAACACCCGGTGCCCGTAAGAGCTTTACAGCGACGCCGGGGTGGCTCAGCGGGTGAGCGCCTGCCTTCGGCGCAGGGCGTGACCCCGGATCCCAAGATCGAGTCCTGCCTCGGGCTCTCCGTAGCAAGCCCGCTTCTCCCGCTGCCTGTGTCTCTGCCTCTCTCTTTCTCTCTCCCTCTCTGTGTGTCTCTCATGAATAAATAAATAAAAGTCTTTAAAGAGAGAGAGCTTTACAGTTCGCACCAGGTGTCCACAGACCCTTTCAAAGCTGTTGGTATAAGCAGAGTAAATACCAGGATCTCCATTTCATTGATGATGGACCTAAAGCTTAGTTAAGTCCTGTATCTAAATACTGGCGGATCCAGAGCTCAGGCACCAGATCATATTCTCCTCCTCTGCGCCTTGCTGTCTGTGCAACACTTTATTGCTTCTCAGCCTTGTGCGATTGGAGATAAATGTGCAATAGTTTTTCTATCCTACCAGACTGTAAGGACCAAGAGGGCATCTACTTCCTCTGAGTTCCACCTATGCTCTGTACATTATAGGGGTATGGTGATGCTTTGTGAATGACCTGGATTCTGCTAACTAGCTTAACCAACTTATTTCATCTCTTTGGACCCCCACTCCACCATTTGTAAAATGAGGAGATGGTTTGGATCAGTGGTTGGCAACCAGGGCGATTTTGCCCCTTCTCCTCCGTCCCAGGACATTTGTCAACATCTGGAGACATATTTGTTTGTTACAACGGAGGGATGACGGGAGTGATCCTGATAATCTAGTGGGTAGAGAGGCCAGGAACACTGTGCAATATGCTGCTGTGAACAGTTATCCAGCCCAAAATGTCAGTAATATTGAGGTGGAGAAACCCTACGTTAGATGATTTGTAAGGTCATTTCCATTTGGGCCTATGATTTGTCCTTTGAACTTGGGTTTAATCTGGCCGGTTCTGAAATAGTACAGTGGTAAAGATCCCTGCTTTGGAGTCAGACCAACACAAATTTGAATCCAAGCTTCACCACCTACTATGCTTGTGATGCTGAGCCAGTGATGACTTAAGAATTTCTATACAGAAGGGATTTAGGGCCCGCACATTGCTTGGAAAGGAGGACTAAAGGGATTGTCTTGAAGCAGAGTTTTCAGAGCAAGCACATTTTTTTTTAACCTAAGCTGTGTTATAGATCATCAATAAAAATAGCCAAATTTTAGCTCTGCCACTTATAAGTCATGTTTGCATTGTAAAAACTGCCTAGCCTCTCTATGCCTCACTTTCTTCATCCAAAAATTAAGAATACTAATAGTACCTCCCTCAAGGGATTATTGTGAGGCTTAAAGGAGTTATCACACATTAAGAACTTCAAACAAATTGCCCCAAAGTAAGTACTCAATGTTAGCTATTATTATTATTACTATTACCATGATCATTTTATTCACATTTTAAATGAGAGTGAAAAAAGTTCATGATCAAGATCAAAGACTATCAGTATCACTACTATGGGTTTTTTAATTTACATAAGATAGTTTCTTTGTGGCTGCTAGAGATTAAGCTAGGCAGACCGAGTTCCCCAAATCACCCCTTGGTGCAACCGCTGTGTTGGGCAAATCATTTTCATCAAGCCTTATATTCCTTGTTTGTAAGATGACAATAACAGTCGCAATGTTGTTCTAAGGATTAAATGAGACAAAATAGAGCACTTAGCACAGTGCCTAACATATAGTGACTGCTTAACAAGCAGTAAATATTTATCATCCAATTTGTTTAGTGATTGTAAGCTACTGGCCAGGGGCCCACGGGGCTGGAAAGAGAAGCCCAGCATCTCTTAATACTGCTACTTGGGCAGTATTAAATATTCCATTAAACTGGAAATCCAAATGCCTATGGCCTGTTCTTGAGCTGAGATAGGCAACCTCAACCTAAGTCAAGGATCCCTATTGGCAATACCCCCCACAGCTGATGGGGCTTGAGCCTGTCCAACTAAGTGTTATAGCTCTGAAGAAAAATTAGGATATTTCATGGCCTGTGGAACAACTTTTTTTTTTTTTTTTTTTTTAACATAGGGACAAGTGGTTGGCTTTCTGAAAATTTTACCTTCCAAACTGGCTTCTTAAAAATTCTCATTCCCTCTCTACCTGCCTTGCCAAAGTACTGGAATCTAAATGATGCTAGATCCTTCCTGGCCTGTTCCATGACCCAGCAAGAAATGAGATTAGTGTTATTCAAGTAGCACACACGTCCCTAAGAAAAAGAGTGGTGTAGTATAGGAATGTTTGAATGACCAGACAGAACAAAGAGAAATTGGACCCTGCCCTGTAAATAAGCATTTAGGGAGAGAGAGACTAGAAGCCTGTAACTAGTAGAAGAGGCCAGAGGCGCCTACAGTGACACAAAGACCAGATTCATTTCTTGCATATACGTCTACAGCTACCTGTTTGGAAACAGATTATAAAACATTACAGAGGATGAGGACAATTAAAGAATCTTTTCCTGGAAAGAATTTTTAGCTGCAGAAACTACTAAAGTCCTAACATTTGTTCATTTATCCATTTAACAAATATGGGCAAGAGTCTAGGATACCAAGATGAGCAGAATTGATTCCTGATATCAAGGAGCTCACATGCTGGGGAAGAAGGGATGAACAAACAGAAAGACAACTGTAACACATCATGATAAGGAAGTCCTCTCTCACAGCAGTCAAGGATATGGTCTCTGGTATCAAACAGACATAGATTGGCATCTGCCTTGGCCACATATCTGAACTTGGACAAGATCCTTGGCGTCTCAGATGCCAAGTTTCTTCATTTCTGTGACAAGCATGGTAGGTCCTAATCCAATATCCATCCTCCTCTCCTTACTTACTAGCAGAACTCCAACTTTGTTCAGAGCAAAAATCTGCTTAGCTTTAAAAAAGGAAAGAAAAAAAAAAAAGTTGAATTCTCAGGCTCCTGCTAGCTAAGGGTGACCATGTAACACCACTCCGGCCAGTGAAATGTAGGTAAGGGATGGTGTCCCTTCCCAACTAAGAAGACAAAGCCTCAAAAAGAAAAAAAAAAAGAAAAAAAAGGGTTCTTTGCCCTTCATCCTTTGCTGTTTACCCTTCCTTCTTCCTGGAACACAAATTGGAAAACAGCAGATGTCTTATCTCCACAGTGACAAAAGCCACATGCTAAGAATATTATGGACCTGCCATAGCACCCTTAGCCCATCTACCTCTAATTTATTATTATTTGAGCAGAGTAAGTTCCTGTTTGGTTAAGCCACTGTGAACAGGTTGCTACCTGCAGCCAAACTTAACTCCCAATTCATATAATCTATAAACTGAGAATAATAATAGTATCTCCCACCCCCCCCCCCGGGGTTCTTTTGAGCATTAAATAATGCATGCAAAGCACTTAACATGACACCTGACTCATAGATACACTCAGTAAATGGTAACTTAGACCTCTTTACTACTATTATTCCCCCTTATTATCCTTATTAATATGATTAATATATGTGCCAGCAGCTCTAGGAGCATATAGGAAGATGGAACTCCTCCTGCCTGGGGGAGGGAGGATAAGCTTCATTGAGAATGTTATGTTTCATGTGAGTCTTTAAAAGTGAGGAGGAGTTTTCCCAGGATATGGGTTCTGATCAAAAATAAGCAAATTCTTTTGTATCTGCAAGGGCTTAAGAGGGATGAGGTACTGTTCACCAAGAGAAACATTTGTCTAGAAGGTAACAGCACTGAAATTGGGGTCATATCACTGGGAGGAGAGTCAGTACTGGCCATGGTCCTCACATTGAGACTGGAAGAGCTAGGTCGATGCCCCAGCTAAGTGGGTGCCTAAGCCCCTAGCCGCAGGGCTATTGTGGGGCCACAGGAAATGTGTAGTCCCCCCACCCTTATCTGTGGCTTTGCCTTCCACCATTTCAGGTACCCACGACCTGGAAGCAGAGGATCCCTTTTCTCATAACTTGTCAGATGCTACATTGCAACGCCTGCATCATTCAAACTTCACCACACTTCATCTCATTGTAGTGGCATGTTATCATTTCCCATCACTACAAGAAGGGTGAGTACAGGACAATAAGATATTTTGAGAGAGAGAGAGAGAGACTACAGTCATATAACTTGTATTATACTTATTGTATAATTTTTCTATTTTATTTTTATTGTTATTAATCTCTTACCAGGCCTGATTTAGAAATTAAACTTTATTGTAGATGTGTACTAATAGAAAAAGTATATATAGTATACAGAGAGTTCAGTACTAGCCACAGTTTCAAGCATCCACTGGGGGTCTTGGAAAGTATCTCCAGTGCATAAGGGGGGACTGCTGTAAGATGTCTTATGAAAGGTCTAATCAAATGCCAGTTATTGTAAACCCAGTACTCGGGTTACCGACAACGGTCAGACAAGTTGGTGGTCTAAATCTTTGTTATTTGTAAACTCTTTGAGAATAGGAGCCTTTTCTTAATCCCTTACTTGATTTCTGCGTCCCTAGCCCTGAGCATAGAGCTTGGCACGAACATGTGGCTATTCCAACAATCCTGAAAATATTTAAAAAAACCCAGCCTTAGCTCTCACATCCCCCCTGAAAGAACATATAAAGACCCAGAGCAGAGCAGATGATCTTAGAAGCGCTGCCTTAACCATGCAGTCTTCTAAATAAAGACAGAGGCTGGGGCCTGAGTCCTTCCCCAAAATTTATCATCTCTCTAATCAGGGAGAGAAGGGTAGATATAAATAGAAGAGAGTATTTTCTACTCCAAAGCTTTCTTTTCCCAAAAAAGAAAGGCGGAGAATACCCTTGATAATTCATCGGCCAGAGGAAGCGAAAGCAGCTCCTGCCATGTGGCTGGCCGATCTGGGAGCAGATACAGAGCCTAATGAGAAACTGAGTTCAGCAAAAGAGGGACGTGTGATGTTTAGGCCTCATTAGGACTATCAAACCAGCCTTTCTGACACAAACGCCGCTATTGACTTTGACCTCACTTCCCTACCTCCCTCAGCTCATGGCATTATTGAACCTGGGTTTTTCCTATAGGCCAGAACCTTGCCAACCCTTTTGCCCTTCACATAATGTGTTTGTCTGGTTTCTATTTCTGTAGTTTGATGAAGGATGATAGCAGGGTATTGAGTTGCTGTTTTTCATTTAGTGCAGTCACCATGCTCACCCTGCCCCTACCCCCACCCTGCTCTCAAGTCGGGCTTCCATTGTCTGTTTTGTGCTCTGTCCTAGGTTTGTATTGCTTTCTTACAGAGTGGGGAAAGACATTTTATTTTATTTCCCAGGCCCTAGTATACATAACCTCATGGATCCATCTTTCCCGTGGAGATGTAAGGTGTTTTGAGATTGGGAATGATCTCAGGAGGGAAAGATAGGGAGGGTTCAGCTATTCACAGAGCCCCTGACATGCGCTGGGCCCTGAACTAGGGGCATTTTTTTTTTTCTTTTTTTTTTTTTTTTTTTGGTATTTAAGCCTCACAACACATTCTTGATGCAGGTAGTATTACATCTCATTTTACAGATGAGAAAACTGAGATCCAGAGAGGTATAAGGACAGACTCAAGGTCACACCTGATGGTTGGTGCCAAAGGTCCCCATACTCCAAGTCCACTGCCCCTCCCAAGCCTCCCCATGTCTCTGTGGATGTTTTAGGGTAGTTTAGTTTGGGTGAGTACAAATCTTCTAAGGAAGAGGGAACAGAAAAGTCTTAACTTTTTGTTCTCTGAGACAGAACTTAACTGTCATGATCCTACCTTCCACCTGAGCATTAGCCCCTGGCCCTCTGTTTCGTTGTCCCTACCAGCACCTACTCAGGTGTCTTTCTCCAGGTCCCTATCTGCCATCTACCTTGATCCTGCTGGCCTCCACTGAGCTGCCTTGTCTGCTCTTCCAGAGTGCCGCTGACCTAGAGCCTCTCCAGGAAAGGCTCTGTCTGAGGCTTCGCACCTCTGCTAAGGTCACAGAAAACTCTAATTGTTCCCACACTGCTCTGGGGTCTTGGGAACCTCTGAGAGGCTGTCTCTGGCCTCTGCTCTGTAGACACCCTGAGGAGGCATCAGTACTCCTCATACCCTTGTTGCAAATGTGTCCCCCCATCCAGGGTCTCTGATGGGGACAGCAGGCATAGACCTCCTCTCCCTACAGAGTCACACCCACATAGAGCTCTGTGTCTCTGTGTCCTCCCTGGGGCTCCTTCGAGGAGGAGGTAAGAGACAGAGATCCTCAAAAGATGCAGCTCTGTTCCCCTTGACAGCTCACCTCTCAACTCAGCCCTTGCTACCTCTGTTCTCCTGGGAGAGGAGGCAACGCTGGTCCCGGCTGATTCTGATTCTGGGGAAAATCTCTAGGTTGCATGGAGCATTGATTGCATGATCAGAGTCATGGAAGGGTTAGACTATGGGAGTTCAAGAGACCAGACTTTTGAAACACAGAGACTTTTTATCTCAAGCCATGTGTTTCAAAAGTCTATTTTGAAATTCAAAAGCTCGGTCCTGACTCTTCTTTCTCTTTACAGTTCCACTGTAACAGTCTTACTCCTGAAAGAAAGAGAAGGTGTGAATAGTGGGAGGTACCTGCAGAAGGAGGAAGAGAGAACATGAGCTAACATTTCAAAGGCAAAAAAAAAAAAAAAAAAAAAAGGCAAAGACCATCCCTGCACTGTTTCCTCTTTCTGCCAACACAGGGAGACAGTGCCTAGCCTCCTCTGCAGTTGGGATGGAGACGTGTGCCAACATCCTGGCCAACGGTATGTGAGTAAAAGTGATAGAGGCCACTTATAGGCCTGGCCCCTGAAAACATCCCTGCTGACCCTCTGGCTCTCTTTCCCCCTATGCAGTAGCTGTGGAGGTCACCAGCTAAAGACAGTGACATCACAAGAGGGAAGGAGCCTGGGTGCATGAGTTGTCAACTGGAGGAGAACTGCTTATATAAGACACTGCCTTGCCAGCAACAGACAAGAAAGAAATAAAGCTGAATTGTGTTAAGCCACTGAAGTTTGGGCCGTGTGTGTGTCTGTGTATATTTTATAGCAGGTTATATACTACTTACTCTGAGAAAATACCTAAATATTGTTCTATCTCATAATGAATGTTTAAAAGATCAGAGATTAGGAATCAGAAGTGTAACCATTTTGATTAAAGCCTATGAAATTAAAGGTGCGTAAAATGACACCAATTTGAAGAAAATACTAAGTATTATCTTTGGATAACATTCAAAGCCTGATGTCAAAGGAGAGTGATGAGAAAGGAAACAAGAACAAACATCTCCATAATACCTGCCATACCGAGATGTTTTTTAAGTAATGATTGAATGAATACAGCATCCCTTAACTTATCAACTCTGGTTTAAGCCCAGGAAGTTGACTCTTGTAGGTTTTATGGGGAAGAACAAAGGAGGTAGAGATGAAGAAAAGAGAAGAAAAGGAAAAAACAGTGAAAGGCAAGGTAGAAATAGGCGTGTTCCTCTCCCTGTTCCCATTTTTCTGACTTAACAGTGCTTTCAGCCAGAACCCCTGTGATGTTGCCCTCTGCGCGCTCACAGAGTAAACACACAAGTAAAGTTGTCATTGCCATTTGTTATTGATGTTAATGTACAATATGAAGCTGAGGGGCGCCTGGGGGGCTCAGTGGTTGAGAATCTGCCTTTGGCTCAGGTCATGATCCCAGGGTCCTGGGATGGAGCTCCACGCTAAGCAGGGAGCCTGCTTCTCCCTCTCCCTCTGCTATTCCCCCTGCGTGTGCTCTCTTGCTCTGTCAAATGAATAAAATCTTAAAACAAAAAACAAAATGAAGCTGAGCATGAAAAATGCCACAGTGCAAGGCAGGCAAAAGCCAGTAAGGTGGAAAAAGCCTTTGGGGAGGAGAGGGTGAGAGGCAGAGGGAGAAGGAGAGAAAGACTCTTAAGCAGGCTCCATGCCCAGCCCAGAGCCTAATGCCAGGCTCCATCTCAGGACCCTGAGATCATGACTTGAGCTGAAACCAAGAGTCAGATGCTCAACCAACTGAGCCACCTAGCCATCCCAAAAAAAAAAAGCCATTTTATTCGTGGAACCATGCAGAGACTTTGGGGGCTAACAGGGGCTCACTAAATAGCACCTCTCTTCTCTATCAGGTCAGGAACCAATTTAAAGATGGACACAAGAGACAGACAGAGGAAATAAAAATGTTTGATTTATTACTGATAAACACAAGGTTTGAGTGTACAGCCAAAGGGATGTGCTGTGAATCTCCACTTCTGAATGAGACATGCTCAACCACCAAGCCACAGGCATAGCTGGAAAACCACAAGCTGTCCCTGCAGGGACAGACCCCTCGCTGCATGGGGTACACAGCTAATCAGAAACCCCTGCTCTCAGGGTCAAGCAGATCTGAAGAAAGAGTAAGGACGGTGCTGAGCCAAGCCACGTCCAGTTTTTCTTCCCTAGTCCCCAATCAGATAAATCACTCCTTCTATTAGGAGCCAGCTAAGGTATGTGGCAGGAGGCAATATCTCTAAATTCTCGGTGGCTTACAACCACGAAGATTTCTTGTTCATATATCCATTGTGGGCTGGCAGTATGTTGTCTTCACTCTGAGACCCAGGGTGATGGGCTGTTCTGTGTCTTGGTCATTACTGTTCTGTGGCAGAGGGAAGAGAGGAGGGCAGTGGGCCCCATGAAGGAAAAGGCACACCCGTATTCTCTCATTCCATCGGCCAAAGCAAGTTATGTGGCCAAGCCTGCCCTCAATAGCTCGGGGATGTTTAATCCTTCTGAAGGGAGCGGCAATAAATTTTTTTAATAAGAATATAATGACTACATTCCTTCTCCCTTGGGGAAACTGAAGACGTGGGATTCATTTTTCCCAATCTGCACCCAAAGGCCAAAAGAGAAGTAGCAGATGCTGTTGTGGCCTACCTTGAAAGTCACCTGTGGGTTCTGCTGACAATTCCCACACATTCCACACTTGTCACTTGCTCCCTAACTGGAAAGAAGGGCTTTCTTTGGTTGCAGGAATATGCCTGCCTCATTGAGCCAGGATTTCCAGGAGCACCCCTTAGCCAAGGGCACCCCTTAACCAAGGAGAAACAGAAGTTGGTGTATAAAGTTCCCATCTTCCTCATCTCTTTGTAGGACAATTTTGAGGTATTTCTACACAATCCCTCAAAGCATCCACAATGGGAGTGAGTCCCAGTGGCCTACAATGTTAATTTGCTCATAAACGTGCCTTTTTCTCTCCTTTTTTTCTTAAAGATTTTTTTATTTATTTATTCATGAAAGACAGAGAGAGAGAGGGAGAGAGAGAGGCAGAGACACAGGCAGAAGGAGAAGCAGGCTCCATGCAGGGAGCCCAATGCGGGACTCGATCCCAGGTCTCCAGGATCAAGCCCTGGGCTGAAGGCAGCACTAAACTGCTGAGCCACCTGGGCTGCCCCTCTCCTTCTTCTTCCCTGTCTTCCTTCCCTGCTGCTTCACTGTGCTTCCTGGGGTCATGACCCAAATAAACCACTGCACTCAAATCCCTGGGTCAGGATCTGTTTTGAAAAAAAAACCCAACTGAAACAGGGAGGGATGTTCCTCCTATGAGAAACCTATTTCCTAATCTCTCATGGTTCTCCAGCAGTTCTTCTGCCTACTTAGGTTCACAGCACAAAACACAGCATGGATGCAAAACTAGTCTTGAGCAATAACTGACACCTACCTTCCTTTCTTCCAGAACAGCCACCTCCCAGTGATATACCCAAATGACCAATGTTAAGGGAAAGAGGAGAGGCACCGCTATGTGTTCTCTGGGCCTTCTAGAAAATGTGGAATGGTTCCTTCAACACATACGTGCGAGTCGACAAGAAAGGTGATGTTGCAGACATGAAGGGAATGGGCACTATTCAAAAGGAATGCCCAACCCCTGTTACCATGGCGAAACAGGAAGGGTCTTCGATGTCACCCAGCATGCTTCTGGCATTGTAGTAAGCATACTAAGGGCAAGATTTCTGCTAAGAGAATTGGTGTCTATATTGAGCATATTAAGTGTTCTAAGAGCCGAGAGAGCTCCCTGAAATGTGGGAAGGAAAATTATCAGAAGAAAAGAAGGAAGCCAAAGAGAAAGGTACGTGCACTCAACTCAAGAGCCAGCTTACCCACCCAGGGAAGTATGCTTTGTAAGAACCAACAGAAAGGATTCTGAGCCACTGCTGAGACTCTTCCTGATGAATTCATGGCTTAATAAGTGTGAATACGTATTTACATATGTACATCTATAACCAACCAACCAACTTCCAGACTATAGAAATAAATAAAATAATTAACATTTGCATACCAAGCACTCTCTTTTTTTCCCCTAAGATTTTATTTATTCATGAGAGACATAGAGAGAGAGGCAGAGACATAGGCAGAGGGAAAAACAGGCTCCCCACTGAGCAGGGAGCCTGATGCGGGACTCGATCCCAGGATCCCAGATCACCACCTGAGCCAAAGGCAGATGCTCAACCACTTAGCCATCCAGGTGCCCCACCAAGCACTCTCCTAAACTGAATCTCTCTTATTTATTCTCAAAATAACCAAGTAAGGTTGGTATCATATTATCATCCTCAATTTTGTGGATAAGCCAAGTGGGGCTCAGAGAGGAGTCTCCTCCAGGCACTGCCACGTTTTGGCCGTCCAGTGCCAGCTCCTCTAGCTCTTGTGGGGAGGCTTCTGGCTTCTTGTCAAACCACCTTGACTCTGTGGCCATCTCAGCTGGTGTCAGCCAGCCACTGCCTTAGACATCCTGGTGCCTCTCTTTCTTTCCAGCCTGTCATTTAGGATTTCTCAACTGTCCCTCCATATCCATCATCATGTCTCGTACACAGTTCATTCACATTCAACAAACGCTGAGCGGCTTCTAAGAGGCAGGATTACTGTAAGTGCCAGAGACATGAGGGTACAGAGGACAGACCAGATCCTTGCTCCCATAGAGCTTATATTCGAGTGGGGGGAGAGACAGAAAATAAACAGTAATAATGTTGGATAGTGGTAGAATCAGAAAAGGATGACGGGATTGAGGGACAGTGGGGAGTTAGGGTTTTGTTTTGTTTTTTATTCATAGACACAGAGAGAGGCAGAGACACAGGCAGAGGGAGAAGCAGGCTCCATGCAGGGAGCCCGACGTGGGACTCGATCCAGGGTCTCCAGGATCACACCCCGGGCTGCAGGCGGTGCCAAACCACTGTGCCACCAGGGCTGCCCGGGGAGCTAGGTTTGATTAGGAGAACAGAAAAGGCATCTTCTCTGAGAAGGTCACTTTGAAGCTAAGAGCTCAATGACAAGAAGGTGCCAGTCATGGAAAGAGTTGGAGGGAGACTAGTCCATGCAGAGAGAACAGCAGATGGAAAGGCCTTCAAGGGAATACCGGCTTGAGGAGATAAAACTAGGAGGGTGTTAATAATAACACTGGGCTTCGGCGGTGTACATCTGTCAGAGGCAGGCACGCTGGAGTTCCATGCCTTGAAGAGTCAATCCAATCACAGCTCCTTACCCCCCACCTACATGAGCTGATTCTCTCTCGACACTGCTTGGAATGTGGAATCTGTTCCACTCCCAACTTTGGTGAGATGAATTGCTTCTTTATGACCCCACGACAGCACTGTGGCCCGTGCCACTGGCATGGCACCGCAGGTCTGCATCAGCTGTCTGCCTCCCTCCTAGACGAGGGGTTCTCAGGGAGCTGGAATCCCTCTCCCTCTCTCTCTCCTACTCTAACCTTTGGAAATGTGCAGGACACAGGGCGGATGTGCTAAGCATGCTCCCTTAGCACTCGGCAGCAGTTCCGGCGAAGCGTTTCACACGTTGTTCCTTATTAGCATGTCTGTCTTCCCCTCCAGCTGTACATCCAGGCGCAAACTCAAATGCCCACAGAGTCAGGCAGGGAGTGTAGGACTGCACAAGTGATGACGGCTGGGGAAGAAATGGAAAGCTAATTTTCATATAATGTCAGAAATGTAGATTTTTATGTGAAATCTCCAGATATTTAAATGCTGGCAACTAATTATTTGGAAAAGTTAACTGAGCTCTCAAGTGCATTTTAACTGCATTTACGATAAAATACATTCTAAGTGCATTTTATCCATACTGGTATTCTCAGTGTCCCACATAACAAATGACAAAGAATCACTGCTCAATAACATTTGTTGAATGAATGAATAAATGAAATAAACTTTATGGGAATTAATCATATCAGCTCTTCTCACTGGAGTCTATCTAAGGCTTAAATTGTCAGGACTTGGCTTAGCCGAAATTGGATTCCAGATGAAATGTAGGGTGGACTTCATTTTCATCATTACGTCGTGTGATGGGATTCCAGTTTGTTTTTCTTATTGCTCCACTATCCCAAATGACTCCAGTGGCCCTGGGGTTTTCTGGGCAGGAGATCAAATGTCTTCAAAGCAGGCTCAGCTGGGTTGATACACTCATCAGACAGACAACTCAGGAGTAAGTGCTTAGAATTCTACATTAGTAGAACCATAGAAGGTTAACACTGGAAGCACTCTTAGCCATCTCCTATGGACTAGCCTCTAGCTGGGTAGCCCCAATTAGCTGATGAAGAAACTGATTTGCAAAGCAAGGCACCCAAAGTCATGTGACAGCACCCCCCCCACCCCCGCCCCCAAGTCATGTCTCCTCCCTGCACTGATCGCTTTGGTTCTGCTCAGAAGAGGCCATATGCACTCATCTCTCATCATTGCTAAGGCAGTGAGCAGCAGCCTTTGGGAGAAACACCCACATGTGTCAGAAAGCCCTCCAGACTGGTTAAGAAAGTAGGCTGGCTACACACTCTTGGACTAACACCAGGACTACTGCCCTGAAAGGGTTTCCAGAGAAACAGAATTAGGTTGAGCACAAATCTTCTACTATCAGAAGTCCTTCTGGGCTTCTGGAGACGTGCTTCAAGGGGAGGGGCTGGGTCTTTCTTATTTGTGTATCACCAACAGCTCCTGGCAGAAGGCTTTCTGCAGAGCAGGCACCGAGTTATGTATTTGTTGAGTAGTGCTTGCTATGTGCTGGTCATCGTGCTAAACAGTGGTTCTCAAAGTAGAGTCCCAGGCACTCCTGGAGGCTCCTCAGGCCCTTTCCAGGGCTCACCAAGGTCAAAACTATCTTCATAACAATACTGAATGTGACTTCACCTTTTTTCACTCTCATTCTCTCACAACTGTATGTGGAGTTTTCCAGAGGCTACCTAATGTCTGTGTGCTTTTGAGTCTTGTGTTTTGACATTTTCTCAGTTTTAGTTTCAGACATGGAAAATGTCAATAGATACAACACACATAAGCAAGAGTTTTTTGAAGTCTTCAATAATATTTAAAAGCATAAAATGGGCCTCGGAACAAAAATTTTGAGACCCACTATTAGAAGGTTATGAGTATCATAAGAAAAAAGAAAAGTAAATCAGGATAGAAGAATTGGAAGAGTCCGAGGATGAGGGGCAAGTGATGGAGGCAGGGAAGTGGTGATGGGAAGAGGAGGGGCAGCTTACAATACCAAATAAGGTGATACAATTAAGAAATAAACCTATAAACAAATATCTAATTTCCCTGCGTTGCCTTTAAAATCCCTTCATTGGGCAGCCCAGGTGGATCAGCGGTTTAGCGCCGCCTTCAGCCCAGGGCCTGATCCTGGAGACCCAGGATCGAGTCCCACATCAGGCTCCCTGCATGGTAGAGCCTGCTTCTCCCTCTGTCTGTGTCTCTGCCTCTCTCCCTCTCTCTCTCTCTCTGTGTCTTCATGAATAAATAAATAAAACCTTTAAAAAAATAAAATCCCTTCATTTATCGTAAACTTAAAATTTTTATTGCAGGCAGCTGGGTGGCTCAGTAGTTGAGCATCTTCCTTCAGCTCAGGGCATGATCCCGGGGTCCTGGAATTGAGTCCTTCATGGGGCTCCCTGGAGGGAGTCTGCTTCTCCCTCTGTCCGTCTCTGCCTCGTGTGTGTGTGTGTGTGTGTGTGTGTGTGTCATGAATAAATAAATTAAATCTTAAAAAAAAAAAAAAGATATTGGTTAAAAGGGCACCTGGATAGCTCAGTTAAGTATCTGCCTTCAGCTCAGGTCTTGATCTCAGGATCTTGGGATTGAGCCCCATGTTGGGCTCCCCACTGAGCAGGGAGTCTCCTTCTCCTCTCCATCTGCCAGGTGCTCCACTCATGCTCTCAGTCTCTCTCTCAAACAAACAAATAAATAAATAAATAAATAAATAAATAAATAAATAAGAAATTGGTTAAGAAATAAGATTACTTCTTCTGGTAGCTTAAAAACTCCACCCTGAGAGGTGCCTGGGTGGCTCAGCCAGTTAAGCATCTGCCTTAAGCTCAGGTCATGATCCCGGGATCCTGGGATCGAGTCCCGGGTCAGGCTCTCTGCTCAGCAGAGAGTCTGCTTCTCCCCCTCCCTCTTCCCCTGCTCGTGCTCTCTTGCTCTCTCCCTCTCTCAAATAAATAAATAAAATCTTAAAAAAAAAATCCCACCCGGAGCCCCTACAAGACAGCATTGCTCTCCTCACAGAGGTAAGCCCTAGTCTGAATCTTAAGTATTCCCTCCCACTTCTTGGCAATCCTCCATCTGCATGTGGCTATGTGTTTATCCGTAAATACATTGTTTACTTTTGCAAAAGTGGGAAGCAAGCTCAAGCCAATGTAGGGAAAGGGTAGTATTGCTACTAATAGACGAAATCTCCCAGGAGACAATGACCTGGACTCAGGGTGGGATAGCAATGTGGCTCCTTATTCACAAGGGCAGCTTCCAGGGAAGTCAGTGGGTGTTACCAGGGCATCTGAAAGGGCTGTAGGGTTAGCCATGACAGAAATGCATTCACAGGGAGACAGTGACTCTATTGGTTTTGTTTTTGCCTTGCTTCTCAGCTCCACCACCTCTCTCCAGGCCTTGGGAATGGGTCGAAGCTGTATACCCTCACGCAATTGTAACACTCTCAGAGAACCACTGGAAGAACAGAAATTCCTCAACTTCTGGCCAAAGCAACTCTGATCTAGAAAACACTTGGCGTTCTGCTTATCCAGGCTTTCTCTTCTTCAAGCTAGGACCCTGCCGATAATGCCCCAAACACATGTCTGTATGCTGAGGCCCAGGACTCTAGATGGCTTGAACTGGTTGCTCTGAGTCTGAGGCATGACTGTCACTCTCTCATGTGATAGGTCTCCTGTTTACTGAACCCACATCTTCCCACTTAGTGGCTGACATTCTCTGTTTTGGTGGGGCTTATCCTGCAGTAGCTTTCTGAGGAAAGTTGCACTGGAAAGTATTTGGGGATTTTAGATAGCTGAAGATGTTTTTGTCAAACTTACATAACTGGCTTATACCTTCACTGAGAATAGAATTCCAGATTAAAGACTATTTTCATTCAGACTTTTGAAGGCACTAGGCCATCCTCTAGCCCTGAGAGTTGTTATGAGACATCTGGAGCTGTTCTGTTTTTTGTTTTGTTTTGTTTTGTTTTCCCTCTGGAAGATGTCAAATCTTGTCTTCCTCGGTATTTTGGAATTTTAGTGATGCACCTTGATTTGGGTCTGTGTTCATCCATCACAGGACACAGGGCCCTTGGGTTTGGAAACTTGCATTCTGCAGAATTTGTTGAGATTTTCCCAAGTGATCCCCTCCTCTCCACTTTCCCTGCCCTCTTCTTCTGGAGCCCCTGCTAATCTGCTATTGGATCCCCAGTCCGGACTTCCACTCATCGTGTTTGTTTCTGGCTTCCACGTCTTTGTCTAAATTCTCAGGTGTTTCTCCAACTTGATCTTCCAGCTCTTTTACTATTTTTTTTTTAAAGATTTTATTCATTTATTTGACAGTGAGAGAGCACAAGCAGGGGGAGCATCAGGCAGAGGGAGAGGGAGAAGCAGGCTCCCCACCGAGCAGACAGCCCGATGTGGGACTCGATTCCAGGACTCCAGGATCATGACCTAGGTGCTTAGCCAACTGAGCCGCCCAGGTGCCCCTCTTTTACTATTTTTATCTCAACACACTTATCTTTAATTTCTAAAGCTTTTCCTAAACCTTTGAATGTTTTATAAAGCTCTCCTATTTTTGTTTTGGTTCAGGGATGCAATAATCTTTTCTCATCTCCCTGATGGCATGATGCTTTAAAAACAAAAACAAAAACAAAAACCCACCTCCCAGCACCTGGGTGGCTCAGTTGGTTAAGCATCTGCCTTCACCTCAGGTGATGGTCCCAGGGTCCCGGGATTGAGCCCTGCATCAGGTTACCCTGTTCCAGGGGGAATCTGCTTCTCCCTCTCCCCCTGCCTTATACTTCCCCTGCTTGTGCTCTCTCTCTGTGTCAAATAAATAAAATCTGGAGTGCCTATGTAGCCCAGTGGGTTGGACATCTGCCTTCAGCTCAGGTCATGATCCTGGGGTCCTGGGATTGGCCCTGCATTGGGCTCCCTGCTTAGTGGGGAGTCTGCTTCTGCCTCTTCCACTGCCTGCAGCTCTCCCTGCTTCTGCTCTCTCTCTCTGTCAAATGGATAAATAAAATCTCTTAAAAAAATAAGTAAATAAAATCTTAAAAAACAAACCACCACCACCAACAACAATAACAACAAAAAACCTCCCTGTGTCTGTTTGTCCCAGGATACTTTTATCCTGTTTGCTTTGGTGTCTCTCTTCAATGTTCAAGTTGTGCCCAGACATGAAGTATTCCTTAGCCCAGCTGTCAATGAAATATGAAAAAGCTAATGGGAAGCTTTGAGCACATGAAGGACAGTCTACTTGGAGCTTCGTAGCAGGGTAATCTGGGGGTGCTATTTGTTGGGAAATCCAGTATGTCAGTGTTTCTAAGTTGTTCCTTTCAGCCAGACATCTTCCAACTCCCTTCCTGGAGGGTAAGGCTTTGGCTGCCAGAGTTCTAGGCACCAACTGAGGGGGACGGGGGCGGGGGTGGTGGCAGTGAGGGTGTGGTGTTTCCACATTCGGCAGTGACCTACATATGGTTCCTTTATTCCTCATTTTCTGGGCCATACCCTGTCCTTGCTGTGCTGAGTGTCCCCCAGTCTGTTCCATCCTCTCCTGAAAAGAATCTTCCAGGCTTCTCCCAGTGTGGAGGAGGACCAGTTGCAGGCGAATGTGGGGGATTGTTGGGTGGAAGAGGGGGTCGAGGACCTAACTGCTTCCTAGAGAGCATGCTCAGTTCTTCTTACTTTAGCACTGGCCTCCAACCCCCACCCTTACTCACAGAGGGGACCTGGTGCTGCCAGTTTCTTTGTCTTGGGCTGAGTCCGCTGTGTAAATCAGGTCTGTGCTCAGCCCTTCCCACGGCTGCTTTTCTTGGCTTTCCCAGGCCTGCCAAGTGAGTTACCACTCTGCATCTCCTCTTGTGGCTGTGGTTTCCCATCCTGTTTTCTTGACATTGTGGGGTTTTGTTTTGATTTTTTTTTTTTTTTTCAATCCTTCTTCCAGAAGTCCTAGTGGGGTTTCGGGAAGGAGCAAAATTAGATGCCTACAGCCAATCTGTCACTGTAACCTGAACATTACCCTCGAATGCCGAGATCCAATCTGCTCCGTAAGATGTGATGTGGGAGTTCTCCACGGAGTTATGGAAAATTCAGAAAATCAACTTATCCCACAGAGTTTGCTGCATGTGACCACACACCAGGCGCTCTGCTGAAATCTGGGAACACAGATGTGTTTGGGATATGATATCCATCATCACAGATATCAATCAAGCAGAAGAGGTGGACATGCTCAGGAGAACAAAATACAAGTCCACAGTCCCTCATTCCAAATCCTCGAGGATCAATGGGTTTTGGATTTCAGAATTTATCAGATTTTGGAAAGATAATAATAATACCACTGTTCTCATAACACCTCCGTGGGCCTGTAGGAATACTTGGGAATTAAATGCCCTTATAGGGCAGCCCCAGTGGCTCAGCCGCTTAACGCCGCCGACAGCCCAGGGCGTGATCTTGGAGACCCGGGATCGAGTCCCGCATCGGGCTCCCTGCATGGAGCCTGCTTCTCCCTGTGCCTGTGTCTCTGCCTCTTTCTCTCTCTCTCTCTCCTCTCTGTGTATTCTCATGAATAAATAAATAAAATCTTTTTTAAAAATGCCCTTATATTACTGCAGTGACATGTATGGATATTCACATTAAATACAGTTAAAAAAAAAAGACTATAAATAGCCTCACGTCCATGTAGAACGGGTTTTAAAACCAAATGATTTAACAAACCACAGTTCAGTTTGCCGTTTGGGGATTTCTGAATTGTTGAGAAGGCCCTATGAACCTCTATGGCATATCAAGTTTTTTTTTTTTTTCTTTTTTAAGATTTCATTCATTTATTGGTGAGAGACACACAGAGAGAGGCAGAGACACAGGCAGCGGGAGAAGCAGGCTCCCTGTGGGGAGCGAGATGCAGGACTAGATCCCCGGACCCTGGGATCACACCCTGAGCGGAAGGCAGATGCTCAACCGCAGAGCCACCTAGGCATCTTGCATGTTAAATTCTATATAAATGAAGTTTGTACAAAGTACTGTGGGTAGAGACTGGAGGGAGACAGGGCATTATTACCTAACACATTATTTGCCTTTTATTTTTTTTTAATTTATTTATTTATAATAGTCACACACAGAGAGAGAGAGAGTGAGAGGCAGAGGGAGAAGCAGGCTCCATGCACCGGGAGCCCGACATGGGACTCGATCCTGGGTCTCCGGGATCGCACCCTGGGCCAAACCGCTGCGCCACCCAGGGATCTCCTTATTTGCCTTTTAAAAACCTTATTGACAGATGCAATGATACAAAAGCAATGTTGAGTAAAACTCTTGGCCCCTTAGCAGGAAGCAAGTCACCAAACTGTAGAAGTACCCTGTCTTAGTCTTCTGCTTAGCCTTATCACCACTGGGTGTGTTATGGATTTATATTTGTTTCCTTGTTTGTGTATTTTATGCTCCCCTTCGGTACCATGTATGCTCTCTGAAAGCAGAGATGCTTGAGGTCTTTATCTTCAATACTGAGAATGAAGCTTGGCCCAGAGTAGACATTCAATATTTATTTGTTGAACAAATGAATGAATGAACGAATAAATGATCTGACATCTACCTAAGTTTTTATTTAGAAAAAAAAAAAAACAAAAAAACTTTGGACACTACTAATCTCTGGATGAGATGACCTGTGGGTGACACATTTCTTAATGGTATTTGTTACAATAGCTAACATTTGCTGAGCCTTTATTGTATACTGAAATAAATATTTTTCAGGTTTTCTCTCATTAATCTTTCCAGCAATCTATAACATAGACACCATTATCTCCATTTTACAGATGAGGAAACTGAGGCACAGAGATTAAGTTGCCCAAAATCATACACCTCATTAGTGTCAGGGCAAGAGTTGAACCAAGTGGCTTGGCCCTGTAGTCCACATTCTTAACCACTCTGCCATGCTAAGTAGATCTAGGAAAACCATAAACATCTCATAGGAGGGGGTTAGGCCATCATCTGTAAGGTGTTTCCAATTCTATGGATCTATAACCTGGAGATTCTATCTACAATTTTTATTGATTAATTGACTACTTAATTTATATATAAATATATATCACAAATTAAATAAATACACATTTCTTTAACTTCTATATTTATATGTAAATTATTTATTTATTCAACAATTATTTATCAGCTGTCCACAACATGCCAGGTACTGTGCTAGGCACTTCACGTACCTCTTCTGTAATCCTAAGAGGTGGGTTTTATGAGGCCCATCTTAAAGATGAGAAAACTGAGGCTGGTAGAACTTAAATCAGGGTCAAGATGGTATCAGCAGAAACAAGATTCCAAACATGGCCTCAGGCCTACTTGTTTCCCAATCTCAGGCTCCTTCCCTGAGCCCAGCCTGCCTCTCTTCAAGCATGGAGGAGGCCTTGCGGGTCCGATTTTCATGAGGGACTGATGAACTCATTGAGGGGCCTGTAGGACCGCCTCTTGACCGCCCAGGCAGGACTCTGCAGTCTGAGGGCGCCAGCCTCCTCCAGGAGCCCTGGCTGGGGAGTTAGTAAAGGGAATTCTTTTTTTTTTTTTTTTTTTTAAGATTTACTTTATTTATTCATGAGAGAGAGAGAGAGGAGAGACACAGGCAGAGGGAGAAGTGGCTCCCTGCAGGGAGCCCGATGGGACTGGATCCCAGGACGCCGGGATCACGATCTCAGCTGAAGGCAGACGCGCAACCACTGAGCACGCAGGGACCCCAAAGGGAAGAATAGTTAACAAAGCCCCAGGAGGTGCCACTTTTGAACTCGATCCTCTCCTTTCCCTCCAGCTTGCGGTGGCCTGGGTCCATCCCAGAGAGGATGCCTCATGAGCACAAGGCCAGGCTGAGTGACGCGCAGGTGATGGACCTGGCAGGGAGGGACCCTGCGGCCTCACAGGGGCTGCTTTCCCATCAGGCACCCCAGGGGGTCTGGAGAGGCTAAATAAAGCTCCCTCGGCTCCTGGGGGAGAGGGACACAGGCACCATCAGACCTAAGGACGCTAATTCAGGGACTAAATTGAAGGGGGCAGAGGTAACCACAGCGGGCGCCCAGGAACGCGCAGCTCCTCCTCCCCGGTCCCCGCCCCGGGAAACCGGGCAGGGCCACGTGACTGGCGTCCTCCAGGCTGGCAGGGCAGATGAAGTCACGGCCGCGGCCCCACCCTGAGTCCCAGACTCCCGCGGTCCGCACCCAGCCCGCTGCAGGAAGGGCGGCGTGTCCCGCGGGCGCAGCGCAGCGCAGGGCGCCCCCTGGAGGCGCGCGGCTGCGGACACGGGTGCTGGCACCCGCTTCCCGGCTGCGGCCCCCCCACCCAGGGAGCCCCCCAGGAGTCTTGGGGTGAGCGCAGAAGGACGCCTCTCCCGTGTGCTGCTGCTCTGCGTCCCGCCGCGGAGCGGCCTGCGTCCCAGCCGAGTATTTCCCCGTGTTGCTCCCCGCATTCCTCTGGGGGCGCGCAGCGCCGGAGCGCTTGGCGGGGGCGGGGGGCGCTGTGTGCCTCGAGGTCCTCTGTCCTGGCCACCGGGGGTCCTCTGTCCTGGCCACCCGGGGGTCCTCTGTCCTGGTCACCCCGGGGTCCTCTGTCCTGGCCCCCCGGGGTCCTCTGTCCTGGCCACCGGGGGTCCTCTGTCCTGGTCACCCCGGGGTCCTCTGTCCTGGTCACCCGGGGGTCCTCTGTCCTGGCCATCCGTGGTCCTCTGTCCTGGCCCCCCGGGTGTCCTCTGTCCTGGCCATCCGGGTCCTCTGTCCTGGTCACCCGGGGGTCCTCTGTCCTGGCCACCGGGCGTCCTCTGTCCTGGTCATCCGGGGTCCTATGTCCTGGCCATCCGGGGTCCTCTGTCCTGGCCACTCACCTGGCGGCCTCGTAATGCACTCAGAACCATCTGGTAAGGTTGGAGATCTGAGAGCAGTCATCCCAGCGAGGCCAGCAGGCCCCAGAGCTCCGGAATCCGGCAGGGCGCCGGCGCAGGCTGAGACAATATTTACCCCACCTTCTGTGTCAGCCACTGTTCTAAGTCCTTGCAACGTGTTCTTGCCCAGTTGGTCCTCATGACAAGCACAGGAGGCAGATACCATTATTACCCCCCTGAGTCAGGCATGTGGAGGTTAGGTAACCTGCCGGGTGCCCCGCAGCTAGTGATGGCAGAGCCGGATTCGGATCCAGACTCTCTGGCCCCGCAGCCCCTGCTCCTGTCCGCCACAGGGTGCTGGGTTGTGAGGAGGCTGTGAAGAGGGGGCCCTCTGGCCCTAGACACCCCAAGGGGCTGGGTGGAGAGGACGCCGGAGATGGGGATTGGTGATGGCGATGCTCAGGTGTCTGCGTCAATTTGGGTAGACTGTAGCCCCCAGTGACTCAGGCCAACACCAGGTGTTGCTGTGAAGGTACTACATAGATGTGATTAGTCTATAATCAGTTTACTTTAAGTAAGGGAGATTATTCTAGATAATCTGAGTGAGTCTGATTCAATCAGTTGAAAGGCTTTCCAAGCAGAACTGAAGGGCCTCTAAAGAAATTCCACCTGTGGATGGCAGTTCCAAGTTGAGAGTTCCAACCTTACTGACAACCTACAGATTTTGGACTCACCTCCCACAAGGCCAGCTCCCACAATTGCATAAGCTGATGCCTTGCAACACGCTGCAACAAGTTGATGCCTAGTATATCCTGTGACTCTGTTTCTCCAGGTGAATGCTGACAGATGACCCAAGACCAGGCAGGTGACACCCCTCCCTAGAACTTGGTTCAATGTAAGTCCCTTCCAGTGGCTAGCCATCTCCCCCACCTCTACCCCAGGGAGAGTAGGAAAATCCTCAGTTGACTCAGCTAAGTTTCCATCATCCAAAGGAGTGGAGAATCGATAAAGAAATTCAGTTCTGACATTGAAAAATGAAGAAAGAGGCATTTTGCACTACCAAATTGATGGGCTAAGTAGATTCACACCTACTACACCATTTTAACACCCTATACCTACTTTAGGGTGCAACACAGACACAATAACGCTAGCCAAACCATAAAAATAAGAATAATAACTACCTTGTAGTAAGGGATTCTCGAGTGTCTGGTATCGTGCTTTACTTACATCATCCATCTAGTCCTCACAACTACCTTGTGAAGGAGAGGTGGTTATTAGATCCAGAAGGGTGAATGACCGCCCCAATGTTCCAGGGCTGGTGAGTGAGAGTCAGGATTCAAGACCTGGCCTATTTGCTTCCAGAGCTGTGCTTTACTGACTGCTGTACTGGTCTCTGGCCCCAAATGACTGGAACTCTCCCTTCAGATCCACCATTTCTCCTTCAAAGTTCCCAGAGACTCAAGTGTGCGCTCCTCTGCCACCACAACAGACCTCTTCTCCCTCCTGGCATTTGTTTTGTGTTCTTTGATCACCCTTAGAACCCACCAGGAGACTCCCAGACTCTACCACTGTCTCTGGTCCAGGCTGAAGATTGCTGCTGTGTCTCACGACTGGTCACCACAGCTGCCCCATTGGTTTCCAGCAGTCCCATCCAACTGTCATCCTTCCTTATTTTCCCATGGCTAGGAGCATGTCCATAATTACCAAAAGGGGGTGCCTGGGTGGCTCAGTGATTGAACATCTGCCTTCAGCTCAGATCGTGATCCTGGGGTCCTGGAATCGAGTCCTGCATTAGGATCCCTGCAGGGAGCCTGCTTCTCCCTCTGCCTATGTCTCTGCTCTCTCTCTGTCTCATGAATAAATAAATAAAATCTTTTAAAAATTTACCAAAAGGCAGAGACCACCCTAAATGTCCACCAGCTGATGAATGGGGAAAATGTGGTATATCCTACCATGGACTATTCAGCCACAAGAAGGAATGCAGTGTTGACCCGTGCTACAACATGGATAAACCTCAAAAACATCACAGTGAGTGAAAGAGACCAGACACAAATGTCACCTATTGTATGTTTCCCTTTATGTGAAATATCCAGAAAAGCTAAATCTACAGGGACTGAAAACAAATGAGTGGTTGCCGGGGACCAGGAGGAAGGTGGAAATGAGGAGAGACTGCTTAATGGGCACAAGGTGTCCTCTGGGGGGCAGTGGAAATGTTTTGGAACTAGACACAGATGGTGGTCATCACACAACACTGTGAATGTACTAAATGCCATTGAATTGTACATCTTAAAAATGGTTAATATTATGTTATGTGAAATTTGTCTCAATAAGAATAAAACACCCACACATAACTAAGTGCTAAGTCATCCACATATGACCAGTCATATTGCTTTTGCATCAGACTGACACTTGTCATCATGTCAAAAAAATATTGGTCATGATGTCCCTAGGAACTTGGTTCAAGAGCCTGTGGCTGAGGGCAGCCCTGGTGGCGCAGCGGTTTAGCACCGCCTGCAGCCTAGGGCATGATCCTGGAGACCCTGGATCGAGTCCCACATCAGGCTTTCCGCATGGAGCTTGCTTCTCCCTCTGCCTGGGTCTCTGCCTCTCATTCTCTCTCTGTGTCTCTATTAATAAATAAATAAAATCTTAAAATAAAAAAGAAGATCCTGTGGCTGCGGCTGGGCCAGCAGGTGACTTGACAGCATCACCCTGGTCCTCCCGAAGTTCCCCTGTCCCTCTGGTCCCCCTGGGTCTTCCCTGGCAGGTGGAGAAAACTGTTCCTCTGAGACACTTCTCCCACCTGCTACCTGCTGGGGGACGGGGGAGATTAGAGGGCCATTAGGGCTTTTCCTCGCAAGTAACAGAAACACGTGCTAGCTGATTGAGCAGAAAAGGAGCTTCTAAAAAGAATATTAACTCGCAGAATCAGTTGAGGAGCTAGTGGACCCGGATCGAGGCTCTGCCTCCAGGATCAATGCCTGGAAACGACCGTAGAAACAGCTGGATGACCAAAATACCACCACCACTGTGGCTCCTCTAGAACATTTCTGAACCAAGAACTTGGCCCTAAACTGAGGGCCCGTGGCCACCCTCACCACACTGAGCCTCCTTCCCTGGTTCTCACTT
Organism: Canis lupus dingo; assembly: GCF_003254725.2. Classification (NCBI taxonomy): domain Eukaryota; kingdom Metazoa; phylum Chordata; class Mammalia; order Carnivora; family Canidae; genus Canis; species Canis lupus. Next base: position 28,956,429 of record NC_064252.1, on the reverse strand, counting down.
CCTTATCCAAGTCTTTCCTGGGCATCTGATTGGTGGAGCCGGGTCACACACAGGTGCTTTGACTTCAAGGAAGCCTGGACAGCCGACATTCCCATGTTCCACGGGAACCATGGGGAGATGGGAATTTCTCAAATATAACAAAATGTTGAAAATGTGGTGGGCATACAGAAAACAGGACAAATAGCTGATACGGTATCTATCATTCTTCAAGTGCTTGAAGGACCATATGGCAGCCCTAGCTCATTTGACCTTGTCTCTCTCATGAGGAACTTGGAACTTCTGCAGACACTCAGCCTGGCCAGCTCTGATTTGTGACTGTCCAGAACCTTTAAACCTGCCCTCAACCCCTCCCCCAGACATGTAGGCCTCATGGGGCTGTGAGGCAGAAAATCCATCCACCCCTAGTTAGGGGGGCAGGTAAGTAACTCTGACCCTATCAACCACTGCATTCTATTTTGCAACAACAGTGATTGGTCTAAGGAAGGCCTATGATCAGAACGGTGCCATTTCAAATTTTCCTTGGGATTGATAGGGTGATATATGTGTCAGAGGGAGGTGGAGAAGCTCTCTTTTGCCATGGAATTGTTAAGCTAGGAGGAAATTTATTGATTACGGCTGGGGTCATCTTCCCTTGCCCCATGAAAGAAATTATATTCAGAAGAAAAATCTGGGGGCACCTAGGTGGCTTAGCAGTTGACCGTCTGTCTGCCTTTACTTTTGGCTCAGATTGTGATCCTGGGGTCCTGGGACAGAGTCTCACATCGGGCTCCCTGCAGGGAGCCTGCTTCTCCCTCTGCCTCTGTCTCTGCCTCTCTCTGTGTCTCCCATGACTAAATAAAATCTTTAAAAAAGAAAAGAAAAATCTGCCTGTGTGAAAGAGGGATGGTGAGACAGCCAGGAAAATTCTGTTTCATTTCCTGGATCCAGCTAAGCCTGAAGCCATTCCATCTCTGGTCTTTAATTACAGGAGCCAATAAGTTATTGGCTTTATACAGCTTCAGTTAGTTAGGAGTTGGATTTCTCTCATAACTGAGTCTGTAATAAGCCACCCACTCTCTAGTAGGAAATTAGCTATGAAATATTTTCTCAATTAGTTCATTTGACAGTGAATTTTAAAGTAAGGAGGGAGCTTTAACAATAAAAGATAGGAAGTATTGTTATTCAAATTTTACATAGAAGAAATTTTGGGCTCAGAGAGGTTGAGGCACTTGCCCCAGTTCATACAGGTCATTGTGTGCTGGCTTGGATTTGAACTCAGTTCCACCTGCCTGTAAGTTCTAGAATTCCAGAGCCCAATTTTATTTTCAGAACTAATTCCATTCTTCATAGTTTTCTGCAAACCTTGGTATACTCAGGCCTTTCAAAGCCAGTTCTCTCCTCCTGATAACAGAATAACTGCAATAGTTTATAGGATATTCCTAGGTGTTTTCATTTTCAAAATGTGTAAAGGCCAAGCTATAAAGCTTTGAAGGAGAACTTTCTGATTGTGGATGTGGGGGACTCAGAGCTCCGGGAACCTTGATCCTCATACTCACACTTATGGGAAACCCTGACCCTCTGAGAGGCCTTTCCCTAGCTAGAATGCCTTTTTTTTTTTTTTTTTAAGATTCTATGTATTTCTTCAGGAGAGACACACACAGAGAGGCAGAGACACAGGCAGATGGATACAGGACTCGATCCCAGGACCCTGGGATCATGCCCTGAGCTGAAGGCAGATGCTCAACCACTGAGCCACCCAGGCATGCTAGAATGCTTTTTTGTCTGGGAAACCCAAGGATTTCTGGCCGGTAGGGGCTGCCATATTAACATGTCTTTGGAGCCCTGTGTCCTTCATGGGACCTACCATTTGGGCACAGCCTCTTCCAAGTCGAAATGCTCACCAAACCAGGTCAGCACCTGGAGGTCAGTTACTGCGGAAAGAAATGTGATGGAGAAGAGTCATGGGAACGCGTGCTCATTGAGCACAGGCCAGTGACAGCAAATCGAGTTCCTCTTCAGCCTCAGCTTCACTCAGGCGCTGACCAGAACGCCGAGGCAACATCCAAGCTCCGCGGGTAATGAGCGTGGCCACCAACCAGCTCCCTGCCCTTCCTGGCCCGAGCCAGGCGCTCTGCATCCTTAGCCCCCCCTTCTCATTGCAGCCTCTGGGGTGCGAGTTCCTTGTTTCGCTTTCTAGAGGAGAGAACGAGTTCAGAGAGGATATTACTCGCTGGGTAAAAGCTGCTAAGTGGAGGATTCTTTAATATGAAAATAAATAAACACACTCGCACGTTACTTGTCATTTACCTTCGACACGCAAGACGCCGTGCTGAGCCTGATGTGTGTGAGGTCATCTTCGCTCGTTTCCCAAAGGCCTGGTGAGGCGATCTGCCGGTTTGCAGGTGAGGGAACCCCAGAGCTGAGCATCCAAGTGTGGGGCCCGGTGTCCGCAGCTAACAGGTCGCCAAGCGGGGGTGGAAGCTAAGTGTGTCCAAGACTAAGGACCGCTTCTAACTCCTGCTCCACGGCCGCTTATCTTCACCGTGAGTTGCCGTGTGAGTCTGGGGAGGGAAAGCGATTGGCAAATGATGACCACGGAAGCTGGTCTAAGCACTTCTGGAGAGGCCTTCTAGCACCTCCCTTCTGCCAGGGGCACGTGATGGGGCTTCCTTCCACACAGCAGGCTTATTCAGAGCAGGGCTGGCCCATCCCTTGTGGCAGCCAGCCTTCTTGAGGTATCTGGGGCTCCCTGTCCCGCATGGGAGGGCGGGGGGCGGGGGGAGGTGGAGGTCAGCCTCCAGCCCCTCAGCCCCACCTGTTCCCATCTGGGGGCGTCAGAGGCATACAGAACTTTCTGCACAGGAAGGATGCCTTGGGAAAAATCCTCGGGAGTTTTGTATCCAAACCACGAGGCAGCTTGGCAGTGTGACAGAAGTGTTGCCATTGCGCCTGGCCAAGTGACATGAGACAACAGAGACTTCCCCATCTGGAAAGCAAGGAGGCTGACCTAGGTGACACCCCAGTGACTTACTTAGTTGCTCTCAGTTGTCTACAATGGCTGAGTCCACAGGTGGTTTCTGCGGCCTCTCTCAGACCCTGCTCATCCTCTCTCTCTCTCTCTCTCTCCCCCCCCCCCAGCTAGTAATTTTTCCAACATCTTATTAAGAGTATTTTCAAACAAACAGCACAATTGAATCCATTTTAAGGGAGCTCCCATACACCCACCTGCGAGGTCCCACCCCGTTCTCTTAGCTTGTTTTCGGGTGACTACTGAGGCAGAAGCCTCCCACCACCGCACCTCGAGGACACGCTGGTGGGGTTCAGTTTGAACCCCCTCTTCCTCCTGTGCCCTTCACGCACCCTCCTCATTCTGAACTCCTTCCTCTGCCGGTGGCCACCTCTCTAGCCATACCCATGTCTGTGCCCTGCTGTGGTCACCGGGGACGGGACCCCCAGCGCCTTTCTCAGAGGACCTCAGAGAGGGAAGGACCTTCCCAGATGGGAGGTGACGTTTCAGGAGGTCACTTAGTGCCAGGCATTTGCTGTGTGCTTTTCTAACACTTCTCCCCCCGGAGATGTGGAAGTGACACACAATGATGTAGAAACTTGGGGGAATTCCACAGAAGTGTCATGAAAAACCTTAAAATCATCGGTGAGCCCGCAGAGTGAAGTAGCTGGCATTTATTGAGTGCCTACTGTGTGCCGGGCATCATGTTGCCGGTATATCCTCAGCAACCATACCCAGCACGAAGATGGTTATCATCATCTGGACATCCCAGCTGGGGAATCAGGCACAGAGAAGGTAGGCGGTTTACTCCCATCCACACAGCTAGGAAGGGACGCGACTGGGATTGACACCCCTCCTGGTTCTAGTTAGTACGAGCTTTGCATCACCAGCCTCCACTGCGTCCCCGAGTCCCGTGATCCACGACTCAGGTATTTTCTGTGCAGCATCATTCGAACATGCCCCTCGATATTTCTTTTAATAAAATCGAGATCCTGTTATTTTCCCACCTGTTTTTTTTTTCCACTTAAAATATTTAACCATCTCCAAATAAGCCCGTGAAATGAACTAGGCCAGGCACCATTCTAAGTGCTCTATAAGTAATTACCATCTGTACAGCAACCTATGGGGCGCGTACTCATTAGATCTGGTTTGCGAGGGAAACCCAGGCACAGAGAGGTGAAGTAAGTTGCCCCAAGTCACATGGCTAGCAGGTGCCAGAGCCTGTGAACAAACCCAGCAGTGTGGCTCCAATGTCTGGGCTCTTACCATGGATACTATCTTTTTGTATCAGTCTCAGTCCCATCGTGCCTGACCATGCCCCTTTGCAAACGCCATCTAGTTTGACTAACAGAATTTCTGAGGCTGGACGTGCCAAGAACAGTGTATTAGCTTCCTTGCTGCATGACAACTCGCTCCAAAACAAAACACATTTATTATCTCATGGTTTCTGTGGACCACAGTCCACAGTCCCCCTAAGGCCACCTGCGGCAGGATCCCCTTCTAAGCCCCCTCAGGACCAGGATCCGTTGGAGAGAGGACCTCAGTTCCTTGCATGTTGGTTCTCCCTGGGGCAGCTCATGACACAGCTGCGGGCTTCATCAAGGGCAGCAGTGGGAGAGAGAGCATGCCAGCAAGACAGAAGTCACACTTTTAGAAATTATTATTGATTTTCTTATCATTGTGCTAAAATATGCATCACACAAGATTGACCATTTTAACCATTTTTAAGGATACAGTTTTGTGGCATGAAGCACATCCGTAATATTGCACAACCATCACCACCACCCATCCCTAGAAGTTTTTCGTCTTCTCAAACAGAAACTCTGGCCCCATTAAATAGTAACTTTCCATTCCTCCCTCCCGCAGCTCCTGGCAACCTCTGTTCTACTTTCTAGCTCTATGAATTTGACTTCTCTAGAAGTCTTAGAAATGGAACCAGGCAATACTTGTATTTTTGTGGCTGATCTATTTCACTTACCATCATGTCTTCATGGTTCATCCACATTATAGCAGGTGTCAGAACTTCCTCCTTTTTAGAGCTGAATAATATTCCATTATATGGATTGACCCCATTGTATTTATCCATTCATCTGTCATGGGTTGATGGGTGGCTTCTGCCTCTTGGCTATTGTGAATAAGGCTGCTGTGAACATGGGTGTGCAAATATCTGTTGGAGTCTCTGCTTTTGGTTCCTTTGGATATATACCTAGAGGTGGAATTGCTGGGTCATAAGGTAGTCCTATATTTAACTTTTTGAGGAACCGCCCTACGGTTTTCCACACTTGGCTGCACCATTTTACATTCTCACCAACAAGGCACAAGGGTTCTAGTTTCTCTACATCCTTGCCAACACTTGTTTCTTGTTTCATTTTTGGTTTTATAGTGGCCATCCCAATGAGTGTGATGTGGTATTTCATTAAAGGTATCCCTTTTATAGCCTCACCTCAGAAATTACATCACATCAATTTTGCTGTATTCTATCTATAAGAAACAAGTGGCTAAGTTTAGCCCACACTCAAGAGTGGATAGTATGGAGGGCCTCAATAGCGGGAGGCAGGGATCATTGGAGCTATTTTAGAAGGCTGCCTATCACAAATGTCATAATTATTCTGTTTTTGTATTTTTTATTACTTTATTTTATTTATTTATTCATGAGAGGCAGAGACATAGAAAGGAGGAGAAGCAGGTTCCCTACAGGGAGCTTGATGTGGGATTCAATCCTAGGACCCCAGGATCACAACCTGAGCTAAAGGCAGACACTCAACCACGGAGCCACCCAGGTGTCCCATGTATTTTTTATTACTTTAAATGTAAGGCAGCATATTATTAGATTTAGCACCATTGTGTAATGGCAAATATATGGGCTTTGTGGCTAGAAAGATCAGAATTTGGGCAGCCCCCGTGGCGCAGCAGTTTGGCACCACCTGCAGCCTGGGGTGTGATCCTGGAGACCCGGGATCGGGTCCCACGTCAGGCTCCCTGGATGGAGCCTGCTTCTCCTTCTGCCTGTGTCTCTGCCTCTGTGTGTGTGTGTGTGTGTGTATGAATAAATAAATAAATAAATAAATAAATAAATAAATAAATAAATAAAATCTTAAAAAAAAAGAAAGATCAGAATTTGAACCCTTGATCCTTGTCTTCCCTGCTGTGTGACCTTGAGAAGTTACTGGACCCCTCTAAGTCTTGGTTTTCTTTGTTAAATGGGAAGAAAAATATCTGCCTTGAAAGATTATTGCAAGAATTAAATAAACTAATGTATGTCATATACCCTACACTTTGTAGGATCTCAACAAACTGTATCTCACCATCACCATCACCATCACTCTCACCCTCACCATCACCCTCACCCTCACCCTCACCCTCACCCTCACCATCACCATCACCATCACCATCACCATCACCATCACCATCACCATCACCATCATCACCGTCATCACCACTGTGGCAAGAACAAGGGAGTCAAAATTGTGCAGTGGTTTTCCATCAGGGTGTCCTTACAGGCATCACCGCCAGGTGGCAGCTGTTGTCAGGCTGGGTATTAACCTCCCCTCGTTGGTACCAGATAAAGATGTGTGTCTAGTAATAGCTAAGGATTATTTTGGGCAGGCTGAGCATATGAAAAAACGTAATATCACAATCTCTACCTACATTGGGATTAAGATATTACTTCATTGTCCTTCCGTGAGCTTGTGTTCTGTTCCTCTGTGGCTCCCGCCTCCTGCAGAGGACAGCCTTCCCCACACCCGTCTGGCTTGATTGGCTCCTGCCAGCCCCTTTATGTGCAGTTCTCAAAGCTTCCTCAAGCCTCTCTGCCTTTGCTTGAGCTTCCTCCGCTTTTGTTCCATTTATGTCACGTGTCACCTTCCTCTAGAAGCTTACGCTGCTCCTGCTGCTCCCATTCTACTCATGTCAAGTCTGACATCGTTCTAGAAGCCTTTCTTGACCTCCCCACCCAGACCCCAGGTAGCAAAGGCTCCATCATCCAGGCTTTCCCCAGTCACAGCCCTTGACTCCACCCAGTGTAATCTCTGATCTGTGGTCACAGGACCTGGGACTCAGTAGGATATGTGGGCAGATAATCATTCTGTAAATGTTTATCAAGCTCCGTCTCTATGGCAGGCATTAGGTGCTAGGGACCTGCTGGGGAACTTTCTTTGGATAAATAAACCAGAATCCTGAAATATAGAGCCTCTGCTGGAAGGATCCTCAGACCTTGAGCAATCAGAAGAAGCTTGTACCTCTCTTCAGTTCTTAATAGAGTTGCCGGGTAAAATACAGGATGCCCATTTAAACTCAAATTTCAGAAAAACGACAGATTACTTTCTAATATTAATACATCTGGCTCAATATTAAGATGTATTAAATAATAATGTAAATAATAAATTAAATAATAGCTCCTAAATGTTGCAAATGACATGAAAATACTAAAAATTATTTGTTGTTTTTCTGAAATTCAGACTTCAGCGGGCATGGTGGGGTTTTGCTCTTTTGGTATTCAGTTTGGTTTCTAACAAATCTGGTGAAACGCCTTGTTTGTGGGGAGGCAGTACAACATTGGGATGTGGCTACATTTCCACAAAAAGCCCGTGTGGCACAAGCCTGGAACCTAAGGTATTTTGAAGTTTAATGGACTATTATGTTTTTAGCCAGAAATCCCTCTTTCCAGATGATTGTATGTTTTCTGACCCTGAGGGATCTCTCCTTAGAATTTACACACCCACTCCAGAAACATTTAAGACCAAAAGCTTTGGTCTTTTTTTTTTTTAAGATTTTATTTTTTTATTAATGAGAGACACACAGACACAGGCAGAGGGAGAAGCAGGCTCCACACAGGGAGCCCTGCATGGGACTCGATCCTAGGTCCCCAGGATCACACCCTGGGCTGAAGGTGGCGCTAAACCACTGAGCCACCAGGGCTGCCCAAAAGCTTTGGTCTTAAAGCAGTCATGACAGGGCGTGAGGGCCGGATGGGGCTTGGAAGGGAGGGTTCTTTCTTTGTTACGCTTAGGTTTAAACTCCACTCAGTCTTGGTCTTTGGTGATGGGGGCCAGTACATTACTTCTCCTCTGGCCTTGAAGGCTGCATCCCAAGCACACTGCCCACTGCCCTGAATTCACAGACGCATTGAGCCAGTCAGAGGCTCCTCAGAGAATGCACACAAATGTCCCGGGCAGGTGGACTGGCTGCTGACTCTGGACACTCCCTCAGGGCACTGCAGGGGAAACAGTGCTGCACCCGAATCCGAGTTCTGACTCTGCCACCTGCCAATTGGAAGACACTCGTTCTAGTCATGCGCTGGAACACCTGGGTGGCTTAATGGTTGGGTATCTACTTTTGGCTCAGGGCGTGATCCTGGGGTCCTGGGATGGAGTCCTGCATCAGGCTCCCCGAAGGGAACTTGCTTCTCCCCCTGCCTGTGTCTCTGCCCCTCTCTCTGTGTGTCTTGTGAATAAATAAATAAAATCCTAAAAAAATACTAAAATTAAATTAAAAAAATAAAGTTACACACTAATCTATTAATGGGCTATTAGACTCCATGCTAGGGACCAGGGTATGAATAAATGCTAATGAGACATTCCTCTTAGCCTTAAGTCCCAGAAGTGAACTAACATGGCACAGTTCACTTTACCTCGTTGAGCCTGTTTCTAATCTGTAAATATTTAATCTGTAAAATGGGGCACGTAATAGGGACTTACAACCTATCACCTAAAACCCCTGGTGCCAAATATCCTCTTCCATTCAGAAGTGGGATTTGTTTCCTTTCCCCTTGAGTCTGAGCTGGGCTATGACTGCTTTGACCAACAGAACGTGGCAAATGTGACAATGCCTTTGTGTGGACTTCCAGCTCTGCCTTGTTCTCGTGGCGCATGAGTCACCATGTGAAAGTTTGGCTTCCCTACTGGGGAGACCACCTGGAAAGAACCTGAAACTACAGGGCAAGGAAAAGGACCTCAACTGAGCCCAGCCATCCAGACGCCCTCGCCCAGGTGCCAGACGTAGGCGTGAAGCTACTCTCCAGCCCCGCTCAGCCACCAGCTAGAGGCCACCATGTGACCACTGTTGATACCATGTGAAGCAGAAGACTCACCCAGCTGAGCCTTGCCCCAATTCCTCCCCCAAATACCATGAGACATAACAAACCGGTGGTTGTTTTAAGTCAATGAGTTTTGAGGTCATCTGTTGCACAGCAGTAGAAAGCTGGAGCTGCTGGCAGCTCAAGCTGCCACCTATATGCTGGAGCCTGGTTCCAGGAAGGAACAGTAGGGCAGGAGAAAGAACAGTAGAAAGAGCCAGGGAAGATTATGAAAGTAAAAAAGGAATATGCCCTTTAGCCCAGAAATGTCATTTCTAGGAATCCATCCTCCTGAAATATTTGCACGTGTGCTTGTTAGGATTCTACGGGATGGTTCCCTGCAATGGTATTTGCGGTCAGGAACACCGGGAGGCAACCTGGGTGTTGTCCACCAATGGGAGGACTAAATAAATCAGGACACATCTAAACCATGGGACAGTAAGGAAGTATTTTATTTTATTTATTTATTTGGGAGAAAGAGAAAGGGAGAGAAAGATAACAAGTAGGGGGAGGAGCAGAGGGAAAGGGACAAGCAGACTCCCCCTGAGAGTGGAGCCCGACACAGGACTCAATCCCATGACCCAAGACCACAACACTGAGTCGAAATCAAGAGTCAGATGCCCAACCGACTGAGCCACCCAGGTGCCCGTGTAAGGAGGTATTTTCAAAGAATGGCATAGATCTGTGTGTACTGATAAGGAAAGGCCAGCTGAGTCATGAGACATAGATCAACAAATTGTTGAGGGGAACAAGGCAGGTTACAGAATGGTGTAACATTATAAAATATATTTCTGTGTATATATACAGATGTAGTTACTCTGTATATCTATACCTACACCTGTACCCAGCTCCAGTTGCAGTCCCATCCTCTAGGAGGACGCTGTAGTAGACACTTGTTGCTTCTGCTCGTTCAGAGACATTCATTCTGGTGTCTTCTGGAAACAGCACCCAGATTCCCTTTTGAGAACTGCTTTTTCCCCACATTCTGTCCTGATGGTTTGGGTTTGACTCTATTCCTCCCACAGTTGCCAGAGCTGGAGCATGGATATCAGGCCTGGACAAGCAGGAACCAGCTTTTCTCGGCCACGGCGATGGTTCCGGACAACCAAGCTTGTCCGATCACAAGTCAGGCCTGGAGCAGATACTACAAAGTTGTCCATCTTCCCTGGGGAGGTCTGATTCTGGGGTGTAGAGCCTCAGTGATTGAAGAGAAACCACTAGAGATGTCTCTTCAGACCGTGGTGTCCTCCTGAGGCTGCAGCTCGGCTTCTGACCCTGGAGCCCTGGGGTTTCCAAATTGAGCAAACTGACATCATTCCAATGAACACCATCCCTGCCTGCCCTCGCCAGGGCTGGTACCTTGAAACCTAAACACCTTCATGGATCCAGAGGCTCGCAGTATTTTCATCGTGGTCACCTCTGAGGAGTGAGAATTAAGAGGCTCTTCAGTTATCTCTCCATACTATTCATAAGTTTTGATTAGCATATACTACTTTCATAATTCAAAAGTACGTTGTGAAGACATTGGTCTGGGGATGTCTTTTTCAGCTCACTCCCTCTCAGTTCCCATCTTCCCGGCTTCCTTTAAACAGGTCTCCTTGGTTGCAAGTTATGTAAAGCAAATCAAGATGGACTATAAATTTTTAATAACGGCTTTATTGAGATATAATTCACATACCATAAAATTTGTCCTTTTAAAGGGCACAATTCAGTGGTTTTAGTACAGCCACGGAGCTGTGCAACCAGCACCCATTCTAACTTCAGAACATTCTTGTCGTCTCAGAAAGCTCAGGGCCCATCAGCAGTCTCTCTCTACCACTGATCTGTTCCCTGTCTCTGTACAATCCACCTCCTCTGGCTGTTCCACATACATTCACTGAATGACATGACATGATCTTCTGAGCCTGGCTTCTTCCACTTAGCATCATGTTTTTCAGGTTCATCTGTGTTGGAGCAGATGCCAGTCAGTGCTTCATTCCTTCTTTTGTTTTTGTGTAGTTTTTAAAACTTTTTTTTTTTTTACGATGTGTACATTTACGATGGTAAAATGTGCACAGGACTTACCATTTTAACCATTTTTGAATGTGCAGGCCAGTGGCATTAAGCACATTTACACCGTTGTGCAACCATCACCACCACCCACCTCCAGGATGTTTTCATCATCCTATATTGAAATTCTCTTCCTCTTAAAGGACAGCTCCCACTCCTCCCCCAGCCCCTGATGAGCACAGTTCTAGTTTCTGATCTATGCACTTGGCTATTCCATGGACCCCATATAAGTGGCATCATACAGTAAATATTGTTATATGTTCCATACAAGTCGAATTATATATATTATAATATTATGTATATATGTGTGTACTTTTGTGTCTGGCTTAATTCACTTAACATAATGTCTTCCAGGTTCATCCATTTCATCCATGTTGCAGCTTTATCAGGATCTTGTTGCTTTTTTTTCTTAAGAGAGGGACACACAGAGTGCACAAGAGCAGGGTGGGGGTAGGGCAGAGGGTGAAGGAGAGAGAGAATCTCAAGCAGGCTCCATACCCAGCACCAAACCCTACGCAGGGCTTGATCTCACGATCCTGAGATCATGACTTGAGCTGAAACCAAGAGTTAGACACTTGACCAACTGAGCCATCCAGGCACGCCAGGATTTGCTTTTTAAGGCAAAATACTATTCCATCATAAGGGTAGACCATATTTTATTTATTCATTCATCAGTTGATGGACAGTTCGGTTGTTTCCATCTTTTGGCTGCTGAGGATAATGGTGTCGTGCATATTGACGTACAAGTTTTTGTGTGCACATATGTTTTTGTTTCTCTTGGGTTTACATCTAGAATTGCTGAGTCATATGGGAAACCGCCCATTTGAGTTTTTGAACAACTGCCAAACTGCTTGCTAAACCAGCCATATCATTTTACATTCCCACCAATAACATAAGAGGGTTCCAAATTCTCATCTTCACCAATGCTTGTTATTGTTCATCTTTTTTAATGAAGTATTATCTCCTCGTGGTCTTGATTTGCACTTCCCTAATGTGTAGTGACACTCTGCGTCTTTCCATGTGCATGTTGGCCATTTTCTGGTATACCATTTTAATTTCTTTGTCAGGATTTTTTGGGGGGTATATTTTTCAAGATTTGGGGTGAGAGTTACTCTGAGGATTGTAATTAACATCCTAACTTAAAACAATCTAGCTCAGATTAGTATTAACTGAATTTTAATAGTATACAAAACTGCTCTGGCGTGACTCTGTTCTTTCTCCTCCTTTGTGCTAAAATGGTCATACGAACTACATCTTTATGCGTTATAAGTCTGTCAGCACAGTTTTCTAGATATTGCTTTATGCAGTTATCTTTTAAATCAGACAGGAGAAGAAAAGAGTGTAACAAAAAAACACATATAAACTGCCTCTTCTATTTACCTTTCCTGGTGCACTCCTTACTCAAATCTGCTCTTGGGTACCTCTAGTGAAATTTTCATTTCAGTTATTATACTTTTCAACTCCATAATTTCTATTTAGTTCTTTTAAAAATATAATTTCTTTTTAAAAATTTATTTATAATTGCTATACCAAACATGGGGCTCAAACTCATGACCCTGAGATCAAGAGTCACCTGCTGCTCTGACTGAGCCAGCCAGGCACCTCTTATAAATATAGTTTCTATCTCTTCAGTGGATACTGTGAGATAGCATCCTCATAGTTCCCTTTAATCTTTAGGCATGGTTTTCTTTAGAGCTTTGAGCATATTTATAATAGCTGATTTAAAACTGACAGTAACTCCAACATCCAGGCTTCCCCAGGGACAGTTTCTATTACCTGCCTTTTTTCCTAGTAGGGGCGAGACTTTCCTGTTGGTTGGTTGATTGGTTGGTTTGCAAGTCTCATACCTGTTTTATTGGGGCACCTGGCTGGCTCAGGCTGAGAAGCATGCGACTCTTGATCTCGGGGTAGTGAGTTCGAGCCCCATATTTGTTGTTGGATTGTTGCGTTTGCTGTTGTTTGTTTAGTGACCCTCCTGGCCTAATTCTGTCTATATTCTTTGTTATGTGCAGCCACTGAAGTGTCTGCTAGCTAGTTAGCCTAGTAGCTACAAGGGGTCAGCTAATGATTAGAGATTTCCTTAAATGCTTTAAAACAAGTCTTCTATCCTTTGCTGAGGGCTCTCTGCTGTGTCTGTTGGGTGTGCCTTCAATGCTCCAGCAGGTAGTTTACAACTGCCTTAGTATCCACTTGCTGGTTGGTCGGCCAGAGAGGGGCTTGGTGGGGAGGGGAGGTGCTTGAAGGCAGGACCCCTGTCACATTATCTCTGTATTGGTAAGGGCTAGGATAGCGACTGGTACAGAGTAAGTAATCATTGCATGTCTGAATGAATGATGGTCCCATATTTGAATTGTGGTTTTCAATTTACAAACTGTTTTCTCATGATCAGATTCCATATGGTGGATTTAATTCAGCAATATTTCCTGCTCATTAACAACATGACGATCAGTGTGTCAAGTGTCAAGGGTGGAAATATAAAGAAGACAAAACCTTGCTTTGGAAGATATTTTCAGGCTAGCGCAAGACACCAGATACACGTACATATACAAAACAAATAGTAATGTGGAGTATAGATTCCATGAGAGTGGCCACATCTCTGTCTTGTGCTATTCTATAATTGCAGAGCATGCAACAGCATCTGGTACTTAGATATTCGTGGCACATTAAACGATGCCACAATTTCTTGTATATTCCTTCTACTGAGGGGTGGGGTGGGGTCTATGTTCCTCTTCCTTGGGTTGGGTGGGCTTTGTGACCACTTTGACCAGTAGAAGACAGCAGAAGTTGTACTGTGCTCATTTCTGCACCTAAATCTTAAGAGACCATCTGTTTCCATGTTGTGTTTCTTGGAACACACACTCTTGAAACTCAGCTTTTCTGTTAGAAGGAAACTCAAGTAGCCCTATGGAGATGCCCACACGTAGAAGAACTAGTAGGTGCCCCAGGCAACAGCCTACACAAACTTATTAGCCATGTGACTAAGACATCTTGGAAATGGATCTTCCAGCCCCAGCTGAGTCACCCTGTACGCTGAGAGCAGACATGGGCTGTCCTACTTAGCCCTGACTAAACTCAAGTCTCAAAGAGTTCAAGGCACTGGGGTTTGGGGATGGAATGTTATACAGAACTAGACACAACAGCATTCAATAAGTAGTTGTTGGCTGCCTGATTGTTGACAATCTGTGATTGTCAAGAGGGGTAATGCACGTCATCACATTTAATCTTTTCAACAATGCTGTTGATGAAGCAACCTTCCCAAGATTATACAGCGGGTAAATGGTAGTACTGGGAATAGACCTCTAAATGTTTCTGATGTCAACACTAGATTTCCACATTTGCACTACACCATGCTACCTCTCTCTAGAGAACTGGAATGAGGTTCGCTAGCCACCAAGGGGGAATTAGATCTGTAGGGGTTGGACTGATCAAGAAAGGCTTTATGGAGATGGAGCTTGAGCTAATTCTTGAAGAATGAGGAGGAATTATCCAGGTAAGAAAGAAAATCAATGGTGTTCCAGGGAAGGATAACAATATGAGAATGGTTCTCGTGCAGCTGAGCCCTCATGGCTTGTGTCCCATGGATTATTTGGGGTTGTCTAACTTGATGTTTGGAAATGTGAAACAACCATTTTATAAACTTTATGGATACTAGGGGTCAGGAACTTGGACAGGGCACAGCAGGGACTGCTTGCTTCTGTCCTACCATGTTTGGGACCTCAGCTGGGAAGATTCAAAAGCTGGGAGTGACTTGGCTGGTAAGGTCTGGAATCATCTAGATATGGCTTCACTCACGTGTGGGGCAGCTGATGCCGCCTGGCAGCTGGGATGTCAGCTGAGCTGCACACGGCCTCTCCATGTGGACAAATTTGTCTTCCTCAGAGCATGATGGCTGGGTTTCAAGTGTGAACGTCCCCAAAAGAGCAAGGTAGAAGTGAAAGGCATTTTAACAACTCAGCCTCAGAAGCCAGAAGGTGGTGGAGTTGATCTTAAAACATTCAGCAATAGTTTGAAAAATTATCTTTCTTGAGGGTTGGATCAATGTAGTAGACTGTGCACATGTTTTTACTGCTACTTTCATCATCAATCCCTAGCAATGACAGAAAAGAAATATTTAAGAAGAGTAGACTCATAACAGAACTCGAAAACTGAGTGGAGGCAGCCCCGGTGGCCCAGCTGTTTCATGCCACCTTTGGCCCAGAGTGTGATCCTGGAGACCCGGGATCCAGTGCCACGTCAAGCTCCCTGCATGGAGCCTGCTTCTCTCCCTGTGTCTCTGCCTCTCTCTCTCTGTCATGAATAAATAAATAAAATCTTAAAAAAAAAAAAAAAGAAAAAGAAAACTGAATGTACCACCTACTGATGTTGAAGAATCTCAGAAGGACAGAGAACATATAGAACTGATTTGGGCGGCCCAAATCACACAGAACCACAGCCCAAAACATGTGCCGAAGAGGAAGGCTGTGAGTCGTGGGAGTTCAAGTCATGGACAATGGATTTGAGGAGCAGGATGAGGTCTTGAGGTCATCATCAGGGTGGTTGTTTGAAAACAGACATCTAGGGCAGCCCTGGTGGCGCAGCGGTTTAGTGCCGCCTGCAGCCCGGGGTGTGATCCTGGAGACCCAGGATCGAGTCCCACATCGGGCTTCCTGCATGGAGCCTGCTTCTCCCTCTGCCTGTGTCTCTGCCTCTCTCTTGCTTTCTCTGACTGAATAAATAAATCTTAAAAAAGGAAAGAAAAGAAAAGAAAACAGACATCTAGAATGGTAGACAGTGGACCCTGTCCTTTGCCCAGCAGCAGGCAGCAAAGGCACTAGGCCCCAGGCCAGAGCAATGTGTCCAGGACTTGGGTGGGAAAGCAAGAGACAGGGAAGAGCCCCAGATAGCAGTAGAAGTTAGGAACAATCTGAGGCCCCCTACTCCCAAAAGATAGCTTCTAGAACAGACCCCCATACTTTTTCTCTTCCTCACCATTAGCCCCAGTCATGCAACAAATTTTCCTGAAATCAGTAAAAGTAAAATCATTAAAGGGAAGCACCAGGCTCTGCAGAAGAGGGACCAGCATTCAAGGAAATACCAAGAAGTTTAATAGAAGTTGTTAAATGTCCTCGGAGGAAAATGAGATGAATAATGCACCCATGAAACAAGACGTAGTCGATGCCCTGTCCATGTCCCCTCATCTTTCTACTTTGGTTCACCATACCTACATTTATTTGCCTGAGAATTTTTTCCTCTTTTAACCTCCATAGATATCTTTGCGTGGCATGCTTGAAGTGCTGAGGAATTAATACCCGCTCTACTAGAAGCAGCCCTCAACCAATGACCAATGGGTGTCGGTATAAATACGCCAGCTCCTTCACCCCTTGGGTAGAGTAGCTCTGAGATGCATGTTCACATGGCCTTCCAGAGCTCACTGGCACACCCCTCATTGGCTGCTTTCCCTTCCCCATCACACCTTCCCACTCCCCTTCAGGTAGTTTCTGATATCATCCCCCAAATAAGCCACTTTTCCTCAAATCCTTTTTTTTTAGGGTTTTTCTTATTGGAGAACCCAAACTAAGCCTGAGAAACAGGCAGTTATGAAAAAGGAATGGGGAGAGGGACTGGAGAACATAATGAGCATAGAAGGGTAAAGAACTAGGACGGTATGGGAATTATGAAAAAAGTTGTCACATGGACAATAGATCCAGAGACTCCCATACCTGACTTAAAGAAGAGAAATAATTCAAAGGAAGAAATAATCCAAGAAATAATAAGAGGAAAAATTCCTCAGGCTGGAAAAAACTCATAAATCTTCAGATTGGATGGTCCATGAGTGAACAGCAACTCATGCTGATGAAATCTGCAAACACCAAGGGAAAGTTCTAAAAGCTTTTAGAGGTAAAAAGCAGATTACCTACAAAGAAACAAATTTGGGGGTCCCTGGGTGGTTGAGCATCCAACTTGTGATTCCAGCTCAGGTCACAATCTCAGGGTCATGAGATTGAGTCCCGCGTTGTGTTCTATGCTGGGCATAGAGCTTGCTTAAGATTCTCTCCCTCTCCTTCTGCCCCTCCACTTTTCTCTCTCTCTCTAAAAAAAAAAAAAAAAAAGAAAAGAAAAGAAAAGAAAAAGAAAAAGAAAAAAGAAAGAAAAGAAAAGAAAGGAAAGAAAAGTTATGAAGAGGAGAGGGGAGAAGACTGGAAGAAAGAAGAGAAGAGAAAAGAAGAAAAGAGAAAGAAGGGCAGCCCCAGTGGCGCAGCGGCTTAGCGCCGCCTGCAGCCCAGGGTGTGATCCTAGAGACCCTGGATGGAGTCCCACGTCAGGCTCCCTGCATGGAGCCTGCTTCTCCCTCTGCCTGTGTCTCTGCCTCTCTCTCTCTCTCTGCATCTCTATGAATAAATAAATAAATAAAATCTTTAAAAAAAAAAGAAAAGAGAAAGAAGAGAAAAGAAAGTTTCAATAGGGCCATAAATCCCATCAGCCACACGAGGGCTGAAGGACCATGGGACTATCTCTTCTCAGTTCCGTGGGAAAGTATTTGGAACTTAGAATCCTGCGCCTAGCTAAAAATCACTTATATGAAAGGGGAAAATAAAGACATTTATAAACATGCCAAAGCCCAGACCCAGAGTCACTTTCAATCAACAGGAAAATGAAGCCAAGAGCAAGGTTTGTAGTGCAGAAAGCAGGGGGCTGAGCTCTGACCCTTCTCGGGGACTCTCTCCCCTCGGACCTCCATGCGCTGCAGCTGGAGCCCAGGGACCTTGCCCACCTCTGACTTCTCCCTCTGATGATTGCCTGGACGCCGCTGCCTTGACCTTTAAGGGCGCACTGGCCCGGGGGAGTGCCCTGAGCCGCAGCAAACCATTTTGCTGTGGCACTGCAACCTCGAAGCTCCTGCCTAGATTAGGAACCCTGCATAGCCAGGGCCATATCGTCTACGTAACGTGTCAGTATTGGCTGATCTTTACCAGCTCTGTCTCTCTCCTTTCACACATGATAGGGTCTCTGCTGCTGCCAGCCTCCCCTTCCCCATCTGAGCTGCTCGAAAAACCTGCTCCAAATTCAGTCTGCTGGAGTTTCTCCTCTCAGCCTCCCCTCCATCTGCCTTTCAGCCTCCTTCCCCTCCCCCTCCCCCCTTCTCCCCAGCTTCTGCACTTGCCTGGGTGTTCTGGACTCAATCTCCTGATCCGTATAATCAGAGCCAAGGAGGTGGAGGGCTTATCAAGACCCCGCCATGTGCCAGGCAGTGGTCGAAGCCCTTCGTGTGGATCAATGAACTCCCTTCTCGTAGCTTGTCCTATGGAATGAGAGCTATTATTCATCCCATTCTTTCAGATGGGGAAAGCAAGGCACAGAGAGGGGAGTAGCTTGCTTGGAGGCTCACAGCAGCTGATAGCTAGAGCTAGGCTTCTACCTTGGCGGTCTTGCTCTTAACCATAATGAATTTCTGGGGCACTGCTCTGAACCTTTGCCAACCAGTAAATGCCCAGAGATTGAAAAATTTGTGGGATGTACTCAGGATGGGAAAGAACAACAGAGCAGAACTACAGGATTAGGATTGGAGTTAATGGAGGGCACCTGGGTGGCTCAGCAGTTGAGCATCTGGCTTCAGCTCAGGTCATGATCCCAGGGTCCTGGGATCGAGTCCCACATTGGGCTCCCCGCAGGGAGCCCGCTTCTCCCTCTATGTCTCTGTCTCTCTCTGTGTGTCTCTCATGAATAAATAAAAATCTTAAAAAAACAAAGGATTGGAGTTAATGGGAGATAGCAAGTGGAAATGAGTTTGGAAGGCAGGGCACGCACAGAATGGTCATATGTGACGTGAGACATGTAGGTAGTTGTAGAGTTTGCAAAGGCTATCTGGGTGGGCCTTTCACACTCCAGCTGATCCAGGTAGCGATACTCGGAGAGTTGGGTTCAAGAGGATCATCACTTTTGACCTTTTACAGATGATGAGTCTGATGCTTAGAGAGGTTAAGTGACTTGCTCAAGGCCACACAGCCAAGTAATGGCAGAGCAGAGGCACTTGAACAGTAGAGCCACCTGACTCCAGGCACAAATAACTAGAGCGTGAGGTCCTGATGGTTGGTACAAAATGCCAGTCAGTGCTTCAGCCATATTTGTTAACTGATTCTCTGCAGTTATAAAACATGTTGTTTCTATTAATATATCTACTATTTGTCCTCTGGACAAAGACAAGTAATATTCTTGGTTTGGGTTCCACAAGGGAAGGATTTCCTCCTCCACCCATTCAAGTCCAAAAATTGCTGCCCCTGCAGCTGCCCAGCCCTCGCCAAACAATCCAAGTTTGGAACGGAGACCAGGCAGGAGGGGAGGAGCAGAGGGAAGGGAACAGGAAACCAGGAGAACTTTTATTTTCCATGATGTAGGAGTGACCTCCACCCGTTTTCATCAGAAATTTTTAAGATGCTTTACATCTTTTTTTTTTTTTTTCCCCAGTTACTTGGCTGTTAGGGTAGATGGGAGGGGAGGAGGGAGGCAGGATGGTAGAGATCAAGGCAAGGGCCCACCTCGCCTCTAAACACTGCAGAACACTTGTGTTTTCACAGAGATGTTGCTGGAAACAAACAGGGACCTGTGGCCCCCTGGAGCCAGCCCCCAGAGCATACCTCGGTCTTCTTCCCCTCCTGGCTGTGGGGCAAGGACCCTGTGAAGGATGGCCTCGGGGACCTAGCGGCTTCCCTGCCCCAGTCCCTTCTGATCACACTGGAATGTCCCTTCAGCTAGCTTCCCTGCCACCCCGTGTCCCCCCGTCCTTGCCTGGCCCTGGGGAGGCCAAGGTGAATGCCACCTGGTCTCTGTTCTTGAGGATCTCACCACTGACGAGGGAGCCACACGTACGTGTCATGCCTCTAATCCAGAGCATGCGTGAAGCAGGGGCTCCCGGGGCTCTGTGGGGGACAAGAAGCTAGGACCGTACTACAGGACAAAGACTGGTGCTGTTGACCAGCGCCGGAACCACGGCTCCATGGCTTCCTCTCTCTGTGACCCTGGCAGGACTTCTCTAGGTTTCAGATCCCCCTGCTGTGAAATGGGGACACGGCACCACTCACCTCGCAGGGCTGTTGAAAGGAGAAGTAGCATCGCGGGGACAGTGCAGCCCTCAGCTCTCAGAGCAGAAAGTGGGATCTTGGGAGGAGGCCCCTGGAAAGGCGGCGGTGGAGGGATGGGGGCTGAGGTCCCTAGCAGGAGGGGGGCTGGAAGCCAACAGAAGCAGCCCCCTCCCCGGTGCCTGAGAGTCCGAGCAAAGGTTCAGCAGGGAGGAGAGGTAGGACAGGCCCAGAGGGAAGGGGATTGGGGCCAGGGCCCACGTGTGTTGGAGAGCCCGTGCACCTGTCTCTGGATCCAAACTGGACCCACCCGGGCCCAGGCAGGTAGCTTCCTGCCGGGTTGGGAAATTATTTTGCCCTGGGATTTTACTGCCTGGGGGGGTGTTTTTAGGGTCCAGTTCCGTTACCAATATTCCTGCAACAGATGTGGAGGAGGCAGACACGGATTGCACGGTCTCCATTGGGGAGCAGGGAGGGGACAGGGGAGGGACAGAGTCAGCTGCCAGTTCTGGAACCATCCCTGGGGTCCTCTTGTGCGGCCATCGCCTCTCCTCTCCCTGGGCATGCCACTGAGGACAACGTCGGGGTCCGTAAGAGGTGCCCATGTGAGAAGGCCTGCACCCTGAATCCTAGAGTGCCAGGGCTGGGACAGCACCCTGCTCAGCCCACCCACTGTACAAGGAAGGAAGAGAGGAAGGAGCACCTGAGGTCACATGCTCCACCTCGCTGGCAGGTCCCCACCGAGAGCCGATGTCATCGTGTTCTGCTGTGGATAGAGAGAGCCAGCCACCTGCTGCCGCCCCCCAGCACGTTGGCTGTGATCGGACACCTCACCTTTCAGGAGTTTGCTACACTAATAACAATGCTGAGCCACACAATGGGGAATATTATCTTCCCCCATTTTCCTGATGAAGGAATCAAAGTTCAGAGGGGCTGGATGACCTCTCCAAGGTCACAGCGTGGGGACCCAGATTGTTTTGCTGCAGGGACTATGTCCATCCCACTAGCTCAGGAAGTCCTCAGAGCAGTGCCACCGTGCTCCAACCTTAGAATTTTGCTGCCTTTGAAAGCAGCTCAAATCCCAGCAGGCATCCGAGAGTGTCGCTTCAGTATGGCAGGTGCAGGCGTCTGTGCCTTCCCTTGGATTTCTGCTACCTCTTATGTCCCAGCAGTGCCCAGGTGGATTGATTTAGGTTAAAACGTTGGATTTATGTAACATCTTGTAATGCAGGGAACAAACTCAGGCTCATGGTTGCAGATCTGTGTTTGAGTCCTGTCTTTGCCTTCTGGTACCGAATGATCTTGCTTAGATCAATCACGAAACGTGGAGGGTTTTTGGACCAAGTAATAAAAGTCCATGTCACAAAAGTCAGAAGTGTATAAACTGAAAAACAAACTTCTCTCTCAGCCTGCTCCTAGCTCCTTGGCATCTTGTCCCAGAGGCAATCGCTTATTTCCCTGCATCTTGCAAAGATGCTCAATGAACGTGCAGGCATTTTGTGCTCAATTGTAAGATGAAGGCTACAGTTACTTTAAGGAGCGAGGTCTCAGTGAGCGCTCAGGTTTCATGCCCGATAGGAAGCCAAAAAGATTGTGCCGCCTTCGATCTGCCTTCTGTGGTCCCTCCTGGCCTTCTGCTTCCTGAGAGCAAAGGTGTGGTGGACCTGGAGGAAGCAGGGAGAGTCAAAGGGTCAAAATGCCTGTTCTTTATCCTCAAATGGATCAGCAAAAATATTAATGGTAATAATGCAACTAGTAATGAGGAGCGACAAAATGTTAACCAATGATGATTCTCGGGTAATGGCACACATGAATTTACAGCACCCTTCTTTCAACTTTTCTGCAAGCTTGAACAGTTTTTCCAAATGGAAACTTAGGGGGAAAAACAAGAGATGACTTAGGAAACCAGGAAATCTAAGTCCGGGCAGCCAAGAGCAGGAGTGGAATAAAAGCCTGAGTGGTTGGCAGCTGCTCAGGGCGGGCGTGACATGCCGGGAAGGCGGTGGGGTGTGGGCCAGCTAGGAGGCCAGCCAGCCGGTGCCAAAACTCTGCAGTGAATCCATCTCTTGGTCCTGAACCGCAGCCAGGGGGAGGCTGAGCAGGGTCATGTCATGGTTTTAATGCGTATTTCCCATTTTCTAATGGTGTTTGTTGGCCATTGTCTCGGAATTCCTGTTCATGCCTTGTGTCTGTCTCTCCATTAGGTTGTTTTTTCCTTAATGGTTTGAATAATTCCCCCTACAGTCTCGATAATAATCCTATGTAACATATGTGTTGAAAATATCTTCATCTAGGTTGTAGAGGTTTTTTTGTTTTGTTTTGTTTTGTTTTGTTTTTTCACTCCTTTAGTGGTACCTTTTGAAGAATTTTTTTTGAAAGATTTTTATTTCTATATTTGAAAGAGAGCATGAGCAGGGGGGAGGGACAGAGGGAGATGGAGAAGGAGACTCTCTGCTGAGCAGGGGCCCTGATGTGGGGCTTCACCTCAGGACCCTGGGGTCATGACTAGAGCCGAAGACAGACGCTTAACCGACTGAGCCACCTAGGTGCTCCTTGAGGAATTTTAATATAGTGAAATTTATGAATCTTCTTTCTTGAATGTTTTGTGTCTTTTATTTTTTTAAGAAATCCTTCCCTGGAGTACCTCGGTGACTCAATTGGTTAAGCACCCGACTCTTGATTTTGGCTCGGGTCATGACCTCAGGGTTGTAAGATGGAGCCATGTGTTGGGCTCTGTGCTCAGAGGGGAGTCAGCTTGAGATTGTCTCTATTCCTTTCCCTCTGCCTCTCCTCACACTCTCACACATACACATTCTCTCTTTCAGATAAATCAACAAAAAGAAGGAAAGAGGGGATCCCTGGGTGGCTCAGCGGTTTGGCGCCTGCCTTTGGTCCAGAGCGTGGTCCTGGGATCTGGGATCGAGTCCCGTGCTGGGCTCCCAGCATGGAGCCTGCTTCTCCCTCTGCCTGTGTCTCTGCCTCTCTCTCTCTCTCTCTCTGAATATCATGAATAAATAAAATAAAAATCTTAAAAAAAAAGAAGGAAAGAAAGAAATCTTTCCCTACCCCAAGGTCATAGAGATACTATCCTTTTTTTTATCTTAAAAGTCTTGGTGTTTTGCCGTTCATATTTATATCTGGAATTGATTTTATTATGGTGTGAGGTAGCGATCCGTTCTCACTTTAAAAAAAATTTTTATTTCTTAATTTGAGAGAGAGAGAGAGAGAGAGAGCTGGTGTGCATGGTGGGGGGAGGAGGGCAGAGGGAGAAAGAGACAGACCCTGTGTGACCCTGAGATCATGACCTGAGCCAAAATTAAGAGTCAGATTCCCAGCCAACTGAGCCACCCAGGTGTCCCTTTTGTTCTCATTGTTTTTTCCTTTGTCTCCTCACCCTTGTTTGCAGACCTGCTGGAAAATAGACTCATGCTGGAGACACCAACCCAGGGCAGCTTCCAGCAATGAGGAGAGGGAAAACTCATAAGTGGTCCTGGTGCAAAGTCTAATGTTGACACCTTCTGACCACACACAGTAGCCAGAGGCAGTCTTTAGGTGAAGGTACAGGGAGGGAGGAGGACTTTAGTAAAGAATGGAAGACCCACGCAGGAGGGGTTGTGGTGTCAGTAACCAGGGTGATCCTGTAGTGGCCCTAGACACTCAAGGCAGTTGAGGAATTAAACTTCTCTCCAGAGGGAGCCAGGAGTCAGAGGGGACAACACTGGTCTGAGCAGAGACCCCAGCCCTCTCTTTCCTGTTCCTCCTCCAGCTGAGCACTGCCTGGACTTATAGGCTCTCAGCCTCAACAAAGCACCCGCCCCCTCCCACTGACCCCCCTTGCCCTGGGCCTGAGCTCCCCTAGACTGCAGTGTGGAGCATAGAGAAGTGCCTGATGAGGAGTCAGAGACACACAAGTGGGAGGGGGCCTATCACTTCCTGCAGAAGCAAGCCCAGACCTCTCACTGCATGTGGCACAAAAACCACACTGCCTGCGTGAGCATTAGTGCTGCCCAGTTGGTAGGATGACCTGGGGACCAACAGTACCCCTGGGCCATCCTGCAGAGGGGATTTTTTTTTTTTTTTTTTGCAAAGGGGATTCTAATGACAATCTACCCAAGCAGGTTATCGTGAGGCCTGAGGATAATGACGCAAACAGTTGGTGCTCAGTACACAACGGAAATTCATCATTTGCATGCAGCTACAGAGCTGATAATCAAGCCCATGACAATTTATCTCCTGTGGCTCCATCCATTTCTGCGATGCTGAGCCACTCCTGTGTGTTGTGACCATCTATCTTGGGGTCTGCTTAGATACATCATGGCCCATCCATAGGTTGGAACAGCATGTAGTCATTCAAAGGAAGAGAATCCACGTGAACCAACTGATTAAAAAATATGGTCCAGGGCAGCCCCAGTGGCTCAGTGGTTTGGCTACAGCCCAGGACCTGATCCTGGAGACCCAGGATCAAGTCCCATGTCGGGCTCCCTGCGTGGAGCCTGCTTCTCCCTCTGCCTGTGTCTCTGCCTCTCTCTGCGTGTCTCTCATGAATAAATAAATAAAGTTTAAAAAAAATATGGTCCAGATATGCTACTAATTGGAAAAGGCGAGATCAGGAGCTGTGTAAAGGAGGATGCTAACATGCCATACTTGAAAGCACATTGCTCAGCACACACATGTGCTGGTGTATGCGTGGGGGCCTCCAGTAGCACACGTTCCTTTTGGGGAAAGGGCCCAGCAGAGCCGGCCTTTACTTTTCTTTTCTCCTCTTTCTGCATGATTGACATTCCCTATCAACATGGATGCGGGGCGAGTGATTCTGCAGTGGCCTTGGGTCTCAGTGCTTTTCATGGATGGGCTCCACATCATCGCCTCACCACAAGCAAGCTCTATTGCTGTCCCCACTTTACAGGTAAATGAAGCAAGGCGCAGAGAGATTGAGTAACCTGCTGAAGGACACACAGCAAATCAGGAGTGGAGCTGGGATTCAAATCCAGACAGTGAAGTTCCAGGGTCTCCACTTGCTATGTGACATTATTTCTTAATGTATTCTTTATCTGTTTGAAAAAGTCACACCATATTTCCGTTTGGAGAGAAAGAGAGAGAATCTTGAGCAGGCTACACACTGAGTGCGGAACCCAACAGGGGGCTCAGTCTCATGCCCCTGAGATCATGACCAAGCCAAAATCAAGAGTCAGACATTTAACCAACTGTGCCACTCAGGCGCCCCTCAGGCCATTTTAAAATTCTATATGCATGTGTGTGTATTTTTTAAATAGAAACAACAAATGCTCTATGATGAATTGTTTCATAATCTGTATTTTTTAAAATTCCAGTCACTATACAGCACTATATTATTTTCAGGTGTACAATGTGGTACGTACTCTATCATTCTTCTTGTCTGTTCTTTTCAGGCCTGACCACAGCCTGATGGGAGGCACAGGAGAGGGAAGGACATGACTTTGGGAGTCAGATGATGTCCATCCTCATCTCTGCTCTGTGTGAATTGTGGCAGGATCCTGGCCAGGCCCCTTCCCCTGCCTGACCTCAGCCTCCATCTGTAGAGCGAGGATGACCCTGAAGCCAGTGACCTCCACAGGCCCTCCTGCTCAAGGATTCTCTGGCTTTCTCTGGTCTATTTTTGCCTGACACCTCTCCCAGGGGCCTGTGGGCCTGAGCTAGTTTCCCTGGCTGGCCCCGATCCAGGCAGCTCAGGTGGAGAGCGCCAAGCTAATGAGGCCAAGGTCATGGGCCAGTTAGTGGCTCTTGGAGAAAACCGTGGCTCTGCAGCCAGAACACAGCTCCCCCATCAGTCACTGGGCTGGGGGCGGGTGGGGGGGAGATGATGAGAGCAAAGCTGGCTCCTGCAAGTCATCACTTCCAGTAGGAGCCACTGGGAGCCCAGGTCCCATTGCCCTTTGTGACTGTACTCAGCATGCTTGTCTCCCAATCACACTGAGAAGCTGGGAGTATATGGGGGTGGGGGTGGGGGGTGGGGGTGGGGAGAAGACTAGATGGTTTATTGAGTGCATCCCCTGCCTGCAAGCAGACTCACACCACATTAAGCCAAGAAGATCAGCTCATTTTTTTAAAGCTACAGCAGAGGGTACCCACATCCCCCCAGGGCTCCCCGCTGCAGGACTTTCCTTTCCTTTTCTATGGGGGCGAGGTAGGGAAGAGCTTCCTCTTTTATGTTATTACCTGCTGGGAGTACCAGTCTTCTCTGTTTTGTTCACAGCAGCAGCCTTGGCACCTAGATCAGTGCCTGGCATGCATGCAGTAAAAGCTCGATATATATTGTTTGAGTGAGTCAATTCACCTTTGTCCCAGGAAGAGGCTGTGTGCTGCATTAGGAAGGACACAGCATCACCAGGGGGTTCTTCTTGGTTTCCAATGAGGGTGGGCAAGCTTGACACTCAGAGAAAAACTATGTAAAAGCTCTAGGGAGAAGGAATTTAATTCTTTTAGAGTGAGTCACACACCCCCCCCCCCAATTTGAACATTTTGCAAATTTGAATTTTCTTATTCCAGATTTTTCATTTCAGTTCACTGAATGTCTATTATTAATGATGCTATATTATTAATTTTTAAGATATTTATTTATTTATTTGAGAGACAGCATGTGGGGAGCAGGAGAGGGAGAGAAAGAGGCAGGCTCTCCACTGAGCAGGGATGTGGGGTTCCACTTTAGGACCCTAAGATCAGGACCTGAGCCAAAGGCAGACACTTAACGGACTCAGCCACCCAGGTGCCCCTTCTTAATCCTTAGTTGAGTTCTTACCATCAGCCAGGCTTTGGGCTAAGCACCTAAGAAGGGTTGATTCATTTAGTTTTCATAATAACTATATGAGATGGACACTGCCATCATTCCCATTTTACAGATGAAAAATTGAGGCAGACAGAGGTTAAGTCATTTGCTAAAACCTACATGGATAATGAGTTGTGGAGCTTGGAGTCCAAGTCCAGAGCTCACACTCCTAATCACTGCTAATGCTGCTCTTCAGGATCCCCTTTGCGTGCAAATATCTGTCGATGAGGTGCTGGTGCTTAAAACATGAAGGAGGTTTTCAACAGGTAAACGGTAAAGGAACTGGTAACCCGCTCCTGGAATCCGCTCTGTAGGCAAAGGGGCAGACGACAGATACTAATGGGCCAACTGAACGACTTTCCTGAGAACCTTGCGGAATGTGAAAAGGCAATCTCCCAAAGTGTCCTACTGTGCGATCCCGTTTATACAAAGGATTTGCAAGAACAACATTCTGGAAATGAAGACTAGATCAGCAATGTCCAGGTGAAGGAGGGGCGGAGGTGGGCGGGGAAGTGGGCGTGGCTATCAGAGCAATTGGAGGGCTCCCTGCCGACACATGAGAAAATGCTCCCCATCACTTGCCATCAGGGAAATACAAATCAAAACCACAGTGAGATACCACCTCACACCAGTGAGAATGGGGAAAATTAACAAAACAGGAAGCAACAAATGTTGGAGAGGATGCGGAGAAAGGGGAACCCTCCTGCACTGTCGGTGGGAATGTGACCTGGTGCAGCCACTGGGGAAAACTGTGTGGAGGTTCCTTAAAGAGTTAAAAATAGAGCTTCCCTAGACCCAGCAACTGCACAGCTGGAGACTTACCCCAAAGATACAGATGCAGTGAAACGGTAGGACACCTGCACCCCGATGTTTATAGCAGCAATGGAAGGGTTCTATCTTGTCTGTAGCAACGTCAACATCCTGCTTGTGATGATGTTGAAGACCAGGGAAAGAGGCCGCATTTGCTACAATAAACTACAACTGGCAGACTCTAACCTCAAAGTAGAAACCTGGCTGGTTGTGTGCTAAATGCATGAGTGTGTTTGCATCTATAACATTTAAATGGTTAACTAACCACTGGGACGCCTGGGTGGCCAGTTGGTTAACCAGCTGACTCTTGGTTTGGGCACAGGGTCGTGAGATCAAGCCCTGCACTGGGTTCCACACTCAGCATGGAGCCTGTTTAAGTCTCTCTGCCCCTTCCCCTGCTGACTCTCTGGCAAATAAATAATCTTTAAAAATAAATAAGTGTTTTATTTATTTACCAAGTTGGGGCACTTGGGTAGCTCAGTTGGTTAAGCATCAGACTCTTAATTTGGGCTCAGGTCATGATCTCAGGTCTGTGAGACTGGACTCCATACTGGGTGTCTTGTCTCTCTCCCTCTCAAAAAAAAAAAAAAAAAAAAAGGTCCATGAACTATCTTTATATTATTTTGTGCAACTCTAAAATAAAAGGTTTAATTTAAAAAAAAAAAAGAATGAAACATGCTTCTGCCTTTGAGGAGTCTAGAGTCTCAGGCCCCACCTGACATGTCCAGGTCACTTCCATGTGTCAGAGTATGGAGGATAGAGCTCGGCCTGTGAGGACAAGTAGGGTAATCCCGTACAGGCAGAGAGGAGCTGAGTCCTCAAACATTAGCAGGTCAGGGGTGAGAGGAAGGACGTCGGAGGCAGGCAGGACCACAGGGGCAAGTGGGATGCTTGGGTCTTCTCTTCCCTAAGCCAGCCCTAGGTGAAAATATCTCAGACTGCATCCCTGCAAAAATGCAAACTGCCAGCTATTATCTAACTTGCAGTGGAAACATTTTAAATGATGAACAAAATTGTCCTCTTAAAATTTGTCTTCAAGCTTTGGTGCCTGCCACCACTTATCTGGTGAGGAGCCCAATTAGAGGAGAAAACAAATGGAGATCCCCTTGTCAGACATCTCACCAGAGAGCCAGAGGCTTTGTTCAGCCGTCGAGATCATCTTTCATGTCCAATTTAGTAAAAAGGCAGATGTTCATGTTTTTCCTGTTAAGAGATCATTTCTTTTTAAAATGCATGGGTTAAAAAAATAATAATAAAATAAAATGCATGGGTTTTTTTTCTTGATAGACTTAGTCTGCATTATATATATACTTTATATACAGTCCACATATATACAGTGGAAAGCCCGAGCGTTACGGGGTCAAAGGACCCTGCATTTCATCTCAATTCTCCCACTTACTACCTATGGTCTTGATCTCCAGTCAAGAATCTGAGTCCCTGGGTCTCTACGATGAGACTAATTATACTCAACAGGCCAACAATACCGAATTCTAGGGCTATGGTGGGAATTCAGGAGAAAACATTTGCCAAAGAACCTGGCAGTAATACCTGAGTTGTAGTAAGTGCTCACCAGGTGATAGTCAGTGTTGCTAATTGTAATTCTAGCTTACGTAAGAAATTAAAGATATGCACTTTTCATGGTGCTCTACAGATAGCACTGTGATTCCCAGGGGGCTTTGCCATATCAGCCCCGATAGTGGAGCTGATCCTATAGCTGATCCAACAACCCCCAAACCTTGCGGGTTTACAACAATAGAGTATACTTTTTTTTTTTTTTTTAAGTAGGCTCCATGCCCAGTGCGGAGCCAGAGGGCTTGAACTCACAAACCCTGAGATCAAGCCCTTAGCGCCTGAGCCCCCCAGCCCTCCAGCCCTCCAGCGTTTACTTCTTGCTCATACCACATGGCCATCTGAGGCAGGTGCAGCCCTGCTCCTGTGATCCACCCCCCACCCCGCCCCAGCCGGCCTCTGAACACTGCTGCTCGTCATGGGAGAGCAAACAGTTCTTACAGCAACAGTAAATGCCATGGCTCAGAAATGACACACGTTATTTCCATTCAGAGCTCATTGGTCAGAACTCATCACACATTCGCACCTGTACCGCCAGGAGGACAGAAGAATCAATCTGTCTTGTGTCCAGAAGGGAGGGAACCGGAGGGTGCAGCCCCCAGCCCTGGCGCGGTGCAGGATTGCTGCCTGCGTGAAGGGGTGGCCGCTGGGGTGGTGGGTGACGCAGGAGACAGAGGGCTGCGATCCTAGGACCCTAGGCCCTTGTGCAGGGCTGAGGCCAGGGGAGCGCCTTTCTCAGCTGCACGCGACCCGGACAGACCCGACCCATTCTGTTCTGCAGGCCACCCCGCCGGCCCCACTAGTTGGTGGGAGTCCCAGGCTCTCGACTTGGGTGCTGAGGCCGTGGGGAGCCTGCTTCCCTGGCCCCCAGTTCATGGGCAAAACAGGCACAAAGCAGTATCTTCAGCTCCACCCCTCCTGCCCCATTGGAGCCCAGGGCCTATGCTTCTAATAGTTTGGGGGAGCCCCCAGGCAGCCAGTGTCTCTGGGTGCTCTTTTCCTGCACACCCCCCCCCCCCCCCCCCCCCCCGTGCCAGCCATCAGCCCCTCCCTGCTCTGGCTGTGCCTCTCCTGTCAGTGCTGACGTCAAAGGCAGGAGCTCAGCCCTCATTGTCCTCTGAGGTCCCTGGGGGTTGTAGCTCCAACAGCAGCCGTGCCTATGCGGACAGTGCCACCTCCCGTCCCCTTGGAGGCTGCTCATGGTGTCTTGTGCCCCCAATGCCCCAAATCTCATGCATGTGCGGGGCAGCCCTTGCCAGAAGATTCACCAGAAGCTGAATCAGGGCAGCCAGAGCAGGCCCTCTCTCAGAGGGATGGCCTCAGGCCCTCCTTTGTCTCCCTCCCAGCCACAGGCCAGGGCAGTGGCCTGAGCACGCTCACTTCCACTTCCTTGCCCCTCCTCCTCAACCCTTGATTCCCCAGACTGAGTCAAGGCCCCAGTATAAGATTCCCCTAAAATTGGATCGGCAGGTAATGCTGGCCAAGCCCGGGCAAAGAGACCCACTGGCCCAAAGCTCTTCCAAACAGCAAACAAACTCTTCCCATTGCTCGTGTGAATTCACACCTTGCTCCTGACCAAGCTGCTCACAGATTCCTTTGTGGCCTTCAGTGGACAGATGCAGGCCTGTCAGACCCATTGGCTTCAGTGAGAAAACTTCTGGGGGCTTCCAGTTTGCCCAGCGAGCTGGCGTGGCTACACGTATACGTTGACCCGAGTGGCTGGGGAAGCAGCCTTCTTTGTTTTCCGTGGCTGACACACCTTCCTTGCATCAAGGGGAGCAGACCTCTCCTTGCCCTCATCCGGGGCCAAGGAAGGCAAAACCAAGGTTCCAGGCAGGGCAGTTTCCCAACAGGCCCGTCCTCCTTCAGGAGCTGGCTGTTACCTAGCACTACCTCCAATGTATAAAAGAACATCAAGGAAACTCAGTAGCAGTACACGTGTCAGGAGCAAGTAGATAAATTAGGATCCACTCTTACCACGGATACCAATGCCCAGAGGAAACACATGCCCACAGCTGCTGCCTTCTTGGGTCACCTGGCCATGCAGGTGGTCTGGGCTCCCATGTACAGCACTCCCCCCTCCAGGAGTATGGGGGCGTGGAAAGAGCAATCAGATTCAAATTCAGATTTGAATCCAGGCTCTCCTACCTTGCACCAGGTACCTAAACTTCCTATGCCTCAGTTTCTCCATTTGTCAACAGGGGCAATAATCTGGTTTGCAAAGGGTTATTTCGTGAAGCTCCTCCTCCCCCTGACCCCACGCCCTCAGGATCACTGACCAGGGAGGTGTGGCTGTTATCATCCACGGAGATTCCAGTCCCCAATCTGAAGACCTGATTTACTGAGTTATAACCACACCCCCCGCCCGTATCCAAAATATACCTGATAAGGAAACAGATCGCACGGAAGAAGTTGGCCGACCCCACCCTCAGCCTCTCCCCTCGGCTGGCCAACTCCGAGGAAGCCCATGTCCAGACCTGCTGGGGCCTCCTCTGGTCGCTCGGGTCGCGGGCCTAACTGGCTGTGGGGCCAGAGTTCCTTCTCTCCACTCTGGGTGCACCTCCCGCCACTCCTGCTGCAGCCGCACACGCAAGGCACGCCAGCTCTGGGCATGCGGCCTGGAGTACAGGAGGCTCGGCGAATACAGTACCGACTTCTGTTGTTGCTTTGTTTTTACTCAAATACCTCTAGTAGGAGGATATCTGTATACCAGCTTTTTCTAGCACGTTACCATTTTGAAACAAATCTGGGGCAGGGTTTCCCACAATCCAACAGAAAAACTTGGCAAATGCTGACAATCCGCAGGACACACACACTTTTTCTTCTCCCATCGCCCCCAGACCTGAAGAGCTTCCAGCTGCCCTCTTCTGTGAGGGTTGTGGCTGGGGTAGCACCTGCAAGAACCTCCGAGCTTTCCGTGACGTTAACTCTTGTACGAAGCTGTGAGTGCCAATGAGGAAGCTGTGAAGTCATTTCCCACCATATTGCAATGATGGGTTAATGAAGAAAGCTACACTTGGATCTGATTCTCTTTTTCTTTCTTTCCTTCTTTCTTTTTTTTTTTTTTTCCAGAGAAAGAGCTCTAGAGCATGTGTGGGAGTGGAGGGGGTGCAGAGGGAGAGAGAATCATAAGGTGCCATGTTCAGCATGGAGCTGGACGCAGAGCTCAGTCTCACGACCCTGAGATCATGACCTGAGCCAAAATCAAAAGTCAGACACTCAACTGACTGAGCCACCCAGGTGCCCGGATCTGACTTTCATTTGGATGAAAATAGTCTCTATTACAAGCAACAGTTCCCCAGGACTTACTCCTTGAAGGAAGGATCAGAAACTCCTGGGCTCGAGGCTGCCAAGCATTGACTAGTTGTGGTGACAGGTACACATGATGACAGAGGTTTAAATGAGGAGGGATTTTCATCAGGATGACTATGGTTTGGGCTAGTGTTCCAGCTACAAAGCCACACAGGTTTTGAGGGGTCTTTCTCAACCTAGCTTTTGCATGAGCCCAATTAGCTGTGGTTTAGGATCTTGCAACATGTATGGTGTCAGAGCAGAGACAGCTGTCCTGATTGTCATGTTGAATGCCATCTACCTACCTGCATGCCTCCAGGTGTTAGTTTAGAACATTCCTTCTACCAGGACACTTGATTCCATCACCTGGAAAGACCTAGGCCATCCTCCAAAGCCTAACCTGCTTGGAAAAACTTTCTTGAGTCCTCTGTGGCAGAGTTGACTGTCACCAGTCAGTGCTTCCCTGGTACCTGTGATTGCTGTAATCTAGCCTCATGCCTCTTTCCTTGTCTGTCTCCTTCTGCTGGACTCTGGTGACTAGACTATGGTTTTCCCTCATGCATCTATGTTCCCAGTGTCCTATGCAAGGTCTAGACTTGAGTAGGCAGAGGTGAATAGTTTTGGAATAAAAGTGGAAATCAAAAAGCATAAGTTGGTGCCCACGATGTTTGGATGGACACAGAGCCTGGATTTTCTGCAGCAGCTTATCTCTGCTTGACTGCATATCCTTACCTGGAAACAGGGGGAGCCAGGAGTGGTAAGTATCACAGTAACTTGGAAGGCCCTCAGGAAGGAAAGCAAATCTTGCTTCTGCCCAATGGCTGTGGAGAACAGGAGTCAGCTCTTGAAGGCTTCGCATGCTAAGGTCTTTACGAGCAGTTTTGAATTTAAGTCTCACATCCACTCGACATTTTCTCAATTAAGAAATCAAAGCTCAGAGAGGAGAACAAATTACCCAAGACCTCAGAGACACAGAGAGAAGTAAAAATCCATGTCTGACCCCAAAGATAGTCTTAATTATTCTGATTTATCTCCAAAAGGAAGTGAGTAGGAGTGGAGCTAGAATACAGAGGCCCAGGTTCACTCTCACTATAAGAGTTTGTTTTACCAGGATAAACATCATGGGGTACCCTGGACCCTTAATAGTCTGTGAAGAGACAGAAGAGAGATGAATATTATTATATCAGAAGAGCACAATGCAGTTTGAAACTTACTTTTTTTTATCATATACTTTTTTAAAAAAATAATTTTATTTATTCATGAGAGACATAGAGAGGCAGAGACACAGGCAGAGAGAGAAGCAAGCTCCATGCAGGGAGCCCGATATGGGACTCGATCCCGGGACTCCAGGATCACGCCCTGGGCCAAAGGCAGATATTCAACCGCTGAACCACCCAGGCGTCCCTATCATATACTTTTGTGTAAAGACAAAATTACCTCCTTATGTATAGAGGGAAATTGAGGCAAGCTCAGGGGCAGTGGTTTGCTCAACATCACACAGCAAGTCCTCAAAGGACCTAAAGCTCAAAAATAACTTCAATTAAGTTCCTAACAAATGGACTCTCCAGCAGATAACAACCATATACTCTGGACAGAGTACAAAACAACTACTTCAGGGCTCAGCAGAGCGAACAAAACTAGGAAGATTTTGAGAGGGGTCAGAATGAATTAAGTGATGAGCAAAGAGTGAGTTCTCCATTTTTGCAGCTTTCCCTTGAAAGCAGATGTAATTTGGCACAACTCAAAGTGACTAAAACTCTGATAGAAAGCCTTCCATCTTTCTGGAAAAATTAAAACCAGAGAACAAAACCCAGGACAACCATGAATGCTGGAGAGTGCCAGCAAATTGTTAAAGGAGAAAGCCAAAGAAGGGAAAACAGTAGACTTAAGTCCAAACATATGAATAACTACAGTGTATGTTAATAAACTAAATACTCCAATAAAAGGCATAGATTATCAGAATAGATGGGAAAGCAACATGCAACCATGTGCTGTTTGTAATTTACAGATTATAAACAAATATATGTAAATAATAAATGTAAAGACACAGATAGGTTGAAAGTAAATGGATGGTAAAATACATACCATGCAGACTGTCACCATTAGAAAGCAGGAATGGCTATCTTAATATCAGATAACATAGACTTCAAGACAAGTATATCACCAGACATAACAAGGGGAATCTCATAATGATGAAAGGGTCAATTCATTTGGAAGACATGATAATAAAAATTTTTGTATGCATCTATAAAAGAGCTTCAAAATATATGATGCAAAAATTAGAAATAAAGGAGAGAGAGAAAGTTCCAACTGGCAGTTAGAAAATTTAACATCCTCCTTCTTAACAGTTGGTAGACAAGTAAATAAAAAATCAATATTCATAGAGAATCTGAACAACACTATTAATTATTTTGATATATACAGTGATATATACAGAATCCTGCACACAACAACTGCTGATTACATATTCTTTTTTTTTAATTTTTATTTATTTATGATAGTCACACACACAGAGAGAGAGAGAGAGGCAGAGACACAGGCAGAGGGAGAAGCAGGCTCCATGCACCAGGAGCCCGACATGGGATTCGATCCCGGGTCTCCAGGATCGCGCCCTGGGCCAAAGGCAGGCGCCAAACTGCTGCGCCACCCAGGGATCCCTGATTACATATTCTTTTCTGGAGCACATGGTATAGTCACCAAAGTATACCATTTTCTGGTCCATTAAGTGAGTATCAATACATTTAAGGGATTTAAATCATGCAGACAATGTTCTCTAACCACAACTGAATTATATTCAAAATCAATAAGAATAAGATATCTAGGAGAATCCCAAATATTTGGAAATAAAAATATTAACTTCTAAATAATCCATAGGTCAAAGAAGAATTCTCAAGGGAAACTTAAAAAACATCCAATTGAACTGAATTAAAATGAAGAGTTGGTGTATAAAAATTGGTGGGATGTTCCAAAAGCAGTGTTTAGGGGAATATTTATAGTGATGATAGGCTCCCAAATATGTTCATGTCCTAATCCCTGGAACTGTGACTATTGCCTCATATGACAAAATGGACTTTGCCAATGTGATTAAGGTAAGGATCCTGAATAAAAAGATTGGTTTGTGGCAGCCCGGGTGGCTCAGTGGTTTAGTGCCGCCTTCAGCCTAGGGCCTGATCCTGGAGACTGGGGATCGAGTCCCACATCGGGCTCCCTGCGAGGAGCCTGCTTCTCCCTCTGCCTGTATCTCTGCCTCTTTCTCTCTGTGTCTCTCATGAATAAATAAATAAAATCCTTTTTTTTTTTAAAGAAAGATTGGTTTGAATTATCTGAATGGGCACAAAATTAATCACAAGTGCCCTTATAAGAGGGAGGAAGGAGGAGATTTGTCTACAGAAGAGAAAGCAGGAAATATATGTTGATTAAAGCAAGAGGTTGAAGTCATGCAAGGAAAGGGTCATGAGGCAAGGAATGCTGGTGCTTCTAGAAGCTAGAAAAGATAAGAAAACAGATTCACGTCTAAAGCCTCCCAAAAGAATCAGTCCTGCTTATACCTTGATGTTAACCTGGCAAAACTGATTTCAGACTTCTGATCTCTGGAACTGTAAAAAAATACATTTGCTGTGTTAAGCCATCAAGTTTCTGGTAACTTGTTAGAGGTAACAGAAGACTAATGCAACAGCTTTAAATGTGTATATTAGAAAAGAAGAAAAGTCTAAAATCAAAGGTTTCAAGTTCTAGACCTAAGGTTCTAGATCAAAACCTAGAATGATAGATCAAGAAGCTAGAAAAAGAAAGAAAATTAAACTCAAAATAAGCAGAAGGGAGATGATGAAGATGGGAGCACAAATCAATAAAATAGAAAGAAGATCAACACAGAGAAAATTAACAAAACCAAAAGCTAGTTCTTTATTTGTTTTCTTCTTTCCCTTTTAGAGAGAGAGCAGGAGTGTGTGTGCATGCGCATGTGTGACCTGGGAGGCGGGGAGGGAACAAGAGAATCTTAAGCAGGTTCCATGCCCAGCGCGGAGCCCAGTGTGGGGCTCAATCTCATGACCCTGAGATCACGATCTGAGCTGAAATCAAGAGTTGGATGCTTAACTGGCTGAGCTACCCAGGTACCCTCAAAAGTTAGTTCTTAAAAAAAAAAAAAAAGCACCAGAATTAATGAACTCCTAGCTAGATTGATCAGAAATAAAAGAGAAAGAGAACATGCATTACCAATATTGAGAATGAAATGAGTTTATCATTATAGATTCTACAGATATTAAAAGGACAGCAAGAGAATATAATGAAAAACTTTATGCCACAAATTTGACAACTTAGATGAAGTGGGAAAATACTTAGAAGAATTCAACTTACTAAAATTGACACAATATGAAATAGAAAATATTGGAGTACCTGGCTGGCTTAGTTGGTAGAATGTATGACTCTTGACCTCTGTCAAACCCCATGTTGGGTGTAGAGATTACTTTAAAAATGATAATAAAATCTTAAAAAAATACAAAGAAACATTCTATTTACAATAGTGCCAATAACACTTGGCCGGATGAGCACTGGGTGTTATGCTATATGTTGGCAAATTGAACTCCAATTAAAAAAATAAAAAAAACAATAGTGCCAATAACCATTAAAGTCTTAGGTATAAGTTTAAAAAAATCATATGAGACCTCTTCACCAAAAACTACAGAACATTGCTGAGAGCAATTAGACAAGACTTAAGTGAATATAGACATATAACATGTCAAGGACTGGAAGACTCAATATTGCTACCACAACAGCTTTCCCTAAATTGATCTGCAGAGTCAATGTAATACCCATCCAAATCCTAGTACACATTTTTGGTAGAAACCAAGAGGCTGATTCTAAAATGTATATGGAAATGCAAGTGATCTGGAGTGGCCAAAGCAATTTAAAAAAGAACAAAGTTGGATGTCTTACATTATTTGAGCATATGACTCGCTTAAGCTATAGAAAACAAGACAGTGAGGTATTAGCAAAAGGACAGCCATATAAGTTAATGGGACAGATTGGAGAATCCAGAAGTAGACCCAAATACATGTGATCAATTGATTTTTGGCAGAGGAGTAAAGGCTGTTCACTAGAGAAGAAGTCTCTTTAACAAACAGTACTGGAACAATTGGATATGCATGTGACACAAATGGTCATTAGTCTTTATCTCACGTCATACACAAAGCTTAACTTGAAATGGATCAAAAAGCTAAATGCAAAAGCCCTAACTTAACACCTGCAGAAGAAAATATGGGAGAAAGTAATTGTAACTTTGGGGCTAGGCAGTGATTTCTTGAATTAAGACTCAAAAAGCATGGACCATAAAAGAAAAAAGTTGATAAATTGTATTTTATCAAAATGAAAACTTTCAATTTTCAAAAAACATTAAGAAAGGGAAAGACAAGTCCCAGAACAGGAGAAAATATTCTCAGCACACATATCTGCCAAATGACTTATATCTAGAATATACTAAAAATTATTTTTTTAAAAAAAGATTAAAAATAAATAAATAAAAATTAAAAATTAAAAAAAGATTCTATTTTATTTTTTTGAGAGAGAGCACGAGAGGGTGAGGGGAAGAGGGAGAAGCAGCCTCTCTGCTGAGCAGGAAGCCAAACAAGAGACTTGATTCCAGGACCCTGAGATCATGACCTGAGCCCTGGCAGGTGCTTAACCAACTGAGCCACCTAGGCGCCCCATACTAAAAATTCTTACAACTCAATAACAAGACTACAACTCAATTTTTAAAGAGGGCAATAGATTTATTTTTATTTATTTACTTGAAAGAGAAAGAATACAAGCAGGGGGAGAGGCAGAGAGGGAGGGGAAGCAGACCCCCTGCCTGTTGCAATACTAGATTGCACGCCACTGAGATCGTGACCTGAGCCAAAACCAAGAGTCAGATGTTTAGCTTCACCGACTGAGCCATCCAGGCTAAGTGGGCAATAAAGATAAACAGACACTTCATAAAAAAAGATACAGGAATGGTTCATAAACATATGATAAGATGACTGACATCATTACCATAAATGCAAATTAAAACATCAGTGAGGGGCACCTGGGTGGCTCAGTTGGTTGAATGTCTGCCTTCAGCTCAGGTTATGGCCCTGGGGTCCTGGGATTGAGCCCCGAGTTGGGCTCTCCGCTCAGTGGGGAGCCTGTTTGTACTTCTCCCTCTCCCTCTACTGCTCCCCCTGCCTGTGCTCTCTCTATGTCAAATAAATAAATAAAAGATTTTAAAAAATCCATCAGCAAGACACCACTACACGCCCATGGGAATGGCTACAGTGAAAAAGACGGCCAATTCTAAGTTCTGGTGAGGATACAAAGCAACCAGAACTCTCATAAACTATTCGTGTGAGTATAAAATGTACAACCGGCCTGGAAAACTACTTGGCACATTCTTCAAAGGGTAAGTATGCACCTACCATACAGCCACTCTCAGCACATACCCAAGAAAAATGAAAACATGCCCATGCAAGACTAGTACAGAGCAGTCTTGTTCACAATTGCCTCATATTAGAAACAGCCTAGGGTGCCTGGTTGGCTCTGTGGGTGGAGCATGTGACTCTTGAACTTGGGGTCATGACTTTGAGCCCCATGTTGGGAGTAGAGATTACTTAAAAATGGAATATTAGAGAAAAAGAAAAGAAACAACCCAAGTGTCTGTCAACAGGATAAGCAAAATGTAGTATATCCATACATATCACTCGGCAATTTTAAAAAATGAACTACCAGGGCGTCTGGATGACTTGGTCAGTTGAGATCGGACTCTTGGTTTCAGCTCAGGTCATGATCTCAGGGTCCTGAGACGGAGCCCCACGTCAGGCTCCCTGCTCAGTGGGGAGTCTTCTTCTCCCTCTCCCTCTGCCCCTCCCTGCCACTCCCTCACTCCCTCACTCCCTCACTCTCTCTCTCTCTCTCTCAAATGAATAAATAAAATCTTTTTTAAAAATGAACTACCAATACACACAACAATGTGAATAAATCTCAAAAGCATTATGCTGGGAAAAAGAAGAATACGTACAAACATATACTATATTATTCCATTGATACAGAATTTCAGAAAATACTACGTAATTTTATTTATATACAATTCTAGGAAATTATATATAGTATATACATGCAATATATATAAGTCACTGTAGCGACAAAATGTCCATAGGGGTTGCCTGGGGCCGGCAGAGAAATGGACCAGAAACAGGAATCTTTTGGGGTCATATACATGTTCCATGTCTTGATTGTGCCTGCGGTTTCATCTGCTAAAGTTCTTTTTTGTTTGTTCGTTTGTTTCCACTGCATTTATTACTAACATAAAAAAATGTTAAAAAGAAAAAAAATTCATTCTCAGTTCTCCAACGGCTCTCATCCTTCCCCCTTGCCCACACAACTCCTGACCCATTTCCTCAGGGCCAGTGCAAAACTGAACCTGTTCACTGTCGTTTTCACAGAAAACAACCAGTGCCAGGGATGTAGGGAAGAAGATTAGATGAGGGCGACAGTACTGTCCAGGTTCCCAAGGGTAGGCTGGGTGGAGATTCACAGAATTCAGACGAAAGGGCTGGTGGCCTCGCAATGACATACTCTAACTAAAGTGGCCTGGAGAGGAGATAGGATAGCCCGTAAGAGGCTTTAGAGGACATCTCATAGGCTTGTGTCAAACCCCAAAAAACCGACACCAGGAGGATGGGGAGACCAGGGAGGCAGTCTTGCGGAAAGTTTCACAATTCTCCCATGTTGGGAGGTGTGGAAAGTCTAGAGGGTATCAAGAGCCTCACTCATTTTGGCAGGAAAACTTACTCCAGTGTTGGGAAGTCATAATGATGCCACGGACACCGAGAGAGGCTACGTACGAGGGGATGCATGGTTTCACAAAGCACAGTGATCACAGACCAGAGCGGTGGGGACCATGCTACTGACGCAGGATCTACAACACCCAAAAGCAGGGAGAGTGGCCTTTCAGGGAGTGACTCTGCACCAGTCATCCGTCCTTGACCCCAGGTCAACCTGGTGAGTTTCACGGAGCAACTGGCAACTTTGGGGGTAGGATTTGTTACATAAAGAGGACTTAAAACAAGCAGCTAGAAGAAGGGAATGGTAGGAAACTGCTCCAGGGCTCTTAGGAATGGAGGGCAGTACTGGGGGCAGTACCGAGAGCTGGGTGGACAGATGCACAAGAAACAGCACCAGAGGGCAGCCCCGGTGGCGCAGCAGTTTAGCGCCACCTTCAGCCCAGGGTGTGATCCTGGAGACCCTGAATCGAGTCCCACGTCGGGCTCCCTGCATGGAGCCTGCTTCTCCCTCTGCCTGTGTGTCTGCCTCTCTCTCTCTCTATGTCTCTATGAATAAATAAATAAAATCTTTAAAAAAAAAATAAAAAGAAAGAAAGAAACAGAACCAGAGAGGTTTCCTGTTCAGTGGTCAATCGGCGAAGGGGAAGAGGATCCAGGAGGCAGTTGAAGAGAGCAAAGGTGGGGTCCTGAAGGCGAGTCTCTGGAGGCTGGATTGGAAGAAAGCCCACATTCTGGGCACGTGATGAAACACAACTCTGGACCCCAAATGGGGGAGGTGGGTGTCACTGACTGAGGGTGGTGGGTGGAACAGCCTCACAGTAGCCGTCACAGGGCCACAGGGAAATATATGGCCGCAGGGTCAGAGGGCCCCTTCCAGCCTGGATGGGAAGGCACGGTCTCACAGAGGAGGTCCACTGACGCCTGGGTGGTAGAAGGCACGGAGGTCCTCATATCGACAGTGGCCCTTTTTGGCAAAGTGTCGGCAGACAAGGAGGTTGGATTTGTCTTCTGTAACTTGGAGGCCGTCCTTGGGCGGGCAGGTATTTTTGATAAGAGACCAACTTTTGAGCCTTCGGGGATTTCTCTGCTCTTTGTGAAAGCCTCCTCTGGAAGGACCCCCATGGCCTGGTCCAGAAAAAGGAGGTTCAGTATTGGCCCCCCACCAGCCACAACCATATGGGTCACACCTGGGGCCCAGGCCTCCCTGAATTGGGCCTCTACCCCTGGGAGAGGGTAGGAGGCTCAGCTCATCTGCTAAAATTCTTGAATTGTGCACTGGAATTAGATGTAGTTTATCATATGTAAAATTTGACCTCAATACTGTTGATAGAAAACAAACCAACCAGTCCTCTCTCTGTTACACACATTCCATTTGGGTCCCATTGCCTGCAGCGGGTCAGGGGTGGGGAGTGCACAGGATGACCCTGGTCCCTGCAGCAGGAGCGGGAGCACATAGAACAGTGCATGAGGCTATGCTGCGTCAAGGCTATGCCAGAGGAAGCCCGTGGGATTGTGGGAGCCCAGAGGAAGAGCATCAGGATCACCCGGAGGGTCTGGAGAGGTCTAGGGAAGAAGTCACTCTGTGTCGAGGGAGTCATGAAGGATAAGCAGGAGGTGGCCACTGCGGGAAGGGCCAGGATGCAGAGGAACCGAGGAGGAATGTCCCAGGGGACGTGGAGGAAGCTGCCAGGATTTCAGGGTTGCTGGGGCACTAGGGGTGAGGGAGGCACAGGGACGGGATGAACATGGAGAGGGCATGGTTGGGAACCCCTACCCTCCTCTTGCACTGTGCACACATGAGTGCTCCCTTGGTTTCTGAACTCCAGAGAGGGCAGGAACTTATATGATCTCTGTGTCCCCAGAACCTTGCAAGTACCAGGCACACAGAGGGGAGGGATGTCAACAAGTGTTTGACAAATGAATGATGAAATGAATGAATGAATGAATGAATGAATGAATGAGGGGCTTGCCTTGCAGATCCACTTCTTTGGCCCCATTCTGTGGTCTCCTGCCAGTGTTGACACTGAAGCTCACCCCTCCTTAGGTTCTTCTGGGGACCATGCTTTCTCCTGGTTCTTCTGTCATTGGCTAGACAGGTCTGTCACCCTGGGGACAAAGGCAGCTATGGGAGGGATGCAGGTCCCATTTGGACGCCACCTCAATGTTCATGTGAGACGAGGCTCTGGAAGCAGACGAATCTGAAGATTACTTGGGAGAGACCAGTAGACTGTGGAATTCAAGAACAAGGTATAGTGAAGGGGAAGAGGGTGGAACGCCAGTCAGGAGGCCAGTGCACCCCATGGGCCGCCCCTTCCCAAAGCCACCCTTCCCTGGGCCTTGGAGCTTCCAGGCCTGGGGAACCCATGTGGCTTCTGTGGCAACATTCTCTTCAGCAGCCTCCCTCCCTGGAGAGGCGAGACAAGCCTCTGACAGCCTCTGCTCTCAGATCGGTCCCTGCAGGGACCCCAGGGGCTCCAGGATCACACCCTAAGCCATAGTCAGAAGCTCAACCACTGAGTCCCCCAAATACCCCCTAATCTCTTTTTTAAAAAAATTTTATTTACTTATTCATGAGAGACAGAGAGAGAGAGAGAGAGAGAATGAGAGAGAGAGGCAGAGGGAGAAGCAGGCTCCACGCAGGGAGCCCGATGCGGGAC
The DNA here is from genome assembly GCF_003254725.2 of Canis lupus dingo. Lineage (NCBI taxonomy): Eukaryota > Metazoa > Chordata > Mammalia > Carnivora > Canidae > Canis > Canis lupus. The sequence goes on along the minus strand of NC_064252.1, from coordinate 28,913,340 downwards.
TCGATCCTGGGTCTCCAGGATCACGCCCTGGGCTGAAGGCGGCGCTAAACCGCTGAGCCACCTGGGCTGTCCAAACCCTGTCTTTTAAACCAATCTAATTCCTTCCTAATCCTCTGAGTAACCAGATTCCTACAATCCAGACTCCTAAGGGCCTTTTCAATTCTTAGCTGCTGGGTTTTCTCAAGACTACTGAGATCTTTTGCTACTTGAAGGATAGTCGGGATGTCATAGCACCTGAATGATTAGGGCCCACATGCTCCTGGTTGCTTCAGCGATAGAGCCCATCAGTCCCTAGGGTCCAGCGTCCTGTGGCTGAGGCTGGCACATCCCCGTGCATCCCTGTGATGGGGGAGGGACGGTTCCTGGGTCCCACGGTCTTTGATCTGAGAGGTCGGCCCCACCCAGGGCCCTCCCTGCAGCAGGATGACATTCAGAGAATGCCAAGAACAGAATTTGGGGTGGCTGGTCTATTGCTCCTAGCAGTACCCCACGCCATCCAAAGGCCTCAAGCCTCGCACTCTGAAAACTCTACTTTGCATGGAACACAGCAGAGGTTATGGCCTCTAACGGGATGGATAAAGGATGGTGAGAAAAATAAGAAGCCGTGGAGCAGAGCATTTTTCCACTCACCAAAGAGGAGTTATTCGGAAGCCTACTACCTGCTTTGTGTGGAGCCTCCAATAAACGGACGAGGCTCTTTTCTCTCTGGATGGACGCCTGCCTTGGCCCAGGCCTGGCTGCTGCAGCTTCACTACCTGGGGCCCTGGGATCCCCACGTGACTCCTTGGGCCCCAAATCCTAGGTGGTCGTTTGCATCTTCTCAGCCTAACACACCCTCCCATACATGGGGGGATTTGGGTGAGGCTGGTTCCTTGAATTCCTCAAGGCACACCACCTCCTTTCTTCAACTTCCTGTTGTGCTCCCCAGACACAGAAGAGCAATAGGCACGTGGAAAGAAATTAAGGGCTAGATTCTTTACGCCGGGGACATCTCCCATGCATCCTTCTCTTTAATCCCAAGGCAGAAAATCCCTGGTCATGAATCCTAGGTGACAATTGGACCAGAAAACTAGGTGAGGGGCAGCCCTGGTGGCTCAGTGGTTTAGCGCCGCCTGCAGCCTGGAGCGTGATCCTGGAGTCCTGGGATCGAGTCCCACGTCGGGCTCCCTGCGTGGAACCTGCTTCTCCCTCTGCCTCTCTCTCTCTCTCTCTCTAGTAAATAAATAAAATCTTAAAAAAAAAAAAGAAAGAAAAGAAAAGAAAACTAGGTGAGGCTTTTCTTGCCTTCCCCCGAGATCTAAAGGCTGGGCTTGGCCGGTGAAGCCATAGGACAACTGTTTATCCAACCAGCCACAAGGGTGGCCAGGAGCCCCCTCACCAGGGCTCCTTTCGGGGACAGACCAGACACAAGGCAGGATGACTGACCCAGAGAAAGTCAGGTGGGTGGAGTCTGGGAAAGAAAGAGGGAAGAGAGACTCACGTGACCCTGTGGTGCTTGGCAATCCAAGAGGAAGGGAGTGAGGATGAAGTCTGCGGCCCCCAAGGCTCGGGCCTCCTGCCCACCAGGAAAACACAGCCATGTGTCCCTTCAGTCCCAGGTTCTGGACACAGGCTGAGGGACACGCCTGTGCTCAACCCGACGCCAGCCGGGTGCAAGCTTCCCCGGGTGTCCCACTGGGGCCAGCAGGGTGCCGGGGTCTTGGGAAAATAACCAGATGGGGGCGGGGGGAGCCCAGTGAGCAAGCAGGATGAGCCAGGGAGGACATGCTCCCCAGATCCCAGGACACAAGCCCCGGGGAGGGGAAGTCAGGCCTCCAGAGCCCAGGCGAGCGCAGGTGCATGGTCCTGTCCCCAAGCAGTCTGGGGAGGTCGAGGCGGGGAGGCCGCCGGGTCCCCGGTACTCGGCCCCCACCCCCAGCGGGGAGGCTGAGGCTCAGACACGAGGGGTCTCAGCCCCAAGCTGGTTGACCTCCACCTACCACAAGGTTCCTGGACATCTGCTGGCACCTGCTCTCCCTTTTCTATCCACCCCCTACCCCGCGCTCTTCTCTTTCTTTCTTCCCCCCCCCCCCAAATCACCAGGGCTCCAAACACCACCTTGAGAATTTCATTGGAACTTCATTGGTGTCTCAGAGCACCCGGCCCCGAAGAGCCCCGGCAACTCGCCAAACGTTCCCCGCCCTTCTGCCATCGTCCCCACCGCCAGCATCGTCCCCACTGCCACCATTGTCCCCACCGCCACCATCGTCCCCACCACCACCATCGTGAGGAGGTCGCCGCCTAACGAAGGTCAGTCGACTGAGGCGGGAAAGAGTCCGTTCCTGGGGAGGGTGGGCAGAGGAGCACTTCTCGCAGATTCCAACCATTCTCGCTTGAGTATTCGGGCCTCGCTGCGTGTTCCTGCGCGCCCCTCTTTCCCCACATCCCCCGTGTCCTCTTTGGTCCATTCCCCTCTCTCTCTGTCCCTCTCTCCTCATTCCAGTCCCATGTCCCTTCCTCCCCGGGACCCCTGCCGCTGCAGTAACCCCACCCTCACTGGGCCCAACTAGCTAAATGCTAAGCTCCTTAACACCCCACCCCCAAACTTTATTTTACCCCCTTTCCCCTCTAATAAAGAGCCTCCACATCATTGTCCCACACACACCCCTGCTCCCTCTCTGCTCGGAGTCATGGAGTCCGGCCCTACTTCAGACTCTCATAGATCTCTTTGAGCAATTCCAACTTTCTATTCGGCTCCTGGGCCTCCTCCCTCATACTTTCAGCTGACCATGTCTTTGCTTCCTCATGCAAATTCCCTGACTTGAACACAAGGCTGACCGCTTCCATCAAAATGAAGAGACCAAGGCTGGCCGTACCTACGACCCGGGCTCCTCTGGCTATTGCCCGAAGAGAGCCTCTAACAACTCTCTTCACCTGTGCCCAACCTAGACCTAAGGCTGTGCTTGCTGTCAGGAAGCCTGCGGCCGCGACTACCGGTTGACAGGTGAAGCGGCCTAGCCTGAGGTTACGAATATCTCTTGCAGCGCGAGCCAGGACTTTCATGCTATCAAGAGCTAAGGAAGAAATACTGGACCAGTTTTCATGCAGAACCTTTGCAACTACCTCCTCTTTATCAAGAGTGGTCTCGGCAGTTGCAGGCGACTCATGTGAGCCTTCCACGATGCTGGTGGTCACCTGGGTAGCATCAGATGCTGCTCCCAGCCCCACTCCAGCTACCAAGGTTTCCGGACTGAGACCCCCTATGACGGGTACCAGACCCAGACCATGAATGCCCAGAGGGCCAGTCGCAGCACCAGTGGAGCTGGCTACTATATTGGTGATGGTGCAGCCCTCGTGGACCTGGTCAACCTCATCTGCACACTCACGGAGCCTTTTTATGTACCCCTCAAGCTCCACTTTCACCTGGGGAAACACATTCAAAAACTTCTCCCTAGCCTGGCCTTCATCTTCAATATCCATGTCTCCTTCCAGGTCATTCAGACCTTCACGTAGCGCATCGGCGTCTTCCCTGTAACAGCAAAAGTCAGGTGATGAAGAAAAGCTGATCTGTCAAAGGGGCTTGATTCCATCTGTCCTACATAAACCACAGAACTTTCATTAGAAATCAAATGGGATAGAATTTTACAAATGTAAAGAATTTTTCTTGAATGCAACTTTTTTTTTTTAATGCAACTTCTTAAATGCATTCAACATGAGCAGTGTTCCATAGTACACAGTCAATAGGGAGAAAAGGTGTCCATGTCATGTTAATGCTCTTGAGTGTTGGGTATTTGAGGAAGATAGCTCCTCATCAAGGAAAGGTCAGCACAGCTAGTGTCAGTGTTTGTAGACTGGGAACTCTGTAGATGAACATAGGGAAGTGGGGTGGGAGCAGAAAAACCTTTGCTGGGAAAATCTTCGTATGTGCTGAAGGATTAGCCTCACTCTCAGACCCAGCCCTTTGCCTTTGGCACTGGGAGGTGAGCTCTAGGCCGCACCTAGGGTGTCAAGGGTTCTAGAGTGATGATAGGACTGTCTTGCTTGGCCTGGGCCTCAAGCTGCTGGACAGCCTGACAAGAAAATGTATGATGGGGGCTTTTGGGTCATGTGCAGGGTCATGACCTATGGAAGAACTAGAAGATAAAGATATTAGTGAGACCTCCAGCAGGAGCTGGAGACCACAGGTCAGCCATGCAGGCAGCATGGGTTTGAGCCCCATAAAACTCTGTATACTGAGGCTCAGGATGAAAAAGACTCTTTCCCTGACCAAACATTATTTGGGCTCTTCTGAGCCCTCTTCTTAACTAGGCTTTGACCTTAGTCTTCTGTGCTCTGTCCTTGACAACCTGTAGTGCCCAGTTTTAGCAACAACCCTGTTGGATCAGGTTAGAAAGAATCCTCTACCTTCATGTCTTCTCTTAGTGATTGCTCATCCCCTGCCCCTGAACTTTTCCTTGGCTATAAATCCCTAGGTGTCTTCACTGTATTCCAAGGCGAGCCGATCTCTCTCCCTTACTACATTCTCAATGCCTGCAACTGAATTAAGTCTTCTTTATCATATTAATAAGTGTCATGATATGGTTTACTTTCATACCTTGAGCTTCGCTGGTGGGCATTGCTTCATGGGCTATTGTCACACACTGAATACTGGACAGTAATGCTTCCCGCAGACAATTAAAGCTTTGCATTGACACCCTCCTGGACACTGCCCCAAGTGTCTCTTTCTTCGGTTGATGATAACCCATACCCTGCCCTTTGACACAGCATTACCGAGAGTAACAGCTCTCAGTGAGTTCTACGAGTGCTCCCAAAGAAGCATTCAATCTCAGGTGGTGGGGAACCCCACTCCCCAGTTACCAGTTGGTTTCAAAGTAAGAGTAATGTTAGGGAAATCTCTCAGAATTTACAGTGTAGCTCACTGTGGGCACTTGGAATTCACAAGAGAAAACCAACAAACGCTCAGAGCAAGATGGGACCTTAATGATCATTTTGTTGTGCACTTGCTGTCTCTGAAAAGCATGATGTCCTCTGCTGGGGCCCAGCCACTGCCCCAACTGACTGAGAGGCAGCACACCCGCTACCCTGGTTCCCCTCAGACTCTCCAGCTCACATCACAGACCTCTGACCCAGCACCCCCCGACCTCACAGGTGTCACCAACCTAATTCACACCCCAGCTGGTGACAGATTCGCATGCATGCCCACCAAGACCATGTGCAACTTGACAAAATCTCTTAAAGATACAAGAGAGCTTGAGAACCTTCTATCTGAAGCACTAAGCCAGAAAAGACCTACCTTTGGGCAAGCTGGTGGAGGAAGTACTTTCTTCTTTGGTGGGTACTTCTGAGTTTCCTCTTTGGTGGGCACTTTGGTGTCCTCAATGAGGACAGAATTGGCAAATGCCCCTCAGGTGCTGGAAGTTGTCACATAGCCACACTGACTCCCACTGGCCTGACTCTGCTCTATGTAGAGGACAAGACACTTCCAAATGGTAATCAATACTCCCAACTCCCAGGCAAGGCATAGAGGAAACACCTTCTTATGGCATCAGATGCCTGGGGGGAGGAGATCAAAGAAGAGAGAAGAGAAATGTCCCTTCTCCCTCTCACAAAAGCTCTGTTTGGTCCAAGGCCTCCTCGAGTTTTGTCCTCTAGAGCTTCACCCAGTCCTAGCCCTGCTGCCCAACCCTACCTGGTCCTCCAACCTAGACACCCCTTGTCCATCCTGACAGCCAGCTCTGCCCTGGTCCAAGCCTCCTGGGCCATCAGATGGGATGACATCTCTTGGATCCTCAACTTTGTTTTTTTTTTTTTTTTTTAAGATTTTATTTATTTATTTATTTATTTATTTATTTATTTATTTGAGAGAGAGAGAGAAAGAGAGAGAAAGAAAGAGAGAGAGAGGCAGGCAGAGACACAGGCAGAGGGAGAAGCAGGCTCCATGCAGGGAGCCGGATGTGGGACTTGATCCTGGGACTCCAGGATCACACCCTGGGCTGAAGGCAGCGCTAAACCATTGAGCCACCCAGGCTGCCCGGATCCTCAACTTTGACCTTGCAATTCACACTGAGACCTTTACCACAATCTTATCAGATTCAATTCGAGCTTCCATTAAACAAATAATAAATCTGAGACTCCAAGACATACAGACCCAGAGAACCCACTAGGACTGGGCAGAGATAGAGTCAGGATCCAACCCATCTCAGTCCAATTCAACCCAAGCCTCTCCATCTTGTGGGCCAGCAGAATCTGGTATGTTCATTAAATCCTTTGACTGGGGGGTGGGGGTGGGGGTGGGGAAAGGCTCTAGTCTGAATCCACAGGGCACAGACTGATCTGTCAGTGTTTCTGGCGTGTCCCAGAGCAATTCCTGCTTAGCCCTCATCTCCAGGAAGAAGACCCATGGCCCTGTCTTTTCCCAGCAATCTTCTAAAAAGTTAACATCAATTGAGCACCTACTATGCATCAGTCACTATGTTCAGCATTTTACCTGCATTATATTAGTTTCCTTGTGATAAAATTGAACAGATGAGGAGATCAAGGAAGAGCTAGGTCTGCTTTAGGTTAAGGCCCAAGGTCGTACAACCTGCCCTCAGCCAATGTCATTGAAGACGTTTCCCTATGGAATGTTGAGAGGAACATACTCAACCCCAACCCCAGGATACTGCTGTGCAGAGATTGGGGTGTCCATCCTGGGACATTCCCGGGGGGGGAGGGGGTTACCTGGACAATGAGGTCTCAGCCACAAATTTCTCCCAGGTTTCATGGTTAATCAGCAGGAAGTGCAGTACCTCTCGATTCACCGTGTCCTGGAAATACTCAATAGCATCCTCAATAAAACTTTTGTTCTCTAGATGGATAGAAAAAAAAATGAAAGGTCGTATAGTTTTTTTCTTTTTCCTGTTTCACTAAGGGAGACAGGAAACTTGGACTTAGCTGGAGGAACCCACAGTGTTAAATCTGAGTATTTATGAACTGATTGGCGGAAGAGGGATAAGAGAGAGCTGGCATAGGGAGAGGTATTGAGATCAATAGAATCAGTTCCTGCTCCACTTTCATATCAGATAAACAGGTGCTTATGGTAGGGACACAGGGCAAGTGCCCTAATATAGCCATCGGGGTGGGGAATGCTGGGAGAGAGGAGGTAAGTAACAGGTTCCAGGTCAAGAGGAGAGTAACAATACTTAGGGAGGACATCCAGTGTAGCAGGTACTGGCTCAAACCACATAAACACAGTATATTTGATCCTCATAACAACATAAGGAAACATCCACATTTATAGATAAGGTTAAGTAAGGCACCCAGGTCACACAGGTGGGTTGTGGCAAAGACCCGACTGGGGGCCTGGTCGGTGTCCCACTGACCCTCACAGAGCAGTCAGGCTGGCAGCAGGGTGAGAGCTGGAGGGAATGGCCTCTGTTGCAAAGCCAGTCATCCTGAGCCATGCCGGAGGCTTGACCAGGGCAAGAGGGCAGGAGAGGCCTCCAAGGTTGCCAGTCTATCTCCCCTCCCACCCTGCTTCAGGACCCATTCATTCTCCCTCCTTTCTTCTCTGTTGTCCCCCCCACACACACACACTCCTCCGCATCCTGTGTGCTATCCTGGCCTCACTTCTGAGTCATTTGAAGGATAGCAAGGGGAGGGAGAAAATGGGCATCTAGGTCATGACTCTGAGAAGGCAGGAGGGAAGTGTCCCTACAGACCTTGTGGTGGGGACTCCCCTTGACCCCTCTTGGGGGCTCAATGACACTCTCAAGGGACTGACTCCTCTGTAGGTTAACTCAGCTGGAGGCATCCCCGCAATACCAAGCATCATCCAGAAAGTGGAAGGTGACTACCTGGAGAGAGTTCACGGCCTTCCGAGGTCATGGTGCCAGCAGTGGGATCTGAGGAGTTTCCCTACAGTTGTGTCTGTGTCTCAGCTGGAAGGAAGTATTGCAGAAGAGATTCAGCCTTGGGGAAGAGAGAAGAAATGGTGGGGTCAAATGTGAGCCAGCTGTGGCAACAGGGAGCAGCCAGGGTCCAGGCCTCTGGTGGCTCCCTCTGGGATGGCCACAAATGCCAAAATGGACTTAATCCCATGTGTTTCTCCACTGGCCTTGGCTGGCTGCTACTTAAGGAAGGTTCCTCACCTCACTCCAACTCACTCCCAAGCCAAGTCAGAGTCCTGTCCTCCTGTTGGGGCACAAGGAGAAGATAATCAGACAAGGAGACTGCCATCTGAGAAGCTACGGAAGCAATAAAACCAAACACAGAAGAAAAGATGGAAGACATGTTCTGGAGTTCCTTGAGGTCAAGAACATGTGTGTTTCCTAACTGATAATAGCTAATATTGATCCACTATCTAGGACAGGCGGGGCTTCTTATGTGATCCCTCACTGAATAGCCACATGCACTCCATAAGGTGGGTGCTCTTGTGGCTCCCACTTTAAAGTGGAAGAAACCATCACCTGCTCCTTCCCCTGCCAGGATGCCTTCCCCCCCTTCCTCACCTGGTCAAAGTTTACCTGTGCTTAGAGGTCCCCGGCCCAAACTCCTCCTCCCCTGCCGGCTTCCCTGCACCCCCCGACTGACTCTCTGGGCTCCCCTTGAATGTGTGCTCTCCTGACTGCAGTCCTTCTCTTGTGTGTTCTCCTCCCTGAACTCTGATGTGCTCTAAGAAGAGACAAAAGCTGAGCAGGCACCAAACATGACAGATCCTATGAATCAAATTGAAAAGACTGAAACCAAGATTTTAAGAGACGTGAACAAAGAATCTCCAGGGAAGGGACTCACCCAGGGTCACACAGCCTCCGGGGGTGGGCAGGGTAGACGCAAAGACCAGGCCTTCTGATGCAGGTGTTTGGCTAGAAATGTGACTTTAACCATCCAAAGGCTTCTAGGTTTTTCTCTGCTGTTACATCCAAACGCGTAAACACAGAGATCTAAGCTCACACCCTTATCGTCATCCCCATGAGTCTACAGTTTGGTGTTTTTAGACTATGAAGCCCAGACCGCCTCGCTATGATGACTCAGCCTTTCTTACCCTGGCCCTTCTCTTCCTTCTGATGGGGACACTCAGTCCGACCTCTTCTCTTCCTGCCCCATGATGTGAGAACAGAGGGTCCGGCGTGAGGTGATGTAGTAAAAGACATTAGGGTTCAGGGCCATGTTCAAGAAAGAATTCATCAGATGTCTTTGGTGCAAAAAGGTGGTTTTATTAAAGAACAGGGACAGGCCCCGTGGGCAGGAAGACCTGCCCCAAGGTCATGAGGAATGGCCCCTTATAGACTTTCAAGTTGAGAGGGGGTTAGGGAGAGTGTGAATCTCTAAGGAATCCGGGAACCAAGATTTCTAGGACCTTGACGGGGCTAGTGACTATTGGGAGAAGGTCATTTTTTACTGTCTAATAAACCCTTAGTCATGAGACCTTCAGATGTATATCGGTGGGTTATATGCTTGGGGGATGATTGCCAATGAGTATCTTGAGGGTAGAGATAAAGCAAATTTCTAAAGAAATTTTTGTATGTTAAAGTAGACTCACAGGATTCTGGGGATCAGGCTAGGATTGCCTTTTGCCCTTAGCAAACTGTCAATATTGAGGTAGTTGTGTCCCTAGAGGAAGGTCACTCTGCCTGTTTCAAGGACTTGTCAGTGGTCTGTAGGGCGTAAGCATATTTCATAATTCCTCTGCTGCCTTTATTCCCACATCATTCCCCCCTGAACACTTGTGACCCTTAAATCTTTAATGTTGCTGAGAGTGGAAGGGTCATCTTCCCTAACTTCCTCCTCTGATTAGAAGAAGCACAGATGGGATCCCTGGGTGGCGCAGCGGTTTAGCGCCTGCCTTTGGCCCAGGGCGCGATCCTGGAGAGCCAGGATCGAATCCCACGTCAGGCTCCCGGTGCACGGAGCCTGCTTCTCCTTCTGCCTGTGTCTCTGCCTCTCTCTCTCTCTCTCTCTCTCTCTCTCTCTCTTTGTGTGTGTGACTATCATAAATAAATAAAAAATTTAAAAAAAAAAAGAAGAGGCACAGACATGGCCCCACCTATGGGTCGACCGTGCTCAGTTGGGGCTCTTATAGATACTGGGGTTACAGAAGACAGAGGCAGCTGAATCCATGTGTGAATCCACATGTGTGGATCTTTCTGAGTGGAAAGGATCACCCGTTGGCTTGAAATTATGGCAGCGAAGGTGTCTCGGCACCACGTGGAGAGACGTGGGAGAAAACAGCAAAACATGATTAGTATAACACAAAGAAAGAGAAGGCCAAAGAAGACTCCTCTGATAGTTGACAAAAGTCCTTCTCTAGTCTATGTGTTTAACCAATCGTTAAAGGAAAGAAGAGGGATCCCTGGGTGGCGCAGCGGTTTAGCGCCTGCCTTTGGCCCAGGGCGCGATCCTGGAGACCCGGGATCGAATCCCACGTCGGGCTCCCAGGGCATGGAGCCTGCTTCTCCCTCTGCCTGTGTCTCTGCCTCTCTCTCTCTCTCTCTCTCTCTCTCTGACTATCATAAATAAAAATTAAAAAAAAAATAAAGGAAAGAAGAATCCTTTAAAGCACCAATTTGAGTATACACGTTGCTTAGAAACCCAGATATGTGGTAATCTGGAACATACCCAGAGCGTTTTGTTTTTATGATAGCACAGAGCACCCAGTTAAACATGTAGTGCTGCTCTATTTTGTAAAACTGCTTTATGCATTTGTGTTACCCCAGTATTTAGTGGAGAAATGCTCTTTTGAGTATCACTTAGGGCTTTGACCGTGAACTTACTAAGAGCTTCTGTGTGCCATACGCCACTGTCCAGTCCCAAAGAGGCAACAAAGTTGGATGCGAGGTGGTTATACCAATGAGACACAGAATGTGTCCACCATTGTCTTAAATTTGGAAGGTCGACTGGCTTGGTAATGGTTTTAATAATGCATCTGTGCATCCAGGCAAAACCCTGAGTACAGTGGCCTATCCAGCCATGGGGAAAGCCATGGACACAAGTTAGGGCCACAAGGACATTGGGTCCCATTAGGAGACAATCATCTAATTCTGGGCCTCCCTTAACTGCAGTCAAGATATCAAGGGCGATTCAGGCTTGGAGGGCCACCTTTTGAATTGAAGTAATAAAAGAGGTCAGCTGTCACTTTGTAAGGACCAAGGGAGTCCAGATCCAGGGACAATTTCTCTTAGTTTTTTTGTTGCCTCCAAGGTCTTTTTTTTTTTAACCCAAATCAGTAGCCTGGTATAAACCCTGTATTACCTTCCTTGGTTATATTTGGGTATAATGATTTTTCTTTATTATTACCAACTCAGTCTTGTGGCATTTCCTTGTCTGAATAGCCTGGACTTACAGACTTTATTAGAGGTAAGAGTGGTAAAAGACTTAATGTTGTTTATTTTGTGCTGTCTGCTTGGCTGCATGGTGAATTGTTCCCTTTAGAATCTCATTCCTTTGGATATCCTTTGAGGTGAATTACAGGTACTTCCTTAGGTAGGAGTAGCCTTAAGAAGAGTAATAATTTCAAGTCCTTATTTGTTTGGGGATAATGGCTTGATAATAATCCCCTTTTCTTCCAAACGGCTCCGTGAGCATGTAGGACTAGGAAAGCATATTTGGAGTCAGTACAGATATTAATTTTTAAGACTTTGGCAATTACAAAGCATGAGTGAGCACTATAACATACCCAGCTATTCTCACTCCATTTTCCACAAAACTATTGCCACCAGAAAACCGACTGTTGTCTGTTGGAGAATCTTTGGGGAATCTTTAAACTCTGGTTGACTAAAATACACAAGGTCACTAACTTCTGAATAGTTGTGCTCTCTGGAACTATGATAGTCAGGCCAGGCATAAGGTAGCTGGTTTAGCATACGTTTGACACGTGTCAAGTGCTATTTCAGGTATGACTATAAGCACAGCCTGGTATTCAAGAAGTTGGCCTCTCATCATCTATTGGTAGCCTTTGGTCTCTATGACACTCTGGAACCAATGTGAAGTCATTCCACTCAGGGACTGTCCCATAGTGACCTTTGAGGCTCCTTTTACCAGGAGACCTGTTGTATGCTTGGCTAAAATCTTTGTTTGCAATTATACATCAACAGAGGTGGTTCTAGGATAAACGTGATTAAGGGGTAATACCATCAAGAAGCCCTCTTTTATGTGAGATCCAACTTTAACAAGATACTAATATAAGGAATCAAAGGCAAATGGGAGAAGGCTGGTCTCAAGGGATATGGGCATCCCCAAGTGCATCATCCAATCCAATCACAAAGTGGGGTCATCCGTTATCTCCACAAACCCACACTTAGCCCCACAGTTTGGGTATGCTGTGGCTTTTAGGGAGGGATTTTGTCATCCCAGCCACACAAAATTGGTCAAGGTGCTAGTTGAGTTATACAGTCGTTGGGGACCCAATCCTATTTTCCAGTTGTTTAAATGATCATATACCCATGGGGTCCTGTTATTCCCACGGAATAAAAAGCATGAAGATTGTCTCTATGAGCTTCTGTGGCAATTTCTCTGAAGTTTACCTCAAGTTGTCGGGCTTAGGCAAACAACATTAAAAGACATTTAGAAGTAGAATTTAACATCCACAAAGGTGGGTTATCGAAACATCATTTTTCTCTCTGAAATAACCCTAATTTCTAGAGATAGCCAAATCACGACTCATTTATTTGAAAAACAAGTCCAGTTTTAACAAACTTGGAATCATTATTTGCATAAGCTCAGCAAGAACAACCATTGATCGTATAGACCCTTAAACCTGTTTTTCTGGAACATTTTATAAGGAATCTCTAGCTTGAACTTTTAGTAGCCTCTCCAGGCAGAAGCCAAGTCAAGCACTCGCCTCCAGCATGCCTGCAATACCTGTAGATGTGGGCAGATTGCTCTTCATCAGGTCCCCAGTTATCCTGAGGTTCTTGTACCTGCCAGGAGATGACGACATTCTTTACTCACCTGGTGAGGCTGCTGGGAACTCTGTAACAGGTATCAGGCCAACTGTTCCAAGGGGCTTTGTGGCTTTATGCACGTCTCTCTCAAATATGACATTCCAATTAAAGCCTTGGTAAAATAACCAATGTTTCCAATGCTCTCCTATTACAGAGAGAACAGATTCTTATTGAACTTATGCAAATTACTGTGATTGTCATGGAAGAAAGAATACTCACTGAGACCTTTTGATTATCAGAGGGTTTAGGTCGACAGAAAAGTTAAACGCTTCAATTTGTTCATAAGTGAATGCTTTATCAAATTTCTGTAAGTCATAGGTATCTTACTTAAGACTTTCCTTATTCTGGAAGCACAGACATGAGAGAACCAGCAGTGTTTCAAACAGAAGTCACAAAACCACACTCTTCTACTTAGTTCATTTAGTCCCATGTTACTAGTTCTTGTTTAATTCGAATGCAGCTTTTTAGTTAGTTCTGGAAATTCTTACCCATTCAGTTTTATGATCTTAAAGATATCGCATACCTGTATTCGTCCTAAAAATCCTTTATATGAACCTCCTTCAGGATGAGACACGGTTGACCTTGGCCCCAAGTTGACCTCAATCTACCACAAGGTTCCTTGACCCGCTGCTGACATCTGCTCTCTCTTTTCTAACCCCCCCCCCCCAACCCATGCTTTTTTTTTTTTTTCCAGATCACCACGGTTCCAACACCACCTTTAGAATTTCATTGGTCTCTCAGTGCACCTGGCCCCCCAAAGCACCAGCAACTTGCCAAATGTTCCCCCACCCTTCTGCCATCGTCCCCACCGCCACCATCATGAGGAAGTCGTCATCTAATGGTCAGTCGACTGGAAGACAAAGGTGAATTGAGGCAGGAAAGAGTCCATTCTTTTTTATATATATAATTTTTTATTTAAATTCAATTTAGTTAGCATATAGTACATTATTCGTCTCAGGGGTAGAGTTTCATGACTCATCAGTGGCATATAATACCCAGTGCTCATTCCATCACGTGCCCTCCTTAATGCCTATTACTCAGTTACCCCCCCACCCCCCACCTCCCCTCCAGAGACTCTCAGTTTGTTTCCCAGAGTTAAGGGTCTCTTATGGTTTGTCTCCCTCCTTGTTTTCCTCTTATTTTATTTTTCTTTCCCTTTCCCTATGTTCACCTGTTTTCTATCTTAAATTCTACTTATGAGTGAAATCATGTGGTATTTGTCTTTCTCTGATTAACTTATTTCACTTAGCACAATACCCTCTAGTTCCATCCATGTTATTGCAAATGGTAAGATTTCATTCTTTTTTGATGGCTGAGTAGTATTCCATTGTGTGTATCTACACATCTTTATCCACTCATCTGTTGATAGACCTCTGGCCTCTTTTCAGTGTTGGACTATTGTGGACATTGCTGCTATGAATATTGGGGTGGAAGCCTGGGTGTCTCAGTCAGTTAAACATCTGCCTTCAGCTCAGGTCATAATCTCAGGGTCCTGGGATTGAGCCCTGAGCTGGGTTTCCTGCTCATGGAGGAGTCCGCTTGGCCCCCTCTCTCAGCTCCTCCCCACCCTTCCCATGGCCTCTCTCCAATAAGTAACATCTTTGAAAAATAAAATAAATAAATATCGGGGTGCACATGCCCTTTGAATCACTATGTTTGTATCATCTGGATTAATACCTAGCACTGTAATTACTGGGTCATAAGGTAGCTCTATTTTTAACTTTTTGAGGAACCTCTACATTGTTTTCCAGTGCAGCTGCCCCAGCTTGCATTGCCACCAGCAGCATCAGAGGTTTTCCCATTCTCTACATCCTTGTCAGCATCTGTTGTGCCCTGATTTGTTCAGGCCATTCTGACCAGGGGGAGTAGAATCTCATCACGGTTTTGGATTTGTAGGAAAGAGTCCACTCCTGCCAGTGCGTCACCACGGGGAGGGTGGGCAGAGGAGCACTTCTCGCATATTCCAACCATTCTTGCTTGAGTATTCCTGGCCTCGCTGCTTGTTCCTGCGTGCCCCTCTTTCCCCACGTCCCCCGTGTCCTCTTTGGTCCATTCTCCTCACTCTCTCCATCCCTGTCTCCTCATTCCAGCCCCATGTCCCTTCCTCCCTGGGACCCCCCCCCAAAAAAAACTGAATAAACCCCGCCGTCACTGGGCCCAACTAACCTAATGCTAAACTCTGGAACGCCCCCCCCAAATGTTATTTTGCCCCCCTCCCCTTCTAATAAAGTCCCTCTACGTCTTTGTCCCACTCTCGCCCCTGCTCTGTCCCTGCTCGGAGGTCATGGAGTCGGCCCTACATGAGACTCTCATAGAGCCGTGTGAGCAATTCCAACTTTCTCTCCAGCTCCTGGGCCTGCTGCCTCAGCACTTCAGCTAACTCTGCCCTTGCCCCCTCATGCAAGTGCCTTGACTCTTTTACAAGGCTGGCCACATCCATCAGAAGGAACACACCTGAGCTAGCCATGCCCAGAAACCGGATTCCTTTGGTCATTGCCAGAGCAGTACCTCCAAAAGCTTTCTGCACCAGATTGCCACTTCGAACTGAGACACTCCTACCTGTCATGAGGCGCCTGGCCTTGTCTACCAGGTGAGGTTGGACTGTGGCTACCTTCTTGGCACTATTATTCTTTGCAATTTTTTTCAGATTTCTAATGACAGATCCTAAAGAAAGAATTTTGAGTATGGTGTTCTGCAGATCCAATCCAACTCTGTCCCCTTGATCAATACCAGACACCAGGTCACTGGCTTCAGCTCTTGCAGACGATGTGTTTGAGTATTCCACAAGGCTGGTGGACATGTGAGTCACAGTAGCTGCAACTCCCAGCATCGATCCAGTTGTCAAGAGTGTCAGACTGAACCCTGCTGTTACAGGTGCCAGACCCAGACCAAGGACGCCCAGGAGGCCAGACGCAGCACCGGTGGAACTCGCTACCATGTTGGAGATGGTGCAGCGCTTGTGGACCTTGTCAACCTCATCTGCAAGCCTACGGAGCTTTCTTATGCGTTTCTCAAGCTCCACTTTCAACTGGGGAAACACATTCAAAAAAGTCTCCCTAGCCAGGTCTTCGTCTTCCATATCCATGTGTCCTGTCAGGTCATTCAAACCTTCACGTAGTATGTCAGCCTCCTCCCTGAAACAGCGAAGGTCTAGTGAGTAAGAAAGACTGATCTGTCAAATGGGCTTGATTTGATCTATCCTACGTAAACCACAGAAAATGTTTACTAGAAATCGAACGGAAAAGAATTTTACAAATGGAATGAACTGTTTCTGCAGTGTTAAAAACATTCTTCCCATTGCTCATGTTCCGTAAGACACAGTCAGGTCGGGGAAAAATAAGTCCGTGTCATCTGAAGATGCTCTTACTTGGTGGGTATTTGAGGAAGATGCCTCTAGAGTCAAGGTCAGGTCAGCTGGTCAGTGCCACAGTGTTTGTAGACTGGGAACTCAGTAGATGAACACAGGGAAGTGGGGTGGGAGCAGAAAAACTTTTGTTGGGAGGCTCTTCATGTGTACTGAAGGATTAACCTTACCCACAGAGGCCTGCCCTTTGCCTTTGGCACTGGAGGTGAGCTCTAGGCCCTACCTAGGATGTCAAGGCTGCTAGAATGATGATGCCTGGGCCTCAGGCTACTGGACAGCCTGACAAGACGATGTATGATGAAGGCGTTGGGTCATGTGCTGTCAGTTCTGATCTATGGAAGAACTAGAAACTAAAAGCGTTAGTGTGACCTCTAAGTGGAGCTGGAGATCACCAGGTGGCCATGCAGGGAGCATGGGACTGACCCCCAATAAAAGTCTATACCCTGAGCCTCAGGTTGAAAAAGACTCTCTCCATGAACAAACATTACTCAGGCTCTTCTGAGCCCTCTGCCTGACTAGGCCTTGCCGTTGGTCTTCTGTGCTCTGTCCTTAACAGCCTGGAGTGCCCAGTCTTTGCAAGAACCATGATGGATCAGGTTAGTAAGAATCCCCCCACCTTCATGTCTCCTCTTAGTGATTATTCATCCCCAGGCCCCATCCTGCTCCTTGACTAAATCCCTAACTATCTTGCTGTAGTCCCAGTTAAGCCAGATCTCACTGTCCTATGACAAACACTCTCTGGACACCTACAACATGAATTAAGTCTTCTTTACCATTTTAATAAGTGTCACGATAATTGTTTACTTTCACACCGAGAGCTTCCCTGCTGGGCAATGCTCCACATGCCATTGTTACACACTGAATACAGGACAGTAATGCATCCTGAGGACAATTGAAGCTTTGCACTGGAAACCCTCCAGGCCTCTGCCCCAAGTGTCTCTTTCCTTGGCTGAAGGTAACCTGTATCCTGCCCTGTGACACAGCATTACCGAGAGTGACAGCTCTCAGTGAGCTCTACAAGTGCTTCCAGAGACTCATCCAATCTCCGGTGGTTTGGGGAACCCCACTGCCACAATTACCAGTTGATGCCAAAAGTAAGGGCAATTGTAGGGAGAGTGCTCTCAGACTTTACAGTGTAGCTCACTGTGGAACTTGGAATTAAAGAAAAAAAAAAAAAAACCCTCAGAGCAAGAAGGGATCTTAATGATCATTTTGCTTGGCACCTGCTCTCATCCCAAGCATGATGTCCTCTGCTGGGGCCCAGCCACTGCCCCAACTGACTGAGAGGCAGCACACCTGCTCCCTGGTTCCCTCAGTCTCTGCAGCGCACATCACTGACCCTCGACCCAGCACCCAGCACACCCGACCTCATAGGTGTCACCAACTTAATTCACACCTTAGCTGGTGACAGCTTCGCATGCATGTCCACCAAGACCATGTGCAACTTGACAAAGAGATCTTGAGAACCTTCTATCTGAAGCACTAAGCCAGAAAAGACCTGCCTTTGAGCAAGCTGGTGGAGGAAGTACTTTCCTCTTTGGTGGGCACTTCTGAGTCTCAGAATCCCTCAATGAGGACAGAATTGGCAAATGCCCCTCTGGAGCTGGAAGCTGTCACATAGCCACACTACCTCCCACTGGCCTGGCTCTGCTCTATGTAGATGACAAGAGCTTCCAACTGGTAGTCAATACTCCCAAACTCCCAGGCAAGGCATAGAGGAAACACCTTCCTATAGCCGCGGATGCCTGGCGGGAGGAGATCAAAGAAGCAAGAGGAAAAAGGTCCCCTCTCCCTCTCACAACACCTCTGCTAGGTCCAGGGCCTCCTCAAGTTTTGTGCCCTAGAGCTTCACCCAGGCCCCGCCCTGCTGCCCAATCCTACCTGGTCCTCCAACCTAGAACCCCTTGTCCATCCTGACCACCAGCAGGAACTGATCCAAGCCTCCTGGGCTTTTGGACGGGATGACTGCCTTTGGATCCTCACCTTTGACCTTGCAATTCACACTGAGACCTTTACCACAATCTTACCAGATTCAATTCCAGCTTCCATTGAATCAATGGCAAATCTGAAACTCCAAGCCATACAGACCCAGAGACCCCCAGGACTGGGCAAAGATAGAATCAGGATCCAACCCAGTTCAGTCCAATTCCAGTTTCTCCACAGACTGATGTGTCAGTATTCTTCTGAATTGTCCCAGAGGAAGTCCTGTTAAGCCCTCATCTCATGGAAGAAGACCCATGGCCCCTGACTTCTCCCAGTAATCCTCTGAAAAGTTAACATTGAGTACCTACTATGTGTCAGTCACTATGCTAAGTAATTTACATGCATTATCTTAGTTTCTTCAGGATAAAATTGAACAGTTGAAGAGACCAAGGCAGAGATAGTTCTACTTTATGTTAAGCTCCAAGGTCACATAACCTGCCCTCTACAGGTTTCCCTTCTCAATCCGAGGCCATTCACTGCCAGTGAATATCATGGAAGACATATTCCTTATGGATTGTTGAGAGGGAACATACTCAACCTCCACCCCAGGATGCTGCCAATCAGAGATCGGGGTGACCATTGTGGGGCATCCCTGAGGTGTTACCTGGGCAATGAGGCAACAGCCACAGCCACAAATCTCTCCCAGGCTTCATGGTCGTTCAATAGGTGATGCAGTACTTCTGGGCTCACGGTGTTCTGGAAATACGCAATAGCGTCCTCAAGAAAACTTTCGTTCTCTAGATGGAAAGAAAGAATGAAGGGTTGTTTAGTTTTTTTCTTTTTCCTGTTACACTAAGAGAGAGAGAAAACCAGGGCGTAGCTGGAGGGAAACCACAGCTTTAAAGCTATGTATTTATGGATAAAGGAGGGAAGAGCTGAGAACTGGCCTAGGCAGGGGTACTGAGATCAAAGAATCAGTTCCTGCTCTGCTTTCAATACTGATTAGCAGATGCTTAGTTGGGACACAGGGCAAGTGCCCTAATATAGCCGTCAGGGTGGGGAATGCTGGGAGAGAGGAGGTAAGTAACAGGTTCCAGGTCAAGAGGAGAGTAACAATACTTAGGGAGGACATCCAGTGTAGCAGGTACTGGCCCAAACCACATAAACACAGTATATTTGATCCTCAGAAACATCCACATTTATAGATAAGGTTAAGTAAGGCACCCAGGTCACACAGGTGGGTTGTGGCAAAGACCCGACTGGGGGTCTGGTCGGTGTCCCACTGACCCTCACAGAGCAGTCAGGCTGGCAGCAGGGTGAGAGCTGGAGGGAATGGCCTCTGTTGCAAAGCCCCCAGTCATCCTGAGCCATGCCGGAGGCTTGACCAGGGCAAGAGGGCAGGAGAGGCCTCCAAGGTTGCTGGTCTACCTCCCCTTGCACCCTACCTCAGGACCCCCTCTTTCTCTTTCTGCTGTCACCCATGTCTTTGGGCTGTCCTTGCCTTACTTCTGGGTCATTGGAAGGACAGCAGGGGGAGGGAGAGAAAGTGATCATCTCAGCCAAGACCCTGAGAAGGCAGGAGGGAAGGGTTCCTGCGACCCTGTGGTGGGGACTCCCCTTGACCCCTCTTGGGGGCTCGATGACACACTCAAGGGACTGACTCCTCTGTAGGTTAACTCAGCTGGAGGCATCCCCGCAATACCAAGCATCATCCAGAAAGTGGAAGGTGACTACCTGGAGAGAGTTCACGGCCTTCCGAGGTCATGGTGCCAGCAGTGGGATCTGAGGAGTTTCCCTACAGTTGTGTCTGTGTCTCAGCTGGAAGGAAGTATTGCAGAAGAGATTCAGCCTTGGGGAAGAGAGAAGAAATGGTGGGGTCAAATGTGAGCCAGCTGTGGCAACAGGGAGCAGCCAGGGTCCAGGCCTCTGGTGGTTCCCTCTGGGATGGCCACAAATGCCAAAATGGACTTAATCCCATGTGTTTCTCCACTGGCCTTGGCTGGCTGCTACTTAAGGAAGGTTCCTCACCTCACTCCAACTCACTCCCAAGCCAAGTCAGAGTCCTGTCCTCCTGTTGGGGCACAAGGAGAAGATAATCAGACAAGGAGACTGCCATCTGAAAAGCTACGGAAACAATAAAACCAAACACAGAAGAAAAGATGGGAAGACATGTTCTGGAAGTTCCTTGAGGTCAAGAACATGTGTGTTTCCTAATTGATAATAGCTAATATTGATCCACTATCTAGGACAGGCAGGGCTCCTTACTTCAACAACAGCAACAACCAAAAATAAGCTGGACTAAGTAAAATTTTAAAAAAATGACATCAAAAGAATTTTGTAATTTCAATATAATTTCATAAATAAATAAATAAATAAATAAAATAAAATAAAAATAATTTTTTAAACCTTGAATCAGTGTCCTCAGGGAGATCAGAAAGGTGTTTTCTTCATAAAATGAGAGCAGGATGCACTGAAAAGCGGGAAAAAAAAAATTAATGGGACCAAAAAAGAGATCTTGGGTATTAAAAAGTGACCAACAAACTAAAGAAGTCTAAGGAAAGGTTGCAAAGGCTAAGGAAAACTTCCAGAAAGTGAAATGAAAATGTGAAAAAATAAATGGAACTAAAGGGGGAATGACAAGTTACCTTTTGAGGTCTTTTCTTAGAAAATCACTTGAGGAAGAGCTGCAGGAACAAAAAGTTTGTGTGCTTATGGGGGAAGTTGACGGTACTAACCAAGACCGAAAGATGTGAGGGATCCAGGAAACAGGAAACAGAACATAGGGAGAAAGGAATCCAAGGAATACAGCGGGGCATGCAGCAAGCCTAGAGAACAACCAGCCCAGGATGGAATAAGAAGTGAATAGTTCTGTGGGGAAAGGGGACTTGACCTAATACCTCACATAATGCACAGTTGTAAAGAAATTGAGGAAATGTTGAACGCAACACGGCAAGGTGCAAAAACAAAGGCAACTAGAAAATTAGGAAAAACTAAAGCTGTGCAAGGAAGCATGTGCAACTGTATTTCACAAGTTACCTCTACAGTAAACAATACTGAAAACAACACAAAGATGTAAACAATCTTGTTTGCTCTTTCACTTTAAGAACACAAGAGACTATTAAATAAGAGAACTAAATGCCCTCGTTGCCAATCAACATGCACCTAAAGTACAATAGCAGAAGCTGAGAGGTGAAGCATGAGGAGAGGAGAAGGATTAACATCCTCATTTCACAGAGTGCGGAGTCCAAAAATCTTGAGTGCAATTGAGAGGCTAAGAAATAAAGACATAAGAAAAAAAGGAAAAAGAAACAAAGGTGTAAATAAATTGCGACCACTAGAAAGGTTTCTCTTTTTTTCTTTGTTTTTCTTTCCTTTTTTTTTTTTTTTTTACTAGAAAGGTTTCTAATAGAGGATATAATATTAGGGCTATATTATTAGGAGAAGGTGGAAAAGTGTGTAAAAGAAAGTATAAAAATAAGTGAAACTCTTCTCTGTCCTGGTAAGAAAGAACTTTTAAATATCACAATTTAAAAATCACATTTTAAAAATCAAGGGAAAGAGATTAGCTCTAGTGGTTGAGGACTACCTGCATTGCGCCAGGCACTGTTCTAAATGCTCTGTGTGAATTAACTCACATACTAGTTCTCACCATGACTCTGTAAGAAAAGGAACCGAAGCTCTGAAAGGTTAAATAATTTAGCCAAGCAGCCGGCTAGTGCCAGAGCCGGGACTCAAATCCAGACTTCCTGTCTCCCGGAGCCGACTCTTGCACCTATTCTGTTTCCAGTGTAAGAATATCACTTAAAGATCTTGATGAACCACGTAAAGAAAAAGCAAAAAATTAAAAGCGCCTGTGTTTCACTGGGAAGGTGGGTGGGCATATGGGTAAAAACAAGTCCGTGAGTAGAGAGGGAATCTGTACTCTCCAGGAGTGGCCCTGGTGGCTTCAGGCTGAGGGGCACTGACCAGAAGGCCGTGGGTGGACCCTGTGTCAGGACAGGAGCAAAGCAGAAACACAGCTGTCGGGTGATCAGGGCAGGTCCAGCGAGGGGGGCACACGGCTCCCAGCAGGTCCCTCTCTCTGTCTCCAAGCCACTGTGGCTCTGCTCGCGTCCTGCCACCCATGCACGGCCAGCTCTTTGCTCTCAGCTCTGGCCTTCACAACGCATTGGTTCTCCTGGCCTTGCTGCGTCCTGCCCACCAGGTCCCACACACCTCCACGCTCCTCCAAGGCCACTGACCACCCCCTCCGCCTGCTGCCGCTCGTCTCTGGGCCTGGACATCAGGGACGAGTTTACTGGTCATCTTTGCAGCAAGGGCTGGCTCTCCGGCCCAGCCTCGGCCAACAAGATGCAAGGGGACCTCAGCTTAGGGGGGGTCCCTTGACCCTGGAGAGGGGGGAGAGGGCAAGGCAGCCAAATGACACCACGAAGCCCAAGGACCAAGAGAAGAAGGAGGAGAACCCGGGGTGACACCAGACGTTTGCCAGAGGTCCATCCGTCCCGTCTTCTGCTATTCTCGGCCTGGCCCTGCCCTCGGCCTGGGCCTCAGCTGGCCTTGGAGGCCGGACCGTGCTCCCTCCTGCTTGCTTAGTACCCGGGGTCCTCGGCCAGCCTGCGGAAAGCTCAGTTCCCGGCAAGGCCGTCAGGAGGAGGAGGAGGGAACCCGACTGCACGGCCCGGACAGGACAGGGGCCCCCCCGGCCCCACCGGCTCTGTCTAAGCTCCAAGGCAGCAGGACCGAGATCCTCACACAGCATCGCCCTGCAAGTGGCTGCGGCCCCTGCTCCGGGGCAGGAAGGGGAAGAGGAGCCGGAATCAGCCTCACACCCCTTGGCCTGGCCCCGGGCCCCCACCCGCGCACCCCTGTGTTCCTCTCTGCTCCCCACCTGCACGTCGCCTCCGTCCAGGCACCCCACGCACCCCTCCTTCCGGCTTCTATTTTTCTTTTTAATTTTTATTTTAAGGAGGCTGCAAGCCCAACGGGGAGCTTGAACTCACCACCCTGAGATCAAGAGTCGCAGGCTCGACCTGCCCCGGCCTTGCTTCTGATCACACCTCAGCCTCCAGGCCTTGGCTTAGGCCGCTCCTTCCGCCCCGGGATTCCGTCCCCCACCTCCCTCACCAGGTCAGGGTTTGGAGCCCCCCTCTCTGCGCTGAGAGGCCCAGGAGCCCGACCTCCTCCTCCCCTGCCGGTTTCCCCCACTGACTGACCCTCCGGGTTCCCCTGAATATAAGCTAGAGAGAAAACGCTACAAATGTCCTGGAAGAAATATTAAAAGAAAAAAATAATGTCAAGTTGGGGAATCGTTCCTAGTCAAGATGGAAATCCCGGATGCAATAAAGGGAAAGTTTCAGTGATCTGACCTGTTAAAAATTGAAAATTGCAAAGGGCACCATGAACACAGTCAGCACAGCGAGAGGCCAGGAGGTACTAGCCAGGATCTGAGAGCAGAAGAGCTGAGCGGGCCCCAAACACGACAGATCCTATGAATCAGCGTGAAGAGACTGAAGCCAAGTTTTGAAGGGACGTGAACAAAGAATCTCCAGGGAAGGGACTCACCCAGGGTCACACAGTCTCCGAGGGCGGGCGGGCGCACGGGAACACCAGGGCTTCCGATGCAGGGGTCTGAGGAGGAAAGTGACTTTAACCATCCAAAGGCCTCTAGGTTTGTCTCTGCCGGCGGAGACACACAGATCTAAGCTCACACCCTTAGAGTGGTGCCCACAGGTCTACACTTCGGCGTTTTCAGATTACGAAGTCCACCGGCCTCTGCTGCGACCACAGACCCTTAACACCCGCCTCCACCTTCTTTCTTTCTTTCTTTCTTTCTTTCTTTCTTTCTTTCTTTCTTTCTTTCTTTCTTTCTTTCTTTCTTTTCTTTCTTTCTTTCTTTATCTTTCTTTCTTTCTTTCTTTCTTTCTTTCTTTCTTTCTTTCTTTCTTTCTTTTTCTCTCTTTCACTTTTAGTATTTATTCATGCGTGACACAGAGAGGCAGAGACAGAGGCAGAGGGAGAAGATGAGGGGCTCCTTCCCAGGCCCCCGGGATCATGACCTGAGCCAAAGGCAGACACTCAACCACTGAGCCACACAGGTGCCCCTCTGGCTCTTTTTTTTTTTTTTTTAAGAAGTTATTTATGATTTGAGAGAGAGGACAGCGAGCAAGCAGCAGGGCTAGTGACAGAGGGAGAGGGAGAAGCAGGCTCCCCTCTGAGCAGGGAGGATGTGGGGCTCCATGCAAGGACCCTAGGATCATGATCTGAGCCAACCAGGCCCCGCCCCCCTCTTTCTGATGGGGACACACAGGCCTCTCCTCTCTTCCTGCCCCACAGAACACGGTAGAGAGGGCCCAGTCGGGGGGGTGGGGGGAGCAAAGCCCGGCCACCCCCCTGCTCTGTCCCCAGGTCACGGTCACCCCACTGTGGGCAGTCACTCCCCCTCAGGTTCCCTGCAGGCCTTCAGAGACAATGTGGGCGACACAAGGACCCCAAATCCTGGTACCTCAAGACAACCCACCCGAGCCTTTGCACCCCACAGAACTCCTTTGCTGGTCAGCCTGGCAGCAGCGCCCTGGGGACGCTCCAGAGGCTCTGACTCCCCTCCCCTCCTCCACCTCCTCTGCTTCCTCCCAATTCCCCAAAGACATGAGCCTCCGGACCTGGCCCTGCCCTCTCGGCCTCGAGGGCCGTCTGGAACCCTCTGGAACCCGGGCTGAGCACTGTCCCCTCCCTCTCTACTGTTTGGGGGCTCAGGGGGAGGGGGGAAGCTATCAGATGAGCGAACCCGGGTTCCAATCCGGGATATGTCCCTGCTTAGCTTAGAGCCTGGGCTGGAGCTCCAGGTCACAAGGATCCTTTCCTTATAGAGTGGCTTGGAGGGGGAGCCGCCGGGCCGGGCCCCAGCCCCCCAGCTTACCAAGGGCTCTTCATCACACTCGGCCCACCACGTCCAGCTGGTCTCAGCCGTGGGGACCCAGTCGCCGCTGGGCGTCTTGTGGGAACCACACGGCTGGGCCCAAAGAGAGCAGGGCCCCGATGGGAAACGGAAACCCCCACTGCTCGTGGTGAACCAATGACACCCAGGCTCATCCGGAGCCCGTCCTCCCTGGGCAGTCCCCGGCCGCCACAGGAGCAACCGCGCCCCTGACACCCCCACCCCCCACCCCACAAGCGTCCCCCTCCACCCTGTGGGTTCCTGCCCAGCCCCCTCCTCCCTGTCCTCCCACCCCACGTCCCCCCACGCCCGCCTTATTCTCCTTCCTGCCCCAACTTGCCGGATGCTCCCTGCGCACCTACCACTTCACAGCCACAAAAGGCCACACCCACGTGGCTCCTAGGCACCCGGTACCCAGATCCCGCTGCAGGAGCACCTGCTTCTGCCACCCGGAACAATCGGGCTCATACATCAAAGCCCAAATCTAGCATCACCGCCTCTGAGAAGCCCTCCGCACCGGCCTGGCAAAGTCCACGGTCCCTTACTCTGCTCCCATGGGCCCTGGGGGAGGGCTTAGCTCCCCGGCTCGGCCACCAGGTCCCGGTCTTCGCGCCACCACCGCGGATCTAACCTGGTGTCTCTAGACTTGTCCCTGATGTCAGGGACACCCCAGCAGGCCCATCCTTGGTGGCCGAGTGCTGTTTGCTCGGGTGCAGACCTTGTGGGAGAGGAAATGAGGGTAAGGCTGTTTTCTCAAAAAAAAAAAAAAAAAAAAAAAAGGCTGTTTTCTCTCCACCTATTTCCACTTGATGTAAGATCTCTTTCTCTTTCTCTTTCTCTCTTCCAGGAAAGCTAGTGTTTCTAGGAAACAGAAACAGCCAGCGAGGCCTCCTTCCCACTGGGAAGGCAGATGCCCAACAGCAGAGTCACGCAGGCGTCCCTTAGCCACTATGTCTAAAACAAAGCAGCATCATGGGTGGGTGGGAGGTGGGCAGCTCGGCTCCTTCCCTAGCACAGTGTTTATGGAGATGGCTCTCTTTCAAGGGGATCCAACAGCAACGAAAACCTAAATCACGGTTATGCTCCGTTACAAAAAAGGGAGGCACCTGGCCAGCTCAGTCCATGGAGCTGGCCACTCTTGGTCTCAGGGTCATGAATTCGAGCACCATGGTGGCTGTGGACATTACTAAAAGTAATTTTATACTTAAAATCCCCAAAACCAAAGAATAACAATGATGGTGGTGCTGGCCACAAAACATTGTGAAAGTATTTAATGTTACTGAAGTGTTGGGCGCCTGGGGGTTCAGTGGTTGAGCGTCTGCCTTTGGCTCAGGGTGTACCCCGGCGTTCTGGGATCGAGTCCCTCATCGGGCTCCTCGCAGGGAGCCTGCTTCTCCCTCTGCCTGTGTCTCTCCCTCTCTCTGTGTCTCATGAATAAATAAATAAAAATTTAAAAAGAACACTACTGACGTGTATGCTGAACAATGGCTACGACGGGAATGCGGTGGTGTGCATATTTTACCACCATAAAAAAATCGGAGGGAAAAAGCCAGTCACCAAAGAACAAATACTGGATGATTCTACTCATATGAGGTACCTAGCACCCTAAAGTAATTAAACTCCTAAAGACAGCACAGCAGTGGTTGCCGGGGGGTGACCAGGGGACAGGGGCCTAATGTTGAGTGGGGATGGAGTTTCAGTTTGGGAAGATCAAAAAAGTTCTGTAAGTGGACAGTGGTGATGGTCACAGAACAGTGTGAATATGCCTAATGCACTGAACCGGACACTTAAAATTGGTTAAAATGGTGGGGTTTCTGGGTGGCTCAGCAGGTTAAGTGGCCAAATAACTCTTGGTTTCGACTCAGGTCACGATCTTAGAGTCGTGCAATCGCCCTCTGCCTTGTTTTCAGAGAAGAGTCAGCTTGGAGATTCTCTCCCTCTGCCCTTCCCTCTGCTAATGCTCTGTTTCTTTCTCTCAAATGGAGGAATGGATCTTTAAACAAAAAATTTTTTAATTAAAAAAAAATGGTTAAAATGGTGAGCACCGACATCTGGCAACATGCACAGATCTAGAGGATATGATGCTAAGTCAGTCAGTTAGAGAAAGATGAATGCCATATGATTCCACTCATCTGTGGAATTTAAGAAACAATACAAATGAACAAAGAAAAAAGAAACAAAAATGAACTCCAGACTCTTTTTTAATGTTTCAAGATTTTATTTAAGTCAGACTCTTAAACACAGAGAAGACACACTGGTGGTTGCAGGAGGGAGTCGGGCAGGTGTATGGGGGGACAGGGGAACAGGATGAGGAGAGCACTTGTCATGATGAGCACTGAGTAACGTACAGAACTGGATTTCTGTATTATACACCTGAAACTAATGTAACACTGCATATTAACTATACTGGAATTCAAATTTTTAAAGTTAATTAATTTTTTAAAAGAACGCACTTCTTGTGATGCATGTTGAGAAACAGAAAAAATTGTTTCATCATATTGTGCACCTGAAACGCATATAAGACTGTATATTAACTACTTGAATTAAAACAAAATAAGAAACGAAAAATAATAAATCCCTAAGAAGCTCAACCTTGGTGGAAAGAAATAAGAGCACCGGACTCCTCCACGAGGGCTGTGCATGTAGGGATTTTACCCTCTGCTGTCAAGAAAAAGAAAGAAGATCCCTCCCTGCCCAGCCCCGACGCGCTACCCACCACTGGCGGCCAGTGAGCAACCGCACAGACCTTGAACTCCTTTTCTTCCCCATGGAGCTTGTGTTCCCAACAACCCTCCCGGATTTCCTCCAAAAAGGGAATAAAAGCTACCTCGCCTTTGTCTCTCCTGACTTGCCATGGTTTGTTCTGAACTGCCATTCCTCTGCTGTTCTCGAATAAACTCATTTTGCTGGTAAAATGGCCCTTTTATTTTTAAGGTTGACAGCCCAGAGGGAGAGAAATCCTTAAAACCCTCAAGTATTCTAAAAATGTGGTTTTCAGCCCTAAGTTCTCCCTGTTGGCTGGAGATGAGTCACAAAACTTCCAATACCACGAGAACTGGCTGCTGGATCTCAGCCGGCCAGCGGGTGCGCCCGACAGTCTGAGTCCCCAGTGGCCGGGCCGCAGGGGGTGGGGGCTAGGGCTGGCTGGGCCCATGTTGGCCCGCAGCCCCTGGCGCGGGTGTCAGGTGCTCCTGACCCAGCTCCTCACCTCCAGGGGGTCGGAGAAGCTGCCCTGAAGTGCTTCTGTCAGGGCGCCGTAGGCCCAAACCCCGCTGTGTCCAGGTCTCCCTTCCACGAGTGGTGGAGACTTCAGGGCATCACACAGCCCTGCTCAAATGCCACCCCCCCCCCCCCCAGCTTCTCACCACACCTCGGTTTCCTTGCTTTTGGAAAGCGTACATACCTGACCGTGGTACTGAGGGGATGAAGAGAGGAAGGGATGAACTGTGCTCGGCACACAGTAGGTGCTTAATAAGAATTGCAATTTCCTGAGCACTCACTGTGTAGCTCAGGCACTGAGCAGTCCCAGTATCTGCATGACCTCCGTCCGTCTTCCCAGCACACCCTTGAGGGGCGTCTGCTGTCCCGGTCACCTCCATCTTCAGACGAGGACACACACGGACTTGAGAATCTAGTCCTTTCCCCCAGATCATGAAGCTGCCCGTCACCGACTCCCTTGGTCCTGCTCGTCCAGAACTCAGCTCCAGAGGAACCTCCAGAGAGCAGGCTTTGTCTGACAGCGAAGGAAGCTCCTGGAACTCAGCACCTAGGTCCGTGTCCCTAACCCCAGTCAAGCACACGTAGGTACTCAGTAACTGAAGTCAGCAGAAGTTTCCAGGAGATCCTCTTAGCGCCCTTGCCCCGGGCCCAGCCTGCCTTTTGAGCTTACCCTTCCCTGCACAACCACCGCCCCTCATCCAAGCCTGTGCCTCAGCCATGTTGCACTTCCAGAAGCTTCCAGAAGATGCACAAAGTAGGTGCCCGCTGCAGAAGCCCAGCACAGTCCCATCCAGGCCACCTGCTTGGACACACAGACACCACCAGACACAGGGCTCGTAGCACATGGTTCTCTTTATTGTGACGCTCAGTGGAAAACATCTGTAAACCAGCTTACTGTAGTGGTGACAGCTGTAACACATGCTAAGGCACTTTTATTATATAAAAAAGGGGTGGGGCTGGGAGCTCCGTTCACTCCTTTGTGACAGCAACTGGGACCTGAATTCAGAGCTTTTTAGCCATATGTAGCTTTCATATATCATCATGACTTCAGTTGGTTTTTCTTTAAAAAAAAAATGCCTTCTTTGCTATAAGTAAGTCTAAATGCAGCATATACAAAACAGTTAGGAATACAGGTAAATTCAGCAACCAGTGTAGACCAGTGTAGGACAAGCTACTCTCTTCTAAACATGGTTCCAAAGGAAAGGCAGTGATAAAGACTTGGAATTTTATCATTTATTATAAGGGGAGGGAAACTTTTTTTTTTCCTTTCAAACACAACCGTGCAGATGACAGATTTTTAAACCATACCGAGTCCTCGGTGCGGATAGTCTACACTCGGGCCCCAGTCTCTGAGTAGGTACAAGGTCATGCGGGAGGGCCACTGGCCCTTTGCAATGCTCTGGCTGTCAGACTCGGGACAAGTCCCTTAACCATTAAATATATTTGGTCCCCAAGAACGTTGGGAGAAGCCACTGCTGGCCTTTCCAGCTTGGCCCTGAGGCCCTGTCTGCTAGGCCTGGCCCCGCTGTGGCAGGGGCAGGCTGCCCTCGGCAAAGGAGGGAAGGGGGTCGTCATTGCACTTGAGACACTTTAGAAACAGGAGGGGACAGTGGCGCTGCCCAGAGCAGGTGGGGAGGAACGACTCTCCTTCCCCGCCCCCCGCAGTCTGTGCCCCGCACAGAGGTGGCAGCCCTGGGCCTGCTCTTCCCCAATCACCCAGGGCCCACGGGAGTTGGGGGGGCCAATGGGGCGGAGGTTGTGAGGTCGCCGTGTGTGATTGCCAACAGCAAAGGAGGAGGGGGAGCTGGTGGCGGAGGTGGGGGAAGGTGACAACTCTCCTGGGGTGTCGGGCTATCAAAACTTCTTAGTCTGAAGAAAAATAGATTCGTAGAAAACTCTTTGCCCCTCCCCGGTGGCCTGCCCTCCTTGCCTCGCCATCTTGTGCTTTTTTGGCAAGAGAGGGCCAAAGATCCTGCTGGTCACTCTGTTCCCAGGCCAGTGGCCCAAGACTCTGACTCTTTGGTATCAGGTTCTGGGGGTAGGAGGGGAGCAGGAGGGGGCTGCAGCAGAGAAAGCCGAACGCCCTGGAAAGGCCTGGGGTGGGGAGCGGGCAGGGAGGCACAGGCCTGAGGTCCCCCGGCCTGGTGGGACTGGGTGAGGAGGTCATAGTCACAGCAGTCCCAAGAAGGTGGACGGGGTGCTGCGGGGCTGGAATGGGGAGGCGGAGTCGTCTGTCGGTCTGTCCATCCGTCTTGGGCAGCCGGAGGAGAGGTTACTCGGCAGCTTTGGCCTCAGCCCCGTCCGCCTTGCCGTCCACCTCCTCGTCTGAGCAGTCGCCAGCACCTTTCCGGGCCACCCGGCGGGGCACAACAAACGGCAGGTCCCCTCGCCTGGGGGCAGAGGCACAGCGTCAGCAAGGTCGCTAGGGTGGCCGAGTACCGCTCACACACTTCAAAGCCATCTTTAGAGGGACACGAGGCCCAGATATCCGACAGGGCCTCAGGCTCCCTGGCTTCCCACTTTACCCCAGAACACGGGTGCACAGACGTCACCTTTCATACAGATGCTCAAATGGCATACAAAATGAGGTGAACCCAAGAGGTCACCGAGTGACCATCCTGTAAGCACATCCCAGCACCTTCTCCTGATCACGCATAAGAAAGTTAATATTCGTTGTGGGCCAGAATGTTGGAGAGAAGTGAGAATCCTGGAGAAAAAGACCCTCTGCCTCCCCCACTTGAACTTCTTCAGTGGACCCGCTCCTCAGGAGCCACACCGCAGCCCCCCAGGGGCGCAGGCCTGGATGGTCAGGGCCCTGGGCCACACCCAGCCCATGCATGCCAGGGACCGGCAGGCCACCTCGGGCCACCACTGGGGCGAAACACCCAGCCTGGACACCTTGTGAGGTTTGGAGCTACCAGGCCAAGTGTGCAGGCAAGATGGGGACAAAGGACCCCAAGAGCCGCCGTGCACCCGGAAAGCCGGGGAGCGGTCCAGCCGCGGAGGACAGCGCAGCATGGGGCGCCTGGCCACTGACCGCCAGGGCACAGATAGAACCAACTCTGGAAGCTTTGTCCACAGTGCACCCTTCAGAGCCCACGGGCTTCGGGGAGGGGAGGCAGGGCTCACCTGAGCTTGTTCTTGAGGGAGCTGACCTCGCGGTTCATGGCATCGGCGGTCTCGGTGGCGTCCTCCAGCTCGCGCTGCAGCTTCCGGCGGGAGGCGTTGGCCCGCTGGGCCTCCTCCTCGGCCTCCTCCAGCTGCCGCTTGAGCTGCTTCAGGCGGGTGGATGCCTTGTCGGCCTGCAGAGACAGGCGGCCGGCGGCCCCGGTTAGGGACGGGGGCGCGGGACGGTCCCGGGGCCCCACCGCTCGGTGTGCACACACACCTGGTCCTTGAACTGCTCGGCGTTCCTCCGCTCGTCGTCCACCTGCAGCAGCACGTCCTTGAGCTTCTTCTCGGCCCGACGCACCTGCTTGCAAGCTGCCTGGCGCTCCCTGCGAGGCACAGACGAGGCGGCTCAGGGACCCTCCTTCACAGGGTCCGGCTACCTGCCAGCAGCCGGATGAGCTGTCCTTAGGCCTCGCTGGCATCTCCCCACCTGGAGGCTCTGAGGCTGAGGCAGGCGCTCGTCACTGAGCACCCACGACCGTCGGTCTACGGGAGGCATGGTGACCAGCTCCATTTCACAGATGAGCAAACGGGCTCAAGGAGGGAGGGGCACAGTCCCAAGAGCATGTATGTGGCAAGGAGAGGGAAAACTGAGATTTGGGGCCCGGGGCAACCTGCCCATTACCACCAAAGAAGCCTCAGTCTTACTGAGCCTGCAGACTGGCTGCCCGATGGGACAGGAACCCTCACCTCTGCTGATTCAGCCCCCAGGGACGGTCACCAAAGCCCCCAACCGCAGAGGTGGGCCGTGGGCTCCTCCGCGAACTCCGTGAAGCCCAGTGGAAGGGACGAGGGCAGGTCAGGAGGGGACATGGGCCCCGGGACTTGGGATTCAGGCAGGCACAGAGCACCCTGCAGGATGTTGCAGGTGATGGGCAGGAACACCTACTTGGTCTCGTTGTCCAGCTGCTCCTCCAGCTGTGCGATCTTGGCCTCGAGGGCAGTGATGGAAGCTTTGTACTTGGACTTGACGGTACCCTCCATCTCCTGCAGCTTGACCTTGAGCTCCTTGTTCTGGCGCTCCAGCTGCTGCCGCGCGTTCTCGTTCTTCTGGGCGTGGCTGCGCTCGAGGTTCAGGTCGGTGTTGATCTGGTCGATCTGTGGGAAAGAGGGCAGGTGACCTCGAGGAAGGCCGGGCACGGGGGGCAGGGAGCACGATGGGGCAGAGGTGGGGCCGCTGGGTCCCACAGAGCCCCAAGCTCTGGGCCCTCCCAGGGTAGGGAGCCCTGCCACATCCAGGGTCCAGAGAGGGAAACCAAGGGAGGCTGTTGCAGGTGCCAGGATGCGCTGGGAGGGGCGCCCAGGGGCCCGACCCCGCCCACCTGCAGGTTGGCCTTCTTCAGCCGATCGTTGACCAGCTCCGTGTTGCCCTGCTCCTCCTCCAGCTCCTCCTCCAGCTGGGCAATGCGGGCCTCCAAGCGCCGCTTCTCCTCCAATGCCAGAGCTCTGGGTGAGGCAGGGAGGCAGAGTGAGACGGGGCCTGTCCCGGAGGAGGGGCGCCCCCCACCCTCAGCTGAACACGCCACGCCACGGCTCACCCCTTGCCGCTGCTGTTGGCGATCTCGTCTGCCAGCTCGTCCCGCTCCTGCTGGGCCTGGCGCTTGGCACGCTCGGCAGCTGCCAGTTCCTGCCACGAGAACCCAGACCATGACCTGCTGGGGCCGCCCACCTGAGGCCCCGCAAGCCCCCTCCCCCGTTCCTGGCACTCTACAGCACCATGCTCCCCAAGCCCCCCAAGCCCTGGCCCTTCCTCTCGAAACCTCTCCCAGGTCTGCCTCCTCCATGAAGCCCTTCCTCATCAGCTCCTCTGATTCCTTCCACTGAGGCCACAGCTTAGGCACCACATGTTTGCAGAGCCCCTAGATCTAAGTGTGGGAACCAAGTCATGTGCTGGGGATGTAGACATAAATAAAAAACCGTTCTTCCCTGACGGGAGGCTGGTCCCTCTGCATCCCAGGGAGACCAGAAGTCAGAGGAACGAGGCAGGGATGGGAGTTAGGGCAAGAGCACGGGGCCTCTGAAAGTCAGGTGGGTAAGGTGGTCTCAAGAGAGACCCACACATGACCTCAGAGGGAGGGATCACCTCAGGCCAGGCAGGTGAGAATGGACTAGGACAGGCCTGGACACCCAGCCCAGCCAGGAGCACCGGGTGGCCAGTCAGCTCACACTGTAGACCACCTAGGGCGGAGGGGAGGCTTCTGGGATATGGCTCACAGGTGACCGACAAGGCAGTGCGGGTCTGGGAAGGTTCCCCCTTGACAGGAGCCAACGCCCAACAGGAGGTGGTGATTATCACAAAGCCTCATTTCACGCAAGGGAGCTGGCCCCAAATGGCGACAATTTAATTCACACAGCGTTTTAATCACACCAGGGAGCCCAGCTACTTAATGAAACCCTGCAGGGAATTGTTTCACGAAGCCAAAACCACCCCCAACCCACTGCTGGAGTCAGGCTAGTTCGCTGCCAGCTGCGCTGGGTGGCCCAGGCTGGCTGGGTGGAGGCCCTGGGTGGCGGCTCTGGGCTGCCCCCTGCTGGTGACCCCGAGTGCCCCCCTGAGGCCCGGCCCACCTCCTGCAGCTGGATCATCTCGGCCTCCATGCTCTTCATCTTCTTCTCGTTCTCCTTGGCCTGAGCCAGGATCTCCTCACGGGAGGCACGCGTGTCATCCAGTTCCCGCACGCAGTCCTTCATCTGGGCCTGGGGTGCAAGGACAGGCTTGACACCCTCACCACGGCCACCGCCCCTCTCAGGGATGCCCCACCCCTAGAACTTCAGGCGGCCCTGCAGCCCGGAGCCATGTTCAACCGACTTGGCGGTAAAAGGGCAAAATAATAAAGACAGTCGTCTCTTTTACCCTGTGCCATTTTCACATGATTTTGACCATCAGGATTTACCAAGCACACCTCTGGCAGCGTTAACGTCGCTGGCTACGCCTTAGCCCAAGCTGCAACTTGGGCCACACTTTCTACAACTGGCTGTTGACCCGAATGCGGCACTCTGACACCATTCCCGGGACACCTGCCACTCTAGGTCAATGCCCACCTGCCGGATCAGCCCCCACTACAGGGTAGAAACGCGTCTCCTCTGTTCTTCTCCCATGATTCGTTTTAACTCTAAAGATCTTGCTCAAATAGGGTTTTTTTCCCTCTTCTGCAGATAAATCCCAAATTGAGATTCCCTGGGCCACAAGGCAGCAGATAGAATTGCCACCAGCAACAACCCTAGGACCTCACCAATGGCCCCGACTACATTCTTCCCGTGGCTGCTCTTCTGGGTACGATGTGGTTTCGATGTGGTTTCTTAGGATTTTTATCTTTAATGCTTATCTTGATGAACACTGAGTTCAGACATACTGACACATCAGTGCATCGTATGCCTGAAACTCATAAATAACACTGTATGTTAACTACGCTAAAATCATTATTAAAGTACAAGAAGGAATACATGAATAGACAAGACTTGTGATTTTTAATCCTTGATGAGGTGAGAGTCTCCCAAGTATGTGTCCTGTGCTCTGGGCTGCACGTGGGGTTCTGTGCTCAGCTCAGAAGCTTCACTCACTGTCCACCAAGACTGGATCAGGTCGGGAGCCAAGGCTCTCTCTGGTTTACTCTGGAAACCCGCCACCAACTGACTACCTCCCTAACGTCACTGTGTTTCGAGGTTTCCATAGCTTTGTTTCCTTGTTTACTAGACACACAGTCAATGATCTCAGAGCAGCTTTGCTTCTGTTTTGCTTCCCCTCAACCCCAGGGCCACAGTCTCCATCTGCGAGATAGGGCTAAGGGCACCCCATCTGTCCGCGGAGAGGGGAGGGTGGCACCTCTCAGCATGTCCCGGCCACCATGCTGCTGGCCCAGCCGACCTCACCTGCAGCTTCCGCAGCTGCTTGATGGCCTCGTCTCGGTTCTTGTTGGCTGAGTCGATG
The DNA here is from genome assembly GCF_003254725.2 of Canis lupus dingo. Taxonomy (NCBI): domain Eukaryota; kingdom Metazoa; phylum Chordata; class Mammalia; order Carnivora; family Canidae; genus Canis; species Canis lupus. The sequence continues at coordinate 28,877,902 of NC_064252.1, read as the reverse complement.
TGGGCCTCCAGGTCCTTCAGATCCATCTCCAGCTTCTTGCGAGCAGCCACAGCCATCGAGCGCTGCTTCTTCTCGTCCTCCAGCTCAGCCTCCATCTCCCGCACCTGGGGCACATGCCAACAGCTTGGGAGGCTGCACCCAAACTCAGACCCAGGCCCGCTCTGAGCCCGGGTGGGCTACACAGGGCCTCTGGGGGCCCATGAAGGTTACTGGCCTTAAGGAGAGGGTCCCTGAACACTGAGACAGAAGACTGGAACATAAGGACAGGGGAGGAGTGGACAAGGAGCCCCCAACACAGCCCAGGGAAAGGGGAGACGGGGAGGGGGAGGGAGCTGTCCCCAGCATGCCCCTGCCCAGAGCCGTTCTCAGCCTTGTTCCAGGGAAGGGCAGTGGGAGGGCCTCCACACCTGTCTGACCAGCTGCTTCTTCTTCTCCTCACTCTGCTCGTCGCGGCCCTGCAGGTCCCGCTCGAACTGGGCCTTCATGGCCTGCAGGTTGACCTCCAGCCGCAGCTTGGCGTCCTCGGTGGCCTGCAGTTCATCCTCCAGCTCCTCTAGCTGGGTCTTCATCTCCTCCACCTGCTGCTCCAGAGCCCGCTTGGACTTCTCCAGCTCGTGGACCTGCCACCCCAACCACCAAGGAAGGCTGAGTCAGGAGCAGACGGACAAGGTCCCCAAGGTCCCTGACCTCAGGGTTTGCTCGGCCCCTAGTCCCTTGTGACTTCCCCACTCAGGTCCCTCTGGAACCCTGGCGGCTGACATGGTACTCACGCTCTTGCCGACGTCGTCCTTGGAGCTCATGAGGTCCTCCATCTCAGTGCGGAACTGCTTATTGAGCCGCTCCAGCTCCGCCTTCTGCTCCATGGCCTCCTCCAGGGCCCGGGCCAGCGACAGCGCCTTGGTCTCCTTCTCCCGGGCCTCTGCCTCGGCCCGGTCACGCTCCTCCGCATACTTGGCAGAGATGGTCTTCTCCTCGGCCAGTAGCTGGGGAAGAGGAGGTCACTGTGAGCATGCTGACCTCAGGTGGGCTAAGCACCCGGACCCAAAACTCCTTGGGGAATGAGCATCCTAAGTGCTGGTCTGAGGGGAGGGGAGCACAAAGAGCCGCCACAAGGCCATCACCCAGGGTACCCAGCGGGCTCCAAGTGGGGCACATGTAGTCCAGTGTGTCCTCGTAACCAGACAAGGTGATCTCTGTCAGCACACTGTGAGGTCTGTTTAGTTTGGATTATTGGAGAATCATGATTCTGTACGTCACATGGCGACCCTTCCAATGAAAACCCACAGGAAGCATGACACAAGAAAGGCCCTGTTCTCCTGAACAACCACTTGGTGTTTCCTTTAAAACCCATGTGGAAAACAAAAAAAACAAAACATGTGAATCGGGACGCCTGGGTGGCTCAGCCGTTGGGAGCCTGCCTTCGGCTTAGGTTGTGATCCCGGGATCTAGAATCAAGTCCCGCATTGGGCTTCCTGCGAGGAGTCTGCTTCTCCCTCTGCCTAGGTCTCTGTCTTTCATGAATAAATAAATGAACCTAAATAAATAAATAAATAAGTACATACATACATATGTGAATCTGGTTGCTTAGAGGCCCCACCTGCAGCCCGCATCAGAGATGCCCATTTACGTTCAAGTTCTCAGGTGTTCACTCTCCGTGCGGGCCCACCATGGCCAGACCTCGTCTCCCCATCTCCCCAGTCCCTCTTGTCCAGGTACCTCTTTATTCCCCAAGGCCCTTAAAGGGCCAGGTCATGAATGCTCTAGACTTTGCTGGACTCTGCTGCAGAAGCACGGAAGCAGGCAGAGACAGCCGCAAAGAGGGGAGCATGATGGAATCCAGCACAGGAGCACAGGGCTGCACTCGGCTGGTTTTGCCGACCCCTAATTTATTCTATTTTTCTATCCTACCCCACAATCTGGGTCTCTGAAAGCTGCCTCAGACCTTGTGGAATGAGGTGGAGGTATGCCAGATAAATAAAAATCCTACATAATGGGGGTATCTGGCTGGCTCAGTTGGTAGGACATGCACCATCTTGGCCTTGGAGTTGTGAGTTCAAGCCCCATGTTGAGGGTAGAGAAAAAGAAAAAAGGCGGGGGGCGCGGGGGGGGGGGCAGAGGGAATTCTACATACGAATAAAACTGGTTCCATAGAAACGATCTGAAAGATGGTAAGAAATGGGAAAGAGGAAGAGATGCCCTGCCCTGAGGGGGACCCCTGTGTGCCTGCCCCGTGGCCTGTGCCAGGTGGGAAATGAACGGTGGGGGGGTGCCTGGGGCCCACACCTGGTCAAACTTCTTCTGCTTCTTCTCCAGGTTGGAGGCAGTCTGGCGCTGGTGGTCCAGGTCCACGAGCAGGTCGTCCAGCTCCTGCTGCAGCCGCGTCTTCGTCTTCTCCAGCTTGTCGTAGGCAGCCACCTTCTCCTCATAGCGCTGGCCCAGCCCCTCCAGGTCCTTCTGGAGCTTCCTCTTCGCTTCTTCCGCGGTCTCCAGGCACCCCACGCCATCCTCCATCTTTTTCTTCATGTCCGTCACCTGGGCAGGAGTGTGGAGTTAGGGAGACAGCCCCGTGCCCCAGGGCAGTGGCAGCTGGCCTACACCCCACGAGTGGAGGCCCAGGCACGGGGATGCCCCTCTTCCATGGAGGCAAGAGAAATGGGGTTTCTGCAGAGGGTGTCTGCCCAGTGCATGCAGCCCCGGGGAAGGCCTCTCAGTCGAGACATACACCAAGCCTCTTGTTTCTTGTTTTACAGACAAGCCCAGAGAGGGGAGCCTCCTCCATCGGCCTCTGCCCAGGGACAAAATCTGTCTGCTGCGGAGGCAGGAGCTCTGGGGGGACCCACCCCGCAACCCCTCTTGGCACCCACAGACAAAACTGCCTTGACGCACACACACGGGCTACCCCCACCCAGACTGAACACGGACTATGGGCCACCCCCAGGAGGTGGTGTAGATCTTCTGGCCCGGCAAGGAGAACCCAAGACAGGATGTGCAAAACAGGGCTCTTGATCTATTTCTGGTTGCAGACCCTCTGGGAGTCTGGAAAGAAACTATAGTTTTAATAGGCATAAAATGCATAGGATCAGCAAGTAAACCAATACAGGAAAATGCAGCTGACGGCGGTGGTGCTGGCATGACTTCCTGCCTACATTGGCGATACAAGAAAATGCTACACATCCGTCAGGTTGGTGGAAATACAGACCTGATTATCTCCTCCATCTAAGCTGACAGACCCCTGAATTCTACCTGGGGACCCTGGCTAGGAGCTCCAGCTGGAGAGGGCAGGAGGTCCTGCAGGAGGACACCCAGCTTGGGGCAGGCCTGGGCCTCCTCTGCCCCTCAGGCCTCCCCTGCTATGTCCCAGGCGCCCCCTGCCTCCTGGGCCCCCTCTGTCCTCTGGGTCTCCCCTGTCCCCCGGACCCCCCCTACCCCCGGGCCCCCCTTATCTCCCAGGCCCCCTCTGTCCCCCGGGCCTCCTCAGTCCCCCAGGCCTCCTCCTGTCCCCTGGCTCTCCCCTGCCCCCCTGGACCTCCTCTGTCCCCCCCTGGGCAGACAGGTGCCCAGCAGGAACTCCCCAGCCTGCAGCACCCGAGTCATCTGGGTGGCACGCCGATAAGAACCTGGGCATGGAGGGTGGCGATCTGCTTCTCCAGGTTCCGCTTAGCCTCCTCCTCCTCTTCCAGCTGCTCCTTGAAGGAGTTCTTCTCATCCTCCATCTGCTTCAGCTTGGTGCTCAGGCTCAGCTTTTGCCGGTTCTCCTCCTGGAGCAGCTCCTACACCAAGGATGAGGGGGCCGTGTGTGCTCAGGAGGCGCAGGGTCAGACCCATGTGGGCCCCACACCCCCAATGGGAGGGAGGAGCTGATCCCTTGGATCCGGGCGACAGCTGAATTCCTGGTGGGGGCGGGGGGTGGAAGACCCCATGGATACAGGGAAAGACAGGGCATCGGAGGAGCTGGGACCCGCTGCCACCTTTACCTGTGTGTCCTGAAGCTGGGACTCCAGAGCAGAGAAGTCCTTGGTGAGTTTGCTGGACTTGCTGTCAGACTGGGTGAGGAGACCCATCACATTGTCCAGCTCAACCTGTGGCATGTGGGGGAGAGATGGGACAGGAGGGACAAGGCACATGATTGCTCTGGCACCACCTCAGCAGTCAGGCAAAGGGGAACTGCACCCCGAATGCTTTGCTGACAAGCCAGTTTGGGGGGGGGGGGGAGAGAGAGAGAGAGAGAGAGAGAGGTGCACAGGCGGGGGAAGCCCTGGAGATCTGGGCCAAGGCCGAGGAGCCACAGGCAGGAACTCCCGGCCATGGAGGCCTCACCTGCAGCTTGGTGACCTTGTCCGCCAGCTCTGTGCGCACTCGCTCCCCCTCGGTGAACTTGACCTGCAGTTCCTGCAGCTGGGCCTCAGCCTTCTTCCGCTTGTGCTCAGAGTCCCCTTTGCCCTGCTGCAGGACCTTCACCTCGTTGGCCAGCTCCCCTCGCTCGTTCTCCAGGGTCTGCTTCGCCTTCTCCAAGTTGGCTTTCACCTGGTGGGGACACAAGCCAAGATGTGGGAAGGGGCGTCTGTGTCCGGGCAGAAGGCTGGTCCTCCTTCCAGCGCTGGGAGAGCTGTGAGCTCCAGATCCAGAATGTGCTCTCAGCGAGCCTGCTGGCAGGCCAGTTCAGGGATGGTGTGCTGGCAAGAGCCCTGGACCCGGGAGCGCAGGCCTGACCCACACTCATCACTCGGCTGAGCGTGACACGTGGCCTGGGTCCTCACCTCTAGAACGATCCCTGCCCAGCCTCCTTCACGTTCAAGTGTAAAACGTAATCATCACTGACGCTAGGACTTTAGCAGTGTTAGAAGATGAAGGAAATTATAGTTGCTGGGAGTCAGGCTTCCAGTAAAGCCTCTGAAATTTGACATTCTGGCTAATAACATAACGATCTTCCAGAAAATATAAAAGTGGCATTTATAGAGTCCACCCGACATTCCCATTCTATTGGTCCTGGGGGAGCCCACGCACCCGTTTCGTCTGCTCCAGCTGCTCGGCCAGCTCCTCCACGGCCTGAGAATGCTTCTGCCTCATCTCCTGGATCTGGGCCTCGTGGGTCCTGGCCTCTTCCTCGAGGGTCTTCTTCAGGATGTTCACCTCCTGTTCGCGTTTGGACCTGGAGAGAAGCACAGAAGGGCCTCAGAGCGGAGGCCCGGGGCCGGGCGTGCTGCCGGGCTCTCCCTCCCGTGTGTCTCGGCTGTGCGTCTCCAACCCACACTCGCATACCCACTTTGCGGAGGAATCGGGGCCCTTTCAGCCTGAGAGCCCACCCTGGCCTCACTCGAACTCCAAGCCAGCTTCCTCGACGGGCCTCCCACTCCCGACCGACCTCTGCCTCCCACGCGCCCCCGCCTCAGGGACTTGGCCACTTGGCCGCATGGCACACCTGAGCTCCTGCTGGGCAGCCGTCGAGTCCAGAGTGTCCTCCAGCTCCGTTTTCAGCGCCTCCAACTCTTCCCCAAGGTCCCGCTTCTGCTTCTCAGCTTTATTCCTAGAAGCTCGCTCAGATTCCAGGTCTTCCTGGAGCTCGGAAATCTGCGATTCCAGCTCTCGGATCTTCTTCAGGGCCATGTTCTTCTGGGTGGCTTCCTCCTCCACTCTGCCAGAGAGACCAGCAATATCAGGGGAGGCTCTTCCCACCCAGAGAGCAGAGGGTGCAGAAAAGGCTTCAGAGAAGAGCAGCCACCGCCGCTTCTGGAAGCCATAACCATGCCCTCAGGTGCTCCTCTCCGCAAAAACATCTAAAGCTTCCAGGAGATTTAAGAGCAAAACCACTTTGAGAACTGGAAAACCTCATAGGGGAGCCACGTCATTTTCCAAACTGAAATTCGGTGCTCTGAACATGAGGAGAAGAAAAACTAAATATTAAGTGAAAATGAAATAAAATGCTAGAGTCCATCATTCCAGCAACTAAGGAAAAAATACGAAGGTGCCAGAGACGCTCTCTGGGTGATGACCACCTGTTGGTGCAGGTTCGTTCGCAGCAGCCAGTGGGCCCCCCCGGACTGGGATGTGATAGTGGGGGATGGACAGGGGTGTATAGGAATTCTCTGCACCTTCTGCTCAATTTTGTTGTGTATCTAAAACTAATCTTTTTTTTTTTTTTTCCCCAAGCACATCTGTAGTCAGAAAGTTTAAAAATGCATGAAAGACCTATGGTGCTTGGGTGATGTTGTGGGTGACTTCTGGGGGGGTTGCAAATAAATGACAACAAAGGAGCCACACGGGTGCTCTTGGTGGACAGGACAGGTCTTGCTGTGCAGCGGCTCCGAGGGCAAGGAGTGCTGGCCCCACCATGGGCTGAAGCGAGGCCCTCACCTGGCCAAGGCGGCCTGCAGCTCCTCCTCTTTCTTGGCCAGCTGCATCTTGAGCTCGGCAATCTGAGCCTGCAGCTCGGCGATCTGGTCATTGAGGTCGGTGGAGTCCCCCTCTAGCTTCCGACGGGTCTTTTCCAGCTCCTGACGCTGCTTCTCCTCTCTTCGGAGGCGCTCTGAGGAGGGAGCCCGGGGAGATCAACAGAGCCCTCAGTGCCCACTGATTCTTTTTCCGTTCTTGTTTTTCATTCTTATGTAAAATACTGAGTTTTTGTTATAACCCACGTGAGCCTTAAAGGATAACGATATGAAGATACTCGTACCCAACGCCCGGATGAAAGAAAGCACATCCCTGAGCTCCCACATCCGAGGTCACCCCAAACCCCGTTGACCTGCCCCGCCAGGGACCTATGCTCCCCTGCAGGTCGTGTTCACAGCCCCCTTTAAGGCTGCACCAGGTTTGCCTCCCTAAAAACCAGCTTTAGTTTTGCATGAACTTAAATTATGTAAAGAAAGTCCTGCATGAATTCTATACGGTCGGCGTGGGGTGTGGGTCAGGGTCCAATGTCTGGCTTTATGATTTCCACTAGGACATCCCTCAGGTAATCCCTTGACCTTGCTGTGGGGCATCTGAGTAACAAGGATGAGGAGACAACCCGCGCCATTAGGTCGTGAGGCTCATGGGCATGAGTATCTGCAAGCACTCACCACAACCCCTGACGCCGTGTGTGTGTGTGTGTGTGTGTGCGCGCGCACGCGCGCGAGGAAGCGCGCATGCACATGGCTCACTTGGGCTATTCCACATCTTTGTTAACACTCATCAGGGTCAAACTAAGACCCTGTGTGTTCGCCTGCCCAGTGGCTATGCCCTCCTGGACCTGGATGACATCGTGTTTCAGACTGTTCCCGGGTGGAGGGAGATGACGGGCAAGGCCTCTGCCAGCACCTCGAGTCCCCTTGCCACCCTGTCTCACCACATCCCCCAAACGTGAGGGGGGCAGGCGGGGCTGGGCAAACCCTCCTGGTGGTCAGCCTGGACAGTCTGGGCCCGACATGTGCAGGGAGTCAACAGCTGCCTTGGACACGCCAGGTGGCCCCACATCTCTGCTGAGGGAGCACTGGTTTCTGGAATGAGCTCGGAGCCCCCACAGCACTCTACTCTCTCCTCTCCCTCTGCTGTCTACACCTCTCAAGAGGCAGGGGCAGGAAGTCCTCAGATAGACCCAGACCTGCATGCTACCCCGTCCTCCTCCCGGGACTCAGGGAGACAAAGGCACAACGGGTCACCTGGCCTGAGTCAAGCAATGGCCTGTCGCGGCATCTGTCCAGCACAGCAGAGCACGCATGGTGTGTCTGTATGCATGACTCAGTTTAGTCCCCACGGATGCCCGTTCCGTGTGCCCCCTTAGAGGGAAGAGAAACCAAAGCCCACAGAGATTATGGGATAGCTGTAAGATGACCCAGAGCTGGGCTCAGACCTACGACCTCTTAGCAAGTGAATCTTGTGCAACTCATGACACAGACAGTAGAGAAATGCCAGTGTTCTGAGAGCCCTTCACGTTGGGGGACATTCCTTCCCAGTCCTGCCAGTGCCTGGAGGCCCAGACCCCGTGGGGACCAGAGCTGTCGCTGCGGTTTTCAGGGCAGTGGCTGGGGGGTGCAGACAGTGAACCCGAGACCAGTGCAGTGCTCCTGATCCTGGCAGCCGGGCCCACGAGGGCGCTGGAGCAGCGATGCCTCGGTTCCCAGGTCAGATGGCTGTTACCCTCTTACCTTCCAGGTCGGTGATCATCGCCTCATGTTTGTTCTTGAGCTTCGCGAGGCTCTTTGATTTCTCCTCCTCTTCCATGAGGTTGGTGGTAAACTCGGCTATTCTGTCTTCCAGAAGCTTCTTCTCCTGGGGGGGGGGGGGGGGCAAGGGTGGATCAGAGCTTAAAGTCAGTTGGGCACAGAACACTTCAGCTCTCTTCAAAGTATGACTTACCCAGAAATTTAGGATTAAACCAAGGAGAGGGCATTGGTTTAATACTTCAGATTCATTAGGATTTTCTGGATCAAAGGATAACCTTGAAAGATCACTAGCACCCGTGAAATAGCTGGATAAGCTTCCTTAGGATATACAAATGTGGTTGCTATGTCACCCCTTTGGGCTCAGGTAAGAAAGGCGTCCAGCCAGCATCGGCAAGGGGGTGGCTCGACGCTCTGTACCTAGCACTCATCCCCTGGGTAGGCTGGGATCTCTGCCTTCCTCATCTCCCCAAGCACCCAGGCTGCTCTCCCCACTTTCTGCTGTGTGGCCATCACTGGAGTCGTAATCTCAGCGAGGTTCCCAACAAGGCTGACTACACAGGTGACAGCACGGGGATCTCGGTCTCGTGTCACAGAGTCCACAGGCAGGCATCCTGTTGCTTCAACCCCCACCACATGCTCGGGACTGAGGATGGCCTTCTGACCCTGTCTTTCCTTCTCTGACACGACTCTGGGCTTTTATCTGCTCAGAAGCAGACTCTGACAGGGACCCGACTTGGCTCTAAGAGGAGCAGTCAGTACCCTGGGGATAGTTGGAGGAGAGCACCTGCCCCTCAACAGTAAGCCACCACGGTGCCCAGAGCCGCTGGTGACGGACGTGCAGAACCTCGCAGGTGGCTCAGCTACAAGTCTCAGGAGCCTGTGGAGAGCTTCGCTAAGAAGGCCAGACCTTTCCCTCGGGCCCCACTCAGCGGACACATGCCTTCGAATAGGATGCTGGTGCTCAGAGGCCACGGACACCCAGGAAAACCATGGCAGGCGGGAGAGGGAGGGTGGTGGTGGGCCCATACCCTGCCTGCGCCCAGCCACCAGCGCTCCGCAGCACCACGGGCCTCACCTTGGCCAGTTTGCAGTTCTGGTCTTCCATGATGATCTGGTCTTCCTCCAGCTTCTTCAGCTTGGCCTCAGTGGTCACCTTCTCCAGCTGTAGCTTCTGGCGCGCGCTCTCCTCCTCCTCCAGCTGCTCCTCCAGTTCCTACCATGGAGTCGGGGAGACCGTGAGGGGCGCAGACCACAGAGACCCCGCCTCGGGACCCAGACCTGGCCCCACCCCGTTGAGGGGTTCAGTCTTCCAAACTGAGGCCAGAGCACAAAGGACGCCAAGACCCCGGACCCATCGTGTGCTCGGCTTGTTATGAGGGGCTTCCTTGAGCAAGCTGCCCACCAGAGGCATGGGCAGAAGGCAGAGCTGCTCGCCCTGGCTCCCGGGACTGGCCGCGGTGAGGACAGAGAGAGGGAAGTTAGTTAAAGTGGCTTTGGTGCTCTTCTGACGGTGCTCGCAGAGGTCTGAGCCCGTGGGAGAAATCACTGCCCCCAGAGAGCAGCTCTAACAGGCAGCCCAAGCAAACAGAAGAGGGGCCGTCCATGGCCCTGGGATTTCTGCGTTTCCTCCGGCTCCGGGGGCACACACCTCCCTGCACCCCATCCCCTTTGCCCCTCCTTGCAGGGAGGGAAGGGGCTCACTTGGATGTTCTGCTGCATTTTCTTCTTCTCTGCCTGCAGGTGCTGGCAGCGCTCCTCCTCCTCCTCTACCCTGGCCTCCAGGTCATGGCAAATCTCTTCCAGCTCCTGCTTCTTGGCGGTCAGACGGGCCCGTAGCTCCTCAGCCTCAGCACACAGCTCTGTTTCTGCCTGGAGCTGCTCCTGCAGCTGCAGCTTCTCTGCCATGAGCTGCCAAGAACACGTGAGCAGCGTGAGCCCCCGCATGCTCCTCAGGCCCCAGCAGTGCGGAGAACCCCTCACTCGGCCTTCCATGGTGAGACCGTCCCAATGAGACCAGTTCCCATCTCTCATGTTCTTGATCTTCACCACTACCCAGCAAGCTGGGCACCGCCATCGCCAGGAACAGGCTCATAAGGCTAACCCAACACTCAGGAGCTTTCCGCCACACCGGGGGCCTCCCTACATCACAGGACCCCGAATGGGGCCTGCAGGGAGGTGAGCTGCTGATACAGTGACAGCAAAACCTGGCTATCAACTCCAAACACGCCCCGCCCGCTGGTGGCCAGCAGGTGGCGGCACCTGGAGCAGCCGCCCCAACTCCCTGGGCAGAGCCTGCTGACACCTACCTGGGACTGCAGCGTCTCCATCTCCGTGAGCCTGTTCTCTGCAGCCAGCTGCTTCTCGCGGACCTTCACCAGCTCCTCCTCCTTGGCCATCATCTCCTCCTCCTGCCGGCTCACCTGCAGCAGTGGCTTGACCTAGAAGAGACGGAGGTAGACGATAACCATTCGGGCCAGCAGTCCCCTCACCTGTGCCCAACGTAAGCCCGAGGGAGTGACGGACACCCAGACACGCTGTGGGGAGGAGGCACACACTCAGACCATCTTTCTGGAGATGGATTCAGTGCTATGCTGCTAAGCACGGGTCAGAGAGAGGACCCCGTGTGTGCATGAAGATGTGCAGGGCGGCATTGTTTACAACGGTGAAATACTGGGAATAAGAGAAAGAAACACCGCGGGAAAGGTCACCAGATAAAATCGGAAACGGCTCCAGGGAACGACATGCTAACTTTTAAAAGATGATGCTCGTGGGGATCCCTGGGTGGCACAGCGGTTTGGCGCCTGCCTTTGGCCCAGGGCGCGATCCTGGAGACACAGGATCGGATCCCACATCGGGCTCCCGGTACATGGAGCCTGCTTATGTCTCTGCCTCTCTCTCACTCTCTCTCTCTCTGTGACTATCATAAATAAATAAAAATTAGGGGATCCCTGGGTGGCGCAGCGGTTTAGCGCCTGCCTTTGGCCCAGAGCGTGATCCTGGAGACCCGGGATCGAGTCCCACGTTGGGCTCCCGGTGCATGGAGCCTGCTTCTCCCTCTGCCTGTGTCTCTGCCTCTCTCTCTCTCTCTGTATGACTATCATAAATAAGTAAATGAATAAATGAATGAATGAATAAATAAATAAATAAATAAAAATTGAAAATTAAAAAAAATAAAAAAATAAAAGATGATGCTCGTGAAGGAATTTTAAATGGAAAATACAAACACAACTGTTTATGCAAGTCAGAGCTCAGCTAGGTAAGAACGCATACGGTTTACAGAGCGGAGATTTAAAAGGAGTAAAGACGGGGGATAACATGGAAACATCTACCAGACGCCAGCGCTGGTTCAGCGCTGGCTGAACGGATCACACGGAAAGTTTTATTTTCTTCTTTATACTTTTTGTTACCCTGCCTTTCACCAACTGCCAGAAATTATTTACTACAGACAAAAGCAGCCTGAATGACTTTTGTGATGAAGGGATGGGGGGGTGGGGAGAGAGGCAAGGGAGCAGAAGGCCTGTCCAGCTGTGTGCAGGTTCTGACCCACCGCCCTGCGGCTCCCTGGGAGGACTGAGCCCCCAGCATATGGGGCCCCAGCAGCCAGGGCCCTCACACCCTGGGAGCTGCTCTGAGCCTGATGGCAGGCTGCGACCCTCCACGCCACATGCTCTAGACCCCGGGGGGCAGGCCCAGCTCAGGCTCACACCGGCAGGCTGCAGGGCGGTGGGTGAGAGGCAGAGTGCTGCTCCCAGGGCCCTGGGGCCTGCAGAGGCCAGTGTGAGGCCTGCCTGTCCCCTCCACCACATCAGAGGCCGTCACAGCGCTCGTAGGGCTGTGGTGTGGGAGGGGCCCCTTCCAGAACCCACCTTGGTGAAGAGCCTCCACCACTGCCAGTTCCGCAGCTTCAGGTAAGCGGCGCAGTTCCTCTGCAGGACTTTCATGGCTGTCAGTTGCTGCTGCCGCTTGGCAAAGGCCCTGGGGAGAGGGACACAGTCAGGGCAGGGGACCACAGACCTCCAGCAGACCGGAGGTTTTTTCAGGGGAGCCTAACCCTTCCTGCCTGAGACACCTCAAAACAGAAGCATAGGGAAGGAGCCTGGCCTTGGGGTTGAGTCCTGTGGGTGCCCCCGTAGAGGGTGACAAGGACCTAGGTCACCAGGCCACTTTCCTTCACCAAGGGGCAAGTGAGTTCTTGAACTAACGAGTTCTGCATTGAGTATGACACTGGTCATTAAAGAGAGGCAGTGACTTCAGCTTTCCAGCCTCCTGCCACTCGCTATCGGGGGCCTCTGATACAGGGGGACAGGGGGATGTCAGCAGCCAATGTCCTGCAAAGGTGGGCTTAATGTGTCAGCTTGGGGGGCTTTGGGATCAATGAAGGCTCCGCTTGCCCAAACACCACAAAGCCATGCTATGTCTCCCAGGGCTCCCAGCTCACACCGGAACATTCGGCCCCGAGCACAGACACGGGTTCAGGAGGCCAGCATGCAGCTGCCGCGCCCACTGACTGCTGCAGGTGAGTCCCTCTCTCAAACAAATTGCTTGGGACTCAAGGACGGTCTCCTGCCCCAGGAGCACAGGCGACTCGGGGGACAGCCAGGCTCCAGGCATCATCCTCACACGAGGGACATGCTGAGGAATACTGGTAAGCAGGCCTGTGTGGGGCAGGCAAATCAGGCACTGAGTCACCCCCTTCCCAGCCTCAGGCATAAATCCAGAAAGCAGGGGGCAGGGAGCTCCTCCTGGGCGCCCCTCAGACAGACCACCGACTGGTGCCACAGCCCTGTACAGCAGGAAAGCCGGGAAGGGTCCCTTTAGGAACTCACTTCCTGGCCAGGTAGCCCCTGCAGCAGGCCTGGAACCCGATAATGACGTCTGTGATCTTCAGGTCCCGCTCCTCCTCCAGGTGGGCCAGCACGCCGGCCCGGAAGAAGACCTTGCTCTGGCCGATGCGGTACAGATTGCTGTCCAGCTCCAGGGCTTTGATCTAGACGGGAGCAGAGCGATGCATCACACAGCGGAAACACACAGAACCTCCACACTAATGGGACCTAAAGGTCTTCCCTCCTTCCACCTCTCGCCTCCACGCTCTGCAATCACAGCCTACAAATGCCCAGCTGGGCCACTTTCCACCCAGAGGTGGCCGAGCGTCATCATTATTGTCACGACGAGGACATGCTCCAGTTCAGGCCAAGCCCAGGACCAAATGCTGATTAGGTGACCTGGGGCTGTGCTTCCTCAGCTAGAAAATGGGAATAATGCTTTCTTTAATTAGAAGTGAAGAAATCAAGCAACTAACAGAGCCTCCTCCCCAATACAGCTGTGAGAAATGAATAGGAGGGCACAGAGCTTGGCACAGGGCGTACTGTGTACACAACAGATCTGCGTGCTCGTTACCATCACTGTGTGGTTTGGGTACAGGATGGGCTCTCTCTACCTGGGAGAGGATTCAGAACAAGCTTTGAAAAGGGAGGAGTGGGATCCAAGGGAGCTTGGGGCCCCCATACAGTCCCGGTAACCGTGGAAGAGGCCCCGGGAGGGGCCAGCACAGGCATCTTCCCTCCCTGTCTGAGGGAGGGACACCCCTCACTAGGACAGCCACTAACCATGTCTCCTGGAGAAAGGGTGGCCCACGCACCCTCCCTGGTCATGCCCTGCTTCCCCCCAGGCTGGTGAGCCCTGGACAGAGGGAGTGGTCTCCTCCCTCCTCATCCCCACCTCCCAATCACCTAATGCAAGGCTTTCCACATAGTAGGTATCAAATCCCTTCTTCCCTTTCCTTTTTCTGCCAATCCCCCAGCTTATCCTCTCTCCTTTTTGGAAAAGAATGCAGAATAAAGACCACGGAAGGCAGTGGCCACTAACCCTGGCCCTGTTAGGAACAGTGTGACACCCATATAATGGGAAATAGGACAGGGTGGGATCCAGCCCCAGCTTGGCCACTGAGTCACTGTGGGCCACCATTCATTCTAACAGAGGTCAGAGTGCTGCTGCATGTCAGGCACTGCTCCAGGGGCCGAGAGGAAATGTCCAGAAGCGGGCACTGCAGGGGCTAGGGGCAGCTGCCGTGCTCCGGGCCTGCTGCCCTGGTGCCGACCATACGGGGCACAACGACCAGAGGAAACGTGAGCCAGAAAGCATGAGAATGTGCCCCAAAGGAAGGCACCAGCTCACAACAGTACCCTGCCATGGCCACAGAGCATGTCCTCCACCCTGCCCACATGCCACGCGACCATCCCAGCATCCCAGTGCCGAGGGGGCCTATGGCTCGAGACACCCTGCAGATTCAGGACTGGAGCATCAGCAGGTCGACAGGGCACAGGCATCATCCAGGTACATGGATGTGGGTGCCCACCTGCCAAAGGTCTACCCCTAGAGGGAGGCAGAGGCAGCAGCTCTACTCACCATGAGCACACACGCCTGCTTCCCATCCATGAAGCCCTTAGGAATGGAATTTGGTGTCAAGATCTCATATCTGAGGGAAAAAAAAAAAAGGAGAAAAGCCTGGTCAGTCTACCCCTTGCTTGTATTCCAAGTGGCCTGGGACGCACAGGAGAGAGGAGAACTGTCCCTCCAGGACAGCCCATGTAGGATCCTCCTCCCAAAGTCTCCCAAGGAAGGAAAATGTTCGGTAAATCCCACCCTGCTCTTTCCTTAGACTGAATGACCCAGAAAGGCTGCGTTGTTTTCCAGAAAGTGAATGGAAACTCACATTGGACCGTTTGGATCACACTGGACCGTTTGGGTCACTCGGACCTTGTGAGTCACATTGGACCATTTGGGTCACTCAGGGGTGAGCTTTAGGTTGGCCTCACCGACTGCTCATGGCCCGGGATGGCCACACTCCCCATTCCCCCCAGGTGCTGCAGAGACTGCTAACAGGTGGGATGGTCACAGAGTCAGAGGGCTGCATGGCGCCAGCAACTGGCACTAAGCGTGGTTATTACATGAATGGGACCGTGTCACCCATGCCCCTCTCTGCATACATGGCCAGGAGCCACAGTGCCCTGAGATCTGCATTTCTATGAAGCTCCTCTGGCACCCCACTTTCTGGCTGATTCCTCTTTAATGCCTCTTCCAAGATCCTCTAACAGTAGCAAACAGGGCTAGGCCCCCTGGTTGCTAGGCATGACAGCCAGCTAGGTAATTTCTGCTTCGGTAATAAAATGGGGAGATCCTTTCTCAAACAGAGGGTGGCAGACAGCAGGGATGGGAGGAGCCAGCCGGACCTCAGCTCCATAGGGATGAGGAAACTGCTCCCTCAAGCAAGTGCCCTGCACCGGATGAGGCAGGCTACAGGCCCCGCTCACCTCTGCCGGAACTCCTGGAAGACCACCCTGTTGGGGAAGCCCTGGCGGCAGATCCGGATGCCCTCGAGGACCCCGTTGCAGCGCAGCTGGTCCAGCACCAAATGCGGATCCAGTTTGCCAGCCTGGAGACAAAAATACACACATGTGGTCTTAAATCTGTGCCTAGGATTGACGGAGAAGGGTGGGGCAGGCCCCTGCGGACTCAGCAGGTAAAAGCCCCCAGGAGAGGGGTCACTGCAGCCCACAGGTTTGGACAGCCAAGTTTCCTGACTGTGGACCGGGAAAGGCTCCAGTCAGGTAGTGCACCCCAGCCGGAAGACAGGCTACCACTGCAGCCTATCTGCTAAGAGTGCCTTGTGCTGACCCGCAGAGGGTCTCCCCCGAGGCTCACGTGTCGGGGGGGGGCGGTGGGGAGGAATCAATCACTTCTGCTCAGGGAGACAGACAGGGGCCCAGCACCCGCACCTTCTTCTCGTGGTTGGGGATGATGCAGCGGACAAAGTTGGGGTTGGTGTTCCTCAGCGTGGCCATCAGCTTGGCCAGCTGTTCCTTGTAGAGCTGGCCCACGGTCCGGAACATGCCCTTCCGCGTTTTAAAGGCCCCGGGCAGCGCCGTCTCAGACATGCCAGCCACCTGGTCCAGGCCGATGATGCGGTCCACTGCAAAGACCACCCGAAAAGCACATGAATGCCCAGTGGGCCTGGAGGGGGGTGGAGGGACAGGAAAGAAACAGACACCCAGACAAGAGGAGGAGAGACCACAGGACAGCAAAACCATTTCTACTTGGAATCTACACAGATGGCTAGGATCAACTCCAAACGCTCAGCAAACTTGTCTTTGTGAACAGGAGGCAGGAAAGGGTTTGGAGAGCCTGGAAAGCCACAGTGGGGTGGGAGGGTGCGCGGGGAGTTCATATTGCACATCTTCAGCCCTACTCAAGCTCTTACTGCCAAACAGATGTACTAAAGTGGCAACACTATTTCAGAATAGCAAGGGGGCTATTCCACTAGGCTGGCTCTAAGGAGGTGTTAAAATCTGATCTACAAAATCCTGTAGTAGTTTCCTAGTCCCATTTAAAAAAAAAAAAAAAATCAATATCCTGAATTCCCACTGACCTTTACCTAAGAGCAGTAGGAGTTAGAAAGTAAGAGCTGTACAGCTACCTATTAGGACTCTGGATGATTCCCTTACCATTTGGAAGCCTGCCTGTGCAGAGCCCCTAAATCAGGGACTTAGAGCAGCACATGGCATCAGAACAGAGGCCCCAAGAACCAGCACTTGTCACAATGAATATTCTGAAGTCTGTACACCCCCCCTTCCTGCTCTTGTGTCTTGCTTGGGCTCCTAGCGCATGGGTCTTTATCATCTCAAACACCCTCCGAGGACATAGCCCTTGCGCCATGGCACCTGCCCAGAGCAATGAGGAACCCTTTCCTCAGGGGTGAAAGCAAAGTAACAAGCAAACCCAACCAAAGTGGCTGGTGATTTGAAGTCAGTTTTAAGCAAAAGCCAATATTCAATCTAAAGCCTTCCACTACTGGATGTAAAAGCTAAGAATTCTGTGACAAAGTCACAAAGTTTCCTATTCCTTTGTGACCAGACCTCTAGGATTTGTCTGAAGACAGCAAAAAGAACAGGTGCTCAGGACAGAAGCCGGGAGTGAGGATAGACCTGCTGAACCGGTCAATAAAAATGGGAGGCACTTTTGACCTCACGCACCCGGGGCACATTTCACTGGCTACTGAAGGTGTCCTGAGAGTGGGTGGCTGGCAAAGGCCACTCAGGTTGCCCAGAGAAGGTCGAATGTGCCCCATGATAACTGGCCGTTTCATGTGAGCATGTCCTGCCCCCCAGAGGCCCAGCCTAGAAGGAACAGGCCCTTGCTGGCAGCGCCAAACAAAAGCAGATGCTATTTTAGTTTTAGCTTTTGGGTGCAAATACACACAGCAGGGCGCACGACACCTAAACCTCATGCTGAGACACCCACAGCCATTCAAGCAGCAAAACAGTGCTGCCTCCCCGGGGTGGAGCTCTGAGGAGGATATGAATGTGTACACTGGGCTTTGTGGGGGTTTTCCCCCTCTCTCAGATCTCTATACAGATCGAGGTCGACAGCCTGCCCACAGGCCAGAGGCAGACCAGGGAAAGGGGCAGTTGGGCAGGAAGAGCCAACAGGTAAGAAGACTCCACAGAAGCGTGCCTCACACAGCCCTGGATGCATCACACACAAGGGACAGCACTCCGGGGGGCCAGTCACCTGGTTCTAGGTGGAGAATGGGAAAGCGTTGATAGAAATAGGCTCTCTGAGTGCTCTGCATCTCTGCAACAGAGAGGTCAAAGCAAAACCAGGCAGAGGGAAAGGAGGAACCAACAGAAGCAAGGAAGAAGAACTCCCGAGCAGCAGCCTGCCGAGGAGGGGCAGGCCACCTGCACCACGAGGCTCTGGGCTGCCGGGCCGTTCCCGGAGGTGGAGGCTGGAGGCCCAGCCCTCGTCCAGGGCGGGAAGAGGCCCGCCGCGGCCAGGGGGCACGTACCATCCTTCCACAGCTCCGAGACGAACTTGTCTGATGACTGGTGCAGAAGCGTGGCGATGTTGTCGTTCAGGGGGTCCATGTTCTTCATCAGCCACTCGTCGGCTTTGTAGTCCACCTGCAAGGGTTGGGGGCCCAAGTCACAGGTTGCCCTGGAGACACAAGCTCTCACCCAAGTGCTCCGGAAAACAGCTGGCCCCCATGGGTGGCAGGGTTTAAAAACACGGACACCCCTTGACCTGGTATTTTCTTCCTCAACAAAGAAGTGAGTAGCAAGGGCGGTTGGTCGTCAACAGGACATTCCCCGCAGTGGGATGTGGAACAGCAAATAAAACTAGACATGACACAGATAGCCAGCAATGGGGGATTGGCTGAGAAGTGTTATGTTGCAACCTTTGATAGAATAGCTGGTTTTTAATATTTTTAAGGTAATATAAAAAAAAAAAAAATCCTGGCAGGACATAACCAAAATCTTATAGTATTTCTTTTTAGTAACAGGAAATGGATTTTTGTTTTATCTTTTCAGGATGTGTGAGTTTCCCCTGAGCTTGTATTCTTATCTTTTCTGAAATACATTCTTAATAACTAATCCATTGCACTTTTACTGCAGAACTGCCTCAGCCTCCCTCAGTGCAGAGCTGATCACTGTTTTGGGGCCGATGCTCCTCTACAGCCCCTTTTGGAGGCTCTCGCACATGTGCACTGCTGTGGATGATGGGTTGTGTGATGCTGGCTTCTTGTTACCTCCTGGGAGGTGAACAAAGGCCCAGAGACAGCGCCTTGGCAACCTGGCCATAGCCAGCATGCTTGTCCTTTTAGCTGCTGCCCTGCAGCCCAAGCGTGCACACACAAGGCCAGTTTCGTTTGGGCTCGCCCCCAATGGGTTTTCAGGTGTGCCCATCTTTTTTGCATTATAAATAATACTGCAATAAAAGCCCTGTGAGTGGCTCTGTACATGCATTTCTAACAGAGACAGATGTGGAAATGCAGGCTCAGGGACATTATATTAGGTAACTATAGAAACAAGGTTGTTCGGATTTTTTTGTGTTTTTAATGGTTTTTATTTTATCTTATCTTATCTTATTTTATTTTAATTTATTTTATTTATTTTATTTATTTTATTTTAATGGGTATTTTTAAAGTCAAGAGTTGTGTGCTTCAGCAGCCATAGGAACCAGACAAGCTACATAGAAGAGGCCGGGCAGTGCGGGGCCACAAGAGCAGCAGGTGGGGACCAGGTGTGGCTCGGCAGCAGCTGTGAAAGCTCACAGTTCGCCTCGCCTGATTCATCACACGTTCTGGCCGCGAGTGTCAGGAGCTTTGAGCAAGGAACACAGAACTTGCTGCAACCAGCTTGATTCCCAGTACAGACCTTTATGGACTCGGGATACCCCTCTTCGGTTAGCAAGGAGAGCGATTTTGCCATTTTGTGGCTGGTCAAACTTGGCCATGAACAAAGCTGTCACCCAGAGTGGTGGCTCTCAACCAGGGTGACGGTGCCCGCCTCGTGTTTAGCGATGCCTAGGGACCTTTTTGTCTCATCTAGGGAGAGTGCTACTGACCTCTGGTGGGTAGAAGCCATGAGTGCTGCTGAACAATGCACATGACAGTCCGGGGACACTGCAGATGGTATAGCCCATGGTGTGAGGAGCGCAGAGGCTAAGCAGCCTTGCCCTAGACTGCTGACCTGTGCCGAGCACTGGGCTTCACAAGCTTATTTAGGACACCTAACACTGCCCAGCGGCAGTTACTTATTTTCCAGATGAGGTGATCAAGGCTCAGAGAGATTAACTGGTCCAAAGTCACGCCACTTATGAGTGGCAGGGTTCTAGTTCAAACTCCAGTGTCTGCCTTAGCACAAATGTCACTTCCACACCCGGAAAATGCCACTAATGATGGGACACCTGACTAGCAGTCTGAGTACCTTACAGGACTGCTGCAAGCCCTAAGTACAATGGTGCACAGGACAGTGCTCTCGCAGGTGTGAGAGCCACATGAATGCAAATTCCTGCCACCAGGCACACCACTGGAGGCATCAAGAGATAAGCACTGTCCTTGCCAGCCGCCCCCCTCGGGCTGCCCAGTTCCTAGGCCTAGACAGCATCATCTCTGCTCCCCCCCACCCCCCCGGAAGGGCCAGCCGGCGCCTTCCCGCCCACGTGCTTGCCTCACCTTGCCTGCATAGTGGATGATGCAGAAATCGGCTTTGTCCTTCAGCTGCTTGGGCTTCTGGAACTTGGGGTGGGTGCCCTGCTCCTGCACCACCTTCTCCACGAAGCTCTTGTCAGTGGCTTTGGGGAACCAGCATTCCTCATCCAGCAAGGCCAGGATGCCAGGGGGCCCTGCCTGGGAAAAACACAGCATCACACAGGTGAGCACGACCTGGGGAACCCACCCCACACCTACCCTCACAAGAAGCCAGAGGTTAATATTCAGAATCCCCAGAATCTCAGCAAACGGTAGGTGGCACTTGTCACCAAAGGCAGCTGGTAAAAAAAGCATTAGCAGAACTCAAGAATTCTAGTCTGGGGGGTCTGGCCAGCTCAGCTGGTGGGGCACACAACTTTGACTTCAGGGTCATGAGTTCGAGCCCCACATTGGGCATAGAGCCTACTTAAAAATAAAAGGTAGTTCTAGTTTAAAAAGAAACTTCTGGGGTCTCAGCTGTGGCTGACACACCTTAACCAGATGATCCATCACCAAATTTCTCCAGCTTTGTTGCACTGGAAATCCCCTGGGAGGTCTGACAGATGTGGGCCACGGCCCCCATGCCCAGGGGCTGTCCTCAACAGGCACCTCTGTCCCTGGAGCCACTGAGACACTGCCCCACATGCTGTGTCTGTCCCACTATGTGGTGAAATGTGACACTTCAGTCAAGTCCTCCAAGGAAGCCCCCACAGCCCCAGAAGCACACTGAATTGATAAGAAAGCCAATTAAAATGCTGTGGGGCCTAGCCAAGAAGACTCTGAGCCAGATGGGATCTTATTCATTGGAAAACTTAACTGAGGGGGCACCTGGGTGGCTCAGTGATTGAGCTCAGGGCATGTTCCCAGGGTCCTGGGATTGAGTCCCACATCGGGCAGGGAACCTGCTTCTCCCTCTGCCTGTGTCTCTGCCTCCTTCTGTGTGTCTCATGAATAAATAAATAAAATCTTAGAGGGAAAAAAAAAAGGAAAACTCAACTGATTTAAGAGAAGCTCACCATAGAAGTAAATTGCTTAATGTTAGGATCACCAGTCATTTCAACCCCTGCCCCCTGCCTTAACTAACACTTCCAAGTGCCCAAACTTCTTCCTAGATCTTCCAACTAATTGGCATTTTGGTATAATTCTGGTTGTACCCATTTTCAGCAGCTCAGGACTCTGGGAAGACGTGAGTTCAGTGCTTTAACTCAATCAAGAGATAACCCAGGGGCACCTGGGTGGCTTAGTGGTTGAGTGCCTGCCTTTGGCTCAGGGTGTGATCCCAGGGTCCTGGGATCAAGTCCCACACTGGTCTCCCCAGAGGGAACCTGCTTCTCCCTCTTCTTATGTATCTGCCTCTCTCTCTCATGAATAAATAAAATCTTTAAAAGAGAGAGAGAGATAACCTAGAAAAAGAAAGGGCACACCCTGTCCAACCTAAAACACAAGATGACCCCAACCACATCTGGCAAGACCTTTCGCTATGAAGTGAAGGCAAAGGAGAAGGCTCCTTGGCTACCGCCACCCACCAACAGCCAATGCTGGGGGACGGCAGCTCTGGCACCGAGTTAGTCCTAAGGGGAACAGACCACGCACGCCTCAGCACTTGTACACCCTGGCTCTGCACAATGCCACGCTGCAAAAGCACCTGGGATAGGATGCTATGACACAGACGCATGCCTGTTTCTTTAAGACAAAGAAAGGCCTGTTGAGCCCACCCATCAGGTAAACACTGGGTGGTCTTGAGACTGAAGACGGGATCCTTGGGCATCAGCCACAGCCTCACCTGGCCAGCAGCTGGGTGAGGCCCTCAGGCACCAGATCTGAGCCCGCGGGCTTATTCCTGCAGGTGGCACCCACAGGGAGGGGGCCCAGACACAGCCCCCCATCGGTGCCCCCCCCCCGACACTCAGTGTCCCGAGGGGACGAGTGACAAGCCAGGTCTGACAGGTCTGGCTCTTACTGGCTTCTCGATGAGGTCGATGCAGGGCTGCAGGTCAAGGCCAAAGTCGATGAAGTTCCACTCGATGCCCTCACGCTGGTACTCCTCCTGCTCCAGGATGAACATGGTGTGGTTGAAGAGCTGCTGCAGCTTCTCGTTGGTGTAGTTGATGCAGAGCTGCTCGAAGGAGTTCAGCTGCAGGGAGAGAGGACTGTCAGAGAGGGGCCCACTCTCCTGCCACGACGCCGTGGCCCTCCTCGGGCAGCTCGGTGCTGGCCCTGGGGAGCCCCAGTGGGCAGGCACCTTCCCTTACCAAACCCAGAGCAGGGGCTCCTGCTTTCTGGGGCCCAAGGACCTTTCTAGCTGCTTGGGAAAGCTTCTCTCAGAACAAAGTTTGAAAATGAATAAACTAGATTGACTGATGACAAAGGAAAGGATGCTAAAATATAATCATCAAATTACTGTGCCATACGAATAGATCATGCTTCCTTATTAAAAAGCACGAGCTGCGGGCCTTGTAACTTCCAGAAGTTTGAGGCAGATGAGTGTAAATGACATCAGAACATCTCTACAACTGCTATGCATGAAAAGCATCTGATTTCCACTAGAGACAGACCCCAAGCACTCCTGGGGCAACTGCAGTTTGTATATTTTGCTCAACTCACAGCTGAAAATAAATGTGCCACATCAATGAGATGTTAGTGAAAAATAAGAGGTCATTTCCACCCCCACCGAGTTCATGATCTCTCTAAAACCTGCCACAGACCCCAGGTTAAGAACCTCAGATCTCCTGCAACTATCATTTTTCCCAGGCCTTGGGTCTTCATGGGCAGAGACAGTGTCTTGTCCCAACGCTCAATAATAGTCGCTGGAAGAGTAAATCTCAGAAAGCACCTGCCCAGGAAGGCTCCCCTCCCAGGACACCCAGTAAAAGGTCCCATTGTTTCTAGCACTGCTGGTTGGGAATGGGCATGAAGCCCCAGAGGGGCCTTGAGCTTAAAATATGCCCAAGTGAGGTGTCCTGTCTCCACATGAGGGAGGAGGTGGCCCACTGAGATTGCCATGGGGCCACAGGAAAGAAGATTCCTAGCCCCAAGAGCTAGGAGAGGAGCTCACATCAAAGATCTCGAAGCCAGCGATGTCCAGGATCCCGATGAAAGAGGCACCCTGCCTCTTGGTCTTGTCCAGAGCCTTGTTAATGCGCAGCACCAGCCAGCGGAACATTCGCTCATAGGTGGCCTTGGCCAAGGCCTCGATGGCAAAGTCAGCCTGGGGTGGGGGGAGACAGGGAACACACCCAGGAGAACAGAATGTCAGATGCAGGTGCTTTTAAACTTTGTAACCCAAAATAAATAAATAAATAAATAAAATAAAATAAAATAAAATAAACTTTGTAACCCTTTGCTCCAGTAACCCCCCCTGTGGGGGGACCTTCCCCCAGAGACAGCTCTAAGGACAGGGTAAAAACGCTTCGAACACAAGTATATTCACTGCAGTGTCATTTATAATGACCTAAAATTTAAACAACTTCTATGCCCAACAATATAGGCATAGCATTAAGTACTTAGATACAAAAAAATTTTTAAGATAAAGAGACATACTGTGGTAAACTACAGAAGAAATGATGAAACATACGAGGTTTCCTTCAAATAACAGGTGTGGGAGGTGGGGGACTAAGATTAATGATGAGCCAAGACCTGCCAGGAGTCAGTTAACTCTTGAAGCTGCCTGTGCAACAGGCACGTGGGGCTCATTTCTATTTTGCCAATGTTGGAATAGTTCCATGATTTTAGAAAAAGCCAGGGCAACAACTAAATTTTAGGAAAAAAAAGCCTCAGGGTGCGAGGGTGGCTCAGTCGGTTGAGAGTCTGATGCTTGATCTCAGCTCAGGTCTTGATCTTGGTTGTGAGTTCAAGCCCCACATTGGGCTCCACGTTGGGCATGGAGTCTACTTAAAAATAAATAAATAAGTAAAACAAAAATGTAAAAAAAAAAAAAAAAGTAAGTAAAGAACCTTGTAGGCGCCAAACTGCTGTGCCACCCAGGGATCCCAAAGAACCTTGTAGGAAATAAATATCCCACAACGGTCACTGGCTAGGACTGTGACAAATTTTTTTCCCTTTTTCTAGCTTCTTTTTGTATTTTCTGAACCTTGAAGTGTTCATGTAGAAGTTTCGTAACAGAAAGATAAAAGTTCTTTAATTATTAGAGAACTGAAGAGTTGATAATAACTACATGCACTGTCTTTAGAAAACAGTGTCCCTGGGACACCTGGGTGGCTCAGTGGTTGAGCGTGTCTGCCTTCGGCTTGGGGAGTGATCCCGGAGTCCCAGGATTGAGTCCCACATCGGGCTCCCTGCATAGAGCCTGCTTCTCCCTCTGCCTGTGTCTCTGCCTCTCTCTCTCTCATGAATAAATAAATAAAATCTTTAAAAAAAAAAACAAAAAAGTGTCCCTGGCTGTGGTGGGACAGCATTGCCTGTGGGCCACCAGCCACCAGCATGGGGCACTGTGGACAGCACCCTTAGGAAAAGGGACTAATCAAGATGAACTTTGAAGTATATTTGAGAGGTGGGATTAGCACCTTAAAAACACCCACCACCAGTGGCAACAGAGGGGCCTGGCGAGGAGAGGGGACCCAGCTCCTGGGGGAGTCAGGGTCCCTGGTGAGGGTGCAGCTGAGGCAGGATGCTGATTTCACCACACACAACAGGACAGCAGGCGGCGGAGAGGCAGCTGCTTGGCACAGGCCCGAGGGTAGGGATGCCGCCGTCCTGGCCCCAGAATGAGCTGTGCTAAGACAAGCAGCAAGTTCTCGCTTCACCCTGTACCAGCACAGGACGTGCCCCACAGTCGCCGACCAGCCAGTCTTGACGTCGACTCCATGCAACGGGACACCACATACATGTGGCCCTTCCCTAGCCTGCAGTCTCGGGTAGCATCCTGACTCCCAGGGCCAGTTTCCTCGTGTTCCTGCTGCAGGTAAATGCCACCCTGCTCCCCGAGCTGCTGTGGGGACTGGAAGAGGGCCCCCGGCCAGGTGCCTATCACTGCAGCGGCCCAGAGTGGGCCCAAAACCGGCTGCTGTGGCCAGCGACCCTGTAAAGGAGGCAGCCCGACTCCCCGGCCAGAGAGCCTACCTGTTCCTTTGTCTGCGCCTTCTGGACGTAGTCCCGTCCCACCTTGATGCGCGGCGTGAGGATGCCTCGGGTGAAATCCGTCACGTTGATCCCCAGCAGGTGGGACACTTTCTGGGCAGCTGCGATTTTTCAAAGAGTAAGAAAGGGAGGGATGAGAAGTTTTAATTAAACCCAAGAGATGGGCACCTGGGTGGCTTAGTGGTTGAGTGTCTGTCTTTTTCTCAGGTCATGATCCTGGGTTCCTGGGATTGAGTCCTGCATGGGGATCCCTGCAGGGAGCCTGCTTCTCCCTCTGCCTGTGTCTCTGCCTCTCTCTCTGTCTCTCTCATGAATAAATAAAATCTCAAAAAAAGAGAGAGAGAGAGAGAGAGAATGAGTCCCTCTGCTTAGCTGAGAGGTGGTAACCGAGAGGTCACTACTAGGACAACTGGCTCCAGGCCCTTCCTCAGCAGGGTGCAGAGTGCCCAGCTCCCCGCTCAGACCCCATGGCCATGGCACAGCAGCAGCCACTATCCTCACCAGGGCAGGGAGGCATGTGTCCTCGCTGGGGGCCCGGGCTGCTTCCTCTGCCCATCCTTGGCCACAGGGTGAGTGTGGAAGTGGGCCCTACCCGCAAACAGGATGAGAGGAGCAGCCCTGCCACCCCACCCGCAGTGCTAGGAGGCGCAACAGCACACATCCCACGGAAATAGCTTTTATGGTTCAAACACGCATGCATTACTATGGCTGATGGCTCAAATGGAGTTCCCTGCAGTGACTCAAGGGAGCGGCAGTGGCCGAGGAGCAGGTGTGGCGATGGCAGTGTTTCGTGGTCCTAACGTGTTCATGGGTAAGGCACGCGCGAAGATGCAGCAACAGCAGGAATCACTGTTTCACTAACTGGGACAACTGGTTTGGCCTCCAGAGAGAGAGGGAAACCCTGGTCCACACAATCAAGGGCTTTTCTAATTTGTCCTGATGCTTACTCCCTGATGCAGCACCAGAGTCACGTTCCTGTATGTTTTACTAAAAAAAAAAAAAATTACAGAGCATAGCCAGCCATAAATACACATAAAATGAAGAAGAAAGAACTGACTGGACTTCCTACAAGACTTCTCCTGAGCGAATCCAAGCCCAGACCCCGGGCCCTGTGTTCCAGGTGATGGGACCACAGGCGTTACCTGTGTTGTCGGGCATGGACGCCTGGTCGGTGTTACGTTCCTTCTTGAAGACGATGTTGCCGAGCTGGAGAACCCCTGAGATGACTCGCAACAAGCCTTCGGGGGGCAATTAAAGGTAGGGATTTGAGTAAGCCCCTGGGTGAGGGCAATCACTCCCCCAGGGGCCCTTGGACATGTGGAGGGCCCAGCCACCCCAGAAAGCTCACTACCAGAGCCTTGGGCAGCCCTATGCTTAGACCCGAGCTCTGTTAAAACTCCCAAAACTTCTAAATCTGGACCAAGAACATGCCTCTGACCTAAAGGGCCCACTGGTTATTTTTGCAAATGAAGTTTTATCAGACAAAAACTGTGCCCACCATTTACGTACTATCTGTGGCTCAGCCAAGGTGGTTCCAACCCTCACGTTAAGAACAGGGTGTATTCCCTTTCTCCCCCAGTCTTTTAAAAAATGAAGCCAAGAGGCCTCTTTACCCTCTTTCTGGAGAAACAGGAAGACACAGGCATGTTCCACACTTGACCAATGCAAAGATCCCAGCCCTGGCCCCTTTCAATCCTCCACTGAGATGAAGCAGAGATGTTCCTCTTTCAGCAAATGGCAAGCCCTGGAGCAGGAGGCCCAGGCCCTGAGCAGTGAAGCACCTGACCTTACTCCCCGTGTTATCGCTGGGAGCAAATAACCCTGGAACTCTGATCTGAGGTACCATTTCCTCCTGGCCTCTAGAGGACTCTGAGTCAGAGCCAACAGGAAGCTCTCCCCAGGCTGATCAGCTGCCCCAACGCCTCCAATGGCGCAATGACCAGTCTCCCACCTCCCCTCCCTCACCCCAGAAGGGCCAGCTCTGTACCCATTTGTTCTTCTTCTGGGATGCCCATAATCCTCATGGCCTCCATGGTCTCCTGGAACATGTCCTTGTCCTGCTGCCCAGGGATGGTGACATGCCCATTGGACAGGAAGCGGTATTTGTTGTATGGCTCCAACAGGAGATCAGCTGAAAGGGGTGGAGGGCAAAGATGGGGTCGGTGAGGTGCTGCAACCAGGGTTCTAGTCAGCACTGACTGTGACCTCAAAGGTTTTGGAACATGGGAAGCACCCCTGAGGCCTGAGCTATCCCAGAACTACAGAGTAGCCAGTCTCTCTGGGAGACTGACCCCTGGGAACGTCAGGGCCCCGTGATTCACAGAGGCACACTCCACCGCCCTGGCTTTTCTCTGGCGTGCTCAGCACAGAAGGCCAAGGCATCGGAAGGTGCCTGGCACTTTCACTCCCCGACTACAGTGTGGCCCGACTGGGGCCAGCAGCCCATGTGCCAGGTTGCTGGGCTCACTACTCACTCTTCAGGTGCTCTCCAGCCCCAGACAGGAGGTAATAGAAGATGTGGAAGGTCCGCTCCTCCTTGGCTTGGCGGATAGCACGTGATTTCTCCAGAAGATCTTTGCAAACGTTAAGGAGCTGTGTAAGCAGGAGGGAAGGCAACTTTCCGCTTTCCCCACCCCCATCAAAACGAACTGAGGAACGCCTGAGTGGCTCAATGGTTAAGCACATCTGCCTCCAGCTCAGGGTATGATCCTGGAGTACGGGGATCAAGTCCCACATCAGGCTCCCTGGATGGAGCCTGCTTCTCCCTCTGCCTGTGTCTCTGCCTCTCTCTTTCTGTGTCTCTCATGAATAAATAAATAAAATCTTTTTAAATATAAATAAATAAATAAATAACCAACTGAACCTCATGAGGCAGCAAAGGGCAAAACAAAACAAAAGCAAACTATCTTGACGCTCCTTCCGGGGAGGATAGCCTGTCAAACAGCAGCTCTGACACTCGGGAGCCCTGCCTATTTAAATAGCCCCTGCCCATGAGGGGATAGAGACCAGAATATTCTTGCCAGTGAGACTATAAGGCCTACGTCCAGGAGACATAAAGTAGCACCCACTCAAAATCTGCCCCTCTGGGAACCTCTTCATCATCCCATCTCTTCCAAAGTACAACTCCGTCCTGCCACTAACGAAAAACTTGAGCTCAGGGTTGGGTGTTCAATGAGCTTCTCCTGGTACCCTTGCCAATGCCACAGGTGAGGCGTCCCAACAGGCCCATAAGCAGGGGAGGACAAGAGCTGGAAGCGGCCGCTTCCCTCCCCACCAGACCCAGGATTCCTGTGGCAATCAACCAAGGATACAAGTCTCAATGTTGGCTCCAACGATATAGCCATTGACATCAAAGTTGATGCGAATGAATTTGCCCTAAAAAAGACAGAGGAAGCGATCAGAGGCCAGAGGCCAAGGGAGAAAATCAGGAGACCACCCACCTCGGAGGCCAGGGACCCTGCGCCCCGCACTGCAGAGGTACTCAGGACTCCCAGGGCCACGCTGCTTAGAGCCCGGCCCGCACATGGTCAAGAGGGCCCACGTTCCCCACAGAGGTGCAGAGATGTTCTCTCTCCTCGAGCTGGCCCTGGCTTCTAACCCGCTGCAGCCTACAACAGGACAATCCGTGGGACTGGCAGGTAACTCCCCACTGCTTTCTGCACTGCTGGGTTGAAGAAGCCACTTATACAGGCCTGCCCCGACTGGAGCGTGACCCAGCCCACTCCATGCAACAGGCCGGGGAAGGCAATAGGCGCTAAAGCTGGGGATGGGTGCACTGGCCCCGCAACTGGCCGCTACTCACAAATCGTGAGGAGTTGTCATTCTTCACAGTCTTGGCGTTCCCAAAGGCCTCCAGGATGGGGTTGGCCTGCAGCAGCTGCCTCTCCAACTCACCCTACAAGGGAACCCAGACATGCAACTGAAGTCTGGGCAGCGGCATGGGCTGTCACGCCTGCTCTGTCAGGCAGAGGGGACACTGGCAGAGCCATGTCTACGACCCATGTGCCGGGAACAGAGGCTTCCAGATGGGCCCTGGCCACACCGGCCCCGGCCTCACCCCAAGTCACTCGAGAGCAGCCTTCCCGCCAGGCCTTTGGAAATCTTCAGTGGCTCCGACTTACTTCCCAGGACTGACCAAGTAGTGTCCCTAGAAAGGGAAGGTGGGTGGCTCTCCCGGCTCTAGGAACCTGGCACAACGGCCCAGACTGCCAGGGAGGACGTGTTGGGAAGCAGCCTGAGAGTCAAGGAGAGGCACCGTTTCTTCTCCTGGACAGAGTCCCTACCCTCTAGGACAATGGCTCCGCTCTGCCCTGCTTGCCGCTGGGCCCCACCCAATACCCGACAACACTTCTCTTCCTTTTTACAGGACAAGGAGAAAACCAGCTCCAGAAAAGACACCAGCTCATTTCATCCGTGTCCCACTAAACTCTGTCTTTTCCTTGCTGGACCCTGGCCTGCCACCCTCCAAGCCTGCTGCCAGCATGTCAGGTGTCCAAGCAGGTGGCCGACAAGGCCCACTACGGGCTTCGAACCGCCTATCGCTAACACGGACGAACTCTACTGTGGTCTTATGAGACTCCATGGTTGACAAAACACCCCCTTCTACCTCCTATCCTGGGTCCTCATGATGCTCAGGGTGATAAACAAGGTGGTCCCAGTTCCCGGAAAAGAAAACAGGTCGAGGGAGAGGGCATGATTTGCCCGAGGTCACCCAGCTGTCAACCAGCACCGTGGGTACCAAGTCTTCTATCGAGCACCTGTTGGTCCCGGCCGTAGCCCCCACCCTGTACAGCCCTGCTCAGGCTCTCCTCTGTCAGGTTAGATCAATTCTAGAAGCAGCCATCACCTTCCCAGAAGGCCTGGTAATAACCGACACTGGCTGAAGAAAACTCGGCTCTCATTCACCTTAATACCTGGATCCTCTCTAGGGGGAAAGAACATCGCACAAGGGCTAGGCTGGCTTTTGTATTTATTAGCAAGGCTGGACCCCGGCCAGGACTTTACGGGAACGGCTGCCTGTGAGTGATGAAAAGGAAAACTGGTAGTAGCAGGAGCTCCCAGGAGAGTCGTGACAGCCTTCCAGGCACACCTGCTGCAGACAAGACTTGTCTGCTGAGCTCTGAGCCAGAGACGGGAAGGGGCCCGAGTGGGCCCTCCTCCTCCAACTGCTGTCCTCAGCCAGGGCTCCCCACAGGGGTCTGGGGATCTTCTGTTTTCACACCACAGAGATGAATGAAGGAAGGTCAGCAGAGCCACAGTGAAGGGCAGGGGTCCCTGTGTGCTTGGCACCAGCAATCCCAGGACACTGGGCTTCCACCCACAGGGCTTGGGTGGGTCTGCAAAGCCTGCGAAGCCAGCCGATGGAGCCTGATTTGGATGAGCGCTGCTCCCCCACCCACTAAAACGTTCCTCTCGAAGCACAGGCCAGGCTGCCAGGCTGGCTGAGCCACTCCCATTCCTATTTCCACAGACTGGGAGCATGGTCCCCACCAGAGCCTGCCGCCAGTTCCTATTTGAAAGCAGAGCTAAAGTCTGTTTTGGGACCCCACACTGTTGCCGTGGAACGTGGGACCACCTGGCCATCTAGGGAGTGGCGACGTCGGGCTCCAGAGCCAGGCTCCATGCAAACAGTGGTGAAGGCCAACCTATGGGTTCTTCCTTATTGACCCATAACTGGGCACGGGAGAGACCTTTATTTTTCAATAAAATCTGCACACTATGACATTAGAAGGGTCTGTTGGCAGTGTATGCTCATAAGATATGGAATTACCCATCCAGTTTATGAAAGGCTTCACTGGGTGGTGTTTCTGCCAGTGGCTTCCAAACTAGCACATAAAAAAGAGAGGGAGGAAGGGGAGGGGGAGCCAAAGGTCACTGCCCAGGCTACAGAAGTCTACCTGGAAAGTCCCTTCCCCCAAGCTGTGCCTTGCCAGGCTGCAGCTCTGGCCAAAGCCTGGCCTTCCCATGGCAAGGTGAGATTTGGGACATTCCAGTGAGTAGTCTCGGGACAAGCAACTGGGTCAATGCAAGGGAGAGCTCTCGCCCAGTGTATGCCATGATAGGTTCCAGAATACGAGAGCCACAAACCAAGTTTGAGCATCTTGGGCCCCAGCTGTGTGCAGAAAATCACTGTACGGATTCAGGCAATAAATCAACCCAACTGTCAATGGCCTTTACAACTGAGAGCCTGAGCAGTAATCGGAAGCCAGAGGCAACCTATTCAATCTCCCGGCTGGGGACAGAGTGCCTGTCACAGGCTACGACCTGAGACATAGAATGTGACAAGTTTGCTCCCACTTATCACCCCATCCCCAGCACACAGTCTTCTCCAAGCGGGGTGCCAGGGGCCAGTCGGCCCCTCTGCAGCGGGAGCCCCATGGGTCTCCATTCTTGCTCTGTAACTGTGGTCCCATCTCCCATCCTCCAGGGCAGGGACTCCAAGGTCACCCTCCAGAGACCCAGGAGCATGTGAGGCATTTAATAAATAGCTGGAAGATGAATCTGACTGCAAATTCTGAGAAGGAAAACCACAGCTAGGGGACTCCTAACCTCACAGTCCTGTGTTTAAAATAGGCCTCCTAAAAAGAATGGAAAATGGAGGTTGGAGAGAGAGAGCAAGAGAAATTTTATTGGTTTCTAAATATAACCCCTGACACCCCACGGAAAAAGATTCAGAATGTCTTGAGGAGTTTGGCATATGAAAAGTTACTTTTGGTTCAGTTCCAGAAGACTGTACTCATTAGGACATTCTGCAGGACACACCCCAGGTCTGCATGCAAAGAGACACACACCGCTACTTACTGACACGCTGTACACAGCTCCCCAGTAAGGGGGAGCCACAGAGAGACGGCGCAGGTACCCCCGATGGCTTGAGGGGACACCGTGGGCACTTAGACTTCACAAGGAAGCTTAAGAGTGTGTGCTTAGGAGAAAGAGAGAGAGCACCACACGGGCATGCTTTTGACCGATCACCCTGAGCCCTGGGAAGCTCCAGTGTGGGGCCTTCTGGGCGCAGCTCCTGACAGGCACACTGGTGGCGGGTGGGGGGCCAGCCATCTCCATCTGGTCCGGACACTGACCACGTGGGGCTCCAGGGGAGCAGATGCCCGTTCCACTGTGCCCCCTCCCCCCGGTCGGGGTTCTGCACGGGGCCTTATGGCTGCCGCGCGCGTGGGAACAGTGGGACTGGCCAGAGCTTCTGAGAACAGCTTCCGGGACAAGGCCCATACCCGCTCTGCAGGAGCTGACATTTCAGAGTGCACAAGAGGTCACCGTGTGTCACACACCCCCCTCCGCCCAAGACAGTCAGTGAGCCGAGCCTACAAGAACAGGTCTAGCCGCAGAAAGTGACAATGGTGTGGAGTGAAAAGCTGCTCAGGAAAAAAAATACATAATTCAAGGGCACACGATGGGCAGAACACGCATTCCCGGTGCAGAACGTGCAGTAAACGTGCAAGCTCACCTAGCGAGGACACTGCTGAGTTCGACCATAATCCATCAAGAGGGAGGGGGAGAAAAAGGGAAGTGAGATGACTTTCCAGTTGCCCTTCCTCTCTTCACTGGGGGAATGTCCACCCAGAGGCATTTCAACAGCGGGGGAAGAGAAGTGGGGATGCAAATGCAGGCCTGCCCGAGAGGCTTCGGGTCTCCATCAACTTGAGAACCAAGTTTTGGGATCTCTCTTCTGACCTCAGGGGTAGGAGGTCACACAGCAATTAGCTGCAGACCCCGGGAGGGCTGCTTCGCAAAACCCAGTGCTCTCCCGTTTCCAAAGCAACTCAGAAAGTTAGGAGGCTGGGGGAGAAGCGGACTGGCTACCACCGGACCCACTCCCAAGACGGCCACGCTGCAGCCGCCGGGAGAGTGGGACCAGCCTCTGCTCCAATTCCCAAAACGCTCCAAACCACAGCTCGTTAAATGCTCTTCCTCAGGAGGATCGGGCGCCTCCATGGGAGGAAGGCCCGCACTCACCTGATCCTTCTTGCTCTTGTGTGAGGAGGCCACGTGCGCCAGATACTGAATGACTTTCTTGGTGTTTTCTGTCTTGCCAGCTCCAGACTCACCCCTGCCGAGACAGCCACGAAAGTTCTCAGGGGAGACACGGCCAAATCCCCAAAGTCTGTCCCTTGCCCAACGTACCGCGCTCCACTATCTCCCACTTGCTGGCTATTAGTGGGGGACCCAACAACACCTAGCGGCGGGAAAGGGAAGATCTTGGCAGATGAATGCTGGGTTCTGGGATCCTCACTCTGGCCGCTTCCCATGGCCCTCGGGCAGCCGGACAGCAGTACAATCAAACACATTGCCTGCCCTGGTCACTTGGCAGCCCTCGTGTCCACAAGTCTCAGGCATCAGTTTTAGGTAGCTATTGACTCAGAGGCCAAAGGCACTTATACATGTCCCTTCGAAACCCCTTGAAGGAATGTTCTGTGCCATCAGCTCCCCCAGCAACAGGGTTTATTTATCTCCTTGTTCGGTTCAGAGGAGGGCAAGCAGCCCCAGTGTCTGCTGCAAAGCAGGTAAAGAAAGCCACTGTTCAGAGCCAGAAGGAATGTGTTCTGGAGGGGCCAGTCAGTTCCCAACTGTGCTTTGCTGAGAAGACTCCTGCCTCTCCCTGATACGAACCTCCCCGCACTGGGAACTGGCTCCTCCGAGGAGGGTGAGTCAGTCTTTGACCCTGAAATAAAGCTCATCCGTGCTGGGGGGCTGCCAAGAGCAAACTTACTACCTCAATTAAGACATATCCCTTGGGGAAGGAGTGGGGGCTTGACGGGGAATGTTACCCATTGGTCTGGGTTGGGGTAGGAGCCCTCAGAGTCAGAACAAATTGGGGTGACATAGGCCCCACCCCCAGGCAGAAACACTTACGTGCACAAAATGGACTGGTCCTCTCGGTCTGAAACAAAGGAAACATCACGTTAACTTCTACGGGATACAAAAGCCTCCCCCTTGGGCTTCCAAAGAGCGGCCCGTTTCACAGAAGCAGAAAGCCTTGACTACCACCCTTTGCGGAGGGTCCCGCACACCAGCCGGTGACACCCACCCAATGCCTCATTGGATGAGGGAGGGACATGGGCAGGTGGCAGGAGCTCAGACTGCCCACCCTCGCGCCTGCCCCACCCCTAAGAGGCCCCCTCCCAGGAAGCTCCCCGGGAATCTGCTGCACTGAGTATTGAGGGGTGGGGTATGCTCTGAACTGGGGCCGGGGACCCGTGTGCTCTGAACTGGGGCGGGGGTCCTTTGTGCTGTGAACTGGGGCGGGGGGGCCCCGTGTGCTCTGAACTGGGGCAGGGGAGACGTGTGTGCTCTGAACTGGGGCGGGGGGCCCTGTGTGCTCTGAACTGGGGTGGGCGCCACAGGGAGAGGAGGCCTGTGCAGGTGTGGGAAGTACCATCCCGACCTCACTCAAACAAGGATCACAGGTGAAGCGGCTGGGTGCGGGCTGGGGTAGACAAGGCTGGCTTTGCAGTGCATCGGCCCTCGGGGTGCGTGGGCCCCCCAGACACATTGATGGGTGCCCAGAGCCCCAGGCCCTTCGTGTGATGGGGAGGAGAGCACACATGCACGAAGCCCCCACGGTGTCTGGCACATGGGGGCCGTGACGCTGGTGCAGGGGCCGCATGGAAGGAACAAGATCACAGCTTCCGACTGGCCTCTGGGACAAGCTGGGTCTCGAGGCCCAACTGTTGGGATCTTTCAGCAACAGTCTCCAGCTGCACCTCAGTGAGCAAGGAAGGATATAAACAGCCCACTCCCCTCGCTGCTGCAAGAACAGTAACATCCACACTCTGCAAGCGAAGTTTGACAGAAATGCTTGCAGGTGTTTGGGCTGACCTGGTTCAGTGCCGGGGGGGGGGGGGGGGGGTGCAATTTTAAAGCAACAACTGAGAAGACAAACTTATTTTTTTCCCTCTTCATCCCACCCCATGTCATACCCTCAACTCCTTGGGGTCAAACCAGCCAAATCCTGGACCAGGCCACTTACTAATATTTGAGCTGCAGTGAGGCATTTCAACCTCATGTCTCAGTTTCCTTATCTATAGAGTAAATATGCTACTAGCTCCCTGGCAAGTTTAGCTTGGAAAACAGAAGTAACAGATGAAAAGAACCCGGCAAGGAAACAATGAACTCCACACATGGCTGCGGTTTACTTCTCCGTCATGAAGTCTCCACGATGGGTGGTGGTGGCACTGTCAGGGCAGTGGGAGTACTAGTCGAGGAGTCATAGGAGTACTAGTCGAGCAGTAACAGAAGAGTACTAGCTGAGGAGTAATAGGGAAGTAGCGGGTACTAGTCGAGGAATAACAGAAGACTAGTCAAGTAGTAATAGAGAAGTGCTAGCTGAGGAGTAACAGAAGAATGCTAGTGGAGGAGTGATAGAGGACTACTGGTCAAGCAGGAACAGAGGAATAGGAGCTAAAGAGTAATAGAGGAGTACTAACTGAAGGATAAGAGAGGAGTGCTAGCCAAGGAGTAATAAGCACTACTCAAGGAGTAATAGAAGACTACTAGCTGTGGAGTAATAGAGGAGGACTAGTCACTGTTAGCATTAGAGGTACTGCATGAAACCCAACGTTGGGGACCTGGAAGGACACCTGGAAGGACACGCTTACTAGCTGCCCCTGGCCGGCCAGGCCCTGCAGAATGGAACAATGGGGAGTGACTCATGGCTCCCTGTGTGCACAGCCTCAGGAGACGGATTTAGCCATTCAACACCAACAGAAAGCACTCAGCTGGGTCACCTGCTGGGTCACTTTCCTGGTCGCCAGGAAAGCCTCCAATGTGCCCACCTCAGCAAGCACAGGGGGCTGGGCATTCCTACCATCTCTGCCCCCATCTGACGGTCACTCGGGGCGGCGGGGGGGCGGGGGGGGAGAGGACATTCAGAACAAGAGGCAAATATGAGCCACACACCCGACACCAGTGGCAGCTGCTCCCATCCTCCCCCCAAGAAATCCACGGTGCAGGGGTGCAAGGGAACTCAGCCAGGCACCCTCATGCACGTACCGCACACCCAGCTCACCACTGTGGAACTGCCCAGAGCAGGCAACCTTGCTTCCCCACTCCCGGCCCCTGTCTCCACATTCCCACAAAACAGAGACCAGGTGGCCAGGGTTGCAGGAGCCTCCACAGCATCTTCATAAGACAGATGGGACGAGGCAGGGGCTGAGGGCTGGAAGACGGGGCAGTCACCATCACCTGCCCCCCCTCCAAAGACACTGTGGCAATTGGCACGGTCTGGAATGCGCAGGGCTGTGATCCCTGGGCCTGGCCTCCCCCGCTGCCCACCCCCCACCACCCCACCCCACCGCCCCGCGCCAGCCCCAGCTGCAGGCATGTTTAGTCACTGCTCCACAAGTGGGCAAGAATGTACCTGCACGTTCTGGCAAGCTGTAAGGCAGCAGCAGCCGATGCTACCATAAAAGGAAACATTCCCATCCCTTCCAGAAGGAACCGTTTTCCCAGGGCTGTCCAGGCCCCGTCCCTGGGATGGCTGGAATTCCTCTAATTGTGTGAGGAGGAGTCAGATGCTGGGCTGCTGAACAACAGGAAGCAGAGCCCCACAAACACACACATACACACACACACACACACACAGACGTGGACAAGCTGCACGAGGACGCAGAGACAAAGATGCGCATGAGCACAGGCAACACACATGAGCACATACAAGCACACATGTAAACACGGACACGTGGCGGGGGCACGCAGGAGCCTGCGCACCTGCACGTCAGTACATACACAGAGGCCTGCATGCGTTTCAATTTCCAAACTGAGACCCAAATTCTATGCAATTTACATCCACCCCACCACCACCACTCCCTCTGCTCCTGACCTTTCACCTCCAATCCCTGAAGCATGACTATCGACACAACCCAAAAGGATACACGCCCATACTTTCATTTTACACTTTAAAGAAGCGTCAGTTCACTTTGCCAGAATATTCTTGTGGGCAAATGCTTTTGCAGGGGAAAATTGATGGAGGCCCCTCTCATCACCTCAGCTCTTATCCCCACTGCTTGGCACCCCAAATCCACCTGTCTACAGTGAAGGACACCGTGGCCCCGTGAGTCTGGAAAGGCCCGTTCAGTTCTTACAGTGAGTCTGGGTCCGTCATCTTGTGGCCTCACCACAACCTGAGAGTGAATAAGGCAGGCACCGTCCCTGTTGTACGTGTCTCTTCTCACAGTGCTTCTGGGCTTGCTCCTGAGCTCTGAAGCAACTGTTCCCGGTACTGAATGGTCAAAATTCTCAGCCGCCAACAAGCTCTCTGCCTCAGTTTACTCTGCCACACTCCAGTGCATTCCAGCGGGGACCCTCCCGAACACCCACTCCCTCAGCCCCTCCCCACACGGTCACCTCACGGCACACACACTCCAGGGCTCAGTCTGCTCTGTTGTGACTGAAGTCCTCCTTTGGGCCTATGAGACTGAAGGCTTGTTTGAAAATGCCCTTCCTTCCGCCACACCAGGAGACAGACAGCCAGACAGGAACCTCATGGCCCAGAACCATGGAGGACACCCACCAGAGACAACTCAGTTCTGGGAAACGGGTTCCTTCCTGGAATGAAGGCATGTTAGCCTGCCAGAGGCCCCAAACCCATCCTGCCTGGTCCCTAACTTGGTGGGAGTTGAGTAGAGACAGGACACGAATCTCTCTATGGTGATTTTCAACTCTTTAAGAGAAGCAGCAGCCTTGCCTCAGATACAATCTTCTCGAATTCCTCATTTGAAGAACAGGAGATGAACACCAGAGCTGCCTGCATAATGGAGACAGGGTTCATCAGAGCACCCTTAGCAGACCACTGTCCAGGCATGCAGAGCAGTGCCAGAAGAGAGAGGACAGAGATTCCCACTCTGCACTCCCCATGGAGATGCCTGGCCCCTTGACCTCTCAGAACCAGAGGCCAGGGCATCACCAGCAGGGCTGTTCTAAGGACTGAATGACATCGGTGCCTGAAGCATGCAGAACAGCCCAGGTGCCTGGAAACATTGTCCTTAATAACCCCAGGCCTTTTGCACCTCCAGAGCTCTGCACTGTGCACCATCCCCCAAACAACAACAAAAAGGTTTTAAGTTACATGTTCAGCGATGAGGCCATTCCCTCTCCTGATTTTATTTTAAACCCCAAGCCCCCAGAGACCTTTCGGAGCTGATGGACATCCAATGCAGACAGGTGTTTCCAACCAGCTCAGAAGGCCCAACGCAGGTGGGAGGAGGGGAAACCTGACCACAGGTCTCTCACCCCAGGTACAGACGTATGCTAGGGGCTTTATTTATCGTTCACTTCCTCAGCAAGAGGAGCTGCTGATTCTTGTCCATAAAAGGCCACAAGGCTCGCAGAGTGGTGACATCAGCCCCAACAGGAAGTACAGAAGGAAGAGACCGGGCCTGGTCCACCAACAGCCGCTGCCGGGACTGACTCATCAAACTCGGAGATAAAACCTCTCGGGCCTCCTGCGGACCTGCTCTTGGAGGCACACCTGGATGAGCACTGTGCCCTCAGGATCTGTCTTCAGGCCAACCAGGCTTGATCAATGGCCGTGGGCCAAGAAAAAGGGAAAGCAAAGGGCAGGTTCAGGTTGGCTGACACACCTGCGTGGGGTGAGGCTGACGGGGTGACGCACGACCAACAGGCCTACACTTTCCATCACCCTGGGGTCGCTCACTGGGCTAACTCTTGCTCCTTGTCGCCTGGGACAGGAAGCATCAGGCTGCCCAGGGCAAATCCCTGGGCTCCAGAGTCAGTTCTCCCCAGACTCCCATGAGCGTCAGGATCTCATGGGCCAAAACGCAAAGTCTTTCACCAGGTTCAAACTGTGGAAAGACCTGTGGGTTCAAGCTCAGAACTCAGGGGGCTGGGAAGGCCCGGGGCCACCAGCACTCCTGCCCCAGGCTGCAATGAAAGAGCTGTCCACTCTCTCAGAAGTGTTGGGGGCCTTATAAACTCATCTGGGACTCTGCCCAGAGCCAGCCCCATTCACGAGCTTGGGCTATAGGCACCTGGGGACAAGTAGGGAGGTGAGAACAGTAGGTACAGCTGGCGCTCCATGTTGGCACAGGCTGCACACCGACGCCAAGCCCCAGGCCCCCTGGGTCATGGAGCCTCTGGCAGCCTGCTTGCGGAGCCACCCACTGCCCCTGGCTCCTGAGCACGCAGCGTGGTTGCCAGCAATGTCCTCTCTAAGGCACAAAGGTAGGCCCAGACCAGGGAGATGCTGGCTCAGCAGCAACCCCAGCAGGAACACAGCTGGACTTGGCCCAGAGTCTCCACCCACACCCTCCCCCAGGTGAGGCCGTGTGTGAACCCCACTGAGGCGGCCCACGTCTCTAGTCCCAGGAGGCCAAGAGGCGGAGAACAGGCACCTCCCCCAGCAGGCACCCTCGATAATTAGAAAGAAGCCCCAGGGGCTACACTTACAACTTTCATTATGGTAGAGGGCAGGCGAGGTCCCAAACAAGCCCTCTCTCAGCCAAAATGCACCCAGCCACTCACACAAGCCGAGCTGAGCTGCCGAGCTCCCGGTACGCAGGGACACCTGCCAGGAACCACTGCTGGCTGCTCAGACACCTTGTCCATGGGCAGGGCTGGGAGTGAGAACGTTCTCTGTGTGGGGCTGCTGCTGAGACAGCTCAGACAGGTTTGTCAGGGTGGAGGGAAATTCAAAAGTCACATGTGAGTGCAGACAGCCCACAGCAAACACCACTGGGATGCTCAGAGAGACCAGACCTGGAGGTCGGTCTGCTTTGCTCTTGAACCACATTCCCCTTGGGGAGCAATAGGAAAGAGAGAGGGCACCTGGGTGGCTCAGCGGTTGAGCGTCTGCCTTCAGCTCAGGGTGTCATCCTGGGGTCCTGGGATTGAGCCCTGTATTGGGCTCCCCACAAAGAGCCTGCTTCTGCCTCTGCCTGTCTCTGCCTCTCTCTGTGTGTGTCTCATGAAAGATAAAATCTTAAAAATAAAAAAAGGAGTCCCAGCGGAGTCCCAGACAAGCCCCAGTCCACAGCTCTGCAGAGCGTAGGAAGGAAGACCAACAGGACACTGAGAACAAGGTGGACAGTACCAGGCAAAGCTCTGGCTTTGCGAAATGCCCTTGGGATGAGTTTCATCAGGCTTGTTGGAGAATGGCAGGAACATCTGTGCCAGGAGGTGAACAGTAATGGCACGGAGAGACACATCCTAAAGAAGCCAGGCGCTCCCGTCGCCTTGACGAGGGTCGATCAAATGAAATGAACAGTGTGTTGGTAACTGCTAGGCGAGAATTTGCTCCCAGGGCACAACCTCTGTCCTTGGCTTTCAGCTTAGACCTTGGCCCTGCTGTATTTGTGGACTGGCTTCAGGGTGGAGACCAGATCTTCATCGAGTCACAAAGTCTGGCTGGCATGACATGCAGGGCCCCGGTCAGTATTGACTGTCGCCCAAAGGAGCACCAAGGGTCCTCAGAGTTTTCTGCAAAGGGGGACAC
The DNA here is from genome assembly GCF_003254725.2 of Canis lupus dingo. Taxonomy (NCBI): domain Eukaryota; kingdom Metazoa; phylum Chordata; class Mammalia; order Carnivora; family Canidae; genus Canis; species Canis lupus. The sequence continues at coordinate 28,837,173 of NC_064252.1, read as the reverse complement.
TGGGCCAACAGCCTTGGTCCAGACCAGAAGAATTTTACAGAAGCCACTTAAAGAATCCTTACTTTCATGCCTGCAGACTTTGAGCACTGACTTTTCTCTTTAGACAATTAGTCCTGTTCTCATCTGACAGCTTAATTCCAGAAATCGGGCAGGGGGAAGGAAAGCAACCCTTTATTCTGAACACACCAACATTCAGTCCTGACCTATTGGAACACGGCTCTGCTGGAGTCTCAGAGCCAGAACCTGAGAGAACAGGAAAAACGGCGGTAAGCAGGGTTCACAGGCAGCCTGGGAGGAGCACGTCCAGGGGGCATTAAGAGCACAAAGCGGCTCAGCCATTACTGATTGTGCAGGTGACTTCTGGTTGTTTGGGGGTGAGGGGTGGTAACAGAGATGCCACGTCTTCGACCACCCTCAAAATTTCAGTTCCTGAAGAGCGCTTCATGCTTGTCCCCCACTTCAGGTGGCCTGGTGCAAAGCACAGCAGGCCTACTGGGTTGAAATTAAAAAACCAAACAGAAAAGTAAGCCAAAATAAAGCTGAATCCTTGAAAAGGATCCGTGAGCCACAGATTCCTCTTCTAGAAAGAAGATTTTACAGAAATGAGACTGGCAGGCATGACCACATCATAACTAAGCAGCCTCGTTCCAAGGAGCAGGCTTTGCTTCTGGGGGCCTAGCAGGGCAGTGGTCCGGGTTCTGCTGGGCCCAGGGCTAGGGTCACAGGCCCCCCACCCCGGGTCCCCACCACACATGGCCAGAGGATCCCTTCAGTGTCACTCAAGGGCTGCCTCCCAAGGGCACGTCGTTCCCCTGAGGCCCCCCCTGAAGCCACGTGGGCCCACGGACGTCCTGCAGCCTGCTTGGGGCCGCAGACGAGACGGGACAAGTCCGAGGCCGCGTCTGCCTGCGCACGCCCGTGTGCTACGCGGCCCTGCAGGGAGGCGCCTCTGACAAGTCACTTCCTGTGTGTGCTGCCACCCGGAGCCCCGGCTCTCACGGGCCTCCTGGAGATGAAGAAGTCCGCCTGGAGGAAGCATTTGGTTATCACCTGCATTAAGCGAGTGGGAGCGTGGAGGGAAGGAATGCAGTGCAGGGAGGGCAGGGGCGGTTCGATCAAGAGGCTGCATTTCCAGGCGCTCCCCACTACCTTCCAGGGGGCGCTCGTTATGGCCCGGCACCGTCCACACACACCTTGGGTCATCCCTGCAATAACCCTCCAAGGAAGTAGGCGTCACTAAGCCAAGAGGCCACAGGGCAAGGAAGGCTCAGTGAAAGTGGCCCCCTAGTCCACAGGGACCGACAGAGCCAGGCCCCGACCCAAATCCAGTGCAAACCCAGCTCGCTCTTCCTCACACACGTCTTGCTCCCAAGGCAAGTTGCTCCTCAGGCTGAGGCTTACAGAGGCCCAGCAAACTGGTGCCGGTGACTTTACTTGTGGAGGAGCTGGGTCATTGGCCAAAGCCCCTCACACTTTGCCCCAGCCCCCGGGCTAGGTGGGGCTCCCTGCCCGGGGCTCGCTTGCTCTCTCTCTCGAGTTCATCTCCCTGCCTCTCAGGACCTCCTCCCGTTGGGCCAGGCCTGGTGAGCACACAGTGACCATGTGCGGCCGGGAGCGCGCCCCTCTGGGGTGGGCCAACGCGGCACCCGCGGCCTCCACGGCACAGACGGGCACTCGGGGCCTGGCTCCGGACCTCCCCGCAGACAGCGGGCCCTTTGTGTGCGGCGGCGGCGGGCAGGGCTCGCTGGCAGGGCCCGAGCCTCCTGGCGGGTGCATTCCTGCTCAAGTGGAGTCATCACATCTGTGGCTGCCTCAGCCGCCGGTCCTGGTGAGTGTGCTCGCAGTCATGCTTCACTGTACCCTTGAAGCATTTCCCCAGCGCCTCACCCACACCGTGCTTCCCACCCTCAAGAAGGCCTTGGAAAGCAGACAGCTCCCCAGAAGCAACTGGCAGGGAGAATGTGCAGAGGGAGTGAGGGCCTGCAGCCAGCCGGCGGGCCAGCAGTCCTCCAGACACAGCCAGAGGACCTGGGGCAGCAGCCCCAGGGGACAGGCACCAGGGTGGCAATCGGGAGACCGTGGTTTCTGGGGCTGACTCTGCGGGCCCTGGACAGGGCAAGTAGATCTTTATTTCTGGCCCGAAGCCTTCGGATGTGAGGCTAGTGCTAGAACTCTACCCCTTGTTTGCCCTCAAAGGTTAGTCAACCAACTGACAGAACGTGGACACGCAGTGGACACCGGGCCACTGCTTGGTGACCAGCCGCTTCCGGCGCAGCTTCCACCGAGCAGCAGGGGTGGGACTAGCACAGAGTCAAGGGTTAAATAGTTCTCAGATTAGGTTAGGCCTGGAATGAAAGCAGACCCTGCTGCCACTCCCCCAGAAATGCTGGGAGCTCATTAAAATACCATGAAGTCACCGAAAGTGAACCAAACCTGGCATTTTACCTAATCAACATTGAGGTTTTCTGCTAGTCTCGCTGGGGAGAGAACAGTGCGCAAGTCGGATTCTTCAGTGGGTGGGTTCTCCTTTCAGAACCCACATACACCCTTACCCCCAGAGGGAGACCCTGGAAGGCCAGGTCCCAGAGGAAGCCAGGAGCGCCATTTCCCAACCAGGTCACACCTTTTATAGACCATGCGCTGCTCCTGCCCTGGGACACACCCCCACGCCCCACAGGGCTGCCGCTGCCCAGAGAGGGACAGCCACACAGAGTTCATGCCCATCCTCAGTGTGCCTTTACAGAATCCCAAGGAACGGTTCAATCCCCAAGGCAGGAAGACCCATTACTGGCCAGGACAACAAATTAACCAAAGGGAAAAGCCAGGGTTGGAAGGGTAAACCAACCAAGTTACCACGGGACTTTAATTAAACCCAAGGTTGAGGATTAAAACAAACAAAACTGCCAGGCACGTCTGGGCTGCCCTGGAACCGCTTATTGACACATACCTGCCAGCCTTTCCACAGGATCCGACCTCTGCAGTGCCTTCCCCGCCACCCCTGGCCTCAGTGGCCACACCTTCCCCTCAACTCGCAAGACACCTGACACCTGCTGAAGCCATGCTGGCACCAGGTGTAGGTAGCAGCTTGTCTTGTCATATAGCCATGGCCCCAGATGTCTGGGTACAAACACGTCTCATCCCTCCCCCTGGACTGCCAGGGCCTCCAGTGCCAGAATAATGTACTAGACCTCTTGGTATTCTGGCACTTTCTATGTCCTATCTCCATGGACTCCTCCAGCGCGCCAATGCTGCCATGCCCCATCCCGTGCCCATGGCAGACAGCACTAATCTATCCCAACATTCCTTGGCTTTGAGTCTTGGATCTTTGACATGCCAGGCCCAGAGGTACTACTGATCCACAGGAGTCGATACTCAATAAAAATAATCTGCAGTGCTTGGTCCAGTGGTGCTCAAGTGGGGGCACTTCAGCCCACCCCTGCCCACCTTGGGAAATTTGGTAGCAAGGTCTGCAGACATTTCTGGTTGTCACCAGAAGAAGGAGGGAGCTGCTGGCATCTAGTAGGTAGAGGCCAGGTTGCTGCTAAATATCCTACAATGCATAGAACAAGCCCCCCACACCCAAGGGAGGATTCTCCGGCCCCAAAGCCAAAGTCCGCCAAGTTTGAGAAACCCTGGCTTACTTAGTCTGATACACGCGCAGAGTGACCATATGATTTATCATCCAAACTGGGCAGCTTTTCAAAGTGAAAAATGAATACTAATACTAACTACAGGACAAGCGGCACTCATCAGGACTCACAGATGAAAGACAGGGAGGCCCCAGGAACAGGCAAAAGGAGCTCATCTCATAAAAGTCCCCAGACAAAGACACCAACTACCTTATTTGGCAGAGTAAGTGCTAGTATGCCATAAGCCACAGGCAGCTCAGGGAGGAAACCCTTTTCTAGTTCCCGTTTAGAGAAAAAGCAAAAAAGGAACTAACTGTGCTTTTTAAGAGGTGAGGGGCAGAGAACACCCCTGTTCTCCCCACAGAGCCTGTGCTAAGAAGCATCCTAACAGCCACTGACCCTGAAGCATCACTGTCCACACCTGACTTAGGGCGACAACCACAACTCCTCTCAAGAACTTTCTTTGCTTAGTGAACCACCTTATCCTTAACAGGAGAGCCAACTTCTCTTAAATAACTTCCTCTCTGCTCCAAGGGAAAAAAAACCTGTTGCTAAGTGCTTTGCAGGTCAGCTGTAAACAACGAGAAGGGATTTGGAAATGTTCTCAGTAGGTCCCCACGGAGGCTAATGGCTGCACCAAGTCCGGCATTCATGAAGGAGGGGAGGGAAAGGCTCGCAGGCTGAAGGTCAGAGATTACAGGGACCCAGCACCCCCACAGATTATTAAAAAGAGGCACCAGCACCTCTGGCTTCCTGGGTCCAGAATGGATTTCCATCCCTGGTCTCCAAAGAATGAAACACCTTCCCGCTTGCTCTCATAATTTGGGGAGCTCATGGCTTCCTGTCAAGGCCATTCCGCTATGGCCAAGACTCTCTGGTCAACACAAAGGAAAGCTCCAGCCTTCTGCAGATCGCTCTCTTTATTTCAATGACCTCCAACCTACAGAGCTGACTTTTGGCCCTTTAAATGTTTTTGTCGTTGGATAAAAATTGGTCAAATCTCTTCAAGAAGGAGTCATGCAGACTGTCGGAAGAAAGGCTGGGAGTCCAGTTCCCAGAACTCCAGCCGCTGTTGTCACGCTCTGCATCATGACATTGTTCTTGCGATAATGGCTTGCCTGACAGTCAAGGAAGCCGATGTGCTAGAAAACCATTCAAATCCAGGATCCAAGGATGGGAACATGCCCTAATTCAGCAGCACAGGGCTCAGGAAGACTCCAGGGTGAATTTGCACCGGGCCAATTAGCACAGCTAGGAGAAAACTGACTCATAACCTCTAGAGACACAGACTCAGGGTCTTCTGGAATCTCACAGAATGTTCTCCAACCAGATTGCTTTAGTTAGCACTTTGAAACACACATCCTACTTTAAAACTAAAGGGCTGGCTTCCTCCAGAAATTTTCATAGACATAAACATAAGCCAAAGGCTAGGCCCAACTTGTACGTCCTGCATAATTCATCAAGCTTGGCAATGAAATGCCTTCCCCACAACACCGTGCAGAACGAGACAGACTTGCTCACTGTCCCTTCAAACCGCTACACCAGGGACTGACTCTGCTAATACAACAAGGTTCTCTACCACCACTGCCCAGCTTCACTGCAATTTTAAAGAAAAAAAAATATGCACATGTACGAGGATTTGGAAAACCACTATCGATATGAAGTCATGAGAATTCAGCCCTGCCTGGAAGTTGGGCTTGACTGGGAATTACACGAAATGCCACCACATGCCAAGCATTCAGCTGAGCTCAAGAATATATAGGTGACATGGGCCCTGTCCATGTCTAGGAGAGAAAACCAAATGTGTAAACACCTAAGTCAAAGTATCACTAAATCAAAAAAAAAAAATAAAAAATAAAAAATAAAAAAAACAAAGTATCACTAAATCTAGCCCAGATATCCTCCCTGGAAGGCAGGAAAGCTTTAGTCTTATGTTTAACAAGAGATTAGGGACCTGCCAGGCATTGCAAGTAGTTGGCATGGGCAAGGTGGCTGGACGCAGGAAGGCCCGGGAGAAAAATGTAAGCAGGTCCATGTGGCAGGAAAGTCAGAGGAAGGCAGGAAGCCAATTACAAGGGCGCTGTTTGTGGCTAGTGGGTTCTGGGGTTACCTCTGGGGCCATGAGGAGCCTTTTCGAGTTTTTTTCAAGATTTCAAATCAAGGAGTTTGATCAGATTTGCATTCTAGAAAGATGACCCTCTGCTGAAAGTAGAGGGAGGGCTCTAAAAGTGAAGGTTAAGAGGTCACAGCAACAGTGCAGGCGAAAACCGTTGGGAGGCCATAACTGAGGTCATGGCCACAGGATAAAAGAGGGGCAAGGCGGTGAGAAATATGGAAGGAGATTAAATCTATAGGCAGTGCTAATGGACCCGAGAAAAGGAGGTAGAAAGAGAGCAGAGAGGGGAGGAACAGCCAGGTTCCGGACCTGGGTGGCTGGAGAAACGGCAGCCCGAAGCAAAGGGAGCTGCTGAGTCCCAGTCCTCAGCCAGAATGTGCTGGCAAAGCCATTCGAGCGGATGTGTCCAGCATCCAGAGGAATACAGGAGCGAGCGATGAGGCCCTAAGGGGCACCAATGCGCAGAGGCAAGAGAGGGGCAGGAGAGAACCATGCAGAGGGCCAGGCACCGATTTGGAGAACCAGAAAGAGGGTCACACAGGAAGGAAGGGCTTTCCAAAGGACTGGTCAAGATTGTCCAACGCTGGGGAGAGGTTAGGTAAGAGAAGAACACATGAGTACCGTGGATTTAGCAATGCAGAAGGGAGGGTAACCTTTGTCGGACAATCTGCAGAAGGGGTGAGGGAGGCCTGTGGAGCAGGCACTTCCTCTACAAAGCTCCACTATGATCAGAGAGACAGCAGAGACAAACCAGAGGAGGTGCAGAACCCAGGAGAGATTTGGTGTCTGTTTCTTAATGATAGGAAAAACTCAAGCATGTTTCTCGACCATGGGGAAGGAGCAAGAAGAAAAGATATGAAAAGCCAGGAGGAAAGGGAGTAACTGGTAGAAGAAGGGGCCTGGAAGTGAGGAGACTGGCACAGAGTCTGGACAAGAATGAGAAATAGCAATAATTAGGAATTGTATTTTTTTAAAGCTTCTAGAACACTCTCTCAACATATAAACACGTCCTTTGATAGCCATTGACCTTGGTTCTCACACACCAGCTCAGAGGTCTCCATAATGCACGGCGCCACCACCAGATCACTGTGACACTGAATGTGAATGAGCACCTGCAACGGTGTCCATGAGGCTGCAGGTGAAGACTCAGCCACCAGGAAGGCCGAGGCACTCACCTTGCATCATACTCCTGTAGGCGGTGTCTGTGATGGCATAGATGTGGGGGGGCATCTCATGCCTCTTCTTGCCCTTGTACATTTCCACGATCTCTTCGGAGTAGATGGGCAGGTTCTTATAAGGATTGATGACCACACAGAACAGGCCTGAATAGGTCTAAAGAAAAGAGGAGCAAACAGAAATGGGTTAGGAAGTCTTGGTTCTTGATAGCGTGCAAACTTCTGTGGCAAAGTTCCTGCCAACAAGGGCCGGGAGTCAGGCTGACGTGAAAGCACCCCCTACAGCCCCTCGCTCCCTGTGCCCTGCCCTGCTGCAGGTGTAGCGGCGCCCACCACCAGCTCTGCGTGTTGGGTGAGGGTCCTCCCTCAACTGCGTGATCGCTGTCAGCTTTGCATGCCAACAAGCTGGTGCCTCGGGCGAGATCCGCACACAGCAAGACAGTAGAAATCCGGTTACAAAACTCAGATCCGAGGACAGTAAGAGATGTGTCTGTCATCGTGAGAGGCAGAGAGAAAAGGATTCAGCTGCAGCAAGCAAACTGCAGAAACACCAAGTGTTCTGCCCTGAAGGCCTCTCATGAAGATATTCAAGCCTCAACTTCTCCAGCACTGAGAAAAACTCATGGCCCACCCCACCCAACCAGATCTTCTGTGGGAGAGGACATATTACAGACAGCTCTCTCCCTCAAATCTTCTGGAGACATTCACATGGCAATCCCTCAAAAACTCAAAGATCATTTCCCCGTCCCCTGTGAGCCTTCTCCAAGACGCGAGTCTCCTCTGAAGGGGAGCCCACTTAGCCAACACCCTTGATGTGAGGCACCCCAAAACACACCCACCCAGTACTCCAAGGCTGATCTGACCAGGTTAAAAAATCAGACCCCAGGGTCAGATGTCCTGAGTTCCAATCCCAGCAAGGCAAGTTTCTTAACCTCTCTCCCTTCCGTTTTTCAATCTCCAAAATGGGGACAGACCCTCGGCTGCCTCACAGAGTAGTTATCAGGATTGACACAGCACCCAGCACAGCGCTGTGAGCAGGTCAGGAGAGCAGATGCCAGCGGCAACCATCTAGACAGATCTTCCTTCAGTGTCTTATGGTCAATTCACATTAATTTGTGACTACTCTTTCCCTAATAACCTGCTTCTTTTTCTTCCAAGATCCTTCTTCCTGGCCGAAGAAGAAGAAGAAGAAGAAGAAGAAGAAGAAGAAGAAGAAGAAGAAGAAGAAGAAAAGAGACCCCTCACAAGCTGGGCAAGACTCCTGAGACCACCCAGGTGGCAGGTGTTCATCTGGGGGGTGCAGCTGTCTTTAACCCTCCAGAGCAACCCAAGCACCCTCTTCTGAGGACAATGCACCAAAGGACCGGAAGCAGCCGCGCAAAGCCAAGATTCACACACACCTATGGCCCTTGACTCTGTGGAGTGACAGCTGAGGGTCAGGAGGCAGTTCAAGGCAGAGCTGGGAGCAGCCCTGGCTCTCCTGCCACCACCAGTGCAGAGCATCCTGGTCAGGGGCCAGTTCTCTGCACCCGTGTCTTTCTGTTTGCGTCATGATATCACCTCACTGTCTGGGGCTGTGCCCCTCAATCCTACAGCAGCCAACACCTAAGGGCGCTGTGCTATGGGCCAACCCGGCCCCCTCCAGCCCCGGCCTCCCTAGTCCTGTCCAAACAGAAGATGGATCTAGTGGCTGAACCTAAAGACAGGTTCCACACAGGAACCAGTCGGGAGGACAAAGGCCCTTCCCAGCCTGGGCCAAGAGCAATGGCACTTGGACTTTGCAAGCAGAAGTTAAACACAGGAAGCAGAACTGGGGAGGGACCCAGTAACCTACAGCGGCCTGCGTGCAGAAGAGCAGCCAAGTTTGCAAATGACCAAGTGTGTTTGGCTGCCTCTTCTGTTTGGAGGCGGGGACTCGGGGCTCTCTGCTTTTCTTTCTTCCTGGGATAATCGGTCATTTGCCTTCCCTCCAACTACTTTTTCACGAGGGACGGGGGAAAGCTCCAAGGCAAAGCAGTCTGCACGTGGTGCTGGCCACCTGCAGCGCGGGTTATCACAGGCAGATGAGAGAAAAGCGGGAGACTTCTGGTTTTTCCCTGGGGGGCAGGGATGAAGAGGAAGGCGGTCAGGGAGCAGTGAGGTCATCCCAGGAGCTCAGAAACAATTGAGCTCTGTTTCTGGGGTTTGAGAAAACCCACACTCTAGGAAATCAGCCCGATGAAAGCCAAGGACACATGGCCACACTTTTAGGGTGTGCCTCGGAGCCAGATGTTTGCAAACAGCTGTCTGTGACAGCAAAAGGGGACTGGGGGTTCCTGGGACCAGGCTTTCTGACAGCTGGGTGGGCAGATGGTCCTGCGGATGGTTCTCTTTGCAGAGCTCCAAAGGTCTCTGGGCTAATCTCATCAAACCAGCAGGTGTGAGCCCTACAGCCCAGGTGGGAAGATGGAGACCTGCCGGCGAGCCTCCCTCTGGATGCTCCTGGAGGTGCGGACAGAGAGCAAGTGGCTCTCTCCCCCACGGCCACGCCAGGGAGCTGCTCCATTCACGGGCCACAGAGGCTCTTTGTGATCGGCCGCCCCCTATCCCAGAGCTCACCCCCCGGGGAAACAGGCAGAGCAGCTGTGGGCCAGGATTAGCCACGCCGCCCACAACACCAGGCAAACCCGCTGCACAAAGGCTCCCGGGTCGCAATTTGGAACGACGTGTGCAGAGAGGTGGACCATGAATGAGGCGGTGGCCCCCTGCCCAGCGGCTTTGATCCCCCCCGCAGCTCTGCACCTGCTGGGGTCCCCATTAGGGCAATTGCAGAGACAATCGACTTCCCTTATGGGGAGGATGCTTAGGAAGGGGGCTGGTGTGAGGCAGGAGGAACGGCGCAGGAGGGGACAGATGCAGGAGTTCGGGCCTCCAACCAGAGTTCTGCCTCTCGAGGACAACCCACGCTTTCAGAGGAAAGATGAAGCAACTAACAGTGAACACACTTTAGTACTATTTCCCTTTGTGGGAGAGCAGACCGTGGGCAGCCAGCCAGTAGCGGCAAGCGCAGGCCCCCCCGATGAGCGTCAGGCTCACCAAATCCCTCGCAGGACAAAGGTGAACAGAGACACCAGTGAAGGCCTCACAGAGGACCAGCTGCCTTCACTAAGAGAGCCCAGGCCCTGCCATGAACCAGGTGCAGGCTGGCACTTGCACACTTCTCACCAGCGAAGAAGTGAGGCTCGTGGTAGCCATGGTGTGTGGTGGGGAAAGGATCTGAACCGGGTCCTGGAGGCTCCAACTCTCACGCCGTTAATCACTCTGCTTCCCTAAGCAAAGCCCACGTCGGCTTAGGGACCCACCAGGATGGGTACAATGAGCGATGGAGGCTGCCCAGGGGGCATCCCACTCCCAGATGATGGGACTCAGCTCCCAGCGGGCACAACAGACAAGCAATGCTTCCTTAAAGGTCCCTAGTCTTTCTGCAAGCCTCCAATTCTGAATTTCAGTGGTCAAGATCCCTAGGGACAGAGGCTTTGAATTCTGTCCATACAATGTTCTTATGAAGAAAGAGGCAGCCAGGCTGAGGGTCAAGATACCTGAGCTCCAGTCTCAGGCTGTATGACTCTGTGCTGGGCTCTGGCCCTCTCTGGGCCTCAGCTTTCCCCACTTGCCATATGAGCAGATAGGACTAAGCTGGTTTATAAAAAAGGACTTCCAGGAGGACCATTCTGTGTATGTCCTCACTGGTGGGTCCTGACTAATCAGGCTCATCCCCCAAAGGGTAGTCATCAATGGCAAGAGATTAAGAACCTCCCTATCATAAACCAATTTAGCAATCAGCAAGGAAACACAGCTCTGGCATGCTATCTGGCCCAATCAGGAGCTCTGGGCAACCCAGGATGGTCCATGGCTCCACAGAGGACTTTGGCACATTGCAGGGCACTCGGAAGTCCCTGACCAGTGTGCTGGGGAAGTGCCCTACGGAAACGTGTGCTGAAGTCACCCTCAGATTATAGAGAAAATAAAATGGCTTACTGAGGGGGCCACTTACCATCCTTGAGCCCAGCATGTCCTTTATTTACATATGTGATCATCAACAAAGCCCCAGATCCAAGGCTTGGTCTCCCCACCAAAAGGGTTATAAGACTCTCGAGATGTTTTCTTCCTCCAATTCAAACACATTTTGAGAACTGTTTTTATTCAGCTCCAAGACTGAGAAGGCCAAGGTGAACGTAACAACATATTCAAACAAAGAGCTATTTTAGGAATAATAAGAGCCAGATATCTCTTCCCTACCTGAGACAAAACTAGAAGGAAATACCTTGGAACTGAACAGAAGAAAGAAGGAACTAGAAAGAACTCTGTGGCCCTAGGACCATAAGATCTTGGAGCCTATTACACAGGAGATGGGGCAACGCCCCTCCTCTGATGTTTTCTAAAGCGGTGACAAGCGGTCTTTCTGCGAAGGTGGCCCCGCTGGACAGAAGACAGAGAAAGGGCTGCTCCTTGTCCTCTGCAGGCTCCGGGCCTTACACACGTGCCGTTCTCAGATGCTAAGCCTGCTACGGCACCAGAACTAATGTGCCACATGGGCTGTAGGTGCAAGCCTCGCTCCTGATGCTCGTCTCTGCCCAAAACACATTCCCCGGGGAAATAAGGCACGCCGCTAGGCCTCTACGAAGAACAAGATGGCAGAGAGTCCCAAAAAGAGCCTGGGCAAGCGGGGAGGGGGAAGGGGACCAGGTGGTGCAGGAGGACAAGGTGGGAAACCAGGACACGGCATTCCCTCGGTTTTGAAAGAACTACCCTTCCTACCTCCACCAAGCCTGAGGAACAAGGCCCAAGGGTGGGCACAGCCCACCCACACCGTGATACACTCCTCCCTCCAGGCGACCTAAAACAGGCGTCCTGGTGTGATCTCAGCTACGCAGAGAAAAGCTAAAACAGAACACTCCATTAGGACACCCGCAGGCCAAGGTTCGAGGTCGTCACCCCAGCTTTCCTCAAGTCCCCTACTCCCCCAGGGCACCAGCGCCAGGCCAATGAGGGTGAAGGGACAGAGCCAGACCTCCCACCCCGGGCCCCAGGCCCCACTTACGTAGATGAGCCCTGAGTAGTAGCGTTCCTTGAGGTTGTGCAACACGGAGGCTTCGTTGAGGCACGTGAGCTCCGCCATGTCCTCCACCTTGGAGAACTTGGGTGGGTTCATCTTCTGGATGTCATCCTTGTTCACCTTCACCTTCTTCCCGTTCTCCACCAGCTCCACGATGGCCTCCTCGCCCACCTCCTCCTTGAGGCTGGCGGGCTCAAAGCCGCTCTTGTCGGAAGGCACCCATACCAGCTTCTTAGCAGCCCAGTCGGCCTGGGCCAGCGGGTTATTGATGAAGTTTTTATCCACATAGAGATACTTATCGGCAGCTTGCTGCGCCATGGTGACTCACAGCCAGGACCTACAGCAGACACAAGGACAGAACGTCAGACACAGGGACCTCAGCTGCACGAGGCCCGCTAGAGCCCTCTTATCAGCACTGGAGTAGAACAAAACTTGTCAAACCAGGCTGCACAGCTTCCAGAACTTTCCCGCTCTCCATTTTTGAGAAAAAGATGCCCGTGATTGAAAAAACAAGTTGTCATTAGAGCCTCTGTAAGAAAATCATGGTAAGGCAGATCCTAGGATCCATCCACAATCACACAGATCTATTAACTCCCGTGGTGCCGAATGACAAGCCTTAGTTGAGTTGCACAAACAGATGGAACTATGGTCACTATGCTACATGCACTGAGGCAGAAAAGAGACCACGCAATTTAAGAGCACTTCCAACAAAAGCAAGTTTCTAATTAGCCCTCCCAAAAAGGGCAACAAGCTACAAACCGCGCATAGCGGAAGTTGCCAGTTTAAAAAACTTTTTATTTCAGAGTCAACGAAGAGCGGAAAAAACCACCACCACCACCACCACAACACACCAATATGTTGCCAAGAGATGATAAGTCCACCTTGAGAATACAGCCAAAGAAATAAGGCTTGAGGAAAAGAAGTCAGGCTCCAGGAAACATCATGAGCAGTAAGAGTGCTTCCCTTCTGGGGCACTAATGCGAAGGCAGCCTTCACAATCCATGTCTCGGAGAACATGTGTGTTTGCTTTTTTTCAAAACTCATTTGCAAAATAAAGATGAAATAATAATCCCTTACACCTGTGTGGTTTAATGGTTTATGAAACTGCTTTCACACGCACTTGGCCACCTGGAAAGATCCTCATCCTAACTCTGTACGGTAGGGGGGCACCTGGGTGGCTCAATAGTTGAGTGTCTGGCTTTGGCTCAGGGTGTGATCCCAGGTCCTGGGATCAAGTCCCAAATCAGGCTCCCTGTGGGGCACCTGCCTCTCCCTCTGCCTATGTCTCTACCTCTGTGTCTCTCACGACACATAAATAAAATCTTAAAAACAAACAAACAACTCTATAGGGTAAGAAAGATGTGTGCTTCATCCCATTTTACAGACAAGGAAACGGAGCTCGCTGGAGGAACCTTGAGGTCCCCCTGGGCAGACTGGTCCCATGGCCTTTCCACAGGATAACCACAGTGCTTATTCCTGCTCAAAGGCTCAGGCTAGGACCTGCTGGGAGGACAGCTGGTTTAGGTAAACAGAACACAGGACTTAGAAACTGTGGTCTGAGACAGAGCCAGCTCACAGCCACCGGAGGAGCATCCCAGAAGCTCACAGCCCAGTTCACAACACAGGAAGGCCTTTTCCTTATGAGGTCAAGGTCCCTTCCCCAGGCCCAGGAAGCCAGGAGGACCCCAGATCCAAATCCAGAGTTACCTGGGCTTTCACACTTCTAGATCCCAACAGGGACCTGGATGCCAATGAGGCTAGAGATTTGGGAGGGAGAGAACAAAAGGAAAAGTCTGGGCCGCCCAGGCCTTCTTATCTGGGCTCATTAAATGCTTTCCAGATCAAGACTAAGGGGCTCCTCTGGACATGCTCCAGGAAAGGGGTTGTTTTCCAGGAAATCTGCTCGCTCGCCACCCCCACCCCCCACAGGAGGGAAGGCAAGTCCATGGAACAGAGCCTGGCAGCCTCCCCAGCAACCTCAGCCAGTGGCTCTGTTTATATTCCCAGCCAAGCAAACCCTCACAGACCCTCTTAGGGGACCAGGGGTATCATCCACCTGCAAGGACCACTCCCTGAAAGAAAGCAGGGCCCAGAGTCAGACAGCAGTCCACAAGGCAGGAAGGGATGGCCTGGCTTCATCTGTGTGGGGCTGGGGTCTCAGGAGGCTGCAGTCCCCAAGCCATGCCAGCTGACTTCCGACTGTCCAGGCTCCCACACCCGCCAGGCCATCCAAGCAAATCAAAGGCTTCCCTCTGCCAGAGTACATATCAGCTGTCCTCTCCCTCTCTGCCATCCAGCTGACCACTAACTAGCCAGGCAGCCTCAAGTCTTAGGACCCAGGCTCTCGAAATCAATCTCTCCAACAAGCCACTGTCCTGGTTGAGGACTTGGAACGATCACACAGCACAGGGCTTCACAGGCTGTTGGTTCTGAACCTTTCTGCAAACTTCAAGCCTGAAATGGACAATCTCCCATCAACATGCAAAAAGGGATTCACTTGAACGCTGTCCCCCAAAATCCTAAGTCACTGCTGGTTAAGAGTTCTAGAGAAGACACCTGAGGATATCACATGCTCTTTACGAGATCCCTCCAAGAGGAAGGAAAGGGGATAGTCATTAGGTAACCTACCAACATCAAGCTCTCTTAACCATCAATCACCCTGCAAAAGATCTTTTATTATCCTCAATTTATAAATGAGAAAACAGGCTCAGAGAGGGCAAGGTACTTGCCCAGAGTCACCCAGTCCAGTCATGGGGTAGGGCTCTAACCCAGATCCGCCTGCCCCTGCCCACCCCACCCCACTCTAGGCTCTTCCTAGCACACTTGTGCTGGGGTCCCTCAGATGAAGTCAGACTGGCATGGGAGCCAGGTCAAACTGTCGATGCAGTGAGTGGGACATGGGATGTGTGGGGGAATACATCCCACAGTACTCAAAAGATGAGTTTGATCGGGCAGGCAGGGAAGCTGACTGAGTCTTCCCAGTGTGGCCAGTTCAGAAAGCAGAGCACAGTGGAATTTTAACGTTCTCACTCCCGTGGCCAACTACTGTCCATGACAGCAGCCCATCAGTGATGGCACAAGGACTTCTGGCCTCTGCAGACTCACTTCATCCCAGCAACACCAGCCCTGGTAGAACCAATACAAAGAAACCATCTGGTGGCCTGGCACCTCGGCAGCACACAGATTCCCTCCGGGCTGCAGGCCCTGGGCACTCAGCCTACCCTGGAAATCCAGGTAAGCCGCTCAGCCAGCTCTTCGGTGGGGGTACACTGGAGGGTGTGAACGTGGCAGCTGCTCTCAGGGCACAACTCCACCTGGCTCCTCGTTCTACCTTCAGGCCTGTCTACCTGTGATGAGACCTGGAGTCTGTACTTCCTGTAAGGAGGGGGGCTCATCCTGGGTCTCCTCAGAGCGGGACCAACAGAGAGGGCTGCCCCCCCTGCCTACAGGGGTGCCAAGACCCCCGTGCATGGTCTAATGTCCAAGGAGTCTTCCTCTCTGAGCGGAACTTCCATTTCGCTCGCCTGAGCACTGTTTGGCCAGGCCAAGGACAGAGCTATTTGGTGTCAGCAGCTCTGCTGGAATGACGTGGGTTAGCAGCAGTGCCAAGATCAATACATGGGTTGGACAAAGGGGGGGGGGGGCACGGAGGTCACCATAAACAATGGGGTTTATTAAAGCCCTCTCACCAGCACAAACAGGAACATCCACACTCAGTGACAGCCCCAGTGTCCACCTGAGTCAGACGAAGACCCCAGGGCCTTAGCGGCCGCTGACCCATGCACACCCAGTAGGACTGCCAGCGATGCAGATGGAGTAGGCTGTCACTGCTGAAAGCTCTTAGAAATGAAAAGGAGTGTCAAAGAAGGGATGCTAGGGAGGAACAGCCACATCTCCTCTCCCTGGCCTGAGACCACGCTAAAGGGCCTCTCCTGACACTCTGTACAAAATAAGATGAAATCAGAGAGGGAGGCAAACCATGAGAGACTCTTAACTCTGGGAAACTGAGGGTCACTGTGGGGTAGGAATGGGGGTCGGGGTAACTGGGTGACGGGCATAAAGGAGGGCGTTATATGCAACTGATGAATCACTGACTCTACCTCTGAAACTAATAATATATTGTATGTTAATTAATTGAATTTAAATAAAAGTTTTTTTAACTACACATAAGTTTTCAAAATGAAAGAAAAATATCCCCATAAATTCCTAAGACCCTCCCCCTAAAAATCAATTTTCTCTCTTTTTTTTAATGGTCTTTATAGTCTTTATTCATAGAAACACTTGAGATTTTTTTTTTTTTAAGGTTTTATTTATTCATGAGAGAGAGAGAGGCAGAGTCACAGACAGAGGGAGAAGCAGGCTCCATGCAGGGAGCCTGACATGGGACTCGATCCTGGGTCTCTAGGATCACACCCTGGGCTGCGGGCCCTAAACCGCTGCGCCACCAGGGCTACCCAACACTTGAGATTTTTAATTGCAGGCAGAGTGTAGAGTTTCACATTGTGGATTCTTCCTATTTATTATGACCATTTGGGGATCCCTGGGTGGCGCAGCGGTTTGGCGCCTGCCTTTGGCCCAGGGCGCAATCCTGGAGACCCGGGATCGAATCCCATGTCGGGTTCTGGTGCATGGAGCCTGCTTTTCCCTCTGCCTGTGTCTCTGCCTCTCTCTCTCTCTCTCTGTGACTATCATAAATAAATAAAAAAGTTAAAAAAATAAAAAAATAAAAAAAGAATATATAAAAATATTATGACCATTTGTTTCCCCAGAAGGCCACAGTTTGCTTGCTGATCATTTTTATCCAAACACTTCACTTTACGGCTGACAACACAGAGGCTCTAAAAAGGAAGGGATCCCTTGGGATCCCTGGGTGGCACAGCGGTTTGGTGCCTGCCTTTGGCCCAGGGCGCGATCCTGGAGGCCCGGGATCGAATCCCACGTCGGGCTCCCGGTGCATGGAGCCTGCTTCTCCCTCTGCCTGTGTCTCTGCTTCTCTCTCTCTCTCTCTCTCTGACTATCATAAATAAATAAATAAATAATATTTTAAAAAATAAAAAAATAAAAAAATAAAAAATAAAAAGGAAGGGATCCCACTCAGCCACACACGTGGGAAGCGAGAACTAGAATTCAGGACTCTTGACTCCAAGGCCTCCTTGGGAGACACTTTTAATGGCTGCATAATATTCCACAGTGATGTGGTTTTGGTTTTTTTTTTTTTTTAGACCACCACTTACTAGGTTTTTTCCTTATATGGTAGGCCACCTTGAGATAAATTTCCAGAAGTGCAGTTATTGGAACAAAGGAGCATCCAGACACTTTTATGGCCTTGAGAAGTATTATCAAAATGCTTTAAAAAAAAAAAATGCTTTCCAGAAGGGTTGACTGGGGTGCACGGCCACATGAGCAGCCTGCCCATGTGGCAGCAACCACACCAGCTCTAGGAAAACCCTCTGCAGGAAAAAGCTTGGGGGAACAGATTAGGGACCCTCAGGAAATTCTGGAAATTTGCGGGACTCACAGCCAGCAAGGAGTTAAGGCAAAAGAAGGCAGCTTTCCCCACTGGAAGATCAGATCCGGTGGAGGCCGGCCCTTTCCACACCAGCTTCCTGCGGGTGCCAGTCCAACTCCAAGAAACCCAAGTAGTTGCCTTTTTAGGCCATAATCGGGAGGACATAACCAGAGGCTAAATTAGGACTCTCAGGAAATGATGAAACTGAAAGTAAATAGGTTGACCAAAAATCTCTGCTTTCAACCCAAAATGTAATTCCTTGATTGTCTGCCTTCTCCCCTCCCCCCCTACAACCCCTGCCCCCTAAAACATCCATGTGGACCTTTTACTCCTTTCTGTTTTCCCAAGGACCCTTCTTTCTCTCTCTCTCTCCCAGCTTCCCACCCTTTAGCTTGGTTCTTTTACGGAGTTTTGTGCTTGTTTGGAAAAGAAACAGCTAGCGCCTTAAAGACAGAATTTATTCGCCTGAAGACAAATCACTGGTCCAAACACTGAGTTTGTCCGTTACGGGGGGTCTATGTAAAGTCTTCCGTAGCCACGTTCTGGGCCTGGAGCTTCCCACCCTGTCACTAAGGCTACCCTGTACGAGGGCCTGCCAAGAAGCCCTCTACTTCCTCCATCCCCACAGGTGAGGGCACCGAGGCCCACACAGGTCCTAAAACCCAGGTTCAAACTCCGACCCACTGCGCTTCCCCCTCAGCTTCCTTCCCCAGGAGCTCTCTGATACTCTCTGGAGAGAAAACACCCCGAGCATCCCCTGGTTAATGAAGCAAAGCAGGGCCGCTGACACTAATTGTGCCAACGTGAAGCTGCAGGCCTCGCCTGCTGGGGCTGCTTAGGACCAGGGACTGCACACTCCCATCTTAGATCGCTGGTGCTGAAAGAAAGGTCAGGGGTCTGTCTGACCTTGGGTGAGCCATTTCCGTTCTCTGAGCCAAGGTTCCAGTTCAGAGACCCAGTGGCCCCAACCCAGACACCAGGAGTCTGTTCCAGCATGGTCACCAATGCTTGCGAGTAGGTTCCTCCGATTGTTTCTTTATCCCCAGCCCCACCCAGAGAGCACAGCTGAACATGTCCTCCTCCTTTCTTCCTAGAACCACTGCTTTTGAGTCAAGGAAATTATCAATGTGCCTGAGTTCCACTGTTAGGAAGGCTCTATGAAGGCAGCTGCTGAAGTAATAGAATTTGTCAAACCTCTGACATTTACTTATTCAATGAACAAGTGCATACGGAGGGTCTATGCGCAAAAATACTGTGACAAAGATACAAAAGACCCAAGGAGCTTATAACATAGTGGGATGACACTCATGCCACTAAAGTCCCAATCTGGACAGTGCAGTCTGGACAAGCAAAACCAGGCAAACTCCTTGGTTTTTGTCCTGTGCACAGCTGCATGATGGGTGCCCAATACATAGATCTACCATATGCAGACGAAGCACTTGTTCTGTGGCCGTGGGCACGTGCCACCTCTCTGGCCCATCTGTAATGCGGGCAGCATTACATACTGGTAATCCTGGTAATATGCCACCAGGAGCATTTATGTGTCTCCTCTCTCTGTCTCTCTTTTCCTCTCTCTTGAGGCTGTTTCATTCAATGTATAGTTATTAAATGTGCACAAGGAGATGGGACCCCCGTCACTGTGGAGGGGTAGACCATGTAACCAGCCAGCTCCAACACAAGACTCAATGAAGAAAGAAAAAGGGACAAGTAATGCACTGCGGAAACACAGAGGAAGGGGTAAGTCAATGGAAAACTCAAAGCAGCAGGAACTTCATGGAAGGGATGGGGTGTAAACTGGGTCCCAGAAGATGGAAAGGGTGCTGGTGGGGGTGGGGGAGAGGTGGTAGCAGGCCGAGGGAGAAGAGGGGGCAGTTCTTCATAAACTACGTGATGATGTGATCTGATATGATTGGCTGAGGCAGGGCTGTGAACACCTGGGGCCTCCTAATCTTTTGCTGTGGGGGCTCTCCTGTGTATTGTGGGATATTTAGCAGCATCTCTGGCCTCTCTCCCCACCATCTCCAGCTGTGACTGTCCCTGTTAATACACTGTTATGTTAAGGGATCTGACCTGAATCCACTACTGGACTGTACTCTAAAGATTCCTAAATATCCCAATTTAAAACAAAAAAAAACCTCAGGCAAAGGAGGCTGATGTGCCTCCTCCAGCAGGGCCCGTAACTCCAGAACCTCCAACACAGCTGTTTGGCTGGTGATTCACATGTAAGTTCACCAGCGTGAAGGGGTCCAGGTGATTCATGGAAGGCAGGCAGCAGCCACACTGTGTGGGGGGTGGGGAGGCGCTCCTCTGGCTGTGCTGGTTCATGCCATATTCTGGAATTCCATCAAACGCCATTTATTCAAAGTTCTTTTTTTTTTTTTAAGATTTTACTTATTTGGAACAGAGAAAGAGAGAGAAAGAGCATGTGCACAAGCTAGGGGAGCAGCAAGCAGAGGGAGAGGGAGAAGCAGGCTCCCCATAGAGCAGGGAGCCTGAGGTGGGGCTTGATCCCAGGACCCTGGGATCATGACTTGAGCTGAAGGCCAACGCTCAACCAACTGAGCCCACCAACCAGGTGCCCCTATTGAAAGGTTTTGATAAATCAGGATTAGTCCCAGGGAGGATACCCAGATAAATGTATCCCACCCAGAAATCTCCTGCAAACCCCCTCAAACATATCTGAGTGCCTACCAGTCGATGTCTCCACCCAGAGAACCCACAAGCACCATCACACCTGAACTCCCCCAAACCTGCACTCCTTCTGGGTCTCCATCTCTGCAAAAGACACCTGGTCACCCAAGACCATCACTGTAAACTCCTCTCTGGTGGATTAGCAAAACCCTCTGTCAATCCCATGGCCAGTGCCCGGCTCCAGCTAGACTACACAACAGCCCCCTTCCTGGCCTTCCTTCTGCAGAGTCTTCTACCTCCTTCTAATCCATACCCCTTGCTGCTTCAGGAGGACTCAGCAGCTCCATTTCTTGTGCATGCTATATCCTATTTTATTGCCTATTTTATTGATAATTACTCGCCAGTTTGAAATGGTTCAATGACTCCACATCTTCTCCAGAATAAAATCTAATCATCTTTGAATGTCGAGGAGGTCCTGTGTGACCCTGCCCTTCCTCATAACCGAGTCCTGTTCACAGCCTCCTCTGCACCTCTCTCAAATCTCAACTCCAACACCCTCCGCTGTAAGGCCCTCCCTGTAAGGCCCTCCCGGATGGCTACAAAAGGACTTCCCGTGAGTAATCAAACAGCTGAACTGCCATTATCTGCAGTTTCATCTGAGCACAGGAGGCAGTCTCATTCATGGATTTCGAATGTCTAGCACAATGCCTGACCCCAGTTCATGCTCAGTTCAAGTTTCCTGAACGAAATGAATGTATGAGCAACAAGGAAAAGAGAAAGAAGGAGTAGTGAGAAAGGTTTCTAGGAAGCTGGAAAGTCGCCTTGAACTGTGCAGAGGGCCAGAGGGTTAGTTGACGGGAACGGAGACCCAAGCTGGCAGCACGCTCAAGAGTCACGGCCACTTACCTAAATTGTTACAAAACCCAGCTCATTGAAGGACTAGTTCTTCTTTCTGTCCCCAAAACAAGAAGGCAAAGAAAGCACAGTAAGGCTTTCAATCCACAAAGAGAAATAGGAGTGAAGATTATTTACTGGTCCTCAAGAAGCTTTGCATAAGGTTGAATAAAATCATCTGTTTTCTGGAACCTTCTGACACCTCCTGACTAACCAAGGTAGAGGCACCCACCATCTACCACCAGACACACCAGAAAGGACCTGGGCCGATGTGGCATGGCTTTTACCCTTGTCAGGACTCATGAAAAGGCCTCAGGCCACCCTTCCTGCCTCTCAGCACTTGGCCTGCATCTGCTAATAAGCAAGTACTGCAGACACTTATCTTTGGTACCAACTCTCAACAGACAGATGGAACTTGGAAAAAAACCACTGCGATGTGGAGCACCAATTCTGCAAATCCCAAGATAAGCCTGTAATGTGCTGTAAGATAATGGAATGGGTGTGACTTCAGAGTCACATGGACCTGGGTTTGAATCTCGCACTCAATTCCTATAATCTTGAAGCTGTTCAATACCGCAATTTCTTAGCTTTGGAGTGAAGACAAAATCTGTATCAGAGGAGCTGTAACTCAAATTGACAGGAAAGACTCAGACACTGAATAAGAACTTCTGGATCTCGTCCTCCTGACCTAATTAATCCTAATCCTTCTCTAGAAGGACACCTGGGGCCTATGAAAAGTTTCTAGGAGTTTGGTGACTCCTTCTCCAGATTACATGAATACAAGGAGAACAACATGGCACAGTGTGACCTCTCCCAGCTGGGAATTTAGCATGAAGGAAGAGGGCTGAATGGCCAAAGAGGTTGGAAACCTGCCTTTCCGTGGCCCTTGTGCAGTCATGATGCCCACAAAATGCTCTGCAGTCAAGGAAACCCGCTTCACTTTGTCCAATCAGGTTAAGCACCCTGGGATATCCTGCAGGAGAACTGCTCCTCAGCGCTGGCCTGGGAAGTGCTGGTCTGGTGGGATGTGCATGAAGCCTTGGGCAGAAGAGCTAAATTTGAGTCTGGCTTGGCACAGACCAGCTGCTTGGCTATCAGGCTTGACCAAGATAGCGGACCACAGGAGCCAGCCTACATAAACACCAGAGCCATTAGAACAGTCAGCTCCAGGGAGGAGTCTGGCATCCTGTCACCCAGGGCTCACCTTATAGTAGTCGCCCACCCTATGGTGCTGGGTCTCCCAGGGATGAGGAGGAGGGGAGAGGGAGGGGGAGGAGGAGGGGGAGGGTCCTCCCAGAGCCCATGAGGCAGAAGCTGCTGAAGACTGGGAGGTTGCCCCCCTCCACCCCGCTTCTCCCCACCTCAGGAATGCTGTCTGCTTACAGAAGAAGCTAGGACTTGTTGCCATTAGCAGTATTCCAACCCAAGCCTGTGTTGATGCTTAGCAGATAAGAAAAGAGACCAGAGACAGGCCAGAGAGGAATTTAGCACCAGAGCCCCAGAACCCACCCCCTTTGCCCTTCCCTCCTCAGAGGCCACATGGAGGGGCTTCCCAGGATTCCTCAAGAGCCCAGGAACACAGAAATGGTCACATTAGCCTGACTACAGAAGGCAGGGCCTGGGGTCACTTTGAATTTGCCCTGTACCCAACACAATCAGACCATCACAAATGACACTAGAGGGACTAAAGGGACTAGAGGGACACCTGGTGCCTCAGTCAGTTGACCAGCCAACTTCTCGTTTCAGCTCAGGCTCAGGTTGTGATCTCGGAGTCCTGGGATAGAGCTCAGCTCAGCAGGGAGTCTGCTTGAGGATTCTCTCCCCAACTCCTTCTGCCCCTCCTCCTCCCTGCGCGTGTTTGTGCACACACACTCTTTCTCTCCCTCTCTTAAAAAAAAAAAAAAAAAAGACACAAGAATTTGGTGCATAGATTCCCTCCCTCCTTCGAGGTAAGGACAGAAGAGAGAGGGAGGGGGAGGGAGGAGCTGGGGCTGGAGGGGATAAGCAGAGCAGCTCACCCAGGATCTTATCACCCACATTGAAGAATGTGGATTTTAGTTGAGGGACAAGGGGAGGCCACCTGGGGTGGGGGGAGGGTGATATCACTGGATTTGTATTTTAAATAGATCACCCTCTCTGACTCACTTGGAGGGGACAGGAGAAGTGAAGAGCTGCAAAGCGGCCTGGACGACCCAGGAGTGGACTTGCAATCTAAGAGAGGGGAGTCTCAGGACGGGGCTAGGGGGGACACTGGTTAAATGCCACAAGATGAGGACAAATGAAGGCACAGGTGTCACCCTGTGATACTACTGCAAACAGTCAAGCTCAGGCCTCAGGGAGAAGCAGGAGTCAATGCCCACCACAGGCATTTCCTCCAAAGTAAGAAGTAACCTGGCATCCCAGGGCCTCTCCAGCCTAAGTGTCTTGGGCATAGATCTCAGGCATCACATGTCATTCAGACCAAAGTGCCTAAATGGGTCTCCCCCACTAAGATCCCATCCCTGTCTTCTGGGCTATAAGATACTTTCTTAACTAATGAATCAATCAACCAGTGGGGGCAGAAGGCAGAGCGAGAAGACGCCCCGTTGTCATTCCATTCAAGAATTCTGACACTGAGCATGCCCATCCTGCCTAAAGAACAAGAACCTCGTGACCTTTAGGACCCAACCAATTCCTGTACCCAACACCTCCCAACTGTCCTTCCAGCCCCCCCCCCTTCCCCTGCCAGACACTCTCCATTCTAGACATGGCTCCCTAGCGGAGAGCCTGTGCTCCGTGGCCAGCTCTCCCATCACCTGGGTAGACTTCCCTAACACCCCAGTACATTACTCATCTAACTCCCTCCCCTCTCCAGACCTGATGCCAGCATAACCTCCTTATACCAGAAGCACTGCTTCTCTGCCTGTTTTCCCATCAGCCCTCAGACTCCTTGAAGGCAGGGACTGTCCCCCACACCCCGACCCCACACGCAGGTGCTGACTGAGCCCAGGGATCACAGAGAGGGTCGTCAGTTAGTGCTTGTGGAAGTGAACCAAACTGTCCAAGATGCTTGGGTTCATGGCTCACGGTGTGTCTTCTTGGCTGCCCAAGAGAACAACCATTCCAAAGGAAACCCTCCTAAACCCTGCTGTCTAATGTTGAGGGGGTGGGGCACATTAGCAACAGGTTATGCAGCTTTCACTCAATGGGAAGAGGCCGGGTGGAGAGGCGGAGAGGCCTCCGGCTGAATCTGCAGTAAGTCACCTGCACTGGACCCTCGACTTTGCTTTTAATTGGTTCAATATTTGCGTAGTGAAATCACACACGGGCCTCACCTCCTCCGTGATGAGCTTTCACTCAGCCGCCCTTTGGTTCTGCTGATAGGATGGTTTTTCTCTCCTCAAGCATGTGAGCAGTTTGCTAGAACCCAATGCAGAAAAATAACCATACTGAAAAGATCTAATTATACGGCTGCTGTCTCAATGGGAAAGTGCAGCATGCTGGGTTTCCTTTTTTTTTTTTTTTTTTTTAAGATTTTATTTATTTATTCATGAGAGATACAGAGAGAAAGGCAGAGACACAGGCAGAGAGAGAGAAGCAGGCCCCATGCAGGGAGCCCGATGCGGGACTCGATCCTGGGTCTCCAGGATCTCGCCCTGGGCCGGAGGCAGGCGCCAAACCGCTGAGCCACCCAGGTGTCCTCATGCTGGGTTTCCTGAGTCCACATCATGACAAGCAGGGAAATGCAACCTGAGATGAGAAACTAAAGACAATTTCTGAAGACCACTCTGCCCAGGACCCACCAGGCCTACAGCAGCTTGTTATTCTGAGTGATGTTTAAATAATACAAAAAGAAAAAAAAAAACACACAAAACAAAACACACACACACAGAAAAGCCCCGAGTAGCGTAGCCACTACCACCAACAACCATCCCAATGCTATTCCTGCTGGGAACCCTATCCCAGGCACCGGTGGGTCCCCGAGGCCCAGCACATGTAAGTGCTGAATAATACTAATGAACCGGAGTAATGGGGAAGGTTCCAGCTTCCCAAAAGGTTCGAAGTCCAGGGGTCAAACACCATAGACTCTCTGCCACCCATTCTCAAAGTGCCTAATGATAAGACCAATAACCCTGCACCTTATTGTCCAAACTGAAGTGACTTCTAGTGTGGTTCGCCTCCCCCTTGAGCAGGCAAAGCAGCAGAGGCTCAGAACAGATGGCCTCCAGGATCACATCACCTTCCTCCTCCTCCTCCTCCACATCCAACCTTCCAGCTAAATGTGATGTTCATTTGTTTCTAAGAGACATATGACCAGCCGAGGTCAACACAAACTTCCTGAATTGATTAAGTAGTCATTTAAGTCAACTCTGATAATGAGCTTCATCACTGAAAGGGAGACAGCCCTTCCAAATAGTGATAACTTATTCATGACCTTCCCAGAAGGCGTCTTAGAAGGATCTCAACTCAGGAGGCAGCCAGACTGGCCCTAGAATTCCAGACCCATTCACTTCCAGACCCACCACTTAAACAGAACAAACTTTGCCCAGTTGCCTTGGCCCCCTGGGCCTTAATTTCTTCTGGGCTTATAAAAGGGAAGTGCTATCAGCTTCCCCGCCCCCAGGACAGCTGTGAGTACGAGAGAGCATGTGGGGGTGCAGCCCCCACCAGGTCTAGCTGACAGTCCCAGTTCTGCAGCATGGTCGGGGCACTGCTCAACTCATAGAACTATTGTGAGGCTCACAATGGGCTAACGGAGGAGCCGTGCTTGGTGGCGCCCCGGGGCCTGCAGGCCCCTCTCTCCACAATCTTTGCCTCTTCTCTCAAGAAGTCTGTGTCACCACTGAGTCCATAATGACTCAGTCGCAAGCTCTGCCCTCACACAGCCCACTTCGGGGGGTTTTGAAGTCACATCCTGCCTAGCCTAACTCAACATGATTTATTCCACCCCAGGAATGTAGCTCATTTCCCAGAATTTTGTAAAGAACTTTCAAGAGTTTGATCTTGCAAGGGACTCCATTTACAGGCTCAGCTGGAGTGGAGGAGGAGATTTCGTTCAGCTCAGACCTGTAGGCGGGAACCACACAAAGTCAGGGCTGAAAGGGGCCCCCAGATCTCATCCTGGAGTGCCAACATTTTTTTTAAATCTCAACCCACAGCTTAAGAAAAAAAGAGAGAGAGAGAGAATTTAATTTAAAGGCTTTTAATCCCAAATACACACAAACAGGTCAAACAAAAGCTCCATAACATGATATATACATGCTATTCTTGGTATTTTCCATTTGAGTCTATTTTATTTCGTGTCTAAAAACACTGGTTGCCGCCTATGAAAGTAATTTCACCACCCACCAACAAGGTTTCCTTTCAGTTGACAGTCTGAAAAATGCCAATCTGACACAACTGTCACTGGGTAGAGGCAGCTCGGACTGGTCCAGTGACCAGACCACAAGTGACCCAAGACCACAAGTTAGGTCAGGCAGAAGCTGGAGCCCAAAGCCAAGCGAGGCTCGGTGAGGGTCAAACCTGCAGCAGGTAGGATGGCAGTCACCTGACATGTGTCAGATACATTCATCGCCCACTGCTCCATCCCCTGATCCTGACAAGCTCAGTAAAGCTCTGGCATGCATCCTGTGGCTCTGCCCTATTCTTGCTCCTCATCCTCCCCCTTAAAAAGAAAAAAAAAAAAAAAAAAAAGACACTCAGAGGTTCAGGCAGGTGAAGCAAACTGCAAGGATGTGGGCATTTAGGAAACATCCTTTGAGGACCTGGAGCCCAGGGGGGCAAACGTGCAAGGACAGGGTTCCCTTGGTATGCGGAATCCCAAAAAATCCAATCCACTACAATCAGAACATCACCCCTCCAGCCCTAGCTAGTTGCCCAGAAGTGATAGGATAGTAACAGGTTTTTTTTAATATATTTTTTTAAGATTTTATTTTTTTATTCATGAGAAACACAGAGAGAGAGACAGAGACATAGGCAGAGGGAGAAGCAGGCTCCATGCAGGGAGCCTGATGTGGGACTCGATCCCGGGTCTCCAGGATCATGCCCTGGGCCGAAGGCAGGCACCAAACCACTGAGCCACCAGGGATCCCCCGATATTAACAGTTTAATGCAAGAAAGATCGCTATCCTATAGAGATGAGCTCAGAGAGGTGCTCTCTGCATATTTATATCCCTGGGGTAGCATAACCTAACCCTGTAATGAACAGACCCTCATGTCTGTTAATAGCCTGTCGATGGCATTTGTTCACACACACACACACACACACACACGTGTGTGCACATACACACTCTATAAGCAGGAAACCCAAAGTTCTCTCTAGATCATTGGTTCTGAGCACTTTCAGCCAGTAAGGACCCCTTTGGGAACTGGATGAAGGCAGTGAACCCCATGCATGCCACCTTACAGAGCTCACCGAGACCCCCCACGTACAGTTCATCAGTTACAATTTCAAAGGCAAAAGGACCCTCAAGTGACCTCCTTCTCCACCAAGGCAACATGAAAGACCTGAGAGGATCCTCTTTCTTCATTACCCTCCAGAGGCATAATCAGGATCTCACAGAAGAGGTCAGAGGGGGCAAAAGACAAACTGCAGGGCAGCCTGGGTGGCTCAGCGGTTTAGCACCTGCCTTCAGCCCAGGGTGTGATCCTGGAGACCCGGGATCAAGTCCCACGTCGGGCTCCCTGCATGGAACCTGCTTCTCCCTCTGCCTGTGTCTCTGCCTCTGCCTCTCTCTCTCCCTATGTCTCTCATGAATAAATAAATAAAAAATCTTAAAAAAAAAAAAAAGACAAACTGCAGTCAGGACAAGCCAATAGTGAAAGTTGGCACGAAAAGTGGAGGAGTCAGGATGGTGGGGCAGGAGGCCATTTCCCCTGAGCTGCTCTGGATCACCTTGGACTGCAGGAACAAGAAATCCAAACCTATACAGCCAACAGTCTCTTCTCCCTACATCTCCATCACTTTGGGACTATTCATGAGTTTGCCAGCAGATGCCAGCCCGGGGCACATGGCAGCCTGGAGGACAGAGCCAAACCCTCCCAAGAAACTAGGGTAGACAAGCAGCATCCCAGAGCCTTTGGCCTCCGGGCGGAGCAGGGGGATAAATCACTTGAATACTAGTCACACCGTGAAGATACAAACACACATATTGGGGCACCCGGGTGGCTCAGTGGCTTAACATCTGCCTTTGGCTCAGGGCGTGATCCTGGGGTCCTGGGATCAAGTCCCACATCAGGTTTCCTGCAGGGAGCCTGCTTCTCCCTCTGCCTATGTCTCCGTCTCTTTCTCTCATGAATAAATAAAATCTTAAGAAAAAAAAACCCACATATGTCCCACTTTATGGAAAACTTCAATTACTAGAGAAGGCTAATAATCAATCCCTAGAGAAGGCTGGCCAACCCAGCTGTCCTTGAGCAGGGAGCCTGGCTGCGGGGATGACCTCAGCATGTCCTTCACCAGAAACCTGGCTGCTGCTTATTTTACCACCCACCAAGAACTGCTCCTCTGCCCAGGCCGTGGTCTGGTTCCAAAGGGGTCAAGGCTAAGCTGTGCGCTGGAAGGAAAGCACAGCAGCCCCCGCCCCACATAGCTGCCAGACTGGGAACGAACCCACCCCACGGGGTGCACACACGCAAACTGGTACACACACCGATGCAGGCACACCTGTGTGCATATGCACCCCAGGGATGCGGCACCAGGGCAGAACATGACGCTTCTGGAATCAGGCCACCCTGACTCCAGCGTCACAGTCTCCACTCACAGGTCGAGGGAATGTCTGGGGATGTTATTTCAGTGCCCCGAACCTCCCTTCTCTTCATCTGTAAAATGGGCGCTCAGAGGGCCCACGTCCCAGGACTGCGCTGGCAAATAATAACTGCCACTAGCACTTGGTTCTGAGATCTCGCCAATCGGCAAGGCGACCCTGGGTGGTAGGTTGTAGCCATATCCTGTTTTGCACAAGAGGAAACTGATGCCCAGAATATTGAAATGCCTCACTCTAGGACACACAGGTAGTAGCACCTGGTGTCTGCGCCCTAGAGGTCTGCCTCCTGGGCCTCCTGGCCGGCTCACCGCTTCACTCACCCTCTGAGCAGGTGCTGAGCAGCAAACACCTGAAGTCTGTAAAGAGCACAGAGGGATCAGCAGGAAGGGGAAGGAGCCCAAGTGACCCACCACCTGTCCCGCCACACGCCGCAGAAGGGGCAGCCCAGTTTCCCTGGCAAACTTCTTTTTGACCTGACTTCCCCCCACCCCTCCCAGCTGTCCCCTTCAGATCCCACTAGCGAGCTTGGAATTTAGAGCACCCACTGGAGTTGTCAGAGACTTCCAACCACAACCAATTCGGAATGTCCCAGGTCCAGGAGCACAAAAGGCTGCCTGGTAAAGCCCCCGGAAGAGCTCTGAATCCTGCCCCTGATCTTTGCTCAGGTCCACACAGAGTATCACATTCTTCAGATTCTTGTTTGAAAGCCAGAAGGGGGGGAGGGGAGAGGCCTCCACTATGTCAACCTAAGGATAATTAGAGCCTCTGACTTGTTTTAAAGGGGAAGAGAGCCATCCTTTCCCAGCTTCTCTTGAATACACTGGCCTGCCAAGGTGTGTGATACTGCAATAGTCCGCACATAAGGGGCTTCGCATCCTGGAAGCGTCCTCACTTAGAAGAGACCAAGGCTCCAGTGCACTCGGCTATTAGGTGGTGGGGAGGGATGCTGCTAGATCCTCAGTCTCACCCTCAGAGGCCACTGTCCACTCCTTCTCTGACACAAGGCTTGAAGTACTAACCAGAAAGTCAGCAGAACTAACTCCAGGTGGTTTGGAGGAAGGAACTGAGACAGTTGGAGTTGAGAAGTCACAACACTGATGGGGTCCTATAAATGCCACAGTGCCCAGTGGCCAGTAATTAATCCCATAATGAGGCAGTTTTCATAAGCACTTGGCGCAACACAGCCACCTCCTCCTCACCCTGGCAAAGGCAGGAAACAGTCAGTGGGCAGCAGGCCCAGCTCTGGGCAGAAGACAGACTGAGAGCAGGGTACTGTGGGCTAGCAGGCGGCTTGGAGGCGGTGGCACTGGGAAACGGAGGGAGAAAAGCTAGTTTCCCCCACAGGAACCAGGCTGACCAGACCTCACACATCTGGCTGTGCATCCCCACCTGCTGCCGTGTCTCAGAAGGATAGGGAGGCTGTATACCTGGGCCCACAAGCCAGCGAGGCGGCACTGGGCCTCGTGACTCTAAGGCTATGTACAAAAGCACAAACTACGAACCCCCAACTTCACAAACATAGCCTGCCCCTCGCCCCTATTGAAGGGGTTCATTGGGATGAGAAGGCAGGAGAGGCAATGAAAGCAGACATGGAACATGTAGGAGCAGGGGAGGATTGAGCTCTCTCACTGGCTACCTGGGGCTCGGCACTTAGGTTCTTTGAGTCTCAGTTTTCCTAGCTATAAAATGGGAGCACTGAGGTGCCTGGGTAGTTCAGTCCATTAAGCATATGCCTTCAGCTCAGGTCTGATCCCAGAGTCCTGGGATCAAGCCCCACATCACCCCACATTGGGCTTCCTGCTCAGTGGGGAGCCTGCCTCTCCATCACCCTGTGCCTGCCACTCCCCCTGCCTGTGTTCTCTCCGTGTCAAATAAATAAATGAAGTTAAAAAAAAAAAAAAAAAAAAAAAAAAACCAGGAACAATATTACCACCCTCATGGGATTGGGAGACTTTCATTGCAACAACCTGAATGTGACTTCAAACTTTATCATGATAGAAAAAACTGATCACAATAGGTTTTTGAACCTATTGGATAAGTGGATAAAAGCAGGTATAAGACACTGGCACTGTGCTGGACAAACAGTATATAAATAGGAGTACCCGGTTGGCTCCATCCGTAGAGCACAGGACACGATCTCAGGGTTCTGAGTTCAAGGCCCACACTGCACATAGAGCTTACTTTGAAGAAAAAAATTTTTTTTGAAAAATTGTTTAATTTATATATAAGATCAAACATATAAACAATAGAGCCAAACTTTACTGAGCATCAAAGTCCTCTATGGGGACTCTCATTTTCCTCATTCCACACACAAGGAAAACAGGAGCAGGAAGGGTACATGGCTTGCCAAGGTCAAAGAGCTGGCAGGTGAGAAGATCAGGATCAGGACAAAGGGTCCTGCCTATTACACATTATGAGACGTACACACATCACAATGGTTAAGACTCAGGGCTCAAAGAAATAAGCTTTCTACCCAAGGTCATGCAGAGCTAAGTGCTGGAGCAGATGCTAAGCCAGCACACTCAGTAGAATGAATATATTGACCCGTTTCTCAAGCATACACTAAGTGCCGACTGTAGGCGAGGCCCCATATAAGGGTCCCAGGAGCAACACCTCTAATGGGAAGAGCAAGACCTGAAAGCAGACCAGCTCAGAGAAGTGCCAAGGAGTCCCGGGTCCAGGGAGGTGTTGACACGGCAAAGGAAGCAGTATCTCGCAGCATCTAGGATTTTACACTTAATTCTACAAACTGTTACCCGTCACTTGTGTAAAAACAATTTTTATGGCTCATCAGAGGGGAGAAGCCATCTTCCAAGAAGGACTGGTCAACAAGTAGGGGGTGAGGGGTACAATCACCCCGGAAGGAAGGCAGAGCAACCTGGAAAGAACACGAACCCGGCTACCCTGGACCTTGATCACAGTGGAATTGGCAGCAGAGAGGAGGAAGCAGGGTAGAAGGGAAAGGTGCCCTGGTGAACGAGGGGCAGGGAGCAGACAGGTGAGGGTACGGGGACCCACGGTGGGCAGGCATCCTGGAAGACTCTCAGTCCCTTCCTACGTTAGCGACTCCAAGGACACCCACATGGGTTCTACTAGCCACACTTTACAGAGGAGGAAACCGTGGCTTGGAGCAGTGACATAAACACCTGGGGAAATCCAGAAAAGTCCCTTGCACCTGGAAGAATGGAATAATCCAGGACTGCCCTGGATTACTGGAGAGACCGCTACTGACACACTGACACACACACACACCCTCTCTCTTCTCCCGATGCAGACAGACCTGTGTCCCACACCTCCCTAAATGCACCTGTTGAGGCTTTAACCCCAGGACCCCCAAATGGGACTGTCGTACGTGATGGGCCCTAACAGAGGTGATGAAGGTAAAATGAGAGCATTTGGGTGGGCTCCCCAATCTGACCGGTGTCCTAATAAGTGGAGGACAGGAGCCACAGCCACCAGGGATGCCCGTGCATGGAAGGCAGCTGGCTGCAAACCAAGGAGAGAGGCCTCGGAGGAAACCGAGGTGCTTGCACCTCGCTGGTGGACCCCCAGCCTCCCAGCCTCCAGGGCTCGGGAGAGAGAGTCCTCTTGACCACGCTGGCCTGGGGGACTCCGTGCACACCCTCACCTGAGCTGCTTGCCTTGCTGCTGCCTGGTTCGCACCCCTCTAGAATGTAAACCACAGACTCTGGTTGTTTCATCCAGACATGCGCCTGGCACCTAGGCAGTCTCCAGCAAACCCCCAGGAATTATACATATTTTTTTTTAATTTTTATTTATTTATGATAGTCACAGAGAGAGAGAGGAGGCAGAGACACAGGCAGAGGGAGAAGCAGGCTCCATGCACCGGGAACCCAACATGGGATTCGATCCCGGGTATCCGGGATCGTGCCCTGGGCCAAAGGCAGGCGCCAAACCGCTGCGCCACCCAGGGATCCCGGAATTATACATATTTTAATGAACAAATAAACTGGGTGAAAATAACCCACCTGCTGCTTCCAGAGTCACCCACTCCCTTACCCACAGCCTGCCGACTCCTGCTTTATCTAACTCACTAGTCCGTGTACCCACCTCCCCCTCTTCTGATATAGGAGCTGGCATGTAACTGCAGATGGTATAATTACCAAGACAACCTCTAGCGTATATCCATCACCCAGCAGTAGTGTAAAGTAGGGGATGGGAGAGAATCTATCAAGTGCTGCAATCTCCTAGCTCATGTTTTCTTCTTATTACCAATTTCCAGTCAATATGTAAAAAATAAAATAAGATGAGGTTAAGGCATTGGTTTTCCTTGGTTTGGGGTTTTTTTGAGTGTGCGTTCAATGGGTGGCATTGAGGACCTGACAACTGGGACAGAAAGTGTCCTTGTCCAACATGAGCTCCGGGCAGCCGGGTACTGATCCAGGCTGCAGGGGGGCTCAGGGTGATGGACAAAGCCTGAGACACCAACAGGACAGGAAGTGCCCCAGTGACCCCTCCTATCCCCACCCCATGGGGTGGGTGACAAGCCTGTGGCTCCTTTCTGAATAAAGGATCTCTCTCCTGACCTCCAGGCTCCCTGGAGCCAGGGCTGAGGGACAGGAACAGGGACAGTGCAGGGCTGGAAGAGGCAAGGAACACCAAACCAGAGCAAAGGCATTACATTCCAGGTTCTAGACCCTTGACCATGTGTATCTTCTCCCAGCAAGCCCAGCTCCCAAAGAACTCCCTTACCATTACAAACACCTATCTGCTCCAAAGGGGCCACTAGGATTCTGAAACTTTCTCTTCACAACAAAACTAAACTGTTGCCACTTGTTGCTACAATCCTGCACCTTCCCTGGGCAGCAGGAGCCACAGCAGAGCCCCAGTGGCCTACTGGATGTTTCTGAGACCACCCCTGCCTCTCTCTGTGACTCAGTCCGCAGGGGATGGGGTGGGTGAGAAAGATCTCCCAGTAGGGCCAGGGGGCTATGTCCCCAGCCCCCCTGTGGACGAGACCCCTTGGAGCCTCTGCCCCTCACTTCCTCCGAGTGTTTTCCAGCCCAGGCCTGTGAACTGCATCAGCCATTCAGATCTTCCTCCACTGAGCCCAGAAAGATCTCCCAGGTCCTCATTCCTAAGCTGTGCCACCACTAAAACCAAAGTGGTCTTCCATCTATTCAAACTGGGCACCCGAGCTGCCATTTCCTCCCGGGCTCACTTCTCTATCACAACCCACAACACTAGAGGGAAGTGCTTTTTCCCCCGGGGTCCAGAAGTGAGCCCTTTGAGGGCAGGGCCTATGACATCTCACGCATCTGCATTCTCATCTACCTCCTAGCCACCAGCAGTTTCTGCCCTAGTACGCCCAGGGGAGCAGCTGCTGAATGAATTTCCAAAGGGTCAGGGTGGCCTGGGTGGCTCAGCGGTTTAGCGCCGCCTTCAGCCCAGAGCGTGATCTCGGGGTCCTGGGATCGAGTCCCATGTTAGGCTCCCTGCATGGAGCCTGCTTCTCCCTCTGCCTGTGTCTCTGCCTCTCTCTCTGTGTCTCTCATGAATAAATAAAATAAAATCTTTTTTTTTTTTTTTTTTTTTTTTTAATTTATGATAGGCACACAGTGAGAGAGAGAGAGGCAGAGACACAGGCAGAGGGAGAAGCAGGCTCCATGCACCGGGAGCCCGATGTGGGATTCGATCCCGGGTCTCCAGGATCGCGCCCTGGGCCAAAGGCAGGCGCCAAACCGCTGCGCCACCCAGGGATCCCAATAAAATAAAATCTTTAAAAAAAGGAGGTCACTAAAAGCCATGGAACTTTCTGACAATGTAAATAATGGTTCTTCCCCTTTGTGGCATAGCCATTAAAATAATACCTGTGGAGACTGCTGGAAGACAGGAAACTTTACAATACTGAACACATGACATTACCTGTCCCCCTGTCACTTGTACACTGTGCATGCCTGTGTACAGACAGGGACCCCAGGGAGAAGCAAGCGGTGGATGCGGTGAGGGGCAAATCTGCTTCCGGTCAGCTTTGTTATTATACTGTTTGTGCCATAAACACCCGCCCTCATTTTACTTCAAAAAGGAAACTAATTCCAGCAACAGTTTCATCTTTCTCAACACTCCATGAAAACCTTCATCCCCCTAGTCCTTCAGCTGGGGACAAGCTGACCACACAACCAGAGGACCCAGGCAGACTGCCCAGCAGCCACCCAGAGGCTAAGGATCCGGGAGTGGAAGGCTGCACTCTCACATTTCGCAGAAAATGGCACACGGAAGTAGATCTTAATGGGCCCTGTGAGCTACGGAGGGGGCTGGGAGTGGGGCTGGGGCCCGGTGCTCCTCAAAGGAGAGGAAATCCTTTACCACCTGAGCAAGAATGCTCCCTGGACATTCCATGCCACGTCCCTACCTGCAATCAGCTCGGAGGCCGCTTCCTCCCAGAAGCCTTCCCAGAGGCCCCTGGGCCCTCTTCCCTGGGAGGCCATCCACTTCTGGAAACAAGGGCCCCACCTCCTTCTCCTTCATCTCCATAGTCCCATTACCCAGCCCAGTGCCTGGCATAGAGTAAGCTCTGAGGAGTGATACCTGAATGATGCAGGTCAGATAAACAAATGAAGAAGGAAAGAAAGAATGCACGTTTGCAAATGGGTTGAGGTCAAGAAGAGCCCACTAGTCAAGATGGCAGCAGGCCCTCTGGCTGGTTGGCTCTCCAGGGAAGACCAGCGAGGGCCCAGCTAACAGCAGCAGGCACGGCGGCCAGGATTCACGCTGCTCAGCCATGGTTTGTCACCTGCCCTCCCTTCGCACCAACCACATACATTTGAAGAATGGCCAGATGAGGTTAAAGGTGACGTCAGTAGCCAAGACAAAGCTACAGAACCAGCAACCCCACTCTGAACAGCCATTCACACTGTGGGATGGAGGCCCTGTTCTGCAGCAGCCCAAAGCTCTGCTCCTCTCATTGATTCTTGGCCACTTGTGCCAGTGGACGCCTTGGGATCAGCCCAACCTCTCACTGTCAAGTGAGGAAACACAAGTTCAGGAGTGAAGGACATCTATAAAGTCACACAGGGGTCTGCAATCAGTGCTGGAATCTGAATACCTGCTCAGTCTCCTCATCTGTAAAATGGAGCTAATTTCAGGACAACTGGGTGGCTCAGTGGTTGAGCATGTGCCTTCAGCTCAGGATGTAATCCCAGATCCTGAGACTGAGTCCCACGTCAGGCTCCCTGCAGGGAGCGTCTGCCTGCGTCTCTGCCTCTCTCTGTGTGTCTCTCATGAATAAATAAATAAATCTTTTTAAAAAATGGGTAATTTCTTACCTCATCGGAAATGAGGTAAAAATTAAATGATTCATGTAAAAGCACCAGCACTGTGCCTAGCACACAGCAAGTGCTCAGAAGAATGTAACTATTAGTACTCCTACTATCAGCACAGCTGGGACTTCAACCCAGACATCCTGATTCTCAGGCCAAAGTCCTTCCAAAGGAGCCTCTTCCTTCTTTCCCAGCCCACATTTCCCATCTTCCCGCCCCCAGCCCCGCCCCCTGGCAATCCTAGCCTCCAGGGGACTGGCTCAAGATGCTCAGAAATCCCCAGTCACTCAGGGTGCCCGGGCCTGCCTCTTGTGACAAGTCTCTCCCCAGTGTCCCAACCTCCTATCAGAGGGGAAGACTCCTGAGGATAGAGCTGGGCTCTGCCCTCCACCCACACTGAAGCCTCACCAAACCCAGCACAGTGAAGGCCATGCAGCAGCAGGCCCAAGGAGTGTTTTCACGACTGAGATTTGCCCAAGAAATTTGGCATCAACACCCTCATACCCAATAGCTGCTCTTAAAAATTAAAAATAGATGAAAACTGGGGGCACCCGGCTTGCTCACTCAGTTTAGCGTCTGACCCTCAGATCTCAGCTCACATCTGGATCCCAGGGTTGTGAGTTCAAGACTCATGTTGGGCTCCATGCTAGGCAGGCATGGAGCCTACTTTAAAAAACAAGAGACAAAACAAAAAAACAGACAAAAACTTTAAAATGACTCCCTGCCACCACTTCTCTTACTCCAGAGATTTCCAGACAAGTGCCTGAGCATGTGCATCTGTCAAGGAGAGAGATGAGTAAATGGCATGCTAAAGCACTAGCGGCCTGGGCCTCCTGTCCCCAGGCTTACAGGCAAAGGCCGCAGTGAGTCCAAACACTTGATACAACTAGGAGCCACCTCTGCACCAGGCACCGAGTGAGAACCGGGATCTAGACTTGAGGAAAGACCCCTGCCTCTGACCTCCAGGTCCCCTGACCTCCTCAGTCGGGTGGCTTCTAACATCTTCTCCCCCATCCCAGACCAGTTGGATTAAGTCACCCAAACCAGTCCCAATGCGGGTCTTTATGTTTATCAGACAGGAAGCTCCTTCTCCAGCCCAGTGACTTCATGCAAAACACAGGAAATTCGGTGGCTTTTGAACACAGGCAGCTCTAAATAAAGGAGCCTCTACGGCTCTGTAACAGCCTTTGTAAAAAAAAAAAAAAAAAAAAAAAAAGGCTTCATTAACACAGCTCAGATCAGTGTGACAAGGTGAACTGTACCATGTGTATGAAGGATGCAAAGGAAGTGACCGTTGACAAGCTCAGCATCTGACGCACATCTTCTGGCAGGTTCCAATGCCATCCTCACCCCCACACTTTGTTATCAAGGGACAGACTTGTGGGACTAATTTAAAATCTTTAGGGGATCCCTGGGTGGCGCAGCGGTTTGGCGCCTGCCTTTGGCCCAGGGCGTGATCCTGGAGCCCCGGGATCGAATCCCACATCGGGCTCCCGGTGCATGGAGCCCGCTTCTCCCTCTGCCTGTGTCTCTGCCTCTCTCTCTCTCTATGTCTATCATGAATGAATAAATAAAATCTTAAAAAAAAATAAAATAAAATCTTTAAAACCTGACCACATATTTCCTCCGGCTCAGGGGGGGACAGGTGATGTTGGTGAGAACATGAAAGAGGGGGGAGGAAAGAACTGGACTGGACTGGACTAAAGATACTTTACGTATCTTCACATGTAAATTACAAGCCTGAAAAAGCAGGCATCTCCTTGTTGCTGGTGGGGAAACTGAGGCAGTGGTCCTTTAGCTGCTGGAGAAAAGGCGAGGGGCTGCTCCCAAAGCCCTTCTTTTGTTCCCTCCACCATGAGTTTCGTATTGAAAATACAAGAAGTCGATCACCTCGGTCATTCAAGGACTTAAAACGACCAGCAATGAGGAGCGGCTAAGGGACAGGGGAAAGGCGGGGCGGCCCTCCGATCGGCCCACCCTGCTGCCTGGCGCCTCCCCATGTGAAATATTGATTTTTCGAGCTGTGGGAACTTTCAGCTGAAGGCGCCCTGTCCAACTGGAAGCAGTTCAGAGAAACCGAGAACACTTCCCACCCAGCGTCCTAACCGTGGCGCCCCTCCCCTCCAAGAAAGAGAAAGACCAAGGGTGTGGAAGAGCAGACTCTTGAGAGATTAAAGGAGCTAAGTATGTGTTGCTTGGCTAAACGGTGCATAAAGGCCAAGGAAGGGAAGATAACACTTTAAAAACACTTTTAAAACGAGGCCACGTGATTTCGAGAGAAAGGCGCTGAGTGAAACCAGGAGCCCCACGGCTTTCTACCAACTCACAGAACGAGCTTTGGGCAAACGGCTCCTTCTCTGATGGGGTGGGGGGGGGGGTGAAATTATCCCTAAGATCCCCTCCGGCGCACACATCCTACGATTCCAAGGAAATTCCGACGGAGGGTTTTCACTGTCGTTCGTTTTCTCTTTTAAGCAGGCCACCAGGTGGAATGAACGGGTCAAATGAAAGGGACAAGTCTCCAAGGGGCAAAGTCCCGGAACCGAGAGAATGCCCGTGGAGGGGGTGGGAGAGAAGACCCCCACCCAGGAGGCCCCCTTCTCCTCGGGGTGGGGCGGCCTGTAAGGCCCCTGAGACCGAGGGCCCGAGAGGCACCCGGGAAGCCGCCGGAGGGCGGGGAGGGCGGGTCGAGCCGCTACACCTCCCACTTCCCTCCAGGCCTCGCCCAACCTGCCCGGGCAGGAAGCCACACCCTTCGGTGGCAACTTCCGGGAGGCCCGGGAGGCTCCCTCCAGCCACTCAGGGAGGGATCCCGGTGGAGCAGCTGGAGTCGAAGGGCCGCAGTCAGGCCCCAGACACTCCCGGGAAGGCCTCACCCTCAGCCAAAGGCCATCCGAGGGCCCCTCTGGGCCCACCTGCGCGGGCCGGGTGCTGTGTCCCAGTCTGGGTGCTGAATCACCTCAGGCTTGGGAAACTAGAGGGCAGGATGGGGCCTGAGAGGTGCCAACAGAAGCCCGCCTCAGTTACTTTTTAAAGAGACACACATCAGGGGCAAGAGGGCAGCTCCTCTCCTGCTCCCCAAATATCTGGTGCCTTCACAGCACAAGGTGAGGACAGGGGGTAGGATACCAGCCAGCATCCAGCCTTCAAACCATCTGCCCACGTGGTGGCAGGCCCATTTTAGACTCAGGCTCATTTTGTGCACTCATGT
This sequence comes from Canis lupus dingo, assembly GCF_003254725.2. Lineage (NCBI taxonomy): Eukaryota > Metazoa > Chordata > Mammalia > Carnivora > Canidae > Canis > Canis lupus. The sequence goes on along the minus strand of NC_064252.1, from coordinate 28,797,888 downwards.
GTGACTCATGCCATTCCTCCAGGAGGCCCAGAGGCTGCCAGGCAGGGGACACCGGCCTGTCCGAGACCCCGATGGGGGGTCTTCTGCTGGCTTTGCCACAGAAAAACGCCAACTCGGTGGTGAGCAGTGCTGGCAGCTTCTCCAGGACCCACAGCATCCAAGGCTAAGACAGTCTTTCTTGAGAAGGCGATCAAGCCCTCCAATTCAAAACACCCTTTTGATCCCATTTTCTCAAGAACTTGGGCTTTTCCAGTTATTAATACGTTAAAGCCACAGGCCAGAGGCCGGAGGGACAACTGGGGATGGAAGGGGAAGGATCGCTCTAGTCATTACAGTGACCCCGAGTTTTAAAAAGTGAATCCAAAAAAAAAAAAAAATGTGAATCCAAGCGAATAAAGGTCTGGGTTAGCCCTATGGTCAGAATGGGCTTCCCAGGAAAGAACAGCATATGATTTGGAGTCAGGGGAATTGTGGGAAGCCTGGCAAAAGGGTATCCCGAAATACTTTCCAGACACACACTGCGGGCTTCCTTTTCTCTTACAGAAAAGAAAAAGCAATCATCTATCATTTCCCAGAATATGAGGGAGTGGATCAGAATAGGCGTTTGTTTAAGGGGGTTACTCTGGCAATATGATGTCACGGGGAAGAAAACAGGACCCAAAACGTTCCAGCCACGAGAGCAAGTCAGTCCATTTCCGAGACCCCTCCTCCTTCCTTGCACACAACAGGCACTCATTATGAAATTGGGAATCAAGAGCAATGCGTTTTGAAGTTGAAGCCCACAAGACTGGCCAAAGACCCCTTAGTTTCCACAGGTAATAAAACTAAAAAGGCATGTGATGCTCACTCCCACTCCTGCTTCCTGGGCCCTCCTCCCCTTCTGGAAGCAGCCACAATCCCCAGCATCTCAGTATCTTTCCATGCAGAGCCCAGGCGACATACTAGGTTTTACATACTACTTCGCCCCTAGTTCTTTCCACTTGCAACGTATCTTGCAGAGTGCACCCTATAACTACTCACAGATCGGCCTCATTTTCCCAGGGGCTACACTGCAGGATCCCCACTGTAGAGCTGTGCCATGATTTATCTGACCCTTCTGATGGACAGTTTGCTTGTTTCCTGTCTTTTTTTATGACAATGCTGTAAAGAATATCCTCAGACACTTCCTCTTGCATATCTGAGCTTATCTGTGGGTTGAATTCCTAGAAATTAGAGGGACTATGCTTTGGCAGACATTGCCAAACTACCTTTAAAAAGAGAGTTCTCACAATTTATGCTCCCACCGGTAGGGCATGAGAGCGTGCCCTCAACACGGGGGCATCTCGGAGAAATGAAAACTGATTTTGCCTGTTTCCCGGGCACTCTTGTGTTTACCTGGTGGGCACATAAAGTGGCATGATGTCTTTGTAGGATGGCAGGGCCCTTTCTATCAAAATCAAATTGTCCCCCAACCAGAGCCAGAGACCAGGTCTCCAGACCCCAGGGTCCTATGCTCTTTCCAAGTCACCCCTTGGCTCTACCCTGGACTTCCTGGACCATGGGAAACCATATTTTAGAACTAAAACCGGGGGCAGCCCGGGTGGCTCAGTGGTTTGGCGCCCGCCTTCAGCCCGGGGCGTGATCCTGGAGTACAGGGATCGAGTCCCGCGTCGGGCTCCCTGCATGGAGCCTGCTTCTTCCTCTGCCTGTGTCTCTGCCTCTCTCTCTCTCTCTCTGTGTGTGTCTCTCATGAGTAAATAAATTAAATCTTTAAAAAAAAAAAAAAAAAAGTAGAACTAAAACCGGAGAGAGTTTGTACACCTTCTGTCTGGGCCAGACCCTGAAATGGGGCTACTGAGCACAAGCTTGTCACAGAGTGCATCCAAAAGCAGCAGCGGATGGGCCCCCCGACCCACCTGGGCTTCACAGCCCGCAAGCACTGCATGCACGTTTGCACACACATAACCACTCCTTTTGAGAAAGCAGAAAGAGCCCTGAGCAGAAGCAAGGAACACCACCTACCCTTCCCTCCCCTGTGTCCCTGCCTGAGGACCCAGGTTGAGACCTGTTATTCACATATTTTCTTAAAACTGACAGAGCCACTATCTATCAGGCCCTTTACACACCTGATTTCTTTTAGTTCTCACACCTAATCCCTCAGGGTAGGTATTCATTCCCATATTACAGATGAGGGCATTGAGGCTCAGGGAGGTTATGTGACTTGCCTAAGATCATAGAGCTAATTAAGTGGCAGGGTCAGGATTTGAAGCCTGGCTCGCTGCAAAGCTCCTGAGCCCACTCTTCCTAACTCTAAGAATGGCATTCTGTGAGTCCCAGGAGCACAGTCACTTCCCAGGTGGCAACCAGGGCTCCATTCTGTTGTCACCAGAGGACTGGAGCCCAGGAGTTCAGTGCAGCAGGGGTTAAGGCCAAGAGGCAGTGACTCTCTGGAGCTGCACGGGGGAAAGTGCACTTCCTGCCCCTGCGGGCAGAGATGCTGTTTTATGCTCAGCAAATTAGGACGTTTGTTTAATTAAGACGACACACAGATTTTGTTATTCTAAATATTTTTGGAACATGATGCTTGGGAGGAAGCTGTCAAGGCACGGGGTTTTTTTTTTTTCCCCCTTTGCTTTGGGTTTCTTTCTCCCCCTTCCAAAGAAGGGTAAGGCCAGGCTCAGAGGAAAACAACAGCCAACCCCTCCCCTCCTTTTGAAATAAAGATGTCAAGCTGGTAAGGGCTGTCTTAAGTACTTTATTGAAGGATTAGCTAGAAGAGGAAGTGAAGAAAGCACAGTTAGCCTGGTTTCTAGCAATACCCTCCCAGGCTACACAACAATGCTGCATTTTCTAAGTGTGCTTTTCTCCTTCTAAAAAGCTAACAGATCCTTGTTTTGTTTTTTCTGGAGCAGAAACAGGCAAAAGGCAGCCTGTGATTAACATGCATCCTTCATCCTGCAAGAGGGAAGTTGTCCCATCTCCAACCCCTTAGGTTAAAAAGTTAAAAAAAAAAAAATTTGAAAACCAGAGAGCTAGGACCCTGATCCCCTCTTTCCTCTCCCTTCATGTGCCCTTCAGGGAAGCAGCCCCACAGAAGGCACCTCTGGAGCTGAGCGGCCCTTCCCTGCACAGAGCCTGCCAATCCAGGCACCTGGATCTGCCCACAGGCACTGCCGAGGCTTGCTGAGTGTGAAAAGTAGAGCTCTTTGGTATCACCCGGCAGCCAAGTTGGGGGCACAGTGACTCTCAAATTACACTAAGCCAATCTCTTGATTGCTCAGTTATGCACTAAATGAGGCCTTCCTTTCCAACACTGAAGGCCTGCCTCAGTTTGCCAGATCGGCAGCCAGATCAGCAGTCAGCTCAGGCAGCGAGCTCCTTCGGAGGCAGCTTCCCTCTTGCCCCCCCCCCCCCCCCCCCCCCCCCCGGACAGAAGTGGTGGCCCCTCTCGGAATTCCTCGAGTCCTTTGAGTCCTTTGTCTCCGGCATGCTTGGGATACTCATCACAGGCTGCCTTTGTATTTTGATCATTCAGACACTATTTCCCCTGAAGGACTGTAAACTCCTGGAGGGCAGAAGCTTCTGGGATCTCCGCACAGTGGGCTGGCTCCCTTCTCCCAGTCCCCATGACTCACAGTACCTTTCCGAGGACCATGTCATCTTCACCTCACATTAGAGTCATCTACAGATTTGTCTCAGCGTTCCCTAAGTGCTCGAAGGCAGGGGCCAGGTCTTACTCAACCTCACACCCCTCCACCACCTGGCACAGAGCAGCCAGTTAAATATTTGCTCAATTACACATCTGTGTACCCTCCCCCTGCACCCAGCAGCCTTGAATATAAATTGACTAATATTATTAATCCAGCGATTGTCTAAACAGGCCTTAAAGCAGCCTCCCTCCTACCAAAAGGGGAATAAACCACCAGGTGGTTATCAGGCAGGTCTCAGTGGAGTCAGAAATGGCCAGTGTTGCAGGAAGCAGCTAAGGCTCTCTTCCCCTTCAACAGTTACTCAACAGTTACTTTGAGGTCCTCTTAAACCCAGAAAAGGATGCAGTGAACCAGGAGTTGTTGCGCCTCCCCACTGCCCAGCGGGGAGAGCCGCCGGGCTCCACGACCTACCAGGACCTGGGACTTCCCGGGAACCTTTCTCCCCACACTGGCTGGGTGGGGCCACAGACTGGGGCACGGACCTCACCCAGCCCCCACCTCCAGGCAGCCGCCAACCTGGTCCTGGAGGTCACGGCGTGGTTACAAACGACTGGGCTCCTTGCGGGGATTGGGGGGGGGGCGGTGCAGTCCAGCCCCGGGTGTGGTCCCAGGACAGGATGGAGGGAGGCCCCCCCCCCCGCACCCAGCACGGAGAAGTGGGGAAGGCAGGTAACAACCCCGGATCTGGCCCAAACGGGGACGATGCACGAGCGCAGGCGGGGTCCCGAGCGGCAGGGCCCAGCTCCCAGCCCCCGCCCGCGCGGGGCGGCCCAGGTGCGGCGGAGTCAGGTGCGCTGCGGCGGCCCGCGCGGAGGGCTGCGGGCATTCCGGGGCCCTCCTGCCGGGGCGGGGTGCGGGGGGCTGCCCGGGGAGTCCCTCCCGCCCCGCCGGGCCCCGGGCCCCACGCACCGCCGCACGGCCCCCGGCCCCCGCCCCCGCCCCGCCCGCCGATCGCGGCGGGCGAATGAGGAAGTCGGCAGCGGAGGGCGGAAACCGAGCCGAGAGCAATGTCTGCGGCAGGACGGTCCGATTCTGACTCAGGCGGCCGCCCTGACAGCTGCCAAACGGTCCCCGCCGGCCCGTTACCTCCGTCCGGAGGCGCCGGCTGACTTCCAGGGGAGCCGCTGCCCCGACCCCCACCCACGCCCCTCGGCCCGGCCCAGCCACAGCGGCGCGCGGAAGGGGTTAAGAAGTTTGCCCAACTTGGGCACTCGGCGGGGCGAGGGCGGGGCGTGCCCGGGCCGCAGGGGAGGTCGAGGCTGCGGCGCCCCGCCGGGGGGGGGGGGGGGGGGGCGGGCTCCCGGGAGCGCCGGCCCAAGCCTTCCCGGGCTCCCGAGGCCGCGGCTCCGGCGGCGCCCTCCGCGGGCGGAGCAGGGGGTCCCGCGGCCCCTCCCGGAAGGATGCGGTGCGCCCGCCCGGCCGCGCCGGGGCCGAGAGCCACACGGCAGGCTCGCCCCGGACGCCGCGCGCCTCGTCGCCCCCACCCCGCCCCCGCCCGGGGCGGGACCGGCCGGCGGGGCTCGCTCACCTGAACCTGGATCCGCGCCGGGGAACGGGCGCCGCTTCTCCCGAAAGGGCTTCCTCGAGCGCGCGGGCGACGGCGGGGTGGGGCGAGCGCGCGAGGCCGGAGCTGCAGCAGGTCAGTCTCGCTCAGCCTTCCGTGCCCTGCCCGGGAACCGCGGTGATCTGCGCGCCTCACCGCACCCAGCTCGGCTCCTCGCCGCCTCCCCGCCCCGCCCTTGCAGCCGCCCGCCTATTCCAGCCCCGCGCCGGCTCCGGGGCGGAGCCTGGGGGCCCGACACCGCCCCCCGAGCCGCCTCGCCCACTCCAGTCCGTCCCCGGTCTTGATGGACAGGCCTCTTGGCCTGTAGGAAGGAGGGTGGGCGGGGCCTCCGGGGCCGGCGGGGTGGGGCACTCACCCTCCCCATCCGCCCCCACCTCCACCCGCTCCACCTTCCTCCGCGCTTCCTAGGCGGGAGCCCCGCCCCCGTGGGGCGGGCCCGACGGACAGCCCGGTTCCAGGGGGAGGATTGACACGCAGAGCGTCCAATCAGGAGGAGGAGGAGGCGGCTCGCGGAGGACTCGGGCTGGGGATTTGGTGCCTTGCCGGGCCGGGCGAGGCCGGGCGGGAGCCGGCGGGGAAGGTCCGCGGCGCTGACGCCCCGCCCCTCGAGCTGTTTTCCCGGTCCCATGTCATCCTACCAGAAGCACAGATATTAAGTACCATATATGGGAAAAGTGCTATTTTACATAATTATGATGGCCCGTGGGGGCGGGCGTGGACTCAGCCCGGGATCCGCTGCGGGCGCCCTGAGTTCGATTCCCGACCCTCTCTTTGGGTGGGCACGCCGGGGTCCCCCAGCCTCCGGACCTTCCTCGGACCGTTCCCGGGGTGCATTTCCAAGTCTCTCTACCTGCACGCGATTAACTCGCACACTTCCCTTAAGACCTTTGTTACCAGTGTTTTCTTCTGTGTTCTTTTTTTTTTTTTTTTTTTTTTTTTTTTTCAGGTAGGCAAAGAGCCACTCCTTTTGGTTACTGCCCACTACACGAGGATAAAACCTTTTATATTAAAACTTGTTTTTAATTTTTTTAGGGACGCCTGGCTGGTTCAGACCGTAGAGCATGAGACTCTTGATCTAGGGATTGTGAGTTCAAAGCCCACATTGGACTTAGAGCTTACTAAGATATTGTTTGTTTGTTTGTTTGTTTTTAAGATTTTATTTATTTATTCATGAGAGACACTGAGAGACAGAGACAGGTAGAGGGAGAAAGAAGCAGGCTCCCTGTGTGAACCTGATGTGGGACTCCACCCCAAGACCCCCTGGATCAGAACCTAAGCTGAAGGCAGATGCTCAACCACTGAACCAGCCAGGTGCCCCTAAAAAAATTTGTTTTTTAACTTAAAAAGATGTTTATACTTATCTTTAATCCACCTAGAATTTAAGTTGGTTATGGAATGAGGGAGAAATACAATACAATTTCCCCAATGGCCGGTTGTCCATTCCTTATTCATCACCTTTCTAATTTTTATATGCTCAGACATGCTTCTGAGTTGTATCCATTGATCTTTTTTGTGTATTCCTGTGCTATTTCCAAAATACTTTAATGATGGTAGCTTTATAATACATTTTATATCTAAGGGGCCAAATTTCTCATAACACTTCCCTTTCGGAATGTTCTATCTATCATGACTAACCTATAACTTCAGAAAATATGTATGATGTGAAAGTAAAAGAGCACTGGGGAAAAAAATTTGCAGCCCTAATAATTACTACCAACAATATACAAAGAGTTCTCAGTCACTAAGAAAAATCCTAAGTATTCCAAAATAAAAATGGCCAAAAAAGGAATAGACAAGTAAGAAAGAGAAACATAAATGGCCAATAATCATGGGGGGAAAAAGGTAAGTTACTAGAAATGCAAACAAAGAAATGCAAACAAAATATCATGAGATACCATTTTTCAACCAAATTTTTTTTAATTAAAAGAATAAAAATGCCCACTGTTGGACAGGCTTAGAGAGAGATACAGATGGGAGAGTAAATTGATCAATTTTCTCTGAGAATTCACCACAAAAAAATAATTGGAAAAGTGCACAGATAGTGGTTTAAAAGGTATTCCTTGGGATCCCTGGGTGGCGCAGTGGTTTGGTGCCTGCCTTTGGCCCAGGGCGCGATCCTGGAGACCCGGGATCGAATCCCACGTCGGGCTCCCGGAGCATGGAGCCTGCTTCTCCCTCTGCCTGTGTCTCTGCCTCTCTCTCTCTCTCTCTGTGTGACTATCATAAATAAATAAAAAAATTAAAAAAAAATAAATAAATAAACATTTAAAAAAATAAAAAAATAAAAGGTATTCCTTTCAACATGGTTTAGAGTCACTAAATATTAGAAACAAAAAAATAATAATAAAAAAATAAAAAATAAAAAACAAAACAAAAAAATATTAGAAACAAATGTGAAAAAAAAGAAACAAATGTGTAATATGAGACTGATTGAATAAATGTTGATATATCTATGTTTTAGATATACCCAAAAAGTCACTAAAATTTTATTTAGATTTGTATTTACTGTTTTAAAATATACTAAGTAGGGATGCCTGAGTGGTTCAGTGGTTGAACATCTGCCTTCAGCCCAGGGCATGATCCCAGGGTCCTGGGATCGAGTCCCACATCAGGCTTCCCAGTGGGAGCCTGCTTCTCCCTCTGCCTGTGTCTCTGCCTCTCTCTCTCTCTCTGTGTCTTTCATGAATAAATAAATTTTTAAAAATCTTTACAATATACTAAGCAAGGAAAAGCAAATTGTAAAATGCTATTATAGCAGAATTTCATTTATTTTTGTGCAGTGTTTGTATATCTCTCTGGTGTGTGTGCATGCATGCCTATATAGAGGCAGAAAATGAAGTTTAAAAGGCATTGTAGGGGGATCCCTGGGTGGCTCAGCGGTTTAGCACCTGCCTTTGGCCCAGGGTGCGGTCCTGGAGTCCCAGGATCGAGTCCCACGTTGGGCTCCCTGCATGGAGCCTGCTTCTCCCTCTGCCTGTGTCTCTGCCTCTCTCTCTCTCTATGTCTATCATGAATAAATAAAAAAAATAAAATTTAAAAAAATAAAATAAAAGGCATTGTATTAAAGTGTAAATAAGATTTATGTCTTGGTAGAAGGATTGTGACTAATTTTTTTCTTCTGCTTATCTGTGTTTCTAACACATGTATCACTTGCATAATTTATCAAAAGTAGGAGAAAATGACTCGCTTAGATGTCACCTCTTCTAAAATGTCTTCCCTGACCCTGCAGGCCAGTTAGGTGCCTATCCTTTGTATAATCACATCATCTTTCCCTTATCTCTTTCGCACACTAGATTTTAATCCTCCATCCACTGGCTGTTTCCTCTGCCCAGGCTGGAAGCTGCCTGAGAACACATAGGGCTGTGCCTTCTTTGTCTCTGTGGACCTGGAGCTAAACAGCCTGGCATAAAATGACTATTTAGTGAATACCTGAGGAGGATTCAGCATCTGTTTCCTTATCTGTAAAATGAATATAATCACGGGATATGCTTTAGCCCCAAGAAGTGTTGCGAAGACCACAGGAGACCCAGACCTCAAGTTGTTTTCTAAACTGTTAAGTAGGGCCACCTGGGTGGCTCAGTGGGTTAAACATCTGACTCTTGATTTTGGCTCAGGTTATGATCTCAAGGTTATGAGGTCGGAGCCCAGCATCAGGCTCTGTGCCTAGGTGTGGAGCCTGATTAAAATTCTCTTCCTCTCTCTCTCTCTCTGCCCCTCCCACCCTTCCTCTCTAAAACAAAAACAAAATAAGTCAGTTGCTAAGTAGTATGCACTTACGGGTAGAGCATTATTGATAATGTTCATTTCCATTTTCCTCATATCTCCAGCCTCCTGGCACCACCTTCTCCAGGGAACTGAGGTCGCTAAGAAGATGGAAGGCCTCTAATGGCCAGGTCCTGAATTCTCTCCTCCCTATCCACTAGCCTAGATGCTTCCTCAACTCAGGAAATCCTCCCCCGGCAATCCAGCCTGGTAACTCCTCCTCTATCTCCCAAGAACCTATATCCTTGATAAATTTTAGGAAAATATTTCATCTATTTTGTCTAAGAACTAAAATAACATTATGATTAGTATAGAAAATATTAAAAAGAGAAAATTTGAATCACCCACACACTTACTACCACATTATCGCAACTATTAACAAACCTTGTGGCTGGCTTCCTTCAAATCTGTATACACACACATACATATTTGCATAAAATTGAGAGGTCCACATATACACATGGTCACTTGATATATTACCAAGGTGCCACTGCAAATAACTGAAGAGAAGATGGTCTTTTAATAAATGGTGCTGGGTCAATTGCATATCTACATGTGGAACCATGAATCTTGACCCCTACCCTCACACCATTTATGGAAATAGTTCAGGATACATCACAGTCCTGAATATAAAAAGCAGATAGCATGGGGATCCCTGGGTGGCTCAGCGATTTGGCACCTGCCTTCAGCCCAGGGCTTCATCCTGGAGTCCCAGGATCGAGTCCCGTCTCGGGCTCGCTGCATGGAGCCTGCTTTTCCCTCTGTCTGTGTCTGCCTCTCTCTCTCTCTCTCTCTGTGTGTCTCATGAATAAATAAATAAAATCTATATAAAAAAAAAAGCAGATAACAAAAATTCTAGAAGAAGGCATAGGAGAATTTCTCCATGACCTTGAAATAGGCAAAAATTTCTTAAGATAAAAAGTATAAACAATAAGAAAATGTTAAATTGACCTTAATTAAAATTAAGAACTTTTGGGGTGCCCGGGTGGCTCATTCGGTTAAGAGTCTGCCTTCAGCTGAGATCATGATCCCGGGGTCCTGGGATAAAGCCCTGTGTCAGGCTTCCTGCTCAGTGGAGAGTCTACTTCTTCCTCTGCTCCTCCTCCTGCTTGTGTTCTCTCCTGTCAAATAAATAAATAACATAATTTTTATTATTTTTTAAAGATTTTATTCATTTATTCATGAAAGACACACACACACAGAGACAGAGACACAGCCCGAGGGAGACGCAGGCTCCATGCAGGAAGCCCAACGTGGGACTTGATCCCGGGACTCCAGGATCATGCCCTGGGCCGAAGGCAGATGCCAAACCGCTAAGTCAGCCAGGGATCCCCAATAAAATCTTTAAAAAAATATTCGGGGACCCCAGGTGGCTCAACGGTTGAGCGTCTGCCTGCCTTTGGCTCAGGGCTTGATCCCAGAGTTCTGGGATCGAGTCTCACATCGGGCTTCCTGCATGGGGCCTGCTTCTCCCTCTACCTGTGTCTCTGCCTCTCTGTCTGTGACTGTCATGAATAAATAAATAAAATCTTTAAAAAAAGTTCATAGCAGCTTAAAATAGCCAAAAACTAGGGGGAGAAAAGTATATCAACAGTAAGAAGAATATATGGATTCTGTTCATTCAATGCACTAACACAGGGAAGGAAAGAACAAAGTAGGGTTAACATGTAAAAAAATCCGAATGTCCATGAACTGATGAAGGAAAGAACTAAATGTAGCATCTTCATATAACGGAATATTGCCTGCTACAACATGGATGAGCCTTAAAAATATGCTAAATGAAAGTAGCCCGTCACAAAAGAGCACATATTGTATAACTTCATGTATATGAAACATCCAGAACAGGCAAATCTATAGAGATGGAAAACAGATTAGTGGTTGCCAAAGGCTGGGGAAAGGAAGAAATGAGAAGTTACTGCTAATGGCTAGGAGGGTTGGGTTTTTCAGAGTACTTTTTTGTTTCTTTGTTTTTTTGAGGCAATGAAAATGTTCCGAAATTGGATTGTGGTGATGGTTGCACACTCTGTGACTATGCTAAAAGCCTACTGAATTGCATACTTCAAAGAGCTGGGGTTTTTTGGTGGGTTTTCCTGTTGTCGTTTTGTTTGTTTGTTTGTTTGTTTGTTTGTTTTGATTTGATTTTAGACAGAAAGAGAGAGTGTGAGCAGGGGAGGAGCAGAGGGAGAAGGAGAGAAGCTCCTGCAGACTCTGTACTGAGGGCAGAGCCCAACACAGGGCTTGATCCCCAGACCCTGAGGTCATGACCTGAGCTGAAACCAAGAGTCAGATGCTTAACAGACTGAGCCACCCAGGTGCCCCCTGAATTTTATACTTTATGTATTTATGTGTGTATGTATTTATTTTTACATAAGCTCCATGCCTGATGTGGAATTTGAACTCACAACACTGAGATCAAGAGTCACAGCTTCTACCAGCTGACCCAGCCAGGCTCCTTCTCCCCACTCTATAAAAAAAAAAAAAGACTACATTTATTTGTTCATGAGAGACACAGAGAGAGGCAGAGACACAGGCAAAGGGAGAAGCAGGCTCCCTACAGGGAACCTGATGTGGGACTTGATCCCAGGACCCCGGGATCATGCCCTGAATCGAAGGCAGACGCTCAACCACTAAGCCACCCAGGTGCCCCGATATGTGACATATCTCAATCATGCTGTTGTTTTGTTGTTTTTAATGAATGAATCTCACAGACATACTGTTGAGTAAGAGTTTAGATAAGAAAATAAAAGCTAGGGGATCCCTGGGTGGCTCCGCGATCATGGAGTCCTGGAATCGAGTCCCTCATCAGGCTCCCTGCATGGAGCCTGCTGCCTGTGTCTCTGCCTCTCTCTCTCTCTGTGTCTCTCATGAATAAATAAATAAATAAATAAATAAATAAATAAATAAATAAAATATTTTAAAAATAAAATAAAATAATAAAAGCTACCGTGTGAGTCCATTTATGTGAAGTTCTAAAATAGGCAAAATCAATCTCTAGTGACAGAAACCAGAATGGAGGTTCCCGCTGCAGAGTTTGTGAATGGAAGGGGCCCACAGAGCCTTATGGAGTATCGGAATGTTCTATATCTTGATGTGGTTGGTGATTACTTTGGGTTTACACCTGTAAAATTTATTGATTTGTACACTTAAGAGTTGTGTGCTAGGCTTACTATAAATTATATTTCAATAAAAAGGAAAACAATAAAATAAAATTGGAGCAAAATCTAAATAATCGGTAAAGATGGATACAGTATGAGAGTCCTTTGTACTACTCTTGTGATTTTCTATATTTCATTTTTTTAAAGAGTTTATTTATTTATTCATGAGAGAGAAAGAGGCAGAGACACAGGCAGAAGGAGAAGCAGGCTCCATGCAGGGAGCCCGACGTGGGACTCGATCCCGGGTCTCCAGGATCACACCCTGGGCCAAAGGCAGCGCTAAACTGCTGAGCCACCAGGGGCTGTCCTTATCTTTTTTTTTTTTTTTAAGACAGAAAACAGACTCCCTCCCTGAACAGGGAGCCTAATATGGGCGCTTGAACTCACAATCCTGAGATGAAGACCTGAGCTGAGATCAAGAGTCAGACACTTAATTGACTGAGCCACCCAGGTGCCCCTCTGTAAGTTTTTTAATTACATAAAATTAAAAGTTACAAATAACGTAAAGAATTACAATTTGAATTATACTCTATATATGGTTTTGTATTCCTGCTAATTATTTTTCTCCTCAACATCTTGGCAGCTCACCCACCTACAAGCATACTTTGGATTCCTCTGTCTTAAAAGCAAACCAGAAAATGGACTGTTACCTAAAATATACAAAGAATTCTTAAAACTCAATAATAAGAGGATGACATGATTAAAAAATGGGCCAAAGAACTTAACAGACACCTCACCAAAGTAGAAACACAGATGGCAAAAAAACATATGAAAAGTGCCATCATGTCATCAGGGCAATGCCAATTAAAATGAATTCTTACTACATACCTACTAGAATGGCCAAATTCTAGAATACTCAAAATACCAAATGCTGGCAAAGATGTGGAACAATAGGAACCCTCATTGATTGCTGGAAGGAATGCAAAGCTGCTTTGGAACGCAGTTTTTGGCAATTTCTTACACAACTAAACACACTCTTGGGGAGCCTGGAGGCTCTGTTAAGCATCTGCCTTCAGCTCAGGTCATGGTCCCAGCGTCGAATCAAGCCCCGCATTGGCCTCCCTGCTCAGTAGGGAATCTGTATCTCCCTCTCCCTCTCTTGCATGCTCTCTCTCTCTCTCAAATAAATAAATAAATAAATAAATAAATAAATAAATAAATATTAAAACAACAACAACAATAAAAAACTAAGCATACTCTTACCATAAGATCCAGTAGAGAAAAAGATGTTTACCGCAGCCTTATTCGTAATTGCCAAAACCTGAAAAAAAACCAAGATGTAGGTGAATGGACAATGGTACACCCAGACAATGGAATATTACTCATCACTAAAAAGAAATAAGCTATTGAGTCATGAACAGACATGGAGGAAACTTAAATGCATATCACTAATTGAAAGAAGCCAGTCTGAAAAGGCTACATTCTGTGGGATTCCAACTATATGACATTCTGAAAAAGACAAAACTGTCAAGATAATAAACAGATCCATGTTTGCCAGGGGCTGGGGGAGGGAGGGATGAATACACAGCCCAGACAATTCACAGGGCAGTGAAATACTGTCTGGTGCTCCAGTGGTGGATACATTCCATGTTCCCCCTCCCTCTCAACACCGATTTCTCCAGAGCGTGAGTGGTCTGCATCAGGCCCTCAGATCTCTCACCTGCTCTCACTCACCTTCAGCCCCTCCTCTCTCTAAACTCCTCAGAGATCACGAAAGCTGCATGTCTCACCCAGGTCTCACCTTCCTAGACAGCATTTGAAACTAATCAACATCCCCTCCCACCAACAGAGACTTTCTGGAAACTTCCCAGAGGGACCCATCACCTTCCTTGTTCTTCCTTCCACAAGGGCTGGCGCCTCTACCCCACAGCCAGGGTGGACACTCAGCTTGAAGGCACAAGGTTTGGGCTGGGTCTGTTTATTAAAGAAGGTGTTTCATCCAGCTAGCTGGTACCTGTGTAATTCCTGTTATTCAGTGGAGTTTTTTTGCGTTTTTTTAAGAATTATTTATTTACTTAATTAATTCCTACACCCAACATGGGGCTTGAACTCATGACCCTGAGATCAAGACCTGAGCTGAGATCAAGAGTCAGATGCTTAACCGATAGAACCCCCCAGGTGCCCTTTGATCAGTGGTTTCAATAACGGCTCCACCAGAGGCTCACATTTATTCTTTTACCATGTTCCGGGCACTCTGCTAAATGCTTTATTTAAGGCTTAGCTCAGTTAATCCTCACAATCACTGTGAGGGTAGATACAAACATCATCCCCATTTTACAGATAAGGAAGCGGAGGCTCAGGCCAGTTGGTTGGCTTGGGAAATTCAGGCACCTACTAAGCGGTAGAGGTGGGGAGTAGCCCCCGGTCTGTGGAACATCAGCTCTCCTCCTCCCCCCCCTCCATCTGTGCCCTCTGTCCTGGGGCTCCTAACCAACCCCCCTACTTTCACATATCATCTCTGATGGGAACAACTTCCACATCCATACCTCCAACCCCAGCCTTATCCTGACATTGGGTCTATTTTTTTATTTGTTTTTATTGGGGCACCTGGGTGGCTCAGTGGTTGAGCATCTGCCTTTGGCTCAGGTCATGATCCTGGGGTCCTGAGATCGAGTCCCACATCGGGCTCCCTGCATGGAGCCTGCTTCTCCCTCTGCCTGTGTCTCTGTCTCTGCCTCTCTCTGTGTGTCTCTCATGAAAATAAGTAAAATCTTAAAAAAAAAAAAAAAAAAAAGGCAGTAGAAATAGCTCTTCCTTTTTTTTTTTTTTTTTTTTAGATCTTCCATTTTGAATTCTTTGGGGTATGTACTCGGAAATAGAATTGCTTGATCACATGGTCACTCTACTTTTTTGGGGGGGGCTGTATTCACCACAGTGTTTTCCACAGTGGCTGTACCACTTTACCTTCCCAGCGGTGCACAAGGACTTCAGGCTCTCCACATCCTCCCAACAATTGCTATTTCCTGGTATCTTTTTCCATAATGAAAAGATGTATTTTCAACAAAGGAGATATGTACAACAGGAAAATAGTTGAGATTTTTCTGGGGCTTTTTTTTTTTTCTGGGGCTTTTTTGACTGTAGCCATCCTAATCGATGTGAAGTGGTACCTCATCGTTTGGATTGGCATCTCCCTAAAGATGTGTGATGTTGAGCATCATTTCATGGACTTATTGGCCATTTGTATGTCTTGTTTGGAGAAACATCTACTCACATCCTTAGCTCATTTTGGTGTTAACAGTTGTCTACAAGTTCTAGATATTAATCCTATACCAGATACATGATTTGGGACACCTAGGTGGCTCAGTGGCTGGAGCATCTGCCTTCAGCTCAGGTCATGATCCCTGAGATCCTGGGATCCAGCCCCATGTTGGGCTCCCTCTCTCTCTGCCTGCCACTCTCTCTGCTTGTGTTCTCTTTCTCTCTCTCTCTCAAGTGAGAGAGAGAGAGAGAGTATAAGCGAGGTGAGGGACAGAGGGAGAAGCAGACTCCCCACTGAGCAAGGAGCCTGATGCAAGGCTCAATCTCAGGACTCTGGGATCATGACCTGAGCCGAAGGCAGATGCTTCACCAACTAAGCCACCCAGGTGCCCCATAAGTAAAATACTTTATAAAAAAATTGTAAGATTTGTAAGTATTTTCTCTCAGGCTGTGGGTTGCCTTTTTACTCTATTGATAGTAGATTCTGATGCACAAAGATTTTTGACTTTCATCAAGTTTAATTTGTCTATTTATTTTAAAGATTTTATTTATTTATTCATGAGAGACACAGAGAGGGAGAGGCAGCAACACAGGCAGAGGGAGAAGCAGGCTCCCTGCAAGGAGCCCAACCTGGGACTCGATCCAAGGACCCCGGGATCATCCCTGGGCTGAAGGCAGGCGCTCAGCTGCTGAGCCGCTGAGCCACTGAGCCACCCAGGGATCCCCTAATTTGCCTACGTTTTTGTTGCATGTGTTTTTCAATCTTTTTATCTTAACCAACATTATTTTTTAATACTAGAACAATACATCCTAGACAGACAAAATACCTTGGGATGGATATATAAGAAGTGAGTGACACGAGGGGTTTTCTTTGAATTGGGTGGCTAGGAAATTGGGGTGGAAGATTTTTCATTGAAAAACCCTTTTATGGGATCCCTGGGTGGCGCAGCGGTTTGGCGCCTGCCTTTGGCCCGGGGCTGATCCTGGAGACCCGGGATCGAATCCCACATCGGGCTCCTGGTGCATGGAGCCTGCTTCTCCCTCTGCCTGTGTCTCTGCCTCTCTGTCTCTCTCTGTGTGACTATCATGAATATATAAATAAAATCTTTAAAAAAAAAAAAAAAAGAAAAACCCTTTTATATCTCTTACGTTTAGACTCATTTAAATGTATTATCTATTTATAAATCAAATTTAAATATAAAAACAGGGCATGAGCCTGAGTGTCTCAATGGTTGAGCCGCTGCCTTCAGCTCAGATTGTGATCCCGGGGTCCTGGGATCCAGTTCCACATCGGGCTCCCTGCAGGGAGCCTGCTTCTCCCTCTGCTTGTGTCTCTCATGAATAAATAAATAAAATATTTTTAAAAATTAGAAAACATGCTACACATTAACATCTACATATAAAATAAAACAAACTCATTTTTTAAGTTACAAAATATTTTTAAAAACACAGAAAAATTTCTAGATCACCTATAGTTCTCTTACCCAGGTGCTTCCCTCTTGTTCAGTGTCTAATGATGAACTCCCACCATCCTGGTTCTTGCCAAACCTGTCTGTGCGCCTGGCTTCCAGCTCTGCTCACATTTCCAGCCTCTCCATGCCAACCAGGCCCAAACCCAGAGGCCTCCCCTGTCCTCCCTCTTCCCTAGAAGCCTGCAGGCATCCCTAGACCATCTTTCCCAGGCTTCCTTTCCTTCTCCCTGGACTCTCACTGCCTTCTGTCACTTGCCCTTCCTTCCTCCCCTCTAGACAATGACCTTACCATCATCTGTCTCCTCCCTCTCCCCCTCCCCCATATTTTCCACATCCTGACTTGATTGTTGTGAAACACAGCTATAAGCATCAGCTCAGCCCAGCCTTACTGAGCTCTTGTGTGCGGGCACAGTGGACACAGAAGCACTTGGCACAGAGATTGGCTTATTACATCCTCATCTCAGTCCTTTGATGTGGGTACTATTTTTCTCTCCCATTTCCCAGATGAGAAAACTGAGGCACAGAGGAGTCAAATAATTTGCTTAAGACTACACTGGATCTCTCAGATGCTAATAACATTGTAATTACTATTTGTTCATTACTCTCAACAACCCAATTTTTTTTTTCCTCCTCATTTTACAGAGGAGAAAACCAGAGCACAGAATGTTAAGGAACTTGATCAAAGTATTTGGGCCAATAGGTGGCAAGGCTGGGGTTTGAACTCAGATGTTCTGGCTGCACGAAAATCCCAAACCTCTCACCTGGCTGACTGCCCTGGCCCTCAAAGACCCAAGAAGGCATCCTGCTGCTTCTCCAGCCTTCAAGAACCTTCCTAGTGCTTTCTGTGTGACGCCCAAACCGCTAGCCTGGTGGCCTGGGCCCCGTGTGTCCTCCCACCTCCCGGTGAGCCCTGTCTCTCCCTGGTCCTCTGCAGGGTCCTCTACCCCGAGCCGCGGCCGTTCCCTGCACTCTGAACCAGCCGCTGCCACGCTGCTGTTCTCATTTCTTTTCTGCCAACTCTGGCCCCGGGGCCCCCTCCCACCTTCAGGACCCCAGGTCCCTAGGGGGAGGTGACTTCTCCCTCCACAAACCTACCGCATGTTTGCATCTCTCTGAGGGCGCCTCTTCCTTTCTGTCCCGTGTCTGTCTTGTGCCATCTGGATCAGAATCCATGGTCTGGGGCCCCTGGGTGGCTCAGTCTGCCTTGGGCTCAGGGCGTGATCCCGGGATTCTGGGATCGAGTCCCACATCAGGCTCCCTGCGAGGAGCCTGCTTCTCCCTCTGCCTGTGTCTCTGCCTCTCTCTCTCTCTCTCTCTCTCTCTGTGTCTCTCATGAATGAATAAATAAAATCCTAAAAAGAAAAAAAAAAGAAAGAAAGAAAGAAAGAAAGAAAGAAAGAAAGAAAGAAAGAAAGAAAGAAAGAAAGAAAAAGAATCCAGGCTCTGCCACTTACTGAACCTGTCTGTGCCTCAGTGTCCTCATTTGTAAAATGAAGATGATAGATGATAGTCATTGCTAAGCTGGGCTGTGTGTGAGAATAAAGAGGATCTGTGTCAAGCACCCACAGCACCATGCAGGGTGAGTGCCAGAGGGGTGCTATTATGATGATGATTGCCTGTTTTCCTAGCTTATCTCCACTAGGAGATATTCCCTGAGGGATTATTATTTGCCAGGCCCCATGGCAGGGGTGGCAGGGGTGGCAGGGGTGGGGGCTGACAACCCGAGATCAACAAGGGCTGACAGGATGGCCCAGTAGTTGTGGCCAAGCCACCACACTGTAGAGTGCCGGGGGGGGGTGGGGGGGGGAAGGGTGGCTTCTGGGGGACAGGGGAGGTGTTCAGCACAGGCAGAAAAAATGGGCACAAGGCCCAGTGGGGAGAAGACACAGACTGTGCGGGACCCTGAGCGGCCCAGTGTTGGGGTGAGAACAGCCAAGGGGCAGGGGGTGTCAGGAGTGGCAGGGGCCTGCTACAGAAAGCGGGGGTCTGGCACCAGACGCATGGCAGCAGCATCCTCACCTGGGAGCTTCTTAAATGCAGGGTCTCAGTACCCAGCCCAGACCCACTAGAACCCAAACTGCATGGTCAAAAGCCCCACCCCACCCCACCCACCCCCGCGGTGGTTCACATCGTGACCTGAGCGGAAGGCAGACACTTGCACTGAGCCACCCAGGTGCCCCCCCCCTACGATTTATATCTTCAGTCTAGGCTCCACCAGCCTAGGGGGCTCCAGGTCTTCACTCAAAGGTCTACACAACCCCCTTTCTCTTGAGTCTTTCTTTGAGTGTGATGAGTCCCTCAGGGGGCCCCTCAGACCCTCCCCATGGGGCAGATGGCCTCCCCCGAGCTCCCACCGCACCCTGGGCTTGCTTCGGCCATGGGTCCCTCATGCCCTCAGCTTGCCTGCCTCCGGACAAGGAGGCCAGGAGCTTCTGAAGGGCAGATCAGTGCTTTGTGCTTCTATCCCCAGGACCTGGTGTGGTTAAATGTTTGTGGAGTGAATGAACAAATAAATAAGCTAATAAGATTAAAATAAGAATATATGTGAAAGCAGCACACAAAAGCTGGGAAATACAATTATCCATTTGTGTATGGTATTTTCTCACAGATGGGTGCTGGAGAATAAATAACCACGCTTCTGGGTTTTGGGGTTCTTTGGGGTTTTTTGACAGCTTTATTGAGATATAACTCACATACCATACATTTTACTCAAAGTATACAGTTGGTTCAGTGGTTTTTTTCAGTACGTTCACAGGGTTATGCAACCATCACCACTGTTTAATTCCAGAACATTTTGATCACTCAGAAAAGAAAAAGAACCCATATCCATTAGCAGCCAGTCCCCATTTCCCCCCTACCTTCCCCCTCAGCCTTAGGCAACCATTCTATTGTCTGTCTGTCTATCTTTGCCTATTCTGCACATTTCACATGAATGGAATCATGCAGTCTGTGGTCTTTTGTGTCTGGCCTCTCTCACTTGCCATGAGTCTTCAAGGGTCATGCCTGCTGTAGTCCACATCAGGCCCTTATTCTTTCCTGTTGGTGAGTGACACCCCACACTCTGTCCCCCCCACCCCACTGTGTGTCCTTCACAAAGGTACACAGCATTTAGCTTGTGCAGCAACATTTTCATCCCATCTCATTGCCTCTTGATATGTTGGAGGAGGGCGGTACTCATCCCCATTTTGCAGATGAGTACAGTGAGGCTAGAGGGAGCACTTGTGACTTTGCCAGAGACCACAGTCTGTTCACCAGCAGTCATGACTCGAAGTCCTTCTGTGTGCCCTGCTCTCTCCCTCCACAATCCAGACTATAGCATGTGGCTCTTCTTCCCTCAATAACCCATTGTTCCTGGTGTCCACAGTGTCCTATGGCCACCAGGCCTTGGGCACACGGAAGTTGGGTGTGTGCTCAACAGTTTTAAGCCTTTATTTCATCTGGGTTTAGAAGCCAAAGGTCCACCCTCTCCCTAGCCTCAGAGCAAACAGGCCATTTCTCCATCCTGGGTGTGGATGGTGAGGACACAGCCAGAGGAGACGGTGCTCCAGAGGAGATGGTGTTCCAGGAGTCCTGGATCTCAGTCCACCCTGCCTGAGAGGGACCTGTCATACCTGCCCCAGTGTCACCCAGACCTCTCCATGGCCCCTTCCTTCTGCTTGCCACACCCCACCCTCCCCAGCCAGGAGGGCCTTAGCAGCACTTAGCACACTGGGATGTGATGTGTTTTACGTCTGCTCCCCCCAAACCTGGGAGCTCCAGACATGAAGAGTCCTCATCATTTCTGTAACACAGAAAGTGGCACTTAGTAGGAACCGGGCCAGTATTGGTGGGATGGATGGATGCATCTTCCCATGTTTCAATATCAGTGCCTACAAGGGGCACCTGGCTGGCTCAGTCAGCAGAGCATGAGACTCTTGATCTTGGGCACAGGAGTTTGAGCTCCATGTGGGGTGTAGAGATTACTTAAAAAAAAAAAAAGTAATAATAATAGTGCCTCCAATCTATTGCGTGCTTACCACAAGACATTTTATCCTGACAAGCAACCCTCTAATGTGGTATCTAATCTTTTCACAGAAAAGACAAAGTTGACAGGCCCGAGATCACAGACAGCAAGAGACAGACCTGGGATTTAAATCTAGACCTATTTAGGGAGCCTAGGGGTAAGCATCCAATTCTTGATATCGGCTCAGGTCACGATCTCAGGGTCCCCAAGTTGGGCTCAGCTCCGCACACAGCAGGGAGTCTGCTTAAGATTCTCACTCTCCCTCTTTATAAGTTTTTATTTACTTCTTTATTTTTAAGATTTTATTTATTTATTCATGAGAGACACAGAGAGAGAGGCAGAGACATAGGCAGAGGGAAAAGCAGGCTCCCTGTGGGGATCCCGATGTGGGACTCGATCCCAGGACCCCGGGATCATGACCTGAGCTGAAGGCAGACACTCAACCACTGAGCCACCCAGGTGCCCAAATAAATAAATCTTTAAAAACAAACAAACAAACAAACAAACAAACAAACCTAGGCCTATTTATCTCTCATCTATTTTTCACCACCAGCAGGTCCCCTCAAAGGGCAAGTGGGAATTTAGAATCAGGTTTTGGGAGTGGACGGTTTATTTTGTTTATTTAGAGATTTATGTATTTATTTGAAAGAGAGAAAGAGTGAGCACTGGAACATGGGGGAGGGGAGAGCAGTGCAGAAGCAGAGGGAGTAGGAGAGAAGCAGATGCCTTGCTGAGTTGGAGTCTGAGATGGGGCTGGATCCCAGGGCCCAGGCACCCCGGGAATGGATGATTTTTTTTTTTTTTTTTAAAGGAAGACAAGGTTACCCAAAGCTTCTGAAATTTTACTCACCTGTGATCTCTGCTACGAGATGGAGATTGTACTTCAGGTATCAAGAGAGAGACCAGCTCAGAGGGGTTAAGTGACTACCAAAACACACAGCTCAGGGGGAGGACTGGAGCTCAAGGCCAGACTGCCTGTTTCCAGGAGCAGGCTCGCTTCAGTACACCACAGTCACTGAACATTTATTCCACTTGGTGTTGCTCATATGGAAGTCTCAGTTTCCACTGAGCAGCTTTAAAAGTAGGTGAATAAATTCAAAGCATGGAGAAATCAGCAGAACCCTCGTACATTGCTGGTGGGATTGTGAGAAGGTACAGCCACTTTGCAAAACAGAGTGGCCTAGCTCCTGATTCTACTAAACAGTTACCATCTGATCTAGAAATTCCACTTCTAGGATTCTACCTAGAAGAAATGGAAACGTATGTCCATACAATCACTTGTCACAGCAGCATTATTCATAATAGCCCCCCCCAAAAAGGGAAACTCAAATGTCCATGAACTGATGAATGGATAAGCAAAATGTGGCCTATCCATACAATGGGAAGTTATTTGACAGTAAAAAGGAATGAAATTCGGACACATGTTACAACATGAAGGAACCCTTCCTTCCTTTATGTGAAGGACGCTAGTCACAGAGGACCACGTATTGTATAATCCAATTTATATGAAATGTCCAGAATAGGCAAATCTACAGAGTCAGAAAATAGATGAGTGGTTGCCAGGGGCTGAGCGGAGGAGGGAACAGGGAGTGACTGCTAATGGGTATGGGGTTTCTTTTGGGGATGACGAAAATGTCCTGGAATTTGATAGTGGTGATGGTTGCACAGCTCTGCGACTATACTAAAAACCACGGAACTGTACACTTTAAAAGGGTGAATTTTATGGTATGTGAATTATATCTCAATAAAGCTGTTATAAAAAGAATACAAATAAATAAAAATGAAGTGACCTTTGCCTTTCCCAGGTATCTGAAGGTGAGAACCGCCAGCCGGTGTGCTCACCCCACGCCCATGCTGTGACGGGGCATGGCCTCCTCTGAGCACCCAGCCTGTACCCCCTGAAGCTAACTTTGGCATGTTTGACTTGTGGGAGTGTCCCTCAGCCTCTCTTCCCTGCAAGGGTGCATTTGACATTTGGCCTCATTTTACTTCTGTGCGGCAAAGGACTTTATGGTCCTAATGCATCCCTTGCTGGGAGATCAGGCCACGTGGTGCCACTTCCATCCCAACATGGGGAAGGCATCTTGGCAGCCCAGCCCAGCTGGGTGGCGATGGAATCAGGCTGACATCACAGGATTTCAGCCATTTGGGGTAAATGCAGCTTGGACACCCCATGCTAAGTCGGCCAGAACAGAAAGACAAGCATGTGGGATCTGACACCCAGACATCTGAGTTTGAATCTCTGCCCTACCATCTACTAGCTGGGTGGTCCTGAGCATCCTCTTAACTGCCTGGGGCCTCCAAATGTTGCTCCTTTGAAAAACCAAAGGGGATGCTTTCAACTTCACAGTTGAAAACACTGAAGGGTTCCTGGCTATCTACATTTTGGGTTGTCTATTGAGCCCAGTGGCCTTAGCGTCCCGGGGGAGCTGGTTAGAAAGGCAGACTCTCGGGGCCCCGGGCTTCACCCCTGAAATCAGAATCTACACCTTAACATCAGGCCCAGGGGATTCATATGAAGGTAAAATCTGAGAAGCACTCGTGAGAATTCAATGAGACAAGGCAGGTGAAAACCTGGCACAAACTGGGTGCCACACACATGGATGTTAGTGTTTTATTGTTATTTAGGAAGAGGGCTGGCCTGAGCTCCCAACTGTCACTTCCTCGCTGTATGATTTTTTTTTAAGATTTTATTTATTTATTCATGAGAGACACAGAGAGAGAGAGGCAGAGACACAGGCAGAGGGAGAAGCAGGCTCCATGTGGTTTGCCCGATGTGGGACTCGATCCCAGGACCCCGGGATCACACCCTGAGCTGAAGGCAGACGCTCAACCGCTGAGCCACCCACTCATCCCCTGGCCGTGGGATCTTAAGCCAGGCACTTGACCACTCTGGGGCCTTGGTGTTTCCCTGTTTCCCTGCCCCTTCTCACCAGAGTGGTTTGGTGGAGTTCATCTGATATAACTTGTGGGAAAGTGCTTTAAAAATGCGAGGGCTGTATGTGTACACAGTTATCTTGGCCCATGTGGAGAGAGTGACTCGCAAGATTCTGGAGATAAGAGATTTGAAGCACTAGCCAGAGGGGCAAAGACCCGGGAAAGCAGACAAGAGCTCTGGCCCTCTAGAAACCCCTCCACCTTGAAGTCATTGGATCAAAGGAAACGGGGACAAAACCACAAAATGCTGTCAAGCAAGATAGGGAGGTAGGGCAAGATAGGGAGGTAGCGGCAAGGTAAGGTGCAGGCTCCCAGCTGGGGCCTCCTTGCAAATGGGGCACAGGTATGAAGCCTCAGGTAGTGTGGGTGGCAGAGGACAGAGGTAGCCCCTCCCGTAGATGCCAATGTCTGATTTAGCTGGTCTCCAGGGGGCTGGAGATTCCTCCCCTGCTTACATACAGCCCCTCTCTCAGGGGGGCTAGCACACAGGATGTGCCAGGATGTGTTTTCTGAGAACCCTGCACATACTCGCTCCCGAAATCCTCACAACAGGTAAGATCTCTGTCAATGCCCCACAGTACAAATGAGGCCATGGAAGCACAAAGAGGTTAAGTGACTTGCCCGACACCACAGAACTAATAAGGGGCCAAGCCAGGCTTTTTTTTTCTTTTTTTTTCTTTTTTTCAAGTCCAGGCCATCTGGCTCCAGAGCCCCTTTCGGAGCAATGCTTCAACTGCATTGCAAAATAAGAGACTACTTTTTAGAGCAGTTTTAGATTCACAGAAAAATTGGAGATTTCCCATATAATCCTTCCCACGTGCACAGTTTCCTCCTGCCAGAGTGGTTGTGATGTTATTTATAAAAATGCACATATTTGGTCATTCAGGTAACAAAATATATTTCTCATATTTGCTCTTGGTCAGGTTCCAGTCTCATAGCTCCTAAAACCCTTGGAATCTCCTAAGTGTTGACAGCCACAAAAGTGTCTTTTGTTATGTTAATGGTGACTTTTGGAAAGCACCCGAGGGTGGGCCTGGGAGGGGAGGGATGCTGGAGGCTGAATGGGGAAGCTAATGGCTGATGACCTAATCAGCTGTGCCTTTGTAATGAGGCCTCCATAAAAACCCAAGAGGATGGGTTTCAAAGAACTCCTGGTTGGTGAACATAGTGATTCCGAGAGTGATATGGAAGCTCCGTACCCTTCAGTAGGCACACCTCGCACCCCCTATGCGTCTCTTCACTCTGGCTGTTCTCCAGTTATATAGCTTTTTATAAGAAACCGGTGATCTAGTGAATAAACAGGTTTCCTGAGGTCTACGAGCAGCTTTAGCAAATTAATGGAATCCAGGACGGGGAGGGGGTATCTCTCGAACCTCTGATCTAGATCCCATGGGTCAGAAGCACAGGTGACAACCTGAACTTGTGGTTGGCATCTGAAGCGGGGGTGGAGGAGAGGGATAGTCTTGTAGGATTGAGCCCTTCACCTGTGGAATCCAACCTTGTCTCCAGGTAGAATTGAGTTGAATTATAGGGCACTCAGCTGGTGTCTGGAGCTTTGCTTGTTGATGTGTGGGGAACCCCCCCCCCCACCCGCCAAATACACACACACACATACTGACCTGATGACCAGAACCCTTTTTTTTTCTTTTAAGATTTTATTTATTTATTCATGACAGAGAGAGAGAGAGAGGCAGAGACACAAGCAGAGGGAGAAGCAAGCTCCATGCAGGGAGCCCCACGTGGGACTTGATCCCAGGACCTGAGTCGAAGGCAGACGCTCAACCGCTGAGCCACCTAGGTGTCTCAGACCAGAACCCTTGTAACACGGAATGAACCTACACTGACACATCATGGTCACCCAGAGTCCATGGTTTACATTAGCGCTCACTCTTGGGGCTGCACATTCTGGGGGTTTGGACAAACGTATAATAACCTGATTCCATCATTATAGTATCATACAGAATCTTCCCATTTCCTTAAAAATCCTGTGTGCTCTATTCAGCCCTTCCTCTTCCGTCCCCACCCCTGCAACCACTGATGTTTTTTTAGTCTTCATAGTTTTGTCTTTTCTAGTTGTCACATAGTTGGAATCATACAGTATGTATGTAGCCTCTTCAGATCAGCTTCTTTCACTTAGTAAAATGCACCGAAAGTTTCTCCATGTCTTTTCATGGCTTGGTAACACTTTTTTTTTTTTTGGTGCTAAATAATAGTCAATTATCTGGATATACCACCGTGTATCTGTTCACCTGCTAAAAGACATCTTGGCTGCTTCCAGCTTTTGGCAATTATGGATAAAGCTGCTGTGAACATCTATGTGCAGAATTTTGTTTGGACAAGGGTTTTCACTTTTACCGTGTTTTAGCCTGGAGATGGAGATGGTTGGTTGGAGGCTGGCCTGAGGTCCATGTAGCCCAGAGATCAGGACTAGATGTGGTCTTCTAGAACCAGAAGAAGAAAAAGAAAGAGGAGACGATGAAAGAGGAGGAGGAGGAGGAGAACTATTAAAACTGTAGTCCTACTTATCAGTCCAGTAAGGAGGTCTGAGGAATCAGGGTCACTGAGCAATTTCAGGTCTGCTGCCTAATTGGTTATGTTCCCGTAACAGCCCTCATTGCAGAGCAGTACGTGCTGGATACTGCAGCAGGTGCTTTACCATGGCCATGTCCAAAACAGCGTTCTTAGAGTTTTTGTTTCTTTACCCTCAAACCACCATATTTTATAGTACAAATATACTCATAAAAATGAAACAGGTTTCCCCAAAAATACTGTAATATCTTCTAATCTATTTCATTGTTTAAAATGCTGGTCATGACATTGACTTCATGGCACATTAATGGAATTTTATTGACAGTGTAGCTTTTGGCATGTGATTGAACCTCCATAAGCCACCAGACATACCTCAAAATGTTGTCCTGAGTAGTAAGTGAGATAAGGTATGTGAAAAGTTTAACACAGGATTCTTTAACACAGATGAGGGCCCAATCCAGGGTTGAACCCCAAGCCGGTTCTCCTTCCCACAATTCCATGCTGCCTCTCTAGAAGAGCCAAACTCACTGGGTATGGCTTCCAAAGGTTGTGCTACTGATTAGAGCTGTCATTTGGATAGAGACCAGGTTCACCACTTCTGGCAAATATAAGAAGCTGTCCTCACGCTCTCCTGGACCAGTGACCATCTTCTCTCCCCTCTCCACTGTCCGATTTATCTTATTTATTTACTTTCTATTATTTGTAAGTAATCTCTACACCCAACATGGGGCTCAAATCTACAACCTCAAAATCAAGAGTCCCACGCTCCACGGACTGAGTCACCCAGGCACTCCTCCATTGTCCAATTTAATTCAACATCCATTTGCTGGGCAGACTGGATGCATAGCTATTCCTCCTTCCTCTTCCTCAGTCTGAAACTCCAGCTACTGCACGGTGCCCTCCTTACTTTTTCAGATTGCTCCTAAAATGTCACCTCCACACAACCATCCCTAAACCACTAATCCAAATGAGGATCGGTATCCTGTCTACAGTAGCCCCTGTTTCCTGTTTTAGTTTTTTTCCAAGCGTTGTCACCACCTACCCAATGATAGAGTGTGTTGGTTTATCCATTAAACTCTTCGTCTTCACTAAAACATAAGTCAGGAGAGCAGGAATTCAGAGAGTTGGTTCCCCGGTCTATCCCCAATACCTAGACTAGCTGCTGGTGCAGAGCAGGGGCTCAATAAATGTTTGTTGAATCAATAAATGACACTGAGCCAAAGCCTGGGTGGTAGGATGATGAAACAAGGGGGACCGTGGGGGGCTGTGTGGGTGGACATTTTGACAATTGTGCTTGGACAAGTACAAACCAAGTGCCTGGAAGCACAGAGGAGGCAGAGATCAGCTCAGGATAAGGGAGGGGATGGAGTGATCCCAGAGGCTGGGTAGATCTTCAAAGATGGAGGTGTAAGGAGAGTGTCTGTGTGAAGGCAAAGTGGGGACAGAAAGGTGGGTTGGGCACAGAGACCAATCTATGGGGCTATAGCTTTGGCTTTTCAGAGTTGATGGGCAGGTGGGAAGAGGCTAGAGCAGTTGCAGAGGGCTTTGAATGCCAGGCTAAGAAGTTTGGCATTCCCAAGTCTCTTACAGTGTCCTAAGAAGATCTCTCCAGGGATCCCTGGGTGGCGCAGCGGTTTGGCGCCTGCCTTTGGCCCAGGGCGCGATCCTGGAGACCCGGGATCGAATCCCACGTCGGGCTTCCGGTGCATGGAGCCTGCTTCTCCCTCTGCCTGTGTCTCTGCCTCTCTCTCTCTCTCTCTCTCACTGTGTGCCTATCATAAATAAATAAAAAATTTAAAAAAAAAAAAAAAAAAGAAGATCTCTCCAGGGGCAGCTGGGTGGCTCAGTCAGTTAAGCATGCCACTCTTGATCTCAGGATTGTGAGATCAAGCCCAGGCTGAGTGTGGAGCCTACTTTTAAAGGGGGGGAGGGGCACCTGAGTGGTTTGGTGGTTGAGCGTCTCTGTCTGCCTTGGGCTCAGGTCGTGACGGGGGTGGGGAGGTGGGGGGGGAGGTTGTGGGATTGTCCTGCATAGGGTTTCCCCACAGGGAGTCTGCTTCTCCCTCTGCCTGTGTCTCTGCCTCTCTCTCTTTGTGTGTCTCTCATGAGTAAATAAATAAAATCTTTAAAAGAAAAAAAAGATCGATCCATTTATCTGTATCTACACCTGTATATCTATGTCTGCACACACGTGGAACACATTTATATATGTACACCCTATGAGAACCTACTAAAACATAAAATTTAAATACATATGTACAATTTTAAGTTAAATATACAATTTAAAATAATACATATTTTTCATTTTATTTTAAAAATAATTTTGATCTTGGGACACCTGAGTGGCTCAGCAGTTGAGCGTCTGCCTTTGGCTCAGGGCATAATCCCGGAGTACTGGGATCGAGTCCCACATCGGGCTTCCTGCATGGAGCCTGCTTCTCCCTCTGCTTGTGTCTCTGTGTCTCTCGTGAATAAATAAATAAAATCTTAAATAATAATAATAATAATAATAATTATTATTATTATTATTATTATTTTGGTCTTCTTTTAGTTATTTTTTTAGGTAGTCTCTACCCCCAGTGTGAGGCTCGAACTACAACCAGGAGATCAAGACTCCCGTGGTCTACCGACTCAGTCAGCGGGCGTCCCCCCAAAAGAATATATGCACATATTTTTAAAATTATGTTTAAAATAAATAAATAAATAAAAATAAAATTATGTTTTAATAAACTCCCACGGTCCACAGTTGGGGCTTAAAGGCTTCAGGTTGGAAACCTCCCTCCCGCCCCCGCCCTTCCCCGCCTCACCCCCCCCAGCACGTCCCCCAGAAGTAACCGACCTCGCTCTGCTTTGCGAAGGTCCCGCAGATGCACGTTTCCGGGAGGCCGCGCTTTGCGAAGCGGCTGCGTGGAGTGTAGGCGGTCCACGCCGCGGCCGCTGCGGGCGTCGGGCCCCGGGAGGCGGCCAGGTGGCCCTCCGGCCCCGCCCCGGTCCTGCGCTCCGCCCCTGCAGGTGTTGGTGGGGCCCGCCCACCGCGGCCGCAGGAGCCAATCGGGCACGTTATGCAAATCGCATCGAGTTCGGCTCCTCCAGGTCGGCGGTCCAGACCCAGCGCTGAGAAGGCTGGAAAATCGTGGCCGAAAGAGCTTGGAAACGGCGGGAGCTGGAGAATTGGGTGTGGGTGGGGGTGGGCCGCAGGGACGTAGAGGGCACTGACGTCGAGGCTTGAAGGACAGCCAGAGGTCGTTCCTCCCGGGCTCGGGGCTGCCCCGGCCCGCCCTGCGCGTCCTTCCCGCCAGGTGCTCACGGAGGCGCTGCTGCGAAATCACTCCCGGCGGACGCGGCCCCGTCGGAGGCAGGTCCAAGGCCTGGCTCCCCGGGGGGGGGGGGGGCCAGGCCCCAGGGAGCAGCGGAGCCCTGCAGCCCTCCTGCCTGTGCCGCTGGCTCGCCGCGTGCCTCTGGGCAACCCCGCCAGCTTGCGAGGGCCTCAGCCTCCCCACCTGGAAAATGGGAGTGATGACACCACGCTCCTAGCGACAACGACAGGATCAGTGGGCTAGTGGAGTGACACCGCGGGAGATTCTGATCTCCGCAAGCCAGGGGCGCCTGGGGGGCTCGGCGGTTGAGCAGGTGCCTTCCGCTCAGGTCGTGACCCCGGGGTCCTGGGATCAAGTCCCTGCATAGGGCTCCCCGCAGCGAGCCTGCTTCTCCCTCTGCCTGTGTCTCTGCCTCTCTGTGTGTCTCTTATGAATAAATAAATAAAATCTTAAAAAAAAAAAAAAAAAAAAGCCTGATCTCTGCAAACCATGGTGCTTGACCATTAGAAGAGTATCACTTGGACGTTAGACCAGATGACCCGTTCCTGGTTTTCCCAGATTATTTGTGGTGTGACCTTGGGCAGGTCACTTTACCTCTCTGACTCTAACTTTCTTTGACTCTAAAGTAAAAAAATTCCAAGGGCCATCATTAATGGCTTAATGAATTAAGGTTTAAAAGGCGCTTGGCACAGGGCCAAGCCACAGTTCCTAGAACCACATGTCTAATGTTGGCCCTGGCTCTGCCTTTTATTCTCTGTGTGACCTTGCACATGTTACTTTATCTGTCCAAAGGTCAGTTTCCTCTCCTGTGATATACCAAGTTTATAGGATCATTGTGGACAATGGGAGGATGGTGTGTGGAGAGTGCCCACTATATGCCCAACACACAACACATTTTGATAAACAGTACCTATTATTACTAGCAAGTTTTTCTTTCTTCGTTTTTAGAGAATGGGGAGGGGTAGAGGGAGACAGAGAAGAATAAGCAGGCTCTATGAACAGCATGGACTGACCCAGGGCTCCCTCTCACAATCCTGAGAGCATGACCTGAGCCAAAATCAAGAGTCAAATGCTTAACCACCTGAGCCACCCACATACTGTACCAGCAGATTTTCCTTTATTTTTTTTTTAATTTTTATTTATGATAGTCACACAGAGAGAGAGAGGCAGAGACATAGGCAGAGGGAGAAGCAGGCTCCATGGACCAGGAGCCCGACATGGGATTTGATCCCGGGTCTCCAGGATCGTGCCCTGGGCCTAAGGCAGGCGCCAAACCACTGCGCCACCCAGGGATCCCTTAATTTTTATTTATTTATGATAGTCACACAGAGAGAGAGAGAGAGGCAGAGACACAGGCAGAGGGAGAAGCAGGCTCCATGCACCAGGAGCCCGATGTGGGATTTGATCCCTGGGCCAAAGGCAGGACAGCTAAACCGCTGCACCACCCAGGGATCCCCGGGTTTTCCTTTAAATGTCCCTAGATTCTATTTCCAGAACCGAGGGCCTGGGAGATAAGGGTGAGAGAACAAGACTTGCTTCTCACTGTACATCCTCCTGTGTCATTTGACTTATATCACAGTAATGCATCATTTAAAAAAAAACATATAAAATTGAAACTAAAAAGGGAAATACAATTAATCGTGTAAATGTAATAAATAATGCAAATCAAAACAATGAATTAAAATTAAGTCTCTAGTAAAACTAGAGACTCCAGTGATGTCGTGGCACTTTGGGGAAAGAAGCTGGTGATTCTCTGGGCCCCGGTACTGAAGACGCCGTCCGGGGTCCCCTGGCCCCTTCCTACCCACCCCTCCATCTGCTTTTTTCTTCCCTACTCTGGCAGGATGAGGCGTGCAGGCCTGGGTGAAGGAGAACCTCCTGGCAACTATGGGAACTATGGCTATGCTAACAGTGGTTATAGTGTCTGTGAAGAGGAAATGAGAGACTCACTGAAAGTCTCAGAAGCAAAGTAACTGCTATAAAATCTCTTTCCATTGAAACAGGCCATGAGGTTAAACATCAAAATAAATTATTAGCTGAAATGGATTCACAGTTTGATTCTACAACTGGATTTCTAGGTAAAACTATGGGAAAACTGAAGATTTTATCTAGAGGGAGCCAAACAAAGCTGCTCTGCTAGATGATGCTGTTTTCATTGTCTTTTTCAGTCATTTATTGGATTATTAAACTGAGGTGATGCAAGTAAGTGTGAGTTTGGAATTTGTTCCAATTTAACTGCAGTACCACTTTGGTGAAAAAAAAAATCAGCATCAAAACAGTCCTAATTTTCAAATATTATGACTTTTTCCATTGAGGATTGCTGAATGTTACTTGTTTTGTAAATCCCCTTAGATAACACAGTGCTTAAAAAAAAAAAAAAGATAACACAGTGCTCCTTGAATACTGTTGCTTAATGGCCCATTTTTTGCCCCTATTTCCAGGGGTATTAAGGTGGCCTGAAGTCACTGTGGCCCTAATAACTCTTTTTCCTGTTGTTCGCTGTCAAATTAAATAGCCATACAAAACGCTTCTGTTAGCATAAATGTAGGTTTATGTTCCATGTGAAGAAGCTTAGTGGGAAAATAACAGAATCCCTGGAGAGCCTGGTGCTGAACTCTTGAGGTAGTGAACAAGTTTGTGATGGAATGGTATATGTATTTTCCTAATTGTCATCAACCCTGATACTGTACTCCCCTTTCCTCCTGTATTTGGTTAAAATTGTAGGCTGATTTCCTTTTACCTACAGCTTTCCTCTAAAATTCTATGACATGACTCCTCTTTCCCCTCTGCCCATGACCTCATCCTTCACTAAAGCTTGTTACTTTGGCACATTTCCTGTAGGGCCCAAAACAAATGTATACCAGTCCAGTTGTTGTTTTATATTAACTTTATACATACCATTGACTTGGCATATAATGATAGTCACACAGAGAGAGAGAGAGAGGCAGAGACTCTTTTATGATTTTAGCTACTTAGGTAGGCCATTTGCTTGTCATTTGTGACAGAATAATGTGAAGCCAAAGTCATTGCTCAGCTCTGAATGGAAATAAAATTAACTGCCTCTGCTGTATTATGTGTTCAAAATAGATATTGAAAGTACTCGGACATTGGACTTGGGGTTAAATTGCTTTAATCTATATGTTTATAGAAAGGAAAACAAAGATGGATAGAAAGAAATACTAAGATGTTCTTAAATACTCTGTATTGTTACCATTTGGAATTTGCCCATTAATGGGCTCTAAAAATAAAATTTTTAACGAAAAAAAATGTAAAACTAATTTTTAACCTCATGAGTAGAGGTCTTGTCTGAGATGAGAAGCCCAAATGTGAAGAATAACCTCATGTCCACAGATCCCAGAGTTTACCACGGAAAGGCAGAGTCATGATTATTTTCTAAGATCAGTGGGAAAATTTCCAAACCCCAGCCAGGGGTCACCTCTGAGAGGAGTGACCATGCCTTGGTGTAAACATCCCCAAAGCTACTCTGAGGTCATGTTCCAAGGAGGGAGATGACCTGCATTTCCCTGAGCATCACAGGTATGCAGGACTCAGGGTGAGTCATTCCTCCCACCGGGCTTGCCCTCCAACCCCAATAAGGATGGATACCTCATTAGGGAGTATTAGCGTTCCCCCAACCCCAGGGCCTTACATGGGTACCGACTAGCCATGAGATGTGCAGCCAATCCACACCCACACTTCTCCAACTGTCCTGGGATGCCTGGGCCTTGGACGGCCCTCCTTTTCTTCCTCCACTGGAGGCCACGGGTCTCAACTGACTACCACCACTCTGCCCCGAGGGCTCCCATTCAGCTGGAAAGAGGCAGGAAGGAAGAGCATCATGGCCCATGCTCACTCTCCCTCCTGTGTCCCCTGGCCCATCTGGACTGTGTGTGGCAGGGACCTTGAAGCTCAGGTTCTGTTTACAAATTACTCATCAAGGCGAGGGAGAGGACATAGACCTTCACCTGCCTCATCCGGGAAGGGACACAGGAAATTTTAACTTCCGGCCTATTGGCCGGAGCCAGTTGTGGGCTCTGCCCATGGGGAAGGGTATGGGCCAGCGCTGGGGAGGGTCTGGGAGATTTGGTAAGCGTCGCTGTGGCTGCCACAGTCCTTCTGCTCAACCTTTATTTGTTTATTTTTAAAAAAAGATTTTATGTATTTATTCATGAGAGACACAGAGAGAGGGGCAGAGACACAGGCAGAGGGAGAAGCAGCCTCCCTACGGGGAGCCCGATGTGGGATTCGATCCCAAGACCCCAGGATCACGCCCTGAGCCGAAGGCAGATGCCCTACCACTGGGCTACCCAGGCATCCCTCTGCTCAACCTTTAGAGCAACATTAATTAACTTTAGAACCAGAGGACACTACAGTGGGAGGGACCTCAGGAGTCATCTCACCCTGTGACTTCTAACACATCAGAAATCTTTGGGTTGTTGTCAAAAATGCAGAGTCCTTGGTCCTACCCCAGGACTCCTGAATCAGAACAATCTAACATGGCACCAGGGAAACTACATTTTTAAAAGCTTACCAGGTAACTCTAGCAGCAGCCAGATTTGTGACTCACTAATAGGAGCCTATTCTTCTTTTACAGATGAGGGAACAGGCTCAGAAAGGGACTGTGACTTTCTCAGGACTACACAGGGAGTGAATGCTGGAGCTTGGACCAGAGTATGGGCTTCCAGGCCAGGGCTTTTACCACCTGTCTCTATCTGCCGTGGCTTCTTTGTTTTGTTTTGTTTTTAAAGATTTTATTTTTTTATTCATGAGAGACACACAGAGAGAGGCAGAGAGACACAGGCAGAGGAAGAAGCAGGTTCCCCACCAAGCAGGAAGCCCAGTGGGGGACTCAATCCCAGGACCCTGGGATCATGACCTGAGCCAAAGGCAGACGCTCAACCACTGAGTCACCCAGGTGCCCCTGCTTCAGCTTCTAATAATAGTGCCTCAGTTCTCCTTTGGGGGTCACCAGTCACCTTTTCTCAGTTTCCCAGGTTCAAGTGGGGCTGACCCACTTCCCAAGTCTGAAGTGGGCCCATGACTCAGACCTGACCCATCAGAAGCTCAGGATATGTTGAGTTGGATTTGAGATCGAGCCTGGGAGGTGGGAGATAGCCCCAGGATGATGGCTGGAACTATGCAGAGAAAGTTCTCTTTGCACCGAGGTGCTAACTGGTTTGATGGGAGACTGGCTAGCCAGTGGGTGGCCGTCTGCTTCATGTAGGGAGAGCCCATCTGAAAATAAGCCCTAAATGGAGGAAGGCAGGGCTGAGGGACAGAGAGGGACCGACGGCGTCATCTTGTACCTGCACCCAGTTCTCCTGGACTTTTCCCTGTGTGAGCCAGTAAATTCCCTCTGGGTTCCCTGAGGTTGGCCTCTGCCCTGCAAAGGGCTGGGGGCCTGAGCACTGGGGTCCAATAGCACCACTGGTCAGGAGATGAGCATCTACTGAGGGTCATCTATGGAGCGTCAAGTGTGAGATGCTGATTGTGCCCCTCGTGAGCCCGGGACACTGGACCAACCCACAGGCAGAGCAAGTGGTGCCCAAGGCAGGGTTCTAGGTGGGCTGCGCTGACATCCGGGTCTCATTGGCTGCCCTCCCTGGCGGTTAAGCAGGGGAAGCATAACTATCTCTGAATGATGAAGAAAGCTAAGAGCAGAGAGATAAGGCCACTTGCCCAAGGTCACACAGGAAATGACAGAGCTGAGACTTAGCCCAGATGTTTCCATGATCAGCCAGAGTGCTCGGCACCCCCTTGGGCTGCTCCTCAGGGTTCTGCACTGCCTGGAGGTGGAACCCACATCTGCTGAGCACCTGCCGCAGCCCAGGCCCTCTGTGGTTTGCTCACGTTCCACACACAGGGTACCGAGGGTATGATGGGGATCACGACTCCGTGTGACAGTTGGTCAAATAAGGCAGAGGGCAGCTCACAAACTGCACTGAGGCCGTAGGGCCGGAGCATCAGGGTCAGATTCGGGGCCGGAGAGCCTGGCTCTGGAGCAGTTAGTTGGTGGCCAGAAGGTGACCTCACTCTGTGCTCCACCACAGCAAGCAGACAGGAGCTTCTCTACCCCATGAGAGTGGCTGGAAAGAAACCAGTATCTATGTGGGGTGTGCAGGATGCACAGGAGCCCCTTCTATTTTTTTTTAATATTTTATTTATTTATTCATGAGAGACACAGAGAGAGGCAGAGACACAGGCAGAGGGAGAAGCAGGCTCCTTGCAGGGAGCCCGAAGCAGGACGTCGACCCTGGGACTCCAGGACCATGCCCTGGGCTGAAGGCAGATGCTCAACTGCTGAGCCTCCCAGGCATTCCACAGCAGCCCCTTCCAGAACTGATCACATAGACTTCCCTGAAATGGGCCCCGGCCCAAGTCCCACTGCAGGGAGGCCTCACAGAATGGCCTGAGAAGCTGGTGGGGTTTCTGCTGAGGCAGGAAACGTGGTTAGGAGTGCTCTCCGAACTTCTGTATATACCTCACGGAACTGAAAGCAGGGTCTCAAAGAGATATTTGCACACCTCTGTCTCTAGCAGCCTTATCCACATTGGCCAAAAGGGGGAAGCACCCCAGAGCCCCTCGACAATGGAGGGATAAACAAGATGTGCTCTACTCGCACTGGAATCTCATCCAGCCTTGAAGACGAAGAAAATACTGACACAGGCTATCGCATGGATGAACCTGGAAGTTGTTCTACTCAGGGAAATGAGCCAGTCATGAAAGGATAAATACCTACCTTAATTTTTTTAAAAGGTTTTATTTATTTATTCATGAGAGACCCAGAGAGAGAGACACACACACAGGCAGAGGGAGAAGCAGGCTCCATGCAGGGAGCCCGATGTGGGACTCGATCCCAGGACCCCGGGATCAAGACCTGAGCTGAAGTCAGATGCTCAACCGCTGAGCCACCCAGGGGCCCCAAATACGTACCTTATGATTCTACTTCTGTGAAGTACCTAGAGGAGTCAGCTTCATAGAGACAGAGAATAAAATGCCACATGGGGCACCTCATGGGCTCATGGTTAAGCGTCTGACACCCCATCTCAGCTCAGATCTTGATCTCAGGGTCCTGGGATGGAGTCCCACGTCCAGCTTCCATGCCCAGGGTCTGCCTCTCCTTCTCCCTCTGCTCCTCCCCCTGCTCGTGTGCATTTGCTCTCTCTCTCTCTCTCAACTAAATAAATAAAATATTTTTTTAAAAAAGTGTCTCTCTCTCTCTCTTTTTTTTTTTTTTTTTTAAGTGACAGCTTCATTTCAAACCGTAGCTCTGCCACTCATGAGCTATGTGACCTTGGGCAAGTTTCTTTCCCTTTCTGTGCCTCAGTTTCCTTACTTGTGAAATGAAAATAGTAAGAGCACCTTAGTCAGTAAAAGGATGGTGGGGTTTCGATGCTTCCATACCAGCGAAGTTGCTCAGAGCAGCACCTGGAACCAAACAAGCACTCAACGGTGTTGGCCAGCGTTATGTTCATGCTGGTCCCTGGAGCCAGGAAAGGAAAATAATGAGTCTTTCTTCTCTAGTCTCCCAGTTACTTTCCTTAAGTTCCGCCAACCTAAGGACACTGAACTGTCTGCGCTTCAAGCCACAGGGTTGGCTCACAGGAAAGACGAGCGTCATGGCCACCCACTGAGAGGCTTCAGTGCTGCCCTGCCACCTGCTGCTGTGCAGCTTTGGGCCATTTCACTGACCTCTCTGTGCCACATTGTCCTCACCCAAGAAACGGGTGAACTACTCCCCATCTCACAGGTGGAAGTGAGGATTAGGAGAAGGAACAAAAGTGCTCGGGCCTAGCCCCCAGTAGGCACCAGCACAATCCACCCCCTTCTTCTCCCACTAATGCACAGCCAGGGGCCAGGGCGGTGTGTCCCCTCACTTCTCGGGCTGTTGCTGGTTTGTAAAGGACCCGAGAAGTGTTGTCTCCGAGAACTTCAGTCCCTGTGACCAGGATGAGAGCCATTAACAAAAGGCCACCAGCCCTCCGAGATTTTCAGAAGAGCTCTTGTCTTCCTTTTAGGGCCACAGATGGGGGTCAAGGAGATGGCCAGGGCGATAGATAAAGAGGAAGCAAAAATAAAACGAAAGAAGTGTTTACTCTGAGATGAAAGTGCATTGCTAAACCCTAACCGCAGGGACTTTTGTACAGATACCACATGGCGGGGATGCTCTAGAATGTCCCAAGCTGCAATGGCAATTGCAAGACGGCCGGGCCGGGCTGGGCCGGGCCAAGGAGGCAGGACCGGGCCAAGGAGGCAGGACCGGGACTCCTCAGGAGCAGCCCTGCCAGGCGCCCTGGCGTCTTCAGGCCCCAGTGCCGTGATCTCTTGCAGTGGAGCCCCCCGGCCTGAGCCATCCGCTACTCTCGCCTCTCCCCCTCCTCTGGGGACCCCTCTGCCCATCTGGGCGTCTTTGCCTCCCACTTTCCTTGGTTTTGCTAACTCCAACTCATCCTTCAAAACTGTGTTTAGACACCAGGTCTGCTGGTGCACCGACCCCGCCCCACGCCCAGACCCTCACAACCCCCCAGGCCCATCTCTATGGTGATGACTCTCCCAGGCACATGGGTTATCCCTACACTTGCTTCTCTGCCCTATGAAGCTGCAAGCACTTAAGGGCAGACGTCAAGGACGTGGACTTGGAGCCAGACAGCCCTGGACTGAACCCCGCTTCTGGCTCTGTGACCTTGGGTGGATGAATGAATCTCCTCTGCCTCCCACTCCCTTCTGTGTCTGTGCCAACCACGCACCCTAGAGCTGGGGATATAACCATGGGATGGGTCTGGGCACCCATTTGGCCAAGTGGGAGACACACGTGAGCTGACGCTCCATTGATCACCTGATCTCCCCAAAGGCCCTTGCTCCGACTGGTGGATCATCGTGATGCTCTGGGTCTCCTGGAGTTCATGTCGGTGCAGAGCCAGAAAAGTCTGATGATTTCCTTTCTCTAACGTGCACTCTGGTAAATGGCTGCAAGTGCCCTTGGGGAATCCTGGGAGAAGCTGTAGAGGGTAAGTTGATTTGTTTTTAATCTGTCTCTCTTGTCTCTCTCTCTTTTCTTGAATATTTTATTTATTTATTCATGAGAGACACAGAGAGAGAGGAGAGAGAGAGAGAGCGGCAGAGACACAGGCAGAGGGAGAAGCAGGCTCCATGAGGGGAGCCAGATGCGGGACGTGATCCGGGGTCTCCAGGATCACGCCCTGGGCCGAAGGCAGTGCTAAACCACTGAGCCAGCTGGGCTGCCCCCTCTCTCTCTCTTTTCACAGAGCTCCATTTGAAATCAGACTCAGTTACTTTATTTATTCTTTACTTTCCGTTTGGTATATGTGTGCTGTGTCCATTTTTCTTTTCAGTCCTAAATTGGCTAAATTTCTTCTCCTGCTGGAGATATGACACGCCCAATTTTCAATGGCCCACACTGCTTTTTTTTTTTCATTATTATCTTTTAAATTTTAATTCTAGGGACAACTTAACATACAGTGTTATATTAGTGTCTGGTGTACAATGTAGTGATTCAACACTTCATACAACAGCCCATGCTCATCCTAAGTGTGACCTTAATCCCTATCACTCGTTTCCCCAATTCCCCCACCCACCTTCCCTACCAGTGACCACCAGTTTGTTCTCTGTAGTTAAAGGTCTGTTTTTTAGTTTGTCTCTTTTTTTCTTTGCTCCTTTTTTTTTTTTTTTAAGATTTTATTTATTTATTTGAGAGAGAGTAAGAGAGCATGGGGGGTGCGGAGATCAGAGGAAGAAGTAGACTCCTTGACAAGTAGGGAGCCAGACTTGGGACACTGAGCCTGACCTGACCCATGACCTGAGCTGAAGGCAGATGCCCAACTGACTGAGCCACCCAGGCACCCCCATTTACTCTTTCTTAAATTCCACATTCGAGTGAAATCATACAGTATCTGTCTTTCCCTGACTTATTTCACTTAGCGTTACATTCTGTAGCTCCATCCACATCATTGCAAACGGTAAGATTTCATTCTTTTAATTGCTGAGTAATATTCCACTGTAGATACACACCATATCTGCTTTATCCATTCATCAGTCGATGGACACTTGGGCTGCTTCCATAGTTTGGCTATTATAAATAATGCTGCTCTAAACATAGGGGTGAAGAGGGTGACTTTTTGGCAGTGCAGTGGGGCCCCTCCTCAAGAACCAGTTCCCCTTTATTCAGGGTGTCTAAACCGATTCATAAACGGGTTCAAGTCCAAGAACTGATTGAGGGCGGTGACTTTGTTTTGGTCAACCAAGCTAGTCTCTGTTCACTTGATAAAAAAGTCTTCCACTTCTTTAGACCAAATACAAATTCAGTAGCCCCTCCCTCCATTTCTTTTCTGGGGACACCAGGATCGACTAGCCAATGTCGTTAGTCTTTGTGAGGTTAGACGGGTGTAAGAGGGTTGATGTAAGCAAAGTGCTAGAATGAAGCCTGCCATGCTGTATGCAAAAATAGAGAGGCTTTTGGGGATCCCTGGGTGGCTCAGTGGTTTGGCGCCTGCCTTCAGTCCGGGGCGTGGTCCTGGAGTCCTGGGATCGCGTCCCGGGATCGAGTCCCACGTCCGGCTCCCTGCGTGGAGCTTGCTTCTCCCTCTGCCTGTGTCTCTGCCTCTCTCTCTCTCTCTCTCTCACTCATGGAAAAATAAATAAAATCTTAAAAAAAAAATAGAGAGGCTTTTTTAAAAAAAGAGATTTATTTATTTATTTTGGAGAGAGAGAGAGAGCAGGGGAAGGGGCGGAGGAAGGGGGAGAGGGAAAATCTTAAGCAGATTCCATGCTGAGCCCAGAGCCCAATGTAGGACTTGAACTCACAACCCTGAGATCAAGACCCTACCAAAACCGAGTCAGATGCTTAACCACCTGCACCCCCAGGCACCCCAGTAGAAGAGCTTTGATCACTGTCATCCCTCTTGGAGCTCCTATGCCCCACAGCAAGCAGGCACTAGATAAATTATTCAAAAAGGCCAGAAAGGAGTCCTCTTGGCACATAAGCAGTGTTCCCCTATGATTCGGGTAAGACTGGAGGTCCTCAGGCATCCACCACCAGCCTCTCTGTATGGGGCCGAGGAGATTTCCAGGAAAGAACTCACTGGAAGCTAGAGTCCAAGGCGGAGGGTTGGTTTGAGGGTTGACCAACAGCAGAGGGGAGTATTTTAAACACAGAGCAGAGCAGCCTGAGGTGTGACCCTCAGGTGATCTCCCCCGGGCTTAGTTGTTTGTTGACGAGTATAGTCCTTTGTTTTTATCCTGCTTCTAAGAAACTCTATCTACAGAGAGTTGAGTAGACCTGTCTGCAAGGTATAGCAACGATCTTTGGTGGTTTACGCAAGATTCTTTTCTTATTTATTTTATGCTTTCCTTCCTCCTTGGTTCCCATTCATCTTTCCCAAACATGCGTGAATCTTGCAAATTTTCTTTTAAGGATTTCTTGTATGTGTTTTATTATTTTTTTCCTTGCATGTGTTTTAATTTTCAAAAATTCAGTCTCACTCTGGAGCACCTGCGCGGTGCAGTCAGTTGAGCATCCAACTCTCGGTTTCGGCTCAGGGCCTGCTTCAGGTCCTGGGATCGAGCCCCATTTCAGGTTCAGCGCTGAGCATCCAGTCTTCTTTTTTCTGCCCCTCCCCATCCACCTCTGTGCCTGCTTGTGCTCTCTCTCTGTCTCTGTCTCTCAAAAAAAGAACTCTTTTTAAAAAATCAAATCCAAAAATAAAATTAAATTAAAAAATAAAAAAATAAAATCCTTCTCTGTTTACTACTTTGAGATCCATCTCTCTGTGTTGCTGTATGCACGTCCTCCTGTTCCTTGTTGCTGCTCCAACTTCCCTAGAACGGATCTGAGACAGCCCGGATTCTCTGAGGGATTTTTATGAGTGTTTCTCCAGATTACCCCGGGGTGGGATTTCTGGGTTATGGAAATCTGGCATTGCCCAGATTTGGTTTTGCCAGCTACTGCCTGGTTGCTTTCCAGGACAGCTGTGCCAGTGCACATGTCTGCAACCGGGCTTGAGACCACTCATCTCCCCACGTTGTTACCACCTCTTCAGGGTACTGACCTCTCTCACTGCTGATGCGTGTGAAGTGGTATCCCACTGTTTTAACCATTTTAATGGCTGTCTTCCCTCCCGGATTGTGTGTCTATGAGGATGGCGGGTCCACACAGAAGGTACGTCTGTGTCCTTAGCATTCTGCTCAGTGCCTGCCACACGAGGTAATTCAATTATCCCTTGAAGGGATGAGCAATGACTCTCCCGAGCCCCCCTCCTGAGCTCAAGCTTGACTCCTGGGGAGGAAAGACATGACCATGAGTGAGTAAAATGGAAGAGCTGATCTACTAAGGCCTCAGAAAGCCACTGGTCAAGGGGAGTTCCCTAGGGACTCCCAGGCGCAGCTGGAGGGAATGTAAAGGAGTGGACGTTCCCACAGAGCCAGGGAAAGGGACTGGGTTGCAG
The DNA here is from genome assembly GCF_003254725.2 of Canis lupus dingo. Taxonomy (NCBI): domain Eukaryota; kingdom Metazoa; phylum Chordata; class Mammalia; order Carnivora; family Canidae; genus Canis; species Canis lupus. Next base: position 28,755,801 of record NC_064252.1, on the reverse strand, counting down.
ACTGGGTGTCTGTGTTCATCCAGAAGGGCTCTGCCGAGATCAGGGGAGACAGGCAGGAGCTGCCAGGCAGAAGGGGCCCCCTGCCCACCACCACCGAGCAGACTTGCATATCAAAGGGAAACAGAACCGCTGCTGCCAGGTGGTGGTTGGACCAAATGGGCCTTGCTCACACGTTATTATAATGATGATTATTAAAATTTGGGAGGGGGGCACCTGGGTGGCTCAGCGGTTGAGCACCTGCCCCTGGCTCAGGGCGTGATCCACGGTCTCAGGATCCAGTTCCACATCAGGCTCCCTGCATGGAGCCTGTTTCTCCCTCTGCCTATGTCTCTGCCTCTCTCTCTCTCTCTGTGTCTTTAATGAATAAATAAATAAAATCTTAAAAAATAAAATAAAATAAAATTCGGGAGAAAGGGTACCTTTCTCCAGGTGGCTCAGTCAGTTGAGCACGCGATTCTTGATTTCGGCTCAGGTCATGATCTCAGGGTCATGGGATGGAGACCCATGTTGGGCTCCGAGAGTGGCCGGGAGTCTGCTTGAGATTCTCTCTCTCCCTCTCCCCCTTCCCTCTCTCTCTCAAATAAATAAATAAAATCTTTTTAGAAAATTGGGATAAAATGAAAGCCACATGCCTCTGAACTATTCCAAGCAGAAGTGGTGTTTGCACAGAAGCAATGGCTGTCCAGGGTCTGGAAGATACTTTTCTGAGGCTGGCAGCCTCAGTTTCTCATAAAATCTTTAAAAAAAAAATGAATAAAATGTATAAAAAATAAAATAAAAATGGTTTTAAGAAGCTTTCAGGTGAAGGTGTTGTGCTCTTAGCCCATCCTTTGAGCAGGGAAAAGAATGGGGGCAATTGGTAGGACAGGGATGGGGGTGAGATTTGGTTGCCCATCCTGCTTCCTAGACTGCCAGGATCTGAGTGATGGGAGAGTCAGGAGCAGAAGCTGTCTTGCCCTCACCTCGCCTCCCAGAGATCAAGGAGCTGAGGGGCTGGGGACGCAAAGCTCGCTGCTTCAGCAAAGGGACAGTATTGGTTAAAGGGTGGACCAGGCTGCTGTCACAGAGCAGAAAACCCCGTTGCTTCAATAAGACAGAGATGTGTTTCTCTCTCACGTAACAGTCCAGGGAGGTGGTCCATCGCCGCAGGGCAGCTCCCCAGTGCTGGGCGCCCAGGCTCCTTCTATTTTGTAGCTCAGCCATGCCCTTAGCCACAAAACTGCAATTCATCTGTCATTCCAGGCAGAGGGAGGAGCGAGAGAGGGGACTGACGCATTCCTTTCCTATTAAGGACATGTGGTGGCCAGCCTCCAAGACTGTCTCCATGATCCCTGCCTCTTGCATTGTTCTTTCCCACACCAAATAGGGATGACTGTGTAACCAATAGGATATATATATATATATATTTTTTTTTTAAGATTTTATTTATTTATTCATGAGAGACAGAGAGAGGCAGAGACACAGGCAGAGGGAGAAGCAGCCTCCCTGCGGGGAATCTGGTGCAGGATTCGATCCCCGATTCCAGGATCACGCCCTGAGCTGAAGGCAGTAGCCCAACCACTGAGCCACCCAGGTGCCCCTATATATATATATATATATTTTTTTTTTTAAGAATTTATTTATAAAAAAAAGAAAAAAAGACTTTATTTATACATTTGAGAGAGAGGGAAAGAGTGAACATGAGTGGGAGAAGGGGCAGAGAGAGAAGCAGGCTCCCTGCTGAGCCAGGATCCCAATTCTGGACCCATTTCAGGACCCAATTCAGATCCCAGTTCAGGACCCAATTCAGGACCCAATTCAGGATCCAGAGATCATGACCCGAACTGAAGGCAGATGCTTAACCAACTCAGCCCCCCAGGCCCCTCAGTGGGTATTCTGGAAAAGACAGAGTGTGCCTCCCGAGGCTAGGTTATAGAAGAGATTGCAGCTTCTGCTTTGCTCTGTCGTGGGTCGCTCATGCTGGGGGAAGCCACCTGCAAAGTCCGGAGAACACTCCTGCCCTGCGACCGGCCCACACGGTCGGGGCCTGAGGCCTCCCCCAGGCGTGAACCTGGGGCCCGGGAAGGAGCCGCGGGGATGACCGGTGGTCCCAGCCCCGAGCAGCCTGCAGAGACCCAGACCCGGTGGACACCTTGCGGGGACTTCCTAAGAGTTGCTGAGTCACTCAGCTGAGCCATTCCTAAATTCCTGACCCCCCGCAGCTGTGTGAGATCCTAAGTGTCTATTGTTTCAAGCTGCCAAGTGTGGGAAAACCTGTTACTCAATACTAGGCAACTCCCACAGGTCAGGCTCAGAAGCCTGGGCCTCAGATTCATTCAAGTCTGTTGGCCTCCACCCAGCCTCCTGGCCACGTGTAGCTGCAAGGGAGTCTGGGAAATGTAGTCTTCAGTTGGGCAGCTATGTGGCTAAAATTTCAATGACCCAGGTCCTTAATCACACCTGCAAGGTCCCTTTTGCCATATAGGGTAACATATTCACAGGCTCCAGGGATTAGGACATGAACGTCTTCGGGAGCCAATATTCTGTCTCTGTGATGCAGAAGCTTGGACAGGACTGCTCACAGCAGCTTTGTTCGTCACAGCCTCAGAATGGCCAAATATGCTCAATGGATGAATGGTCTAAAAAAACTGTGGTACTTCAGGGGCACCCGGGTGGCTCAGTGGTTGAGTATCTGCCTTCAGCTCAGGGCATGATCCTGGGGTCCTGGGATCGAGTCCCGCATCAGGCTCACCACAGGGAGCCTGCTCATGTCACAGGTTTTCGAAGTGTTATGTGTAACAGCGAAGCCTTACGTGTAACAGCGAAGCCTTTTGCTCTGACGCAGACACGGGTAGCTCCCAGTACTGTGGTGGGCCCTCGGGCTGACCTCTGCCAGCACCCGCGCCACCTCGCTGAGGGCTCTATCCGCGCTCGGGGGAGGCTGGAACGCCCTCTGACATTGCGCATCCCTTTGGGCCCGATGACAGGGTGGGGCGTGTTCTGCTTGGGCTCCCAGAGGTGCCCTGGCCTCCGGTGGACACTGGCTTGACGGCACCTGCTTTGTCGCTTGGCAGGCCTTCCTTGTCTCACTGTCCCCTGTCCCTTACCTACAGTGCCTGGGAACATGATCCAAGCACATGACTTGTATTCAAATGCTTGTCTCAGGATCCACTCTGCTTCCTTCCAACCACGTTAGAATCCCCAAATGCTACGCCCGCAGTCCTGTGGGGCAGGAGGTCAGCGACGGCCATGCCCTGCGGGGGCGCCCCAGAGCCCTCCTATATTTTCATAAGGAAGGGAGTCCATAGGGTAGCACAGGGGAGAGGAAACCTCATGAACCGAGATGCCAGGAGGGAGCCTGAGACGATCACTTGCTGTCCCCTCCTCTGGGCTCACCCAGTCACTCGGGAGCTGTTCTTTGTGTATCTTTCCTTTTCACTCGAGACCATGTTCCTCCTTTGACCAAGAAAGTCACCCAAAAAGGATTGTGGTCACTTTCTTATCGGGCCTGTGGTGGGGACGGGGGACAAATGTCAGACCTTTCCCCAGCTCCTGTGGCCCCTGGCAGACACCAGAGCCCCACTGGAGGTCACCACTGGGCACCCCCCAAACCCTGAGCCAGATGAAGGAACCTCAGCCCAGTGTCCTGAGGGTAGGGCCCAATGGGAAGCTGGGTAGCATGGTCGTAGGAGAGTGCACTGGAGGGGGAGTCCAGTGCCTGCCCTTGTAGTTTGTCCTTCCGAACTTTAGTCTCTTTAACAGCATCCACACACTGGGATCCTGGGCAGGGGGTGTGAAAGTTCCTCGTAGACCACAAACCATAAGCAGTTGTACTATTCAGCCACCAGTTATCCTTCTAGCAAGGGCAAAGCCCTCCTTCCACACTGTGTGCCAGCAGTAGGCACAGGGCCTGCCACGTGGGAGGGGCTCAGTAAATGCTGGCTGAATTAATTAGTTGGTGAATGAATGAGAGCTGGGATAGGGCATCCAGTTTGACAATTCCATCCAACCAAGTATCACTAATGGGCCTACTATGTGCCGGTTGCTGGGCAGGAATCGTGAATAAATCAAGAATAACAAGATGGGATTTCGGGACACCTGGGTGGCTCAGCGGTTGTGCATCTGCCTTAGGCTCAGGGGGTGATCCTGGGGTCCTGGGACCAAGTCCCACATCGGGTTCCCTGCAGGGAGCCCGCTTCTCCCTCTGCCTGTGTCTCTGCCTCTCTCTGTGTCTCTCATAAATAAATAAATAAATAAAATCTTAAACAAAAACAACCAAGATGGGATTTCTTACCCTTAAAAGCTGATCGCACAAGAGGGCACAACCTCTGGTGGAGGCCCATGTGTGCTTTCCTGCGTATCCTCTATCTCACTGGAAGCTCAACCCTAGGTCACTGCTCAGGCAGTCAGTGGTGACTGAACTCTAAGGCAGCCCCAAGACCCCTCCTCCTGGGGTTCACACCCTTGTGTAATCGTGCTACCATTTGCCGCTAACCAACCGAGTGAGGCAAACGTGATAGGATGAGAGAGATTACGTGTAGGTGGCTCCATTATTCACACTCGTCTTATGAGGAGGCTCTGTCTCCCTGGCTGGCTTTGATGGGGCAGAGAGCCACGTTGGGGGGACCAGGTGGTCAGTGGGAGAGAGGCTTCCCCCTGACAACCAGCAGGGAATCGAGGCCCTCAGTCTGACAACAGAAAGGAACTGCATTCTGCTAACGATGGTGGGAACTCAGAATTTGACTCTTCCCCGGCCAAGCCTCAGATGAGACTGGTAGCCTCACCCAGCACTCAAGCTCGCAATTGTGCTGTGCCCATATTCCAGCCCACAGAAACTGCAAGATCATAAATGTGTGTTGTTTTAAGCCTCTGAGATTGTGGTTATTTGTTACGCAGTGATAGATAACTAATACATCCTTCCTTCTTCCTGAAATGCCCTCTTCCCTAGTTACCACCTGCTCTGTCTTTGGGGGAGAAGGTGCATATTGTTTTTTGCCCCCTCAGAATCCCATTCTTCCTCTGATAACACAGCCCAACTTCTGTGCTGGGAGCCCCCTCTGTCCTATGGTCAGTCCATTTCGTTCATGTGGGGCTGACTCCACTCTCTAGCTCCAGAGTTTGACACATGACCTTGAATCAAGCCAATCAGAATTCTCCATTTGCATGCTGATAGGTGGTAGGTTCAAGGTTGAGCAAGCATTCCAAGCTGGTGCATTCCGAGTTAACCCTGGACTTCTCAGTTTGCTACACTGATACTTTAGCTTTGTGGGCAATTGGTGTCACCTTGCAGAAAGAACCCACTTCTGAATGGATCCAATAGGAGGAAAACAGAGGTAGACATGGATGGAGACAAAGCGTTCATGATATCGCTCACCTGAGTACCTGGATCCAGCCATGCCTGAAACTAGTAATCTACCCTTGGACATTCCACTCATGTGAGTGAATAGATTTTGTTGTTTCTTTAACCCAATCGAGTCAAGTTCCTGTCATTTGGAAAAGAGAAAGTCTTGATTAATATACTCATCTCTACAGGTATAGTTCAAAAACCTCCTTCCTCCAGAAAGCCTTCCCTACCTACCTCAGTAGCTTCTGCACACACTATACCACTCTCCCAACTTAGCCTTTTGCTTTATCCTCTCCTGTTGTTCTTTTTTTTTTTTTTTTTTTTTTTTTTTAGTTTTTATTTATTTGAGAGGGAAAGAAAGGGTGAGAGCATGAGCAGGGGAGGGGCACAGGGAGGAGCAGACTCCCCGCTGAGCAGGAAGCCCAAGGCGGGGCTCGATCCCAGGACCCTGGGATATGACCTGAGCTGAAGGCAGACGCTTAACGGACTGAGCCACCCAAGAGTCCCTCTGCTATTGTTCTTTAGAGTCTTGAGTGTGAGTCGGGATACTCCAGCAAGATTTGAAGCACTTCTTTTAAAAACTTTTTTTTTTTTAAAGATTTTACTTATTTATTCATGAGAGACACACACAGAGAGAGGCAGAGACACAGGCAGAGGGAGAAGCAGGCTCCATGCAGGGAGCCCGATGTGGGACTCGATCCTGGGACTCGATCCTGGGACTCCAGGATCACACCCTGAGCCAAAGGCAGGCACTAAACCGCTGAGCCACCCAGGGATTCCTCCCTGAAGCACTTTTTAAAAACCTTTCTCTTGGGGCACTTGAGTGTCTCAGTGATTGAGCATCTGCCTTCGGCTCAGGTCATGATCCTGGGGTCCCGGATTGAGTCCCATATGAGGCTCCCTGTAGGGAGCCTGCTTCTCCCTCTGCCTATGTCTCTGCTTCTCTATCTCTCATGAATAAATAAATAAAATATTTTAATAAATAAAAATAAATTAAAAAATAAAAACCTTTCTCTTGTGCCAAGCACATAGCATGTACTAAAACAAAACAAAGCCAATCCAAACCAAAGACTACCTTTTGGGCCCAAATGCCCAAAAGCCGAAGAAAGCCTGCGGGTCCAGGAAGCACAGGTGTCTCTCTGGGCCTCCTGCCCAGTGTGTTTCTCTTTGTCTAGGTCTCTTTCTCGGCCTCCCACTCGCCATTTTGTCTCTGGGTGTCTAACTTGCTCTCCCTCTCCTGTCTCTGGGACTCTCTCCTCTTGCGTCTTCCTCTGTGCATCTGACTCCCTCTCTCCCAGCAAGCTCTGCCTCGCTCCCCTCTGCCCTGTCCCTCCTTCTCTCCCTGTTCCCCCTTCCTCTCTCCTCTCCCCCCTCCCTCCACCCCTCCCTGCCCTCTGCTCCCCTGGAGCTCAGGCAGAGACCCAGCTGGCCTGGAGGCAGCACCAGGCTCCCCAGGGGCCCCGCAGGAAGCGCAGTTTCCCCTCTGACCCTGTCAGCTGGCGCAGGGGATGCAGCTTCCCTCCCACTCTGAGCCTCCCTGGGGCTCAGGATGGAGCAGCTCACTTTTGAGGAGGACAGCCTTCACCTGGACAGTGGAGGGCGAGCAGGGGCGGAGAACCCCACGTTCACTGGCCACCTCCTGGGTGCTGGCACCGCACCGGTTGCTGTGGTGGGGGAGAGGGGGAAGCGTCACAGGCCGCAGTCCAGTCCCCTTCCTGGAAGACAGCAGGGTACATAGGGCAAGGGGCTGGGGGACCGGGGTTGGCCAGAACTGAAGCCTGGCGGGGGGTGGCGGAGGGGAGGGGGAGAACTGTCTCTGCGCGGAGGCAGGGGCCTCCAGCCCAGTCCAGAAGGATAAGAACCACCCCCATGAATTCACAGGCCATAAGGGTACTTTTACATCCACTGGGTGACTCTTGGGAGACGCAGTGTGCCGTGTCAGCATCCAGGGGGCGGAGGTGGAGGCCTAGTTTCTGACTCCATTTCCACCTTGCTGCACGTGTGACCTTGGACACGTCACATGACCTCTCCTGGCCTGCTTCTTCATGTATGAAGTGGGTGTAAAGGGTCTGCCCATCGCGGTGATGCAGAGCCCATGGGAAACTAAAGATGCTGGAGCCTGTGAAGGAACGAGCAGGGGACCGGGAGCCCGGCTTGAAGCCCCACACACTGAGGATCTCAGGGATGCAGAGGTGGGGAGTCTGGCACCGACCTCTCTGCGCAACATCAAGGAGCCACTGGGCTCCGTCCCTTCTGGAGGCTCTGGGGGGCAGCGTGCTCCTTGTCCCCTTTCTGGCTTCCAGACGCTGCAGGCTTTGCTTGGCTCCCAGCCCCTCCCTCCATCCTCTGGACCACTCTGCTGGAGCCACAGCTCCCTCTCCCCTGTTTAAGGGCCCACCAAGGTAATCAGGATGATCTCCCGATTTTAAGGGCAACTAATTCGCAAACTTAATTACAGCCTCAAGTCCCCTTTGTGTGGCACCTAACTGGTCGCAAGTTCCAGGGAGCAGAACGTCCTCATGACCATCTTTGGGGGGCATTTTTCTGTTCACCACATCCTGGAAGGGGGACGGTTTGTTTGTTTGTTTGTTTATGAATGTGTGTGTATTTAAAGATGTTTATTTATTTATTCATGAGAGACACACACAGAGAGAGAGGCAGAGACACAGGCAGAGGGAGAAGCAGGCTCCATGCAGGGAGCCCGACGCGGGACTCGATCCCCGGGATCAGGCCCTGAGCCGAAGCAGATGCTCAACCACTGAGCCACCCAGGCGTCCGTGCAGAGGATTTAGAGTGAGCTCTACCTTCAGAAGAATCTATAATCTGGGGGCGGGGAGGGGGCAGGGCACATCATACCCCGAAGCAGGGGGGTGATGGAGAGGCAGGGTAAGGGGTGGCAGGAATGACTTCTTGGTGGCTGATTAGGTCCCCAATGTGCCAGGGTCCTTCCTGTCGCCTTACTGCCAGGAGGGCTTTGCAAATGGGCTGATCCTGTGGGTTTCAGTGCATTTATTCATAGCAAACCATTCCTCCAAGGGCACCCTCCCCGGAAGGTCCCCGGACGGGACATGTGGAAACGGAAACTCCTCACTCTGGCCTCTGAGGCCCTTCCCAACCTGGCCCCTGCCAACCCATCCAGGCTCCCCACTCTCTGTGGTCTACCCCATTTTCCCCACTGCAGCCCCACCACCTTGGTAGATAAGGCTGTTCACTCCCCCCTTCTGGGCCTTTCCTTCTCCTCCTCCCTCCCCTGAGGCCCTGGGCCTAGTGTTCCCAAGCAGGGACTCTCAAATCCCAATACTGACCCCTGCACTTATGTGCTGGGCGCCCTTGGACAAGTTACTTACCCTCTCTGGGCTTCTGGGCTCAGCCTTCTGCTCTGTGACATGGTATGTGATAGATCGTCTAGTGGAACCGGGCGTGAGGAGTAAATAGGAGATCCCAGAGCAGCAGCCCCCCCCCCCCCCCGCCCCGGCCCCCACATATGCTCCAAGCTCACTATGGACTCAGGTCACAACACAGGTGTGGGGACTCACAGAGGGGTCCTCAGATACCCCACGTCTCCCTCCCCTGCCCCCGCCTCCCTCCCTGAACCACAACCGTGTAGGAGAAGCCCCTCAGCGCCAGGCTGGGCATCAGGGGGAGACTCACGGGAATCAGGCGGGAGCCCAGATGACAGGAGTCCAGCCTCCAGGGCGGGAAGCCCCAGGAATTTGTTCTCCAACATTCCTGCCCCCAGGGTGAGGGAGCAGGGCCTCAGCCCACCAGCCCCTAGAGGGCTCAGATCTGACTTGAGAGGCCTGGGAGGCTCATCTGCAGGCGCTGCCGCAGCAGCCCAGGACAGGGGCGTGGGGGGGGTGGGGGTGTCTGGGTTCACACTTAATTTTGCTCCTCTGGGTCTGGCCCGGTGCTGAGGGAGAGGAATGGCCCCTGGTCTCTTGACTCAGGAATGCGGAGCATTTCTTACCACTTAGAAGGAAGAGGTCAAGGCCTCCTATCCCAAGCTCTAGAAGGATCCAAATTGTTTGCTGAAACCACAGCCAGCCCAGGAGAGGTTAAGGGGAAAGGGAGGTCTGGGGGGGGTGGGGGGCAGAGATCCCAGCTCAGCTTGCCCCCCGAGGGGTGGGGCATGCCCTTGAAAAGGACAGTTTTGGGGGGGACAGAGGTGGGAACAGAACTCTCCCCCTCCCACACCTCACTGGCTCTCCAGGGGTGTGGGCAAGTCATGTGGGTGGGCTGCCCCCCGCCCCGCGCTTCCGCGCCCCCAGGCACCCCACCTCCTAGCCTGGCCCCCACTCCCTCCTTTCCTCTGGTCTCAGATCTTCTTTGTCAAAGGATGCCTTGTCTTCTGGCCCCTTTTGGCCAGGCCTAGTCTCCTGTGGCCTTGCTTTTCCAGAGCCTATGGGCCTGCTCGCTCCCCAGAGACCCCCACCCCCACCCCAAGCCAGGCCCTGCTCTTCCCTCCCACCTGGACCCTCCCCAGCTCTGCCCTCCATCCCTTCCAACCCCTGTATTTGTTCTGCTGCCTCTGGGAACTGCACCCCGGCCCCACCCCACCCCTGTTGAGGGGCACCTGACCTTCCAGACCATTCTTGAGACAGCTCTCCTGCCCACCACGACTTCATTCTGAGTGGTCTCCCAATATGGACCCCAGAAGGCCAATTTCCCTTGACTCCTGTTGGCCTCAGGCTTCAACCAGAGAAAGAGAACCAATAGGATACCTATGTATTGAATGATTGGTTGATTAATTGATTGTAAGGCTTATGAAATGGTGGCAGCTGGCTAGGCAGATCCAAAATCTGCAAGGCAGGCCTCAGGAATGGCAGGCAGGACTTTTTTCCCTCTCCAGAGCCTTAACAAACCCATACCTGCAAAGTTCCTTTTGCCATATAAGGTAACATATTCACAGGTATCCAGGATAAGAATTTATTTTTATTTATTTTAGGGAGAAAGAGAGTGTGTGCTCATGAGATCAGGGGAGGCAGAGGGGGGGAGGGGGGTGCAGAGGGAGAGAAATTCAAGCAGACTCCCTGCTGAGCGCAGAGCCCGACTCCAGGCTCCATCCCAGGACCCTGACATCATGACCCCAGTCGAAATCAAGAGTCAGACGCTCAACCAACTGAGCCCCTCAGGCACCTCAGGTGTCTGGGGTTAGGACATGGCCATCATTGGGGGGCCACCATGCTGCCCACCGTAGCACACACCGCCGCCGCCCGCCCCAGGCCACCACCCTGCCCATTCCTTCACCATCTCAGTTTTTCACGTGGTGCACATACGGCTGAGCCTGTGCGGGGGCGCTGGGGGCACAGAGGGGGGCAGCCTGTGGCCCTCCCCACCAGGGAGGCCACAGTCGGAGGCCAAGGCAGCCACACAAACAGATGGTTGTGGTATAGAGTGATTTTGTGACAAGGTAGGGGTCAGATCTGAGAAGGGAGGAAGGGAAGACTGGCTTATACTCAGGGGCCAGGGTGTCTGCTGGGGCCTCTCATCCAGGGGGCCTCCCCGCAGGGGTCAGTGGGGACACTGCTGTGCCTGGCTAGCAATCCTAGCTCCCTGCGCTGGGAGTCACTGCGACCCTTTATGGCAGGAGGAGAGGGAATCGCGTTATGTTAAAACAAACACAGGGGCACCTGGGGAGCTCAGTGGTTGAGCGTCTGCCTTTGGTTCAGGGCGTGATCCCGGGGTCCTGGGATCGAGTCCCACATCGGGCTCCCTGCATGGAGCCTGCTTCTCCCTCTGCCTGTGTCTCTGCTTCTCTCTGTGTCTCTCATGAATAAATAAAATCTGTAAAAATAAATAAATAAAACAAACACCGATCTGCTAAGGAGTGGATGCAAAATTCACAAGGTTTCTTAAGCAAACAGTGGAGACCTGAAGGTGAGTGATCGACCTTCCCCTTCTACCTTCCAGTGTCCCCCACCCCCCGAAGACGCTGTGCTGGGTTTGACGGGCTAGAAGGGCCCAGCTGGGCCTGGACTGGGAGTACTGGGCTGTGTCCCTCCTACCACCTGGGAGAGAGGCCCAGCCAGCTTCTCCAGGCCTGGTGCACACCTGAGCGCAGGGCGGGGCCAGGTGGGGGCCTGGGCTCCTCCTTCCCCTTTGGCTCCAGGGCTCCCCTCTCTTCTTCCCCAGCTTTCTCCAGCTGCTGGAGGACTCTCAAGTGCTGGGGACTCGAGAGAGAGCCAGGGGGCCTGTAAAAGCAGACCATGTGGGCAAAGCCAGGCTCCAACCACAGAAGCGAGTAGACAGGGCAAGTCTCCTTTCCACTCCTGTCACGTTGGGGTAACTCCCTGCCCTCCTTCCGGGCCAAAGGCCACAGGCTTGGGAAAAATCCTGCCTTCAGTTACAAAGCTCCAGTTACTTATTTTAACCTCCTGCTGCAATTAACCATAGCTGCAGCCCTTCGAGAAAAATCTCCAGGAAAACGGCGACTCTATCTGCCTCTTCTTCCCCAGTGTCCCCAGTGTCCCCTACAGGGTCTAGCACATGGTGGGGACACATTAAATACCCCCTCTCTTCCTTCCTTCTTTCCAACAATGCGTATTAATCAGTCTACTGTATGATGGGTGGACACTAGGCTGAGACTTCAGCACACCTGTCTTCACCGGACAGCTGAGGAAAGGGAGACTTGGGTTAAGTGACTTGCCCACGGTCACGCACCAGGTAACTTGTAGTAACTGAACCACTCAGTTCTTCGACCAGACATTCCCCCCTTGACAAAGTATCCGAGTGTGGAAGGAGGAAGGGAAGGAAGGGGGGCCTGCTGGGGAGGTGGCCAGAGCAGCAGGGGATAAGCCGGAGACCTGGGCCTGGGCAGGCTCCTGGTGATCATCCAAGGTCAAGTGAGGGACCAGACAGAGTTTGGTTTTCATCCTAAGGGCCACAGGGACCGGAAGTTTGTTCCAGCTTTGGGCCCTTATAAAACCAAAGTGGCCTTGGGGAAGGGCTTGTCACAAGTTCTGTTTTCCACCTGAAAAAATGGCCCAGGTATGTAGATACGTGCTCACAATCCCGGTGGAAAGGGTTTGTGCCTTGGAGTCAAAGATATCTGGGTTGAAATCCCAACACTGCTACTTCACAGCTGGGGCATCTCCGCAAAAGAAATCACTTATTCTTTTTCTTTTCTTTCTTTTCTTTTCTTTTCTTTTCTTTTCTTTTTTCTTTTCTTTTTCTTTTTTTTTTCTTTTCTTTCTTTTCTTCTTTCTTTTCTTTTCTTTCTTTTCTTTTCTTTCTTTTCTTCTTTTCTTTTCTTTCTTTTCTTTTCTCTTCTTTTCTTTCTTTTCTTTCTTTCTTTCTTTCTTTCTTTTCTTTCTTTCTTTTCTTTCTTCTTTTTTTTAAAAAATATTTTATTTATTTATTCATGAGAGTCAGAGAGCAGAGAGGCAGAGACACAGGCAGAGGGAGAAGCAGGCTCCCTGTGGGGAGCCCGATGCAGGGACCGATCCGGGGACTCCAGGACCAGGCCCTGAGCTGAAGGCAGACACTAAACCGCTGAGCCACCCAGGCATCCCCTCCTGCTTTTTTGTAAAGATTTTCTTTAAAAAAAAGGTAATCTCGATACCCCCTTTTTAAAAAGACTTTCTTTAAAAAAAGGTAATCTCGACCCCCCCCCTTTTTTGTAAAGATTTTCTTTAAAAAAAGGTAATCTCGGGGATCCCTGGGTGGCTCAGCGGTTTAGTGCCTGCCTTCGGCTCAGGGCCTGGTCCTGGAGTCCCCGGATCAGTCCCTGAATCGGGCTCCCCACAGGGAGCCTGCTTCTCCCTCTGCCTGTGTCTCTGCCTCTCTGCTCTCTGACTCTCATGAATAAATAGATTTTTAAAAATCTAAAAAAAAAAAATTATTAAAAAAAAAAGGAATTCCCATGAAATACAGCAAGAGGAGCCAGATTTGGCAAATGGAATTATGGAATGCCTGGTTAAATTTGAATTTCAGATTAAAAAACAAATAGCTTTTTTTTTTTTTTTAGTAGAAGTATGTCCCAAATATTGTATGAAACAAACTTATACTAAAAAGCTATTTGTTCTTTTTCTTTTTTTAAGGTTTTATTTATTTATTCATGAAAGACACACAGAGAGAGGCAGAGACACAGGCAGAGGGAGAAGCAGGATCACTGTGGGGAGCCCAATGTGGGACTCGATCCCAGGACCCTGGGATCACGCCCTGAGCCAAAGGCAGATGCTCAACTGCTGAGCCACCCAGGCATCCCCCAAAAAAGCCATTTGTTCTTCATCTGAAGTTCAAGTAATTCAAATTTAACTGAGCATCCTGCAGTTTATCTGGCAACCCTAAACACAGACAAATTAAAAAAAAAACAAGGAGGCTCTTTATGTGCCAATATGAAATGTTCTCAAGGACGAGTTCAGGGTAGAAGCAAAGCGAAGAGCAGCTGATATGCGTCTCTGTCTTAGCAAGGGAAGAAAAGAATACAGGAAGGTTGTATGCAGAAGCCCCTGGAAACACCGGCCTTCTGGGGAGAGGACCTGGGTGGCGAGAATGGGAGGAAGAAAGACTTCACTGTGTCCCCTTTGTACCTTTTGAATTTTGTCCGATGTGAATTTTTTATCCAGGTAAATAAATAAATAAATAAATAAATAAATAACATAATCAGGCGGTTTTGCCCTGACCTAGCTCCCCGCACCCTTAACCTCCCGCATTCTAGAAATACTCCAGGGCTTGTGTTATCCTTATCAAAATTCCTTTAGGCCTTTGGACCCGTCTCAGCCTGTCTGCAGCATCCCCCGGCCTGCAGAAGAGGAGTGAGTCACAGCCACCCCCAGCCAGCTGGTTGCCAGCTGTAGGCCTTGCTGGGGAAGAGCCTTCCAGCTGTGGCCCCCATCCCTGCAAAGACTCTGGTGTTCCTTTCTTCTCTCTCTTTCTCTTCCCTTAGACTATAACTCAAGTGAATTCAACCCCCCATTATTGGGTGTGCCAGGCACTGTTCTAGGAACGAGTCTGAAAGGGAGGGATGACGAGAGCCAGGTGTGGGGGTGGGAGGAGCAATTCTGTATGTGTGTTGCAGGGAGGTGGCATCTGGAAAGGCTTCCTGGAGGAGATGGCACCTTGAAAGAAAAGTGCTGGGTAGCCCTGGTGGCACAGCTGTTTGGTGCTGCCTGCAGTCTGGGGTGTGATCCTGGGGTCCCGGGATCGAGTCCCATGTCGGGCTCCCTGCATGGAGCCTGCTTCTCCCTCTGAATAAATAAATAAAATTTAAAAAAAATAAAAAAATAAAAAATAAAAATAAATAAAATAAATAAAAGAAAGAAAGAAAGAAAGAAAGAAAGAAAGAAAGAAAGAAAGAAAGAAAGAAAGAAAGAAAGAAAGAAAGAAAAGTGCTCTCCTGGGCAATGCCAAGATCTTTGGGAATTTACCAGCCGGTCTTTTTTTTTTTTTTTTTTTTTTTTAAGATTTATTTATTTATTCATGAAAAATTCAGAGAGAGAGGCAGAGACACAGGCAGAGGGAGAAGCAGGCTCCCCCCCAGGGAGCTCGATGTGGGACTCAATCTCAGATCCCAGGATCACTCCCCAAGCCAAAGGCAGAAGCTCAACTGCTGAGCCAGCCAGGCGTCCCTATCAGCAGGTCTTTCTTGAGGAAAGGGTGCATGGAGCTCAGTGCTAAGTGGCAGGCTGAAGGCCCAACGAGAAGTCACAGACACAGGGCCCTTCCCTCCAAGAACTTAGTCATTCGGGGGAGAAAATAGCACATCTCATAGGAGGCTGCGAGACAACTCAGCAGGATGTGCTTCATCACCGTATCTGGGAGGACAGGCCCGGTTGCGGGGGAATCCGGGGGACAGTTACGAAGCGAGTGTGGGAAGGGCCTTCACACATTCCTACATCTCACTCGTCTTTCAGGCAAGGCCTCAGGCCCAGAGAGGGACAGGGAATTGTGCAGGTCCCATCACGAGTGGGCGGCAAAGCCAGGACTGCCCACAGGGCTGAGAGCCCAGGCCGGCATCAGGGAGGGCTTCCAGAAGCAGGGATGCTAGACACTGTGACCCCAGCATTCCTCTGGCAGGTGGCACAGATGGGTGGTACAAGGCATTGTCCCAGGGAGAGACCTGCCTAACCTGGGTGACTCTGCCCTGGTCGGGCTCAGCTCAGCGCCACCCGCCAGAGCAATCTAGACAGGAAAGGGCCATTTGATAAAGGTTATCTCATGTAACCATTTCTGTGGAACTCCACGTAGGAATCATGCCCATTTGCAGGAAAGCAGATGAAGGTGTAGGGCAATGAAGTGACTTGCCCAAGGTCGCTAGGCTGTGATGACCATGACCCAGCCATAAGCAGTGCCCTGTGCTGTTGCCACAGGACCATTCTGTCTGCACCTGGGAAATCCATAGCCCTCCCATCAACAGACATCACAGACACACACACACACACACACACACACACACACGGTTCCTCCGGGCACGCCTGACAAGGTGCTAAAACCCCACCAGGAACTGCTTTCCTCCTGCTTACCACAAACACCTGCTTAAAAGGAGCAGATAACCCCTGAAGGCCCTATCAGCTATTTATACTCGAGTATAAATTGGTTATCAGACTCTGAAACTGGAGCTGAATGTAGAGCCCTGCCCCAAATGACACACGACAGGTGAAGAGGGAGAGGTCCCTGGGCTTGGGTTGCGCCCTGGGAGTGGCTGGGTGGAGTTTTCCCTGAAGGACCTGGGTGTCGGGCACTGTGTCCAGGTGGCACCATGAAGGGAGGCGCCCAAGGGTGGAGGTGCATGGTGATGTGGAAAGAACACCAGCCTTGCTCAGGTTCCAACCTGCGCTGTACCACCTCCTACCTGCACCGTCTGAGGTCAGCCACTCACCTGCCTGGGCCTCACAACCGACTGCACCGGTGCAGTGGGGATACTTCTCGCAGGTGGGGGTGCATGAGAAAGTGCTCCATACTGGGGAGCATTGGAATGCCCTGGAGGGTCCCTAAAAACCCAGACTGGGACACCTGGGCGGCTCAGTGGTTGAACGTCTGCCTTCAGCTCAGGGCATGATCCTGGAGACCTGGGATCAAGTCCCTCATCAGGCTCCCTGCATGGAGCCTGCTTCCCCCTCTGCCTGTGTCTCTGCCTCTCTCTGTGTGTCTCTCATGAATAAATAGTCTCATAAATAAATAAATAAATAAATAAATAAATAAATAAATAAATAAATAAATAAAACCCAGGACTGCAGGGCCCCAGCCCAGAATATTTGTTTCAGTTAGTCTGGGGAGAGGCCTAAAACTAACTAACTAACTAACTAATCTGTCCTAATGTTCCCAGGTAGCTCCGATGCTGCTTGTGCTGGTATCTGTCTCTATAAAAATCAGGTGATTGCTCTGAAAGCCCAGAGATTGCAGGGGGGCGGGGAGGAGGAGAGACACAGCAGAGCCTAGAAAGACCTTCAGTGCAAACTTGGCATTTGGCAGGGATTTCATAGACCAGCGCCTCGGTTGGACCGAGGGTGCCCGGGAGGAAGAGAAGAGGTGGCCCACAGGGCCAGGCTCAGGTCGGGATGCTGCTGAGCTCTCTCCAAGGACTGCTCCCGTGACGATCTCCACTAAGTGCATGACGGCCAGTGCTTCTTTCTGTGCCAGGCGCTCTGGCCAGTGCCTCGCGTGGATTGTCTCACATGATCTTCCCCACGAGTCTGTGATGTAAGTTGTCAACACCCCATTTCACAGGTAGGGAACCTGTGGCAGCAAATGATGCCCCACTGCAGAGGTGGCCGTGTTCCATGCCCCAGGTCCTACGAACACTTACCTTGCATGGCAAAGACCTTTGTCGGTGTGATTCTGATCCGGGTCTCTGGCTGGGGAGGTTCTTCACTCTGGATGATCCAAGTCAGCTGAAGGACTCACGGAGGCCCTCATCGCAGGGAGGCAAAAGGTCACTGCCTTAGTCCATGCCGGCTGCCAAAACAAACACCACTGGCTGGGGGCTTATAAACACCAGAGAGTTATTTCTCACAGTGCTGGGGGCTGGAAGTCTGGGATCAGGGTGGCAGCAGGATCATTTTCTGCTAAAGTTTCCTCTCCCCAGTTCACAGATGACACCTGCTCGCTGCGTCCCCACCTGGTGGGAGGGGTGACAGAGCTCACTGGAGCCTCTTTTAGGAGGGCACTTATCCCATTCAGGAGGGCTCTGCTTCCTAACCTAAGCCCCTCCCCAAAGGCCCCTCGCCTCCAGATACCATCATCTTTGTGGGTTAGCATTTCAACAAATGATTTGGGGGTGGGGCAGCAACATTCAGACCTCAGCAGTGGGAGTCGGAAAGGAGGTGTGAAAAAAAAAAGGAGGTGTGACAATGGAAGGTGAGGTTGGAGACGTGAAGGGTGGAGGGTCTCTAGGAGCCAGACGAGGCAAAGCTCTGCTGCTCACCTGGAGCCTCTAGAAAGTACAACCCTGTGGACACTCTGATTTTAGCTTCATCAGATTCATCCTGGACTTCTGACCCCCATCATTGTAAGAAAAAAAAATTTGCCTTGTGAGGCACCTGGGTGGCTTAGTGGTTGAGCATCTGCCTGGGGCTCAGGTCGTGATCCCAGGGTTCTGAGATCGAGTCCTACATTGGGCTCCCCACAGGGAGCCTGCTTCTCCCTCTGCCTGTGTCTCTGCCTCTCTCTCTGTGTCTCTCATGAAGAGACAGAGGGCGAAGCAGACCCCATGCAAGGAGCCTGACATGGGACTCGATCCTGGGACTCCAGGATCATGCCCTGGGTCGAAGGCAGGTGTCAAACCCCTGAGCCACCCAGGGATCCCCTAAATCAAATTTTTAAAAAAATTTTTGCCTTGTTTTGTGGCACTAAATTTGTGGTAGTTTATCACAGGAGTCATGGAAATTTCATCCCAAAGCAGGGGCTCAGGAGGATGCAGCGATAAGACTCCAATGCAGTCTTGCTGTCTACAGGAGCGGTGCTCAGACTCCTAACCACAAAGTTGACTAAACAGCCAACCAGGGTCAAGAATCGAAGGCACCAATGTCATTTGCCCCCGCGGAGCAGAAATGACCCTGAGCGTGAGCATGGGAGGATTCTGCTGTTGTCATGATGTCAGAAGAATCTTTACGGGAAAGAGGGTGTTTGGGGCCAGGCAGGGCAATTCCAGCTGATGAGAACTGGCCGCCCGGAGCTCTGGGCGGAGCAGTGTCTTGAGGCTGAACCCAGGTCCTGGGAATGTGTGCGGTGGTCGATTGCTGATGCCTGTCCGGGCCTCGCCTCGCCCGGGGCTGAGCCGCAGTGTGTGCATCTGAGTTAAATGGGTTCCCCAGGGCTGGCCCTGGGTCTGACTCATCTTTTTACTCCCAGGGCCTAGCAATGTGCCTGAAACAAGGCAAACCCTCAATAAATATGTGGAGGAGGGAGGGGGAGAGGGAAGAAGGGGCAGGGAAGGCAGAGAAAGAGGCGTGTGTTCTCGGGAGGCCCAGTGGGTAGAGGAGAGAGCTTCTGATTCCCCCCACCTTTGTTCTGTTCACAGCAATCCCTTCCTTCGAGGGATCCCCCCACCTCATTGCATCTGGTGACGGCAGCGCTGCCGATCACCAGGCCCTGCCCCTCCTCGCCTCATCTCCCCTGGGGCAGGTCTGGACTCAAGCCAGGCAACAGGACTCTGGTTCCCAGAATCGGAGCCCTGATGAGAGACACCGGGGAGGAGGGAGCGTCTGACGGCCACATCCTGGAAAGGTGGTCCATAAACTCAACCAGTGAAGAGGAAGTGGTGGAACTGGGCCAGAACCCTGGTCTGTGAGACGCCTCGAGCCTGAGCTTAGACGCTCCTAGCTTTAAAGTCACCTCTTGCAGGACGGCCAGCGGAGGGCACAGAAGCACCCCACGGGGTGCAGGCATCCTGCAGTGGCAGCACCAGTGTGTTCCAACGAATGCCTCCACCTCTCAAGTTTAGTTATTCGGAGTCAGTTTCTGTGAAACTGAAGGACCCCAACCTTGTACAGTCTTTCTAGAAGGAGTAGCTGGCCGATCATCAGAGCTACTCCCCTTGGGAGAACCTCCTTAGTTGGAGACTTGGAGAAAAGAGAAGTTCCTCTTCCCCCAGATTCATGTGTTGGAGCCCGAGGGGATGGGGTGGGATGGGATTTAGAGGTGGGGCCTTCAGGAAGTTGAGGTTGAGCCCGGGTGGTGGGATTACTGCCCTCTGGATGAGAGGGAGGACACTAGTGAGGATACAAGACAACAACCGGGTGTGAACCAGGAAGAGGCCTTCACCCAGGACCCAACCTTGCTGGCACCCTGATCTTGGACTTCCAACCTCCCAGTCCCGAGGGCCTGGTACAGCGGCCTGCCCTGAGACACGCGGCTGGGGGCCACTTGGTGGGAATGCTGTGGAGTCAGGTGGGGAATGAATGGGAGGGAGGCAGGGAGCCCTGTGGCCGGTGAGCTGGAGGTAGGCTCCCTCTGTACTGGCTGGGGGCCTGACCAAGTCCCTTTGCTCTGGGAGCCTCAGGAAGGCCCTGAAAATTATTTATCTCGTTGGGTCTCTGCATTGTCACATAGAGACAATGCAGGTGAAGCCCTTAGCATACGTCCAGGCTTCTCTCCTCTCCCCGGTACTCACTTCATGCAGAGTAACACTAGATTAGTAGACCTGTGCAGCATTAGTGTGTGCCCGCAGGTCACCCAGCAGGTCAGCAGGGGCTGGGGCTTGAACCCAGGCACTTACTATCAATCGCCCGGATATTAACCGGTATCCATTCTGCCCCTCTTAGGCAGAGACCCAAATTCTCCCACTGTAAAACCCCTTGATTGCAGACGCAGGGTCTCAAATCCTGCCCCGAGAAGCGTGTGGTCTAGTTAGGGAGGAGATGCCCATGTGGAAAAGGAAAGTGAATTGAGAAGGCAAATCGTGCATGGCCAGAGCCCAAGGAGCCAGGAAGCCCAGTGGGAGGAGGGCCCTTCTGCCTGGATTTCAGGCCATATCCACTGTCTCCAGAAAGAAAGGACTAGAAGCCACCACCCTAATCCTGAGGCCCCGGGGGAAGCAGCAAGTTCCTGGGAGAAGACAGGTTCCCACAGGCTTTATCTCCCCTGTCACTCCTCCAGGCAGCTCTGGCTCAGGGAGGGGGGGTCTTCTCTTATCTCGGGGTGGGGGAGGGCAGGCTCCCCCCAACATAGGAGAGGAGAAGGGAGGCAGCTCAGGCTCAGAGCTGGAAGGGCTCCAGGGTCTCGCCTGGTCCTGTTCCCTCGTTCTGCAGCCCAGATAGCCCCCCGGGCAGGGGCCACAGAGAGAAGGTGGCAGAAGCAGAGTGAGACGCAGGTCTCCCAGGCGGGGGCCTTGCAAGACACCTGCTCCCAGCCAGGACATTTCTCCAAGCTCCTTCCCGAGCCGCCTTTCCCTTTCCACACACCCTCAACCTACCACAGTGAAAAGAAGGGAAAAAAAAAAAAAAAAAAAGAAAAGAAGGGGCCTGCATTTGGGGCCGGGAGACCTGAGTCTCTGGGACTCACTCCAGGGCTAACTCCTGTGTGAACTTGGGTGACTTTCCTCCCCTCTGGGCCTCAGTGTCTACAAATATAGAATGAGAGGGTCGGACTCCATTTTGAAGCTTCCTCTGGCTCCAGTGTCCTGAGGGCCAGGAGTTATGAGTTGGGGCCACCCCCCTAGCACAGGTCTCCCCCATATCCCCAGAGGCCTCAGAAATCCCAGATGGAAGAGGAATTTAGCAGGAAGCTTGGCTAGGGGAGGGGCTCCGGCCCCTGTATTCACCCTCTGCTAAGCCAAAGTGAGGGCCTGCAGACAAGGTGGATGGCACAAGGAAGAGACCAGAAGGGAGAACTGACCCCTGGTGACCGCACGGAGCCCAGCGCCCAACTGGGGCCTCCACCACCCCTCCTCCCCATCCCATCCCCCGGGGCCAGCGGCATCCTAAGCCAGCCCGTCAGGGGAACCAAAGGCCAAGTGGACACTTCTGAGAGTGGAGGTCAGGGCGGGAGGGTGTGTGTCAACAGGTTGGGGAAAATGTGGTGGGTTGTTCTTCTCATTTGGATCTCAGACCCACCTGGGAGCTCCACCCGGGAGCATCCAGCAGCCATAGGATCCTGATGGGGGGTGGGATGGGCACCTCCTCCCGGGATATGGAGGAGGCTGGGGGACCCGGCCCGCCCTCTGGGGCTGCTTTACAGGTGAAAGTAGCTGTGGAGTGAAAGAGCCTCTCTAAGGCTGAGTTTAAATTCTTTTTTTTTTTTTTTTTAATATTTTATTTATTTCCGAGAAAGAGGGAGAATACAAGTGGGGGAGGTAGGGGGAGAGGCAGAGCAAGAGGGAGAAGCAGAGCAGGGAGCCCAACATGGGGCTCGACCCCAGGACTCTGGGATCATGACCTGAGCAAAAGCAGTTGCTCCACCGACTGACCCAGGTGCCCCAGGAGTTTAAATTATTTATGAATCTAAAAGGGCCTCTCGACTACTCCTAGACCCTTTGGCAGGACGCTTGGATCCATGGTTTTCAACGTGCAGGTCAAAGTGCAAGTAGACCTTGAAGTTAATTTGGTGAGTCATACTCAGAATTTCATAATAATAATGATGATGATTAAAAAAAACACACAAGAGAAACCATCAGAGTGAATGCTGGTAGCAAACTGTCCCATGATATGCCTGTTTCAATTTTGCACGTTGCGCCAGGTTGTGACGTGATGTGGATCTTACTGTAGGTCCGTTGGGCGGTCAGGAAACTCTGAAAAGCCACTGTCTTAGATGATGATGCGCCCTTCGTTCTCCAGCGCGAGGAAAGTGAGCGGGCACGCAGGGTCCTTCCTGTGGGGCCCCAACCTACCCACTTTGGCTCTTGCTCCCACACCCATCCAAAGGCTCGGCCACACCCAGCTAGGGCCCCACCCCAGCAACTGCACCAGCTCACACCTCTCTGCTTCCTTCCAAGTTCCTTTTCCTTCAGCCCGAAGCCCAATCCCACCTTCTCTCAAGGAGGCCCTGTTAACATGACACTCCCTCTGGCAGTTGTCCCCACAGAGGGCCAGGCAGGATGACCCATTCCTGGTTGGCTGCCCCACAGTCTGCCAGCACAGAGCTCACCCTCTGTCAATCAACTGGTTCACATTAGGGGCTTGGCGCACTCTGATTTTTTTTTTTTAAGATTTTACTTATTTATTCGTGGGAGACATAGGGAGAGAGAGGGGGGCAGGGAGAGAGAGAGAGAGAGAGAGAGAGAGAGGCAGAGACACAGGCAGAGGGAGAAGAAGGCTCCCTGCAGGGATCCCGATGTGGGACTCGATCCCAGGACTTCAGGATTACACCCTGGGCCCAAGGCAGACGCTCAACCGCTGATTGGGACCCAGGCGTCCCATGCACTCTGATTTAATGGATGAATGAACGAATTGAATGAAGGCTGAACTGCTCTGGGGTGCGGTCCCGGTGCGGAGGCTAGCTGCTATAATAGTAGGCCCACCACTGCTGTGCACCTACTAGGCACCGTGCGCCCCAGCTACTGGCGACACCACGCCAACCAGACCAAAGTGACTTTCCCCGAGGAGCTCGTCCAGTGTTAGAGACAGGCATGTCCATTACCACCCCGATATGATGGGAGCCCCCAATAAGGATATATGCAAGGGGCCCCATGTTCCCAGTGACGCTGTATCAGCAAAGACTACCCCAGGGCAAGGTGGGGTGAGTGGGGATCTTCCTGGCAGAAGGCAAAAACTCTCTTGGTACTTCCTAAGTCCTTTACAGCACAGGACACTTTAAAAACTGTTTTCACACTTATTTCTTCAACTCCCCCACTAACCGGTGAATGCCGGGAGGACGCGGAGGACACGGAGGACACGCAGGACCACGGCTGCTGAGCTCCTCACCGCTACTGAGCTCTTTCTGCTGCTGAATCCCCAACCCCAACGCATTCAATATTTACTTAATGAATATTCAGGAAGCTGCAAATAGCTCAGGTTAAGAGTAAAGTGGAAGGAAGCAGTGCTAGGAAAAGGCACTGAGAGGTCTGTGGGCCCCAGACCCCGGAAGGCACACCAGTGCTGCTAAGGTCTGGGTCTTTGTCCCTGGGCACCGGGGAGCCCTGGAGGGATTTCAGCAGTCTAGAAAATTCCTTTGGCTCTAGTGTGCAGGGCAGGGGGCTGCAGCCCAGGTGGGCAGTGGAGAAAGCAAATACAGAAATAACCCAGGCGAGGAGACTTGAGTCTAGAGGCAGCCAGGCTGGGGCGCACTGGTGTGGAATTTGCGTGCGGCAGGTGCTCCCTGGGACGCCCTGGGACGCCCGGAGCCAGGCTCCGAGATCTGGCCCCCACTAACCGCCACTCCACCGGTGGGAGGGAGAGGCCCCAGTTCCCTCCTGCAGCACCACGCAGCTCCTGCGGTCCCTGCCAAACTCCAGGCACTGTTAGCCTGCTCCGAAGCCTTGCCTCTGCACTCTTGGTACTCTTCTTCTTTCTACAAATCCGCTCCTATTTAACGCATTTATTTATGAACATTAGATGAATGTTGTACTATCATTCTCTATGCCCTTGTGTGCATTTCTGCACATTTTCATACTAAAAACAATGTGTGAATATTATGTCGCTACCATGTATAGAAAGCCAAGTGCCATAAAGAGTAATTCTAAACTCTCGATGGAAACTCTGAAATCACCCAAACAAGTCGTGTTATTAAATTTACCCAGCTCCTATCTCCTGCCCGGGACCTCCCAGTCTGAGGCCTGTCTCTCCTTTGCTAAAAAGCGAATCTGCTCAGGGGATGTTAGAGACGTTTTAACAAGACTCTCCTTGGCCCTAACCAGGATTTACAGAAAACTGAAAACTAAATGCTTTTAAAAACCGCTTCTAAGCCCCCTGACACTGGCAAACAAGACCAGTAATGAGGCCGAACTCCTAGGGGTAAGGGTCTCACTTCTCCCCCTTCAGGGCTCGATTATTTATCAACTCCACCCCAAATGGCTGAAAACCACGAACTCATATTAACGCATTTAGTGCTCACTCCGACCCTGAGGAATCAGCCACTATGTCCCCATTTTACAGATGAGAAAACAGAGGCACAGAAGAATTAACTTGCCCCTTGCGCACAAAGCCAGTAAGCAACCAAGCTAAATGGAACCCAGTCGTGTGGCTGCAAGTCCTGCTCCTACTAAGCCACATACCACGCAAGCTGGCTGCAAGCTGGCTGGGCGATTAGCTTTGGAAAAGCCGAGTCTAATGCTTGGCATTTAGCAGGCACCCGGTTGGGGGGGGCGGGTCCGGAAGAGAGGATGATCTTCCTCCCACCCCACCCCGGCCTGCGGGAAGCCCACCTCCCCGCCCCCAGTCCGGGCCTCCCAATGCCCCAGCTGGCGGCGCGCGGGGGCGCAGGTGCGCGGTCCCCCCCGCAGGAGGGCGCTGGGAGGCGCGGCCCCGGGGGGTGGGGGGTCCCGGCGGGCGGCGCCGGGCTCGCCGTGTAAGGGCAGGCGCTGTATAAGGGCGCCCCTCGCGCTGGCCCCGCCCCAGTCCCGACTGCCTGGGGTGGACCTTCCTAGCGAGGCGGGGCCCGGCCAGTGATGCCCCGGGGTCCCCGAGGTCCCTGTGGGGTCCCCGCCGCCGCCGCGAGGCTGAGACTGCGCGGTGCAGCCCTGCGGGGCTGCCCCTGACCCGGCGCGGCCAAGCTCCGCAGCAGGTGCTGGGGGAGCAGGACCCTTGGCGGGACTTAGGGCCCTGGGGAGCCTCGCGGGCGGAGGGTGCGCCTCCAGGCCGCCTGCCCCACGTGGCACCTTCCCGGATGGGGCTTAGAGCGCCTCTGCAGCCCCAAGCGCAGCTCTGCGAGGCACAGGCGCGCGGCCTTAAAAGCAACAGGCAGTGTCCAGCGCGAGTCAGGGGCGTGCGCCTGGCCTCCACTCTTCTCCCTTCCAGCTCTCCTCAGCCCCGAGCCTTTTGTTTTTTATTATTATTATTTTTTTAATTTTTATTTATTTATGATAGTCACACACAGAGAGAGAGAGAGAGAGAGAGGCAGAGACACAGGCAGAGGGAGAAGCAGGCTCCATGCACCGGGAGCCCGATGTGGGATTCGATCCCGGGTCTCCAGGATCACGCCCTGGGCCAAAGGCAGGCGCCAAACCGCTGCGCCACCCAGGGATCCCTCCCCGAGCCTTTTAAAACACGATGTGTCCCGTCGCTCTTTTTTGACCTCTGCTCTACTTTACAACCTCCCAGTCGTCTACAGGACAAGTACGAACCCTTTAAAAAAAAACAATTATTTATTTGAGATAGAGAGCCCAGCAGGGAGTGGGGGCAGAGGGAGAGGGAGGCTGGATCCAGGACTCGGGGATCTTGACCTGAGCCAAAGGCAGACACTTAGCCCACTGAGCCACCCAGGCGCCCAGGTATGAACCCCACCTCAGTGTGCAGGCCCCTGTGAACTGGCAGTTCCCTGGAGGCATCACGCTATTCCATGCTTCCCAACCTTTGCACCCACTTTTCCCTTCTAGAAAGCCCTTTTTCCTTGCGCACACGGAGACATACACTCATCCTTCAAAAAGATGCCTCTTAATGCCCTCTCTCTGACTTTTGTGCTGATTCCTTCATCTTTTTAGCCTCAGTTTGTTCATATGCAAAATGGGGAAAAATAATCTTGCCCTCACTGAGTTATTGTGAGGGTCCAATGGGTTAATGCCTGTAGAACGTTCGAGACAATGCTTGGCACCTAGTAGCTGCTCATGAAAATGTGTTGCCAAACAAATTCTTCTTACCATGTTCTCATGCCACAGGCATGCGCCCTGAGTTCCGTGGGCTCAGGGCTCTGCGTCCCATCCGTGCCTGGCACGTAGTGGGTGCCCATTAGCCTTTGGCAGGAAATGAGTGAATAATAGGCGGTGGGAGGCGGGGGGAAGGAGGAGGAGATTCCCTCACCAGATCAGCCAACACTAACAGTGAGAAAACAACCCTTACACGTGCTGGGAGGTCACACATTCCAACTTTCCCCCCACAGGCTTCTGGGAACTTCATGTGAAGGACGTTGGATGCCCGTTGTCGCTGTGTCCCCCCCCCCTCCCCCGCCACTCACTCTGAGGCCTGCAGAGGGGAAGTGTCTTAGCCATGGGCACCCAGTGAGTGGCAGAGTCAAGACTTGGCCCACTTTTAGCTCTCAAACCCCATGAGTGGTGACAACCTCCTTGAGCACAGGCAAACCAGGATGACTGGTCATCTCAGATCAAATTCCAAAGCCTAGTCTCTGGAGGCCCCCCATCCTCTGCCCCCCTGTGGGACTCCCCCACTGTCCTCAAGCTTTGTAATGAATGTCTTGAAGATACAATGCTTTCCAACCAGAAGTTCTAGGCAGCTTAAAAAAAAAAAATCTGTCTCCTACTTCCCCAAAGTCACTCATGGCATCATGGGGCTGGGGAACGGACGCATCTGAAGGACCCAGACCTGGGCTAGGAGTTCAGGGCACTGACACAGACGGGCTGGCCAGTCCTGGACGAGGCCAGCCCCGCCCTCTGGGGCTCGGGCTCCTGGAGGGAGGCAGTGTGAGGACACATGGCATCGGTCTGGTTTTGGACAGCTGGGGAAGGGAGGGATGCCTCAGTGGGGGTTTCTGAAGAGCCACCACCTCCTGACTTGGCCACTCCCC
This sequence comes from Canis lupus dingo, assembly GCF_003254725.2. NCBI lineage: Eukaryota > Metazoa > Chordata > Mammalia > Carnivora > Canidae > Canis > Canis lupus. The sequence goes on along the minus strand of NC_064252.1, from coordinate 28,728,929 downwards.
AGCTGGCCTCAGCACCGCCCTGACCTCCTCCCCTTGCTGGGGCCTGGCTTCCTCAGTCAACCCCGGGGTGGGAGCTGGTCTCTGGGGACTTCGTGCCCTGAGGTTCATGACTTGGGGAGAGCAGAGTTCTGGGAACTGCAGCCTCCAGAGAGGAGGCCTCAGAGGCCAAGCACGGCTGAGTGAGTGAGGGCGCGAGCCTGGCCCTCCTGTGCACACACAGCCTCATCTTCCCAGGCCACCCTGGCCCCGCCTGCCTTCTCCTCCGGGGCCTCATCCAGGGAGGCCAGTTCTCTCTGCCTCCTCCCCAGGGCGCAGGGGGACCAGCACCAGGACAAGGAGGGCCTGGGCCTGGCCCCAGGACAGCCCTCCCTCCCTCCTTTTGCAGGGGAGGAACTTGCTCCTGTGGCCTGAGCACTGCAGCCCTCCAGTTGGCCCAGCTGTGCCTCAGCGGTCAGGGCCAAGCGCCAAGCAGACACCAGGCCCGCTGGGCAGCCGGTCCCCCCCCACAGCCACTGCTCTGCGCAGTCATCCCTGGGCCATGTGGGGTGCTGAGTGGGACCGACAATGTGGAAGCACCGAAGGGAGGGTCTCTCCTGGCTCCAGGGACTCAGCAGGGGCAAGGGACCCCGAGGACCAGTCCCTGCCCCCATCACCTCCTCTAGAAGGAATTGGTCCCCCTGAAGCTCTCTGCTTGCCTCAGGAAAGACCAACCGCAGGACCAGCAATGGGAACCCAGAGCCACTTCTGGATTCTCTCTTCTTGCTTGCTGGTTGACCCCAGGCCAGGCCTCTACTCTCCCTGGGCTTCCATTTCCCTCTTCTCAATCCAGACTTGGTAGCCTTCTTCCCTTCTCTCGACATCACTAGGAGCCCACGAGAAGGAAAACAAATATGGGAAAGAACGTGGGTATCATGAATACGCTTGTTTCATAGGGAGGGAGGTCACAGTGGCTCAGAGACTCAGGCTGATGGCCAAAATCATGTGGAAAGTGGCAGAGGTGCCGGGGTCCAGCTGGGCCTCCTTGGTGAGGAGAGAGGGGCCTCGGCAATGGGGTCTGGGCTGTCGGGTAAGGGTGGGGATCAGACCAGGAGCAGGGCCTGGCAGAGAACGACTCCTTGGGGGGTTACACACTTCATTAATACGTTCATGTTGCAGGGCATGGAAGGCTGCTCAAGGCACAGGTGCAATGGGATGGGCTTGGAGGGGATCCTGGTCACAGGAAGGGCATTTCTCCGAGTCCAGGGGCACCTGCATCCAAATCACTAGGGCTTTAGAAATGCACGTTCTCAGGTCCCACCCCAGACCCAGGACCCATCCCAGACGCATAACCACAACCGGACCCTCATATGAATGGTTGCTTTGGACTCCAGTTCGCAGAAAGGCCAGGATTGGGTGGGCGGGGACAGGGGCTGGAAGTTACTTTATTCTTTTTTTTTTTTTTTAGTTATTTTATTCTTATTCTTTTTTAAAATTGAAGTATAATTGACCAGGGCCTGGAACTTTCTAAGGTAGAGGTGGCCGGAGCTGGGGCAGGTTGGATGACATTCCTGTCGCTCACCCTCCCCTCCCCCAAAGTCAACCAGCAGGTGGGAGGTGCAGGAGCTCGCTCAGAGAGAACCTAGCTCAGGTTTCAGGCCCCGGGGACAGTCCTTCCAGCCTCTCAGTGACAATAAAATGCTCCCTTTGCCCAGAGAAACCTGCATCCATAAAATCCAAAAGAAGAAAGAAGCTCTATGTCCAAACATGGTCAACTGCGTCCAGTCTCATTTATAATGGACGGAAATATTAACTGGAAAATACCTGAATGTGGGACAGTAGGGGAAGGCTAATGGTGTGACCGTCGCTGAGCGGTCTGGGATGTGGGGGAGATGCTGCTAGAGGTCATGGTAAGGCTCTAGGGGAGGGTGAAGAGCAGGGCACCAGTCAGACAGTGGTGGGGACCCCTGGCTCTGCACCTGGGGTCATAACTAAACCATCTGTGCCTCAATTTCCCCATTCATAAACTGGAGCTGATACTGGAATCTACCTCCTAGGGTTTTATGGACGCTGAAGCAATTAATACACAGTGTTAGGACAGTGCCCGCAACCGCGGTGTGTTATTCATTGCTATTAAACCTCTAGGGACGCCTGGGTGGCTCCGTGGTTGAGCATCTGCCTTTGGCTCAGGGCGTGATCCGGGGTCTGGGATCCTGGGAGCCTGCTTCTCCCTCTGCCTGTGTCTCTGCCTCTCTCTGTGTGTCTCATGAAGAAATAAATAAATCTTTAACAAAAAATAAAGGAGGGGAGAGCTAGGATTGGAGCCGGGTCTACGTGACTCCAAGGCCTCCATGGCCGGTCAGTGGGCCCCGCCGGCCGCCTGCCTCCCAGCCTCCGTGCCCGGACAGAGGTGCTTTCCCACCCCTGTGCCTTTGCACCTGCTCTCCCCTCTGCCTGGAATGCCCTTCCCCCTGCTTGCTCTTCAGACTCCCTTCTCGTCAGTTCTTCAAAACAAAACCCGTCTGAGGTAGCCCTTGCAGATCTGCACCCCCTTGAGGACCCGCAATCATTCCGCACTTTTTCGTCATGACGCGCGTGTCCTGTGGCATCCATGCCAGGCCGAGAGAGGCACTCACAGACACCAGCCGGCTGAGGTAGGGGTGAGGTTGTCATGTTGGGACTGGAGAGAACGTTCCAGCCTTAGGAGTAGATCCTGAGGACAGGGAATCTCCTGTCTCTGGCCAGGGGTGGTGATGGGGAAGCAGAGAAGAGAGGCCCAACGTCCCCGCACTTGGCGGGATCCTTTGCCCCCTGGGGACAGCAGTGTGGCAGAGGGGGAGGACGGGGGATTGGGTCAGGCCACCCCGGGCCCATTCTCCGGGTATGCCTTAGGCATGGCACACCACGCCTCTGGGCCTCAGTTTCCTCGTATGTGACCCGGGAAGGACAATGGCTACGTGGGGTGTTAGATTGGGCGGAGCACCTGGCAGTGCGGGCGCCGGGGAGCGATGCTGCGGCGCCTCTGCACCGGGAGCAGCGGACCAGAGACAGACCGCTACCTGCCTCCGTTTCCCAGAACGCTGGGACCAGCTCACCCCCAGTGAGTAATTAGCAGCCGTGCAGCAGCGGGGGGCGTTCCTCGCCCACAGGAGGTGCTCCCGTCAGGGGCTGCGGGTGGCCCGGGGCCCAGGGGCGGGAGCCAGGCCAGAAGGCGCGGGGAACAGAGCGCCCAACTCCGGGTGAATCCCACTGGGCAGTCTCCGCGATGAGGTCGCCACCTCTAGCTCCCCGGGGCCACAGGTGGGATGACGAGACCGAGCCAGCTCCAGAGCGGGAGGGGGTGGCGGCAGGGGTCGGGGCCAGGGCAGGGGGCCCAGCGTAAGACCCACGGCCCGCTACAGCGCCGGCCCAGCCCATGGTGAGCGCCGGGTCCTTATCTCAGGAAACTTGGTGCTTCCTGTTGAAGAGGTGGCTGCGGGGAGGGGAGAGCCAAGCAACCAAGCAAGGGACACTTTCTGAGCCCCGGCTAGGTACCAGAGCGCTTCTGCACGCCTGGCCACGCATCCCCACGTGACCTCATGAGGAGGGGGGTTATGGCCCAGCGTGCAGAGGGGCCACTGAGGCTCAAAGTGGTGAAAAAACCTTGCCCCAAAGGGGAGGCACGCAGAGACTTTAGAGTCAGACACACCGAGTTCAGCGCCGAGCCCTGACACCTGTCAATGCCGGGTCACCGAAGTGCTCTGGGCCTCAGTTTCCTCATCAGGAAAGCGGTGATGGCCAGCCTCGCCTCTCGGGCTTGTTGAGGCCCAGTGAGATGATGCACAGAGCACGCTCCCCGAGAGCTAGCTCCCCGGCGCCTCATTTTGCCGATGTCACCATTGCGCTTCAGAATGGGGGGCAGCGTGCCCAAGGCCACACACCTAGAAGGTGGCACAGTCAGGACTTGAACCCAGACCTGATTCTTCCTGCCCCACTTAGAGCACCGTGCAGTAGCTACAGATGGCCCTTGGCTTCCAGAAGGCCGTCAGGAGGTGGCTGGGGAGCTCAAGTTCCTTGGAAGAACCAGCGGTCCGGGTTTCCTGCAGAGCCGGGCAGCCAGCGCTAGGCCCGGGGTTCAGGGTCACCCCTGCGGCCGGCGTTCCAGGCAGCAGAGAGGAACTGCGGCAACATGCCTGGAAGCCTTGCTGGCCACCTGGCGACCTGCCGGCCACCGGGGCCCCCACATTGTTCTCTGTCCTTCCCAGGCCAGGCCCGCACATTAGGGATTTCCGGCCGCCCTGCCAGAACCGCCTTCACTTTCCGGACGAACTTTCCCCAGGCGTCTGGGGCAGGGGCTGAGCCCCCCCAGGACCCCTGGCCTGGGCAGGGACTGCTGGGAAGGGTGCTGGCAGCAGGGTCAACATCCCCTGGACCCAGCAGGTCCCGGCCCCAGAGCCTGGCCTCTGCAGAGACGCAGCATCCTCTTCACCTCTCCTGGAGCCCGGGAAGAAAGGTTGTGCGACTTTCATTTTAGGGCCGGCTCAAGTCAGGGCACTTGGCCTCGCATCCCTGCCACAAACTTGCTGTGACCTGGGCAAGTCACGCTGCCAGGGCCCTTATGAGGAAGACTGGATGACCCATGGGTCACAGGGTGACACCCTGGCATTACCTCCGGAGTGGCCTGCAGCCCCTTGCTCTGCAAACTTCTTGAGGGCACGGCCAGGTCCGGCCCCATCCTAGGGCTCGGCAGCCCCACTGGCGCTCCTTGATGGTGAGCACGCCCGTTTGCAGTGCATCTTGGCCATTCCAGACATGGCTCCGTCTCAGTCTCCTGCCCTGAGAAATGGGGAGAACTGCCTGGCGAGGAGTGGTGGGGGTCACAGCAGACAACGTACATACAGCGCAACAAATTCAAGCTTCCGTCCTCCACTCGTCTTGGGGCCAATTGGATAAACTTGGCATCAGGAGAATATGGTGTAGAAACGCCCCCCCCCCCGGGAGGTCTTGGGGCCCCGGGGACCTGTGGCCATGCCCCCTTTCCTGGGGGGGTGTCTGTGCCCGAGGAGGCACTCAGAGGGCAGCAATGGGGCCACAATGCAGAGCCAGCAGCGTCCCGGTGAGGTCAGAGGCATGGAATTGGTCAAATGGGATCACCCCGAGGATTCTGTGCTCACAGCCAGTGACTCATGCCACGAACAGCCGCACTGGCAGAGACTGCCAACCTGGGACGGCCGAGGCCACCAGCTTACCTCACCCCACAGCACACCTTTTAAGGACAGGGAGCTCGGGGCAGCGCAGAGGCCCCGCCTCTGGCCCCAGGGCCCTTTGGCAGCCCTTCACTGGCGAGGCCAGACCCCCCACCTGGGTTTAAATCTGGCATCATCACTTTTGAGACATGACCTTGGGTAAGTCCATTTCTCTGAACCGGTTTTTTCACTTGTCATATGGAAATAAGACTTGCCTCACAAGAGAGGAATTAAATGAGGTAATTTTGTGTAGAAAGTGCTTGGCAAAGGGCACCTTTTAAGGAGCGGCGGCGGCGGGTACCTTGGCAGGACCCGGGCTCGGCGTCACAGCACCGTGACCCTGAACTCTGGCCCACCCCTTACTTGCAGGGCGTCTCTGGAAGACACTCAACGTCCGCATCAGCGTCTCTTCGGTCAGGCGAGCCGCCACCGCCTGCTGTGCTGGCCAGCTGTCGGCCTAAGATCGCACGTATGTTTTGTACCACGAGGAAGAGGTGCAGGGACGGCCAGCCTGCCTGGCCTCGGACCCCCGCCCAGCCGCCTGTGCTCCGTGATCTTGCGCGAGGTCCTCAACCTCTGAGAGGGTCTCACGTATAAAAGGGAAGGATGGTGAGGATGCTGACCTTGTGTGGCTGCTGTGGGGTCGGGTGCCTCGAGAGGCCTGGCACCCACTTAGTGCCCTCTGAGAGCTGGCTGCTGTTGCCCATCCTCCCAGAGCTCTCGGCCTCCCTCTAATGCCAGCTGCTGGTTCATCTCCCCTCCGTATGCCTGTGACGGGTCCTGGGTCAGAGGTCTTTCAGGGGCTGCTCTGAGGCAGCCCCACTCCCCACAGCAGCCTTCCCGAGGCGGTGCTGGGGTGGACCCCTCAAAGACCCAGGTATGACACAGGCACTTTTTTTTTTTTTTAATATTTTTTGTATATTTATTTATGATAGTCACACACACAGAGAGAGAGAGAGAGAGGCAGAGACACAGGCAGAGGGAGAAGCAGGCTCCATGCACCGGGAGCCCGATGTGGGATTCAATCCCAGGTCTCCAGGATCGCGCCCTGGGCCAAAGGGAGGCGCCAAACCACTGCGCCACCCAGGGATCCCGACACAGGCACTTTTAATAGGAACATGAGAGTGACTGAGGGCAACGCACCCGGGAGTAGACACGGCACCCCAAGGCTGAGGGCAAGGGTGCCAGGATACCCCTGCTGTCAAACACCTGTGGTCCCTAGGAAGCTGGCACCTCGGCCCCACGAGGGAGATGGGGGTAGGCTCTCTTGGCTGGCAGGCCTGGTATCTTCCTCCTTGGGCCCCAGGGGAGCTGGGAACAAAGTGGGACAGAGCCTGGCTCCGAGGCTGAGGGTTCCTAGGGCACACACAGGAAACACAGCCCAGCTCCCTAGGGGGCCTGGCTCCCACAGGAGTGGCCGTGTGCCTACTGCCTGGTGGAGAAGGAAGCCCCAGAGGTACCAGAGGGATCAGCTGGAGGAGCCCAGGCTTCAGAGGCAACCATACCTGGGTACAAGCCCCGGCTCTGCACTGCACAAGCCTCAGTGTCCCTATCTGCATAAAGGGGACAAGCATCCTCTTGCCCTGCTTGCACATGAAGGTGGTGCCCGGACAGCGGCGACCGTGACAACAGCATCAGTAACAGGAGCGGCTGGTCGAGGGCAAGAGGGTGGCAGAGCCAGAGGACGCAGGGCCAGCAGCCCAGCAGCCTGGGGAGGGGTCGCCCCTCATGCTTCCAGAGCCCAGACAGAACGGAAGCCGCCAACAGTGCAAACCCTAGCTTTATTGGTCCAGGTTGTTCACAGTGAGGCTTCCCAGGGACAGGGGTCTGGGGACACCCCCCTCCCCCTGCCCGTGTGTTCTCTGCCCTGGCACCTGGGAAGAAGGAAGGGACGTGGCTCTGGGGGGTGGTGGCTACAGGGTAATTTAGCGTGGGGCCCAGGGTCTGTTCTTCAGAGCAGGAGGTAGAAGGGATCACATAAAGTTCTTTATTACAGACCTACAAAAAATGAGAGAATTATATATTACTCTCCCTTGTTTGGGTTTCTTTTTCCTTCTTTCTTTTTACAAAACAGCAGCAGGAAAGAAAAATGCAGGAGACAGATGGGCCAGGCACCAGGGTGCAGATCAGAAGGGACCAGGGTGACGTGGACCGAGCTGTCACCCGGCACGGGGCACTGTGGGCTGGCCTGGGGCTCTCTCCAGCATCCTGGGAGGACAGAGACAAGCCCTAGTGGGAGCAGACAAGACAGTGGGTAGGAGATGGCTGTCCCCAGGTCAGTGGCAGCACCATTCCCCGGGTAGCCACCCTGGAGGTCAGCCGGGCACCCATGTTTGGGGGCCTGGTCTCCAAAGCACGGGCCCATGGGGGCCGGGCAAAAGGGAGGAGGCAGGAAGGGCCAACACGGAAGGGCTCAGAGTTCTCACGGGGCCCCTCCTCGAACTGCAGGGGCCCTGGTGGGCAAGGGCAGCCAGGCCTCTTCCCTGCTTGTCAGCCAATCAGCTTCTTCAGGAAGGCCTCCAGCTGGTCCTCGTCCTTGATACCCACGAATTTGTCCACCACGTCCCCATTCTTGATGGCCAGCACAGTGGGCACAGCGGACACCTGGGGGAGGAGATGGAGGGAGACCATGTTACCTGGAGGTGAACTGTTCTCATCGGCCATTCCCCAGCCGTCGTGGGGAAGGCTGGTGGTTTCTGCAGGGCAGTGACTGGCCGAGCGGCAGGCGGGGCCTGTTCCCTTGGTGCAGGGGTGCTGCAGGGCCTGGAGGCCCGCCCACTGGAAAGACTTTTCCACTGTGGGCTCCTGGCGGTCCCCTTCCTCCCCGAACCGCAGGACTGACTCACTGGCCCAGTGGTTTGGCTGCAGTGACAGGAGGGATGAAAATAGCCCACACAGCTGCAGGCCAGGGCTGGGGGCAGGGAGCAGCTACGGGGCCAAGAGAAGCTCCCCAAGGGGCAGCCCAGCCTGGGTGGGGATAGGGGGTAGCCCGGAGACGTGAGAGCCTGAGTCCTGGCTCTGCTCCCGGCCTCGGCACCCTCTTCTGTAAAATGGGGGTGACAGGATCTCCCTTGAGGACATCCTTGAGGGTTTAGGACAGAGATGAAAGATTCGTATGTAGAGCTGAGCGGCGAGGAGCCCAGGCTCTGGCAGTGGCTGACCCCAGCGTCTGCCACCGGCTCACGCTGAGCTGCTCCAGGCAGGCCCCGTCAGCACGGTCTCTGTGTTCCCATCAGCAAAATGGAGCTGCTGGCAGCACTTACACCAGGTCTGGGGCTGCATGAGCATGGCGAGCAGAGTCTAACATGTGCCCTGCACCTGGCAGGGCCCTCAAGTGTCAGGACCTGGCAGAGGGCCCAGTGTGCAGGAGCCCCCGGCAAGTGGTGGCTACGGGGAGCACGTCAGGAGCTTCTAACACAGGCCCCATGTGAGCCACATGAGCTCGTGGCCGTTGAATGGCCAGCAGGGTCCAGAAACTCAATGACTCATGCTGGACGGTGTGGGATGAAGGCCTCGGCCATGTAGGAGCTGAGGTTTATTTATTAGGGGGATGGAGGCAGCATTCTTGGCCTATGAAGCATGTTCTCAAGTTCCCTCAGGGGACCCGTACGGATTCCATGGCATGTAATGAGGCCCACTGCCCACTCTGGCATCAAGCATTTTCTGCGCCCTGGGCTCCCTGCCTGACATTTGTAGACATTTTTTTTTTAAAAATGGGTAAACAGAACAAGATAAACATTCTTTTCTTACACATGTTAACTACAAAGTAACAACAGCAATTTACACAAACATCTCAAGTCTTCACCAATTCCGAGTACTGTCCTGCCCATGAGTCATCCTGGGAAGCCAGACTTAGGAGTCAGGATGTTCAAACTGTGCCCAGGTCAGTTACAAAAGGAGCTGTGGGCCTGACAGGCCACTCTCACACCTCAGCTGGGTGCCACCCACCAGGTGGCAGGCCCTGCCCTCCTCCCCTCCTCCCCTCACCGGCTCTGGGTGTTCTCAGGCTCTTGCAGGGAGTGTCCTGGGGCTGATGCAGGTGGTAACTGACACACTTCTCAGAGGGAAGATGCAGGCAGACCCATCTGGCAGCGGCCTGACCGTGGGTGCTGCTGCTTGTGGCCCTACCACTAGCTCCTGCCCTCGTTGTCCATGGCTGTAACACAAGAGGTGGCAGGAACTGCAAAGGTCCAGCATGTGGCTCACCCTGTCTCCGGGCACAGGCCAGGACCCAGAGTTGTGTATTTATTTGTTTTTTCAAGATTTTTTTTTGGGGGGGACGCCTGGGTGGCTCAGTGGTTGAGCGTCTGCCTTTGGCTCAGGGTCCCACATCAGGCTCTCTAAATGGAGCCCGTTTCTCCCTCTGCCTGTGTCTCTGGCTTTCTCTGTATCTCTCATGAATAAATAAATACATAAATAAAATCTTAAAAAAAAAAAAAAAGATCTTTTTCCCAAGTAATCTCTACACTCAACCTGGGGCTTGAACTTACAACCTGAGATCAAGGGTCACACACTGGGGGTGTGCCTGGGTGGCTCAGTTGGCTGGGGGTCTGCCTTTGGCTCGGGTCATGATCCTGGGTCCTGGGATTGAGCCCCGTGTCCAGCTCCCTGCTCGGCAGGGAGTCTGTTTCTCCCTCTCCTCCCCACTTGTGCTCTATCCTTCTCTCTCATATAAATAAATAAAATCTTTTAAAATAAGGGATCCCTGGGTGGCGCAGCGGTTTAGCGCCTGCCTTTGGCCCAGGGCGCGATCCTGGAGACCCAGGATCGAATCCCACATCGGGCTCCCGGTGCATGGAGCCTGCTTCTCCCTCTGCCTATGTCTCTGCCTCTCTCTCTCTCTGTGTGACTATCATAAATAAATAAAAATTTTAAAAAAATTGTAAAAAAAATCTTTTAAAATAAGAGTCACGCACTCGGAATGGGCCAGCCCGGCTCCCCAGCTGTGTTCTTATGCGCCCTCTAGTGGCCTGTGATGGCAGCTAGGGCACCTCAAATCCAGCCCCTCAACTCGGGGACAAGGTGCAATCACTAACTGGATCTTACCCAGGCCCGTTTCTTCAACTGATATAAAAACTATGTCGTATATATGAGAAGCGGTCTAACTGTTTTTGCGTGTCCTCTAAGTAGGACTATGCTCGCAGTGGACTCCATTTTCAGACTCCAGACCAGCTCTGTCACGATCACGTTTGTGTAAACTCATGTGTGTGTAGGCGTGCACACGCGCGCGCGCACACACACACAAACACACACACGGCCACACTGCAGTCAGACGTACAGCAAACTCTCCAAGGTCTAGTCATGACTGACCAAGGGCATTCTTTGAAGTGTCAGTCTAAATCAGACGAGTACACACAGCAACAGGCTGGCCAGAAGCTGGTTTTCCAGGCCACTGCTGTAGTACCCGGGGTGGGACTGGACCGACCTCCCTCCCGGCAAGGAGGAGGATGTGGCTTTGCCGATCCTGTGTTTGGCTCACAAATCTGGAGGGGCTGGTGCTTGTAAACACTGCCTTAAATGGAAGTGCACAGGTCCCTGGCGCATTCCTCTGGAATGTGATCTGAGTGTGAGGGGGCCGTGGTGGAACAAGAATGCTGCTTCCCTCTGAACTCTAGCAGCACCAAGGGGACTGAGTGGCTGGAGGAAAGGTGAACAGACATGTTAGGATGCGCTGCTTCTCCTGCTCTGTGACGCCACCTGGAGCCTTCGAGGCTGAACCTGAGACCCTGAGAAATCAGGGCGGGATGAGTGTGTGTGTGTGGTTGGTTCCCACTAACTGGCAGCTCTCGGGCCGCACTGCCACTGAGCTCGATGGTCCTGCTCAGTCCTCCCCTTCTGTGAGGGCCTACCGAGGGACAGACACAGTGACAGTTGTCACAGCAGGCTGGCAACCTCCTCAGCTAAGTGCAGAGCTGACGCGAAGGAAAAGATCACTGTCGGCCAGGCTGCTAGACCGGGGGTTCCTCAAGTGTCAGGGGTGACACTAACCACTTGCATCCTCTACTTCATGAATTCTCACCTCAAGGTGGGGCTTTCAACATGAGAAGACGGAGGTACAAAAGCTGAGTGACTAAGTGACAGAGCTGTGGTCTGACACAGGATCCGTCTGGCCCGGCTGTCCGTGACGTCTAACTGCCACACGCTGGCCTCAGAGCTACTGAGTCCCAGCAGGGCGAGGAAGCCCACGTAGGGAAACACGGGAAGGCTGACTCCACGCTTCTAATGAGAAGCCTCTGGACACAGGAGGATTCTTGGAGAAAGTTATGAGTATGATTATTACTTTTTTTAGGATTTTCTTTTTTGAAGTAATCTCCACACCCAATGAGGGGCTTGAACTCACAACCCCAAAATCAAGAGTTGCATGTGCCACTAACTGAACCAGCCAGGCACCCCAGGAAATAATTATTTAAAAAAATCAAATCCTGGGGCACCTGTGTGGCTTGGTTAGTTAAGTGTCTGACTCTTGATCTCTGCTCAGGTCTTGATCTCAGGGTCAGGAGTTCAAGTCCCTTGCTGCGTTCCGTGCTTGGCACGGAGTCTACTTAAATAAACAAACAAAAAAATCAAATCCAACTATATGACATTCTGGAAAAGGCAAAACTATGGAGACAGTAGGAAGATCAGTGGTTGCCAGGGGCCCAAGGGGAGGAGGGAGGGAAAAGGTGGGGCACAGGGGATTTTTAAGATGGTGAAACTCTTCTGTACAAAACCGTAACGGTGGATGCATGTCACTGTACGTTTGTCCAAACCCATGAGATGGACACCAGCAGGTGTGAACCCTTGCACGCCCCCAGAAGGCTAGCATAGGACTTTGAAACTTTTGCATCTTGATGTTTGGTTCCAAACTGCTGGCAGTGGTCACAGAGAAGATTGTAGAGAAGCAGAATCCTGGGCTCTTCCTAGACCTACTGAATCATCCATCATCTGTTTTTAAGCAACATCCCAGATCATATGCATGATTGTGAAGCACTGATTTAGAATACTTTCAAAATAGGGGGATATAGTAATGATTGAATACAATACTTTCTAGCACCAAAACATAATTATTCAATGAGATGTCTATGAGGTTAGATGAAACACTAAGAGGAAAAAAATTCAAATAAAAGCTTAAACCACTTCCCCCAAATCCTGACAGTGATTGTGTTGGGATGGCAAGATGACAGGTGACGTTTCCCCCTTATTACTTATTACCTGGCTGTTTTTCTAACGTTTTTTAAAGGCCTTCTATATATGAGGAAAAAGTAAAAGCATAACAGCTCCAAGTGTCAAGTCCAAAAAAGCCCCAGAGGAAAGCATAAAGGCTCAAAGGTCCACATCTGGATCTGCTCTTTGCCCCCAGTAGCTGTCAGGGTCTGAACGATCAGGGAATGCCCGGCCATTCAGTGGGGACGAAGAGATGAGAGAGGAGAGAGCTTTTCATTTGGCCAAGCCAAGGCAGTGTGCAAATGGGGGTGGGGTGGGGGACACTGAAACCCTGAGGCCCCCAGCCTTTCCCTTCCTTCTCCTTTGGGAGACAGTGGAGTCCTAGGGTGGATGACGAGCTGAAGCAGAAGTGTGGTACAAGGGGAATGTGTGTGAGGAGGGAGACTCACCCAGAGGGTGTGTGCCTGGCTTGGGGGAGGTGTTCTGGAAACCTCAGGTAGAGGCACCAAATTCCTTGAATACAACTTAAAGCAGTTTCTCCCACATGTTCACCCAACACTTGGAAAAGGAGGAAGCTGTCTCAGGAGATACTAGGGATCTCTCAACTCAAACATCTCCTTCAGGCTCTCTTCCAAAAGTACAGGTGTGAAGGAAGGAAAGGGCTGGGGGAGGGGGTCAGGAAAACCCTTGCTGGAGGTCCTTAAGCACAGCAGTGACATCCGCCCGGGGCTTGGCAAAACAAGGGGGCTGGGACCAGGTGACGTGGGCCCAGCTGTCCTGAGGTCCTGTGTGACTGACACACTATCTGGACTGCAGAGCACGGAAGGAGGGAGCCAATCCTGTAACACACGCTCTCCAGGCCTCATCACAGGACCTCGGTGGCCAGCCCAACATCACCAGGCTCCCTAGAATGCAGGTGGGGATGATCTTGGGAACCTTATCACCAGTGTGACCACTGTTGGAGGGAACTGGGTTCTTCTTGCCATCTGCACCGGCTAACCACAGATCCTGGAATATGGCTGGGGCTCACGGCGTGTCCACTGAGAGTCCCACTGGCTGAGGCTGACTGCTGTGCTGGCAGGAATTGGCCTAAGACACCTTATGCCTGCCAGTTACCCCGGGGATGTCCTAGCCGCTCCAGCCCTAAGCTCTGCCTCGTGGCCCCTGTGGGCCTTGGACAAGTAGGACAAAGGGAGGAGCATCTGAGTGGCCAGTAATTGCCCCCACCCCCGAAAGATCGGCAGGAGATCTTTAAAAAAACACCTCGGGACACCCAGCTGGCTCAGTCAGTAGGGCATACAGTTCTTGATCCTGGGTCTGTGAGTTTGAGCCCCACATTGGGGGTATAGTTTACTTAACACAACAACATCAAGTGATCCCTCCCCGACAAGCCCTTGTAAGCAGCCCTGAGTCACTCAGTGCCACGGATAGTCTTCTTTCGGCAACACCCCTCTCCCAAATGCAGTGGTCACCAGCGGCTTTGCCTCTGGCTGGGGCAGCCTGATGTTCGGGTGGGTGATCACTCCCACTCCAGTGCAACAGGCAGCCAGCCTATTCTCACCCTCGCCCCTCGGGGGCTGGCTGGAGGTGGCACCTCCACTTGAGCTGGTCTCATGAGAGCCGAGCCTGGACTTATAAATCCTGACAAGGGAACAGGCCCCCTCTTTCGGTCACTGGAAGGAAGGAGGGATGAAGGTTCACGCTGGCCGGGTCCAAGTACCTCAAGAGAACCAGAAATCTGGATTTTGACATGAAATCTCTGTTATAAACATTAACAGCTGGTTCAGTATTTAAAAAAGAACCCAAGTTAGATCAAATGTGCCAGGGAGCCAGATCTGGCGACGGGACACTAGGCATGACCCCGGCTCTGTAATAACAGTATCCTCAGCATGGCTGTCCAGACCCCTTCCCCTCGGTCTGTGGCCGACTGTCACCCCCTGTGCTCTCACTCCCTCCTCAGCTCTCCACGCTGGCTACTGGCCACAGTGCACTTCTCCCCTTTCTCCGGCTGTTCTGGTCTCCAAGGCTGGAGGGTATCCCCAATACTCCATGCATCCCCTGCTCCGGGCACACATGCACTGCTATTCTATGAGCAAATCGGGTTCACTTTGACCACAGGGCCTTTGCATTGGTATCTGCTCTGCCTGGGTTGTTCTTTTTTTTTTTTTTTTTTTTTAAAGATTTTATTTATTTATTCATAGACACAGAGAGAGAGAAGCAGAGACACAGACAGAGGGAGAAGCAGGCTCCACACAGGGAACCCGATGCGGGACTCGATCCCGGGTCTCCAGGATCACACCCCAGGCTGCAGGTGGTGCCAAACCGCTGAGCCACCAGGGCTGCCCTCCACCCCTTTAAAAAGATTTTACCTATTTATTCATAGACACAGAGAAACAGAGGCAGAGACACAGACAGAGGGAGATGGATTGTTCTTCCAAAGTGCTGCCTGGGTCATTTCCTTACTCCCTTCAGGTCTTTGCTCAGATGTCAGGCTTCTCAAGGAGACCGTCCCAAGCCTGCTTTTATTTTTTAATTTACTTATTTTTATTTATGTATTTTTAAACTAAAGCTCTACATTCAACATGGCACGTGAACTCACAACCCCGAGATTAACGGTCACATGCGCCACTGAACCAGCTAGGTGTCCCTGCCACACCCACCCTTTTAAAAATGAAACCCTCCCCAGCCCCATGGTTAGCCCCATCTCCTTTTCCTGACTTATTTTTTCCCCATAGTTTTTTTTTTTTTTTTTTTAAGATTTTATTTATTTATTCATGAGAGACACACAGAGAGGGGCAGAAGCAGGTTCCCTGCGGGACTAGATCCCAGGACCTTGGGATCATGACCTGAGCAGAAGGCAGATGCTCAGCCACTGAGCCACCCAGGTGCTCCTTTCCCATTGTTCTTGTTATCTAAAGCAGGCATCAGTGAACCATGGCCCATGGGCCAAACTCAGCCTGCTGCCTATTTGTGTGAATAAAGTTTTATTTGCACACAACTATGCCCCTTTGTTTATATACTGTCTCTGGCTGTTTCTTCCTTCCTTCTCTCCCTTCCCCCTTTCTTCCGTCCCCTCCCTCATTCTTTATTTTTATTTTTAAAAAATTTTATTTATTTATTCATGAGAGACAAAGAGAGAGGCAGAGACAGGCAGAGGGAGAAGCAGGCTCCATGCAGGGAGCCGGACATGGGACTCAATCCGGGAACCCCAGGATCAGGCCCTGGGCTGAAGGTGGTGCTAAACCGCTGTGGCACCGGGGCTGCCCCTTCCGTTTTTTTAAGGAAAAAAAAAAAAAAAAGAAAAAGATCTTTACTTATTTATTTGAAAGAGAGAAAGAAAGAGAAAGAGTGCACAAGTAAGCAGATCAGGGAGACGGGGAGGGAGGAGCAGACTCCCCGCCCGATGCAGGGCTCAATCCCAAGACCCTGGGATCATGACCCGAGCCAAAGGCAGACAGACATCCAACCAACTGAGCCACCCAGGCACCTCGGTCTCTGGCTATTTTCAATGGCAGCTGAGTACGTGCAGTGGAGACCAATGCCCTGTAAAGCCTCAAGTATGTTCCACCTGGTCCTTTAGAGAAAAAGTGTGCCGACCACCCATCAAAAATACTAGAATGCAGGCTCCATGAAGGCAGGGATTTTCTCAGCCTCGTTCACTGCCTTATCAACAACCAAGTAACAGCACCTGGTATTTAAGAGAAAACACACCTGCTGAATGAACACACCCCCCAACCAAACACACGAGACTCCCTCCTGTCTCAGTGTGTGCCGTGCTCTTGGCGTTGCTTCTCCATGCATCCTCCGTGGCCCCACTCAGAGGTCCCCCTAATGGGAAGCATTTCCCTTGCACCCCAACAATCAGTGTCTTCTTCCTTTGTGCACCTCTGCTCTCAGCACTTCTCACCATACAGTGAAATGATCTACCTGTTGTTCTCTTGCTAGACTGAGAGTGCCTGACACAAGGAGTTCATCTTTGTTGTGCCAGAATCATGAATGCCTGGCACATGGCAGGGCTCCCACACAACTGCCAAATGAATATGTGCATGGATGAATATATGAACGAAGGAATGCATCAATGTCCCAAGCCTTAGAGAATAAGCTGGTGTTTTGGATCATACATTCCACTTCCTAAAGGTGGTGAAGAGACATAAGCAGCTCAGAGGACCAATATAGTCACACCTGCAAAGTGCTCTGAACTCCTGAAAGCTCCAGAAAAAAACTGAGACATCCCTTATTGGCTACCTGGTGGTCCCCAAGACATGTCCCGCACCAGCTATCCCAGGGTCACAAGCACCCCCAACACCAGCTGCACAGCGGCAGCTCCCCGCTGATTCATACCTCATATTCCAGGGCGAGGTCTGTGTGGTCATCAATATCCACCTTGGCCATCACCACTTTCCCATGCTGCTTGGCCACCACCTTCTCTAACCTGGGCCCCAGGATCTTGCACGGGCCACACCACCTCAGAAGGGGAGAAAGGAAGCATCTCGTCACAAGAGTGCTCAGCAATCCATCTTCTGTCTCCCTAGAACCTTCCTTTGACCCACATCTTTCTGAGGGGCATTTTGTCCTTGTCAGCTCTGTTTACAACCTTTGAATATTAACCTGTAACGTTGACATGCCCAATGATAAAGCCAGAACTCTGCAGCAGGGGGATTTTCAAAGGTCCCAGGCTTCTAAAACACAAGTCCTCATTGGAAGACGCTGATAAAGGTTATTTCAGCACGCGTAAGAGAAATACACCACCGCACAGAAAAATATGAAAGTTGAAGTTAAAAGGTTTGGGTTCCAAAAGGGACTCCTCACCAACCAGCTGACTGTTCTAGAGTCTCAGTTTCCTATTTTGAATAAATGAGATTATGTCTCTCAAAGCAGTGATGAGGCTGTGGAGTTATTTCAGACAACCTCATGGACCCAGAACTACAGGGAGAAGCCAGTGCCAGGGGGAGTCTACAACATGCTCGTCGCTATGCTGGGACCTTCTCACCTTTTACTGCCCAGAACCCTCAACCCCACAAAGGAAAACACCTTCCTAAGAAATGAAGGATCCTACAAGTTAAGGAACTCATGGCAAGGTCCCAGAGCTGGTTAGAGGCTGGTGTTGCGTTCCAAATGTCTTCTTTCATCACTGGGTTATCCTGTGTCCTCCCCCAGGCCCTGGGTCAGCTGTTAGCACTGCACCGATCACAGGTGCTCCCCTCTGGGTGGTGAGCCCTGTGAGGACAGGTGGTATGGATAGTGCCGGGCACTGAATGAACAAACTCACATCTTACTTTGTCAGAGAAGAAAATGAGGCATAATCCCATTTATCATTCATTTTGGAAGTCCTCTCTGGAGTGCTCACTATACCACGATGGGAGAAGGCTCTGCCTGCCATGAACCCCTGGCCCATGATGGTTATTTTAGTCTCAGCCTTTAAAACGCTTTACATTTAGAGATTTCAATTAATGAACTCACAAGTTTGCAACACCTCATCTCCTATTATAAGTGAAGAAAGGGAGGCATGAGGACATCAATGGCCAGCCCAAGGCAACATGGTGAGTGAGAGAAAGAACAGGAAAGAAAGCAAAACAATCTGTCAGAGATTTGCCCAGAAGGCCTCCCAACGTCTAACCCAGGCTACACCAGGATGCCTCAATCTGAGGGGTTTGTCCAAGTTCTTTTGTAGCTAGGTGGCTAGTCGGGACCCAAAGTCCAGAAATGAAAAAGGCCAAGCTAACAATCAGGTGGCTAGAAGCATTGAACTACCCCTACAACAAACTTACATACAGCACTGAAAAGAAAACCCTGCCCATCCCCTGCGTGCTTGGGCACCACTGTGGTGCCACTGATAACTTTTTGCCAGCCCTTCCCAGTTTTGGTGGCAAGATGTTAAAAATCAACTCATCCGCAGGGTCAGGAACTGGTATACACCCAAAGCCAGAAAATGAGATAGTTAGTCCTATTTTTCTTGCTTTGGTCCAAGCTGAATGGGGACTCTCAGCCATTTGGGCAGCAAGACACAGAACATGAGTGTTTCTCAGCTTGCTCCAGTGACAGTGAGCTCTAAAGACTGTTGACTGGTCTGTGTCCTATCAGACTACACTCCATCTCTGAGAGCCAGGACTGGGTCTTACCCGTCTTTGTAATGAGACTATGCACGTGAAGCATCAGACGTGGGACTGAGACATGACAGCTACTCAATAAATCACTTTTTTTTTTTAAGATTTAATTATTTATTCATGAGAGACAAAGACAGAAGCAGAGACACAGACAGAGGGAGAAGCAGGCTCCTCACAGGGAGACTCCATCCCAGGACCTAGGATCACGACCTGAGCCGAAGGCGGATGCTCAACCACTGAGCCACCCAGGTGTCCCTACTCAAATTCCTGAACAAGTAGCACCACGTTCTTCTGCTGACCCCCAGGACTCACTGTGCATGGAAGTCCACAACCACTGGTGTTTCGCTGTTGACAACTCGGTCTTGAAAGTCAGGTCCATCCTGGATGTTGAAGGTCGTTGTGCAGACTCTGGTGGTGTATATTGACCGGGCTTGGGTGGGTGTTGCTGTCAGGTGACCAGGGCTGCACGGCAGGGCCCTGCAGGTGAGAGGTGCCCATCGACCCTGAGGGGGCTTCCTGGAGATGACGGAGGCCAGGAACCTCCTCAGGAGAAGTCGCTGAGCCATCTGTGAGGGGGAAAGGCAGAAAGTTCGGGAAGCCAATTCACCAGGAAAAGAAAGGTTATTTGGGTGGTCCTGGGGGGAGAGGGGCGCCTCAGGATTTCCGGGCCTGAACAAAAATGCCAAGAAATGACATATAAGATTTTGAGAGTAGAGGTTAAGCGAAGCATCAGAATCAAAAAGCAGAAGCAATCCTACACCAGGACAGGAACACTGGGCTGGCAATCAAAAAGCAGTCGGGATATGGACGGGACTGGATCAGAAGGGAGGGCGGGAGCTCCGCTGGTGGAGCCCCTGCTGGGGCAAGGGCAGCCGCGCCCTCCCGCGCCCGCGCGCCCGTCCCCCGGGGTCACCCGCGGGCAGCCGGGCCCTACCCCGGCGACGAGCCCGGGCTGCGCGCGCAACCAACCCAACTACTAAAGGAGCGTCAACACTGGAACCCAAGGCCGTCTGCAACTCTCTATCACTCGTTTAGGAGGCCTTCTAACGGGAAATTAAGGGGAAAGGGGGTTGTCCAAGGATCAAGAGAAGAGGAATCGCAACAGCTCGAGGGGAACGAAGGGGCTCGGCAACAGGAGGGAGTGTGGGGTCCTAAAAACCAAGGGACGTGTCTGACGGACTGAGTCCGACGCCACCGGGGATCCCGGCTCCGCGGGGGGCAGGTCCCCCCGCCGCCCGGGGCCTCCGCCCGCTCGGCCGCCGGCCAGCGGAGGAGAAGGCCCGGAGCGTGTCTCCGCCGCGACACCGCCTCGAGCCACCCCCACGAGCCTCCTACCTCCCTGCAGCCCGAGCGGAGGGATGCACTCACTGCCCGGCCCTCCCCGCCAGTCAAGGACACGCCCTTCGTCACTTCCGGGGGGAGGGCCTTTCGAACGTCACTTCCGGGGACAGGCAACCCGGAACGCTTCTCTCCGCAGCTTGAGGGGTGGCTTGGATTTCCCACCAATGGGGATGGCGGGAGACGGCACAGCGGAAGGGGTGGAGCCTCAGTTAGGGACCGGAAGACGGGCTTCTGGTGGGGGAGGGGAAGAGAAAACGGAAGAGGAGGCGGGTTCGCAGGGGGAAGGACCGGAAGAAGGGGCGGGCCCTCGGGCGCCCGGAAGAGGGGTGGCCCTCGGGGGCGGGGCCGGAAAAGGCGGGCGGGTCCTAGAGGAGGGTCCGGAAGAGGGGGCGGGGGAGGAGTCCACGAGCGGAAAGGGCGGGAGGGGGCGTGGCTCCGGGCGCTGCAGCTCCTGGGCCGCCCCCCTCTGCCTCGGTGCCCTCCGGAAACTGGAGGAGCCGAGGACCCCCCGCCCCGTTCCGGGGAAGGCAGGCTCGGTTCCGGAGGCGGAGTGCTGGCTGCGGGCTAAAGACCCCGAGGAAGGAGGATGCTCCGGCACGACCCCGAGGTTTCGGGCAGCCGCCCTGGCGGGGGCCCTGGCAGGACCGCTGTGCCCAGTCGGTGACCTGGCCAGCTGGGCTTGCCTCCAGCCGGTCTCTGGGAGTCGCTGGGGCCCGGGTCTGTCCAGGGGGCCAGGCGGTGGCGGTGGTGCGGGGAGGGCCACGCGGCCCCGGGGACTCGCTGCGGCCCCGCCTTCCCCGCACCCGCCGTCGCTGCGGTGGACCCCGCCGGACCCCGACATCGCCACCCCGCGAGGCCTCGCCGATCTAGGACCATCACTGCCTTTTCCTTCCCTGACTGCTTAACCCGAACTGCCTTTGCGGGGGCGCCCGGTGGCTCGGGCGGCTAGGGTCGGCCTGGGGCTCAGGGCACGATCTCAGGGTCCTGGGGTCGAGTCCCGCCTCCGGCTTCCTGCCCGGCCCGGAGTCCAGTCCGCTTCCCTGCCTGTGCTCTGGCAAAAAGAAATAAGAACTTTAAAAAGAGGAAGAAGAGATGCCTTTTTTCTCTCTCCGCTTGGTGGAACACCTACTCATCATCACTTCTTTGAGCAGCGTTACTTGCCTCCTCGTTTTAGGGCTTTGTTCCTGACTCTCGCGTATCCGTCCTTGGTGCCATCTCTTCCCCCAGACCACAGGCTTCCTGACAGTAGGAGTTCGTGGCTCTTACTTGACTCCCCGAGCCCCGCAATCTGATACAGTGCCTGGCTCACAGGGGATGTTCCCGAGAAGCTTAGTAAACAGAATCTCAGGGAAAGGTTTACAGAAAGGTTACGGACTTGTCCAAAGTCAGGGGGCAGGAGAATAGGCAGAGCCCCGTCTCACACCTCCAGTGGGAACCCCTTAGAGCTCCAGGGTTTGCTTAAATGTCTCTCCTGTCCCTGAATGTTGCAGTTGCTGCGACGGCTGGAAGGGGATTCCCTGTACTCTCCATGGGAGAAAATGCCACCAGATACCGGACGAGCATCATCTTTGGAGACCCTTCCCTGAGCCTCCTTGAGCGGGAGAGATGCTCTTCTCCAAGCTTCCCTAGCCCCTGTGCACCTTATCAATCATCACACTCAACACGCTGCGGTTACTGTCTTTGTTTCCACTGTCTTTATTACTAATATTTAAAAAAAATGTTAAAAAAAGAAAAAAAATGGGGGTATCTGGCTGGCTCAGTCAGAGGAGCATGTGACTCTTGATCTCAGGGTTGTGAGCTCAAGCTTCGTGTTGGGTGCAGAGATTACTTTAACATAAAAATGAAAAATCTAGGGGTCCTGGGGTGGCCCAGTCGGTTAACTGTCTGCCTTTGCCTCAGGTCATGATCTCAGGGTCCTGGGATTGAGCCCTGTGTGGGGCTCTCTGCTCAGCAGGGAGTCTGCTTGTCCCTCTGCTTCTCCCCCCACTCACGCTCATACTCTCTTTCTCAAATAATTAAAATCTTTAAAAAAAAATGAAAACTCTAAAAAACAAAGAAACCTAACTCATTCTCAGTTTTCCAACAGCTCTCATCCTTCCCTCTGGCACACACAACTCCTGACCTGTTTTCTCAGGGCCAGTTCATAACTGAACCTGTTCACTGGGTCCCTCCCCTGCTTATCTCAGGGCCTGGTGCCGTAGTAGGTGCTCGGCGATTATTTGTACCACAAGCAGAGAGCAGGAGCATGAATCACATCTCCTTATCCCAAATCCCATTTTCCCTGCCGTATAACAGGGCTCCATTAGACCCTTCCAAAATCGCTACCATAGTCGGTTTTGTTTTGTTTTTTTTCCCCACTTTGTCTTGGCCATACATGTTCTCTGTGCAGTTGGCGGGCTCATGCCCTCACTCCCCTGGTGTGCACAGCCATAGCGTGTAGGCCTCCTCCCCTGGGATGGGCAAGGAACTCTTTGGAACAGGCCTATCCCCCCTCTGGTCATCGGCTGTGTCAGCCTTTCACTTTTCTGAGTGTCCCTCATGGGTAGGAGACCAGGAGAGTACGTGGGCAGGCCTGGCCCTCTCCACTCTGTCTTGCTCTGCTTCCCCCTGGCCTAGGACTGGAGCCAGTTGTGGTAATCCACAGCGGGAGCCCCAGTTCTTCTGGCCCCTCTGACGTCAGCGCCCCTTGTGTGCAGCTGTTTCTGCTAATACAGATGCCATCTGGTCGGGGTGCTTGCTTCCCCTTTGCCCGTTATTTCATGTTTCCCTGTATCTCCTGCACTTTTTCTTCCAGTCACCTATTCATCCTATTCATCAATGTCCACTGCATTTTCTGGAAGGCCAAGTTCCCTGCGTAATTCACAGTCCAAACTCCAAAGGGGGACAAGTCCTGTTTATCCTTGTTCCACAGTCATGTGGCCTCTTTGGCCTCTGTCTTCTCATCTGAGAAATGGGAAGAATGATGCCTTCCTCCTAGGGCACTGTGAGGTTGTGGGAAGAACTGAGAACAGGGCCCAGCACATTGTCAGTGCCCGAGGAATGATGAAATCTCTTCCTCTCTCTTTCTGCAGGGAGAGAGCCTCTGACAAGGCTGCACTCACAGTAAGCCACAAAGGGGCTCCTCAGCTCCAGGCTGGCGTGGCTGCCCATCCAGAGCCAACCTGGCGTGGGTCCAGCTCGGGCACCACGCAGGCTCAGGGCACAGGTGTGAGAGGAAGGGAAGGGAGCCAGGGCTGCTGCCTGAGCTACGGGGTAAACCTTCTCCTGCTGTCTCTTGCAGAGATTTATTGCAGTGCTTTTCAGACTGCGGTATGTGAGCCATTGGTGGGTTTGTGAAATCCATTTAGTGCATTGTGATCAGCTTTTTTTTTTTTTTAAGAATTTATTCATTTCTGAGAGAAGAGAGAGGCAGAGACACAGGCAGAGGGAGAAGCAGGCTCCCTGCAGGGAGCTCGATGTGAGACTCGATCCCAGGACCCCAGGCCCTTGAGCCATAGGCAGATGCTCAACCACTGAGCCACCCAGGCGTCCCTGTGATCAGCTTTAAAATAAACAAATGGAATTGAAAATGTCAGAGTACGTTGTATATTATAAGTATTATTTTGTGGAGCAGTTGTCGGTGTTAGGTCTATATCTGTGTGTCCTGGGTTGTGATGTAGAGCGTGTTTCTTACTGTGGGTCATGGTCAGAGGGTTTGAAAGCTACTGATATACTGGAGAGTTACCAAACGCCTGACACTGTGCTCAGCACCCTACAGGTACCAACTTATTTAATCCTACAATCCTGTGAATCTCCATTTCGCAGATGGGGAAAATGAAGCATAGAGAGGTGAAGTAGCTTGTCCAGGGTCACCCAAATAGTAGGAGGTAGAAGCTTAGAAGTGCTCTATAGCCCCTAGTAAGGGGCTGATTGGATTCTAGACAGGTGCTACCCCCGCTCCGCCCCCCCGACCAGCCAGCCAGTCTAGGCCATCCGACTGCAACTGTGGGGCTTGGACCCCCGGGCAGGGTGGGCGGTGGGCAGCCGTGGTTTTCAGCAGCGGGCGTCAGCATCGGTGTCCACACGGTGGCAGTGTGGCTCTCACGGTGTCCCCAGCGGGCCAGGCAAGCTGGGCCCAGCCCTGGGGAGCCAGCTGCCTCGGGTCCACAGGGCAGGGACGGGTGTGGGAGGCAGGTGCGTCTCAGTGACCGCGCATCCGAGGATCTCATAGCCGAAGGGAGGCACTTTAGAAAAAAAACACCGCAAAGAGAGGTAGTGGGCCACAGTCTAAGCTCAGAGTGTTTCCAAGAGGTGTCTCTCCTAGAGTATGTGCTTTCAGTTTCCATTTTGATGGTAATTTTTTTAAATTTTATTTATGAGAGACACGCACAGAGAGAGAGAGAGAAAGAGAGAGAGAGAGACAGACAGAGACACAGGCAGAGGGAGAAGCAGGCTCCATGCACCGGGAGCCTGATGCGGGACTCGATCCCGGGTCTCCAGGATCAGGCCCTGGGCTGAAGGCAGCGCTAAACCGCCGAGCCACCCGGGCTACCCGATAATTTCTGTTTTAAAAAAATTGTTTTTATGTGGGCAGTCTGGGTGGCTCAGAGGTTTAGCGCTTGCCTTTGGCCCAGGGTGTGATCCTGGAGTCCTGGGATTGAGTCCCACGTTGGGCTCCCTGCAGGGAGCTTGCTTCTCCCTCTGCCTGTGTCTTTCATGAATGAATAAATAAAATAAAAAAAATTTGTTTTTATGCTTTTGCAGAACAATTAGAACTGTAATGTACATTTTGCAGTTCAAGAAGCCGGTTTCCTGTTCCGTTGTGATTCATGTTCTGTCGTGTTTCCAGCAATCACAAAATGTCTCCTCACTCCTTTCTGAAGGTGAAAACTTGACACCAGGGCAGCAACGGAACCCTTAACTCCCAGACTGGCCACTGCGCCTTCTTGGGATGGCGGGTCTGGGGTGCAGGGACTCTCGTGTAGGTGGGTGTACGCTGTCGTCCCCACATGCCCACCCGGGTGCCCCCCTGTGGACACTTGCGGGCTGGGGTGCCAGGGCTTATTCCAGATCCCGCCTGCTGTTGGGGTGAGGCTCCTCACGTGCTCTTGCCCAGGCAGGTCTGGTGGCTCAGATTCTGCTGATGTGTGTTAAACAACTCGGCTCTGTGCCTTTATCTATAAATAAGAGTTAACATGTACAAAACTCTGGAAAGGTATCCTTTAGAATCAGCCTTTGGCCCTGTCATGGACTTTTCTTGGAGGTGCCAATCACAGAACCGAGCTGGGAAGGTGGGCCCCAGGTGTGCTGGCGTTAGATCGGTGGAGCCCAGGTTGGTGAACACACGTGAGCTTGGAGTCAGATGGACCTGGATAGAAATCTTGGCTCTGCCCCTTACACGCATTGTGATGTAACCCATGTAAGGCTTGGTTTCCTCATCTATAAAATGGGGCCAGCAGTATGTACCTTAGGCACTGTTTATGGATGGCAAGTCAAGTCTTAGAGAGGTCATGTGACTTACCAAAGGCACACAGGTAGTTACAGGTGAGGGCAGGCTCACATCCAGATCTTCTGACCGTGTGTCCTGAGTTCTTGCTGCTGATTGCAAGGATGTGGTGCAGCTAGGTCTGAGGGTAAGTATATTTGTCTTTAGCTTGTGAAAGTGTCACTGACAAGAATTATAACAAGGTCCAGTGAATAAGAATGACTTTCGCTTCCTGAACCTTTGTTTGTTTGTTTGTTTTTAAGATTTTATTCATCGTTTTATTTTAGAGAGAAAGAGAGCGTGAGGGGAGGAGCAGAGAAAGAGGGACAAGCCGACTTCACACTGAGTGCTGAGCCCAATGTGGGGCCTGATCCCGCTACCCTGAGGTTGTGACCTGAGCCAAAAGTCAGACACCTAACCAACTGAGCCACCCGGACACCCCCTGAGCCTTTGCTTTACATGTAAAATTGGACCAATAATAATACTCACCAATGTCTTCAGGTTATTGTGAAGTATTAAACAGGATAATGCAAGTAAAGGGCTCATAGTAAGTGCCCTTAGATTTCAATCTTGAAATTTATGGAGGGTTGCATTAAGGTCCAGCCTATGGTCTGTCTTTGTGAATGTGTACCCAGAAAAACTATCTATTCTATAGCTGCTGAGTGGTGTGTTCTATAAATGTCAATTAGGTCAAGGTGGCTGATAGAGTGTTGGTTAGCTTCTCTTTGTCTTTACTGAGTGTTCTGCTAGCTGTTCTATTAATTGTCAAGAACAGGATGTTAAAGTCAGGTATGATTGTGAATTTACCCATTTCTCCCTTTAAATCTGTCTACTTTCTCTTCATTTATTTTGAAGCTTTGTTATTAGGCTCCTGCAGATTTAGGATTGTTGTGTCTTTCTGATGTATTGACTGTTTCACTATTATGGAATGTCTCTCCTTAATGCCAGCAATGCTCTATGTGTTGAAGTTTACTTTATCTGCTATTTATTTTTTTTTTAATATTTTTATTTATTTATTCATAGACACACAGAGAGAGAGAGGCAGAGACACAGGCAGAGGGAGAGGGAGAAGCAGGCTCCACGCAGGGAGCCCGATGTGGGACTCGATCCCGTGTCTCCAGGATCACACCCCAGGCTGCAGGCAGTGCCAAACCACTGCACCGGGGCTGCCCCTTTATCTGCTATTTAAAGAACCACTCCAACATTCTTAGGATTACTGGTTGCTTAATATATCTTTTTTGATACACTGTCAGCTTATCTGTGAATTTATATATAAGTGCATCTCTTATAGTGGCATATTGTTGAGTCTTGCTTTTTAAAAATTTTTAAATTTTTAAATTTTTTGCTTTTACTTTTTAAGGAGACTCCACACCCAACGTGGGGCTTGAACTTACAACCTTGCAATCAAGAGTTGCATGCTGGACTGATTGAACGAGCCAGGTGCCCCTGGGTCTCACTTTTTTTTAAAAAAATTTTATTTATGTATGTATTTATTTATTTATTTAGAGAGAGAGAGAGAGGACACAGGCAGAGGGAGAAGCAGGCTCCATGAAGGGAGCCCAACGTGGGACTCGATCCCAGGTCTCCAGGATCACACCCTGGGCTGCAGGCAGCGCTAAACCGCTGCACCACCGGGGCTGCCCCGGGTCTCACTTTTTAATACATTTTTACAATCTCTGCCTTTTATTTATTTATTTTTTAATTTTTATTTATTTATGATAGTCACAGAGAGAGAGAGAGAGGCAGAGACATAGGCAGAGGGAGAAGCAGGCTCCATGCACCGGCAGCCCGACGTGGGATTCGATCCCGGGTCTCCAGGATCGCGCCCTGGGCCAAAGGCAGGCGCCAAACCGCTGCGCCACCCAGGGATCCCACAATCTCTGCCTTTTAATTGGAGTATTTAGTTCATTGACAATGAACATAATTATTGATATGTTTGGATTTAGATCTATTATGTGACTATTTGTTTTCTGTTTGTTCCATATGTCTTTTGTTCTTCTGATCTCCCTTTCCAGATTTTCTTTGGGTTAACTAAACATACATGTCTTAGAATTCATTTAGGGGATCCCTGGGTGTCTCAGCGGTTTAGTGCCTGCCTTCGGCCCAGGGCATGATCTTGGAGTTCGGGGATTGAGTCCTGCATCAGGCTCCCTGCATGGAGCATGCTTCTCCCTCTGCCTGTGTCTCTGCCTCTCTCTCATTCTCTTTCTGTGTCTCTCATGAATAAATAAATGAAATCTTTAAAAAAAAAAAAAGAATTCAATTTTAATCTATTTACTGATAAATCTATTTGCTTTTTTTTTTTTAGTTACTACGCTAGGGATTGCAGTACAAATCCTTTGCTTTCCACAATCAAACAGAATTTTTAAAAAATATTTTTAGGGATCCCTGGGTGGCGCAGCGGTTTGGCGCCTGCCTTTGGCCCAGGGCGCGATCCTGGAGACCCGGGATCGAATCCCACGTCGGGCTCCCGGTGCATGGAGCCTGCTTCTCCCTCTGCCTATGTCTCTGCCTCTCTCTCTCTCTCTCTGTGTGACTATCATAAATAAATAAATTAAAAAAATATTTTTATTTATTTATTCATGAGAGACACAGAGGAGAGAGGCAGAGACATAGGCAGAGGGAGAAGCAAGCTACCTTTAGGGAGCCCGATGCGGGACTCAATCCCAGGACTCCGGGATCACACTCTGAGTCAAAGGCAGACGCTCAACTGCTGAGCCACCCAGGCATCACTCAACTTAGAATTAATATTAATATTGTGCATGTAAAATAGTGTAAGAATCTTGTTTTTTTTTTTTTTTTTTTAAATTTTTATTTATTTATGATAGTCACACACACAGAGAGAGAGAGAGGCAGAGACACAGGCAGAGGGAGAAGCAGGCTCCATGCACTGGGAGCCCGACGTGGGATTCGATCCCGGGTCTCCAGGATCGCGCCCTGGGCCAAAGGGAGGCGCTAAACCGCTGCGCCACCCAGGGATCCCAGTGCAAGAATCTTGTAAGTGGGTACATCCATTTGCCATCTCTTCCCATCTTTTATGCCATGTGGTCATATGCACTATATCTCTACACTAAGAATCCTATAATTCAGTGTTGATATTTTTGCTTTAAATTATTACTTACAGATGATATTAAGAGGAAAATGCAATCTTTCATATTTACTCTTTTTTATTTTTTTAATTAAATTTTTTAAAAAGTAATCTCTACACCCAGTATGGAGCTCAAATTCACAACACTGAGATCAAGAGTTGCATGCTACACTGGTTGAGCCAGCTGGGCACCCCTAATATTTACTCATATATCTGTCCTTTCCGGTGCTCTTCAGTTCTTCTTGAGGAGATCCAGGTTTTCATCTGATATCATTTCCTTTCAACCCAAAGAACTTAATTTAGTATTTCTTATAGTTCAGGCCTGCTGGAAATTGGTTCTCTTCATTTTAGTTTATCTAAAAATGTCTTTAATTTGCTTTAATTCTTGGAGAATATTTTTATTGGCTATGGAATTCTGGTTGATGTATTTTCTTCCCTTCCTGTTAGCATTTATTTTTTTTAAGACTTTATTTATTTATTTGACAGACAGAGCACAGGCAGGGGAGCAGTGGAGGGAGAGGGAGAAGTAGGCTCCTCACTGAGCAGGGAACCTGATATGGGGCTCAGTTCCAGGACCTTGGGATCATGACCTGAGCATCATGACCTGAGCTGAAGGCAGATGCTTAACCCAGTGAGCCACCCAGTGTCCCTCTTGTTAGCATTTAAAAAATGCCCTTCACTGTCTTCTGGCTTCCATAGTTTCCAATGAAATGTCACCAGTTCCCATGTGTATAATGTGTTGTTTTTCTTTAGCTGTTTTTAAGATCTTTTGTTTGTTTATCTTTGGTTTTCAGCATTTATGTAATATGCTGGAGTATAGTTTTCTTTGTGTTTATCTTGCTTGGGGTCACTGAGATTCTGGAATCTAAATTTATGCATTTCATCAAATTTGGGGAAAATTCAGAACATCATTTATTAAAAAAATGTTTTTATTCCATTTTCTCTTTTCTCTCCTTCTGAAACTCTGATTACATACATATTAGAGCGTTTTATATTGTCCTCTCATAACTTAAACATGATTTCCCAATTCTCTTACTCTGTGTTCATCAGATTGGATTATTTCTTTTCCTTTTAAATATTTATTTAAATAAGTTCTACACCCAAACTGGGGCTTAACTCATGACCCCGAGATG
Organism: Canis lupus dingo; assembly: GCF_003254725.2. Taxonomy (NCBI): domain Eukaryota; kingdom Metazoa; phylum Chordata; class Mammalia; order Carnivora; family Canidae; genus Canis; species Canis lupus. The sequence goes on along the minus strand of NC_064252.1, from coordinate 28,699,455 downwards.
AAGAGTCACACACTTTTCCAACTGAGCCAGCCAGGTGCCCCTAGATTGGATTATTTCTATTGATCTATCTTTACATTCATTGATAATTTCTTCTGTCATCTCCAATATGCCATTAAAACTGTCAAGTGAACTTCTGATTTCAGGTATTATATCTTTTTAGTTCTAGAATTTCCATTTTTATAAATAGTTTTTATTGGAATGCCTGGGTGGCTCAGTGGTTGAGTGTCTGCCTTCTTCTCAGGTCATGATCCCGGGGTCCCAGGATCGAGTTCCGCATCGGGCTCTCTGCATGGAGCCTGCTTCTCCCTCTTCCTGTATCTCTGACTCTCTCTGTGTGTCTCATGAATAAATAAATAAAATCTTTTAAAAAGTATTTTTTATTTCTCTATTGATATTTTCTATTTATTTACTCATTGTGAGCATTCTCTTATGTCCTTGAGGATATTTATATTAATTGCTTTAAAATCTTTTCTGATATACCCAGCATCTGGGTCAACCCCATGTCATTTTTAATTAGTTGCTCTTCCTCTTCAGTATAGGTCATATATTCCTATTTCTTTATATATCTAATAATTTTTGATTATATCACATTGTGATTGAAATATTCATTGCAGATACTCTGGATTCTGTACATTTCTCCAAAGAATGTTGATTTTGTTTTGTTTTAGTGGAAAGTTAACTTGGCTCAATTTAAACTCCCAGCTCTGTTTCTTTTGTGGTGGGCAGCACTGAACCCTGTTCATTTTTCTGCCTTAGCTGAGCTATTTATTTATTTATTTTTGTTTTTTTTTTTTAGCTGAGCTATTTATAATTCACCCTACACATGGTTAGTTTAGGGGTTAGCCAGAGATTTCTACAGGGTTTACATGCAGAATTTGGGCCCCTTTTCTGTGTCTTCAGGTAATTTTTATTTTTTATTTTTTTCTTTTAGTAAACTCTACACCCAATGTGAGGCTCAAACTCATGACCCTGAGATCAAGAGTCACATGCTCTACTGACTGAGCCAGCCAGGAGACCCCTTCAGGTAATATGCATATACTGGGATCCCCAGGCGGCTCAGTCAGTTAAGCATCTGATTCTTGATTTCAGCTCAGGTCATGATCTCAGGATGGTGAGATAAAACCCTGCATCAGGTTTTTATCTGCAGCAGTATACCCAAAGCCTCCTTCATCTGCTTCCCCTCCCTGTTCATACTCTCTCTCTCTCTTTAAACAAACAAACACGGGGGATCCCTGGGTGGCGCAGCGGTTTAGCGCCTGCCTTTGGCCCAGGGCGCCATCCTGGAGACCCGGGATCGAGTCCCACGTCGGGCTCCCGGTGCATGGAGCCTGCTTCTCCCTCTGCCTGTGTCTGCCTCTCTCTCTCTATCATAAATAAATAAAAATTTATAAAAATAAATAAATAAACAAACAAACACGGGCATCTGGGTGGCTCAGTGGTTGAGCGTCTGCCTTTGGCTCAGGGTGTGAACTCAGGGTCCTGGGATCGAGTCCTGCATTGGGCTCCCTGCAGGCTCCCTGCTTCTCCCTCTGCCTATGTCTCTGCCTCTCTCCTGTGTGTCTCTCATGAATAAATAAATAAATAAAATCTTAAAAAAAAAAACCCAAACAAACAAACATCCATATGTTGGGGCATCTACATCCACACTGGGTGTAGAGATTGCTTAAAAAGTAAAACCTTAAAAAATAAAAGAAAATATTCATATATTATCCAGAGTTGTTGTCTGTGAGAGGATTTGGTCCAATCAGGGATATTCCACCATTATCAGAAGTGAAGCATAAGTGCTTAGAAATGTTTGCTATTATTATGAACATAATGCTTTTTTTCTTTAAAGATTTTATTTATTTATTTGTTTGAGAGAGAGAGAGAGAGAGAGCCAGGGAGGGGTAGAGGGAGAAGCAGACTCCCTGCTGAGCAGGGAGCCCAACACAGGGCTTGATCTCAGGACCCTGGGATCGTCTCCTGAGTCAAAGGAAGATGCTTAACTGAGCCACCCAGGTGCCCCTATTAACATAATTTTTCAATATTTTCTGAGTAGCCCAGAAACTTACCACATGAAGAATGTACTCAGTTGTCCTATGAGACAGTAATTATTCAGCTCTGTGACACAAGAAGCAGAAGTTGGGGTCAGGTCAGGTTTCATGTCCCTTATTTTTACTTTCTGTTCACTTTTACACACATGATCTATATCACCACTATTTTATGTTTTCTGGAACTCAAAATTCCTGAAGCACAGTTATTTCTTTCTTGGAATATGGTTCGAACTATTTTTATGTTTAGAAAAATGGTTTTCTTTGTTTAGAACTTCCTTAAGCTTTCCAACTAGATCCAAGTTGAAATTGGCCTTGGAAAGCTGACCCCAAGTCTAGGGGTCATAGGGTAAGAAGAAACAGGGGCACCCAAGATGGCTAAGTTGGTTAAATGTCCAACTCTTGATTTCCTCTCAGGTCATGATCTCAGGGCTGTGAGATCGACCCTTGCCTCAGGTTCCATGCTCAGCCTGGAGTCTGCTTGAGATTCTCTCTCTTTCTCCCTGCCTCTCACCTTGCTCTCACTCTCTCTCAAGTAAATAAATAAATAAAATATAAAAAAAAAGTAGGAAGAAACAGCTGTTCTGGGTGAGTTAAGATGTTTAGGAGCCTACACAGTTGGCATACATAGCTTCCCCCAAGGAACCGGTTACCTGTCTGTAAAGATGACTCAGATTATTCTCAAAGGAATCAGTAACAGCTTCTAAGGAAGTCATTTTGTTTCTATTCTAGAGGCCAGGGCTTGGTCCAGTTGTTCTTATCCAACACAAAGATTCACTGAGGTATATGTAAGGGAAGAGCCCACTGTTATGGGTTAAATGTTGTCTCCCCAAATTTGTATGTTGAAGCCTTGATCCCCAATGTGATGGTGTTTGGAGGTGAGGCCTTTGAAGAATAATTAAATTTAGGTGAATCTTGAGGGTAGGGCCCCCATGATGGGACTGGTGTCCTTACAAGAAGAGGAAGTGCAGTCTATTAGCCGTGTGAGGTTATGAGAAGGTAGCAAAAAGGTGTCCATCTGCAAGCCAGAAACAGAGCTCTCCCCAGGAACTGAAGCTGTCAGCTTTTTGACCTTGGACTTTCCAACCTCTATAAGTATGAAACCTAGATATCTTTTGTTTAAGCTACTCAGTCTGTGATATTTTGTTACAGTGTCCTGAGCTAAGACACTTACCAAGAGTTAAAAAAAAAAAAATATATATATGCACATACATATATATACATACACAATATATGTATACATATTACAAATATATGTTATTATATATTAAACAACAAACAATAAATAAATATTTTTTTGAGCCAGGATACAGTGCTATAAAAATAGCTGTTGGAGGGGTGCCTGGGTGGCTCAGTTGGTTGAGGTCTGACTTCAGCTCAGGTCATGATCCCAGAGTCCTAGGATGGAGCCCTGCATTGTGCTCCACGTCAGCAGGGAGTCTGCTTCTCCTTCTCCCTTTGCTTCCCCCCCACTCACGCTCTCTTTGTCTCTTAGATAAATGAAAAAAATCTTTAAAATAAAAGAAAGATTCTTTCTCTCCCTCTCCCTCTGCACCTTCCCTTGTAAAGAAAAAACAAAAGCAGAAACAAAAATAGTAGCTGGAGTTAGTAAAAATCCTAACTCAAACCATGTTTTTGACCAGAAGATTTTCAAGTAGGTTATTTAACCTTTCTAAACCTTGTTTCTTTAAATATGTAGAATGAGTATAAAGTTGAAATCTTATACAATTGAAGCATTAAAATGCAAACATTCTTGGCACGTAGTAGGCATACACTAAAGGATGCTTTTGTCTATGAGAAACAGAATGCCTATCCAAAAGTGGCTTATATTTGAGGTTTAGGACCTTATAAAATGAGTAGTCTGAAGGTAGGTAGTTTCAGGGTGATTAATTCAGGGTTCAGTGATGTTAGGGCTCTAGGTCTGCTTTTCTGCAACTTTCTTGGCTTCTCCCACCTCCACGATCACTGGATGGGTTTCATGGCTGCAAGCATCATATCTTCCCATCACATCCTCCCAAAGCAAGTAGATTTTCTCGTCCCACATTATGTGTCTTTTAAAAATCAGGCAGGACAAGGGCGCCTGGGTGGCTCAGTCAATTGGGTGTCTGACTCTTGGTTTTGGCTCAGCTCATGATCTCATAGGTTGTGGGATTGAGCCTCCAGTCAGGCTCTGTGCTCCAACATTGGGGGGAGTCAGCTTGAAGATTCTCTCCTTCTGCCCCTGCCCCTACTCATGCACGTGAATGTGTGCATGCGTGCTTGCACTCTCTCTCTCTAAAATAAATAAATCTTTAAAAAAGAATCTGAAAAAAATAAAAATAAAAATAAAAAATAAAAAAAGAATCTGGCAGTACAGTCTTTCCCTGAGACCTTCCTTTACTTTTCCGTGACCAGAACTGGGTGACATGGTCACTTCTAAACCAATAACTAGGGACAGCTGGGTGACTCAGTGGTTGAGCGTCTGCCTTTGGTTCAGGGTGTGATCTTGGGGTCCTGGGATCAAGTCCCACATCAGACTCCCTGCAGGGAGTTTGCTTCTCCCTCTGCCTGTGTCTCTGCCTCTCTCTGTGTGTCTCTCATGAATAAATAAATAAAATCTTAAAAAATAAATAAACCAATAACTGGCAAATGGGGATGGATTAGACCAATTGCAGGGCTCATTCTCTGGAGCTGGCCCACTTGTCCTGAGCTCCTCCAGCCATACCATTCTAAACAAAATCAGGAAGCTGCTAGCAAGGAAGGAATGAGAGAAAGGCTACTGGCTAGGTAGCTAATAATTACATTATTTAATAATTATAATAATACATATTAATTATATAATAAATTATATAAATTATAATTTATATAATAAAATGCTGGAAATTTATAGAAAACAGTAAAATAAAGTACACCTAGTCTCAGTAAATGAGGGGTTCAGACAACTCAGTGATTCTGGTGATGCAGAGATCAGGAGAGAGAAAAGCCAGAGGCAGAACTTATGGAAAAGTTGTGTGGTGGAGACTGTTGTCTTCCAGAGTAACAGAATTTCAAGTTGAGCCTAGGCTCTTTAGCTAAAGACTGTATCTCCCAGCGTCCCTTGTGGTTTCCCCTGGCTGTGTAACTAGGTTGTGAGAATGGAAGTCATTTGTTCAACTTCCAGGCTGTTCTTTTAAAGTCAGGGCCAACAAACTTTTTTTAAAGGTCCAGATGATAAATACCTTAAGCTTTGCAGGGCCTAAAGTCTCTGCTGCAACTGCTCAGCTCTGTTGTTGTTAAGTGCAAAAGCAGACAATGCATAGATGAATAGACATGTCTGTGTCTCAATAAAACTTTATTTACACAGATAGGCAGAAGGCCAGATTTGGCCCGTGGGTAGTAGTTTACTAAATTCTGCTCTAAAAGGATGGAGCAGGGATGCCTGGGTGGCTCAACCGTTGAGCGTCTGCCTAGGGCAGCCCAGGGCATGATCCTGGAGTCCCGGGATCAACCCACTGTCAGGTTCACTGCAGGGAGCCTGCTTCTCTCTCTGCCTGTGTCTCTGCCTCTTTCTCTGTGTCTCTCATGAATAAATAAATAAAATCCTAAAAAAAAAAAAAAAAAAAAGATGGGGCATGCCATCCTTTTCTCCTGATTAGAAGGTGGGTGCATTAGCTGGAACCGGAGTAACTACTTTGGACCATAGGCTTTAAGTCATGTGTTGAAAATTGTGGAGAAAAAGGTAGGAGTTGGAGTCCCTGACCCTGCAGAGCCACATATCTTCTCTGCACTGTTTATGCCAACTGTCACTTGGGAGGACTAAACATATCTTATTTATATCACTTGGATTTGGGGCCATGCAGTGGCCACCATAGCTATCTTACTCCATAGAACCTGAGAGATGTAAATTGTGCAACTATTTCAGGTATCACTAAGGAATAAAAACACTTCTGTGCCCATTATTAAGCTTTGTTTCTCAACTCCAGATCCACTCTTACATGTGTTTTGTGATGACAGCGCTAGAAACCTGTGAACCATGGTGCCTCTGCCTGCTGGCCAGCTTCTGCTGCTAAGGATCATTTGAAGGAGACTAGAAGGCAGGAGGATGGAGAAGGGACTTGTTCCTACCTATTTACTTCCCATTCTTTTTTTTTTTTTTTAATTAATTACTTTATTTTAGAGACAATGTGCATGAGTGGGGGGAAGGGCAGATGGGGAAGGGAGGCAGACTCTTCTGAGCGAGGAGCCCCGAGGCAATGCAGAGCTTGATCTTCCCACCCAGAGATCATGACTTGAGCCTAAACCAAAAGTCAGATGCTCAACTGACCGAGCCACCCAGATGCCCCTTGCTTCCCATTCTTATCACTGTCCAGAGCGCTTGCCCCCCACCCAGGCAGCAGCCATCACCTCCAGCCTCTGGTTTTCTTCAGGATCTCAGAACCAGATTCATCGTACCCCTCCACTAGGTAAGCAGCACCTCCTTTTCAGAGGTTTGAGTCCCAGCTACTCCCAACAGTTAGCACATCCCAAGGAAGTGGTGGTGCTGGTTTTACACTTAGTATTCCTGAGTTATCTCTGCATTCCCTTTGCCTTTTCGGTCTTCAGTGCCTGTATAACAAATTCTCTATATTAATTTTCCTCACTTGAAATGTGTTGTGTGGCTCCTGTTTTTCTGATTGAACCAATCATAATAAAACTGTCAGTTATTACACTAGACACAATGTTTCTCATTAGAGTTCTTATTCTATGCTTATTGGAAGAGCTCTTTTTGATTGAATTTTTAAAATTTTATTTATTTATTTAAGATTTTGTTTATTTGGCAGAGAGAGAGAGAGAGAGAGAGAGAGCACAAGCAGGGGAAGTAGCAAGCGGAGGGAGAAGCAGGCCACCAGTTGAGCAGGGAGCCTGATGTAGGACTAATCCCAGGACTCTGGGATCATGACCTGAGCCGAAGGCAGATGCTGGACTGACTGAGCCACCCAGGTGGCCTGATTGAATTTTAAAAAATATTTATTTTAGAAAGAGGATAGAGAGAGAGAGAGAGAGAGAAAGAAAGAGAGAACGTGCGTGCATGTGGTTGCACAAGGGGGGAGGGGGAGAGGGAGAGAGTTTTAAGCAGACTCCTCACTGAGTGCAGAGCCCCACTCAGGGCTTGATCTTATGACCCTGAGATCATGACCTGAGCCAAAACCAAGACTCCAAGGCTTAACTGACTGCACCTCCTATGTGCCCCCAACTGATTGATTTTTTAAAGATTTTATTTTTAAGTAATCTCTATTCCCAATGTGGAGTTCAGATTTATAATCCTGAGATCAAGAGTCACATGCTCTACTGACTGATCCAGCCAGATGCCCTTCTTTTTGACTTATCTAAAGAAAACTTAATATATGTCTTGTGCCTATATAAAAAAGAAAACACTAGTGAATATGTTTGGTAAGAAATTTCTAAACTTCACACATTCAGAATCCAGTTCTTCTGAATAATTCTTGATTCATTGACATCAATATCCATATTTTCTCCTAAAAAATACCATCCTCTGTGCCAAAAAGAAGGTTGGTGATATAATAGTTCTCTTGAGTGTTCCACTATTGACTCCAGAGTTTTCCCCAGTTATTGATATTACTTCTAAAAGTTTTGATGTTAGCATTTTCTTCATCTTACCAAAGTGTCAATAGCAGGTTTTTAGCAATAACCAGAATTTGTGTTCTAGCATTAAATAGACCCTAAGTGGTGTATTGACCAAATACATTAATTGAATGAGGGCTGAGGCTGTTCAGTCTTCCTCTAGCAATAACAACTACATCATCATTGCCACCTCATTGGCCATGATTGTAATACCCATTCCTAGTTTGAGAGTTGAATCTAGTGTGAAAAAGGCATATTTTACAGTCCAAGAACTGCAATAACATGGGTGGCCTCATGTGTTTTTTTCCAACTTCAAACAATTAAATCTGACATTATCTACCTGAAGGTAGTGTGGGACCCCACAGGTGAATGACTTAGTCCTATAATCCCAGCCCCCACCCCTTCAGACGCCAATCACAAGTCCAGGTTATCACCTGTCCTTCTGACAACTGGCTATAAATTGGAAGTTCCCATAACTCCCATCCTTGGTTTCAGTTAATTTGCTAGAGTAGCTCACTCAACTCAGGGAAACATTTCCTTACATTTACCAGTTCATTATAAAGGATTTTGTAAAGGATACAGATGAACGACTAGATGAAGAGGGACATAGGGCGAGGTATATGGGAAAAGGCACAGAGTTTCCATGCTCTCTGGATTGCCACTCTTCCCATATCTCTCCATGTGTTCACCAACCAGGAAACTCATTGCATCTCTTTGTTCAAGAGGTGTGTGTGTGTGTGTTTTTAATTTAAGATTTTATTTATTTATTTGAGATAGAGAATGCAACCGGTGGGGTGGTGTGTGGGGGGGGCAGTAGGAGAGGGAGAAGCAGACTCTCTGCTGAGCAAGGAGCCCGATGTGAGGTGGGGGCTCCATTCCAGGACCCCCAGGACTATCACCTGAGGTGGAGGAAGATGCTTAACTGACTGAGCCACCCAGGTGTCCCTGTTCAAGAGTTTTGATAGAACTTTCTTTTCTTTTTTTTTTTTTTAAAGGCAATCTTTTTTTTTTTTTTTTAAGATTTTATTTATTTATTCATGGGAGACACACAGAGAGAGGCAGAGACACAGGCAGAGGGAGAAGCAGGCTCCATGCAGGGAGCCTGATGTGGGACTCGATCCCGAGACTCCAGGATCACGCCCTAGACGAAAGGCAGGCGCTAAACCACTGAGCCACCCAGGGATCTCCTTGATAGAATTTTCAGTACAAAGATATGATTGATGATAAATCACTGGCTGTTGAACTCAAACTCCAGCTCTCCTTCCCTGGAGGTCAGGGGTTGGGGCTGAAAGTTCCAGTCCTCGACTCATGTGCTTGGTGTCCTTTCCCTCCCCCATCCCATCCTTAGGGACTTTCCAAAAGTCCCCCCATTAACATAAATTCCTGCAGGTCTCAAAAGGGTTTGTTAGAAATGGCAAAAGACACTTTTATTGCTCTTATCACTTAGGAAATTCCAAAGTTAGGAACTCTGTGCTGGGAATGGAGATGAAGACCAAATATATATTTCTTATGGTAAGCCACAATATCGCAAGTGGGAATAAAGGGGAGTAGTCAGGGCATGGCATTTATGTAATCCCTCAGCACCCCTCTTTCTTTATCCTGAGGACTTCTTGTTTAACATCTGTCTTCTCTGTTGGACTATAAGCTCTGTGATGAAAGGTATTCTGATTCTTTTATTCTCCATTTTAGCCCCTGATGCGCAGCACAATTTACTATCACTTTTAATCTGTTATGAATGGAAGCTCCGTCATTCATTGATGTAGGACCTAGTCCTGTGCCAGAACACAGCCAATGTTTGTTGAAAGACAGAGAGAAAAAGAATGAAGTGAGAAGTGGCTTTAGTTTTTGGTGCGTGAATGGGAGTCCTGTAACCCGGCCCCCAAGGATGGCCCTCTTTGAAGCTTGTGGTAGTTGGGACTCTAATGCAGCAACTGTCAGTGTTTGAGCAGGCAGTGAGTTAGGTTCTAACAGGATGCCTGGTAGCCAACAATGAGGAAGTGCTGGCCGACCATTGGAGCATCCCGTTCCTGGCAGCCCTGCCCAAGAAGCCAGATCAAACCAGGCAGGCCCACAATGGTGGATGCCTGGACAGGAAACCTCTGACCATATTACGAAGAAAAAGCATGAACCCCTGCTTCCCTGCTCTAAGTGATGAATATCCTGCCCCCTTAGTTCACAAGTGCGGCTAAAAGAAACCCAAACCCGGGGAACTCAGCTCTCTTTGTCTTGAACCTGCCCACGCACACATCTCACTAGTGTGCTTTCCCTGTAATGAACTTTTCTGCTTGTGTTGCTGGTCCGCTGCGCTGAGTGTTTGTCCTTGAATTCTTCTCAAGACAAGACAGAGATCATTTGGTGACTCCTTTGAGAAGCAACTCAAACCTGCTCATGGAAAGGGTCTTGTTAGCTTGTACAACTGGCATGCTCAGGATGCAGCCAGCTGGCTTGGGCACAGGAGGATCAGAGCCCCAATAACAGGAGCTGCAGGGCTCCGAGGGCTTTTCTTCACATGTTTTGGTTTTCTCAGCATGTTGGTTTCATTCTCTATGTGGTGGGAAAGATGGTCATCACCAGTCACAAGAAGTCTGACTCTGGGTGCACAGTCTGAGAACAGGAAAGTAACTCTCCCTCTCAGTGTCCCGGCGTCAAGTCCCAGGCAAGGCTCTGATTGGCCCTGTGTGGCTCTCTTGTCCAGCCGTGGCTCATTCTCTGATTGGCCAGTCTGCATGATGGGGTCTACCCCAGGGTGGGTGGTCCCAGAGCACTGGGTGGATGCCGAGTGGGTTCTCCCGGGGAAGGCGTGCAGATCACAAACATACTTGTACTAAGGAGCTTTTGCTTCAGGTCCAATAACAATCCTTCCATTTGCCATATGACTCCTTGATCTGTTTGTGTCTGACAAAGTTGGGGAGTCTTTGAGGCTGGAGGATGGTCCCTTGATCAAAACCAGTTGTGTTGGGCCAGTTGAGGTGAAAATCCCTTTCAAGGGCGGAGTGTTTGAGCTCAGTGAAATACTGGTTTGTCTTGTTGACATGCACACAGGACTCGGCAGGCTACTTGTGGTTGTCCTGAGGCAAAGGTGGACATCAGACTCCAGAGTTTTCTACTTTATTTCAGGCAACTTCCTAACAGCTGCTGAGTCTCCGTGCGCTCTCTTCTTTTAACTTGCTCATGCTTCTCTTTCCTTCATTTTTCTTTTTTTCCTTAAATAAATTTTTAGAAAGTATTGATTGATTGATTGATTGATGGATCAGTTGAAGTACTCTCTACATACAACGTGGGGCTTAAACTCAACCCCGAGATCAACAGTCACTCGCTTTTCCGACTGAGCCAGTCAGGCACCCCTCACTTTTCTTTATAACTGATCCCTCAGTGTATGTACACTAAATGGCGCAATACCACAGCTATATTTTACCAAGAGTTTTTCCACGAGTGTGCTTTGCAATTACCTTTGTGATACACTTATTAGCAATTGTCAGCACAGGGGCACCAGAGTGGCTCAGTCAGTTAAATGTCGGACTCTTGATTTCGGCTCAGGTCATGATTTTTGTGCTGGGTGTGGAGCCTGTTTAAAATTCTACCTCTCCCTCTGCTCCTACCCTCTCTAAAAAAGCAAAAACAGAAACAAGAAACAATGCTAATGCAGATAGTGGACCTGCTTTTACAGGTGTACCTTCACTGCAGCCACCTTCTAGCCTCTCCATGGTGTCTGTCCGTGTTATCTGCTGCTGTGTAACAAGCCACCCCAAAACTTAGTGGCTTAGGACAATAATCATTTTCCTTACAAATATGAAATGTGGGCGTGGCGTGGCAGGGATAGCTCATCTCTGCTCCACATGGGGACTCAGCTGGGACTGGCGGAGCTCTTTCCAAGATAGCACATCCACGTGGCTACAAGTTGGTCTGGGCTATTAGCTGGAAGCTCAGCCAGGTGCCTCACTTCCTCTCTACATGGGCCTTTCTCAGTGTGGTGGCTGGGTTCCCAGAGAAGTAGTGGAAGCTGCCAGTCTTCTAGGGCCTGTGCCCAGAGGCTGGTGCGGCATAGTCCCAGGAGACACCTTAGTTCAAGAGGAGGGGACATAGATCTCACATCTTGACAGGAATTGTCAACATTTTTTACCATCTTTAATGTACCACAGTGCTTCATAGTGCAGGCTTCTGGACTCTTCTTCTTTTCCTGGTAGACTTATTTAAAACTTAAACAGGGGGATCCCTGGGTGGCTCAACAGTTTAGCGCCTGCCTTTGGCACAGGGCATGATCCTGGAAACCCAGGATCAAGTCCCACATCAGGCTCCCTGCATGGAGCCTGCTTCTCCCTCTGCATGTGTCTCTGCCTCTCTCTCTGTGTCTCTCATGAATAAATAAATAAAATCTTAAAAAAAAACCCCAAAACTTAAACATAGGGGCACCTGGGTGGCTCAGTGGTTGAGTCTCTGCCTTTGGCTCAGGTTATGATCCTGTGGTCCTGGGATTGAGTTCCGCATCAGGCTTCCTGGGAGGAGCCTGCTTCTCCCTTGGCCTGTGTCTCTGTCTCTCTCTCTGTGTCTCTCACAAATAAATAAAGTTTAAAAAAATAAATTTAGACATAGCTGGTGTTAAGGGGGCTCATCGCATACATTTTCGTAGTTGCTTTATTTCTAAACTACAATGACGGATTATAATACACTGTGAACATTTTATGATAGATTGTTGCATTGTCTTTTTTTTTCTGGGGGTGAGACTTTTCTGCATCTAATTGATTTACAATGATTTGGAATGACTTGAGAGATTGGGCTGAGACAGTAATATCTCAAAAAGAATAAAAAAAAACCCAAACAAACAGGTGACAGACTTTTGAAACATTTTGCAATGAGCAGGAAACTTGGGGCTTTCTCCAGAAGTGCCGGCAAATCGGTTTTACTTCTGCAGAATTGAGAAAGGAGCGAGACAGGATATTCTGCTGGTCTTTTTTTTCCGTGCTTAAATACATCTGCTATTTTTTATTTCAGGATTGATGGATTCGTCGCATGATGTACTTGGATTAAATACTTGGGCTAAGCCTCTCGTATATTTGCCCATCAGCTTCACTTGGTGGCAGATTTACATTCCGTCTGGATGCCAGATTGAATTAAATGCTTCTTTAAAGCCTGCAGCCTGACAAAAACCTTTCCCCAGTCAGCATTTTTACTGTATTAAAAAAATTAGCATCTGCAGGGAAATGATGCAGCCTACAGTTTCTTTTCTAGGGAAGAATCCAATTTAGCTTTTGGGGGATGATATTGTAATTGGTCAGAGAACTGAGGATCCTAAATGAGGCTGGAGCCTGGAGGAGGTGGTTGCTTCAGACTCCAGAGCTTTCCTCGTCCCATCTGAGTCACCCTGCCCCACCTGAATCACAGGAGATCTGGTTGACGTTGTGGATGAACACTCTTTGAGGGTAACTTTTGGCGTAATCAGCATTTCAACACTTCCCTGCCACCCTGTGGGACCACACACACTTTATTTACTGTTTCTTAGGTTTGAGAATTGCTTAGTCCCTTAGCCAGTGTTCAAGAGAAGGAAACTCATAGGTGACATGGCTGCTTTAATGATTTAATATTTAGATAATGGCTGGAAGGAAGTGGATTCTGGAAGCACCTGGCCACTGACCTGCTGTGTAATTGTGCTCAGCATAAGAATGGGGAATAGGATAGGAATAGGGGATAGGATTATCTATCTTTTAGGGTTGTGGTGACAAATTAATGCAGGTGGCTCTTCAGTGCATATATTAGTTGTCTATTGCTGTGTAATGAAACAACACCCCCTACTCTGCACCCCAAAACTTAGCAGCTTAAAACAACACACATTATTTCAAAGTTCTGTGTGGCAGGAATCAAGGAGAGGCTGAGCTGGGTGGTCCTGGCTCGGGGTCTCTCATGAGGCTGTGTTCAAGGTGGTGGCCAGCACTCTGGTCATCTACAGGCTGGGTGGGAGTAGGATCTGTTTCTAGGCTTATGCACACGGCTCTTGGCAGGCCTTAGCTCTTTGCCACATGGACCTAACCATACCTGGATGCCTGGATGCCTTTGCAACATGACCCAAGCAAGTGATGGGGCGGGGGGGAGGGAGGGGGGAGACAGTCTCTTGGTGGGTGAATGCTAGTTTTTTTATGACCTAATTTTGGGGGGACACCTGGGTGGCTCAGTGGTTGAGTATCTGCCTCTGGCTCAGGTTGTGATCCCGGGGTCCTGGGATCGAGTCCCGCATTGGGCTCCCCATGGGGAGCCTGCTTCTCCCTCTGCTATGTCTCTGTGTCTCTCATGAATAAATAAAATCTTTATAAAAAAATTCCCTTCTCTAGAGGGCGTATATCTTCCCCCTCAACACTGGGTGCGTCTTCCCAGCCTGGGAGGACAAAACCATGGGCATGACCAGGACTGGAGCAAAGCATTATTTCTTGGAGCTCCCTGCTCCTCTTGCCCCTAGCAATTTAAAATCCCAAAAGGAGATGATTTAAAAAAAAATAAATATTTATTTCACTATAGAGTGTAACCACAAATTTTGACAAAAGAAGAAAAAGGAAAGAAAAATGCCTCCATAAATCTAATACAACTACTGTTGACATTTTCTGGTAGGTCTTTTCCAGAGTCTCCCCCGCCTGTGGCTTTCTAGTTTTATAATAATAAGTAGCTCACAACTATAATCTCATAGCTTGCTTTTCACTTGACTTTGTCACACATGTAGCTTTGTGGCATGATCTTTCACCATCTCTGAGTTTTTGAGAGCTGTGTTGTATTTTCTTAGGTGACTGTCCCATAATTTGTTCATTCTTTTTTTTTTCTCACTAACCCCATTCAGTTATGTATTAAAGATATTTATTATTTATTTTTATGTGTTATTATACTGTCACTATTTTTACCCATGCTATTTGCCTTTTAATTTTTATCTTTTTCTTTAAATGGTCACATTAGTCACATCACTTAAGTATAGGGGGTGGTGCAAGGGCACCTGCCTGGCTTGGTCAGTGGAGAGCATGACACTTGATCTTGTGGTTGGGAGTTCGAGGCCCACATTGGGTGTAAAGAGTACTTAAAAAGAAAGATATTTCACCTGAAACTAATACTGCACTGTATGTTAACTGGAATTTAAATAAAAATGTAAAAAAATTAAGTACGGGCTGGAACCGTTAAGCCTTCTCCTTTGGTGAATTATCCCATTGCTTCTGAAGTTGGACAGTCCTTTATTATAACACCCTGTCACTTCCAGTTTCTAAATGGCTTTTAAAAACTGCTCTGGAATTAATTTTGAAGTGCGGTATGAAATAGGGATGCAAAACGAGGTTTATTTTCTTTTCCAAATTGCTGCCTGGTTGTACAAGGAGAACCAGGGAAGGCATCTCTGATCAGCTGAACCATGGAACCATGTCTAAGGAAACACAAAGAAGGCTGGCTGAAATGTTGGTACAATTAACCACATGGCAGATGATGGGAGAAGCAGCAGATGTCACATAGTTGGGCATTCGTGAATTATTTGTTGCAGGACCTCCAACTTGATGGGCACAGGGCGCTTAGCTGCCTTCAGTGGCTGGGAGGTGTGATGTGCGTAGCACAGGGCTTGACATTATGGGAACAGTCCTAGTGAAGAGATTTGTTTTGAAAAAGGTCTTGGGAAAGGAAGGGGGGGGTGCTGAAGGGGCCCGAATCTGGTTTATGTATCATCTTTATGCATATGGTGAATCCAGCTTTCTGGATTTAGGGAGACATCTTTACATGTTTCGGCCCTGGGGAAACTATGCCAAGTACTGTTACAGGGTAAGCACCTCTGGACAGGCTCAGGCTGTCGAGTGTCACTGCTACAACTGCACGCGGCTGGAGGGAGAGGTGTTTGCACATAGGT
The DNA here is from genome assembly GCF_003254725.2 of Canis lupus dingo. Lineage (NCBI taxonomy): Eukaryota > Metazoa > Chordata > Mammalia > Carnivora > Canidae > Canis > Canis lupus. Next base: position 28,683,990 of record NC_064252.1, on the reverse strand, counting down.
CGTGGGGCCCAGTGGTTGAGGCCAGGAGGAAGAGGACGTTTCCAGAAACGTGGATCCAGAGAGCTGCATCCCTTGAATTCTGAGTGGATACAGGGCCCCGTAGAACCGGTGAGAAAGTGATCATCAGTTATTTCATGTACAAATGCTTTCCGCAGCCTACTCCTAAATGGGTCAAGAGTGCCTGATGGGAGTGTGTAGGAAGGCAGCAGAGTCCTGGCAAGGGAGAGAGCGAGAAGGGCTGGAGTAACCAGGAAATGCAGTTAGAAACGCCTGCTTGCCCACACTGAGCCGGGCTCTGTACAAACAGCCAGCGAACCACCTTGGAAAAGATCCTCACTGAAGGACGGCATGGTGACAGTCTTAAAAACTTGCTTGGGCAGACCAGGGGCACGGCGTTGTGCAGGAAGCCGGAGGGCAGGGGCAGGGCAAGGTGCCCAGTAGGAGAGAGAACACGCAGATGTTGAAGATTGAAGCCAGGGAGTGCAGTTGTGGGGCGGGAGCCCCTCGGTGCTGCTGCTGAGGCAGAAACCTTAGATAAGGTGGCCTTGCGGGAGCCGTCCTATTTCTGTCTGGTGACAGCAGCCAGGCCTGTGATGATAAGCAGGGCTGCCCCCACCTTCATGGCTTCTGGAAACGGGTGGGGGCGGGGAAAGGCAGACTGGTCAGGTGAGCAGAGTGGCACAGGCCTCGGGGCTGTGGGATGGGGCTAGGGATGCCTGGCCGGACCCCTGGAGTCGCCTAACTTCTCTGAGCTGTCTTCATCAGGGGTGACAGTCCCACCCACCCCAGGTGGTGGAGGGTATTAGAACTTCTGTTTGAAGTGCCTGCCACAAACCCTTATGAAGATGAGGACAGCTCCACCTGTGCCATGGCCCACGGGCAGGCGGATCCCGGTTCATCTGAAGAGTGGACCAGAAGGAAATGGGACTGCTGGGCACATGATGGGGAGAGAACCGAGCCAGGGTGAGAGCCGGGTGCTCAGTGGCAGTTTACTTGCAGATAAGCCTGGCTTGTGGAAGGCGGATCTACCTGGCAGGTGATGCCCTTCCCTGGACCCCCCTGGACCCCGCCTCCTACGCACTGAAGGACCGGACCAGAGGGGAGACCGCTGCACGGCCACCCCTCCACCTCGACACGCTCTCCGTGTGGTCTGGTGATTGTGAAGACCTGAATGGTCTTTGGCAACCATGTGTCGGTGGGACAGAGGGGCTGGCTGTGGGCCTGGGTGGGAGTAGCATGGCTGTCAGAGCTCCTCCTTGTTGCCGTCGAGGGGCTGGACCGGAAGCCCTGGGGCTGGGGAGCTACCCACTGGCCGCTGGCCCCCATCCTCCCGGGGCCTGCCCACGGTGGCATAGTCCCGCAGGAGCCCGCTCTCTATTCCGTGCCGCCGGAGGCTCTCGGTACCCATGAGCCCCTGCATTCTCAGGTACCCTTGCTGGCAGAAGGGTGGCAGCTTCTGGTGTGTTAGGGCAAACAGGAAGCAGGATTCTACACAAAAGCAAAAGGAGATGAGAGGGTAAGATAAAGAGGTATGGGGAGAGGTGCAGGATGTGTGGGTGCTGGTGCCCCGGGGCCTCACCCAGTGCCCTCCACCCCTTAAGCTGGGGAGCTGACTTCTGTAGATCTCATCTCTGACCTGATCAGCCACGGATCCTGACCCTCCCCGAAGTCCCAAGAATAGGAGGCTGCCCTGACATTCTGGAAGGACGAGGCTCCAAATGGAAAGCAAATCACAGAAATGACTCAGCTCCCAGAGATCAGGGCCCAACAGGCTGCTCTGCAGGAAACCGGCACCGGCTGGGAGCTCAGCCACTCAGGAGCAAACCCTCAGCCTCTCCTTCTGGAAGCTGGCCTGGCTGGGCTGGGAGCTTGGGGCTCAGTGGTATTCTGAGCTCAGAGCTGCCTGCAAGGAATTATTCCCTCAGCGATCTCTGGGTTGCAAATACTGCGTGTAAAGTGTTGTTGTGAGCACGGTGGGTCATGGAAAGAGAAAACGTGTGAGCCCCGGTCTGTGCCACGGTGGGAAGCTGGTGCAGGGGTCCAGGCAGCTCTACTGGGAAACAGCTGTGGATGTTTATCATTCAGACACATGAAGAAACCACCAGAGAAGCTAGAAGTAGTTCCTTCTGGGACTGAGGGTGGAAGTGAGAAACAGTCTTTTAGCTGAGTGCTTATATAACTTTTCACTTCAACAACAGAAAAGATGAAACAGTCTTCTTGGGGATTTAGAGACAGGATAGGAAGGAGCGAACGTCCAAAAATTATTCTGAGTCGTTTCTCTCAAAAGAAATGGGCACCTTACAAAGGATGTTGTGAGGCTCACATGGGTGAACAGGCTGCAGAAAGCCACACAAATGGTACTTCCGACTTTCTGACCTCTGGCACCGACGGCCCCCGGCAGAACAGGCAAGGCCAGTCCTCTCTGAGCAGGGAGGACTGCAGATGCAGGGGGAAGATGGGAGGGCAAGTACCACCTTCTGATGACCTATGCTGCCCCTTTTGCAGGGGCCGGGGGCAGAGGAGCCCTGCAGAATCCAGGGCCAGAGCTAGCTGCTGCATGTCAGCTAAGTGGGCAGAGAAAAGCCCACTCTCTGCCAGCTGGCTCCAAGTCGGGAGAATTCTTCCAAGCTGGACACGGTGATGCTCAGAGGTTTGTAGTGTTGAGCAATACCTAGGGAGCGGGAGCCAGGAGGCTCAAGGGTCTGGATGATGCAGCCAGAACCCAGGGCAGGATACGCCCCTGACCAGCACTGCTTTGTGTGCTCCTGACACCTTGAGAAACAGGCAGAGGTTTTTTTGTTTGTTTACAGGGGAAGGTTTTGTATGGAGATCTCTAGAGCTGCGTCATGTACCATCCTGGGTGAGCGTGTGGTCACAGCTGACAGTCTGCAGAAAGCCAGCACTTCAGAGCTGCTTAGCCCTGTGCTATGAATCACCTCTAGGTTTATTTAGACTATGGGCCTGCACTACTGTTTTATGCCATCTCTCTTCATGTACACATTTTTTTATTTCAAAGTTGATTGGATCTGAAACAAAGACACTTGCTCTCTGACCTGCAGGCCAGAGACTGACCATCTGTGAGCTGGTCTGATTTGAGTAGTGCCTGATACACAGCTAGTGTTGTATGATAGAGAAGAGTAGGTAACCTAGGCATTCAGGGTGTTAAAAAAAAATAAAAGGCAAAAATTTGGCTTGTTTAAGTTGGTTCTCCCTCTGGATCATCAGATTTCTCTGTCAGCTACTTTCCAGTTCACCAATTCTCTCTCCATCTCTGTCTAATGTGCTACTTTATCTTTGAAGTTCCCCGTCCGCATTTATTTATTTATCCCCTCTGCCTTTTTAAAGATTTATTTATTTGAGAGAGAGAGAGAGAGAGCGAGTGAGCATGTGAGCAGGGGAAAGGGGCAGAAGGAGAGGGAGAATCCCAAACAGACTCCCTGCTGAGTGTGGGGCCCCAATGGGGCTTGATCCCAAGGACCCCAAGATCACGACCTGAGCTGAAATCACGAGTTGGACGTTTAATTGACTGAGCTACCCCAGCGCCCCTAGGCTGAGTTATTACATTTTTTTTTCATTTTCCAGAAGTTTTATTTGGATCTTTCTGAATGCTGCCCCTTCCATGTTTCTGATAACTTTTTTCATTTCTTTACATATTTTAGACTTTGTATCCTGTTTGTTACTATTCCAATTCCTGTAGTCTTTTTGGTTTAATAGAGAAGTTTGTTGTTTCTACTGACCCTCCCTCATGGCAATTTGTATCCTTATGTGTTATGTGCTTTTTCCTTGGGGGGTGGGGGTGGTATTGGTTCAACTTACTTGGAACTTTATCTATGGGAATTTTTTGACCCCTGTTTTGTATGTATGTACATATGTATTTCTTCAGTTTTAAAGTTGGTTTCTTCACAGAAGACTTGCATTTACTTCTTTGGTTTTTGCACCATGATGATAGTATGAGGTTTGGCCCCAAACTCACATGAGTGAGGCAGTTAGAAATTCTCAGGGGAGGGATACCTGGGTGGCTCACTGGTTGAGTGTCTGCCTTTGGCTCAGGTCATGATCCCGGGGTCCTGGGATTGAGTCCCACACATCAGGTTCTCTGCAGGGAGCCTGCTTCTCCCTCTGCCTATGTCTCTGCTGGTCTCTCATGAATAAATAAAATCTTAAAAAAAAAATTCTCAGGGGAGATTTTCCCTTTATCTACCCAGGGCCAAAAGGATGAGTCTCCACCATCTTCCTCTTGAGAGTGTTTTGTGTTTTCTAGCTGATCCACTGAGATCCAAGCTTAAGAGAAGGTCTCTAAACAGACCTCCTATCCTGTTCCAGCCTCACCTTCTCACCCCCAAGTGCTGGTCAGTTACCCAGACTCTAGGCTACTGATTTTTGGCAGATATGCCACATCTAGTGGTAGCTTTATACTTTTCCTAAGAGTTCCCCTTTTCTCCTGCCAATTCTTTGAAAATGACATCCTATTCAGCAACTTCAAGTGTGCGGCACCAGGAAGGGTTTCTGTGAACATCTGATCTACCTTGTGGATAACAGAATTCTTGGTTTTGGGTTTCTAGATATGAATCCTGAAACTCCACAGGGCATTGGTCTATTTGGTCTTTTATCAATCCCCCTGCACAGTTCCTTGGCCCTTCTAGGAACTTAGGTTACCTGCATAGAAGCTTCGCAAATCAGTGTCCAGACAGTTCTCCAGGAAGCGCCTCAGAGGTAGGATGTGCCCCACTGGGGCGGTCCAGTCGGTCAGGAAATCTTCCACAATGTGGTGGATGGCCGTGGGCCGAGGCAGGGCCCAGTCAGCAGGGCGGAACCTCACCTCCTGCTCTGTGGGGAGGAGATGGGGAGCCGTGTCAGAGTGTCAGAGCCCCGAGGCTGGGCTTCCCATCCTGGAGCTGACCATGGGATCCCCACACATTCCAGGCACTTCCCTTGCCCCCTTGTGCTCGGCTCTCCTGACACACTCCCTGCGGGCAGTGGCCAGCCTCTTCAAGGGTCATCTCTTGTGTCTATAAGCTCGGCATGAGGAAGAGGCTACATTTGTTCCTTGTGGTATCAGAAAGCAGAACCAAGAGTAATCACTCGCACTTAGTGTTTTTCTAAGATGCATGCGGACTCAGGTGCACTGAGCCTGTCTCAGAACTGTACTTTCTACGAGGAGACTCAAAGGCCCTGCATCAGAAGGGGTCTGAGAGCTCACCTAGTCCAGCTCCCGATCTGGTGGGGCCTCACTCCTGTGGTGTCCCAGGCACACGGCCACTAAGCCATGATTCGACCACCCTTGTATCGGGAAACTTGGCTTTAGGCAACCCATTCCATGTCGGACAGCTTTGACTACTAAGCCTGTGTTTCTGTCACTTCTTCCAGCTGATACTATCTCTGGCTGTTTGTAGAGCATCATCTTCCAAGTGATAGCTCCTCAGTTTCTGAAGCAGGGGATGTGTTCTGTAGGGGGGTTCACCTGCTGCTAGCTACTCTGGGCCAGGGACTGGGCTTGTGTTCTGTGCTTCTTTAAAAAAAAAACAAAACACTTTTTTTTTTTTAAAAGTAAGCTCTATACTCCCTGTGGGGCTTGAACTCACAACCTTGAGATAAGAGTCACATGCCCCACTGACTGAGCCACCTAGATGCCCTGCATTCTGCATTTTTCATCTCATTTATCCTCACACAATCCTATGGTTATTTCCATTTTGCAAGTGAGGAAGTGGAGGCTCAGAGAGATTAAGTAATGGTCCAAGGCCACACAGCACAGCCTGAGGACACCTGAGAAAGCACATCCTGAGGACACTGCCCAGCTCATATGCATTTAGGCTGCATACTCCTATTAACCACCCCCAGCTTCTATCCCTGTTCCCTCTGGGAGTCAGTCTCCAGGTTTCCTCCCCCTCCATGCCCAGCCTCCTTTGGCGACACATAGCAAGACAGTGTTCCTCTTACTATGTGGCGCCTGGAGGAGGTCACAGCACTGTGTAGCCTGCCCAAGTCACATGGTATGCGCCAGAATCTGGGGACACCGTGTCTTATTCCTAGGCCTTCCGCCCCATTTGGTTTCTGGGTGGTGTCCCCCAGTGTCCTTTGTCAGCTGGGAGAGTTGTGTGAGGGCTTAGTGATGGCAGGTGATAGACCGTGGGGTCCAAGCAGTGCCTGGTCCTAAAGCCCGTGCTCGGGGTACAGCAGAGGCCTGGCTCACCGGTGGGGAGGTGCCGGTAGTAGTAGATGACGGGATGGAGGAAGTTAGACTGCCAGGCGTCTTCTGTGTGCCCCACAGACCGGTCATAAAAGAAGACGTCCTTGTCGGGCCCAGAGAAGTTTCTGCCGTACTCCATGTTGATGACGAAGAGCCCGTGCTGGGCCTTCCTTCCTGTGATGGTCTCCAGCTGCGCCAGCATCTGCATGGGAAACTCCTCCAGGTACTCAAAGGCTGTGGCGTTCCTGGCGATAAGAGCAGTGTGGGAGGGCCAGAGCCTCAGTGCTGCAGCAGAGGAGAGAGGGGCCTGTGTGCACGTGCATGTGTGTGTGTGTCTCCTGTACAATCCAACAGCATACAAGCTCTGGTCATCCCCACGCATCTCATTTTACAATTACTGTAGCAGCCGAGCCCTGGCTTACACCTGGGACAGACTCCAGAAAACTCTGAGTAACCCGAGATGTACCTGGGGGAAGGAGGACCCAGGCTGAGAGAACTCTCGCAGAAAAGCCCTGGGAGGGGGTGAGTGCCTTGGTGTCTCTGAGGGGCAGGAAGGCGGCCAGCATGGCCAGAGTGGTCTGGCGGAGAAGCAGGTAGAGGAGGGCTCATGTGTGCAGCGGCAGGAACTTTGGGATTCACGTGGCCCGAGAAGGGAAACCCCGGCCCCTGGAGAGTACTGAATAGAGACGAGTGTGTGTGACTTGTGTCTTAGGGGCCCACCAGGCCGCTGTGTTGAGCCGGCCGTGGGGCAGAGGTGGGAGGACAGTTAGTTCAGGTGAGATGCTGGGGCTGGGGAGAGGCGGTCAGATTCGTGACACAACGTGAAGGGAGAGCTTACGGGGTTTGTGGAGAGCCTGAACGTGAAGGTCGGGTATGGCAGGAGGAGTCAGGGTGACGGGAGGTCCTGCGCTGCGCACTGGGACTTCCTTGCGGTCCCTGCACTAGGTGCTGGGTCAGGCTGCTCCCCTCTTACTGTGGGACTCCCTCCCCCGCTTCTCACCTGCCACCTGTCCTCTGAGTGCCCTCACCTGCAGCCCTTCTCCCTCCCAGCTCTGCCGGGGGTCATCTGTGATCTGCTACCCATCACTTAACTGATAAGGAGCCAACATGGTCCTGGCCCGAGGGAGTCCCTTTGGGCCACCCTGGTGCTACGCATCATTGTGGTTTACTGCTCACCTGCTCGGTGCCAAATGCTCTACCAATTCCCTTTCCTCCTGTCTGCGAGGTGATATTATCCCCATTTTGCAGATGAGAGGAAGGCTCAGAGAAGCAGACTGACTTGCCCCAGGTCACAAGGCAGAGCTCAGATGCACACCCAGGTCTGTCCGTCTGCCTGCAGAGCTCGTGGCGTTGATGTCATGGTATGTTTTCCTGCAGAGCAGATCCCCCCTGCCCCCCACAGGCTTCACCTTAGGAGGGGAGTCCGGGGCCACTCCACATGTGGAGCAGGCAGAGAAGAGCTAGGACAGGGTGAACGGTGAGGCTGGGCTACTCACTCCTTCAACAGGATGATGTCGGCCAGCACGCTAAACATCTGGTAGAGCCCAGAAGCCTCGTTCACGCGCCGGACGATGGAGTTGGTCAGTTGTGAGATGGGGTGCTCGGTGGAAGGCCAGGGGACGCGGTGGTGGCGGTGCTCCAGCAGGCGGTGAACAGCACGCACTGAAAAGACCGGAGGGAAGAACAGCACACCGCACTTGAGATTTGATCTTTCACCACCACATGGAGGGATGCACGGTCCCCATTGCCTCCTTAGAGCTCAAGACACGCTTGTAAGCATGGCTCCAAGAGGATGCCTTTGGAGCAAGGTCAGCACAGGCTTCCTACCAAGGGCTGGACGGGCCAGGGTCCAGGCTTTGCTTCCAGTGTGAAGGCGGCCCTGGACAGGAGCTGCAGGGATGGGCGTGGCCAGTGCAGACTCCAGGGCCCTGTGAAATCCCCGCACAAGCCTTCCCAGGTCTGCCAGCACTGGACCCTGCACCTTCCTCTCACCCTGCTCCCCTTCCATGGCTCCCGTTTCTCCTGCTAGAGACTCTTTCAGTGCCCCCTCCCTTTCACGTCTATATCCAAACCATCACTAAATCCTACTGGGCTAAGGCCAGAAGAGCGACAGCTGTCTGAAATGACAGAGACATGTACTGCTGCATGTCTGGTGCTGCCGTACACAGTTGGAAATCGGGCCTGCTCTTCCCAAGCCGATCAACACAAGGCCCTAGTCCAAGAGAGGCAAGGACACAGACAGTGCACATGACGGGAGACTCCGCAGGCCAACGGTCTCAGGAGAGCCGTTCGGCCCCACCAGACATCTGGCTCTGGAGGAAACAATAGCTAAGCTGAATTCTGCACAGGGGTCAAGGAACAACACAACACAGCTGGTGGGGAAGCGGGAGGTGGGGAGCCGCTGAGAGAGGCTTAAGGCCTAAGCAGAGGAAAGATAAGATTTTTTTAAAAGGGGGTCTTGGCGGGGACCATGCAGCTGGATGGAAGCCAGAGAGACCCTGAAGACACAGGAATACCAGTCAGGAGAGACGAAGGGGATACGTGTCAGATGGAGGTGGGTGGGCTGACAGAGATATAGCAGGGGGACAGACAGGCTGGGCGTCTGGCATGTCCTTCCACACGGTTATGGTCCGTGCTGTCCATATTTTATCTTCTGTTGGCTTTCCTCTGCCTTACTGAAGGCTCCTGGTCTCCCCCGGGACCGGTTTCTCAGGTTTGAGCAGGATGTGCACAGCCACACCAGCCCTCCTGCTGCAGGGTCCTCGCGGGTAGTAGTGGCCACACAGCAGTGGCTCGCTGGACACGTGGGGCGGTTTCCTATGTGCCTGGAGCACAGTGGACGGCTGTGAGCTTAAAGATCAGCCACCGGTGGATTTAAATGACCCTTGTGCCGTCCTCTGGCTGGGTGACTTTGGGGAAGTTACTTAGGTTCTCTGTGCTCAAGGGACAGGCTCTTCCACTTCGGGTTGTGGGGCTGGGTGTGATCTGCAAATATTTTGGTTTACAGACAGCTAACACTCTCTGGTTTCCTTCTCTAATATGCATGGGACGTAAAATATACCGTCTGGAAACAAAACACGGTTATTTTTCCCTGCCAAACTGGAAGGACAGTAAAAGGCAAAGCTCATAGAAGTCCTCAAATTAAATACAGAAAAGCCAAGATGCAGGACGCAGGACCCTTGTGGTGTTTGTGACAAAATTAATAGGCCCGTGGAACACTCGCTACGCATCAGAGCATCCACCCTGCAGCCTGCCTGGAGCACAGAACACTTACACCCTCAGGACTCATGTGATCCAACTGTAGTTTTTATTGGAATTTGTTGATACCCAGAGAATCTGTGCATGATGTCTTGTAGCTTCAGGGTCCCTGGCTGTTGCCTTAGTTTGTACAACAGCTCCTCAAGGGTGGAGAGCTCATCTTATTTACATCTCTGACATCAGGCTGTCCATGGGAGGCTTATAGAGGTCACGAAGCCTCGCCTCTCAGACCACCAGCTAGGGAGTAACCCCCACGAGCACTCCTCAAGCTCTGCCTTCTTGCCAATACCTGGTGCTTCACTGGCACAGGGCTGAAGCATGTAACTGGCCACCCCCAGATGTACTTACTTTCACGCCTTACCTGATACTTTTCTAGATCTAGCCTCAGACCACGAACACCTGTGGCCATCTGTCCCAGACGGGGAATTTAAGGCAATCGACGACCCAACGAACCCTCCCATTAAGACTGCTGCAAATCAGGAGTATGTTTACAAACTCTGGGGATGTTTCTCTCTGTCAGGCTCACCTGTGTATCGGAATCCATGGATGAAGCCCCCGGCAGATTTCCGGTAATCCACAGAGTGGCTGGCGGTGCCCAGGACAAAGAGACCCCGGCTTCCTTTGGATTCATAGCTAGCTTTGACCAGTGGGTACTTCTTGCTGAACTCACCACTGGAGGACAATCTGAGGGACCTATAGGGTGGAAAGGGTGGTTAATAAAAACTGCTGGGGGCACCTGGGTGGCTCAGTGGTTAGTGTCTGCCTTTAGCTCAGGGTGTGATTCCAGGGTCCTGGGATTGAGTCCTGCATCTGGCTCTCCGCAGGAAGTCTGCTTCTCCCTCTGCCTGTGTCTCTGCCTCTATGTCTCTCATGAATAAATAAAAATAAAAAAAATACAAATCACTGCTGTGTACAAATCACTAACTTACACACTCAGCACTGAGCTAAGTAAACGTGCTTTATATTGCTTATTGTACCAAAAGAACACTGGGACCATAGTAGCTGGGTAGGGTGATCTCTGTTTCACAGATGGAATAGCTGAGGCTCAGGCTGAAGATGTGGTGCGTCAGGGACAGAACTAGGATTCGAGCCACACGTGAGGCTGGGCTCTGGGCTCCAACCGGGTCCTGTGTGACCCGCTGGGACATGGGTTTGCCTCAGGCTCTCAGTTTCTCCTTGTCTGCCTGTGTCCTGGCCAGAGGAGAGTGAGGCACTGGATGGATTTTTTGATACCAAGCCTTGCCAAGGGGCTGTGGCAGCAATATCCACAGCAAAGCAGTTGAAAACAATTATAAGTGATGTTGGCAGCAACCGTTTTATTAAGTGTATGATACATGCTGACTGCTTTCCTATGTTAATCCTCACGATAACTGTAGGAAGGGAAACTATGATCCTCATTTTAGTGATGGACAAAGGGGGCACAGCATGGTTAAGTAGCTTTCCCAGAGCCTGCAGACATGGTCAGTCGAGAATCTTAGACTGACCCCAGTGCCTATCCCCTTTGCCACTAGGCTACACTGTCTTTTGGCAAGTTCACTTCCTCATTCTGACTGAGCTCACTCTGCCCTCCCTCGGGTGGAAGATCACAACGCAAATGAAGTCCACTGTCCAGGTCCTGCTGCTGCTCCAGGACGGAGGGGCTCAGGGCCACCTGTCCTTGTGAGGACAGAGAGCTCAGGTCCTGGGCGGGACTCTGACAGTGGAGTCCTGAAAGCCCTGCCGTGGGCCGCTGGATGGGGACTCTCCCCTCCCCACCCCAAGGGAGGTATTAGGAGGGGTTTGCAAAGTGATCTCAGCTCCACCCCAGTTTGAACTCACTTATTGAAAATGGAGAAGTCGAACTTCCAGCCCAGGCAGCGGATGACCCGGTCATAAGCCACACGCATGGCAAAGTTGTCGTTGTCATCCTGGGGGAGGGTGATGGCGTCGGCACTCTGGTTGCTTTCCTCCAGAAAGAACTTCAGGGTGATGCGGAACTTGCCCTCATGGTCCTTCACGACGGCCAGATCTGTCAGGTCGGACTCAAGCAACCCATCCAAGGACTTCAGCTGGTAGGTGTCCAGCAGCCATTGTTGATGGCCCTGGGGCCCAAGGGAAATGCCAGGAGAGAGAGAGAAAGAGAAAGAGAAAGAGAGAGAGAGAAGTCTGAACAGGGTACCAGGGAGACTCCGAAGAAGGGGTGGTTGTGCCAGTGGGGTCAGGAATGGCTTTGGAGGGGGCTGGCAGGAGAGAATCCAGCCCCTGGCATACCTGAGGTCTCCAACGTAGTGGGTGGCCCAGGATAGCCGGACCCGGGAGCGGCTCAGCATGTGGATGAAGTTGGTGACACCCAAGATGTTCTCTGCCGTCTCAAAGGCAGAGTTCCCACGCCCCAGGATCAGCACATTTTGACCCTCGAAGTCCCTGGGGTCCACGGACACAGACTCATAACCCTCCACGTGTTCAGAGCCAGGAAAGTCAACCTGGTTGGGGACCCACAAACCAGTGGCTACCAGAAGCACACTGTGGGGAGGAGACAGAGGGAAGACGGCTTAGTTTCGTAGCTGTAAGACTGTGACATGAAAATCACTCCCTGGACCTGCTGCCTGGCTCACTCACCTCACCCAGACTGCCGGTTCCTAAAAAAAATCACAGAGGAAGGTCCATTCATTCACCTGTTGACTGACTTCCCCCACAGCACCTGAGACACTGCACCCCTGCCCCTGACTGAGCCTGCTCCAGGGGACAGTTTCCCTTACGCCTTAGTGGGATGATGTCAAACACGAGAACTAATCTAGCTCTCTGACCGGGGAGAAGGTGACACATGACAAATCGAATAATTCACCTAATTTTGAACATAGCAGCGAGACCAAGTATCGCCGTCAGTGGGGAAAATGAAACTTGGTGGTCCATTTTGCCTTTTCGGATGGCCGGGCTGATGCAGGGGACTGCCGAGCAGAAATTCTGCCCCAGGCTCCCTACCAGGTGTTTCGAGCATCATCTCGCTGCCTAAAGCAGCCCTGAGTTGGTGTTACTTGGCCTGCTTTATGGGTGAGGAGACACAGGCCCTGCAGGCCCACCGCCTCCAAAGCTCCTGCGACAGCAGAGCCAGAACCTGAAAGCGGATTAGCCTGACTCCCGACTCTTGCACTTCAACTAGTGGGCATTACAGTCCTGTGCGGGGGCAGCCGGGAGCTAGACCCTGCTGTCTGCAGAATGGTCTGATTACGAGTGGTTTTGAAAACAGAACTGTGTGGCCTGTAGAAGACATATGAAACCCCCGTGGGTGCTTCTTTTTGGACCCTCATCCACCCAGCTCAGATCTGACTCCCCTGTGTTGTCGCTGGGCTCTCTAAAATGCTTGAAAGTCCCAAGCCGGCACAGTCCTTCTTTCCCTCGGCTGTCATGAGCTGGGAGCAAGGCTGGGCCTCCCACGAAAGGCATGAGAAGATGAACTCTGGGCACCTGCTTGGAGCCAGGTGCCTGACTAATGGCTAGGAAGGGAGAGGCAGTCGTGTGTAACAGAAAAAACAGAGGCTTTGGGGTTGGGAACACAGGAGCTCAGATAACGCCAGTGCTTACTAACCTACTACTGTGACATAGCATCAGTGACTCAACTTCTCTGGGTCTCAGCTGTTCATCTGTAAAACGAGGATTAGTGACCTTTCCCCAGGGTCCTTGTGAGGCCTGAATCAGGGCAGTAGAATGTGTGGTTCTGAGTTTGGATTGTCTATACAACGTTAAGCTTTCTCCCAAGCCAAACCAAGCTAAAGCTGAATGCTGGCATCACTGCCTGTGGGGCCTCCCACTCTAGCCCAATTCTGAAATCCCACCGAGCCTACCTAACACTTGCAGGACATTTTTCCCAGAATGTCTTTTGAGGAACACTAGGTCTGGGAGATGCTCTTCAGAAAGGGCTTTGTGCGTACATAAGCCACATGATGTGGAACACCCAATGCTGATGTCACAGTGAACGTGTTATTAAATGCTGACAAATCCTGGAGGAGGAGCTGGGTCGTATTTTCCAAGCACATTTGATCACAATTTTCTTTAGGACGCATTTGGGCAATGATGGCTGAGCTGAATCCTCTCAGCACTGGATTTCAGTGGGAGCAAAGAATAGCAGAAATGACATTCCCTTGGAGCGCCTGGGTGGCTCAGTCGGTTGGGCGGTGGACTCTTCATTTCGGCTCAGGTCATGATCTCAGGGTCATGAGATGGAGCCTGGAGTCTGGCTTGCACTCAGCCCAGAGTCTGCTTGAGAGTCTCTCTCCTCTGCCCTCCCCCCGCTTGCACGCTAGCATGCCCGTGCTCTCTCTAAACTGAATACAATTCTAAAACCCCCCCCAAACCCAAGAAATGGCCTTGTTCTCTCATTTTTTCCACACCTACCGGCTGATCAAGGGGTGCCAGCAGGTGGGCTCTGGGACCGGTTCCTTACCTGCACCGGTGTGCCTGGCCCGTCTGGTCGGTCAGGATGAAGTAATGGCCATTCCAGGCCTGCCGGTCCTTGTCCAGAGTGACGTGGGCAATGGTGGTGTTGTAGAGCACGCGCAGCCGCAGCCGGTCTGCGAAGTCGCCCAGGTAGCGCACCATGTCGCCCGCGTCGGGGAAGTAGGCGCGGGAGTAGTGTCTGAAGAGCAGCTGCGGGTCGTGGCTGAGCAGAGAGTTCCAGTCGTGGCGCAGGTTGAACTCGGCGTTGGACTTGCCCGTGTGCCGCTTGTTGATGCTGATGAGCCTGCGGTGGCGCGGGTAGCGCGCGAAGAAGCTGCCGGGCCGCGGGGCGCGCTCGAACACGGCGTAGTCCCTCCCGGCCCGCTGCAAGAAGTAGGCCATCTGCAGCCCCGCGGGCCCGGCGCCCAGCACGCAGTAGTCCCGGTGCGGGGGAGCCGCGGTCCGGCCCGGCCGCAGGCACAGCGCCGGGTGCAGGGCGAAGGTCAGGAGCAGCCCCGGCGGGCCCCACAGCCGGGCCGCGGCCGCGAGGCGCATCCTGCAGCAGCCCGGGACGTGAGGCCTCGCTCGGGGTGGCCCCTCGAGGCCGGGGGGGGGGGGGGGCTGGCGTGGGCGCTCAGCGCCAGGCGCGGTCGAGCCGGGACCACGACCCAGGGGCCTCCGAGCTCATCTGCCTGCCTCCTTCCTTTCAAGCTCGAAACTGGGGCTCCCCCCAGGGAATCCGAACGCCTCCATCGCCTCCGGGGCCTCGGTTGCCAGGGGAGCCACCCCCCTACTCATCGCCACGGTGGCACGAGGGTAGGTGTTCCCCCGTCCTCCCCCTAATTTGAGGGGTGCCCAACACCCTTCCCGGGTCCTCGCGGCTCACTCTCGAGGGGCTCCAGCCCGAAGGAGGTGTGGCCCGCAGGACCGCCCCCTGCAGGTGGCCGGCGCGCCCGACCGCTGACCACGTGACGGGGACGGCCCGGCACACCTGCCGCCGCGCGCGCTCTCCGGGGCTGCTCTCCGCGCGTGCGCGCTGTCCTCGCCCGCAGCGCCCGCCTCGCCGCACGGAGCGCGGACCGAGCCGCCGGGACGCAGCCCGCGGAGGACTAAGGCGGCGCTCCCCGCAGGCGCCGCGGCCACCCCGCCCCTCCCCTCCCGCGCGGCCAATCGCAGGGGCCGCCGTCACGTGCGCGGCGCGCGGCACGCCGGGAGGGGCGGGGCGGCGCGGGACGGGCGCGCACGTGCTGGCCGCGGGCTGCGGGGCGGGCGCGGGCGTTCAGGCTCAGCCTCTCCAGGTGCGGGGAGGCGCGGGGGCCGATGGCTTTTGGAGATCAGTGCAGTGCTTCCACCCCGCCGTTGACGTAGCCAAACCCCTGCGGGCTCCCCACCTTTGGGGGACGGGAAGCCAGGCCGAAGTTGGCACGGAGAACAGCAACTAACAGGTGCTTGCTGACTGACAGGCGTGCCTGGCTGGGTGTCCCACCAGCCGGGAGAGGTAGGCGATTGTTTCCCGCATTCTGTAGTCACCGGCCAAATGGAGGTTTAGCGGCGATTCGCAGAAGAGACCAACCAGTTCAGCGGAACCTGGAATTCATTCCCCAACCCCCTCTTTACTCCAGATTACGAGCTCTTTCCTAAGTGTTTTATTCACGAATCTTGCTTTGCATTCTCGGTAATGTAAACAAAGTGGCCTACGATAGGCCAGTGTAGACGCCAATCCACTGCTCATACACAGGTACCAGTGGAGCTGAAATGGAGGGAATGTGAACAGCAGGAAGATGATCCTGAGCCGCCATTGAGGTAAACTGGGTGATCAAGGCTGGCTTTGCACGGGTGGAATGTGGACCCTGGCTGGAGTTACAGGGGCAGAACCTAGGCTGTTTTGAGAGGAGTACAGAAACCTTCAAGGGTCATTATATAGTCCAGTGAGATGGGGCTGAGGGTTCTCACGGGAAAGCAGCCATGCCTGCTGTGGAAAGAACTTGATGGTCTATGGTCTAGCTTTGCATGGCTGGAGCTTATTAAAAATTTTCCCTGGGGAAGAAGTCTTCCCTGACCTCTCAGAACAAAGTACCCATTAAGGAGTGCCACTTCATCCGTTTATAGCCAGTATCCGTATCAGAGAAAAGGCCCATAGAGCAGAAATGATCTTATTCTCTCGTGACCTCAGTGCTTCCTCCAGCACCTGGCATACAGGCTACCAGTAACCATCTGTTCAATCAACACTGAAACCAGACAGGCTATGCAAAATACCAAAAATAAGGTAGGAAGGCCTACTTCTTGGTGGTTGTGAAGATGTGAGATTGGGTGCTGGCAAATAATCAAGTACCTGAAACTAGATGCTCATCCTACCTGATGAGTAAAGGGAAGGCAGGACTGATAAATTATGGCAGCGTCTGAAAGCTGGGCTGAAAAGCAGCAGGATACAGTGGGCGGTTTGAGTCAGCACTGAAGCAGCAGCTTGATGGCCCCAAGCAGGACACATACAAGTTGGGGATAAATTGAATAAATGAAGCATGTGGAAGCTGGTGCAAAGTTTTTAGGGCCCAGGGCTGAAACTGACTTCCACCTGCCCACTCATCCCAGCTAATCCTGCTGGACTGCATCATGGGTCTGCGAGAGGCAGTCTGGTGACGACCAGGCCCAGTTCTGAAACCCCATGGCACTTGTTACATCACTGTAATGTGTACTTTTTAACAATCTACCTATCTCAAAGGCTCTACAATAAGCATGTTTCAGGGACACCTTGGCGGCTCAGTGGTTGGGTGTCTGCCTTTGGCTCAGGTCATGGTCCTGGGGTCAAGTCCCACATCGGGTTCCCATGGGGGGAGCCTGTTTCTCCCTCTGCCTGTGTCTCAGCCTCTCTCTGTCTCTCTCATGAATAGATAAAATCTTAAAAACAAACAAACAAAAAACAGCAGCATGTTTCATGTCCTAGTTGTTTAGCAAAACCAGTAAATGTTTGGTTGCTTTCTTAGGCTCAGTTATTTTAAAGATTTTTACTTATTTGAGAGAGTGCGTACACGCACATAAGCAGGGGGAGGAGCAGAGGGGGACTGAGAGACAGACTCCCTACTGAGCAGGGAGCCCAGTGTGGGGCTCAATCCTAGGACCCCAGGATCATGATCCATGCCAAAGGCAGACACTTAACCAACTGAGCCACTTGAGTGCCCCTGAGGCTCAATTATTTTGATTAAAATAGTAACTTCAAGAATGTTACTCAAAAGCTGAGCCTGTTTCCTCATCAGTACAATGGCATCATTTCGACCAATATTCCAGTTTTGGGTCAGGCTCATGAGGTATTTATGGAAAGCTTAGTACAATACCTGGCAAGGTAATTACTTCAAACCATCAAGATTAGAACATTATTCACTTACAAAAAGTTTATATAACTGAAGATGTATAATTGATTTATGACACATTCTATGAGGGCGCCAGCTTGGGACTGTCATCGCCCAAACCAAAACAATTTACAAACAGCAATCACCACCCAGTGGAATATCTGTCAAAATCTCCTGGGGCCCATTTGCTTCAATGTGGATGGAACTGGAGGGTGTTATGCTGAGTGAAGTAAGTCAATCGGAGAAGGACAAACAGTGTATGTTCTCATTCATTTGGGGAATATAAATAATAGTGAAAGGGAATAGAAGGAAAGGGAGAAGAAATGTGTGGGAAATATCAGAAAGGGAGACAGAACATAGACTCCTAACTCTGGGAAATGAACTAGGGGTGGTGGAAGGGGAGGAGGGCGGGGAGTGGGGGTGAATGGGTGACGGGCACTGAGGGGGACACTTCACGGGATGAGCACTGGGCGTTATTCTGTATGTTGGTAAATTGAACACCAATAAAAAATTAATTTATTTAAAAAAAAAAATCTCCTGGGGCATGGCCCTCATGAACAGTAAACCCACTCTAGCCTTCAAAGACCATGCCCTGCTCTGCCTTTTATGAGTTATTTGTGTCTCTAAGGGCAGCAGCTGGGTCTGGCACACAGCCAGCAGGCACCCACGTCTGTACAAATGGACATCTTATGGGGACTTCCATCACGCGCTGACACATCCCCAGGGCAAAATCCCCAGGAGAGGATCATGTCAAGTGGTTCTAAGAACAAAAATATCGAGGACATTCACCCTCTAACAGGACTATACGATGAATGATGCTCAGGAACAAACTAAGGAGCCCTGATTATGAACTCCAGATAGTAAACTGCTGTTGCAAACTCTCCCTCTCCCAAGAGCTCCTGGGGGAAGGCATAAGGGCTGTCAATCACAATGTAAGCATGTGACGAAGGTAGGAGACTAAATGGTTAGACTTTATTCCACCTTCAAACCTCAACAATAATCAGACAAGCATTCCACTGGGCATCCAAAGCCTTCTAAGCTCAGTGGAATCACAAACTCCAGCTCCACGTCACCATCCGGTTTAAGTTTCTTCCTCTGAAAGACACAAAATGTCAGAGAAATGAGCCATGTCCTACTGGCGCCCTGCTTGTGATTTTTTTTTTTTTTTCTTTTTTTTTTTTTTACCATCTCCACTTGGAAGTTAAGCCTTTTGGACTGTTGTGGGGCTAAGGGGAATTTCCTTCAGTCACCAGCTGGAATAGCAGGCACGAGGCAGCTTTGAGCCTGTGTTAACTAGCACAGAGCATCTTTTCTCCTTCAGACCACTGGCTAACCATTCCACTGCCTTTCTCTAGATGCTTCTTCCTCACTCTAGCCTCTCAAAGGCCACTCTCCCCCTGAGCCCCTCAGGTGATCTAAAGGCTCTTAAAACAGCTTCTGGCTCTATAGAGTGAAGACTTCTCCAAAGTCTAGTCTCAGGGAGCTCTCCGGCAGTTCTATACCAGGGCTACAGAGCTCAGTCCCTAGCTAGCCTATAGCCACCCTGGACCTCAGAAAGAGGCCTGCTACACACACCTTCCTCCTCTTCCTCCTCCTCCTCTTCATCCTCGTCATCCTCATCAGAGCTGAATGTGCCATCAGGCAGGCTGTAGACGCGGATGACCTGCTTGTTGGGGTCCTTGAGGATGAGGTACTTGCCCTCCTCGAGTTTCATGCAGATGTCAATGACGCAGCGCAGGATGCCCCAGGCGTTCTCCACACTCAGGTTGATCTGGCTGGCAAACTCATTGGGCTTGAACTGCTGGGTGCCCAGGATGACATGGCGTGAGGAATCTTTCACGTGGTACCGGGACACATAACTAGCGGGAAGAAAGGGGTGTTGGTGGTGGAGGCAGGCCTGCACAGAGTCACAGCAACACCCAGGGCCAAATAATCAGTGCTTCCCAAGGGAGAGGGGAGAGGCAAGCCCTGCTCTCCCTGCCCACAGACCCCTCCTTGTAGCAGATGCATTCATGACCCCTGGACACAAAACTTACCCAAGCTTGAGATACTCAGATCCGGCCAGCAGAGCACAGCAGGTCCATCGGGCCAACTTGTAGCTGTTGTTTTTCAGCTCAGTGGCAATGACAGCCCCTCGCTGAGAGTCCAGCTTCTGACGCCAGTCAACGCCGTTACAGTGCTGTGGAAGGCAAGCCCAGCACAAGAGTGAGGGGCGGCTCCTCCTGCCCGAGGCCTGGGACCTCCTCCAGCAGAGAAGGAACTCCCTTGTGGGCTTGACTTGGGAAGTGGGTTAGTCTGCAGGTAGATCCCAAGTAAGACTGTCACCTCTAAAACAGCAAAGACATGGTCCCTCTGCACGCAGCCTCCCACACAGCAGGCACCCAGCAAAGTGTAACTCCTCTTGTCTAGACAAGGACACATCTTTTACAAGTGAACAAGTACCATATGAATGGCAAGGACAAGCGTTCAGCATGTGTTGTGTGGTAAGGAATGGTTCCATGGAGGAAACAGAATAGCTAACCAAGGGGAGGACATGGACAGAGGCTGGAGGTGGTGTGATCTGAGAGAGACAGGGAAAGACAGGTCATAGGCCGGGTCAGCCTTGCATGGAGGTGGAGGCCAGAGTCTGACCCTGTGTATATGCACGTGCATAAAAAGAAGGGATAATCTTCTCCAACCACCTCTCTCATACATGTAGAACTTGGGACTCTGAGCGAAGTGACTAGTTGAGGGTCACATGGCAGAGATTCTCAGATTGCCTTGGTTCATGGAAACCAGAGGCTAATAAATACTAGAGTTCTTTTAGAAGCTAGGCCTAAAAAATTCAGAGATAGATATGTTTCCCTCAAAAATCACCCTTACGAGACTGCTGTGGCATTTCATGAGCCTCTCCACACATCTGTGCTGGACAGAAGCAGCGTGGGGGGGTGGGTGGAGGAGGGTGCTCAGGAGGTCAGTAAATGCGCAGTAACAGGCATGATTAACAGTGTCCTAAACTGGGGTGATGTTGGCAGAACCAAGGGAGAGGAGATGTTTGAGGCTGAGCCTAAGGGAGCAGGAGAGAAATGAAGACATTGGAGGGAAAAGAGATTTCAGCAGAATAACAATGGAAAAGGAATCAGAGCAGATCTGAGGAATCACTGTTAGAATTCACTGTTGAGGCTTCGAGTAGGCATAATTCTAAGATGACCCCCAATGGCCCCTTCCCATGTGTGCATGGCCCCGTGCCGCTGAGGAAACATCACGCCCATAATTATGCTACCCCTTCTATGTCAAAGGTTTTCTGTACACATACTTAAAGTCCCTTAACAAAGGGAGACCACCTGGGTGGGCCTTACATAACCATGAGTCTCTTAAATCCAGGTGTAAGCCAGACACAGATGTCGGAGTTTGGAGGCAGGAGAAAAGTGCTGTGCTGTTGCTGATTTGCAGATGGAGGGGACCCTGGGGCAAGGAATGTGGGTGACCTCTAGGAGCCGAGAAGCCGCAGGCGACAGGTAGCAAGAGAATGGGGATGCTCAGTCCCACAATGGCAAGGAACCCTGAATTCTGCTAAGTAGAATGAGCCTAGAAGTTTCTTCCACAGCCTTCAGATTCATTTTAAGCCTGTAATTTGTTACAGAGCAAAAGAAAACTAATATGAGGCGGTATACAGACGTAATTGTGGCAAAAAGAACTCCCTGAAAGAAGGATCCATTGGAGGTCAAAAAGGAGGAGAACCAGCAGAGAAAACAAGTGAAGGGAGGGAAGAAACATATGGGTCCAGGTAAGGTAGCAGCACAGGGGGCAAAGCCACATGGCTACAGTGATGCCAAATGCTATGGGGAGGCCTGGTGGAAAGTCTAGGATGAGGCCACTGGCCCCAGAGCTAAGTTTGTAGCAAGGCTTCTGGTGTGCTCTTTCATCAGGTGACAGAGACTGGGGAGTGGGAATCAGTGGTGGTAAATGCTAGCCCCAAGGCTCTAATGAAGGCAGAGCAAAATGGCCCATAGACTCCATCTCATCAGACCCCGTTTGACAGAGGCTCAGCCTGAGCCGTCCTTCCCATGGAGGACCCTTTATTTGGTACACAGCCCCAGGAGCACTGCCACCCACTGTAGTCAGGCACATAAGCCTGGGCAGCTTCAGGAAGGGGAGCAGCCCAACAATCACAGAGCACTAGCGTGAGAGGGCAGCAGAAGCAGGAAAGATGAAGGAAGCACGTTTCTTTCAAGAGGCCTCCTGAAGAGTCAAATCTTCACTGATCTGAGAATCTCTGAGTTCAAGAAGTGAAGGAGTTGGAAGAAGAAACCAAAAGGTTGGAGAGAAGGTAGTGGCTGCTTTCAGTGAAAGAACAGATCAAAAGAGCTCCAGGGCTTCCAGGAAACCCGCCAACCCAGACGATGAGAGACCAAACCCCCACGCTTGCAGAGGGCAGAAGCCAACAGGAGGGCAGACTGGAACAGTTTCAGATGAAATCCCATGAGAAGGCAGTTACTACCGCTTCCTATGTGCAAAATAAGAAAACTTCTTAAACTGTAACCACATTCTCTACACATAGACACAAATCTCCTCAATGAGGAATTATGGGGAGGAAAAACTCAGATGGGGAAAAAAAAAATTCCTGGTAGCTGTATGATGCCCGGGGGGGCATGAGACCAAGGCTCAAACGCTAACCAGGGAGTTCGCCAGTGATGGCACACCCTGCAGGAAGAATGGCCAGGGCGACCAAATGCGCCTCACCCTGGAATCCCACTCGTTGAGTGTCTTGATGTTGATGAAGGACACTTCCCCGTTGGCTCCAGTCATGACACCATCGTGTTCACAGCGCACAATAAGGTCAATGTCGTCTCCAAGTTTCCACCTGCGGTACCTGCAGAGCCAACAAGGAGCCCGTTTGGTACCCAAAGCTCCCGGGTTTCAGAGAGGCCGCCCTGCCCAGGTGGCTGACATACCGATAGGCGACAGAGGCGACTTCGTTCTTGTCCATGTCGTCCTCCACAAATGGGTTTGGGTTAGGGAAGTTGTATCTTTCCTTCCCCTGCCAACAGACAAGGGTGTCACGAGACAGCAAGCACCCGTGGCTGAGCCCATGGACCAGCCCCTGCACTCAGCTTACAGTCCTGGCTGGCTCCCTGCAGCCCTTGAGGGGGTGGTGGGCTCCACATGCACTATGTCGTGGGCTGCTTACTCCTCCCAACTTCAAGCACAGACCCCCTGTATCTGAATTCGCAGCCATGACTGACCACTGTCCTGTTTCACTTTTTCTAGAGTACATGCCACCACTCGACATGACATAGGTTTGTTTAGTTTACTATCTTTCCTTTCTGTTATAATGAAGCCTCCTAAGGGCAGAAACTTTGCTTATTACTACTAGATCTCCAGCACCTAAACAGTATATTGTATAAAACAGCATGGGGATCCCTGGGTGGCACAGCAGTTTGGCGCCTGTCTTTGGCCCAGGGTGCGATCCTGGAGACCCGGGATCGAATCCCATGTCGGGCTCCGGGTGCATGGAGCGGGCTTCTCTCTCTGCCTGTGTCTCTGCCTCTCTCTCTATCATAAATAAATAAAATTTAATAAATAAGTAAATAAGTAAATAAATAAATTAATCAGCAAGTTTGTCAAACACCTGAAAGAACCTCTACATCCTGTCTGGCTGAGACAGGTATGCTTAGTATTTTAACCCTATAGAGAAGAAACATACCACACACCACAAAGCTCTGAAGTGGTGAATCTAGGGTTCAGTCAGGCAGTCTGACCTCAAAGCCACAGCTTGGAGCTCTTCTGTGACAGGAAGAGACCATGCCTGCCCCTGCTCAGTCCCACAACCCCACAGCCTACCACAACGCAGATATTCAATGGGGACACTGGGAAGGGGACAAAAGAGAATCTGGTGCCCAGATGCTCTCTCCGCCTTACCATTCTCAAGCACTGCTGGGAGAAGTTGTGATTGATGTAGGTTGCTTCCATGGCCAAGTTGCGGGGTGAATTGAAGGAATTGCCTTCATCTTGTGGGGGCTCATTGGCAGTCTCACTCACTGTCAGGAGGTCTGCAAAAGTGGCAGCGTGGTCACCCACCAGCGAAACCGAGTCATCAACAATGTGCCTGGCACTGCAGGGAGGGGCCACGATCCCAGCAACACAGGCCCATCCTTCCAGCATCTGCTAACCCAGCTCTCCCAAGCGCGGGGTGCAGAGGCGAGGAAGCAGGAAGCACTACTGGGTAACTTCGGATCCTCTCTAACATTAAATTCAAGCACATCATAAGACAACGATCCCCTTTCAGTCCCTTTGGATTCCTCAAAATAATATCTGATTTTGTCAGCTTTTTAACAAGAAGAAGGTCCTAAGCCTCTGGTGCGGAATGTAATTATATCATTCCATCTCACTGCTATCAAATTTCAGTGACATGGTTTCCCTTCATGGTGTGTCTATACACATTTATGTTGTTATCAAATACATGCACATGTAATCTTCCCTTTATAAATACACTGAAATAAAGGTAAAAGAAACATTAATTTAAAGAAAACATGGAATAAATGTTAAAGGTGGTATGGAGCATTGACAGAAGCCAGGAAAATGCCATTCAAATGAGTAACACCTGCACACATAGTATTGGGGCTATGGGAGGACTCAGAAATCTGGCACCTCGAGGAGGTAGTGCATGACAGGCCTTTGCTGAGGAGGCGGGGAGGGATTCAGCTGCAGCCATCAGTGCTTGTGAGGACACAGATCACTTCCCGTCCACTCTCTAGTAGCAGGGACTTGCTCGAAACCAACAGAACACCTGACACCTTGTGCTGCTCCCAGACAGGCTTCTTACCAAAATCAGAGTTGTCCCTTTTATCAAAGAAGAGCTTGGACCCAACTCTTTGCACAACAATGTCCCAGGAATACACGGAGCGGGTGCAACTCATCAGTGTGGCCAGAATGGCATCAGTGGCAAACACATTACCCTGGGTTTTTGCCAGCTGCAAAGAGGACAGAGAGAAAGAGAGATGTGAAGATACACTTAGGCCAAACAGCCCACGTGCACGGAGGACTCCCCTGCAGGGAGCTTTCTTGCCTTCAAGCACACGTGCACACCCCTCTAACCTGTCTTAAGGGGTGAGTCCGGCAAACCAGCCCACAAGCTTCCATGGCCAGTCACCACCCTGGGATACAGGGACTGCAGCTCTCTGAGCACTTGCCATATTCCAGGATGGCACCTTGCAGTGCTTTCGTCCTGCCTCCAGTGGCTGGTGGTAAGCACATTCAACCCATCTCATGGGTAAGCAAAGAAGGCCTCAGGTAGGTGGTGCGGGGGAGCCCGGTAGAGCTGGGATTCGAGTCCACCTCCGCTTAACCCCAACATTATGGTGTAGCCAGCAAGGTGCCTGTATTCCCATCTAGTCCTGTCCCGTTTGGGAGCATCTTGTCTAAAAGGGTTTCTGAGGTCCCAAGATCCATGGATGTGCCTGTGTGCTGTTCCTTCTGCAGCCTCAACTGTAGAAGCCAGCAGCACTCCTTCAGGGTGCCCACCTTTCGGATGACAGGGTCATCTGTGGTGGTGACAGTGTGGAAGATGCGCTTGATGCTCCGCAGCGGCTTCTCGCTCCTCGTGGTGATGCGGTCGAAGGCTTTATCGTAGTACTCCAGGGCACCACAACACTCGCTGACGGGACAGTGGAGAAGACACACAAAGGAAACGGGAAGATCATCAGCTGCTTTTGTTATTTTTGTTTGTATTTTAAAAGCCATTACTAGAAGGGTGCCTGGGTCGCTTAGTCCACTAAGCAGCCAACTCTGAATTTTGGCTCAGGTAATAAACTCAGGGTGGTGAGATCAAGCCCATATCAGGCTCCACACTCAGCAGGGAGACAGAGCCTGCTTGAGATTCTCTCCCTCTCCTTTTGCCCATCCCCTTGCTTGTGTGCGTTCTCTCTAAAATAAATCTTAAAACGAAAAGACATTGAATCCAAACTCTTATCCAGAAATCTAAAAAATAAGAAATGGTTTTTCTTTGATGAGAACAGAAGACAAGTTCTCAGAGTTCACTCAGGGCCCGTCCCCTAAGCTCTGGATATGGCCCCACAGAGCAGCATGAACAAAACTGATTGACTCAACCTCCACATTTTAATGACATGGTGACTGAGGCCAAGATGAAGAGACAGGTAGTTCTAGAGGCCTCCAGATGCACTGACTTCTAACCTGGTACTCCGGTCCCCACTGACATTGATCTGCTACTTGAGGTAAACAGCTCTTTGTAATGTCAGGAAAAGCTTTGCTTCTGACAAACTACTCTCTCTTCTTGCCAAAAGAGCCACACAACTTGATTTCTCTTTTGCTCACGATGCCAGGAAGTGGAAAGAAATCTCTCAAGTTTAACATCAGCGAACTTCTTTCTCCTAGTCTCGCCTTAGCCTTGATTTTTAAAAACACATTAATCTTGTGCAATGTCTTAGCAGCTTCAAATTCTCTTTTGGAAATACTATGGCTTAGGAACATAAGTCACCAGCAGCAGGTCCACACACCTAAGTGCGTGGCGGAAGGTAGCAAACGATGCCACTTACATGTCCTGTGGCTCTGATACTTCCAAGTAGCGCATCTTCATTAACTGAGGAAAGTCCATTTCTTCTTTTACCTCCCAGTCACTACGGACTTCAACTGAAGAGTCTCGGGGTTTCTGCAGTGCAAAACCAGTGGAGGGAAAAGAATTACAACTAGGGCATAACACAAGCAAAAGGCATGTTAACAGTGTGAAGGGTTTTTAGTCAATAAATCTCTTCAGAACATTTGCCATGTGTTGGCTGCTTTATAAAAGAATCCCTGACTCTTTGGAGTTTATGATCTAGAAAATGACTGAAGGGGTCAAGAAATAAAAATCAATCAGGACTTTTACTTGAAGGTGATGTCAGCACCCAGGGAACACCAGCTCTTTCACGTGTATGTATTTCAGAAAAGAAGCTTTAGCAGTTTTTTATTTCTCTCAGGACATTAACACACAACGAGCATTGTGTCCAGCAAAATCTTAATTGCTGCCACTGAAGCTTCTCTCTTGCTTACGGGTGTCTTCTATCCTCACAGTGCCCACATAAGCACCTGTACACGAATGCTTATGGCAACATTTTTCATAACAGCAAAAAGCGGAAACCATAGTGAACCGATAACAAAACGTGGTATATCCATACAAGTTTGGCTGTAAGGAGGCATGAACAAACACCACGAGGTGGATGAACTATGAAAACATGCTCAGTGGGAGGATCCAGACACAAAAGACTACATTCTGTTTAGGATTCTGTTTATGTGAAATGTCTAGAAGCACAAATCCAGAGACAGAAGGGACTGGTAACAGCCAAGGGCTGAGGAGAACAAGGACTAAGTGCTGAAGGGTACCGGGCTCTTTTCAGAATGAGGAGAATGTTCCGAGACTGGCTGCAGTAACACTGGCCCGTATCTGTGAATGTACCAAAAACCACTGAACTTGTATGCTTTAAGTAGGTGGATTGTATAGCATGTGGATTTTGTTTCAATAAAGTGGTCATAAAACCAAATAAACCAGCAAAATTGAGTTTCTAGAGAAAACTCTGGTGTGGATACACTACCTGTGACTTCTGGTCCCACTTCTGCCTCACTCCGAATTGTTTCTGGAATTTTTTCTGCAGCCGTATGCGCTCTCTAGAAAGGTAAAAAGATTGTGCTGTGGGTGCAGACCTTTAAGTCAATGGCTTCTCAAAAGGCAGAAGCTGCCCTTCTCTTCCACTAAACCTCGTCTTCAACATCAGGACTTCTCGCAACAAAGAAAATAGGGGCTTAGTGAAAAAGAGTCTAGTGAAAGCATGCCATGTTAGAGTGCTAGAAGTACGCTGCTCCCCAGTGCCGAGCAGGTAGGCTTTGCCCCCCCTGCAGAGTCTACTGGCAGCCCCAGCCTGAGGCAGGGCTGCTGCATGACACAGCTCCCAGGGCCCAGTGTGAAGGATGCCCCTGGACTTGTGCCACAGCAGAACCGAGCCTACGTGAGCCCCAGGGCTTGACTTACTTGCCCTCATTTCCTACCAGTGTGCATGGCCACTGCCAAGTACCATCCAGCTCCTCTATCTGCCAAGAATAGCCCTTGGAGGACGATGGCAGGCTAAACCAGTGGTTTCCCTGGAATCAGGGCGGTTTTGTTTTGTTTTTTTTGCAATTATGGGGAAGACAACCATCCTCCTGCTTTGGCTCAGTGATTTCAGAGTACAGTCAGTCTTGAAGAACAGCGTGTTCCAGGAGGATGGAAAACCTCACCTCTCTTTCTGCTTGGCACTCTTAGGCAAGGTCTGCAGGTTGAACTGCAACATATTCCGTCGATCTTTGTCTCTGCGGAGGTTCCGCTGGGAATTAAGAAAAAACACCCATGTCAAAATCTTGGGGATTTGACAGACAAAAGGCAGTGCTCAATGGGAGCACTTGGGTTTAGCCTAGACATACATTTGCACGTTTTTTATTGAAGTAGGCTTATGGGCTTTTATTAGAGTTACAGTTTGCCTCTTTACGTAGTAAGATGCAGCCCGACTGGACCTTCTACTTAATAAAACCTGCACACGGCAATCAAATGAGGCAACAGGCCCCTTTCTACGTGACATAAACACCTTCTCTTAGCACAAAGGCATGATGCCCTAGCCACTGGGCAACAAAAACCGAAACTATCTGAATGCCAGGGTAGTTCATTTGGTTAAGCACCTGCCTTTGGCTCAGGTCATGATCTCAGGGTCCTGGGATCAAGTCCTGGGTTGGGCTGTGCTCAGTGGGCAGCCCTGTTTCTCCCTCTGCCCCTACCCCCTCACACCCCTGCTCATGCTCTTTCTCTCAAATAAATAAAACCTTTAAGAAAAATGCATCTTTGGACCCAGTGTAAGTTTACTTTAGCACAACGTGTCACTGGTCAGCTACTTGAAAGTCACTGGAAGACCTATGAGAATGCACTTTCCTCTCACCAGTATGCACAAGGTGGCAACCAATGATAATGGCTCCAAGATGGTAAGATTGCTGGCCCTTGGCCTACCTGTGCAAATCGCATCCGATTCCGCTGGTAGGCAGTCTTCTGTGTGCGTGCTGTGTCCACCAGTTGGAAACTAGTTTCATCCTCTTCATGGAAATAAGCATACTGACTTCCACCACCAAACTGAGAGGAGTACTTATCTGTAAGCAAAGGCAGTGATGTGTAACAGCTACCACCTACAGACTTTACACACATGCTGGTGTAAAGCCCTGCTACTTCAAGCATGCACTCAGGATCCTTCGCAGAAGCGCATGCATATGGACTCGCCCCAGATCCACTCAATCAGAATCAGCCTCTTAAGAAGATCCCAGGAGATTCATGTGCACATTCAAGTTTGAACAGTTCTGGTCTAAAGAACTTTTTGAGTCAAAACAGAGTCTGAGGACCTCAAGCCCATTTCACACCCTGCCTTATTCTGTAAGAACAGGAGTTAAGATTTACTCTCCCAGAAGGGACAAATATGTGGCATGCATAATGCAAATATGCAATTATCTGCATCAACTGCCTAATGGGTTATGATATACTTTACTGTTGACCTCAATCCTGATAAACTTAACTTAGTATTCCAACTAGCCACTTCCAACAATCTCAACTGGCACAGAAAAACAAACAACAACCCATTTAGTCCATCAGGATCTTAAAATCTGGAGTCTACTGATTGGCTTCAAAGGTTCAGTAACTCCCAGGCACTGGAGTGCAAAAAGGGAATGAGTTCAAGGATCTGTGAAAAGGTTCATGGCTCCCTAAAAGTGGGAGGAAAAAAATTCCACTATAACAGATTAAACCTCTTTAATGAACAATCTAAGTTTGGAGTCCATTAAAAAAAAAAGTAGGTATTGTCTACAGTTCAGACTATGCCCTTAAAAACCATGAATTATCATTAGCATTTTGTTCCTGTTCTAGAATGCTTTTGGATGGAGGTTACTAGAAAAAGTAACAATCCTCCCAAGGCCCTGATCTGGGTAGTCAGTTGAACACTTACTCGTGTACCTCTTATCTTGGTATGTGGCACCTGTCCAGTCTGCAACCTGTAAAAGCAACAAGAGAAGAAAGAGCACACAGGTCAATCAGACATGCTTCTCCTAACCCAGAAACCCCTGTAAGTGAAGACATAGTCTGGGAACAATGTAAGAAGGACCGGCTCCCAAGGCCTTTGTAAGTGCCCAGCTTTCCAATGATGACTGCAAGTACCCAGATGTGAGAACCTTCCCCAGCTGGTGTCCCTATAAGGAACGCACAAGTTATGCTTTTGAGATAATACAATTGGAATTAACTAACAGAGAGTAGCAGCTATAGCTTAAAAGATTTACTTTAACAGGTGAGTACCTTTCCTAGCCGATCTCCTTTGCTGAATGGCTGGTAGGGCATATCCCGAAACTGCTCGGGCACCGCACATGGACCCCAGCCTGATGGGTTGTCCTGGATCACGGGTGTCATGAACTTTGCCATCTTCTAAAACCTTAAAAATACAAATAATGTGAGTAGCTTCACGAAGAAAGGCCTCCAAACACAAAAAGCCTACTGAGGTAATCTAAGACACAATGATAAAATTCAAAAAGCAACACACAATATGGAACACCCAACTGTTGAGCTCTACTAACTATTTTCCTATAGATAATATTGGAAATACTTAGAAGACCACTAACAAAACCAAATTACCATATTGCATTGATTCTGTGACACCCGCTTTTCCCACTATAATGTCTTTGAAATGAGGCTGCATCTTATGCTTGATAGGCTGTCTTAATTGGCAGGTGTTCTTTTTTAGTGCTACATAACATAGTAGTGCTTTTAAAACCGAGTGGTGTCTTAGATTTGATGGAATGAGTAACCTTGTCTCAAGTGTAATAACCTCATTCTAGTTCTCAGAAACACCTCTGCCAAGGTATACAATTTGTAGCTTCCTCAAGCCTTGTCTTTTCATCTGTAAAATAAATCAAGACCCTACAAGATCATTGTGAAGGCCTTGATAGTTACATGTAGGAGAATAGTTTCATTTTAAAATGCCACACAATTATAATTGGGACTTGCAAAAATATATTTACATGCAGAGTGCTGAGAAAAAAAGGAGTCCAGAAATATATCCTGATATCTAACTTTTCTTTCTTGTTTTTCTAATTTTCTATCAATATAAATCCTTATGCAGAACAAGTGGACACAGAGCCAAGTTAAAAGCTGGTCAGAAAGCTGAGGTTACCATAAACTCTAGGTCATAAAAGTGGCCATACATCACATGTTTGTAGATATTATCAGTACCAGTTAATGTTCTTATCTACCCTGCATAAAGTCAGTGAATGCCCCCAACAATCCTGAGGGAGCGGCTAGCGTCATCCCCACTTTTCAGATAAGAAAACTGAGGCACACACAGAAGCTAAGAAATCGTTCAAATTTGCAATGCTAGTTGATGAAAAAATTGAAAAAAGCAGTCTGGCTGGAACCCACACTCTGCGTAATGCTATAGCTCCTCCCAAGTGAGTAAAAGCCACGGGCTACAGAACAGATCTTTGCCTGACAGTTCCGATCAAAGACCTATGCACTTATCATCCATCTGTCGTAATCCTCAGGTTGAGTTCCCAGAGGAAAATTCATTTCGGGAGCCTGGAGAGTAACCACAGGGAACAGGTACAGCGACTGTAGTAAGTTCTCCTCCGTGTCCCATACTGGGGAGAGTCAGGCTTCCTACAGAAGCGACACCGGGAATCAGAGCAACAGGGAACGTTCCTGAGAGCTCCCTCCTCCGATTCTCAGCTTAAGCTATACTAGGGGAAGAGGACTGAGAAGAGGGGTGGCAGTTTCACGACGATTCATGTTAAAATGAGTATTTACTGAGCTCCTACGATGTGTCAGACACTATGCTAAAGAAGTTAACAGCACTAACCACACCCACACGCCCTTTTTGGAGATTAAAATTTTGCAGCTCGGCCAATTAGGTTGTCCATCTGCCCACTGCTTCAAAACACAGTTGATTTCCAGGGTTGTCTGTCTTAAGCCCAGCATTCTTCCCATTGTTATAGCTGGGAGCAGCCCGAGAAGAAACGGGGCTTTAGGCGGTACCTAGTAACACACTAATGATATTTAAAAAATCTGGCTGTTCTGCCACAGTTGACGAAGGAAACAGACCCAAGGCTTGGCATGCATTTTCCAGCGGGTGGGAGGAAGTCCCTTGGCTTCAACGCGTGTAAAGTAAAAGTGAGCAGGATGGAACCAGAAGCAGAAACAGCCGGTGAGGTGCGCCGGTGACAGCCGTACCGGCTACAGGGGCGGGGGAGGCCCCTCCGGGCCTCGGCGGGGGCGCTCGGCGGGGGCGCTCGGCGGGCAGGCCACTACAGATCAGAAGCCACCGGCCCCGGGGGGAGACCGCCTCAGATCAGACCAGACCTGCGCCGCCACCGCCGTCCATTTCGCAGAAAAGGGAAGAACCTTTGGGCTGGGAACCCCTGGGAGCAGGTCGAGCCCTGCTCAGCCTGGAGCCCCCCATAACCTTCACACAAACTCAGCGAGCCGCAGGCCCCTCTGAAGGCCCGGAGACCCAACGGCGCTAAGAGATACTGTCAAAGACGCTCAGGCCGTGGCCGCAAAGCGGCGCCTAAGACCGGGGGACCCCACCCTCAAGGCCGCGCCCCGCATCCCTAAGTGTGTCGGGCCCCGGGGTCCCCGAAGGCGGAGTCCTGCCCCGCCCAGCGGAGGAGCAGCGGCGGCCGCGGGGGACGGGGGTCTCTTCCGGGAGGCCTCCCCTCCGAAGGCCGGGCCCAGCGCAAGCCGGCTCCAGAGACCCGCGGAGCCCTACGGAACACTCCTCTCACCTGTAAAGGCCTCCGCCGGCCCCGATGGCGAGAGATGGTCCGGGCCGGAGACCGCGCACCCGGGTGCCCTCCGAGGAACCCGGTAAAAAGGGAGGAAAGATGCGCGCGCACCGGCCGGCGCCGCAAACACCATCGGCGCTGTCGTAAACTGCCCCCTAGCTTCCTCCGGAGTCGACCGCGGAACGCACGGGTCGTAAAGCGACGGTCTCCGTCGCACGCCCGGAAGTTCGTCACTGTTCTCTGCGAGGTGGCCTTACGGTCTCCGAGGAGCCCAGACGCCGGAGGTGTGTTTACAGTTACGTCACGGGCGCGTCCGGCGGCGCCCCGAGAGGGCGTCCCGAGTTTTTGAAACGTGGCGGCCGTGCCCTGGAGGCAGGAGGCGGGGAGCGCGAGGGCAGCTCCGCGTCCCTGTGCTTCCCCGACGCTCCGGCGCCTCGGTGTCCGCGGGGACCGGGGCTCCGGCCTTTTCCAGCCGTTCGTGGGGCTCGGGTCCCACAGCAGGGGCCAGGTCGAGGCCCAGAGGGCGGAGGGGTCCCAGGGAGCCCGGGCCGCGAATGCAGGCGGGCCGCCCTCCGGGGTCGGACTCCGCGCACGACGACGTCCGCCGCTGACGTGGAGGATGCGGCCCCCGGGCTCGCGCCCGGGATTGTGCCACCGCGTCGTCCGGCTGGAGGCCGGGAACCTTGCGTGTTCGGTAGCGGTGGGGACTCAAGTGCGCAGTGATGTGCTCGCTGTCCCGTCTGCGACTACCGGCCTCGAATTTCTCCTGGAATCCTAGTCGGCGATTTCAAAACCACCGAAAGAGAATCCAATCCGAGGATGTGTTTTTATTCCAGCCGCAGGTCCTTTGCTATCCGGCCGGCTAGGGTTCCTTACCAGTCTTCCAGCCTGACCTCTTCATTGGAAAATAAATCCCTTAGATCCGATTTCCTGCTCGGCTCTGCCACTCACTAGCTGTGCAGGCTTCACCTCTCCGGGCCTCAGTTTTCTTATCTGCAGACTGGAGATAATAAATAATATTGGGGCCCTATGAGGGTAAAAATAAGTTCGTGTGAAAATAGTAAATGACACCCACAGGTTATTCCATCTCTCTCAAGCTGTTTACTCATCTGCAAAATGAAAATGTTACTGGGTACTCTTGTTTCCACAGATTGTCTCCCAACCTGCTCAGTTTCCAATTTTCCTAATTTTTGTTGATGGCACCCACTTAATGGTGCTCGGTGCAAAGCCTTGTAGTTATCGCTGGTAGTTCCTTTTCCCTTTCAGCCGTATTCCCACATTCAGTCCTTAACCCGGGGCTGCTCTTTGTTCTGCTTTCAAAATACATCTTGAACGCTGGCACCTCCCCCACCAGCACCAGCGTCCTGCTTGGACTCCGCGTGTCCACTCTTGCTCCTCTAGGTTCCTCCCCCAGTGGTACCCAAAGCGATCTGTTGACAGTCCCCTAGCAGCTTCCTGTTACGCGCTCAGAGTGAAACATGAGTGTCCTCCTGTGGCCTGTCTGGTCCCTGGCTACCTTTCAACTTTATATATATATATTTTTTTTTTTTTTTTTTTTTTAAGATTTACTTATTTGATAGCAAGTGAAGCAGGGGTGGGGGTAGGGAAAGAGGGAGAGAGAATCTCAAGCCGACTCCACACTGAGGGCAGAGCTCCACAGGGGCTCCGTCTCACGACTTGAAATCACAACCTGAGCTGAAACCAAGAGGTACTTAACCAACTGTACAACCCTGGTGCCCCTATACCTGCCTTTCCATGTGCTGTAGTCACCCTGCTCATTTTTTCTCTGCCTCAAGTACATCAACTTCATATCTAGCTCAGCAGGGCCTCGGCAGTGGCTGTGCCGCCTGCATGGAACACTCTTTCCCAGATTTAACTGTAGCTGCCTTGTCCCATCATTTACATCTCTGTTCCAAGAGTTCTCTCCTCCGTGAACGAGATCTTCTCTGACCACCATTTCTAAGGAGGCTGTTCCTCCCTGCGTCCCTCCTCACCCTCTTACTCTGCTCCATTTCCTTCGTAGTTCTCATCATGCTCTGAAAAATTTTCTTAAAAGATTTTATTTATTTGAGAGAGAGCATGAGCGGGGGGTGGGGGAGGTAGGGGGTGCAGAGGGAGAGAGAGAAGCAGACTCCCCACTGAGCAGGGAGCCTGATGTGGGGCTCCATCTCAGGACTCTGGGATCATGACCTGAGCTGGAGGCAGATGCTTCACTGACTGAGCCACCCAGGTGCCCCTGAAATATTTTTGTTTTCTTGTTTAGGTTTTGTCTCTGCCTCTAGAGTATAAACTCCATACGAATAGAGCCTTTGTCTGTCTTGCCTAGAGTAGGGCCAGTAATACAGACTTATCGAATTGTTGAGTGAATGCATGGGGATTTTATGAGAATTGAATGAGAAATTTATCACATTAGCCTGGGCACATAAACAAGCACTCAACATTAGTGAAATTAAGATCAATATTAATTGTAAGGTGTTTTAAAATGTAAGGGGAGATGTATTTTTGCTCAATTGCTTAGAACATGTCTTTCTTTTTTTTTTTTTTTACTGTGGGTTCACAGGCCATCTGCTGCAGTCTCTCCCTTGTGTCAGAGTTTAATCATCTTTCCCATATTTTGGCCCAGACGTCTCCCCAGATGGAGAAGGATTTGGAGTGTCCTGTCTCATTCTCAGTAGTGGGCCTATGGCTTTGGGTTGGAGATCTTGCCTTCATTCCTCTTCTCAGCCCACACCTCTGCTGCTTCTCTGTCTTTCCCACTGTCCACATGTAGCTGGGATGACCCTTCTTTGCATTAAATCAGAGTGTGCCCGACCTGCCATCTTCCTCCTTCAAAACGGTTTAGTAGCTTACCTCTAGCCTGGGATAAAATCCTGCACTCTGTTCTGTGGCCTGCAAATTTCGAAATGGCAGCTTCTCATTGGCAGTGTTCTCTTTCTGGGTCATACCCAGGTTCATTACTGCCCAGAGACCTTTTTACCTGTGGTCCTCTGGTGCCCAGAATGCATCTCCCCTAGATCTTCATGCACTCATGTCTTCATCAGAGATTTCCTGACCACTCCTCCCAGTAGCCTCATGCTGTGCTTATTTACTTTCTCACTATCACATGCCTGGCACTATTCCAGGGATTTACATTAACTTATTTAATTCTCACCACAGCTGTGTGAGGTCAAGCCTACTATTCCCGTTTTGCAGATGAAGATAGGGAGGAGTTCTCTAGGCCGAACAGTATATTGTGAAACTGGGGTTTTGAACTGAGGAGGCCACGTGGCTCCTGCTGCTTTTTGCTTCTGTGTTGGTGTTTTGCTGGATGACTAACATTTGTCTTGTAAAAAATTATCTTGTTTGTTTTTTTTATCTCCTTATTAGAAATGGAAGCCTCATAAAAGGTGGGATCTTACATGCTTTGTTCACTGTTGTATCCTCAGCATCTAGAATTACCACACCATTGGTGCTTGAAGATGTTTGCTGGATACACAAGTGACCTCTGTGGACAGGTCCTTTCCTCTGTGTGTCCACAGCACTTGGTGGAGCCCTCCATTGCTGTGCTTACAACATGTCTGGTTCTGGTACCTGTGTCCCCCACCTCTGATAATCCAGACCCTGAATTTGCATTGTTTCATGAGCACAGTGCCTGGTACGCAGAGCATGCCCAGGAAATGCTTAATGAATCCAGCGCCTCTGGATATTGCCTTTAGAGGCTGTAAAATTAAAAACCTTAACATTCTTGCCAGAAAAATGTAGGTTTGAGGGCAGATCCCCATTTCTCAAAAGATTTCACAGTGTCTTCCCACTTTGGAGAGGCACAAACACTGCCTTTGGGCAATTGAATGACTGATTTGTCATTATCAACAATGGCTATCATCAGTCTTTCAATTTGTGACAAGGTCCTTAACCTCATGACTACAATATCTTTTTCTTTTTTTTAAAAGATTTTATTTATTCACTCATGAGAGAGAGAGAGAGAGAGGCAGAGACACAGGCAGAGGGAGAAGCAGGTTCCATGCAAGGAGTCCAACACAGGACTTGATCCCGGGACTCCAGGATCACGCCCTGGGCTGAAGGCAGGTGCCAAACCGCTGAGCTACCCAGGGATCCCCACGACTACAATATCTTAATAAAAATTTTACAGTTGGTCCAGTGAGGCTCAGAGAGGTAACGTCACTAACACAAGGTCACACAGCTAGTGAAAGGCAAAGCTGGGATTTTATTTACTCATTCAACAGACATTTGTGGAGCACCTTCCATGTGCCCAGTATAGGCTAGGTGTGGGACACAGCAGGGAGCAAAGTGCACGAGGGTCTTGCTCTGAAGGAGGGGAAGGTAGACATTGGGCAGATGTACAGAGATGTGAGAAGTAGGTAAAGATGCTGCACCAGGTCTCTGTGTTAGAGAATGGTCTGGGGTGTGGCACTTATAAGGGGGGAGTTCAGGGAGGCCCCTCTGGGGAGGTGACTTTTGAGCAGACACTGGAGAGTATGAGGGAGTGAGCTGGGAGATCCTGGAGACCAGCATTCTGGAAGAGGGAACAGAACCCTTCTCTTCCCTTATGTGGCCTTCTGAGGAGGGAAGGACAAATTTTTGTGTGCCAGGGACTTCAAGAGATTTCCTTAATCATCCATCCAGTCCAGCCTTCACTTTAGACAGGCATCTCCTTGTCACACCTGTCT
Source organism: Canis lupus dingo (assembly GCF_003254725.2). Classification (NCBI taxonomy): domain Eukaryota; kingdom Metazoa; phylum Chordata; class Mammalia; order Carnivora; family Canidae; genus Canis; species Canis lupus. Next base: position 28,647,319 of record NC_064252.1, on the reverse strand, counting down.
AGCTGGTTGTGTTACGTCTGCTTGGATGTGCCCAGTGCTGGGGAACTCATTCTCTGATGCCACTTTACCCTCTATGGACTTTTCGGTAAACATTTCCAATTCCTTTGTCTATTTCTTGGTGTCACTTCAAGTGCCACTTGGTCCTCATTTCCCCACATTGGGGAATTTTGTCAGAATTCTAACAAAATGGCCACTTCTGGAATCACTCCTCCCCTCTTCTGGGTTCTCTGATTCCTGCTTGGTTTCTTTCTTCTCTCTTTTTATTTTTAAAAGATTTTATTCATTTATGAGAGAGAGAGCACAATCAGGGTGAGGGGCAAAGGAAGAAGTGGGCTCCCTACTGAGCAGGGAGCCTGATGGAGGGCTCAATTCCAGGTTCTGAGATCATGACCTGAGCTGAAGGCAGATGCCTAACTGACCAAGCCAGGTGTCCCTCCTGCTTGGTTTCTACCTACCTTCCTTTTTGGAGACTTAACTTCCCTCTCTACACCCCCCTTCACATGAACACATTCTCCCTCTTCTGACCTCTCTGTCCAGGCACCCCTCATCTTCTTGGAGCTTGCTGTCTGCCAGGGTGGATGAGCTACTTCTCAGCTGCTGGCTTGGGCATCTTCATTGAGTTGACTGGCCCACATTCTTTTCAGTGCCTGGGTTCTATGACTCTTTCTTCCTCAAGAATTCCCCAAAAGCTATCATCTCTGCATGGAAGTCATCTCTATTCTTTGACTATTTTTTAGCTCTTGGTTAAAAGGCACTTCCTGGGGGACACCTTCCCTTCCACTCCCTGTGCTTCCTCCTCTGAACACTTGTAGCAATGGTAATTAAATGATTATGTGCATACATATTTGATCCACATGTCTCTTCCATCACATGGAGCACCCTGAGGGAGTGGCGATAGGGCTTGCATTCCCATTTGTTAGAACAGTGCTTGACGTAGAGTAGGTCCCTAATTAGTATTGGTTGACTAAGTTAGTGGATAAGAGGATCAAAAATTGGTCTGTGATCATTCATTCAATGAGTATCATTGAGAGCCCCCCTCTGCAGCAGGGCCCTATATGTGTAATGACTGATAGTAAGATTCTTGTTTTCAAATAGCTGCAGGTCTAGCTGAGTCAGTGACTACAAAGCAATTTCTAAGTTGAAAAAAGAGCCACAGGTGACTGCCAGGCCCTCCATTAACATCCTCTCGCTTCATGTCTCTAAAGGTGAGGCATCGTTATTTCCGTTTTCTGACCAGACTTTTGTACCATTCTGGCGTGTCCCTTCCAGATAAGGTAAAGGCATTTTCTAACAGGAACCTCTACTACCTTCAAAAGAGAAGTAGCATTTTTGAGTGCTTTATATCATTAATAATCTCTTTGATTCTTTCGGAGAGTTCTCTGAAACAGGCATCAACCCTCCCATTTATGCGGGGCGGGGTGGGGGAGGAGAAGCAGGCTCAGGCCAGTTGGGCCCATCGCCCAGTGAATAAGACTGAGACAGGATTTGAGAGCAATTTTGTGGATTCAAACGCTCCCCTCCCTTACAGTGTGGGGTGCGGAGGGGAAGGCCTTTCCTGAGGTTTGGAAGGCTCTTTTTCTCCCTCTCCTCCTCTGTCTCTTGCCTCTGCTATCTCTAATTTATTCAGACCCTTACTATCCTGAATATCAGTGGCAGCTCCAGAATTTCCCCATGGGAGGGGCTTAGTGACAGGAATCTGGTGAAAAGGGGGAACTCTGGGCTTGTCTTGAAGCTGTGTTTGTGTAGCAGGTGCCCTGTTTTCACTGAGGCACGTATATTAGAGGAAGGCACTCTGGAGCTTGCGAGGGGGCTGCGCCTGACGACATCCCTTGGCAAAACTGCTGAGCATTCAGACAGAACAAAAAGGGAGAAGGGGAAGGGACAAAAAAGCAAGCATCCATCTCTTTGAATGCTGCCTACATGCGAGGCATCTCATGTATTTTGATTATTCTAGACTGTGAGGCAAAGCGTTGTTAGGATCTAGGGTATGCTCAAGAACTTGAACATATAATTTACCATCCAAATTGGGGCACTTTGGGGAGACAAAGGGGTCACTATCAAGAATTATACCAGACAAAAGGTATAAATTGGGACAGCTCCATGCCAACTGGGAGTTTGGTCTCCCTAGGCAGGAGGGAAATAAAATTGCCCTCTGTTCTGGTTATCTATTCCTGTTCAACACATCCTTCCAAAATTTGGCAGCTTAAAACAACAATAATCCTTTCATTATCTCTGTTGGTTTCTATGATTTCAGAATTTGGGAAAGAGTTGGCTGGTAGCCTGGGGTCTTCCAGGCCATATTAGTTGGACGCGGGTGGAGTTGGAGTAGCTGGGGGCTGGCCAGAACCTTCTCTTTCTCTCTCCATCTAGTCTCAGGGTCTCCTTATGGGGCGAGTCCATGCGGAGAGATGGGGTTTCTCACAGTGTGGTGCCCTCAGGGCAGCCAGACTACTTCCATGGGGGCTGAAGATTTCCAGAGCAAGATTCTGGCTGACAAGCTGGAAGTGGTGGCACGGCCTTCTACAACCTAGTCTCAGAATCAGGCAGCATCAATTCCACCCCTTCTCTTGGTGACTAGTGAGTAACGGGCCTGCCCAGAGTCAAGGCACAAGGTTCTAGAAGAGTACGTGGAGAGAGAGATTGTTGTGACCATTTTAGGTGCCTAAAATCTGCCACAAATGTAAGCTGGTCTGGTCTTGCCTTGCCTTGCCTTTTCTCCCCTCCTCCCTTTTGGGTAAGATTTATGTATTTATTTTGAGAGAGAAGAGAGATTGTTTGCTCAGTGGGGAGGGGCAGAGGGAGAGAGAGAGTCCCAAGTGGATTCCACACTGAGCCCACCATGGGGCTCGATCTTACGACCCTGAGATTACAACCCAAGCTGAAACCAAGAGTCTGACACCCTGGTGCCTCAAACTGGCCTTTCCTAAGAGTCACCAGTTGGTTGTCAGCAAATGTGTGACCAAAGAGTTTGGGACACATCAAATACCCGAGTTTCTGAGGAGGTCAGGCTGGGAGGAGGGCTGGCTGTGATCATGGTTTACTAAGGGAAACCTGCTCACGGGGAATGGAGGAGTGAATGGAAACATGGGAATGGGAGAGTCACAGAGCCAGAGGCTGGCCTTGTCTGGGGAGCGGGTTCTTGGCTGCACTGGCTGGCACAGCATCCTCACTTCCTGGGCGAGGCTGTCCTCTCAAGCTGCCTCTGCTGAGAAATGCTTCTTCAGAATAATGCCGTCCCTTGTTCTGACTCCCTCCCACCCAGCAGCCCTGTGAGACCGTGAATCCTCACAGAGCTTTCATCGCAGGGCAGTATATGCTGGTCAGGCCAACAAAAGCTTCCTGTCCAGCTGATGGTTGTATTTCTCGTGCTCTCTGTTAATAGATGGATCATCTGTTTATATGGCAGCCTTAGGAGATTGGTTTCAGGGAGTCTGCCCCTGCCTTGTGTGCAGATAGACCCCAAACTGTTCTGATGGATTCACCAAGGTCTCCTGGTGGTAACCTGTCAGCCTGGTTAGCAAACTGCACCTGCTTATGTGGCTTCCATGAACCTCCACAGGGATCATTGCCCTATTTTCTAGGTGAGAAAACTGAGATACAGTGAGGCGGTGTCTTGCCCAAGGTCAGCCAGCTGGTACAGGTGCAATTAATGGTAATCCAGGTGCACCTGAAACCAAAGCTGGCATTCAAATACAATCCCTAAATCCAAAACTCTGAAAACCAAAAGTTTCCTCATGAGATTGGCGCAAGCACTTGGTGACAAACCTGATATGAATTGGACATGATGTTACTTATAACCTTTATCCTATCCCCCCTACTATGACTATTTATACATTTTGTTGCATAAAAATTGAAGGGTTTATGGAGTACCCTTAATACATCCCAGAGCTCTCTGGGCATATTCCATAATATATGGTAGACTCTCTATAAAACTTTCATGAAAAATGCAAAGAGCTCTAGGTTAATCAAACACATCGAGTCCCAAGGGTTTCAGATGAAGAATTGGGAATGCATGCCAAACTTTGCTGACTCAGCATCAATGCGAGACCACTGTCCCATTTTACAGATGAGAAAGACTGAGAGTGGGGACCATAGTGGCCCAGGCTGACTCCCATAGAACCACAGCATTTTATCATCTGTTGGAGGGAGTGCTGGGAGGAAGGGAAGCCTTTGAGTCACCAGCTCACTCCGAAGAGCCTTGTTGCCCCAGCAAATTTTTAAAAATAGAAAACCTGGAGGGATTAAAGCCCTAAAGGATGCTTCAAGTCCCCCGGAAGAAAGGGAGGCTTGCTGTATGTTCTGATGGTCTGCATTCAAATTTATTTTTTATCTCAGCTGGATGTACACTCACCCATCACAGGATCAGCTCTCAGAATAGAGAGCTACCTGTTGAATCATCCACCCCACTTCCTGCCTCGTGCGGGCATCTCTCCAAGTGCTGAGCCATCCGCTTCTCTGCCGGGGCCTGAGATATATCAGGATTTGCAGCCCTGGTGACAGGAGACAAAATAGACTCCCATTTCCTTCGGAACCATTTAGCTGGTTTAGAGACTGCTTGATTATTTCAGTGGGATGAACAACAACCAGGCCTCTCCTTGGCTCCTTCACTCCACCTTAAACTTGCTCTTCTGTTGGAAGTTGGGATGTGGTGTCTCCTGGGGACAAAGGCAAACACTGATTTTGGCTCAGTTTGGCTGTGGAGCTAATGGGTACCCCTCTCTGAACCTCAGGCCCACTTTCTGCGGCACAGACTTTGCTCTCTTTCTCTGTTCGAGCTACCTGCGCTGGCTCCCAGTGGCCTTAGGACTAGAAACTGTGCCTGGCGGGTGCCTGTTGGGGCCAAGTGACTGCAGGGGATCTCGAAGGAGGTCTCCTAGGGTAATACGGTATCATGGCATTGAGAACAGACATCCGTGGAGATAAACTGCCTGAATTTGAATCCAGGTTGTCACTAGCTCTATGGCCATGGGCAGGTCGTGCAACTTTCTGAGTCTCAGCTTCCTTATCAGTAAAATGGGTGGCATCATAGTAGGCAATAAGAATTAAGTCAGATAATATGTGAAGTACTTAAAGCAGTGCCTGATGTGCAAGAAACTCTTAATCCGTGACAGTTGGATTAGCATGGGCACTGGAAGCCTGTGGGGGTTTTCTTTCTGGGGCAAAATCTTGCAGCATTTCGAAAGCAATCATTGGTCACTTGTGGGGATCCGGGCCCTGAGTTGGCCACTCAGAGTTCAGAGACAGAACCAGGTATGCTCTCAAGTAGCTCAAAGTCTAGTGGGAAAGCAGGTGTGGCTGATTCAGGGGCTGCAATACCTATAAAGTGCTTAATGAAAGATATTTTGAGTCTATGTTTAGAAAGCAGATTTCACATAAAGATCCAGATTTTTGGCTTCTCTTATGATCTAGCAACACCAGACTGGTTTTTGTGCATGGTGGTAAGAAGCTGGAGCTAACTAGGTACTGCTATCTGGGGCGGAGTCTCTCTACTTTGCCCCACTCCCCACTCTTCCCTATTGCACCCCACCTGCTCATCTTCATGTTCATGTGTGCCTGCTGCCTGGCCTTTCGGGAATTTGCAGGTAATTTACAATGTGATGCTACGAATGCAGTGGGAGCATGATGAGGGATAATAACTCAGCCGTGGGCAGGGAGGAAAAGCTTCCCAAGGGAGGCAGTGTCCCAGCTGCTTCTCTATAATACCTGCAAGTGCTGCTGAGCACCCTTGTCTTTATGGCTCAAGGATGTGAATAGAGGACGTGAAGTCCTCTGAGCTGGCAGGGATCCCTGCCATAGAGCATCCAAGGCTCAGTGGCTTGCGTGGTCACACAGCCAACTGATGGCATACCCCAGCTGGAACCAGGACTGTCAACCAGAAGCAACTGTGGGCTTTGGGATTCCAAAATTGGTCTTCTGGACTCTTAATCCTGTTTCTGCCACTGACCTGCAGCATGACCATGGGTAACTCATTTAATCTCCTTAAACCTCGGTTTCCTTGTCTGTAGAATAGGGCTAAGGATTCTGACCTCAAGGGAGCGTTCTGGGACAAGATAATGAGAAAATGGGTAGGGGAGCATTCCTAAGTTCAAAGGGACTCTAGACCTATGATGGGCATCTCAACTGTTGATAAATAGCCGCCTTCTTCCAAAAGCTTTGGCACATCTGTTCAACAGACACCTTGAGGCGGACCTGTCCCCTGCCCCGTGCCTTTGCCACTCCCACATGTGGGAGCACACATGGCCCTTTTCCAGACATGGGCCCAGGAAGGGAATGTTTTGGCATTCCCTGACCTTGACTGTGAACAGGACAGGACTCTGGGTGCAGAGCTCAGGGGCTCCCCTCTCTCAGGAGGCTCCAAGGTCAAAGGAGATGTTGAGATACAAGAATGAAGCCGACTTCCCTGGGAAAAAGAGGAGAAATGTCAATAATTACTTGGTTTTCTCCAAGATATCTACCACTGCATATCAGGGGCTACCTTTAATTAATCAATCAATTAATTAATTAAGATACATTTATTTATTTGAGAGAGAGAGAGAGAGAGGGAAAGAGCATGAGCAGGGTGGGCAGGGAAGAGGGAGAGGAAGGGAATCTCAAGCAGACTCCCTGATGAGCATGGAGCCCCATGCGGACCCTGAGATCACAACATGAGCCAAAATCAAGAGTCAGACACTTAACCGACTGAGCCACCAGGCACCCCTATTTATTTTTTATCTTTTCTTTTTTTAAGTAGGCTCCATGCCCAATGTGGGGCTTGAACTCATGACCCTAGATAGAGAGTCTTGTGTTCTTCCAACTGAACCAGCAAGATGCTCTCAGGGGCTACCTTTAATGTTTGGTGACTTAAACTATTAAAACAATGTAGCATTGTAGCTGTGGGGATTCCACCGTCCAGAGCTCAGATACTGACTTTCCTCCTTATTAGTTGAGTGTGCCTTTGGACAAGGTTTTAAACTTCTCTCAATCTCAATGTCTTCATCTGCAAAATGGGCCTCTTAAAAGTACCTATTTGGTAGGGCTTTGTGGGAATTAAATGAAAGTATATGGTGAGGGGTGTAGCATAGTGAGAAACTAAAAAAAATGCCAGATATTACTATTATCGGAAATAGTAATAAAACCGTACATCAGGTTTGTACAGTATTTTACCATTTATGGTAACTGGTCAGGCTTTTCTTATCCCCTTTGACCTTCACAACTCTTTGAGGTGGCCAGTGCAGGGGTTATGACCTCACTGCAACAAGATAAAACTGGAGCCCAGAGAGGGCAGCAGTCTACTCGAGGTCACATAGCTTGTGAGTGGTAGAGCCAGTTCAAGTCTTCTTGGATGAAGGATGCATGGTGTCGTTCACAGGGCCAGGCTAGACCACCTGCACATGTAGTTGGGCTGCTCCTTGGGTGCTCTGGTTCTTTCCAAAGACCCTTTTAAAGGGAACTAATCCAGAGTGTTGCTTCAAACCCTTGTTGTACCTACTTATACTCTGAGCCTATACCACCTCCAGGTGTGAAGAAACTTCTTGTGCTGGCGCTTCAGGCTGACTTTTCCTTGCCTCTGTCCTGTAGAATGACCTCTGGGGGGGTTCCCAGCAGCCCCCTCCCAGACTGATCCGTTTACCAGAAGGTCCCTGTGTTCTGAGTTCTGGCCACAGGGTGGCGCTGCTCTCCAAGCCATGAAAAGTCCAGCCCCTCACCAGGACTGCTTTTCAATGGCTTAAATGTGGATTAGACACCTACTGTGTGCAAGTCACCATGGTCACTAAGGAGAGGGCTTCAGTTATTCACTATTGTTAAGATACATGAACAACAACAACAATGAAACCAATAGCACTGGAACATAGACTCCTTGGTTCCATTTGCTAAATAATCCTGATGTATCTGATGAGGAGAGTCTTTCCACCCACATCTGAGGAGGAAATTGAAGAGGTCACGGGGCTTGCATAAACGCACAGAGTAGAGTGACACATGGTGGGCACTCAGTGAGTCATAGGTGGTAGGTTGAATGGGGGAGGCCAGGCATGTCTCCTCCTCCATACCAGGATCTGTCTGCTGAGGACAGGGGCTGTCCTGTTTGCCTTTCTGTCTCCACCTCTCCCTGTCCCACTCACCAAGGGCTTCAGCAGACATCTGTGGCAGGGAGAGGAGAAGCGGGGGGCTCCCTCCATGCTGCAGTGCCCAACAGCATGCCAGCTGCAGCTTCCAGGCCAGGTCTGGAAGTCTCTCCGGGGCACTCAGGCTGAGAGGTGCAGCATCTGGGTTGGAGCCTGTGAAGAGACCACAAAGAGAGGTAACCACTTTCACCGCGAGGCATGGGCAGGGTGTGAGTGACTCACCGTAATTTGGCCCCTGAGTGATGGCTGAATGGTCAGGAATGATTCATTCATTTGTTCACTCATTTCTTCATTCAACAAATGTGTCCTAAGTGCCTGCTATGTGCTCAATACGAGGGATACAGAGACGGAAAACATAGCCCCTGTCCTCCTGGGACTTTCAGAGCAATGGGGAAGACAGAGGCCAAATAGTGAACAATACGGTTTGGTAGTGTTGCCTGGAGATCTGTTCTAAGTTCATGGATGTGAGTGAGTCTACCCAGGGCGAGAGAGCAGGCTACACAGGGGATGGAGCCTCTTGCAGGATCCTGAAGGATGACACAAGTTTGCATGTGAATCAGGCACTTGACAGGATGAGCACTGGGTGTTATGCTATATGTTGGCAAATCAAACTCCAATAAAAAGAATACCAAAAAAAAAAAAAAACCACCAAAAAAAAAAAAAAAAAAAACCAAACCAGGCAAAAGGAGCCTGCAGGTGGATGGAGGGGGAAGAGTTGGGGATAATGATGTGTGTACAGAGGCAAGAGCTGTCAAAGGTCACCGTGTGTTACTGGAAAGAGAGCAGGACAGCTGCAGAGGGGCCTTGGAAGTCATTCCAAGGACAGTGGATTGTGTCTTACAGGTGAAAGAAAACATTTCAGAACTTTTAATCATCATGCTAGGAGCCACGCTGAGCTTGAGATCCAGAGTTGAACACTATGGTTCTTGGCCGTCAAAGAGCTCAGAACTTCATGGAGAACATGGACAAAGAGAAGACCCTCACTCACACTGAGCGCTATTTGCACTCATGGTGCCAACTGCTTCCTGAGCGTTGACTTGTTACCTACCTTACAAGGTGGGTACTGTTATCATCACCATTTTTGGGATGAGTAACCTGAGGCTTGATGTGCTTAAGCAAGTTGTTGGACGTCATAGCACTAGGAACAGTGGAGTCAGGACTTGCCTTTTTTTTTTTTTTTTTTGCTTTTTAAAGGCCACCTTCACTAAAGCTCATTCATTAATTTTGTATAGATTTTTTTATGCATATAGTATGAAATTCAGAAGGTGCCCAGTAAAAGTGCTTTTGCTTACAATCCAGCTTCCAGCCCTCCCTCCCCAGAGGTGACCACTCCTAGTAGTTTCTGGTGTTTTCTTTTAGAGATGTTCTGTCCAGACTTAAGTCCCCAAAGTAAGAAAAGACAAGTGCATGTTAATCACACACCTGGGCTTTGGGAGCAGCCTGCTGGGGGCTGAATCCAGACTTTTTTGGGTGATCTTGAAGAGTGTTACAACTCAATTATGGTTTGAGCAAGGGGCAAGGCTTGGAGGGAGGGGAGAACATGACAAAGGGATGTGTATGAGGGCAGAGAGCTGGACTTGGTGGGAAGGGTGTGGTGACAGGATGGAGGGAAAGGAATGAGGACCAGTGGGGCCCAGAGAGGGACTGGGTGAGGGCCAGGCTGCAGGCTGGGGTGGGGGCAGGGAGGGGGTTGCACAACAGGCGGCTGTTTAGCAGGGCAGGAGGTGTGCTGAGAGGGAGACAGGTGGCCCGTGGGCTGGGACAGTCCCTGTGTGAAGCCTCATGCTGACTCCTGGAGCAGTTCTGCTCTTCTGGTGCACACCAGAGCTGAGCTGTGGGCTGACTGCAAGGCCATGGACTCAGGAGTTCGGGAGGTCCAGCCTGAGTGGCCAGCAGGGAACTCTGGGCGAGCCACTTCCCTCCCCAAGCTTCAGTGCCAGTTAGCACTTCACTGAGGTTCATCCACCCTGTCGTTCCTCTCTGTGGAGGTAAAGGCTGGGTGGGGGTGTTGGAATGGACTAGGAGCCTGGGATCCTTCTCTGGACATTTCCAGGCTGCATCTGAACAAGCATTCACAGCTGCAGAGCTCTCCTAGGCAAGGTGGGAGCCTGTATGTAGATACACTGTTGCACATTAGATCTCATACGTTTATAATACATGTAATGATATGTAATATATACATTATTTTGTTTGTAACCTTCTGTTTTGAAACCAGTTTTCAAAATAACAACCTGGTTGTGTGGTGTCCTCCCCTTCTCCATGCTGAGATGGTCTTATCTCTAGCCCATGGGAGTCCCTTCAACTTGGACACTGAGCCTTGAGACCCAGAGACCCAGCCTGCGTCATCTTGGAGAACTTCCTGGCTTTCTGGAAGAACAAAATGTTCTGGACTCATCTTTTACTTTTCCCTTCCCAAGTCCTGGAATCTGCCATTTCTCTGAGGAGCCCTGGTTCCCTTGCATGAGAAGTGCTGTTGGGAGGCCACAGTCTGGGTTGGGAAGATGGAGGAAAAGCAGCAAGCTCTGGGCCAGCAGCCCATAGTCAGGCAGCCCTCTCCCCCCACCCAGGGGTGGGGGATTAGAGGTCCAGTTAAGTTCTTTCCAGACTCCTCTGAGGCTGAGAACAAAGACGTGGGAAATATTCACACTGTGTACCCTTGGGCTGTGATGGCACACTGGAAGCCCGTGGACCTGGATTCAAGCCCCAGCTCTGGTGCTGTGTGTCTGAGTGACTCTGGGCACGTGATTTACCCTCTCTGAGCCTCTCAGGAGCCTCATCTATGAGATGGGGATAATGCACTCACCGCACGTGGAGGAAGGTGGCACGAGACAGCACGCTTAGATTTCGGACTTATCTCACTTACAGCAGGTGCTCAGTGAATGTGAATTCCCTTCTTATCCATCCTTGACCATGTGACTTCAGCATCCCAGGAGGCCAGGACTGGATTACTGGATACTTTGGGACAGGCAAAGGGAGGTGGCTAGGGAGGAGGAAGAAAGTGGGAAATAGAAGTCTGTGGACAAATAAATGGGAGGGGAGGTCAATTCAAAACGGGGAAGTTGGACAGTCAGATCTGTCCAACAAAGGAAGGTTCAGTTTGCTTGGGAAAGGTGGAGAGCCTCCTGCTGCTACAAGTGTGTAAGTTGAGGCTGAGGGACCACTGCCACAGATATGTTTTTGTGAAGACTCCTGCATTGGCTGGGAGGTTGATTCAGTCACTCAGCAAACTTCTGGAGTCCTCCTCATCCTTGCCCAGCCCTAGGATGGGACAGGGGATGCCAAGGTGAATGGGATATGGTTCCTGGCCCAGGGAGCTCCCAGTCCAGGAGATGAACTGACCTTTCAGGTCCATGGGCTTCTACTCTGCGGTTCTGTGCTTTAAAGTGTCCAAGCCTTGGAGGGAATTGGCTGAGGATTTTCAGTGTGTGCCTTTTGGTATTGATCCACCGGAGCTGGAGCTGGCTGGGGAGCGGCAGGAGGACACCGCAGTGTTATTAGTGCGGAGGACACGCTGTAATCTGTCAGTGTCACCCTGGTCGCAGCTGGTGGGGGAGCCATCCTGCTGTTAACTCCTCCCCTCCCAGCAGCCACCGAGCACACAACTTGTATAGCACCCTCCCCAGCACCTCCATTTGTCCCTATAGGAGAGAGAATTTTTTTCTATTTCTCCTTGGCATGAGCCCTCTGCCCCTGTCATACTGATTTAGTCAGTGTTTCCCACATCTGTACCTTCAGTTATCAGATTTCTCTACCAGCTACAGTCACTAAATCCACATCCATCCATCCATCCATCCATCCATCCATCCATCCATCATCTTAGCATCTACAAAATCTATCCATTTTTCCATTTATGCACCAATGATTCATCTAAATATCCATCCAATCATCCATCTCTCCACCCATCCATCCAGCTAACAACCATCCACCTATCTATCCATCTGTCTATCTACTCACCCTCCATCCATTCAGCCTTACAGTTCAGTTCATTCCAATTCAATTCAGCCCAACTAAGTTCACTTCAATTCAGTTCATCTTTATTCACTTCATGAGATTATGAGGACTTGCCACGTGCCAAGTTGTGATAAGTGAGTCATGTCTCTGTTGTCAAGGAGCCTATGAGAAGAAGAATCCTTGTCTTTCATGGCCAGCTTTGCAACTTACCTCTGTTAGCCCTTTACTGCTCTGTTAGGCAGAAGCAATTGACTCTAAGGGACTATCCTATGGAAAAAAGTTTAGCCTGGTTTTCAAAAGCTCCATTGGGCAGAGCTAAGGCAAGGAGGGAGGGAAGTGAGTGTGAGGTGAGTTAATGGGACAGGGATTGGGGTTCTGTAGAGGGAGGCACATCTGTTCAGGTGTGAGCTCTCTAGATACTGAGTGGATAGGTACTGGGGGATAAAGAGAAAGTGAAGGGGAACAAGAGACCACCATTAGAGAAGTGGGTTAGAATGGAAGTTAGAATGGGAGATCCAATAAACTGCCTGGCTTACTGTCCCAGCTCCACCATATTCCTGCTGTGTGACTTTGGGCCTATATCTTAATCTCTCTGATCTTCATTTCCTCATTTGTAAAATGGGGCTACTAAATAGGATCTATGTCATGAGGCTGTTATTAGCATTAAAATGTCAAGTGTTTAATGGTTGGCACAAAGGAAAGGCTGACTAGATTCTAACCATGATTAGTATGACTCTTCACTGAGCACTACCCACATCCAGGCTCTGTGCTAGGAGCTTTCATGTTCAAGGTCTCTTTCGGGTGTCCTGGCTGCTAATCCTATGTAGGGATTATCAAACCCATTTTGCAGATGGGGAGATGAAGGCTCTGGGAGGCTGTCTCTTACTTGCACCACCATCACAGCTGGCAAAGTTAACTGGGCTGCAAATACAGAGGTCTTTGTAACTCTCCTGCCTGGGCTCTCCCACCTCCCCTTTGCTGCTTTCAGAGGATGGCTGCCCTGAGACATGAGGATACTGGGACTTCCATCTTGAGTTGTTAATTATCATTTCATGTGTGTTTTCTTTCTTCTTCAGAGAGCACAAGATTGAGAAACAAATTTTTCTTCTCTGTAGCAACTGAAGTGTTGACTTTGATAATGAAAGCTACAGAACTTGTGGTGTTTCCCTTCTTGCCTCGCCTGCCAGGAAGCTTGTGCTTTTTGTCATATTGCTTCTTTTTCCTTTACAAGGTTTGGTTTTCTACCTTTAATATTGTCTTTATTTGTGGATCTTTTTCTATAAGCTCTTCTGCTCATAGAAAGAGCTGCTGCATAAATAGAGCTTAATTGAATGGAAAAGGGCACTTTGCAAATCCCAAGTCTGTAATTCAAGTAAAATTATGAGCTTCAGGAAGGAGATGTACCTTACTTATATCTATCCCCCTGGAGTGTTTAGCCCTGGCTCTGGCTTAGTGAAGTTTGTGCAGAAAGCTCAGTGGTGATTTTCCTTGTCATGTGTGGTCAGGGGCACTCCTTTACTTTAGAATAAGATCCAAAGTCCTATTCCATGAGGACTGAGCCCTGCCCACGTCTCCCTTCTCATCCCATGTCACTTGTCCCTTGTTCATCAGGGATAACCATCTGGGTCATCTTTTCTGTCTACTAACGGTCCAAATTCTTTGCCTCAGGAAAAGGAGCTTTGCACATTTTGTTCCCTCTGCCTGGAACTGTCCCTCCTTTCCCATCCCCTGTTTTTGCCCGCTCACTCTTCTTACCCTGCAAATTTTAGCTGAAAGTATCAGCAAGAATCTCCACTGACTGCTCTAACTGAAGGGGTTGCTGTATCTAACGTTCAAAGGTGGTGCCTGATGGCTCTTCCCCTCTCATCTGCACACTGTTAATTCCATCAGGGGGTGGACCCAGTTTCTCCTCTCTGTGGAAATGGCCTTGGGATTTGCTGTGACCAACAGAATATAGGGGAGCTGATTGCTGAGATTTCTGAGGCTGGGCTCTGGGATGATGAGCAGCCTCCCGTTTCTACCGCTTGGAACCCAGCTGCCAGGCTGTGAGAGGCCCAAGACACATAGAGGAGCCACAGGGGGCAGAAATGAGGGGTTCAGGTTGACAGCTTTTCTGAGCCCCCAGCGAACAATCAGCATCGATTACAGCACATGCGAGAGTCCATTTGGTTGTTCCAGCCACGTCAAGCCCTTGGATGACTTTACCCCCAGGCGTCTCCCTGTGGTGAAGAACTGTGGATTTTGAGGGATAAGAAAACAGTGATAGTGGTTTTAAGCCATTAAGTTTCAGATGACCGAAGGCGGGGTCAACCCCTGTGATGTTTTTAAGCCATTGCCCCAATGCATTTACTTTGTAACACTCATGAAAATTTGTGATTAGATGATTATTGGATTCTGAACTTGCTCATTTTCCTGCTTCTCCTCTGGAACAGGACTTACAGGAGGCTGGAACCGGGTCTGTCTTGATTATGACCCCTACTCCCACCACCAGGCATTGAGGACAGAACAGCATGTAATGGGAGCTGAATGAATGGGTGAATGGAGGAATGAATGAATGAATCAATTAATCAATCAATCAGAGTGGTCCTGTCATATCCCTGAGAATCAGGCAGGGCCAGCACCAGGAAGGACGTGAGTATGGCTCAAGCCTTAGCTCTCAAGGTCTTTCACAACTCAGAACTGTGAAGCTTCTCCTGGTACCACCCTTGTACCCTGGACCTCGAGGCCCCTGCCAGGGAGAATTGCCCCCTCCCTTGTCTTTCCCCCTGTGTACAGCCCTTAATTAAGGCACTCTATGTGCGTTTTGTGTGTAGGTGATGCAGGCAGGACCGAGGAGTGGGCCTTTGGACTCTGGACCCAGAGACCCTGATGTCTGAACTTCCACTCTGCCACATTCTGGTATGTCTTGTACCATGGCTACATTTTTTGAGCGTTAACTCATATAGAGGTGCTGTATAAATGGTATTATGTATCAGGCACTGTTTTAGTGCCTTTAGTTCATTTAGTCCACATAATGATCTTATCACATAGGTGTTATTAATATTATTTCTCCTTTACAGATGAGGAAACTGAGTCAGAAAAACTGAGTCAGAAACTGCAGATTACCTCTGACTCAAGGTTAGGCTGCTAGTAAGTGGCTAGAACCAGGACTGAATCTGGGCAGTGAGACTCCAGAGCCCACCCTCTTAACCCTCATACCTTTCTTTCTCTTTTTTTTTTTTAAAGATTTTATTTATTTATTCATAATAGACAGGGAGAGAGAGAGCAGAGACACAGCCAGAGGGAGAAGCAGGCTCCATGCAGGTAGCCTGATGCGGGACTCAATCCCGGGTCTCCAGGATCACACCCTGGGCCAAAGGCAGGCGCTAAACCTCTGAGCCACCCAGGGATCCCCCCCTCATACCTTTCTGCCTCTCTGCACTTCAGTTTCCATATCTGTAAAGAAGGTAGTAATACCTGCTTAACATGGCTGTGATGATGTATGATTTGATAGTACCAGGCACATTGTAGGCTCTCAGTAAATCCCAGTTTGCTGTGGCAGTGCTAACCAAGAAGGACATTGAAGGCTTTACTGGGAGGGCCCCGGGGAGCCATTGAAGGTTTTTGAGTGAGGGAGTGATACAAACAGTGTTTTAGCTCAAGTGCTCTCCTTTCCCTCTCCCTGCACCCAGGACCCACCTCTGGCCACTAACTACATCATGCCTGAGTTTCACCCCCTATGTCTTATCTCCCCTGTAAGAAGAGGTAGAACTATTTAAAGGCCATGAGAGGTCATTCTAGACTTCCTGAACTGAGTAGGGTAGGAAGGGATACTGTCCTCCTCCTCATGACAGATGTTCTTGCTCAACTCAGAGCCTCAGAGCCTGTCTGTGGTCCTCTTCCTTCTCTGCTTCCAGCACTAGCCACTGAGCCAGGTACCTGAGCTGTTCTCACCATTTACTTCCTATTCCCTGGGAATCCTTTGCACAGCAGTGTGGGTGGGCTGAAACAAGACTGGTAACTTGGTGGGAGAGGGAGAAAATAAGGGAGAGATCAGGAGAGCCCATGCAGGAGAGGGAGCCTCAAGGAGAGAGGGGTTGACCGGGACATGGATAGATACTGAGAGGTTGGGGTTGGGGAGGAGGGAGGGAGGCTGGGTTCACTGCTTCAGGGCTGGTGGGCCTGGTGACGAAAATGGGCCATCTCCCCCTGGACCAGTGTTCCTTCTTTCTAGGCCATGCTTTGAGCATGTATGGGTGCACAACATAAGCACACCCATGCACACATGCTAGTGGCTGATAGACACACCTCATTCTCACCTGGTGCAGGAGATGCACAAGTAAGTCTATGAGTGCATAGACTAAGTGCAGAGAAATAGGTGCAGTGGGTAGGCATATCCTTGCTGAAGCACCACCTGTTCTGGGCCCCCACCCTGCGTCCTGGAGGAGGTTCCACTCTTCTCCATGCCGTTTGTACAGCTTTATCCTATTTCTTGGCAATCCTCTGTGTCTCTTCCGGCAGGAAAGCTCATATCCTTGTCATGTCAACACACTTGGGACCAAGATCAAGGACTAGGAGAGAGGACGTGGTCAATAAAAGCTGACAGACTGAATGAATATGCTTATGTGAGTGGGTCTAACTCCAGAAGTGTGTGCGCGTGTATGTGCATAAAAATATGTACATGAACACACACACATGCACACATACTGTGAGGGGCGTATGGATGTATCTCGAAGATAGGCAGGAGTGAGCCTATGTGCACATGCCATATCTACTGATTTATGCAATGGTATGCCAGTAAATGTTTGATAGTCAGCTCTTCTTTAAAAAAAAAAATCCC
This sequence comes from Canis lupus dingo, assembly GCF_003254725.2. Classification (NCBI taxonomy): domain Eukaryota; kingdom Metazoa; phylum Chordata; class Mammalia; order Carnivora; family Canidae; genus Canis; species Canis lupus. The sequence goes on along the minus strand of NC_064252.1, from coordinate 28,630,447 downwards.
TGGTTTACAGCATTTACCCCCTTCTGTGGTGTAAGCACTCCCTCTATGCCCATTTTCAAGGTGGCATTCTGGACACAGAGTTGAAGGGATGTGCATGGCTGGCTCATGTAAGCCTGTAGGAGGCAGCCCCAGCACATTGCTGGATTAACACCTGTGCCAGCCCAGGGCAGGGGGAAGGCAGTCGGTCAAGCTCTTCCCGCCTGGAAGAAGTCTTCCGCAAGCTGGCCCGGAGATACTTCTTTCCAGAACCTGTGTACCTGGGATGTTGGCTACCAGCCAGCTTTCTCAGTGGCCTGCTTGGAAGCCAGTCCAAATGGACGCTCCTTGTTAGGCAGGTCTAGACACTCACTGAGACATCAGCCTTCCCTCCCTGTGTCTGCACCCCTCCTGCAGACACTCCCAAAGCCTTTGGAGTTTGGGGAGGACCGCACTACTGTGGCCAGGAGACAACTCTAAGCTTGGAGTATGAATGGAGGAGGAAGGAGAAAGAATTCTTCAAACCTCCATCAGAAGGGGTGGCTGAGGACTGTGGAGTTTGGAGGTCAGAGGTCAGGAGACTGGGGCCTGGAGCCTGCTTGAAGCAGTTCACTGTGCAGATGTGCACACATTGCTTGCCCTCTCTGGACTCCAGCAGTACCTTTTTACATGAATGGATGGGTCTTTTGCATGAAGGAATCAAAAGAACCCCACACTCAGACAAGAGGGACCCCTGCTTTGGACATTGGGCTTTCTGGAACCTTACTCCAGCCCTCCTTGGGTCATGCCCCCCTCCATGGCGGGAAGAAGAGACCATAGTCCAAGGGAACGTGCTTGCCCTGAGCCTATGCCCCTCTCTCAGGCTTCTGTCTGGTGCCTGCTACTCTAGAACTTCTGCCCAAAGGATGCTAAGCCAGCCTCCAGAGTTGGTTACCATCCATCTTGAGGGTGGAGTGACCCAAGGTGTGGCCAAGTGGAGCTGGAGGTGGGTAGGGAAGGGGGCCGGGCTGGGGGCCAGGAGCCAGGGTGGGTTTGCCCCACACCACTTTTTGGGTACAGAATTCAGACAAGGTTGAGATTTCCAAATTCAAACCTAGTATTTTAGGTCAGCGTAAAGAAATGTTTGTCAGGAGAGAAGGATGGAACATATTTTAAAGTTTGTTCATTTGATTCTTAGGTGTTAAATATTCAGATTTATGCTATGTGAGCTCCATTTGTACTCCTACTCTGGGGCCTGTGAATATTAGGGGTGAGCATGGAGGAAGAGATGCTTGAGACTCTATGGAAGGGCTTAGTGGTGTGGCCAGAGGGGACTTGGGCAGAGCAGAGACTTCTAAATGTTGGCCAATTCCAGGTAGAGTTTTCTGAGACCTCATGGGTGGGGATGGTCTTCTGTTAGATCTGTGTCACTTGGGTCTCCTCCACATACCATCTCCTTTCTCTTGGGCCCCAGGGAGACATGTACAATGACTAAGCCTCCTCCCCACATCTTATATAGTGTCTCCCCTCCCAGAGATCCCATCTTTTTTTTTTTTGTTTTAAATGTTTCTTTTTTTTTTTTAATTTTTATTTATTTATTTATGATAGTCACACAGAGAGAGAGAGAGAGGCAGAGACACAGGCAGAGGGAGAAGCAGGCCCCATGCACCAGGAGCCCGACGTGGGACTCGATCCTGGGTCTCCAGGATCGCGCCCTGGGCCAAAGGCAGGCGCCAAACCGCTGCGCCACCCAGGGATCCCCTCTCCCAGAGATCCCATCTTGCAGAGCTTATGAAGAAGCTAGATCCATCCATGTCAGGACTGGGGTCGTGACATCTGGGACCCTCCCCAGTCGCTGTCACTGTATGTTACCATGGCTGTTTCTAAGATCACACCCAAGTCACCTTTCTGGCTTTCCAAATGGAAACATGAAAATAACCAGGTCAGTAAAGCCCAGCCATTGTAATGAATGAGAATCTCTGTGCTTTTATTTTTTTGGTCTGTGATCATGGATGTCAGTAGGACAGAATGAAGCTCTTTTCTCTTTTCAGAACTATGTGACTTCATCTTAAACAAACTTTGGTCAGCTTTCCATTTTCCTGTTTGTCATGTGTTCGGTTGTGGGTCTGTACCTGACCTTGCTAGTTAAGGATAATAAATTCAGTAAGGTGGTGATGGGGAAGGTGGTCCCAGGGAAGCAATAGAAGAAGGAGGAAGGAAGCATTTTACAATTTGCCAACGGATGATTTCTTTTTTGTTTGTTTTTTAAATCTTGATTTGATTTGAAATACCTTCTTTCCTCCCCTCCTGTTCAGTATGACAGTTTTTTTGAAAGTTAAAAGGAACTAAATTAAATGTATTTAATGGATTTTTGAGAGGTGTTTACCTCTTTCAAATAGCTGATGCTGGCAGTTTGACCAGACCAGGGCCAGACATGGGCGGGGTGGTTCTTTAGCTGCCTGCAAATAGGGCCTTTTGCCAATGTCAAGGGTCCAGTTCTCCTGTTGGCATCCTGTTATGGGCTGAATGTTTGTGGCCCCCTGAAATACATATATTAAAGCCCTGACCTCCAGTGTAAGGATATTTGGAAGTGGGGGTCTTTGGGTAATAATGGGTTAGAAGAGGCTGGGAGGGGGCTTCCATGATGGGATTAGTGACCTTACAGGAAAAGCAAGAGAGACCAGAGCTTGGTGCCACGTGAGTCCACGAGAGAAGGTGACCATCTGCAAGCCAGGAGGAGAGTTCTTACCAGGCACCGAATCTGCCAGCACCTTGCCCTTGGACCTCTTAGCCTCCAGAACTGGGAGAAGTAAATGTCTGTTGTGTAAGCCCCCCAGTCTAGGGGGTGTCCTTAGAGCAGGCTGAGCAGGCTAGGACACATCCCATTTTGCCTTTCCTAGTTGTTCAAATTGGGAGAGTTCTGGGGTCCCTGCTAGCCCTTCTCCATTTGTCTCCCAATCCACAGTCCTCACCATCCCCTCCCTCAAGGCCTAGGAAGTCATCACAGTGGGTTAAGGACCATTAAGGATTGGGAGCTTGAGGGCAGCCCTGTGCATGGAGCCCTCTGAGTACACCAGTTGGGTCACATTCATTCCAGGCTGCATACTTTCATGGGGAAAACTGAAACCTGGAGTGTCACTGGGATGTTGAGTGGGGCTGGTTTTTTCTAAAACAGGAAATTCTACGGACATCGTGCTCATGCTTGAAATCAAGTATTTAGAGACAATTGTGTTAGAAGGGGAAGGCATTCATTCAGTGTTGCTGGATTCAAAGGAAGATGTGGATTGAAATTCGTCTTGTAGAGGAGACTTTGACCAATAAATGCTGCCTAGCCAGGGCTGGGCTGCCTCTAGAGGGGATGAGCTTCCTGTCACTGGAGGTGTGCAAGTATCCTTCAGGGATATTTCAGAGGACACTTACGACCTGGAGAGTGGGGTCACTACTGCAATTAGCTTCTAGGCCTCCCATCCCCCACCTCTGAGAACCTGTGGCTTTAGCATTGTTTTAAATGAGATGCCAAGATCGGGAAAGCAATTAAAGAAATCCAATGACGTGAGGACCAAGCTATAAAAAAAAAATCTTTATTTCATGTACCAGGATTTTTTTCTTTTTTTTTTCTTTTTTTAAGTTTTCTGCTTTTTAAAATTTTTTTTTTTCTGTTAACAGTCTGAAAAAAAAAAAGGACCCACCAAGAAAATAAAACGGAGGTTGGTTTCTTGAACTGGTTTGAGCTGGACATGAGCAACCGTCCACCCTGGCAAGCAGTGCCCTCTGCAGTCCCGCTCCCGGCTCCTTCCCCCTAGCCCTTTCTCAGCAGTACTGATTTCACCCCACACCCAGAGGGCCTTCTTCCAGCAGGCCCAGGACCCAAGGCTCAGCCTGGAAAGAAGCGCCCGTTGCCATCCCAAACACCCCGCTGGAACTGGGACCAATTTTCCTCTTGGAACAGCACCCGCTTGCTTGCTCTGTTCTTGGGGCCTCTCCTTCTCTCTGGTCCTTCATCTTTTTGGGTTTGGGTTTGGAAGCTGGTGGGGCGAGGGAGAGAGAGATTGTGATTTCTGCCCAGACTGAAGAAGTGCTAGGTCACCCACCACACTAGCCTTGGCCGTCAGTGCTCTGTCCAGAGCCTGTGACCTGCTGGACTGGCAGATGCTCTGCCTCGTGGCTCAGGCTGAGTTTAGGGTTCCAGCTGCAGCTGACTTGGAAACAGAGCGTGGGCAGCTGGGAATGTGCAAGCCCCCCAAGGCCTTGATAGCCACTCCCCACAACTCCCCAGGGCTCAACTTGAGGAACTTAGGCCAGGCCAGTGTCGAGGAGGCAGAGCAAGACCCACTGATGGGTCTAGCAGGTGCCCTTCCCCTTCAGCAGAGTGGCTGGCAGGCTGGGCTGAAATGCACTCTCGAGAAAGCTGTTGGGTTTCTCTCAGTCTCAACTGGCCCTTGTCGCTCTCAGGAGAAGGAGGAGCAACACGGGATGCCCCAGACTTCCGTGGTGTGGTGTCAGCTTTATTTTGGGGGTTGGTCCTCAACCTGTGACCAAACTTTGTCAAGCCGTCCCCTCCATCCCTTTGACCTTGACCCCTCCCAGCAAACCTCCGAGGATCCTCTTTTTCTCTGACCCCCAGAGATAGCGGGAAAGGCCTGGTGGCTGATCTCTTCCCTCAGAGAAGCCCTCTTCACTCTCTGTGACTGGGTTATGGCACTAAGGAAAGGGGATACGAAGTGAAGAGTGACTCTGGGGACCTTTGTGCCTTTTCCCCTCTCTGTTTGAATGGCAGGATACGTTTGCTCATACATGCGTATATTTGCTCTGACATTGGATGTGGGGGCAGGGGTTTGGGAGCACAGTGAGGAGGCATATGGGGTGTGTGTGTGTGTGCGCACGCGCGTGTGTGTCTGAAAGGCTGATGATTTAGGAATGTTCTCAATGTCTGGGGGCTGGATGGCTGCTATTTTGGTCATCCCTGGCATCTTCCTCTGGGCAGGTGGCAGATCTTAAAAGTCATTGACACTAAGATTAAGAATAGGCCTTTGGAGCTCATCTAGGTCAATCCACATGCTTGCATAGGAGGAAACTGAGGCCCAGAGAGACCATTGCAGCAAGGGATTCCAGAATCCAGAGCTGGATTTTAGACAGGGGCCCTTTCCATGCATGCAAGTGGTGTGTGTGTGTGTGTGTGTGTGTGTGTGTGTGTGTGGTGGTTGTTCTTGTCAATGGCTTTGGAGGGCGGGAGTCAGCGTTCTCTGAGCCCTGCCTCTGGCTTTGTATGGGGAGGGAAGTGTTTAAACTCAGTGTGTATCCTGGTGTATTGGAGCTTGGGGCCTGGAGGGCTGTGTCTGTGTGTGTGTGAGTATGTGGAAGTTGTGTACGATCTCCTTCGTGTAGACCGGGTTCTCCATTGTGATTCTCTCTCTCTCTCTTCCACATTAGCAGCACCTTCCTGATATAAGGAAGAGATCTCTGTCATAGAACCTCCCTGCCGCTCCCCAGGGCCTTCCTCTTCTCCCTCCATCTTGAGCTCAGCCCTGATCTCTCCCAGCAGGTTTTGTTTTATTTATTTTTTTAATGGATTTGTATATTTGTTTTCTGTTTTCCCTTTACAAGTTCCCTGCTAAATTTTAAGTCCCCCACCCCACCCCATTGTTTTGTTTTCACAGTTTAAAGCTGGAAAAGAATTAAAAGAAAAATACTATCTGATTTTCTTGCAAGTAAATCCACTTATTATATATTTACATTTATTTATAGTCTGTGGTTTTTTTATTAAAAAAATCACCACTTGTTTTTCCTTTTTTTCTTTTGTAAAAAGAAACCTTTTTGCAGTGTCATTGTTGGACCTGCTGGGCCCCAGGGGGGCGTCAGTGAGTCCAAGGACCCCCAAAGGGTCAATGAGCCCCCTTCCCAGGGGGCGGTGGGGGGCTTATGAGTTTGGGGGTCCACCATCGCCCCAGGGTCATCAGGTGGCCCTGAGGTGAGAGGTGAGGAGGGAGAGCTGCTTTATGTCCCCCCGGGGGGGTGAGCATCTCCTGCTCCCAGGGGCAGGAGCTTGGGGTGGTGACCCCAAAAAGCTCACCCTGAGGATTCCAGGGTTTCCGGGCATCTTGCAAGCCAACGGGCAGCCATCCCCTCTCCGTCCCCTCCCTCAAGGCCTAGGAAGTCATCACAGTGGGTTAAGGACCATTAAGGACTGGGAACTTGAGGGCTGGGCAAGCCCCAAGTGCACCCCCCTCCAGGCACCTTTCGGACAGGAGGGACCAAGGACTTGAGTCACCTGGAGGCCTACAATTGCCCCATAAGTGCCGGGTGGAGCCGGCTCACAAGCCTTGGAGCTTGCCCAGCGTTCCTGGGGCACCCATCCAGAGGCTCCAGGGACCTGGCAGTGACCGAGGGGCTTACCTGGCCCCGAGGCCCCTGAGTCTCCACCCCCCACTCGCCCAGGGAGGCAGAGCCCGCTTGGGGTTAAAGAGAACAGAAAAGTAACTCTCCCGCATTAAAACAAAAAGTAACAGAAACTCCTGATAAATGCAGAGAACATTCCGCTTCCTTTCTGCTCTTCGTTTTTTTTTTTTTTTTTTTTTTTTTGCTTTAATGTTAGTTAGCTTGGTTCCCTTTTATTTTTTCATTTAAATTGGTTTTTATTAAATGTTAAAATAATGGTACATGGGAAATCATGCATTTTCTTTTAGATTTATTTTCTATTTTTAATTTTTTAACCTCTCTCGCTGTTTTTTTTTAAAGTTTATTTTGCGTTCCCTCGGTTAGTGTTGTTTTTTTTTTCACATCTCCTGTCCTTTTGCTTCTATGTTCCTCTTATATTTTGTTCTTCTTTTTTTTTTAAATTTACTTGTTATGTTTTTCTCTTTTTTTGTTTTTTTGTTTTTGTTTTTTTTAATGCTTTTTTTTTTTTTTTTTTGTTTTTTTGTTTTTGCTTTTGGAAGGTCTCCCCCCTCCCGCCCCGCCCCTGGATGGTTGGGATCCCGCCCTGTGCCCCGCTTTCCCCGCACCTCTGGGCCCACTGCGCGGGAGGGCGAGGGGGGCACCCCGCGCGCCCCTCCTGCGGCGCTGCCAGGCTCTGTCCCCATCCATCCCCCATCCCCACCCCGCCGTGGGCTTCATACGGGGGTGGTCCGGCGGTTGGCTGTGTTGGAGTGGAGAGAGTCTTTGTTCTCCTTCTGGATACAGTTGTGGACTTGGAGGAAGCTGTTGTCTCTGTCCGAGTTGTAGGTGGCGGTGGGCGTGGTGGCGGCCTTCAGGGGGTCCCTGCTGAGGGTGTACATGGAGATCTCCGTGGACGGCAGGGTGTTGAAGCCCTTGATGCCCACGGGAGAGGCGTCCCTGGAGTGTGAGGGCTCGGTGGAGCGGGAGCTGGAGCGGCTGCGGCGCTGGTAGCGGTAGCGGTAGCTGGGGATGCGGGTGATGGCCGAGGCCTGGAGGTAGTCCGTGGCACGGGCCGTGGCCCGCAGCTGTTTGTGCCGGTCGATAAACATGTGTACCGCCAGCACCCCGACCATCTCGGCGATGATGAAGGACAGGGCCCCAAAGTAGAAGGACCAGCCATACGAGTAACTATTCTTTTTGGAGTCGCTCTTGGAGGGGTCTCCGGCATTGGCAGATATGTACACTATGATGCCAATGATGTTACTCAGACCTGTGGGCCCGGCGGGGGAGATCAGAGAGGGGTGGTTAGTGTCCCAGGCAGTGTTGGCCCCGAGCTGGACTTACAGGGGAGGGGACAGCTGGAGTGGGGCCTTCCCCTCTCCAGGGCTGCCAGCACCAGTGCTGTAAGGGGCTGGTGGCCAGCATCACCTTGATAGTTATTTGATGAGCCACAAGGGGAGGGCTAATGGAAACAAAGGTATGGGGGGGGGGAGAAGAGAGAGGCATTGTACCCCCCACTGAATAATAGTAACAATAAATATTGTTTATGGAGCATGTGCTACCTGCCTTCACCGTGGAGTGCTTTCCAGGGAGTTTGCCAATGAGGCAATGGAGCGCAGAGAGGTTAGGTAACTTGCTCAAGGCAGCACAGAGGTTTGGAGCCAGTATGGCAGGGGGTTGAGACTGGCTCCTGGAGCCAGACTGCCTGGAATCCAAAGCCTTTGTAAGGGTAACCTGAGTCAGAGTTTCCAGGTCCATAAAGTGGGGAGGATGATAGGGCTCGCTTTTGCAGGGCCATAGAGAGGATTACATGATTTAGGACTACCTGTGTGGGGCTGTTGGGGGCCGGGGTGTGGTATGTGCTACTTAAACATTCATCATTCTTATTAAATGGCTCATGCTACAGCCGTGTGCTTTTTCTGGCATCTGAAGTGATACGACTTGTCCCATAAGGGGCTGAGGTATGTGGTTTTAGGTCTCTGCCTGCTCCCACCGGGGTGGGACAGTGAGGGGACAGGGCAGGGAGGCTAGGCCGGTATCCTGAGAGGGACCTGGAATTTGGGCCCTTTTCTAAAAGGTGGGAAGAAGGTGGTCCACTGGGCTGAGAGACGGGGTTTGGCAATGTTTCTAGAGGATGCAGTGGGGGCTTGGCTGTTGCTATGGGGCAGGAGCCCCAGCACAACCTGCCTTCTCTGTGATGTGACCTGTTGCAAGTCCTGGAGGTTCCTCTTCTCCTTCCCTCCTCTCTCTGCCAGTTCTTCCCAGCGGCCCAGCTCCCTAACCTCGGCTTCCTCCTCGTGGTGAGCCTGGGCTCTAGCCTGCCCAGCTCAGAGCCCATTACCTGCAGACACGAAGAAGATGCCGGCACTCAGGATGATGTTGTGTCGAGTCTTGTAGAACTCGCTGGCTGCGATGCAGAGTCCACCCATGAAAAGCAGAATCACACTCAGGATCGGGAAGATGCTTGAGGCCCTCACGGCCCCTGCGGGACACCGAGAGTCAGAAAGAGAGAGAATTGCACAGCTGTGAGGCAGAGGGATGCATGGAGGAGGAGGCAGTGGCCCACAGAGCCAGGGGTTCATGGACACAGGGCCAGAGCTATGTTTGCTTAGGGAGGGAGGGAGCCAGTGCCCAGCTCGTAGCCCTTCAGGGGCTCCTCTTTGCCTACAGGCCAAACTCCAGTGCCTCATGAAGTCTTCAGGGTCCCTGTGTGACTTGGCCTCTGCTACCTCTAGCCCCATGGCTCCTGGTCCCTTCCCCGTGTTCCCTCATGTCTAGCCGCAGCATATGTCATATGTCATGTCATTAATGCTTCTGGCTTTTGACATACTTACCCTTCTTACTAGAATGCTTTTCCTATTCTTTCTGACTCAGCAAACTTCTCTTCAACCATCAAGACTCAACTCAAACTCGCCTCTTCTGTCAAGCTTTCCCTGACTTCCCTGGGCAAAGTTATCCGTCCCTTCCTGTGTGGTTTGGGACACCTGGGGCACACGGAGAGGCAGTGTGTCATCATGGTAAAGGAGCCACATGGCTCTGAATCTGGCTTTCGCATGTATTAGCTGTGTAGGGTTGGGCAAGGTGTCTCTCTGTAACTCAGTTTCCTCATCTATAAAATGGGAATGGTAATAGCACCTGCCTCCTACGATGGCTGTGAGGATTAAATGAGTTGATGTTGATAATGCACTTGGATAAGTCTCTGAGGACATGTAGTGAACGCTGGGTAAGGGATAGTATAGGAAAAACTTGTTCTGTGTATGCTTCTACAAGCCATGGGGCCCCATGAAGGCGGAAACTGTGGCTTTTTTTAGGGGGAGGGTCTCTCTTTTTATTCTGTCCCCACCACCTCGGTCAGGTCAGTGCTGGAGACACAGTAGGCCCCCAATGCAAGGTCATTGAGTGAATAAACAAGGTGAGGAGGTCCAGAAAGAGGAAGAAGCAGACATGCCCAGAAAAGAAAAAGTGAAAAACAAAACTCCCTAAAAACGCCTTCAGGGTAAGGTGAGAAGAAAGGACCGACAAACAGGCACAAGAAAAGAACACCCTGAGGAACATTTTACTCCCACATATGGGAGGACAGGAGGACAGAGGGACGCAGATGGCTGAGGGCGGGGGGAGCAGGCCAGGCTGGCAGGAGGCATCTGTGGGGGACAGTGTCCAGATGGGGACCCAGAGGTGTGGGGTCTCCACGAAGTGTCTCTGGAGGGTAAAACAGTCTTTCTCTCCAGATTCAAATAGGCGGTGAGTGACCTCAGGGCTCTGAGTCCTGGGAGCTGCGGGCCAGGCTGGAGGCAGAGCATCTGGAGGCTCACGGGAGGGAAAGGAGGTTTTCTTTACATGTTTGGGTTGTTTAAGTGGCTTCTGAGGAAGTTGGGTCCTGGCTAGAGGGTGGGTTGGCAGGATGGGGCAGGGTAGGGGTGCATCTTGGAGAGGAAGGTGCCAAGAGTAGAGCCTCCCCTGGCTCCCTGCCCCTTTTGGTGGCAGTGTGGCCACGAAAATCTGTGGAGAAAAGAGGTTTTTTTCAATACAGAATTGGAGGACTTTTTCCAAGAGGATTTTAGGCAGTTTGCTGTGATGTGTGATATAAAACTCCTCCTCTCTCTTCCCCATGGATCTTCAGGAGATCCACACAGCTTATTGATTCTGTTGGGTGAATGGGTTATTTTAGGGGGACTTGAAGAAGAATGAACCAGCACTAGGGGCCAAAGGATGAGGCCCATGGGGAGTGGGGGGCGGGTAGCAGCTGGGTTACTGGGCAGTTGGACTTCCTCTCCCGCGGGTGGGGATGGGCCATCTCCCCCCAGGTCTGAGTGGACACTCTCCCCCAACAAGCCATTTTAAGGTAACAGTTGTGTCGCCAGCCCGATCCCCCAGCCCCCACACCCCTACACACATGTACATAATGCCTGGACATGCACACCTGAGTGCTGCCTGAATCCTTATCTTCATAAGCACAGGGGGACAGGGGAGCTTATTAGAAGACTCACGAGAAAATAAAGAATCTTTGATAAGCACCTACTCCGTATCGAATCTTGAATGAGTACCTAATATACATTCTCTAATTTAATCCTCCTAAGAGCCCCATGGGCTGTGTTTTTTAGCCCCAGTTTATAGACAAGAGACCTGAAGTTTAGAGAGGCAAAGTAACTTGCCCAAGGCAGCCCAGCTAATGAGTCAGGATTCAAGTTCAGATCAGCCCAACTTTTGGACCACCCTATACTCTTCCTACAGGGCTCCCAAGGAGCCTGGGAAGGGTGCTGCAGAGTACAGAGATCTGGGTTTGGGGTCCCAGCTGTGCCACTCACTTGGGCAGAGACCTCACCTTCTCTGGCTTTCCCGTGTGTAAAGCGGGTGTGGACCTTTAGATGATTTCTTATGCTTCTGCCCTCTCCATGTGGATATGATTTCTGACCAGCTGGAACTGGAGGGTGACAGCAAAACGGAGGCAAGAGAGGTTGGTGTGACCTCTGAGGGGCAGCAGCGGTGGTTCAGTTGAGCAGAGGGGAGGAGGAAGGTCTCCAGTCTTTTCCCTCTCAGAAAGCAGGTGTCTCCTGCCCACTGTATACCTGTATTTGGCAAACCCAGCCTGCACCCTCTGAGCAAATGCCTCACAGGCAGCCAGGGCTTGATGGTGTCAGCTCCGTCTGCTGCAAGAGCCCCGGATGTCCCAACTCAGCCTTCCAGCCAGCAGAGAGAGGGAGCTGGGATGCTGTGTGTGTGTGTGTGTGTGTGTGTGTGTGCCTGCCCATGTGTGCAAAGACAAGATGGAAGAGGGCAGGAGAGAGAGGTCTGTTATGTTGCAGCCAACAGAGAGTAATGTGGAGGAAATGGGACCACTTCGGAAGGTCCTTTAGCAGCTAATGATAAGCTCTAGAGCATGGCAGCCAGCAGGCAGTACAAAACAGAGGCCTCTCCGGCAGAGCCAACCCAAACACCAGCCTCTTGGAAGAGGTTTGCCCAGTACGAAGGAGACAGGGGACAGCCAGTAGACAGCACCATGCCTAGGAAGGCTAATGTTTTTAGGACCCAGATTCAGGCTGGGCAGGAATTGGCTTCAGAGCAAGCAGGGACACCTACGTTGGAGAAGTTTCTTGAAGGAGGTCTTTCCGGCTGGGGGTGGGGGGGTGGGGTGGATAATTTGGGAATTTACTGCACCTGAGTACTTATCCTGGCTTTGTCACTCACTCACAACGTGGCCATGGGCAAGGGTCTCTACCTCTCTGGGTCTGTTTTTGCGTCCTGTAGAACGGGAAAAGTAACCCTAATAGCCAGCTCATGGGAATGTAAGGCTCTGCGACTCAAAGGGCAGTCAGCGAGCCAGCCAGGGAAGCATCACGGGAAGCTTGTTAGAACTGCAGATTCTCAGGCCTCCCTCTGCAGCTGCTGAGTTAGAATCTACATTCTCCTGAAAGTGCTTAGCACCAGCAAATGCATGGGAAAGTTTGAGAAGCCCTGTTGTCAAGATTGAATTGTATAATATCTTTACTGATTCTACCCTGGAAAGTGATAAAAGGTATGATTTTTGTTACTTCTATTGTCCACCCCCTCCCCTTCATCCAGATGCTACTTCCCCACGAATCGTCTTGTTGATTCCCACTGAAGCTGGTATGGTTTTAGCGCTAAAATCTGTCATGAGGAGCAGAAGGTATCTGATTTATTCAATGAACAAATATTTATTGATCTCCTATGAGTAAGCATATGGGACTACGCAGTACCTACCAACACTTATGGAGCTCTTCCTATGTGCCAGGCCCCATCCTGGCACACGGGTAAACCCATTTAGACTTCATACGAACCCCATGAAGCCATTGCTTTGGCTTCAAGGAGATTACAAATACCTAAAGCAGGTATTGGCAGACTTTTTCTGTAGAGGGACAGCTAGTAAATATTTCTGGCTTTGCTGGCCATATGTTCTCTATTTCAACTACCCAGCTTAGCTGTTGAAGCATGAAAACAGCCTTAGGCAATATGTAAACAAGTGAGTGTGGTTCTTTTCCAATAAAACTTTATTTACAAAAACAGTTGCTGGGTCAGATTTGGCCTACTAGCTGTAGTTTGGCCATTCCTGGTTGAGAATGTAATATGCTGGACTGGGGAAAGGCTGCATGGTTAGAGTGGGGAAATGCTGTGTTTTTGACTAGCTGTGAGTCTAGTGAATAAATAGAGACCAAGTGCCTGCCGCTGTGCCAGGTTCCATGCTGGGCATGGGTTCACCCAGTGAGGAAGTAGAGACATTGGGCTGTGAACCCAGGCCGTCTACCTCGAGGGTCTGTGTGTCTAACCACTGTATTCCCCTGCTTTCAGTCCTGCCTGCACTTCCCACCCCTCAGACCATCCTCTGAGCTCATGTGGGGGGCGAAGAGGACTGCCCTGAGGGAGTGATGTTGGAGCTGGCATCTGATGCATAAGGAGAAGCTAATGGGGCTGAAGAGAGGCAGGGTGTGGAGTGTTCCAGGGAGAGGAAGCAGCATGAGTAGGCTGGAGGAAGAATCCTTGCTCACAGTACTGGAAGACCCTCAGTCACTAAGAGCCACTGGAGAGCCTGGGGGGGGGGGGGGTGGCTCTAAAGGAAACGAGGCAGGCCAAGGCCAGGCTGGAGTTGGGGGTCTCACAGGGTAGATGTGCAGGCTTGGGGCCCAGAGGTAGGGTCTGGGCTAGTCGTAAATGGGGGGTTGTAGACACAGAGGTGAACACAGGAGAGCCTGCCTGTGGAAGAGTAAGAGGGCTAGCTAGCTTTAGGGTTGGGGGATCCCCAGTGTTTAGTGATGGCTCAGGAAGAGCTTGTGCAAATCATGCAGCGGTGTGCCTGGCTTCCACTTCCATGTCTGGATTAGATGATCTGTAGGGTCCTGTCTGCCTTTGATGGTCCTGTGCACCCCAGAACCTCCCATCAGGGTCCCCTTGGCCAGGCCAGTACACCGTCTTAACCTATTCCCAGTGCCATTTGTGGCTTTTGATCAAAATGTTTGTCATTACCGAATATATGGAGCGTGGGCTCCCTATTTCCTGGGCATGGTGCTCAACTCTTTTTTTTTTTTTTTAAGGTTTTATTTATTTATTCATGAGAGACACAGAGAGAGGCAGAGACGCAGGCAGAGAGAGAAGAAGGCTCCTTGCGGGGAGCCTGATGCAGGACTCAATCCCAGGACCTCGGGAATCACGCCCTGAGCTAAAGGCAGATGCTCAACCACTGAGCCACCCAGGTGCCCTGGCGCTCAACTCTTTATGTCTATTATCCCACTTGGGATTTGGTCCCTTCTCACAGGATGGGATCACCCAGGAGTGGCTCAGGAGTTGCTTTTAGGGTCTTCCTTGCTCCCATCCACACTGTGCTGGATGGGGTGGCCAGGACCACAAATGTAGGTGTGAGCATGAGTGTATGAATGTGAGGGGAGCGGGGAGAGACAGTGGAGGAAGGAGAGGGAGGCGGTGTTCCTGGAGGGGAACAGACTCGGGGAAGGAGGAAGAGGGGAGAGAGATGAGTTGAGAGTAGTGGTTAAGAGTCTGGGCTCCACACATGGCCTCCCTGGGGTCCCATCCCAGCCATGCCCCATTGGCAGTGTAGCCTATGTGCCTCCCCTTTCTCATCTGTGTAATGGGGACACCAACAGTACCTGCCTCACAGGATGTTGTGAAGGGCAATGCAGATAATGTATAAAGTAGTCAAGTGTGCAGTATATAGTGACATAGGAAAAGAATTCCGGAAGCTCTGTGAGCTTCCTTGGGGATTGCCATCTGCACAGGTGCCAGATGTTGTCCCAGTCTTCATTGTCTCCAAGACTAGTGATCAGTGGCACCAACTCAGGGAGAGGCGGCCTACGTGCTTCTCTTGGCTGTGCTGCCTGCCCTCCTGAGTCTCGGTTGTCCCCCTGCCATAGGGAGATCATGAGCACAACCAGCTCATAGCCTGCGATGAGGAGTAATGAATCAACACATATTAAGCAATTACAACAGCACCTGGGACATGCCTGGGATGTGCCAAGCACCAGGAAATGTTAGTTCTTGTGGCAGAAGGGACTGTTGCAGTTTCTCATGGGCCCGGGGTTACCTAGACTGTGTTTATCACAGTGCAGGTTGTGAGTCAGGACGAGGTGATGAAGTCAGCGTGCCGGGTGCAGCCAGCACTTAAAGAAATGAACCAGGACAGAATTGAAAGTGTCAATGTGTACGGCGTGTGCGAGGTCAGCACCGTTTTGAGAAATGTTTGCTCCGGTTGCATGATTGTGAGTGAGTGTGGGTGGCAGCTTAGGGTGTGTCCAAATCACACCATGACCACTGGGGAATACCAACTCCTATTTCCTGGACACACAGACACACACCCTGCAGGGACCCGCAGACACAAGGCAACACACAGCCACTTTCATATTCAGACAGACACTCCAACGTATGGACACACAGGCACCAAAAGACACAGAACACAGCATAGACTCACAAAGGCAGACACACGGACACATGCTAACAGTCAAAGGAAGTCACATCCAGGTCACCACTGTCTCTGTTCTTCACCTGCTCTCAAGCTTTGCTAAGGAGGGATAAGGATGAGGAAGCACCTGAACAGACACACAGGTGGCCCCTCAGAGCTCACTGGGAAAAGTTCTGGTCATCTTTTGTTTCTGGGTAAGCTAGCGATGGGTGGGTGAGGGCCACACTGGCCACACCTTCCTGGGGCCCAGATGTCAGGAGGCCCAGGGTGGTGACCAGGGCCTGTCACTAGAAAGCCTCTGGACTCTATGGTTCAGAAGAAGCCATGGAACTCCTCAAATATGCATGGGGTTTGCGGGGTAAGAGCATTCATCCATTCATTCTTTCATTCATTCACTCATCCCATCAGATATTGATTGGGTGCCTTCATCTGCCAGGGCCCCCAAGAGGCGCTGGACAATGCCCAAAGCTTGGCCTGATGGCCTGACAGCAAGTGATCCCCACTTTCTTTGCTACCCCAGGAGATGAGCTCTGCACTCCCACCCAGCCATGCCCTGCTGGTCTTCTCTCTCCTCCCTCTCTGCTCTAGATCCTCAGTCGAGCTGGTGGAATAAGGATGGTAGGGGTGACCCAGGGCCACCTACTAGCCACCCTCCTCAGCCTCCTTCCCTGGGGCCTTCTCATCTTCCTGGTTTCTAAGCCTTGGCATCCTGGGGCTCAGACCCTACACCTCTTCTCTGCACCACTGCCCTGGTCCATTCATCAAGTCTTGTGGCTTTAGACACCATCCACCTGCGGACAACTGGCACACTCCTGTCTTGGGGCAGGACTTGATCTGGGAGTCCCAGACTGCAGGGCATCTCCCCAGGGAGTCCCATAGCTTCTCTGACTTAATGGAGCTGACACTGAGCTTCCCATTCTCCCCAATCCCAGCCTTGGACTCAAACCTTGACTCCTTCTTTCCCTGAGAAATCCACATGCAGCCTTTCAGGAAATCCAATGTGCAGTTCCTCAGGAATATTTTCTGGCTCTGACCCCTTCCCACCTCCTTCAACTGCTTCTATCTTGGTTCAGGACGCCACCTCTTGTCTAGATTATCGCCAGCAAGTTCCTAACTGTTCTGCCTGTTTCTGTCCTTGCTCTATTTCAGTCTCTTGTGAATGTGGCAATCAGAGGGTCCTGTAGGATGTGAGATGGCATCACTCCTCTGCTCAGACCTTCCCATGGCTTCCTGCAAAACCCAAGCCCTTTCTATGACCCACAGGGGCCCTGAACCTCTCTACACTGACTCTTCCTTGGCTCCCCCTTGCTCACTCTACTCTTGTCTTTCTGGCCTCAGTCCTATTCCTCAAATATTCCAGACCTGCTTCTGTCTCAGGGCCTTTGCACTTACGGTTCCCTCTTCCTGGAACATTCTCCTCTTGGCTTTCCACATGGCTCCCTCTCACCTCCTTCAGTCTTTGCTCAAACTTCACAAGGAGGATTTTTATTGACCTCTCTCCCGACCCTGGAACTTCCTATCCCTGCTTTCCTGCTGGATTTTTCTCCATGTCACTCCTCACAGTTTAGCAGACTATATAATTAACTTGTTAATTTCATTTATCATAGATTGCAAATGCCATGAGGGCCGGTCTTTATTTTGTCTGCAGCCAAAAAGGACCCATGGCCCCTAGGGAGCTCAGATCTCTTCTGGCCTCTTGAGTACCAGGATGCTCAGCCCCACAGAGCCGAGGAGAAGACCTCAGAGGGTTTTCCGGGAATTATGGCTCTGCCAGGCAAGGCCCACAGTCCCATATGGTCAGGCCTTGGTTCATTCCACAAGTGTGCTGGCCCTGTGTCAGGCTCTGAACAGATCCTGACCCTCGGTTGAGCAGAGTCCGGTAGATTGTGTCCCCGACCTGGGGAAGAGCAGGTGCTCCAGCCACCTTTCTGGAGCCCACCCTGCCTGCCCCGGTGCCCCTCTGAGTCTGAGGCAGGCTGGGTGTCAATGGTCAAAGCCAGAGTGTCTCTCTTTGCTGAGCGCCTTTCCACTCCCTAGGTCGCCTGCTCCCATCCTGTTCCTCCTCATGGTCCTCTGCTGTCCTTTGGAAATCCAGCAAGGGCCTGTCCCTGGGCCCCCACCCCCATTGCCTGGCCACCCCACTCCTCTCAGCCCTGGCTTCCAAACAGCCCCTCACTTCTTGCCATCCCCACAGCTAATGCTCTGATCGAATGGCCAAAGCCTGTCACCAGGATGTCTGGGATGTCTGTGAGGGCTGTAACAGCCTCCACTGGTCTCCCTGCCTCCCTGGCCAGCAGCCAGAATTGACCTTCCAAATCTATCTCCTGCCCATGGTTCCCATCATACTTAGAATGAGATCTGATTTCTTCCCAACATGATTAGGCTCCTCTACTCCCTCTCTGACCTCCTGCTGTGGGATGCCCTCCATTTGTGCATTGTGCTCAGCCAGTCCAGCCTTCCCCCCACCCCCAAACACTCCCTTCTCCGCCCTGCCTTAATAAGGCCTTTGCTCTTGCCATTCCCTCCTCAGGCACGCACTTCTGCTAGATCCTCTTAGCTCTTTTCATTTAGAGAAGTGACACCCCCCTGCTCTCCACCCGCCCCCTCACTCTCTGTGCCCTGAAAGCTCTGAGACTATCTCGGGGTTATCTGTGCTCCTGCTTACTGCTTGTTTCCTTCTTCCTGCTTGAAGAACATCCCCTTCGCAGAGGTGCCAGCTTTGTTTTGTTCATGCTTGGGTCCCCTGTACCAACAACAATGCCCTGCACGGAGAGTGCTTAGTGAATGTCTTATGAAGTAAATGAGTTGAATGCCTCTAGAGGCCAAGTCTCTTTCCTTCTGGAATGATCTCTGGTTTGGGTTAGGGACCAGGCTCCCTCTAGCACCACACTCTTGCTTCTATCCCTGCCTGTGTGAGGACATGGGCCCCTTCACTGGCCTCCCATGCTGCAGACTTGCAAGTGAGGATGGGTGTAACAGACCTGAACTGGGAGAGGCTTGGGCTCCGCCCACCCACCTTCAGCCCCGCCCACTTCCATGTGCAGCCCCGCCCACCTCAAGTGTTCCCACTTCTAGAAGAAGCTCCGTGGGCCTCTCTGGGCCTTAGCTCCACCCACTTCAGGGGGACCGGGGATCCTTCTAGAAGAATGATCCCTTCCTTCTAGCTTCTTTAATCAACCAGGTTAGAGCTTATTAAGTATGAGAGAATCTGGGGCACCTGGTTAGCTCAGGTCATGATCCCAGGGTCCTGGGATGGAACATTGGGCTCTCTGCTCAGCAGGGAACCTGCTTCTCCCTCTCCCTCCACCTGCCACTCTGCCTACTTGTGCTCTCTCTCTCTATTATCTGTATAAATAAATAAATAAATAAATAAATAAATAAATAAATAAAATCTTAAAAAAACAAGAAAGCAAATCTAATTAGAATCTATTAGGATTAGAATCTGTTAGAGAATGATAGGAACTCACATCTTCCAACTTTCAAAAATTA
This sequence comes from Canis lupus dingo, assembly GCF_003254725.2. Classification (NCBI taxonomy): domain Eukaryota; kingdom Metazoa; phylum Chordata; class Mammalia; order Carnivora; family Canidae; genus Canis; species Canis lupus. Next base: position 28,611,705 of record NC_064252.1, on the reverse strand, counting down.
CTTTTGTTGCTTAGCCCGAGATTAGCACATTATAGATCAGGGGTCAGCAAACCACGCCAAAGGCAGCCTGCATATGTCTACAATACTCCAAGGCTGTATGGCCCACAAAGCCTAATATATTTACTGTCTGGCCCTTTATGTAGAAAAAGTTTGCTGACTCTCATTACAAATACTCAAAAAATACTGTTGGATTAAGTAGGCTTAAATCAGAGCCTTGGAATCCTGCCCTGTTAACACCACCACTTCAAGTCTTTTGTCTGGGGACACCAAAATGAACCAAACACTCTAAGCTCTTCTCTCTTTAATAATAAGGATATGGAGGTATGGAATAGGTAGTAATAGCCACTGAAGAATCCTGCATCTGTCCTTTAGTTAACAGACAGGCATTTATGGAGCACCTCCTTTATTCCAGAGGCTGTTCTAGGCATAAGCAATGAAGTGACAAAATTCCTACATGGAGCCCCCGGTGTCTGGCTGATTATATATCACATCCTTGCTGTGCTCAACCAGTGTGGCTCCCGGCGTGAGGCTCAGCTTTCGCCTCCCACTTGCACCTCCAGCAGCAGGTGGCATCTGTGCCATTGCCCCCGTCGCCCAGGGTCCTCCCTGCCAGCTGGGCCTCCGCCTGGGGCCACGGATCGCACACCGTTCTTTGACATCGATGTCCCCAGGGCTGAGCACAGGCCCCAGCACACAGCCTCAGCCTGCCTTTCTGCCACCACCAGGCTCCTTCAAGAGCCTCGACATGGTAACGGGGGATGACAACCAACCGGTCTTTTAGGAATTCCACTTAAGAGCAGTGTCTTTTGGGAATTCATCAAAGGAAATGATGAGCATTGTAAGATATTTTCCTCTCTTTAAACAGAAATCTATAAATTACATCGTGTTCCCTTCCTTTCTCTGCCTCGCTGCCTGGCTGACTTTGTGTTCCACGGGCTTTTCAATGAAACCAGGTTGATTCCAGGCTGACCCAAGAGTTGGCTTTGATGTGAGGAGTAGTTATTGAAAGAGACAGGGTGATCTGTGTAATGAAATGCCTCCTACACTTTCCATAAAAGTGATCGGAGTGTGATGCTGGCCGTTCTGCTGTGGGGGATGGGAGGGAGGCTCTAGCAGCCTCTGAGCAGCTGGGAAAGGCACCGGGGGCTGAAGGTGGGCACGCTCCCGGGAAGAGAGCAAACCTCTCCTGGAATAAGCCTCCTGAGAGCAGAGCTTTCAACCACTTCTGCTCAGGTGGCTCTACTGTCCCAGGCGTCAAGGACCCTCAGCCCCTCTTCTGGAAATCCCTTTCTCGGGGAGCATTTTACCTTGTTAGTTTTTGCTGATTCTTGAGAAATTTTCTTTGGGACTCAAAATGCTTTTTCTGATAATATGCCTCTGGTGGATTTAAGGTCACAGCTATTACTTCAGGATTTAACCTGGACTCAATTGTGGGGAAAGAAGAAAAATCTCATGTTTTGTCTCAGTAGAAGTTCCAATCTGACACTGCCTGATGAGTTTCTTCATTTGGTTATTCAATAAATTTTACTGGGTGCTTATCATTGCTGGGAATAGGAGCAAGTAAACAAGATAGGGAGGATCCTTGGCCTCACAGAATTGGCAGGACTGCCAGGGAGATGTTTACTCGAATAGACAAGGAAGGACCCTACAGCATGATAAATGTGCTGTGCTCTGGGAACCCATTCAGGGGCACGGAGGACTTCCTGGAGGAGGTGATGTTGCAGCCTGAGACCTGGAAGATGAGTAGTAGTTTATCAGACAAAGAGAAGGGAAGAGTGTTGTCGCAGAGGGAACAGCATGCTTGAAGGTTTTGGCCTCCGGGCAGGAGGAGGGGAGGGAGGCTCAGCTTTTTCCTGCCCTCTGCCGAGACAGGGATCTCTAGACAGTCCTGGCCTTTGACTCTCTGGAAGTTGCAAGGACAGGACCGACCACTAGAAGGGAGAAATAAATTGCATGCACTCACGGAGGAAATATTCTGCTGTGTCAGCTTCGTAATCTGCATCCTCTGGGAAGTGATCGATTTGCTTGCAGAGACCTTTGAAGTTCCCTGGAAAACAAGAGGAGAAAGGACACTTGAAACATCAGAGTCTCTGGGGGGCTCAGCGCCCACAGGCCTCTTGCTGACTTCTCTCCCTCTTCTGAAACTGGCTCAGCCCTCTCCCTGGCCCCTGAAGGAAGGTATCACTTGGTCTGTTTGGACATCTGCCCTGTGAATCAAAACACACACCCCCGCGGTGCCGCGGAGAGGATCTAAGGCCCAGGACTTCAAAACCCAGCCTTCCATCCCTGCGCCGAGGCTTCTGAGGATTAGCTGAAGCTTGGCGGGCAGCAGAGGTTTGGCTCGGGGCTGGGGACTGCCATCGAGCAGGCTGTCGGAGCCGGTCAGTCCTCAGCCTCCCCGCCCCGGCTGGGCTGGGAGTCACCTCGCATTTTGCATGCCAGAGAGCAGATCGCTCCCTCCGCGGAGAAGGCGGACCCGCGTGGATGCTGACAAACATTCCCACAGCCTGTAAACGAGCTTGCAGAGCGCCTTCCCATCTGCAAAGCCTGGAATTCACTGTGCCCAGGCCCCAGCTGCGCTAAAAATGCTCTGGGGTGGGGGTGGGAAGGAGGTTGAGCCCCGCCCTGGGGGCTGGGCCCTCTGCCAGGCTCTTGAACCTGGGCTCATCATGGCTCTACCACAGGCCTCTCAGAGGGGTATTGTCTCCTCCACTAAACAGATGAAGAAACTGAGGCTCCTCCAGGAGGCTGCGTGATCTGAATAAGTACTCGGGGGCCAGGAAATGATGGAAGCGGGGCTCAAAAGAAGGCCTGTTGACTCCAAATCTTTCCTGGGGCGATGGCTGAGAAGGTGAACAGGGGCACAGGTGAAAACCCAATGTCACAGTGGCCCCCCCTCTCCCCACCGCCAGCAACCACTGTGATGAGTGAATGAGCGACCTATTGAATGCGATCTTCCTTAAGGACCGATGGCGCTGCTCGGGGTAGAGCTTGCGAGTAGGTCTGCTTGGTGACAGCAGAAGCTTTGGTCTGTTGCACACACCATGGTACCCCCGGCAGCAGCCCAACTACAGCCAGTGTCGTAGAACTTTCTCTGAATGCATGAATAACCCACCCTGTGCTGGGAGAGGGGGCAGCTCCTGTAGCTGGGCTGCCTGGAGGAGGTGCCTGCTTCCTCGTCTGAAAAGTGGAGACCAGAGCTCTCCCTTTGTGCATAGTTGGGGCGATTGGATGTGCTGACGCATATAAAGTGCTCAGAGCGGTGGCTGGCTGGTCGGGAAGAGTGCTTGGAGGCATCACTGTGAGGGAGAATTGGACACTGACTGTATTCAGCCACTGACATTTGGGATTTTTCTGTGACAGTAGCTAATATAACCTAATTAATACCATCCTCAGTACGAGTTAGCAATTTATTTTCCTATAGAGTGCTGAACCTTCAGTTCCTGCAAAGTAGGTTTTCTTGTGTCCTATAGATATTATTTAGGACTTTTAAGGCATTCTTACGTAGACCTGTATATATCATATACACCTGCTTGTATAGGATAAACAGGTGTACTTACATAAAGATAGGCGTTTTAGGTATTTCTAGCTATTATATGTTGTAGAAAAGATGGTTGACCCCCCATTTGCTGTCTCTGCACCAAATTCACCCCCTTTCCTGCCTTCTACAAGAAATCAGTTCCCCAGAGTGCATTGGGGACTTAGGGTTAATGTCACTGAAGCTTTGTGGCATCTACGGAGAACCTTTGGTTCACTCAAAACACTCCCCTGGGGCAGGCTTCCCCTCTAAGTATTCTGGGCGGTCCCTCTTCTTGTTCACCGCTGCTCCCCATGTCTCAAGAATTCACCGGAGGCCTCAGTTCCCTCTAGGACTTCTCCCTTCCTCGGACCACACATCCTTCTCTCCCTGAGATGTCTTTGTATCAGCTGCTAAGAGGATAAAATATCCTCCCTATTGTTCAAATGACAAATCAGTGTATTTGTAGAGCACTTTGCAAAGCACTTTCATTTTCTCTCAATTCAATCTGACAAATATTTTGTCAGTGCCAACCCAGATCTTTATAAGGGGCCTGTGCAGGAGGTGAGGTGCAGATCTCACTACTGATGTGCCCCGAGGCTCCTCACAAGTCAAGGACGGTGCTCCATCCTAGACCAGGGCTCCTGAGTGGTGCCTCTAGTCTCTCCTCTAAGGGCCCCGTGCTTTGCACTGGCAGCCCAAACCCCTGCCTGCTCCTCTTGCAGTCTGGCTGCTCCTCTGCAGGAGCTGTGCCCAGCCCTTCTTAGACCATGGGCTCCTAGTGCGGTGCCCGGCACAGAGGAAGGGCTCAAGAGATGCTATGGAGAGGCCGTGTGAAGTCACCAGCGGCCCAGACTCTCCAGGGTGAGCCAGACCTGGTATCCGCCTGCCTACCTGATGTGTCCTGGCACAGGTTTCAAAGGCACTGTCCATTCAGTACAGCCAACTCTGAACTTCTAATCCTTCCCTCAAGCCTGGTCTTCTGGAGGCACCAACCAGCTCAGGGAATGCCTCTCCATCGCTGCCTGTGCCAGCTCGAGCCCACTTGTCACTGCCTACACCTCTTCCTCCTCACTGCAGGCTCCATCGCTCAGGATGCTCTCAGTATCTCTCAAAACTGTCAGTTTCTCTCCATTGGCAGCAACACCCACGGCCAGGCCACCCTCCTGGCTTCCCTGCATGGACTATAGGGGCCTCCCCACCCATCATTTTGTACCCACTCTTATCTCTGTCTGGCCCTATTTCCTGCCTACCTCCCTCTCTGTGCACATGTCATCTCAGCTCTTCTTCATGCATGCTCCCTCCTACCACAGGACCTTTGCACATACTGGTCTGGCTGCCTGAACCCCCACCACATCCTTTGTTATCTCCTTCCCTCAACCTCCCTCTGCCTCCCTGCACTGTGCTAGTGGAGTGTCTGCTGCCCTGCTGTCCATTCTGTGTTGGGGGAGATGTTAAAGCATGAGCAATGCTGGTGGGAATGTTCTAGTAGAGCGGGAAGACGTGATGACCAGAGAGAGGAGGGAGCAATGCAGGAGCAATATGAGAGGGGATGAGGTCCAGGACAGAGGTGCAAGGGTGGATGTGTGTCTACTGTGGCAGAGGGGAGGATGCCACTTATGGGTGCAGGTGCAGGGGAGGAACAGACATAGTGGGAGCTGTGACACTTCTGGTTGTTTCTATTTTCTTGAAGAAATGGGAAGCAGGATCATTACTGGAGCATGAGGAAGGGGAGGCAGCGTTGGAGATTTGAGAATGGAGGAAAGGAGTGGGATTTTTCTCCAGGAGATGAGGGGAGAGAGAATGGACCAGGCCTGAAACATGAAGCATGTGTGTCTGGGCCTTGAAGATCCCTTTGAGATTCTGTGGTTTTCTCTAGTGACATTTAGGGTGTGGCTGAGTCTGGCTGGAGGGTTGCCTGTGGAGTGGGGGTCTGTGAGATGAGGACAAGAGCAGGGGTAGGGGAGGCAGTGATTATGAAGATGGGTCAGACTCTAAGCTGAGGGAGGGGGCAAGGTGGTGGGGTCAGTGCACTGGGAGCCTAGGTTAGGGGTCAAAAGACTGTCAGGGGAGTGGGCTGATGAGGGTGAGCTGGAAGGCTGGGGCATGGGAGTCAGAAAGTGGGTGCCAAAGATTGAGATTGTTGAGGAGTGTGGTGATTGGACATGTCAGGTCAAGACAAGACCATGAACTGGGTGGTTCAGGTTGGGTGGAGGTAAGGATGACATTCAAAGTATCTAGCGACCTGAAAAGTCATACCAATTAACATAGACGACAAAACCAAACGTTCACCTGGACTCTGCATATGCGATCAAGTACGTGTTTGGAAACTCCTTACCAAGTTATGGTTGATATGCAAAGGATTCATCACATTATTCTGATAAACCCTAAGTCCTCAGTTGGTTTTTAGAAACTTGGTGTGAGGCTCTTTCTAGCTGAATGATGACCCTGTCTAGACCATGATTTGACACAGGGAACTGTTCCTGGTGCTTCCAACGCTCCTCTGTTAGAATAAGACTTGTTTCATCTCAGTGAGTACAGAATTCTCTCCTGCCTTGTCCCATGCCATTCCACGGGGGACTTCTTCCAGAAGGTAGCTCTCCGTCCTGGGCCACCCAGGAGGTGGGGAGGGATGCTCCTGGGGATGGTTGGGGAGTGGAGGGTGGGGAGGAGAAGTGCAGGAGCTCTTATGGAGAAGTAGTGCTCTCATGGGTGGTGGGCCCAGCCACTCTGGCCGAAGGAAGGTTCTGTTCTTCTGAGGCCCTTGCCCATCCCCGCAGAGGCAGATGTCTGGGCTGGGCCCACGGCTTGGAGAACTGCAGGGCCTGGAGCACAGAGCTCAACCCTCCACCCATTCTTGGGGAGAGGGGAGAGGAGATGGAGCCTCAGTTCCAGCCCCTCCTGCCCTGTCTGTCCCAGTCAGGAGCCACCCCTACCCAGCCCAGACCTCTTCCTGTGCTTCATGGGGCTGATTGGTGAGCAAGATTTCAGCACTTAACAACCAGGGAGGCAGGACCGGTATGGGCTGGCTGAGCAAAGGTGGGCCAGGCCAGGTACCGGGGAGGCCTGTCTGCCTGATTGTGAAATCCACGAGGGCTGCGGGGTGGCCTTGGAGAATGAGGCAGGCCAATGCTTGACTCCTCAAAGAATGAGGGGGAGGCCCATGTTGGGAATGGGAGGAATGAGTCGGGGAAGAGAAGGCTGGGTGAGTTTCAGAGAGGCAGGGCTTTAGGGAGGAGGCAGTGAGGAGCAAGGGAGCGTCTTAGCACCTAGGGGTTGTGGGCCATACAACATCCCCTGTGAAGGATCACAAGGGGGTGGTGTCCTCAAGGGACAGCACAGTTTCTATCAAAGTGAGCTGAAAAGAGCTTAGGAATATGGGGAGTTTGCTGACATCCAGAGAAAATGCAGGCAAGCCCAGGGCAAGGATTTGGAAAGCTGGGAGAGTTGGAGATTGCGTCAGATTGGGAGGTGAACAGAGCCCCGAGGGACACATGACTGGTAGTGGGGGGACCCAAGCCATGATGGGATCCGTCCCAGTGAGGCTGATGGTGGCGGTGAGGCGGTGAGGGTGGGCTGGAGGTGTAAGGGGTCTCCAGGAGCCCTTGGAGCTCTGTGGCCATGGACTCAGTCCTAATAAAGTGGTGCCGAGGTTCATGAAGGGGAGTTGGTACCAGCGGTACTCAGTCACCTTTGCTGAAGTTTAAATTGGGTAGAACACCTGTGGGACATCACAACAGACAAAGAAGAGGGTGTAATCTTGCTTTCCTGATGCCAGCCTGGATGGAGTTCTGCTGTATTTCTTTCTGGTTGGTGGTCATCAAACCCAGAGGATGTAAGGCTTCAGGCACAGATGGATCTAGGTGCTCAAAAAGCAGGAGCATCCTTCCCCACCTCCTGGGTGGCCCAGGATGGAGAGCTACCTTCTGGCATCTCTCTCCATCTCTGGTTTTCCTCTCAGTTGGCTTCATCCTTAGGCAGGGGTTCTCCCCAAGGTAGGGACTAAGAGCTGCCCCAGTGCCTGGCACTGGGGTGGTGGAGGGAAATCTAACCCGATCCCTGTTGTTTGGGGGCTCACAGTCTGGGGGGAAAGACTGCACAGAATTTACTAGAATGTAATGTCTTACATATTCTATTAGAGAAATGTACAAGGCCTTCTGGGAGCAGAGTTGTTCGGCTAACATTTGTGTGGCACTGACTAGAGGCCACTGTCTGAGCAAACTGCTGAGGACACAAGAAAAAATCTGCCTTCTGTCCCCAAGGAACTTGTAGTGTGTGGTAGGAGGTGGACGATAGATGCCGTGGTGTATTGGGATATATGCTGTGTCAAAGCAGAGGGTGTCTGTCTGGGAGCACACAGGAGGGGTGCACGTCCAGGTGTGTGAGTGAGTGTGTGTGTGCCTGTGTGTGCATGTGTGTGTCTCAGGGCATGATGTGGAAGTGATAGGGGTGAGAAGAGATTTCTAGGAAAGGGATCAGCAGAAGAAAAGGCAGGGAAGACAAGACAAGAGGGGACAAACTATCTCAGGGGGTCAGGAAGGTTCCCCAAAGCAGAGTTGGGGGTACAAGGAAGCCTGAAGGCAGAGGTGTGCTGGAGCAGGCTTGCACCAGCTCCCGGGGGCTGCTTAGTAGCGTCTCTTCCTAACTCACATGAGCAGCTGGAAACCAGCCACAGTGGGAGGATTTGCACCACGGGAATTGGCACACACTACAAATCGAGGTCCCCTTTCCCTGCCCAGAGTCAGTTGTTAAACATTTACAGGTGCACCGCTGCATGAAGGGCAACCTGTTTGAGGGGTCAGCGGGTGCGGATACAATCTCCTAGTGGGATTGGAGATATAAGAAGATGGGGCCCCTGTAGAGGCTCGCTGGGTGAGGGGGACAAATGCTGGAGAGGAGGCACAGGCCAGGCAGGTCCCCAGGGGCTTGTGGCCCAGACTGAACCATCTTACCAGCCACTCAACCTCCCCCAAAGGCTTTGAGCTTTTAGCTTTGAGCTTTTAGAGGATGAGGATGTAGGGGGGACTCTCCTACCATGATCTATAAAGGATTATTTGGCCAAGGGGCCCAACAATCGTGAAATCTCTCCTGAAACCCCGCCGCCCCCCCCACGGGCAGCAGTGCCCCGCAGATCTCACAATGACTGCAGGGCAAGCAGAGACAGAAAGACAGAAAGGCTGAGGGCTGTGCCTCAGGCTGCCGCAGCTCTGCCTCTAGGAATTTGCCCTCAGACTGAAAATTTCAGCTTGCAGGTATTAAGTAGTTTAAAGAAGGTTTCATCAGCTTTGTAAAAAGCACATTAATATCTCACAACACCAACTGCTGTCTCATTTCTTTGAGATACAATAAGCTCTTCATAAACCTGGTCATTAGGGGCTGAACAGACGCTGTTTTATTTCCCACATATTCATGAGAAGCTGAAGGAGCAGCGCGGAGCTGGGCTGGTGCACGGAGGGAGGGGGCGAGGCAGCGGCAGGAGGCTGGCTAAGTAATTTTTTAAGTGAAGCAAATGAAGGGTTTGGTGGGAGCTGCTTTCTCTGTGTTTTAAACCTTTTCTGCTCCTGGCTGTTTGCTTTGCTGGCAGGGCCCTCCCTGCCCGTGGGGATTCAGGAGACCTCGGGGCGGGTGGGCAGTGCCGGGCTCCTCCCTGGCTGGAACCCCAGCACCCCCCCGCCAGGCACAGTGTGGGCAGCAGCTGGTGCTGGAGGGTGTGAAGCGTCCTGGGTGGGGTCTGTGAGTTGGCCCCTGTGTTCATGCATTCATTGGACTGTTTGGAACACCCACTATGTGCTAGGTCCCTACCAGGCACCGGGGCAGGGTGAGAATGTGGTAAGGTGTCTGGCTGCCTGCCTTCCTTCCTCGACTCTGCCCTTTCTGTTTGGTCTAAGTGCTTACCTCCCAGAGGTCCTAAGCACAGCAGGGAGTATTGTATCCTGTGCTGCTTCTGGTCTCTACAGCTACTTTGTAAGTTAAGTTCTTTCCAGGTGATGCAGAAGAAGAGGCTGGACTCCAGACTCCGAAAGCTCTGCCTTCTAAGCCTGGTTCTGCTACTATTAGCTGTGTAGCCTGGAGCTAATTATGTGACCTCTCTGTGCCTCTGGTTCCTTAGCTGTAAAATAGATAGTAATCCCTGCCCCGTGGGGGTGATTCCAAAATCTTAATGAAATAGCAGAAGTGAAGCTTCCTAACCCAGAGCAGGCACTCAAGGAATATAGTTTTTCCTCTTCAAATGATGCCTCTTTCAGGAAGCCTTTCTTAATTGGTCCTCTACTGGAGAGACTCTTTCCCTTCCCTATGTGCCTCCGCCTGCTTCTTAGACTTTAGTCGGTATGGGAATCACTTGGGGTTCATGTTAAGCCAGATTCTAACTCTGGTTTTGGGATGGGGCCTGAGACTCCATTGCTCACAAGCTTCTGGGTGATACTAATGTCACAACATCCCTTGTGGACCACACTTGGGGTTGGGTAGTGAGGCTTTTAAACACTCTGTATCTGCTTTGATCATAGTCTGTGTTCTGGTATCATTGGGAACTAGTAGCTGCAAGTCTGTAAGCTCCTAAGGGCAAAATTTCTTCTCGAGAACTCCCCAAATATACTGTATTTCCCTTGATTCTAAGATGCTCATGTACACATTCCAGTGTTTCTGAAATTGGAATGTGTCTTATAATTGATGGGTTCATTTACTGCACTCTGTTTCTTTTCTTCCTGAAGAATCATTATTATATGGATGGTGTGTCTTAGAATTAACGATAAAGGCTGCATGACAAATGTTTATTGAACAAATGGACAAATAAATGAGTTTGTGTGTGTGTGTTTTATGTGTACACACACATGTGGGTGGGCAGGGAGTGTTCTATACATTTCCATCCTCCTAAATGGATGAACACTATCCCAACTATTAAACCTCTGGGAGCACTGGCATCTTCTGCACCTGTCTTCTTAAAAGCCTATTTGGCAATATGAAAATACGGGTATATCTCACAACCCAGCAATTTCTCTTAGAAATTTGCCTTGGAGAAACCCTAGCATGTAGGCACGGGGAGAGATATATGAGAATCTGTTCCTAACAGCCCTGCCTATAACAGCAAAACTCCCGCAGCAACCCACATTTCTACTGTTGGAAGAAGGATGGCACCTTGAGCTACATTAATCAGATGGAATATTATACAGCAATGAACATGAGTGGATCACAGCTATTCACGTCAACACCGTGATTCCCACTCACATAACACGGAACACAAAATCAAGTTGCAATATATATATAGACACACACACACATGTATATGGTATGATTGCATTTTCACGAAGGTAAAAACTTGTACAACTAAGCTGTAGATCACTTAGAAATACACATTTGTGGTGAAATGGTAAAGCCAGGCTAGGCAACGAGGGACCCTGAATTCAAGAGGGTGTGGACCTGACGTGGGGGCTGTGGGTGGCAGCAGGGAGGGCCCAGGATGGCTTCAATGCCCTGGGTGCTCTAGCTCTTAACCTGGTGCCGAGGGCACAGGGGCTCATTTTATAGTGATTCTCTACACTGGGCAGTGGCCCAGTTCCCTAGCGCCGTGTTTTCTACCTCTGGCCATGTTTTGCCCACACAGAGGGCTCCCAAGGACCTGCACTGCTCCCGCAGCATCCTGGACATCTCCCCTCCAGAGCTGAGTGATGAGGGAGAAGTAAATCATCCTTTGTATTTTTTAGTTAAAAAATAAAAGCCCTGGGAGCCAAGCCTACTGCTAATGAACATAATTGTACATGTTAAAATAGTCTTTCATATGGATTTGTTACTAGTCAGTTTTAGAAGGCAGCTTATTGAACCCTCGGTGCTTGCATATAGCAAGTGTGCCCTGAGTATCTAGAGACGATTGGATGAACGAACGAATGAATGAGGAGGGGTCTCAATGTCCCTCACCCTGTCCTTGTTCCGGATGAACTTCGCTACTGATGGGCCCAGCCGTGGTGGTGGAGGAAAGGCAGGGCATTGCCAGGTAGTCCGCCTTGGGCAAACCTCAGGCAGGAAGAATGTGACAGACCCTGGTGAAGACCAGGAGGCCTCGAGCTTAGAGACTGGGTCAGCGGGGTCAGAGCTGGAGGTGGTGGTGATGCGGGCCCCATGCTGTCTGACTTCACTAAGACTGAGGACGTGGGAAGATCTGGGTCCTGAACTTCCAGCGCCCTCATCCCAATTTTGTGCCCTCCCCCCTCCCCCCAAGTGTTGACACAGGCCCTGGAGACAGGAGAACCTCTGGCACACTTTACTCCACAATGTGATGGAAAGCCTGCTCCACATCAGGCTCAGGACCCTCTCACAGGTAACAAATCGACCTAAAACGTACTCTGTGGAGTAGACCTTTAGGCTTGGGTGTTGTCATAAGCCATAAGGAATCTTCCCAAAATATAGTTTGATGAGTTCATTTTCTACTAGTAGGGAGGCAGTGAAGGTCAGTGGTCAGCCTCAGAGTCTCAAGGTGGTTTGAGTCTGTATCCTAGTTATTCCACTGGACTTCTCTGAACCTCTGTCTTCTCATCTGTAAAATGGGGAGGCTGTGGGGCCTGTCCGATAGCATCATGAGAATTGCCTAAAGCACTGTATTGAGAGGGCTTAGTGCAGCTCCTGGTACTTGGTAAATGCTAGGTAAGTGAGTGGTAGGTGCTATTGCCTTTGCTGGGCTCCATGCTGGGGGGCGCAGTTGGATCACACAACAGTCCCTGCTCGCAAGAACTCAGAGACTAGTCGAAGAGAGTGGTGATTACACTCCCAAAATGTCAAGAGAGGTCCCTGGTGGAGGCATGCCCGGAAGTGTGGGAACCTGATACGCATGGATCCTAGGAAACAAGATTGTTCAAATGACTCTGTCAACCCTGGAGTCCTAGGAACAGGTGGATATTGAATAAATACTGTCATGTGTCAACAGCTCTATGTTCATCTTGAGAGGACTTGTGGTGTAGTGGAAAGGTAGGCTTGCCACTTAGAGCATTCATGTTTGAGCCCCCTTTCTGTCATTTGTTAGCCATGTGAGCTTGGGCAAGTTGTACATTTTTTGACTCATTCAGTATTTTGGCTGGTCCTCAACTTTTACTGAGTGCCTGTGATCTATGGGCTGGGTACCACGACAGAGAGGAGATTGATACAGCAGGATTTCCTGTTCCCAGGGGCTGAGTCCAGGAGGCACCAGCACTAACTTGTATGACTTGGGGGTGGTGATGGCTGGCCCCTTGGAGAAGCTCCCATGATCCAGCTCAGTGCTTTACATTGATTCAATCCTCAAAAAACCCTTTCATTCTCCAATTTAAAGGTATGGGAATGGTGGCGCAGAGGTGAAGGAATGCATCTGAGGACTCACTGCCAGTGTGAGTGAAGGAGCTAAGATTTGACTCCGGGCAGTGGGTTTCGAGATGATCCCTGTGTGATATTGCTACAGCAGAGCATGGGGCACTGGAGCATGGGCAGAAGGGTGCGTGGCTCAGGCTGGGTGATGGTGGGTTGTCAGGAGGGCTTCCTGGAAGAAGCCCCATCTCAGATGAGCCATGAAGGGTAAGTCGAAATTGGCAGATGAAAGGCAAAGCAGGCAGATGCTAGAGGGAGGAGGAAGGGTTAATAATCAGAGACAAAGGACAGGATCCTGAAGGACAGATGGTTCTGCTGGATATAATCGTGTGTGTGTGTGTGTGTGTGTGTGTGTGTGTGTGTGTGCGCAACCAGTTGGGAGAGATAGTGGCTGCAGTCAGATTATTCAGGGTCTGATAAGCCATTCAAAGTATGGGTTTAGGAACAATGGGGAGCCACCAGAGGGTTTCAGGCAGGGGGTTAATGTGACCAGACTTGTGCATTAGGATGCTGGTACCGGTGGCCAAGTGGGGAACGGGCAGGAGGGTCAAGACGGGAAGCCACCAGCCCTAAGGGAGTCACCAGGGCCTGTTGCCTGGATCACTGTGGCAGGTGTCCAGGGGAGAGATGGAGGCAGCCCCGGGAGGGCAGGGGCAGTGGGGATGGAGAGAATGGATGGATGTATAGCCGGCAGAGATTTGTGTGTCCTGTCAAATGGGGACATGGCCCGGTCCTGCTTCCCTGTTGGTGTAAGGGAACAGATGAAGGGAGAACTAATCAGCCCACTTGATAAATTGCAAACCCTGTGCAGATGATCAGCACGGCCATCCCTTAGTGAACAAGACTGGGCTTGACACATGTCTCTCCCTCCTTACAGACACTCCTACTTGCTGGACAAATTGCTACTCTGAAGGTCACTAGTTGTGTGACCTTGGGCAAACCACTTCCCCCAACCAAAGTTTTTCCTGTGAAACATGGGGTGAGGTTGTAAACATGAACAAGATAATTTCCAAAAGTGCCGGACACCATGCCTACCACATAATTAATACTAGAGAAATAAAAATCCCTAAAAGGGATTTTTAGGGACAGTGTCTTTTTCTGCTACCCCTTGCACAAAGATCATGGGGCCCAGCTGCCTGGACCCCATGGACATTTAGATAGCATTTCATGAAGATCTCCAATATGTTGCTCAGATTCCTCCATGGAGTGAGAAAATGCCAGAGTCCTTTCCTGCTTTGCATAATCCACCTTAATTTTCTGACAACTGTTTGCCCCAAACCCCCTTTGGTTCATTTTCATTGCTTCGGCACATTTCAATTTCATGGCAGAGATCCAGGCCAAAGTGGTCAAATGCCATCTAAACCACTGACCCATGAGGACTGAAACGTTTTATGCGATGAGGATCCATGGGATCTGGGGATGCCCACCCAAGCAAACTCTTGTTCCCAAGCCAAACATACTCCCCCACTCGGAAATCTGAAAGACCCTGAGAGCCTGTTGCACAAAGGGTGACATCTGGTGAACCAGACATTCCCAGCTATGTTCAGTGGGACCCAAAGCTTTTTACCTTATCTGCTCTGACTCTCCTCTCCCAGCTATCCCTGTCTCAGGAAAGCATTTGCCCTTGTCCCATTGCTAACCTTTGCTTATACCTTCCCTCCCAGGAGAATCAAGCTCTTTCTTCACCTAAAACAATACCAGCTTTACTGCAGAGGGACAGGTAGGAGCCACCATGGACAGGTAGGCGCCCCAGGTAGGGTCTGAATCTAAGAGGTGCTCACTTTTGGGGCTGTGGGAGGGTGTAGCAAGCACCTCCTTTAGTTTTGCACCTCCACCTTGCCTGGTCCTGTGTAGGGCAGGAGATAACAGGTCAGTACTGGGCCAGTGTGGTGGTTTTCAGAACCACCTCCCAAGGTAGTGAGCTACCTGTCCCTGGAGGCATTCGAGCCGAAGGTGGTCAGCTGCCTCTTAGAGATGTTGAAGAGGGCATTTCTTTAATAGCTGGAAGCTGGAGTAGATGATTCTGAGTGGGGTCTTCTACACCCTGGAAGCTAGGATTGAAGGAGCCTTCCCTGCTGGTACATCTCAGAGCTGCCTCTTTCCTTCCAAATCTGCTTTTACGTCCAACACTGACCACTCATCCAGCCGTCAACCACAGGCTGCCTCATGACAGCTCTTGTACCGCTGGCCTGTCTTGTTATTTTGAATTTCATGAGTTTATGTGTTATTTTCCTAATAGTGTTCTGCATGCATCAAGGAGAGGAACTGAACTACACCCTTTCATTCTCCCAGTGGGTGTGGGAGACTCTCCTATTCACTGAAAAACCTCTTTGTGCCAATACTTCACGTCTCACCTGATTCAATGATCATATCAACCGGTTGACTAGGTTCTATTAATGAGCCCATTCTACAGATGAGGAACTGGAGGCTCGCAAAGCTTGATAGGTACTAGTTACTGGATAAATATTACCTGAGTTTCATAGAAACTCAGGAAGGATGCTGTCAGAAGGCCTTGGTGTGTAGCCTCGGGCAAGTCGCTTAACCACTTTGGGCCTCGGTTTCCTTTCTGTAAAATGGAATAATAAACATGACCTATTCCAGAATTTGTTGTGTGGGTTAAATAAGTTTAATGCACAGGTAAAGCTCTTAGAACAGTGCATGTTGTGAGCTGCAAATACACGTGACCTGTTAACATTGCTGTCAGAGGAGTGGTGGGTCCTATCATGTCCAGAAAAAAAAAATGATCAGAAGTTGAGTCTTAGCACTGCAAGGTGTTTAAGGAGACCTGGATCGGTCACCCAAGCGGGAGCTTCTGATTCTTCTGAACTGTTTGCCACCAGGAGAGAGAATTCTGCTCAGGGGGCATTTGTAGGAAGGAAAAGGTGGGTCTCCCAGGAGTCCCCTAGAACTTGATCGCCTTTGGGAAAAGTGCAAAGAGAGTTCTCAAAACTATAACGCTGAGGACAAGACCTGGTCTTTAATTATTGAGCCATTCATCGATTGAAACACATCGGCAGCCTTTTTTGTGCCTGGCACTCTGCTAGGGAAGCAGGCAGGGATGGAAACACTAGAATCTGCTCTGAACCTTCAGCATCTGGGCGTGGGGGTGGGGTGCTGGGCAGGGTGTGGCCCCGTGAGCCCCGGCCCCCCCCCAGAGCCAGCCTGTGCTCAGAGCGGGGCAGCCCAGAGTAGTTGCAGCTGATCCAGACAGCTCCATGAGGCCTGGGGAGATGGGAGGAAGGCAGTGTGTCCAAGAGCCCGGGGCAAGCTTGGGGCGGGGGGCTCACCGAGGCTTCCCCACCAAGTGGAGGAAGAGCATGCTCTGGAAAGACCTGGCCTGTCTCTGGTTGGCTGCTAAGAGCAGGACTTTGGCTGCTGTGGGGAAGGCGCACGCTGTTTGCATTTCTGTCACTTAAAACAATGTGGTGTTGTGACACTCTGGAATCTGAAGATAAATGTTTAATAGAAGGATTCAATTTGAGATGATGTCAGAACTTAATTAGATCCACAGCACACGGAGGGCTTTGTGGGCCTTTAGACAGGAGCTGCTTCAGGGACTGGTATGTGTGGATCTGGGGCACCTCGAGGGGCTGTGTGGGCTAGGTGGGATGGCACCTCCCAGCCTCGAGGCGTGCGGGCTGCAGGTCCCAGTTCTGAGGCACTGCTTTTGGCATCTGTGTGAGAGATGCCGCAGGGTCCTGGCCAATCTGTGCAATTGCAGGATTGGGGCTAGAGCATGTGACTATAGAGAGGGCCCTGAACTTGACCTACCTCAGGCTTGGGGCTGGGACCCTGGGTCAGGGCAGGACTCCTCAGAGGAGGCCAAACTTGCATGGGAAAACTGTCTTGGAGCCTACCTGGCCCTGATTCCTGGGGCACTGAAGGTCAAAGCTGCTGGAAACTGGTAAACAATTACGTTTTTGGTCCCAGGCAGGGCTCACAGGCCGTAGGTATGTACTGATATAGCCACACTGGCTGTCAAATACTGGTCAGGAAAATGATTGCTCTCCAAGCAACCCCAGCTCCCTTTCTCCCTCTGCCCTGGCCATGCTGGCCCCTCTTTGAAGACCGTACCCCTAACCCCATCCCAGCAAATAAAGGGTGGGAGCCTGTGCCACGCGAGTCTCTGGTATGCTGTCCTACTACAGGCGGTGTCCATGCTGCCTGTCAGGCCACCAGGCCTCTGCAGAGGTGAAATATGCTGACTATCACCTCAATTCCAGCCTGTAAAAATGACCGCAGTCTGGACAGCAAGACATTATAGGCCTAGGAGTGTGAGCTTTGGAGTCAGACCCTTCTGAATTCAAGGGCCTCTGCGCTGCCTGCCATGAGCTGCGTTAATACTCCGAGCCTCCTCTGTAAATGGAGTTTATAACACGTACGTCAAAATATTGGGAAGATGAAGGAACATAAACAATGTGGGTGGCTCCGGGGTATAACGGTTGGCACTTTAGATTCAGACTCCGGCAATCTAAGTTCAAGTATCAGTGGGATGTTTTAAAAGGGTATAGAATGCAGAATTGAGAGAGTAAAATATCTGGAGCAGACTGTCTAGGTTCAAATCTCTGCTCTGACACTGCTAGCCGTGGCCTTGGGCGAGAAGTGTCACCTCTGATTGTCTCTCTTGCTTTATCTAGTAAATGAGATAATAAATATCTACTGGGTTGTTGGAAGGATAAAAAAGCCGATAGACTTAGGAGAATATCTGGCGCAGAGTAGGGATTCAATAAATGTTAGCCATGATTATGTCCTTATTATGTAGCATGCCCAGCACTTGGTAGGTGCTTAATAAATGGTAGCAGGTGCAACCACTGCGAGACTAGTCATTATCAGTATACTTCCTGGCCTTTTTCACAATATTTTCCATGCTGTTTTTAGTTCCCCAAACCTCACAACTTCTTGGAGGAGTGAAGGCCGCCTCATGGAGGCATTTCTTCCCTCATCCTGCGACACTGGCGGTCATCCGCCTGGTTATTTGGCTGGCCGTATCCTCTACCGGGAACATGCATGTCCAAAGAACGCCCTCCTTGTCCCTCCTCAATTTCTGTCTCCCCAAATGTGCCACGTTTGCCACCCTCCAGGCTATGCCACCACCTAGTAGGCACCCAGTGCATTTTAAATCAGTGAATGAATGGGGGACTATTATACCCCCCACAAGCTTGGGAGAGGATGCTTTTCACCAGTGATTTACCAGCTGCAGAAATTTCATCAGACATGCCTTTTTCCATTAACACTGCTTTTTCCAAAGCTCGTTTTGCTGATGCCAGCCCAAGAGATGCTAGTGGGGGATACGCCAAATGGGATTCCATTGCCAGATAAGTTTGGGAAATGCTGGATGAAAGGAGGTTAAACAGGTTTCTTTACCACTGGGCTTTTTCAGAGGCTTCGCTGTGCTAATTGCATCGTCAAACCCTGATGTGAGAATATAGAGCGCGACCCTTCTAAACGTGCGATCGCTACAGACTGTGTGTGCACATGTACGCATGTGCGGCTTTCATCTCCCGGGGCTGGATTCCTCAGATCATCCTTTGGGAAACACTGCACGAAATGAATCTTGGATTTTCTACCTGTACTTTCATGGAGAGCAGAGGGTCATGAAAAAGTAGGGTACAAACATTTCCAACACTTTTTTTTCCTTTGCGCGCTAGCATGGGAGGCTTTTTACACATCTTCATGCCTCTGCTGTGCCCTGTTGGCATCATTTGACCCAGCCTAGCACTCTGGCCTCCTGACATGCCTTTTTCCCTGGGCGCCTGGGACAGCCCTGTTGCTGGTTTTTTTTTTTTTTTTTTTTTTTTCCTGTTCATTTTCAGACTCTCTTCCTCTGATTATCTAGTAAATTTGATGTTCTTGGGACTCTGCCCTTGGCCTCTTCACGGTTCACTCTATGAAAGTTCCTCATGTTGTGACTTCAGTTTTCCTCTGTGCAGTGAGGACCCGAGAATCTTTATCTCTACCCCAGACCTGTCTCTCAGCCCCGACTCGTGCACTGGTGTCCCCCCACAAATATCCCACAGTTACATGAACTTACTGTCTGCTTTCCCTGCAGACCCTCTTCCCAGAGGCTCCCCCTCCACACACCAGCCTTCATCCAGCTGGTTTCCCAAGCTGCAGATCTGGGAGTCGTCCTTGATTCTGACCTCTCCATCCCCACTCTGGTCTAATTGCCAGTTCCTTAACAGGTCCCGAATCACCCACGCCTCAGTCCAGCCCACTGCTGACTTTCCCTGCATTATTAGAACACCTCCAAGCCCCAGCTGACTTCCCTGCCTCCCTCTTGCCCACTTCCAATCTACTTTCCACTCTGTAGCCAATGTGATTTGCAAAAGGCAAGGTCTGGGCTTCCTCTTCTTTGCCCAAGGACCCTGTCTGCCACCCTGTTCCTCCAGGATAGGATGCGGACTCCTTAGCCAGGCTGGTGGGATCCACTGCAATTTGCTGCTGCTTGGCTCATTGCTCTTCAGAATCTGCTTTCCAGGGATGCCTTGGTGGCTCAGTGGTTGAGCGTCTGCCCTCAGCTCAGGGTGTGATCCCGGGGTCCCGGGATCGCGTCCAGCATTGAGCTCCCTGCATGGAGCCTGCTTCTCCCTCTGCCTGTGTCTCTGCCTCTCTCTCTCTCTCTCTCTCTCTGGATGTCTCTCATGAATGAATAAATAAAATCTTTAAAAAAATCTACTCGTCGGCCATCGTGAGCTGCCATGACTCCCACCCTCTACTGCGCACACTCCTATCTCAGGCTTTCTCACTGGACTTTTGCCTGGACTCCCTTCCCTACTTCCCTACCTCTCCTGCCTCCCCGCCCACCCCCTGGATGCCTCCTATTCATACTCCAGCTCTCCGTTGACACATAAGACTCTTTCCCTCATGACCCCAAAGAGCGACCGGCCCCTCTTCTGTTTCACCCAGCTCAGCCCTCCAGGCTGGCCCATTCTGTAGAAGCCACATCACACTGAGGTGGCACGTTGGCCTGTGTCCTTGCCCATCCACCCCACCCCCTACCCTCACAAGAGTGCTGCCTCTTAAAGAGCTGCTGTGTTTACCATCACGTCCATAGGCAAAAGGTAGCCAGTCCGCCTTCTGTGTCTCCAGACAAGCACGCACACCATCTCACCCTTAGCAGAGAGTGGACAGAGTAGGGAGCAACAGGTAGCGGGGACTGTGGTGCCACAGTCAGTTTTGCTGGGCTAGAGTAGCTAGTGAAAGCTTCAGAGGGAAGAGATTGCAACTATTGACTCAGTGAGGTTTGGGGATTTCTGTGGTTTGCAGGGATCCATTTGCCCGTCACCAGCTGTGCTGTGGAATTGGCAGCACTGACATATGGGCCCGACCTACTGCACAGGAGGGGAGGGAGCTTCAGAGCCTGGAGGCACAACCTGGTTCTCCTTCTCCAGCTTTCCTTGTGCCTTCTCTAATGTCCTGAGCAGTGCCAGACGGGTGGCAAGGGCCTTTGTCACCAGGCACCATGACTCAGTTTGCTTCCTCTCTCCCTCACTAGGGGATGCCCATCGTCGGAGCAGGGACTGTAGATGTTTTATTCACGGTGTATCCCTGCCGCCCAGCAAGGGTGTTGGCTTGAACGCCAGGTGCTCAGTGAGTGTCTGGGGAATGAATGAACGGAACGGTGCACTCACAGCCATATGCCCACTACAGCATGGAAGTCCCCATCTGACTGTTGAAGAGGGAAAGTGTGTGCACAAGATTGGCAGCGATTAGCTTGGGGTCTCACAGAGAAGACCTGGTCAGCAAACTGCATGGATTGCTGCCCACTGTATACATTTTGTGTATCTCGCCAGTGCCATGCCCACAGAGCCCCAGCTGGTTTAGTGGGGATTGACAGCTGCCCCTCTGCTGCTTCTCTGCCCTATTTACTCGGCTCCAACCACACTTTGGCTCCAGCCAAACTCCAGCCAGTTTGTCCTTAACCACACAGAGCAGGCTTCCCCCTCAGGGCTTCTGCTCTTGGGACTCCCTGCCTGCCACGCCCTTGCCCTGTGTCCACTTGGTGGCCTCTCTTGCTCCATCCTGGTCTCTGAGCAAAAAAGTCATCCTCTACTCCCTTAGCTGGATTTACTTTGCTTCTTATTTAATCACTAGCTGATATCTGATTGCATTTTGATTGTTTACATGTTTACTCTTTGTCTCCCTCATTAGAATGGAAGATCCATGAGGGCAGGGCTTTACTTTGTTCATTTTGTAAAAGCTCCAGTGTTTATTTTATTTTATTTTATTTTATTTTATTTTATTTTATTTTATTTATTTTATTGGAGTTCAATTTGCCAATATATAGCATAATACCCAGTGCCCCAATCAGTGCCTGTCACCCAGTCACCCCCACCTCCCACCCACCTCCCTTTCCACCACCCCTTGTTCTTTTCCCAGAGTTAGGAGTCTCTCATGTTCTGTCTCCCTTTCTGATATTTCCCACTCTTTTTTTTTTCTTCCTTTCTCCTTTATTCCCTTTTACTATATGTTTCTCATTCATTTAGGGAATATAAAAAATAGCTCCAGTGTTTAAAACAGTTCCTGGCACTTAGTAGGTACTCAATAAATACTTGTGGATTATATGAATAAATCTTTTGCTTATTCTTATTTAGCCTTCTACTTTCTGAAGAAATAATGTCACAGGGGACACCTGGGTGGCTCCGTGGTTGAGCGTCTGCCTTCAGCCCAGGGTGTGATCCCGGGGTCCTGGGATCGAGTCCCACGTCAGACTCCCTGCAGGGAGCCTGCTTCTCCCTCTGCCTGTGCCTCTGCCTCTCTCACTCTGTGTCTCTTATGAATAAATAAGTAAAATCTTAAAAAAAAAAAAAGAAAGAATGCCACAGTAGAAATCAGTTAAAAAAAAAAAAAGACTTTACTGGCATACTGCATTTAAAAATAAGAAAATGTGCTTATGTTCATCCCCCCATTTATTCCTCACCACTACCTAGTGGCTAGTAGAATTTTCATGTCCCATCATCCTAACCCAGGGCTCAGAAAAATAGTCATCTACCCAAAGACTCCAAATCTGCTATCTCTTGAATAACAATATCCTTAAATCATTTAAATTCTTGTTACCTTGGTTTCCCCATCTCTGCTATGGAAATAAGAAAAGTATGTGCCTCATAGATTGCCGTGAAGGAGTTAATTTGGTCAAATGCTCAGAGATGAGCCTGACACATACTAAGAACTCTTTAAATGCAGTTATTTTTGTTGGGTTATTCTCCTATTGAATTTGTATTGAAGTTCCACTGTATTAGAATTCCATCTTGAATTTCTTATGTATTTTTCATGCAGTTGCATTGGAGATTTACATTAAAAAGTTGTCTTTTATTATTGAGCTTTATCCTGGTGAGAGTGTGTCATATAAAGTAGGGCCTTACAATTCACTAGATATTATTGTCTCCAGTTCATGTCACTTTGTTTTCCCAGTGAGTAAGTCCCCAAAGGTGAGAGAGTGTGTCACTACTAGAGGTCTAGATGAAGCATTATTGCCTTTCCTTTCTCATTTAGATCTGCAATCCATCAGAGATTGATTTTTTCCTGTATGGTGTGAGGTAGGGGTTGGCTTCCATGTTGTCCCCATGTGGCTATCCAGTTGGCACAGCGCCATGTGTCCTGCTCGGTTGGCTCATAAGGTGCTCCCTTGGGGCACCTGGGTGACTCAGTGGTTGAGCATCTGCCTTTGGCTCAGGGCGTGATCCTGCAGGGAGCCTGCTTCTCTGCCTATGCCTCTGCCCCTCTCTTTGTATCTCTCGTGAATAAATAAATAAAATCTTAAAAAAAAAAGGTGCCCTTTCCCTGGATTATCAACTCCCCTCTCGTGATCCATTTGTCTCCCGTATTCTTCAAGGCGCGACTAAAATCCCTTCCCTTCACGAAGTCTTTCCTGACTAATTCTTATTCAACTATTGTGCCATGATTTATTTGTCTTCTACTCTTCTTTATATGTTTATTGGTACTCTTCAGGCATTGTGCCATGCATTGGGAATGCTAAGCACTGGGGAGAGAGTGAATAAATCAGGGGCTATCCCTGCACTCAGGACACAGCCCAATGTCTGTGTCTCTGGTGGGAGACACAGACATTGGGCAAGTTTTGGTGCATGTGGAGGGTACCAGGAAGGAGAAGTTCTGAGAATCCTGGGGATGGGTAACTAACTCCTGAACTGAGTTGGGCTTTCAGTGACTTCCTCTCTGAGGAAGCTCCATCGAGGCAGGGACCTGAAGGATGACTAGGACCTAGCTAGGCAGAGGACAGGGAAGTGGGGAGACTGATGTTTCCCCATTGTCTAGTCTTTTAGAGCACTGAGATATTTACTATTCTCTCTTCATGTTTCATGTTTTATCTCCCTGTCTGGATAGGTGTTCCTCGGGGGCTAATTTTTTAAAAAAATTATTACAGAGCTAGCATAGGGTCGGAAGCAACATCGGTACTCAACGTAAGTTCCTTAATGGTAGGTAGAGTTATCCTAACAATCTAGTCTTGTTGAGAGTGCTGTAATCTGGACAGTTGCTCAGAGGAGGGACTGGAGAGAGGGAAGTGCAGGGACTTTGGAAAGCAGACAGACCTCATGGGAACCTTGGCTTTTTCACTTACCAGCTAGTTTATGTTAAGCTGCTTACCCTATCCATTTGAGTCTTAGTTTCCTCCTCCAGAAAGGATGTATAATCATATCTACCTTATAGGTTTATTATGGAGATAAAAGGAAAAAAATCTATGTAAAATCCCAACTTCTGGCACTGAGTAGGTGTTCAATAAAAAATTAATCTCTTTTCCCCTCTTAAATGCAGATGGTAATATGGTGTGGTGGGAGGTATACAGGCTTGGGAATTGGATGGTCCAAGGACTGAGCTGTGCCTTCATCACCCTTCTGCTCAACCTCTCTGAACCTCTATTTGATCACCTGTAGATGGGATAATAGCTCCTGCTTTTGAGGATTTCTAAGATGATTAGCTGAGATAATTTATGTTGAACACCCACCACATTCTAGGGTCTGATAGCTCTGTTAGCCATCAGTCTAAAATTTAGAAGCCTATATGTTTTAGCTGCTTGCCAAAAATATAAGCATAAGAGCCTTGCAATGTCTCTCTGGCCACAGCAACTGACCAGTACACATGCGCTGAATGACCGTCTCTGATTTTAGGTGGCTAGAAGCCATCCTCCATGGAAGTGGAGCACAGAGGGGAGGGACAGGTAGTGAATTCTGAGTTGTGTGCCCATGACACCTGGCGGCCTTTGGACGGGTTCCAGGACTCCGGGCCTGGGGCCACTGCCGGCTTCTCCTCTGTGACTTTGTTCCCTTGGGTTTTGGAAGGGCCGACCTCCTCTTTCTTCCCGAAGAAAAGCCTGCTGCCATATGGCTGTGTCTTCAGCTGGGCTGGAACCTGGGTAGAACCCAGAGGAGAGCAGCCAAGTGTGCCTGCAGGGGCCCCTCGGAGGCAGCTGCTCCTCTGTCACATCCCAGGCTGCAGAGGCTGCCCCGATTTGCTGCCAGGTCTGCTCCCTGCCCTCTCACCAGTGACCGGCTTTCCCCTTCCTGGGGAGACAGGTGGCAGCTATATGTGCTCCGTCTCCCTCCACCTCTCTGCCTTCCTGATGGCCACCAGGGCTTGCCTGCTCTGGTCTGGACCAACATGAAATGAGAGTTGTCACGGACAGTGGATGTGGTTGCTATCCCTGGCCTAGCCCCCCACTTTCGAAAGAAGGAGAGAAACAATAGAATGGCATGCAGATGGGGATATACAACTTAGATCTAGAAAAGGACAGGAAATTCACTCTTAGTATCTACTGCATGCCTGGCACGTCCCGCAAAAGATCTTTTAAAATTGTAATGGCCAGCTTGGGAGGCCAATGCTATTATTCCCATTCAGATGGAGAAACTGAGTCCCAGAAAGGTTAATAAAGGATTGGCCAAGATCATGCTGGGGCTATGTGGCGTGGCCAGGGTTTAGACTCCATTCAGTCAGGCCCCCTGTTCTATGCTCATTCTACTGCCTTTAGGGGTTCTCAAACTCAACCAGTGTAGGGGTGTGTTAAATGCACAGAATTCTCACGGCTCTGCAGGATGACAGATTTTTTAAAATTCTGATGTGTAAAAAGTAAAAGCATATTGCCAGTTTGCAAATTTCTTATGCTCACAGCCTAAGAGTTTACAGGTCTTATACTATTGTAAAATATATAAACCAAATCTACCAGGGAAAATACAGAGTTGCAGTATTCATCGAATTCAAATCAACAGCACTGATTTAAAGTGATGGATGACGTTGTTTTGCTGGAGCCTCTTTTGAGTTCATTATGCATTGGCCAGGATGTGCCGAGTCATTACTCTGGTTGTCGACCAGTGTTTTCACAGTGAATTATCTCAAGACCCTCATACATAAAGGCCACCAGTTCACAGGAGCTCGTCATCCATGTTTGCTTCTCGTCCTTTCTCATTAGTCTATGATGATTAAGGTGGTACATTTCCTGCCCAAAGATACTACTTTTGTGACGGAAGAGCAAAGTCTCAATTTATCAAATAGTTTAAGTGAAAACAATATTCTGCAAACAGAATATTTCCATTGAGCAGATGGCAAGAGAGAAGTTGATAATGGAAAAGATTTCAAGCTGAGAGGCGATCGTTGTCGCTTGAAAGTTGGTCATACCTGTCACTGTAGGCTGGATATGTCTATCAGCCTGTTACGGGTTAAATGGTATCACTTGGGGTCGTTGCTCTATACAAAGACAAGCTCCAGCACTACAACGGTGTTCAATGGTATCACTTGGGGTCGTTGCTCTATACAAAGACAAGCTCCAGCACTACAACGGTGTTCAGAGGGGCCTCTGCAAATCCGCATAAGCCAGTTATGCATAAGTGGATTTTAAAAGATTATCATCAACTAGAGAACACATATGTACGTGTGTGTGTGTGTGTGTGTGTGTGTGTGTGTGTGTACACATGCACAGTGCCTGGACCATGAGTCTAGGAAGGCCGGCACTCTGGGAAATCCTCCCCTGCCTTCTCCCCTGCTCAGATTAGAGCAGCAAAGACAAGTAATTGGACACTCAGCTTTCAGCACAAACCTTCCAAATCTGTTTGCAGAGGGCAAGCAGCTCAGAGAAGCATTCCCTTCCTGGCTTGATAACTTAAGGCAGGTGGTCCTCTGGGAGGCAATTGAATGACTCTCTACGAAGTGATAGCAAACCCTTGGTCCAGAGCAAGGCTGACAGTGTGGGGAGAAATATGTTCACATGGATACACTTGAAGAAAAAGGATTCTATGTTTTTCCCCTTTTCCTTTAGTAATCCCACCTAGAAAACCTCTCTGGTCCCTTCTGCCAATTCATTTGTTCTATAGAGTGTTTAAGAGTGCAGATTTATGAGTGAGGGTCCCAGGATTTGAGCGCCAGCCACACCACTTGCTGACTGTGTGACCTTGGGCAGGTTACTTAACCTCTCTGATATTGTGATTGATAAAAAATATCTATTCGGTCACTCAAATGACCAAAATATAGTTCTTGATAACTGATTTTGTCCAGGGCTCCTGGCTTACTCCTAAAACTCTTGGAATTGTCAGTGATGAGGGCCATGAAAACATCTTGTGTTATGTTAATGAGGTGACCTTTGGAAAGCCCTTAGGTAACCTGAGGGTGGGGGGTGGCCTGGAGAACCAACTGTGTAATTAGAGGTCAGAACTTCCAGTCCCAAGCCCCTTACCCTCAGGAGAGGCGAGAATGCCAGGAGAATGAATCAGCCAATGGTCAGGGATTTAGTCTTGACTATTCAATGAAGCCTCCAAAAACCCAAAAGACTAGTGACAGGGGCTCCCTGGTTGGTGAACATGTGAAAGAGCTGGGACGCTGGTGCCCCTGGAGAGGGCAAGGAAGCTCTGCACCCTTTCCTCAGACCTCACCCTAGGCATCTCTTCATCTGGCTGTTACTCGTATCCTTTATCATGACCTTTAATAAACTAGTAAACCTAAGGGAGTGTTTCCCTGAGTGCTGTGAGTTGCCCTAGCAAATTAAAAGAACTCAAGGAGGAGGTGGTTAGAACCCCCAATCTGTAGTGGGCAGGTCAGAAGCACAGGTGCCAGCGAGGGGCTTGCGACCCACATCTGAAGTGGGGGGTGGGTCTTCAAACTTGGACCTTGGGCTGCCTCTGGGTAGATAGTGTCAGAATTGACTTGAAATCTTCAACACCCTGTTGGTGTCAGAATTGCTGGGTGTTGTGGGTGTGGCAGGGTGGCACCCACACCACATTAGAATTGGGTCTGGGAACCTAAAAGAACTCTGCCTTTTTTGTTTTGTTTTGTTTTGTTTGCAAATCTGTAAAATGGTGCTGGTGGTTATGTGTGGCCACCAACTGGGTTGGTTGTGGAGGAGCTCACAAGAGGTGTGCATATTAAATGCTCTGCATGGGTCTTGCATCATTGAGTCCTCAGAGCCAGTGCAAGATCACATTTGCATTATTCACCAACTTCTCTCTAGCATCTGGCCAGAGGCCAGTAGGAGCTCCAAAAGGAAGGGATATTTAATAATTCAAGTCCTTATCTTTCAAGAAAGCCCACTTGGGTTGCACCTCCTCTGGGAAGCCTTCCCACTTCCAGGAGCTCAGAGTGAGAGCTGTCTTCACCAAGTCTACGCCTGGCTGCTGCGTTTGCCTCGCAGTCCAAGCCTGTCTGTTCTGGTCACATATTTTTTCTTTAAGAATTTTATATATAATGAGATGGGAATAAATTGAGGACAAAGATGACTTTTGCTTTTGGATTACGGCTGGGGCCTGGATGAATGACTAATAATGATATTGCATAGGTATTGAGCTCATCCCTGAAACTGATAAAGGGGAGTTCAGGAGAACAGAATGAATTCCATCCCTAGTGCCCATATGTGCTTCATATTAAAAAGAAAATTAGGGCACCTGGGTGGCTCAGTGGTTGAGCATCTGCCTTAGGCTCAGGGCGTGATCCCTGGGTCCTGGGATCAAGTCCTGCCTCAGGCTCTCCGCAGGGAGCCTGCTTCTCCCTCTGCCCACATCTCTGCCTCTCTCATGAATAAATAAAATCTTAAAAAAAAAAAAAGTCAGTGATTAAGTAGAGTCTACGCACGTGCACAGTCCCCCCCCCCCCCGCTCCATTCTCTCTAGGAGCCTTTCCTTTCTACTGTACAGCCACGAGTACTGTGACACATGCCTGTCCCCTGCCCCCTCCCCAAGTGTGGTTGCACTTGTCTCCTAGGACAGAGTCTTACTCCTCCTGGCATCACAGACTTGACATGGCACTGGCAAGTAATAGACGCTCAGTGATTATTTCTTGAATAGCTGAATTAAAAAGACAACAGGGGCTTCATCCATTTAAGGCAAACGTGGGTTTGCAAGGCAAGCCACCCTGTTTGCCACCGTGTTAAGTATGCACGTTGGCTCATGTACTTGCCTATGACAACAACAATTAAACAGCAGGTGACATTTACTGGGTACTCTCTGCTGCTCACTCTGCTCAGTGCTCTACATCTGTGATCTCGTTTAACCCTCCAGACATGATTACAAACAGGCACTATTGTCATTCTGCTTAGAAACCAGGAAACTGAATCACAGAGAAGTTAAGTGACTTGCCCAAGATTGCTTAGCTAGTCAGTGGAAGGGCAAGACTCAGACCTGGCCAGTTGGCTCAACCTACTTTTCCTTAGTCCCTACCACACACTGGGCACAGACTAGGTGCAGCACAAATCACCTCATCTATACTCCTCACTTGTCGGC
This sequence comes from Canis lupus dingo, assembly GCF_003254725.2. NCBI lineage: Eukaryota > Metazoa > Chordata > Mammalia > Carnivora > Canidae > Canis > Canis lupus. The sequence continues at coordinate 28,583,151 of NC_064252.1, read as the reverse complement.
ATACCCCAGAGCATCTTGGAGGGCTTGTTGAAACACAGACTGTTGGACTGCGGCCCCAGTTTCTGATTAAGAGTGTCGAGTGGAGCCAGACAATCTGCCTTTCTGATGAGTTCCTAGGTGCTGATGGGCTGGGGATGCATTCTGGGAGCCACTGGTCTAAATCTTACCTTCCTTACCCCTTAGAATAGGAAAAGCAAGTTCAGCGAGGCATATAGACACAAGCCATCTGTGAGTGGGGCTGGGTGCCCAGCAGATGCTCAGTGAAAGCAGAAAATCAGCTCTGAAACTCCAGAGGAAAGAGTGAACAAGTTCTAGGCCCCCACTATATGCCAGCCCTGCCTTACTAAATCACTTAAAAGCAAGGCAAGACATCTCACTCGGTCTTTGGAATTTGGAGAAGTAACAAAGGCACACGCTGGAGAGGCTTTCAAAGTGTTAAGAGTAGAGCCTTTGGCATTCACACACTGGGGCCAGACTCTCAGTAAAGATCATAGCCCTGCCCCTTCCTGGGGGTGTAATCTCAGGCATGTGGACTTCCTTGTCGTGGTGCTTTAGTTTCCCAATTTTGGGAATCGGAATAGCAGGAGTACCTACCTGATAATGCTCACTGTGAGCATCAAGTGAGTTAGAATAGTAGCGCCTGGCCTTGAGTTTGTCAATGACTTTGTTAACAGTTAACACAAAAAGGAGTCTGAAAGAGTATGGTTCACGCCACTGAAAGGGAGCTGGGCTGAGAGTCTAAGGGAATTGCTTACAAACTAATGTTAATAATAATATTAATGATGATGATCATCATCATAATAACTGTTATTAGTATTATTCATCGAGACATTTGTGGGCTAGTCATTGTGCAAAATTCTCCCAAGTTCTCTTACTAATGCTGTTACTTCTCCTGTCAGGATGAAGAGATTGGGGGTCCAAGAGGTTAATCCTTATAACACTGTGTGACCTTGGGCAAGTTGCCTAACCTCTCTGGGCTTCCAAGATGGGATTGACCTTGGTGTTCTCTAAGGGTTGTGCTGCTCCTGTGACTGCTCACCCCAATCATTAGGACGTTAGTTCTGAAAGCCTTGGCCATCCTTAGAGTGGGGAGCTCCTCTCCCTTGAGCTTTAGGTGTCAAAGGACTAGATTCCCTGGAATTTGTGATTTGGAATTCTAGATACCTCACGAATCCTATCTGCCATACAACACCTTCCAACCCCGGGCATCTGTGTGGGAGGTGGCGGGGTGGCCCGAACTGAAGCTGTGGACTGGGAGGAGGCTTTCTGGCACCCTCTTGGCCACCCTGATAGTGGGGGCAACTGCTGTCCTTTACATAGCACTGACTGCCTGATGGGCACCACATGTCATCCCCTTGAGCTCCCCAAGCCCTGTAGCAAGCCATCCCTTTCACAGATGAGAAAACAGGCCCAAAGAGGTCAGGCTGCTCGCCCAGAATCACCTGGCTCAAGGGTCAGAGGCGGGATTGGAATCCGGGCCTATCTGCCTCCCAAAACCATGTCAGTGACCACTGCTCCAAACTGTCTCTCTGGTCTCGTTCTTCCTCTTTCCTTTATTCCTAGTCATCCCTTCATCCTGCAGGTCTCACCTCTGAACCTACTTCCCGTGTCCTGGGAAAGGTCTGATAAGCTCCTTCAAAGCACTAAGAAGCAGTAAAGACACCAACGCCCAGACCCTATTTGGTAGCTCTGGGGTGATGTGCCCTCTTGATTATAAACCACTGGCCCAGATGATCCATGGGATCCCTTCTGGATCCAAGATTCTTTGAGACTAGGATCCTGAATGTGTTCAGAAGGGACCTCTGTAGCTCCCCTAGCTTGGAGAAATCCCAGGTGTGGGATGGCAGCACATTTCAAACTTTCAACTCAAATCTGTTCTTTATATAGAAGAAAGAGCATTGGATATGGAATCTGAAAAAACTCATTCTGGCTCTCCCCAAAACTCACTGTGTGACCTTGGGCAAGACCCTTCCTCTTTCTGGACCTCATAGGTGAGAGGATCCTACTGGGCTCTATAATTTGGAGGTCACATTCTGACTTCACATTGCCTGGAGGGCAGGGTCCTTCAAGGCAGGGCACTGACCCCCCTCATTTGCCTGGGTCAATGTCCCCAAGGTCCAGACAGCAGTTCTCACAAACTCTGTGTTTAGTAAATACTGTAGAGTGAATGAATGGGTTGCTCCAGTCTGCAAACTATAAATATTAGATCCAGATAATCACCAACGATAGTAGCTAATCTGGTTTCCGACAAGAAACCATATTATGTTTTGTCTGATTTGATAGAATAGCTCAGCTTTGGAGAAATCATGTTTATCTTTAACTACAGTTAAAAAAAATTTTTTTTGTAGCAAAACCTTCTGAAAATGATTTGACTAGATGGGTTTTTCTACCTCTAGTTATTTTCTTGGAGAAAAGCAAAAAGTGAAAACAAGTGTTAGTAATAGGCAATGCTGTTTGGGAATTTAAAGGCACAGACATGAAAAATTTAGCAGAGCGAGCTAGCTGCCTCTGGAAACCTGCACTGACATCTTTACAATTGGTGTCAATTGCAGACCAGCTAAGGTCTGCAAATTCTAATCCTATTTCTGACCCTGACTTGTGTTAGTCTCTGAAACGAGTCACTTAAATGCCAGACCCAAGCTTGCTCCTCCGGCAAAGGATGACAGCGGCGACCTACTTCATTCTTGCCTCTTGTTTGTTTCTTTTTTCTTTGTCTTTTGAAAGAATCATCTAATCCATATCACTCTTGCCCATTTTTATCCTCTTGTTCCTTCCTCCTCCTGCATCTTTACCTCCTATTCTTCTTTCTTCTTATTTTTTTAAATAGATTTTATTTATTCATGAGAGACACACAGAGAGAGGCAGAGACATAGGTAGAGGGAGAAGCAGGCTCACCTGATGCAAGACTTGATCCCAGGACCCCGGGATCATGCCCTGAGCCAAAGGCAGACACTCAACCACTGAGCCACTCAGGTGCCCTTTTCTTCTTATTTTTTAATAGGTGAAAGGTGGGATTAGAAGTTAGAAACTACCAGGCTTTTGTTGGTCTGTTTTCCTCTTTATCAATGAGGACAATGTTTACAGAAGATCTTGTGGATCTCACTGCAAAGGCAAGTTAAGAATCATAACCAATTGGGAGGGGGCTTTTTCAAGAGTCCAGTAATATTTCGGTTTTCGTCTACTCGCTGTTTTGCTTTTGAAACCAGATTCCCAGACCTTTGCAAGAGTTCCCGGCTTCAATGATAAAAGGCACCTCTTTGTGCAAGCAGAAAAGTCCCAGCTGATTAAGAGTCTGCAGCTACAGCCAAGACATCTCAGCCTCGGGCTCGGCCAGAGGGGAGGACTGGCAGTTCTGGGGAAGACTAAGGCCCCAAAGATGCTCAGTGAGCACATGGGGAAGGCATTTATTTGGTGCAAGCTTTCGTCAGAGATGACTTCATTTAATCATGGTATAATTGTGCAGGCTGGTATCCTTATCCTCCTTTTACAGATGAGGATTCACCTTTTACTGAGGTTCACACAGGTTAGGTGACCTGGCCAGGGCCACACAGACAGGAAGTGACCCAGCCCTTCTGACGTCATAAGCCTATTTCCATCAGAGTTTGTCTCCTTTCTGCTAAACAGTGCTGCCTCCTGGCATCAGGCTTGAGATGAGTGGATTGTAGCCTGCCAGGAAGGGCCTGGGCATCAGGCAAAAAAGTCCCTTACTCCCACAGCTGCCTCCCCAGGACTGGGGAGACATGAGTGGGGGTGGAGGCTGTGTACCTGGAAAAGTGAGAGGGGCAATGGGCAATGGGCTGGGGAGGGGGCCTTTTGTGGGGGGGATGTATAGACAGAGAGAGGGAAAGAGAGAGAGAGAAAGAGAGAGAGAATGATAGAACCAAGGTAAATATGTAATTAGGTTAGGTGTTGCTTCCAAAATGAAAATAGCATTATGATTTATTTCTAATTTTAAAAGCAAGGCATGCTCATGGTAACAAATTTAGTCTGTACAGAAAGAAATAATAAAGGAAGTGAAAACAGCCCATAATTCCACAAACTAGAAAGAACCGTGACCCATAGCTGGGCTTCAAGTTCTGGATTCTTGGGCTTAACTACCTGAAATTCACCCCAATCTTGCCTGTTGTCGAGTTGCCATAGAGACCACCAAAAAGCAGTTAACATGAATAACTGATTTTTGAATTCTGGACTCACTTTGGGGTAGCTGGGTTGTTGTCACCTGATGACTTCTTTAGGATTTATTTTCTCTAAGATGGATTTTAAAGCTAGCAACATATGATTAGCCCATTAAAAGTCATGCTTTCCAAAACCTAGCAAAATGAGAAAAATTTTGATATGATGTTGAGACAAAAGAGAACATAAAACTGTGTATCCAATATGATCCGACCCTGGATTCAGATATATATTTATATTCACACACACAAAAAAGACAAAGAATTTGCAGTAATTTTTCTCAAATGTTATCAATGAGTATTTCTGGGTGAATTATTTTAATTGTCTTCTTTATATTTTTCTGTATTACTGAAGTTTTTATGACGTGCGTGTTTTGCTATACAGTCAAAGAATAATGTGCTATTTTTAAAAAAAGGATAGATGTTTGGGGACGAGATGTTTTTGAAATACACAGTGACTAGTATGTGCAGAGACAAAATAAAGCAGGGTATTAAGCAATTTCCTGTTGACCTTAATCAACATTCTACCCTGGATGGTTGTTGGAGAGAGAGGCGGGAGTAACTGGTTGAGGGAATGTTCATTTGAGTTTCTGAAATATTCATTTCCGGCACATCCTCTACTCTGCTCCATCTCCTATGGAAACGCCAGTTAAAATGAGCAAGAGAAAGATTCTCTTTGTAGGAGCCTCAAAAGTCCTAATTTATGGTTAGGTTTCTGCTCTCCCAGCAGAGACTGGTGATTTTACCCATGGACATCTGCCAGAAATCAAACAAAAGGGACAGGTAGGAGAAAATGGTCTGTAATTTCGGTTCTATGGATGTATGTCATATAGTAAATTTCCTCAGCTTGGTGTGTGTTTCTGGTATGAAACTGTCAGGCCCTCCTGTGAAAGCTCCCACTGCTTGGGGCCACTGGCAGGGACAGTATAAGCCCAAAGATCCCTCCTGGGTGGACCTAACAAGCCTCTCCAGCCTCCCATTGCTCTGTCCTTTCCAAATGAGTGGTAAAGACAGCAATAAAAACCAAGAATCCTTAAATCTCAGGGGAGAATGGAGAGGTGAGGGAAGGTCTGTTTTATGGCACACCTTCAATAAAAAAGATTTACAGGTAAGTCATTTTCTCTTCTTTCTAGGTGTTAGATTGAGAGGATCCAGTAAACTAAACCCCAGAGAGAGCTTGGTATAAATAAAAAAATCCGACAACTGTCAAAACAAATAGCAACCAATCAGAAATACAACGTTGAGGGAAGCTCTAGTTCCCAAATAATTTAGAGAAGTGTTAGCCTGTTACAGCAAGAGTAAAGACTTAAAGGAACCTTGGGAGGCAATTTAGGATGCCCCCCCCACCCCAAATCTCAAACTTGGAGATTTGATTGAGAGAAATGGGTAATACAGGTCTAGTTTTATCTCTAAGGAATAATCAGAGCCTTAACTATCAGTGAAGGATACATTCTTTCATTCATTCACCAGGCAGTCACCGAGTGCCTTCTCTGGGCAGGCTGTCAGCTGGGTGATGGAGATGCAGAGTGGAAGGACACAGACTTGTCCCCACAGAGCCCAGAATATGGGAGGAGGAGCCATAGCTACAGTGCAGGGTGTTTTATACACTGATAGAAGTAAATACTGGCTGTTATTGTGGAAGATAAAGGAGAGGCAACTCTGTGTGTATGTGTGTGTGTGTGTCTGTGTGTGTCTGTGTGTGTCTGTGTGTGCTGATGATTGGCAGAGCTGAATTTGAAGGACAGGAAAAGTTAGGCAGGTAAAGGGGGCCAAGTGATAAGAAGCATATAAGCCAGAAGGGTAGAATGGTCATTTTTTTCATTCATTGATTTGACACATATATTGAGCTCCTTTTGTGTTCCAGGCACTGTTCCAAGAACTGAGTGAACAAGATAGACAATGTCCTTGCCTTCAGAGAGCTTATATTTTAAGGGATCAGGCAATGAACAAGTAAGCAAACAAGTCCACAAAGGAGAGGCTTTCAAATCATGACATTTTGTGAAAAATACAAGAAAGTATAATGTGATCTGAGGATGTGGTGGGCCCGAAGGTGGACAGGAACCATGTCAGAGAGATGACCTTCCACACTGTGCCGAGTCAGCAGTCCAAAACCCCAGGGAAGAACATTTAAGGAGGTGGGAATAGCAATGTAAGGGCTTTCAGGGGGAACGAGCTTGGTGTCTTCAAGGATCAGAAGAGAAGGAAGAGTGTGAGAGAGACTGTGGAAGGGGGTGATGTGGTCAGAAAAGTAAGCAGGGGTCAGATCTTGTAGTGCTTGTGGGCCCCAGTGAGGACTTTAAGAGTTGTTTGTAAGGGGCACAAGTGGGTAGCTAGACCAGTTGGTCAGCTATTGTGATAGCCCCGCTGGGAAGCCAGGGTGGCCCTGGTGGATGGGGTAGTTATGAATATGGTCAGAAGATGACAGTTTGGGATTATGTTCTGGAGGTAGAAGCAGCAATATCCATGGAAGGATTAGAAGTGATGGGAGAAGGAAAGAGGAGTAAAGGACACCTTCTGAGATGCTTTTACCTGAGCAGCAGGTAGATGATGGTCATTTACAGAGGTGGGGGCAGGGGGTTTTGTTTTGTTTGAAGTGGGGCATAGTAAGCATGGCATGAACCCAAGTTTATAGACAGGGATAGGAGGTGGCAGGAGGGGCAGTCAGAGGTCAGGGAGGACCAGTTGGCCCCATGAGAGTGCCAGACACCACACTGAAGCCTCAGGTAGCCAGTGAAGACTTTTACAAAGGGCAGTAACACTGTCAGGCTTCATCTTTTGGGGGAATGTGCTTCCGGGGTTGGTGTTTGCTTGCAAGGATGTAGCAGAAGCAGATTAGTCAGGATGCTGTTGTGTAATAACCCAGGTGGAGTTGGCGGTAGCTGAGGTAAGGGTGCACAGAGAGAAGTCGGCAGGTTCTCGAGCTGTTCAGATAGAAGATGCAGGACACAGTGGCTCACTAGACATGTGAGATGAGGTAGATCATGAACTTTCTGGGTTCCTTGAAGTTCGGGGGTGATGTTTGCATTCGGTGCAGTGCAGAGCGTGCAGAGCATGCAGAGGGTTGAGGGGTGAGGAGTTCAGTTATAGGCTCCAGTGTGGCAGATATGACGTGTCTCTTCCCTAGTAGCCATTTGGGTCTTCCTTCTTCCCTACAGAACACAGATTTGTCCATCAGTCGCCTCCCTGCCCCTCCTTCCATGCAGTCTGGTCCTTCCAGGGAAGCTGACCTTGCCCTCTGCTGCAAGGATGGACTTCCTGTCTAGGCAGGCACCTCCTCTCTGGCCAATGATTAGGATGAGAATGGTCATGGGACTCACTTTGTGGGATAGGAGGAGAGGTTTCCCGGGGAGCTTCTGGGAGAGCAGGTACATTGCTCTTCCCCGAGAGCACCTGGAAGTGACCGTCTCTGGGCCTCTGGGTGCTGCCCTGTGAGGACCGTGTAGCCCCAAATCAATGCAGCTGTCTTGCCACCACTCTGGGGATAATGAGACCCAGGCTCAGGCTGGGGCTGCCCAGCTATGTGAGGAAGCCGTTTCCATGTTGTGAAGCCAGTGTGCATTTCTCTGACTTGCAGATCAGAGCATCTGAACAGATACCAGGGCCAGGGGGAGTAGGGCATCAGGTGGAGATTTCCAGAAGGCATGTGAGCTTTCTATGGGGGCCTGGAGCTCCAGTTAGAATCTGAGGTGGAAAGAGAATTCTAGCCCACACTCCTCTGAGGGTTGGGATTCATAGGATTATTTTCCTATTCAAATAAGACTTAAAAGAATTTTTTTTTTTAAAGAAGAGAGACGTAGAGTAGTAGGAAGGAACAACTTCCTTGAAGAGCACTCTGTCATACAGTAGTGTAGGGGTGGATTGTGGAACCTCTTTAATTAAAAATCTAAGGGAGAGATGCTAATCATTGGAATGATTCAGACTCTGTTCAAAGAGAAGCTGAATGACCTATTTTCTGAGATTTTTTAAAGTGGGAATTCATTTTGTGTTGGTTGCCCCAGACAACCTCTAAGAGATGAGGACTAGCCCAGAGGAAAGACGGGAGCTTTGGGGTCTGGCACCTAACGAAGGCCAAGTCCAGCTTTCATGCTTTAGGAGCTACTTTATCTCCCTGAGCCTCTTGTGAAGTGCCCCCCACTCCCCACCCCCTAAGGTGATCCTGTGAATTAGATTGGGAAACTCCTGTAAAGAGCCTGTACTGTGCCTGGAAAATATTGTGGGGGGCGGTGGTGGAGGGAGGGAGGGAGGAGGAGGGGGGCAGGAAGAGGGGGAGGAGGCGAGATCCCCCTTTTTTCCCATTCTCTCTCCATCCTCTCCCATGAAGCTTTCATCTCCAGCATCCTCCTCTGACAGACTCGGTTACCAGTGAGCTCTCCTTGTCAGATCTGACAGGTCCCTGTCCTCATCTTGTTGGCCCAATAAGAGTGGCATTTGCACTGGCCCATCACTACTTGTATTTCCTCACTTGCCTTTGGCATCCCCCAACCCAAGCTTGGTCTCTTCCTGCCCCGCTGGTTACTCTTTTCTGTCTCTGCTGGCTCCTCCTCATGGTCTAGACCCCAAGAAGTGGAGTGCCCTGGGACTCGATCCTCAAGCCCCCTCCTCTAGCTATGCTCACCCCTCAAGTGCTCCTCCTCTCCTTAAGCAGAAAGCCCAATGCCCTTACCCTAGGCCATCAAGCTCTGCCCAATCTGCCCCTCCCAGTCTCTTACCGCCATCCCTGGGCTCACCCGCTCTCCTTGCTGTTTCTGGAAAATGCCATACACACTCTCCCCTTTAAGCCTGTTCACTTGCTCTCCCCCCTTCCTAGCATCTCACTACCTTTCTTCTCTTAGGTCTTTGTTCCAATGTCACCGCTTCAGAGAAACCCTCCCCAGCACTCTGGATAACCTACCATCAGGCTGCATCCTCTTCTGCACCACTCAATGCATTATATATTTATTTGTGCATTTCCCCCATTAGAATGTCACCTCCATGAGGTCAGGGATCTTGTTTTATGCACAGAATCTCCAGCTTCCGTAACCGTGGCACGACATGGGCTCTCAACAAATTTTTGTTGAATGAACACATTCTTTGAAGGTTGTTGCTATTGTTATTACTAGCATCATTATTTTTTTTCTCAGCTTGAAGATTCTATGGTATATGCATGCAAAGAGGGAGCGCCAATGACTTCCCGAGGTCCCTCTTGGTTTTCCAAGTCCAGTAGACGCTCTGTAAATTGCATACATGGGAACAGATCCAAACAGAATTACTGATGCTCAGGGGCCTCAGATCTACGCACTGCTGGGCGTCCTGCACTTCCTAAAAAGCCATCCTGAGCGATATGGTTAGACAGCCATTTAGACATGTCTGTTTTGGAGGCAGTTTGACCTATGGTGAGAATGTCAAATGAGACAGAAACATTCTGACATTTTAAGAGCTTTAATTTACTCACGATAAAAGCCATAGCATCTGAATATGTCAAGTTTATAAGGCATAGACTTTAGAACAGGAATATGCCTACCTAATGTGAGGACATGTCAGCAAATTGATTGACTTGTTGAAGGAGGACACTGAAGCATATTTGGAAGAAACAAGCTGCATCTGCAAAATACATCTGAAACTTGGTTTTAGGGTGAATCTGCCACTCTCAACACAGTTTGAAGTTAGGTTGTGAGCGCAATTAAACAATTACCAAGGTGATCCAAGTAGGTGCATCTCAGAGGCCCCAGAAGGACAGCACCCCGATGACTGCTGTCCATCAGTAGGGCATCGTGGAGAAAGGATGGACTTGGGAGTTATACAGTCTAGAGTGTGAATCCTAGCTTTGCTATATAACATCAGGAAAGTTACTTAACATCTCTGGGCTTTGGTTTCTCCTGTCACAAGGCAAAGATTACTGTGAACCACCCAGTCTGTTTTCCCTGCAGCCCAGTACTCAGCTGGACTGCCTTTCTTAGCCTTCTTCGCACTTAGGTATGACCACATGACTGAGTTCTGGCCTGAGGAATGTGATGAACATAATGTGAGTCATGAGCAAGCAAAGCCCATGAGAACCTCCCATGGGCTATCCATCCTGCTCTTTCCCCTTCTGGTTCGAGGCAGAGGAGCCTAGCACCTTCAGAAGCCATGTGCCAGGGATGGTGGAGCCACAAGATCAGAAGGCATGGGTCCTTGAATCAGTGCATCCAGAGGAGCTGCCTGTTTTGGATTTTGAGCGAGTGAGAAGCAAATGAGTGAGAGAAAAAGTGAGTGAGAAAGAAAGTTCTAGGGATGCCTGGGTGGCTCAGCGGTTGAGCATCTGCCTTTGACTCAGAGAGTGATTCTGGAGTCCCGGGATTGAGTCCCACATCGGGCTTCCTGTGTGGACCTTGCTTCTCCCTCTGCCTATGTCTCTGCCTCTCTCTCTCTGTGTCTCTCATGAATAAATAAATAAAAGCTTTTTTAAAAAAGAGAAAGTTCTGTGTATTAAGCCTCTGGGATTTGGGGGTTCCAGTTGTGATATCAGATACCACTACACTAACACCTTTGTAAAATGAAGATCAACCTCTTTTGGAGAGTTGAAATACATTTTGTGTTTGAAGCCCCCAGAACAGGTCTTGGTGTGCAGCAAGGGATTAATAGGTGCCTGTTCTTATGATCCTCTTGCCTTGCTAGTTAATCTACAAGAGGCATTACATGTCGACCCTGTGAGGGTTTAGTAGGGCCTGTGGGGCTATCATGAACTATAAAACATAGTCCCAGCTCTCTAGTTCTAGTATGGACAGTGGGGAAAACAATTACCCTTCACATATGTCTACAGTAGTCTCCCTTTATGCACAGTTTTGCTTTCTGTGGTTTCAGTGATGCTCTGGCAGCCTTGGGCTGGAAGCACATGGTCCTCCTGACATATCACCAGGAGGTCATGGATAGATGTCATCACCTATGTCCTCCACTGCACTTCATCTCATTATGTAGGCTTTTTTTTTTTTTTTTAAAGGTAGAGAGCATGTGAGCAAGCTGGGGGAGGAGAGGCAGTGGGAGAGGGAGAGGGAGAGGGAGAGAATCTCAAGCAGACTCCGTGCTGAGCACAGAGCCTGACACAGGGCTCAATCTCATGACCCTGAGATCATGACCTAAGCCAAAAACAAGAGTCAGATGCTCAACCGACTGAGCCACCCAGGCACTGCATCATCACGTAGGCTTTTTTTCATCTCACATCACACAAAAAGAAGAAAGGTAAGTACAGGACAGTCAGATATTTTAAGAGACCACATTCACATAACCTATTACTTGTTATATATATTGTAGATTGTTATAATTGTTATATTTTATTATTAGTTATTATTGTTAATCTGTGCCTAATTTATTTTTTAAAAAAGTTTTTTTAAAACAGATTTTAGTTATTTGCTTATTTGATAGAGAGAAAGAGAGAGCGCGCAATCGGGGGAGTGACAGAGAGAGAGGGAAAAGTAGGCTCCCCGCTGAGCAGGAGCCTGATGTGGGGCTGGATCCCAGGAACCCGAGATCATGACCTGAGCTGAGGGCAGACGCTTAACCTACTACGCCACCTCCAAAAAGGTTTGTATTTATTTATTTATTTATTTACTTACTTATTTTAAGCAATCTCCATGCCCACTGTGGGGCTTGAACTCACAAACCCACGATTGAGAGTTGCACGCTCTTCTGACAGAGCCAGCTGGGTACCCCTTACTGTGCTAATTTATAAGCTAAACTTTATCATAGGTATGGAGGTCTAGGGAAAAAATAGTTTACAGAGGGTATAGTACTGTCTGCGGTTTCAGTCATCCACTGCGGTCTTGGGATATGTACCCCAAGAGAGGGGGACTTCCGTAGATCCTAAAATAATCAGACGTCTGAAGGATAAGAGTGGAGTGTCTCTGGGATTAGCCATTAGAATTCAGAGGAAGAAGTTCCCTTTGGTTGAGCTAGTTAGGGAAGACTTAATAAATCAGCAGGTATCAGAAGGGATTATTATAATGTTACCTGGGTCACCACAGATGGTGTTCAACTAAAAAATTCCTGTTTCATTTTGGACACATGATATATTTATTCTCTTAGCAGTTACGCATTGCCAACCGTGTTAGCAGGGTAGGCTATTAGAAAAGTAACCTAGAATATGGAGAAGCTGTAAATTAGGACAAAGATGCTCATTACTGGGACACTTAAAATGTCAAATGATCGGTAACGACCCAAATGTCCAATAGTGGGAGAAGGCTTACGTAGAATAGGGGCATCTTTTTGATGTACTCTGTGCTGCGAAGCTCCATCTAAGTGCACCGTGCACATTACCGCCTGAGCAATGGCTCCTCCCTCCTTCTGGGACTTCGGCCCTGACTGCTCCAGACTCCACTCCCGAATCAGCTGCCTACCAGGTCTCTCCAAGACATCTCAGTGTCCCCAACCAGAGCTTCTGAGTCACACCCCGTCCGAACCCCTCCGCCAGGCCTGTCCTCTGGCCTCTCCTGGTTTGCCATCTCCAATTGTGAGAGTTAGTATGCTAGAAACCTCTTTTAAAGCCCACCGCATTCTCTGTCTCTGCTGCTGCCTCCTTGGGCTAAGCTGTCCTCTCCTTGTGCCTGGACTGTGGCTCAGTGTCCCACTCTGCCCCCCTGCAGGCAGCCTCGGTTCCTCTCCAGTCTGCTCCACGTCAGGTCTGAGCGTCTTGCCCCTGCTGTTCCTCACCCTGAAACTCCTCAATGACTTCCCACTGCTTTTAGAACAAAGACCCAAACCCTTCAGCTGGCCTGCTGGTACCTCCTTGTCTGAACCTTGCCTGTCCCTCCACCCTCTTGCTAGTCCTCTCCACCTCCTGCCCCACAATCCAGCCACAGGTCATTGCTCGGCTGTTCTGTTCTGAACGCACTTTCTAAACCCACTCTCCTGCCTCCACACACACCACTGCCAGGCTCACTTCTGCATATCCTCCAGATCCCCTGACTCAGTCACCTCCAGGAAGCCCTCCATGGTTCTGCATCTAGGTTCCTTTGGCACCTGCTCTATAGCTTACACACACACTGGACAAAGGTGGAGATGGCTCAGGGGCCTTCTGGACAGTGAGGAGCCAGGTGTTAAAAAACATTTGTCACTGCTATTGTAGAGTGGATACTCTACCTTTATCCAACCAAGTATGAAACCTGAGGCATAATCTGATACGGAATTTGAATCTGGGCTAGTCATTTGTGCCAAAAATATTTACTATGTGCCAGACATTGCGCTCTTTCCCTGCTCTCCGGGAGCTTACCATTATTTAACACCTTTCAGAAATCTGGGTATCAGGAGAGCAAATCTGTATTCAGGGAACTCCTGTGAACGTGTTTTATTTCCTTGAGTAAGACATTTAATTTTCTGGATCTCAGTTGCATTAACAGCCCTCACTGACTGCCCTGTGGTGACTGGGGCTGGCATTCCCACTGCTAAAATACTCAGACATCTTCAGGCCTTGGATGTGATGCAGAGGAGAAGTCGGGCTTTGAATCTGAGCAGTTGAAAGTGTGACTTTCCCAAGACCCCTCCTTGATCCCCCCAGAGGACTTGTGCTATTATGCCGGAGAGCAGAGCTGGTCCTGGCTGGCAAGGACCCAGGGATTAATGTCCAGGGCGTTAACATCATAATTGGCCCAGCTTTGAAGGCGGCAACATCTGCTGTGTGAGGCCCCGATGCCAGAGCCCAGGTTGAACCTCCCAGCTGGCCAGGACCCCTGTCTTGGGAGGCAGCCTGGGTGGCCCTACGGCTGCACTTAGCACATGCTCAATGGCTACTGTCAGGTGTCGAAAAGCTTTCATTAGGGCCAAGGAATTGACTTGTGTCCTGGCGTCTCAGGAAAACAATGGGGACCCATAGGAGCGGCTTTGTGCCGGAAGGTGCCCAGGGACTGGTAATTGAGTTACTGCTAAAGTGATGAGCTGCTGTGGCCGTGACAAGAATTAGTGGCACGAGGTTGGCGGGCTGTTGCAAGGCCATTCTGCACCTTCCCTTTGGCATGGAGTATATGGGGATTAATTCTGTCTTTAAAAATGTTTGCTAGGGCCATAGAGCCCAGTATTCAAGAGGGCAGCTGGGTAGTCAGACCACTAGGATCTGGAAGTGGCAAAGGGGGAAGTCTCTGTGCTCCACACAGTCACATGCATTATCTCAGTGACAAGTTTCCTGGGGGCCTGGAGGCTCCGACAGGCTTCATGGCCTGCATGAAACCACACAGGCACCAGAGAGAGAGCGTGGGTTAGGATCTTGTCTTTTTGCAAGCCGCCTCTGCCCTTACTACTTCGTGAGCGCATTTGTGGACACAGCCAAGTTAGGTCAACCTTGTTTTCGGCTTCTGAATGAGATCTCGTATGCATCCACTTCCCTACCGCACCTGGCCCTAGAGGCTCTTCTCTGCACAACTACGGCCTCCTAACCAGCCTCTCTGCCCCTTCTCTGCTCCCCCTTGCCCACAGAACAGGAACAGATTTCAGGATGGCACTTCTGTGCTTCGCACCCCTCAGAGGATTACCATTGCCATGAGGCTGGAATCCAAAATACTTAACGAGGCCTGCAAGGGCCTCCTGTGTCTTCTGCTCCTTCTCCTTCCATTTCCCGACTCTTGGCTCTACTCATGTAGTCTTCCTGCACTTTCTGGAAGGCTTTACGCTTAGTCCTGCCTCGGGGCCCTCACATATGCCATTCCTTCTGCCTGAAACGCTTCCCTGACTTTTTCCTCGGTGACTTCTACTCAACCTTGAACGTTTCTTCCTCAGAGAATCCAGCCTACCAAAGCCCTCTCCTTAGAGTCCCCACCCTTCCATCACTTCTTGTTAATTATTTGCAAATATTTTTTTTCTGTGACATTGCTGGCTGCTTGCTTTGGTCTTGGTCTTTCTCACCCTCTGTTTTATGAGCTTCTCGAGGTTAGGGACCGGGATCATTCTCCACAGTGCCCCCGAATCAAACACCTTGCCTGACAGTGCATTTCCAATCAGAATGTGTTTCCTTTGTCAAATGAATAAATGGTTCTCACCTCACATCTCATCAGGGCTCCCTGCTTAGTGGGGAGCCTGCTTCTCCCTCTCCCTCTCCCTCTTCTGCTCCCTCTGCTTGTGCTCTCTCACTCTTGTTCTCTCTCAAATAAATAATCAAATCTTTAAAAAAAAGAATAAACAGTTCTCAAAAACTGTTGGCATTATCTCTGACAATGTAAGTGCACACGAGCATATTTATAGAAGCTGATTGGTTCATTCTAAGGCATTTCCCATCCGTTTATTCATCCATGTGCCCTTCCCATCAATATTTACTAAGTACCAACTGGATGCTGAAGATGCAAAAATGGATGAGAAAAGTTGCCAGTAACTCAGTAAGTTGGGGGCGGGGTAGGGCGAAGTAGAGACAAAGCCTGAGCTTCTGAGTAATGTTGGGGTCACTGATCTTCCAGCTACTCAGTGTGTGACTTTGGGCAAGTCACTTCACTTCTCTGAGTGGCTCATCTGTAAAATGGAGATAAGCAGACTCCTCTTGCAGGGCTATTCTGATGCTAAAATGAATGAGATGAAGTATATAAAAGCAGAGCTCAACAATAAGAAGATGTTATTTTCATTTTTATTAGCTGGGTGGGGCAGAAAGGGGGAGCTTGGTCCTCTACCTGAGTGTGGGGGGGAAGTAGAGAGGCTCAAATACAGGATTAAGGACCTTTGAGGCAGGGTGGAAAAGGGGGGCTTTTCGTGTGGTAGCAGAGAGGTACTTCTTGGGGGGATCTGGATTATGGTGTTTTGAGAATCAGCATTTCCTCATTTCTTTCTCCTTGTGGGGGGGCACACATCTTTTCTCAGAATAGTTCAGTTTGTCTTTGGAAACCCTGCATACACCCCACCTCCTCCACTCTCATGACTGTTCCCATACTGTGCCCCTGCCCTACGCCTGTACCTCTATTTCCCCTTTCTTCTCAAAACTGGGAAGAATGGGGGATTGGAAGCATCTCTGTCATCCATCAAATGAAATTAGAAGCTGACAGCTATGGTTCTATTGATCACTACTCTCCTCTGCCGACATCTGGGAGACTTGAACCCAGGATGGACAAGCCAGGGATATAAGACTTAGCGACAACTTGGAGGTGGGGACTCCAAAGCTCCCTTATCTGGTTCCCATCCCAGGTGGGGGCCCCTGGCAACATCTTGAGGAGGGGCCCTGCTGGGCACTCTCCACTGTGCCCTGAGGTCACACCTGGTGGTCAGTTTCTGTATGTTATCAGTCCTGTGAACTTGAGTCTCCGAGCCCAAAATTCAGTAGAAAACTACTGAAAAGTAAACATCTCTTCAAGGAAGAAATGGCATGATATTGAAGGGTTGGGGCTCTGACAACCTCACTGCCAGGATCCAGATCTCAGCTTTGTCACCTCGAACTGGTTAACACAGCAGAGCCTAAGTTTCCCGATCTGTAAAATGGGAACGATAATGATAGTCCCTTCAATGGGAGCTGTTGTGGGGAGGAGTTGCACTAACAAGTTGGAAGCCCTTAAAACACTGCCATGTCCACAGTAACGACTTGATGCATGTTGACCATTATCATGAGATCTTGGTGGGACCCTGCCAAAGCAAGGGCCCAGAAAAATCCCCAGCCTCCCCAGATTCCTCTTTCTGCTCTTGGAGGACTAAAATTCCTTCATGCTGCTTTCATTGTGTGGCAACAGAGAAGCTCGTGGCAGAGTCAAGAGAGCCAGGCCTCTGCAGCAGGACTTGGTTTGGCTGTTCACTAATCACCTGGCCACAGGGGTTACCTACCCCTTCTGTGCTTCTCTTTCCTCACTTGCCAGGTGGAGACCATCCCCTCCACGTGAGAAGGTATGGTCTGACCTTTCAGCATCACCTCCCCTGGTTCACTCCTGTCTAGGCTACCTCGATTACTGGTTATAGCAGCTGTCTCCTGATGGGCCTCTGTTTCCACGCGGGTTCCCATGTAGGCTGCACTCTACCCACCACCCAGAGCAAGCTTCTGAAAACCCAAGTCAATGAATGTGGACTGTTGCTCCATTTCTTAGACCCTCCGATGGCTTCTAATGTCCCTGAGTCAGTTAATCGTCCTAGCTTACAAGTACTTCCTGTTTCCTCCGTGTCTCTCCACCACCCTTCACCCCACGCCTTCCCATGTGCCTCTTTCTTGGAACACACAGGGCCTTTGCTCTTGCTGTTCCCCCATCCTTCAGCCTGGAGTGCAACCCCCAGATAGCCACGTGGCTCCCTCCTTCTGCTCACCTGTCACCTGCTCTAAAGAGAGTCCCTTGCACAGCCACCCTGTCTCTCTCAGCATTCCCTTTGGGGCACTCTCTCTCCCCCTTACCCTGCTGGATCTTACTGCACAGCACTTATTAGGGCCTGACCAATGTTTATCTATTGGTTAGTTTACTGCTTCTTTCCTCTCATTAGGCTGCAGAGCCCAGAGAGAGGAGAATCCGACTCTGATCTCTGCTGGATCTCTGGCACCTGGCACAGGGCCTGGCTCAATGTAGATAGTCGTTTTTGAGTGAACAAGGGCAAAGTGTGCCCAAGGATTAACATTGTTTGTGAAAATGGGCCTGGTCCATTGTAGGTGCTTGATAAATGTGAATTTTTAATCCCTTCATTATCAAACTAGAAAGGACATTTAAAAAGCAAAAACCCTTGGGAGGGGCAACACGTTGATTTCAATTCACAGGGGGTTTCTGCAAAAGGGAGGATGGGAGCTGGGGGGGTGGGGGTGGGCGGGGAGGGAGGCAAGCCCAGGGCCCTGTAGTCACACTCCACTTACTAAGCAGTTTTGCCTCTGGCCAGCTCTGTTTATGCCTGTGTTTCCACGATTCTCCAGGCAATTGAATTGAATTACCCTTTTCATTCTAATAATATGAACAGAATTCAGATGTGGTATTTGATGATGTCTTGTCTATTGAACGACTTCAGGACTGCCTGGCACGTTGCAGCAAATTACTGTCAACTTGAGGGCTGCCGTGCCTCCACCGAAGTGCCAATATTTCCGTGGAAAATCCCGGTCATTTACAGTTTATGTCTCAAAAATGAATTTTTATTTCATTGGCTTAATCTTTAGAGTTATCAGAAACGTGTGTTTATTCCCAGGGAGACTTCAAATGCGTGATTCTTATAACAAGACCAGAGCTGGAAGATTTCCTGAAGTGGGAGAAAGAAAAGCGCTCCCTGCCTGGTTGGAATTGCTGTGTGCACGGTGCCCCGCAGAGAGAGAGAGAGAAGAGAGTGGGCTGGATGCCTTCCAAAAAATCAGAAGGGAAGCTGATTCCTACTTGGGAGAGTGTTAAAATCTGAAGAGCAAGGCCGACAGACCGAGAGGGGAGAAAGTGGAGGAGAGGGAGACGTGTGAGCATCGTTTCCAATTTTTACTGTTTTCTTACAGCCAAATGCCTGGAAGTGTGCAGCATCCAGCAATTCCCAGCCGTGGCACATAGTAAGCACTCAGGAAATGTACGTTGAATTGGAGTTGAATTTGGCTGATGAGGATTTGGATGTTGTGTTAGCTGCTGTGATCTGATTCGACCAAGTCTCCCCCGCCCCCACTCCCACCACCCCCCCGGTATATTCATATCGCCTAATAATCTGTCACAAATAGCAGCAGCACTGAAGCCTTTGGCTGTGTCACAGGGAAGGATCCACCCCTTCCCGGGGGATCTCCCTGGCACAGGAGACTGCCCTACTCCACCCACACACTGGGTCTCTGAGTCAGAAGGGCATGTTTTTTGGAACTAATTTTACTACTCTTGTTTCTATCCCATTGGTCAAAACTTGCTAGCTTTTTAGGGAAGGGGTCTGTACCAGCTGAGATCCCAAGATTAGTTGATCCTGATAAAGAGGAATTTCCCTGACCAGCCTCCCATCCTGCTTCCTCATTTTCTGTCCTTAGACAACGTGGGAAAGACAGACTGTGCTGTAAACAGCATCGTCACTGAAACAACTCCTGCAGCTCGTCTGCCTGGCAAGGACTCTTGGAATTATAGATAATTAGTGAAGTTGTAGCAGCCAGCTAACTCAGCACCAGTGCAAAGCTACTGGGTTAGTGATTGTAGTATATCCAAGGAAAGGGATTATTCCAAGTGTCAGTTATGGGCAGATGCAATTGCCTTGTACTGTCCCAGGCTTTTGTGGGTATAGCAACGAACAAACCAGACAAAACTCTTTGCTCACTTGGGGCTTATATTCTAATGATCCATCTGTCTATCCATCTTATGCATTGACCTGAAATAACATAGACAAAATTACACACACACACACATCAGGAGCAAAGAATATGTCAATGAGAAGGGAAGGTCAACATCAGAGGAGAAGAAAAGAAATACCACTAGGCAAGCCATAGGGTCCTATAGAGCTGCCAATGCTAAGTGGGAACTTTGGCCCAGGGCTCCCTGATGGCCAAGGTAGAAAGGGAAAGTGTATCTGTCACATGAGTCTCATTGTTCAGAAAGGGATATCATTACTTTCCCTATTTCTTGTCGTAATAAAATCTGTTATCTACTCATACGACCTTATTTAATAAGCCTTAAAATAATCTTATGACTCAGTGGCCACTCTTAACTCCATTTTATAGACGGAAAAACTGAGTCTTAAAAAAGTTGTGTGCCTTTTCCAGGGTCACCTCTGGAAAGTGGCAGAGCTGAAGTGAATTTTCAGGCAGTCTAGATTCAGAGCCAGTGCTCTTAACCAGATACCACTGACCCTTGAACCGCCCAGTCAAAAATCTGAATATAACCTTTGACTCCCCAGGATGCTTGGGTAGTTCAGTTGTTGAGCATCTGCCTTTGGCTTAGGTCATGATCCCGGGGTCCTGGGATGGAGTCCCACATTGAGCCCCCCGTGGGGATCCTGCTTCTTCCTCTGCCTGTGTCTCTGCCTCTCTCTGTGTGTCTCATGGATAAATAAAATCTTAAAAAAAATAACTTTAAAAAAAAAAAACAAAAAAAAACCAAAAAAAAAACTTTTGAATTCCCCTCAAACTCAATTACTAATAGTCTGCTGTTTACTAGAAGCCTTACTGATAACATAAACAGTCGATTAACACAGTTTGTAGGTTATATGTAATCTATATTGTATTTTTTAAATAATGTAAGCTAGAGAAAAAAATGTTAAGAAAATCCTAAGAAAGAGAAAATACATTTACTGTACTGTGCTGTGTTTATATAAATAAATTCTACACATAAGTGGACCCACATATTTCAAACCCATGTTATTCAGGGGTCAGCTACTCCAGTATCTCTCCCCCAGGGCAAACTGAAAAAAGTACATGAATGGTCCTTGGGCAAAAGCCTAATTGCCCTCGGAGATGGTCTCTTGCCAGAGATCAGGGAGGGGGAAGAAAAAAGGGAGAGGCACATCCACATGAAGTGGGAACATGATATTAAGTACTTAGTTCATCAGCTTCTAGGTCCAAGACATCCCAAGAATGGGAAAATCAGAGGTCTTAGGTCCCGGGCTTGAGATGGCTCAGGCTAAACTAGCCTGATAATCTTGTACCCATTTCTTGTTGTCATAAAGGCAGAAATAAATAAAAAACAACCCCCTTCCCTCCCTTAGCTTGGCTGTGCCTCTGCTCAGGCTCCTGCCTTACCCTGGAGCCTGGCAGGGGTGCTCTCCTTGGTGCTGAAGCAAGCGGCTCTTTTCCTTTTCAGGTGGGCTGCTTGTCTCAGTCACTATTCCTGGTAACCATGTGAGTGAAACAAAACCACTCCTCAAAATAGGAGACAAACCCCATGACCAAGTTGAGAAAATGTATCTATTTGTACCCGTTCAAGTTTATTTACAGGTGATGCCAACCCTGAGAGGTAGCATAAGGTAAATAATACAGGTTGTAGCATGGGCTCTGAAGCTGGACTGCGTTGGCTCAGCAACTCGCTAGCTGAGGGACCTTGGGCAAACTCCTTAATGCCTCCTATGCCTCATTTCCTCACCTGCAAAATGGTGGTAGTAGTAAGATAATAATCATAATCATACCGATCCCAAAAAAGAGTTGCTGTGAGAGCCAAATGCATTACAAGTTACTAAGCATTTTCAAAGTGCCTGGCAAATAACAAGTCCTGTACGTGTATTTGTTAAGAAAGTCCGTTACATCTCTTAGAGCAAAATGGTTTGGTAATGGGGTCATTTCTGGGATGATGAACCTAGCAGTGTAACTGCGTGCTGTGGGGTAAATCCAGCCCCAGGGGATGCAGTGATGGCGGGTGACATAGAAAATAGCGTCTCACTCTTATCTCTGTCACATTTACATGACAAGGCAAAAAGCCTGCATCAGACGCAATTTTCTCTTGCATCTTGGACTTCTGAGTCCCACAATTTTCTGAAATGTTGAATTCTGTTTGCTCTACAGTTTTTAAACAACAGCTGTTCATCCACCCCAGAGGTGGCAGCGAGTCTGTGTTGGGGGATGTTCAGCACATACCCACATCCCTCGGCTCCTCACGGGAATGTTAGGGGGTCTAATTAATTACTGTTAGCAAAGCATTGAGAAATTCTCTAGTGGAAGTTGCTATAGAAATGCGAGTTACTGTATTATTATTACATGTGCTTGTAATTGTTTTCAAAGTTTACTTATTGGGCTGGGAGAGAGGGAGAATGTAGTTTTCTTTTCCTTGATGGCAGTGGAAAATGCTTTGTAAATTGGCATTTATAGATGTCAAATCACTTTATGGAGACATCTCCAGAGCTACAGGAATCTCATAATGGGAAATGTACATGGAGCATTTCTTCTTTTGCTTTTGTGCCTCCTCCTCATTCAATTCCTATTTCCACAGTGAAACTAATGTGAAAAGAGACATTGTAAGAAGCAACCATGTGTATCCAAACTCAAAAAACCCCAATACATATTTCTACATAAAATTTCCCACATAGAGTCAGTTTTTTCCATATAGAACACTCTTCCCATTAATTTATGCTAAAGGTTGAACAACATTAGGTTGAAATAAAATTTTGAAGAAGAAACAAAGAAAGTTTAGGGATTGATGTAAACTCCAACAATTAAAATTTTATATCGACTCCTCCAAGTCTTGGCTTGGTTTGATTTTGTAAAAAAAAAAAAAAAAAGAAGAATAGTGAAATGATTAATAGCAAGCTCCCACCTGAGAAATATCTTTCCACGGTTATGTATGCATTTGTTTTTTTCTTCACTATCTACTTCCCCTATTTTTTAAAAAAGAGTTTGTTTATTATGAGAGACACACAGAGAGAGGCAGAGACACTGGCAGAGGGAGAGAAGCAGGCTCCCTGCAGGGAGCCCGATGTGGGACTCGATCCCAGGACTCTGGGATCACGACCTGAGCCAAAGGCAAACGCTCAGCCACTGAGCCACCGAGGTGCCCCTACATTCCCCTATTTTATAGAGAAATACCTTTTTTTATGGGAATGGTTGACCACTCAATAAAGCCACCCATCTTCCTCTACTGTATCAGTTTCCTAACTCAAGTTTGAGATGGAGATACCAATCTCGGCATACTAAAAAAAGAAAAAGTTGACTGGAATGAGAATTTAACACTACACAGAAGCAGTGCATAAGACCTTGTTTGCAAGCCGTTTAAATGGTGATGAAGGCTGAATCAGATAAGAATGCTATCATTGCTGCCATTAGCTGATCCTCTGCCAAGTTTTATCTATAGCCTCACAAAAATTGATTTTCAATCAGTTATATTTGTATTTAAAAATCCCATAAAATCTAAGAAGCCTATTTTAGTCCATAAAATGGAGCAAATAATTTCCTCTTTTATGTGAATAAAGTGTAAAACCCATACCTGGACTAATGGCCATTTTCTTATTCCTCAGAAGGCACTTTGAGCTCCAGCCACACCACACACCTCCTTGATGTTCTACTTTTATGCTCTTTTATTTAGTTTGGGATTCTCCATCAGCCCGTTACTTCCTTCCCCTGCCCTGACGCTTACCAGCTACAGACGTTGATGCTCTCTGCTCTGCGATCCCCTACTATCTTATATGTTATGAGATTTCTCACACACTAATCAATAAAGAATGAATCCATGTGCTGGGGCTTACTTCATGAGGATGGGGACCCTTATTTTATATTTGCTCATAGCCCTTGGTATGGCGGTCTGATGGCAGAGGGCAGGTAATGATACTATTTATTCCAACCATCCAGTGCCTGTCAGCTCACAACAGCTCTGGATGGCTTTTGTTCCTAGTGGATTAGCCATATTGCAAATGATCAATAAGTCAAATAATCCTGGCAGATCTTCACTTAAAATTCTCAGGGATGCTGTCACTTACTTAACTACATGCAGTCCTATTGATTTACCTCTCACATCCTTCCACTTTTCTCCCTTGCTACTGACCATCCTAGTCCCGGCCACCACCATCGCTCACCTGGACAGCTGCAGTGGCCTCCTCACGAGTCTGCCCTCAATCATTCAAGCTCCTTCTTATCTCTTCATCTGCATTGTAGTCAGAGGGCTCATTTAAATGCAAATCTTATCACCTTGATTATGGGTTTCTTAAGACCCGTCAGTGGCTCTCATTGCTTTAAGGATAAAAGTAAACATTTGCCTTTTTTTCCTCCATCCTCAAGTCTTGCTTCACTGTCTTTGCTGCATCCACTCTACCTTTCTTCCTGGTTATTAATGATCTCAGTTTGCTTCCCTGCCTCAGGACCTTTGAACGTGCTGTTGCTGCTGCCTGGAACACCCTTCTTCTTCACCTTTTGCCTAATTACCATGTTATTCCTTAAAGCCCAGCTTCCCCAGGCAGGCTAAACCTTTGCTTGCACACTCTTCTACCTCCCAGTGCTTTTTCCTACACAATACTTAGCATAGTTTTAGGTATGTGTCTAAGCTCCATGGGAGCAGGAACTGGCTCTGCTGTTTGCTCCTCACTCTATTCTGAGAGTTTGGAATCCCCTGGGACAAAATAAGGATTTAGAAAAAAAAAAAGTTGTTGAATGAATGAGTAAACTCCAGGATAAATTTAAGATCTTTGTCTAATAAAACAGGAGCCAGAGAAGAAATTTATATGCTTAAACGTCTGTTTTCCAACTGCTGAGAATGTGTGCCATCATCCAGGTAATAGGATCACCTGCTCTACCATCAGCAAGTCCTTGGTATCAACCTGAGAAATGATGTGATTTTACCCCCAATATAAGTTCAGCCCTTTATAAAAGAATTCCAGCACATCGTGGCAAGTGTCTGAGAGGCCCATAATCAAATACAAGCAAAAAAAATTAAAAAGAGTATATGATTTCCAAATCAAGCAACAGAAAAAAAATACCATACAATTGTACAATGATGATTCCTTATCAGTGAAATAAATAGTCCAGAAGTCATTGATGTGGAAATGCCCCGAGACCCAGCACTCTTGGTAAGGTGAAATAAGCGGCCCTCCTTCACTAAGTTCCCACTGGCACATATAGCTGGTGTTGCCGTCCGCCATTCACACCTGCTCCAGCACAACCTTAGAGCACCCCAAACAAGTCCATGTGGGGAAGGGGGTTCTTCTTCCTCAAACGGCCTACCTTTCCCATCACCTTCTTTGCCCTTCCATTTCCACACCTCTGGGGCAAACATCCATCCCTGCCCAAGTAATACCGTATCCAACAACATTTCCTTATCCAGTTGAAATTTCAATATCGAGCAAAAGGCCCTTCCACACCCTCCATCGGCTCACGATAGAACCTGGGGGATCATCCTTGCTTCTTTCTTCTCCCTCCAATCCCGGGAGCTTCACATCCATCAGCAAGTCCTGCCCCAAGTCTGGTCTTTCCTGAAACTCCATCCTCTTGATCTTAACCACCATCCTCCCTGCAAAGGTTTTCCGATGGGCCCTCCCAGTCCCCCCTTCCCCCAGCAGTCAGCACAGTGTTCAGAACATAAAGTAGTAAATTAGCTCATACTCAAGACTCTTCTTTTGCCTTTTGCCGAGGAAAACATTCCAATGCCTCCGTGACCTACAAAGCCCCACTTGAATGGGTTCTTGCCTTTTCCATTCTTGCCGTCCTCACCTGGTGGCCTTCTGATGCAATATCTCCCCCTCTGGTGTCTCAAACTTGCCCCTTCCTAGTGGAGCTCCCGACCCCCTCTGGCCCCCAGTCTGTCTGTCCCCAGCAAACTACCTCACAGGTGCTCAGGCCAGAAAGCTCAGAGTCCCCCTTGCCTCTTCTGTGTAATAGATGTCCTGTTTGCAATCAGCCAGCAAGCCTTGTCAGCTCTGCTTTCAGAATGTGCCCCAGAAATGGCTGCCCCTCATGGCTTCTCCTGTGACCACCCTGGTGCAGGCCACCACCAACATAGTGACATGGACCATGTTGCCAGGACCATGGTGACAGCCTCCTGGCTTGTCTTTCAGCTTCTGTAGTCCTGCCCCATCACCACCTGTCTCCTTTCATTAAACCCTCATTCCAGCATCTGGAGTCCTGGTGCTAAAACAGGTCAGGTTAGGTCACTCCTCTGCTCAAAACCCTCAATGGCTCTCACCTCACTCAGAGTCAAAGCTGGCATCCTCATAGTGGCTTCTAAGGCCTGATGTGGTCTGCCCCCCATTCACCTCAATACCTATTTAGTCTTGTCTACCTGCTTCTGTTTGCTTGCTTCATTTCAGCCACACTGGCCTCCTTGCTGTTCCCCAACACAGCAGGCCCACTCCTGCCCCAGGACCTTTGCACTAGCTATTTCTTCTACCAAAGACACCTTTCCCTAGATAGTTATTATTTATTTATTATTCCCTAGATATTATTTGGTCCCTTTCAGGTAGTCTTCCAAACATTACCTTCCCACTAAGGGCTTTCCTGTCCAGGCTCTAAAAAATTGCAACTTCCTTGCCCCAGAAGCACACTAGTCTACTTCTCTGGTGTATTTTTCTGCTTAGAACGTGTCTATCTGCAGTATGCAGGGCTGGCTTCATGGGTGTCCATGATCCTGTGTGATCACACAGCCCCTGTGCCTATAGGGGTTCTGCACTTGGCTTAGTGCAGCCTGTGTTGCTGAGTCTAAATTCATAAGATACCTTGTTTAAACCAGGGACACTGCAAACTCATTTTTGCCTTGATCCCACAAGTTGTGTGGCTGGTCCTAGCAATGTGCTATATATTTCATTTATTTTGTTGCTTACATCTCTTCCCACCAGAGAGTGAGCCACAAGGGCCAGGGTCCTCACCTCTTTTACCATCACTATAACCCTAGACCTAGAACAGAGCCACGTATGGGGTATGCTCAAGAAAGATCTGTGAATAAGAAACAACAGGTGTTGGCGAAGTTGCAGAAAAAGGGGACCCTCTTGCACTGTTGGTGGGAATGCACACTGGTGCAGCCACTCAGGAGAACAGTATGGAAATTCCTTAAAAAGCTAAAAGTAGAGCTACCTTGTGACCCAGCAATTGCACTACTGGGTATTTGCACAAAGGATACAAAAATACAGATTCAAGGTGCACCTGCACCGCAATGTTTACAGCAGTATTATCAACAATAGTCTAATTATGGAAAGAGCCCAAATGTCCATCAACTGATGAATAAAGAAGACGTGGTGTACAAACACACACACACACACACACACACACACACACACACACACACACTGGAATATTCCTCAGCCATCCAAAAAATGAAATCTTGCCACTTGCAATGATGTGGATGGAGCTAGAGAGTATAATGCTAAGTGAAATAAATCAGAGAAAGACAAATACCATATGATTTCATTCATGTGAAATTTAAGAAACAAAATAGATGAACATATGGGAGGGGGAAGAAAAGAGAAGGAAACAAAGCATAAAAGACTCTTAACAATAGAGAACAAATTGAGGGTTGATGGAAGGAGGGGGAGGGGATGGGCTAGATGGGTGATTGGGTATTATGGAGGGCACTTGTGGTGAGCACGGGGTGTTGCATGTTAGTGATGAATCACTGAATTCTACTTCTGAAACCAATATTGCACTGTATATTAACTAACTAGAATTTAAATAAAAAGAAATATTTGTGAATAAATGAGTCCTCCCAGTTTAACCATCCAGGAATCTGGGAGTCATCCATGTGCTCTCTTGATTGGTGCCTCTTTTGCCCACAAGACCATAGGGTCAGAAGGGCAGGGACCACACCTCTGAGACCTTTGCCTAGCAGGTAGTCAGCAGGCACACAACAGGTGCTCAGTGATGCTGCTCAAGTGAGTGAACCTGGGCAGGATGCCTTGCTGAGCAATTAATTTAGGTTGGGTCTTCACTGGCTAGTTAGCTTTCAAGCTTGGGGGCGTGCTATAGGGCCAGGATGCTGGAAGGCTTGGGCTATATGCAGAAATGTTTTGTTTGGCCAGCACAGAGTTGGTCCACACAGTATTTCTTTTCTTTTTTTTCAATTTGGTTGAGTTGCTAACATTGAAAGATGGGGAGATTTCACATAAAAATTTGAATATTTGGCTTCTTTTGAAAAGTTGAAAGATCCAGCAACCTTGGTGCCTGCAGTGCAGCAGTTGGCAGGAGCTGACCGAGGCTGCCCTGGCTGGGACCTGTGTGGGGCACTTGCCCACAGTCCTCACCTGGTGGGGTGGGGGAGAGTTCCTCCATTAGGGCTACCTCCCTGGCCTCTCTGTGGTGTCAGCCTTGGCTCAAGGAAACAACAGAACTGGGCTATATGAAATTAGAAGGGCTCCAGGGGTTGCTGGAGGTCAAGGAGAGCCAACCTGGAGAGGCCAGAGGTGTTTGCTGAGCCTAAAGGCTCTGGGCTCTGTGGGGGACCAAGGCACTAGGTTCCCAGCCTGGGCCAGTCTTGTGTCCACACTTGTGGAAGTAATGGAGCCGCCCACCTTGAGGATGAGATGGGTTTGGACAAAGAGATGACCTGGAAACTACAGGCTCTTTCTTTTAGGTTCTTGATGATGTCAGCCCTAAAGGATTCTTGCAAGAAAATAGGGAGAGAAAGAGGCATCTCAAGAACACAACTGATGTCAGATTTGTGTGTGTGTGTGTGTGTGCGGGGGGATACTTTCAGGGTCAGATTTAAGTAGTTTTATAATTTTTTATTATTATTTTAGATCTTTTTAAAAAGATTATATTTATTTATTCATAAGAGACACACACACAGAGGCAGAGACACAGGCAGAGGGAGAAGCAGGCTCCCTGTGGGGAGCCCGATGCGGGACCTGATCTCAGGTGGGATCATGCCCTGAGCCATGGGCAGATGCTCAACCACTCAGCCACCCAGATGCTCGTATTATTTTAGATTTAAGTAGTTTTAGAACAAATAAAATAATGCAACTTTCTCACATACAAGAGCTGTGGTCCAAACTCATACATGCCTCATCTAAGTGGTATTTCCTAATTTCTCAAAGGAGAGTCACCCTTTCTCTTAGAGGAACATTTTTCATTCCCTCCTCAATTTGTTTGTACTAATAAATGAATTGGGCTTTATCCCACCTGTTTCCCTTTCTTCTTGTAGTTTTAAAAACTGGACTTAGAAGAAGTCCATGATAACCCTGCTCACGACATGTATTTTGGAGAGCCTGTGGAAAAAGCTGCCTTAATGTCAACCTTATAAAAATGTTCCAACTTAATTCAGGCTTGTTATGGTGTCAGAGTGATCTTCATCTACAAGAATTTCAAAAGGTTATCTTAGAACCTGAGGTGATCGAGTTTCTCCTCCTTGTGAGGCCGTCCAGTTGTTAAGGACAGGATTTCAGATTTTTTACACAAACGTGGTGGGACGCATTCCTGCTCTTCTCCGTCCCAACTTAGCTTTTGCCAAACTGGTGTCTGGATCTTTGTCGTGCAGGATCAGGAAAAGTTGAAAGCAGCAGGGAGGCAGGAAGAAAGGGGATGTGAGCAACATAGTGTAGCTGGAATTCATCCCCACCAAAGGGAGCTGTGGTGCAGGAGGGGAGAGAACGAATGCTGGGGCCTGGGCTGGGGAATTTTGGGGTTTGGTGTAGGAGGCCCTAGACATGAGAGCTATTTCTGTGGGTTGGAAATTGGATCCTCTTTCATGGTCTTTAGGGATCAGGAGTAGACATTGGATTAGAATTCTTTTAATTACCCTTTGACTAATATGTGACTTTTTTTTGCAGAGCTGAGCCACTTGGAGCTCTACTATTTTCTAGGATTCTACAAGTTTAGTCTCTACTAGATTTACGACAGAATCGTTCCTGTAAGGAGAATATCAACTTTTCTACCCAAGGTCTTAGTTAAGCAATTTGAGTCTGGATCCAGGGAAGCCTTCCTCCATCCTTCAGCAATTAGCAAGCTCCTTGACATCCCAGCACCAGTTTGGTTATGGCTCTATTTTAGAGTTCATCCTCATCCCACCCTCCTTGATATGATCATTTGTCAGTTTATGTGTTTGTCTCCCTTCCTTGGACTGAAAGCTCTGGAGAATAGGAACCAACTATGTTTTATGGCTCTTTACAGATTCAGCCCATAGTTGAGACCATACATACTTGCTGGTACAACACCAGGTAATTAGTAAATGTTTTTTGAGCAAATGTATGAGGCTACCAATGGCTGAGATTTGCTTGAGACTTCTAAATCTCTCTTTAATTAAATCCAACAGCTACTAGAAACATTCAAGCAGTATAGGATGGAATAGTCTAATAAATAGACTCTAACTTGTTACCTCTGGGAACTGATCTAACTTAGGAAATGCATGTACCTGAGAAATGGTGTTGGGCTCCTGTAGTCGACTTTCTTATAAATGATTTGGGGACTGGAAAGATGGTGCCTTGGTGAGTTTGCGGCCGATTCTAAGCTGGCCCCCAAACTTAGACTCATCCTCCACTTCTGTTGTTCTCTTGGAACCCACAATCAATCCACACCACATCCTGTTGGCTTTATCTTCAACACATAGCCCAAATCCTACCACTTTTCACTACCTGCCCTGTCCCTAGTCCACCAATCCCAGTCAGGTTCTCGCTCACCAGGACTGTTTTAATGACCTGCTGACTGGTCCTACTTCCACCTGGCCCCTGTGATCTGTTCCCCACCCACCAACCAGATCATGACCCTCCTCCACTCAAAGCCCTCCGATGGCTTCCATTGTGCTCAGAGCAAAAGCCCAAGAAAGTTCTTTCAATCTGGCTCCAGGAACACTGGCTTCCTTGCACTTCCTCAAATGCACCGAGCACATTCCTATTTCTCCTGCCACACAAGGCTCTGCCCCAGATATCTATGTGGCTTTTCCCCCTCACTTCCTTTATGTTCTTTCCATTGAGGCCTCCCTTCTCCAACCTCCCCATGGCAGATTGCAGCTCCTCTGCCTGGCCTGCCTCCTTCCCTATTGAATTCTCCAGAGCATTTACCTCCATCTGACCTATATTTTGCTTTATTATTTGTTTCTTGTCTATCTCCTGGAGCATGAGGGTACGACATGAGGGGGAGGACTTTTGTTTGCTCTGCCCACCATTGCATCCCAGTGCCTGGCACGGCACCTGGCACAGAGAAGTGCCCAACAGCAATCAGGGAATAAATATCGAGAGCTCTCACGAGTGATAGGCAATGGGTGGGCTGCTCTACATGGCACAAGCCTTGGTTTCTGATCATGATAATCGTGACAAGATGATCGTGTATACATGTGGAATGTCCGTGGCTTAACTGTTGAGGATTAATATGTAATTCTTGCCTTGTTGCCTTCTTTAAGGGAGGTCAAGTAGCTTTGGGCATGGAAGGCTAGCTGAGTAAAAGAGAGCCTAGGTGTCCATTGTCTGGAGTTCCAACAGTGGATGGAAACCAAAGCAGGTTATGTTTTGTGGTTAGACCTCTGGATACACAGAACCTCAGAGGAAAGGCCCTGGTCCCGGAGGACACATTTGGCTCAAGGGTAAAGGACAGAGGAGCTTGGCCCCAAGGAAGCTTTGCCTGGGAGGAGAGGGGTGTGGAGGCTGCTCTAAGAGTCAGGCTGGGGCTGGAATTGCCTGCACTTGGATCAAGTTTCCTGGATTGAAGAGCTTATTTGTTTCCTAAATTGGATGGGACTGGACACTGGATTTATACCCTGTGCCCATAATTTTTTTTCAACTTTACAGAGTTTTCATTTTAATAAGTCTTAAACTTTTTTTTTTTTAACTGGACAATTAGATTGACCTGGGGCTGGGCAGTGCTGCAACAAGGAAGAATGTCCTGAAGTTGGGGTGTATCTTCTGCAATGACCCAGGGAGTAGAAGTTTTTGGTTCCAGCGGTCTCTGGGACCCTAGTGGACCAGGCAGATGGCAAAACCCTAGTATGGTTCTGGTGCCCAGGGGCGCAAAGCAGTTCTCAAATTCTCGTCCTCTTCCAGCTGCTCTGAGTGCCCAAGGCCCTACAGAGGTTCAGTGAGACCAAGGACGGTCATGGACTTTGTGTTTGGGGGGATCAGCCTATAGGCTTGTCATTTCTTGGGGGCCATCTCCCTCTTGGATTGTCATAGGTACGCATATTATGTTGGAGTATTATAGGATGTCCTGGTTTGCAGTAGGTACCAACATGGTCCCTGGGAATCCTAACAAAACAAACGCAACAAATAAGAACAAAGACTTCACAAAGCCACAGGAGTGAACGAAATAATGGCAGGTGTAAAGGGAAAATACTCTGACCTTTATTGGGAGGAAGATGGGCCCTGGACTGCAAATTTCAAACCAGGACAAGAACCAACGTCAGGGCAAATTCCTCCCTTACCATTAGGGGACCTGCTGCCCCTGCCGGAAGAGTAGGGAAGGGATGGTCACCACTGGACAGACTGTTGGAGATTATTGTGGGACTGGGCGGAGGGAGGCCAAGCAGAAAGGAGAACTCAACGCGTGCTGGGCATTTCGTGTTCCCATTTTACAGATGAAAACAACGAAGCTCAGAAGTAGATCATTTACTGCCTATCTCGCAGCTTCCGAGTGTTGGAATGGAGTTCAGACTGAAGGCTGTCCTCCTCATCCATTTCTTATCCAGTCCCTTCCTTCTTTTAGGACATTTGTAACCAGGGCCCCATCATGTGCCAGGCTGGGTACCCGGCCGTGGCCAAAGCAGGAATTTTCCTGTCCTCATGAGGCTTCTGATCTCCCAGGAATATTGACAGTGAGCAAGGCAGACATGATCATCACAGCTGAGATAGGGCCACAGAGGGGGCCACTGGGTTGCAGTGATGGGGAGAGAATGGGATGGGCTGTCCTTAGGCTGGAGGAGTCGGGGACAGAGAGAAGACGGAGCCCCGCGTGGGGAGGGCCAGGTGGAGGAGCAGCAGTGATGCCAGGGAGGGACAGGGTCTGCATGTCACAGGAGCGAGCAAAGGGGAGTGTGAGTCAGAAGGTGTGTCTCCAAAGTGTGTGCCCGCTTTGCAAGAAGGGAGCTCCAGTCAGAAGAGGAAATGCCACACTGCCCAATGGGTAGGGAACTTCCCGCCTTTGGAAGTCAAAGAGATGATTGGGGCCAGAAAATATCAACAGCTTCCCGAGAGGTGTGGATCCAGTCCCACTGAGAGATCATCAATGAACGCAACATTAAGGCAAACCGGAAGGCGGGGCTCCATCCCCTCCATGGGAACATCTTGGCCAACTACCTGTCTTCCCTCGGCACCAGCTCTGATCCCAGATCAGAAAAGAGGCTGGGGTGGGGCCCCGTGGGAGTGGGAGTGCGTGGGGGTCCAGTGTGGGAGGAAGCCCATCTACCATGGAGATCCTGAAGGCATTTCTCACCGAGGAGAAAAGGAGAAGAGGAAGGGAGGTAAACCTGGTCAGATGCCTTCTCTGCTGAGAACTGGGTGTTAACCACTCCCCATGCCTCACTCCCTAGAGGCCTCTCAGGTCTCCACCTTATAAGAGGGAAAATGAGGCTCAGAGAGGTTAAAGTAACTTGCCCAAGGTCACTCCGCTGGTGAGGGTGTGCTGACTTCCTGACTCCCAAATCCAGGTCCTTTCCTGTGAACTGGGCTGAGTGGCAGCAGATCAACCGGGAGGGAGTGAGACCAAAGGAGCAGCACCTAGGGGTCATTCTGGGGGAGGAGACCGAAGGCAGGAAGGGGGATGGTGAGAGGACCAGGTGGCACAGTTGGAACTCTGGGGTACTGGGCTGGGCTTTGCTTTCTGGATCAGACTGACTTGGGTTCGAATCCCCTGGTGCCAGTTGCTGAAATCCAGCAGGGAGAGGGGACATCTTGAGCACCCTAGTTTTCCGTGCTGCCCTCCCCCAGCCTGCCACCTCCAGAGGAGGCCCCCACAGCTCCTCTTGCCTCTGGCTGCCTGAGTAAGCAGTCCCCCAGAAGAGCCTGACTCATTCGCCTTGGCTCCCTGCCACCTGAGCCGCAGGGAGGACAGTGGCCCAGTGGCCCCGTACCTTCTAGCTTGGTCCAACTGCCCAGCCCCCTCCGGGGGACAGAATGGGACAATCCCATCAGGACTCTGCCGCTGCTACCTGCAGAGGCCTCGGCCGTCCAGGTGGTCCCTCACCACCCAGCACATGCCTGTGCTGCCTTCCTGTACGTGGCTGCATGTCAATGTGTCACTGTCCCTCACTAGACTGTGAACTCTTACAGGGCAGGGATGAGCCTGAGTCATCTCCTGTCCCCGGTGCCCACGACAGGATCTGGCACGACATAGGGGCTGCTCAGCAAATATTTGTTGAATTCCCTTCCTAATCGAACGGGAAATTTCCCCACCCCTGCCCGGGGACGATTGCTGGTGGAGACAGAGCCCTGTGGCCGCAGCTTGTACTCGGGAGGCTCACCCCGCTGCCGCGGCCCCGGGGTGCAAGGCGCGCAAGGCACCTGCCACATTTCGGCATTGTCTCCTCCTGAGGCTTTCGTTCCGGCCCATTCTCACTTTCTGTCTTGGAAAATCACAAGGAAACTCCACGCTGCTCCTGGAATTCTTGCCAACGTGATTCAAGCAGAATGGAGCACATGGCACTGGGTTCCCACACAAACAAAGACGTTGCCACTTTCAGCTCGGTGGCTTCCTTCCTTCTGCCAGCCTGGGCCCCCCACCTTGCCCAGGCAAGAGGGGGCAGCCTGCGTGCCTGGCTGGCCACGTTCTCAGCCACAGGGCGCCCCAAGGTGGGGGCACCTGGGGTCGGGTAGTGGGTAGTGAAGTAAACAGAGGCCAGTTGCCTAGGAACAGCCCGGACACTCGCCGCACCCCGTCCCTACTCTCTGGTCACTCACCCAGGGTTTCTCAATCAGGGCTCTTTCTGGATTCGCGCTTAGCTGTGCCACCTGGAGCAAATGATCTACTGTCTCCGTGCCTCGATGTCCTCCTCTGGGGCTCGGAGATGGTCATGGCACCTGATGGCTCTGGGGATTCAATGTGATACAATGAAAGTGCTGCGTCGTGCTTGGTATACAGTGAGTGCTAACTGTTGGATGCTGAGGTCGTGGGGGTCGGTATTAGCACTCGTTCTGGGAGCTCATGCCTGCCCAGGCCAGTGCGTTCCTGGGCCATACATCCCTGGCCTGTGAGGTCAACCGTGTTCCCGGGCGCGCCGTGTGCAAGCGGGTTTGGATTGCGGCTCCCCTCCAAATCCAGAGTCAAGAAATGGAAGAGGAGTGGGGTGGACCAGTCGGTAGACACATCACTGGCCTACCCGTGGTTCACTCCAGTCCCTCCCTGCAGGTTGGCGAGCGATATTCAAACGCAGGGCTCCTGAGAACACATTTTAGGCTGAAACACATCTACTACTTTGTTAGGAGATTGTAGGGTCTCCAGGGAGGAAAAGGGTGGCATTTGTCGCTTCTGAGCAGAGTGGCTGAGGCTAGATGACTCCCCTTCTCCGGCGCCCATGCCCTGGACTGTGAATGGAGTTGGTGACTGTACCTCACAGGGGGTGTCAGGGACTCGGGGCCATCTGGGGTGTCAGAGGCTTGGCAGGGGTCTGTTCCTAAGAGCCGGCAGCTTGACCAATGATGCTGTTGTCCTGAAGCCTCTGGGGTTTAACCGGAGCCCCTTTGTGAAGGGTTGTTATCCCCGCTGGGAGGTGGAGCCCCACTGCATGTCACCAAATGGAAGGGACACCAAAACTGATGGTCCCCAAGGTGGGGGGACCCGGCCCAGAACATGTCACAGGACAGAACTTCTGGGATTAGGGGTAAAGTGGCCTCATGGGCTGTGGCATCGGAGTGACTGGATTTGAACGGTGTTTCCACGCTCACCCCAAGGGGGGCCCCAGAAGTTCTCTAATATTTCTGAGCCTCCATGTCTTCACCTGAAAAATGGGTGTGATAATATCCTTCTTTGTGAGACTAGAGAATGTATAACAGCTTATTAATTGTATTCTAAGGCACTATTCTAAGCCATCCCACGAGGCACTTCACAGTTGGGGAAACTGAGGCACAGAGCAGTCAGTAACTTGCTCAGGGTCACTCGTTCATGCCATTTCCTGACCTGGTCCCTGCTCCCTCCTCTGCTCTCATATCCTGCTCACCTGTATGTGGGGATCATGACTGAATTGTTCACATTTCCCCAAACTCGCCAGGCTAATCCACACCTCTCCATCTTTGCCTTCCTTCTGCCTTCTACGACTGTCTCCTTATCTCTACCTGACTAGGTCTTGTGAGTCCTTCAAGCTCACCTTAGGTGTCGCCTCCCCCAGGAAGCCCTCCTGCCTAGTCACTAGAAGTAGGTGCTCCTGTAGCCTGGCCTCCCCTATACACAGGCTCGCACCACCTGCACAGGACTAATGGATTCAGTTTCCTTAGCACTTTCTTTCTCCCGGCTGTGCGCCAGGCCGTTTGTGCCTGTCTCCAGTGGGGTTGCCCTTTTCTCCGTTTCATGGTTGAGGAGACAGGATTCGAACTCAGGTTAGTTCCCGGAGGCAGCTAGGCATGCACTCCTTTTAACTTGTCTCTTCTGCTGGACCCTGGCTTATTTACTCTGTGTCCCCACACGGCCCTACACCACATAGGGATTCAAACAATAGTTGTTGAATGAATCCCGAGCGCTCATGGTTTCTAGAATAATAATAGTTAAAAAAAAAAATCAACCCAGACAGATCTCAATCAAGTGCCCCAAGTTCCTATCCCATCCCATCCTCCTGGCTGGTTGAAGACAAAGGCCTGATGGGGGCAGAAGAGCCCAGACCGCGAGCGCAGACCCCTGCCTGCATCCATCCACCCGTGCCCATCCCGGGGCCTGGCCGGAGGAAGTGCTCAGAATACACGGAGGGCGCGTGGGTGTGTTTCCCGGTCGTGGGGGCGTCGCCGACAGCTCTGCTCTCTGGGAACCCCGTCAGCTTGGGGCCCTCCCAATCTGAAGGTCTCTGCTTTAGGCCAAGGGGTGCTTAGAAGAATGAGTGATTCCCTGCCTCGCCCCGACCCCCAAACCAGAGAAACTGGAGGTCCGATGAGCGCCGCACGCACCAGTGAGAAATGACAAAGCGATGCAGGAGTGAAAGCCCGCAGAACACCATCTCCTCCAGCATCCTGGGTTTTTTTCCTTTTTAGAGCAAAGCCCTGTAATATTAATAAACGGCAGCGAGAAGGATAGAAAGTGACTCTTTCCCTTTGACATGGCGAAGATCACAGGGACTGGAGGGACCTTTAATCTTTATTAATGCGTCTCAGGGGGGCCTCTCCCACAAGCTGTGGGAAGCAGACATGCAAAGAGTGTGCTTGCTCGCGGTCCTCAGCGTCCCCGGGCGCCTCAGATGACTGCCTGATACTGTTCAGAGTCCAGCAAAGCCACGTCACGGGGACCTGCTGTGTCCCGGGCAAGAACAAGGCAGCCCTAACCCAGCTCCCATCTGTGGGGGGCTGGATGACAAGGGAAATTCAGGACACGGGCCTCAGTCACATGGGCCCCGCTTCTAACCAAGGGCACCCGATGCCCTGAAGAGGCTCGCGGGGAATGAGGCTGTCAGTGGCTGTCGGTGGCAGGGACGGGCACAAAGCATGCCTGGGAGGGGCTGCACCTGAGTTCACCAAGGAGCACAGCCAATAATCAGCACCCTCATTTCCAAGGGCTCCCCGCCGCACTGCCTGGCTAATGGCTTCTTCCCACCCCTCCTTCCCTCCGGCTGGGCCTTGGCGCGCGAGGTGGCCAAAGAGGTCTGTAACTTGATATCATGCAGACCTAATTCCACAGACTGGAGTGAGTCAGGAATCGCAAGAGAGGTTCAGGCGTGGGCCACAGAATTGAAAAGTTTTATAGTAAGGATGTAAGAGCCGAGAAAGTTGCGGGGTCTCTCTCTCTCTCTCTCTCTCTCTCTCTCTCACACACACACACACACACACGCACACGCACACACATGCCTGTGCATGTGCACGCTGAGAAATAGAAAGGCACATTTTGACATTTATTCTTTCAAAACCGCCTGGGTGCTAAGCACCGTTCCAGGCACCGGGGAATCCAAAGGTGGACAGGGCCGCCGAGCTCCTGTTCCCCTGCACGCAACCCCCCCCCCCCCAGGTTTATGTTCATCCCAGGGTCCTCGGGGGAGTTTCTCCGGGAGCCAGGATGGCCCAGGGTTAATCTCACTAAAGCCACATTATAATACAAAGTGGGCGGCCACCCCCATCACCCCTACTTTCTGGACAAGGGACCCAAGCTCAGGGAGACCCGCCTGTCCCAGGCCGCCCACTAGCTTGGGGACCGGGGATCAGAGCCTGGTTTCCATGTCTCTTCCCTTTCTACTCGCTGCTCAGAGGCGACAAAAGAAACCCAGGCTGGGAGGGCTGGTGCAATCCGGGAGGAAGAACCCGGGTGAAGTGTGCTCAAATAAAGCATCACCTAATTCGATTATGTTTGCTAGACTGCAGTGTAATAAAGCGGAGTTCCTCATAAGCATCATCTTCTGATGTTTACAGAACAAGAAAGCAGAATTAAGATAGGAATTTCCAGGGAGAAAAGTGTGTGTTTTGCGCTGAAATGTAAAGAGAATAGACCCAGAAGAAATTGATTCCTGATTTTACAAGTCAGCTCTGATGAGGGGGTGCTGGGTGCACCGGGCGGCTGGCTCCTCGGGGAGGGCTGAGCCGGTGCCCGGGGGCGCTGCTGGGTCGGGGGGTGGAAGGTCCCCCTGGAAGGATCTCCGGATGGGGCAGAGGGGCCAGTGGGAGGAGACTTGTTAGAGGCAAGAAGTGCTGCCAAAGCAAAGGCTTGGGGGACCTGCTGGATTTATTCCAAACATCTCCTCGCTCCCCTCCAGCCTCTGGCTGGTCCTCCCGGCGTCCACCCTCACATGCAGACCAAGTGATTTTTCTAGGCAAGAGTAGAGTCTGCTGACTAGCGTGTGGATCCTGGGGACACGCTGCCTGGGTTTGAAGCCTGCTGTGCCACTTCCCGAGCTGTGTGGCCCTGGGCAGATTATTTGCCCATTCTGGAAATCCATCTCCTCATCTCGAAGTGAAGGTTAAAGTGGTGCCAGACTGGCAGTTGCCTTGAAGATAGAATGAGCCAGTGTGCCTGAAGCACTTAGAGCAGGGCCTGGCACACAGTAGGTGTTCAATTAACTTGTGCTGCTCTCATTATTTTAAATCTGCATATACCACTCCCCTTTCTAAAACCCAGGAATAGAGGCTGTTGATTGCCCTCAGAGGAAAGCCACACTTCCCAGCCTGGCATTCAAGGCTTTTGGCGATCTGGGCTCTGAGGGCCCTTCCAGAAGGTTTTTTTAAAAGATTTTATTTACTTATTCATGGGAGACACAGAGAGAGAGACAGAGACACAGGCAGAGGGAGAAGCAGGCTCCATGCGGGGAGCCCGATGTGGGACTCGATTCCAGGACACCCTGAGCCAAAGGCAGATGCTCAACCTCGAAGCCACACAGGTGCCGTGGCTCCCTCCCTGCCTTCCCACTGGCCCCCATGACCAGCAGCCCCTGCCAGCACTTTGCTCTTTCCCTCCTCTGGGCCTTGCTTGTACTTTGGCCTCTGCAAGGATCCCTGAGCCCCTGACCATATGCAACATGGAATTAGCTTTCAGACTCAGCTTCTGCCCTGGAAAGAACTATCAGGACCCTTGTGTCCACCCTGGAACTCACCATTCCCTCTTCTGTGCCTCTACTGAGCCCCCTGTAGAGTCTGGTCCCTGGTCCCCTCATGATTTCATTGTTCCACCCTGTTCACACAGCCCCCACTCACCAGTTAGGGGTTGGCCCTTTCTGAGCTCCTGGGCTTGTCTGGTACGAAGCCCTGGGCCTCAGCCACTGGCTACTGAATGAATCTGCCCATTTAACAAGGAGAAAGTGAAGGTCAGAAGGGGCACTTGCAAACCAGTTATTATGATAAAGTAAGCACGTGCCTAGTGATGGGGAACATTAAGTCCACGCAGAACGTGAAGGGGCTGTTCAGATGATTCCCTGGTTAAAAACCCTTTGAGACAAAGAGTCAGAGGGGAGGAAATGCTGCATTTTGCCATCACATCGCCTCTGGATCAGGGAGGAATAAAGCGAGGGTTCATGTTTCTCCTTCGAGAAATTAGGTCACTGGGTGTTGTTAAGTGTGCCTTACAGAGCTATGCTAATCAGTTCTCTTCTGGCCTAAATATCTGGTAATTATCTTGGTTTTTTTGCTTTGCCAGACTTGGCTTCCTAAAGCAGTTCATCCATGCTGTTACTTCTCAAGATCTTCAAGGGTAATGTTAACCATCACCACCACCACCGCCACGACCAAATGGCAAGCACGTCCGGCTCCTGCCTGGTGCTGGGCGCTGTTCTCAGCAGTTCAGGCACCCAGACGGCTCAGATCTCTGTACAATCAGGAGGCAGGTGATACTATCACTCCTTGTTTCTGGGGCCTTTGCCATCTTTGCTCAGCTCCCAGCCCTCTCTTTCTGCTCCCCCTGTTTTCTACTCCCTGCTCCACTCCTCATCCTGGCCACACAGGGCATCCCAGGCATAAGCCAGAGCTCCAGGGTGATCCGGGCTCCCTGCCTCCTGGGTGCCCCTGCCCACCACCCCGGGATGTCTGCCTGCCTCTGGTCTGTACCCTGCATGCACCTTCTGGGGTTGGCTTGAGTCTAGACTTTGCCAGAAAGTTCCGTCTGAACTCTCATTGCACTCAGAGTCCAAACACCTGCTTTAATGTTTAGCGGTTCACTGGTTGTGTGTGCATGTGTGTGCACGCACGAATTTATGTGTGTATGAGTGTGCATGCATGAGCATGTGCATATGAGCATGTGAGTGCATATCAGCATGTGTGAACATATGCATATGCATGTGCATGTATGAACACATGCACGAGTGTGCATATATGGGCATGTGCACACCAGCATGTGTGCATGTATGAACACGTATGTGCCTGAGTGTGCATACATGTACACGCTCCTGTGATCACTCTCTTTCCATATATGGATTTTATACTATTTGAATACAGGGATCAAGTCTCCTTCTGTCTCTCAGCTTCCATAGAACACTGATCCAACTATAAGATTCTCCTTATAGACTTTGTTCATTCGAAAAAAAATCAATAACAAGATGTATTAAACATCCATTGTGTACCAGATACTGTGACCAGCTCTGGGGCATCAGGCTAGACCATGACTTGCTGCTGATGAGAGGGCAAACATGATGAAAGGGTTAAGGAAAAACCCAATAGGTTTGGGGCAGTTCATCTTTTGAAGCTCAAGATTCCACAACTCAACTTTTGACCTAACATATCAAATTATGTCAGTTACAAATAACATTCAACATGAAATGTAAACGCAGATTCCATAGCTTAGCATCTTCTGACAAGTTGGCTTGTTCGGAGGGATCTATTTTGTATCTTCATAACCCGATGATCTTGCTGGGCCATTACAGAATGAATGATTATCATAATAGCCAAATAATTGAGCTCTAAAATAGGCTCTACCTTCAAGGAGTTCAGTGTCCAGAATACTCTCAGGGCAGGCCTCCTCAGACCTGTTTCTTTTTCTTTCTTTCTTTTTTTTTTTAGACCTGTTTCTCTGAAGGAGAAACTGAGGCTCAGAGATTAAGTCATTTGCCCAAAGGGCAGGCAGGGCAGGCAGGGCAGGCAGGGCTGCTGGGATCGCCACCGAGTCCAAAGTGTCTGTTCTTTACTGTACTGGGTTTCTATGCCTACGCTTCTAAAGTTCTAAAATTATAGAGAAAGAAAGAAATGTTTTGACCTTGTGCTAATACATTTTCTATAAGGTCAGAAATAAATAAGTGAAAATTAATCTGACAATCTGCAAGCAGGCTGAAAAATACCACTCTACTTTCCCCTTGGATTCGACCCCCATAATTGCGCCACTCATTGACAGCTGATTGGTTTAAATAATTCATACCCTTTCGTGAGGCCTATTGCTTGGAATTGGCATTTGCTTGATGAGGTCTGTGACTGACGGGCGATTATAGGCTGACATGTTCTAGAGACGGGCTCAGAGCTGCCACCCCCCCCCCCCGCACCCTCCCCCCAACGTCGTAAGGCAGATCTCTGTGTGAGGACCTCACTGCTCTGTAAAGCACAGACTGTGGTCAACTGACAACTTTTTGGATTTTCTGACCAAATGTGCATTCCCAGGCTTCCTGTTGACTGAAGGGAGAGAGCTGGCCGTGTTTCCTGGGACACTGGAGACACTTGGGCTCTAAGTTACAGATGGGACTGGACCTATGTGCTCCAAGGGGCTCTTGCCTCACCTCCTGCAGGACAAAGCTCCCATCTCCTTTCTGGGCCATCAGGAACCCAGAGCTTCTGCTAGCAGGGTGGGACTCCAGTTTGTCCCAGCCCTTCACCCAGGAAAGAAGCTTCCACTAGTGGGAAAAATGACTAGCCTTCTTGAAGAGCAGAGAGGTATATCCAGAGAGAAGAGGGTAGGGATGGGGAGGGGCTCAGAGGGGCAGGTCAGTGGTAACCCCAACAAAAGGCAAGAAAGACGGGCACTGAGGAGTGATGGGGAGCACAACCCAGATGAAATTTGCAGAAAGGCTCAAACCCTTTCCTTGGATCCAAAGTAGGAGAGGAAGGGAACACAGATCTCACTTAGAGCCACAGCTGCTGGGAGTGTGTGGAGGGGAGGCCAGAGAAGGGCGGCCTTTTGAACAGATAGGAAAGGGAAGGGGTGCGGGAAGAGGCTGTGAAACCATAAGCACAGGCGTCCTCCGCCTGGCTGGCTTCAGTGAGGCTCTGTGCAAATAGATAGTGGCGACTCTCATTAGCTGGGTCTTAGGATGTTAGATACCCCCAGCTTGTTGGGGTGACCGTGAACCTGGGAGCAGTTTTCTTTCCCTCCCAGCTCTCCATTCACATGGTCAGTCCTCCATCCCCACGTTCCCGCTGACATGCTACCTCCCACATCATTGCCACCATCTGACTCCACCAGACCCCCTTTTACACATGGTTTCCCCACAGCAGTGGCCCACCCAGACCCCCTGAGTCTGAACCTGTGTTTTAACCAGACCCCTGAGGGGCTTGGTGCCACTGGGCCAGGCTGCTGTCTTGGCTCTACCACCCCTGAGCAGGGGGAGGGGCCACCACGGGGAAAGCTACTTCTCCTCTTCCTCAGCGTGGACCCAGGATAAGCTCATTTCAGCCTCGTTTAATGCTTAAACCACACCCACAACAAGGACCCTCTTAATCCCCATTTTACAGATGAAGAAGCCAAGGCCTAGGCCAGGCCGCTGAAGAGTTGAGTTGAACGCAGGCCGTTGGAGTCCCTAGACCATGCTCCGACCCACGGTGCCCGTGCTGCAAGGGCTCAAGGCAGGCACCCTGGGGGCAGACTTGTAACCTGCTCTCTGGCTGTGTGAATTCCCCCAGCCTCTTTCCTCATCTGTGCAACTTCAATGATAGGACCATCTTAGAGGGTTGTTGTGAATCAGAATTCAAATAAAATCACGCAAGCCAGTCATTTCGAACAGCACCTGGCACATAGTGAAGTGCCCAGCGAGTTCTGGCTCTCGGTATTCATAGGCTTGGGGAGGATGGAATGTGGCAACTTAACAAGATGAGTGAAAGAAACAGTATCCATCCTTTCCCCGTTCTCCTTCTCACACCCAACAGGTAAGCTCCGGCGAGTTTCTGAAGCCAGATGGAAGTGAATTCCATCCTGTGACACTGGTGCTTTTGGATGTTGACTTTTTTCAGAGAGCTGGCAAGTCTCATGTGTATGGATAACGGTCCTAGGAATTATGTCCCATCAAACAACCACGGGCCTGCTGGGCTACATTAAGTCTCTGGGGTCACCCTGCCAGCTGAAGACACGGCTGTCATTGCGGTGTCAGGGGCTCTGCAGTGCCTAGCTCACTGCTCCCTCCCTCTCCGTAGGGAGGTATTTGAGAAAGAGAGAGAGAGAGAGAGAGAGAGAGAGAGAGAGAGAGAGAGAGGGAGAGAAAGGCCGATCTGAATATTCTGTGACTGCCACTGAGCACAGAGGCTATCAACAGGCATAACAAGAGGGTAGTGGCCTCCATCCTGTGCTACAGCGCTGGACCCTCACGGCGACCCTAGGAGGCAGACATGCCCACGCACCCCTCATTTTAGGAGGCACAGAGAGGGAAGCAGATCTGTGTCCATGTGCCTGGGAGGTGGTGGGGGCTTCCCAGTCAGTCACACCTGACCAGTGGGGTGCAAAGGCTCCCTTGCGGCCCCTCCCCAGCCCTCGTGGAGTGGGCTTGCCCCGTGCTTGGAGGCCAGACATGGGACGTGGGCTGCCACACATGAGTTTTCACAGACACAGTTGATCGACCCTCCCTGTAGCCATAACCACACACCAGCAGTCTGCCCTTGGACCATACCTTAATTACTATGGTCTTGGAAGTGCCTCTTAACCTGACTCTTGGGTGGCAGCAGCAGATCCTTCTCCGGTTGGGACCACGGCCCCCTCTTTAGGGGAAGGCTATCTGCCACCTGTAACTAAGGCGTGTTTCTACCACTCACGGTGTACCTGTCATGTGTCAGGCACCTGTCGCAGGTCAGGAGCTCAC
The DNA here is from genome assembly GCF_003254725.2 of Canis lupus dingo. Lineage (NCBI taxonomy): Eukaryota > Metazoa > Chordata > Mammalia > Carnivora > Canidae > Canis > Canis lupus. The sequence continues at coordinate 28,539,260 of NC_064252.1, read as the reverse complement.
TGGCATTGCAATATCATTCATCTTGCAAATGAGAACAGCAAGGCTCAGAAAGGCTAAGCCATTGGCCTCAGGTCACCAGCTGACTTTATTTTAAGTCACTGGAGTCTCAGATCCACCGTGCGAAGCCCGGGCCTTGCCAACACCCCCTTTCCTGGGAGATGGCTCGGGGGAGGCGCTCTGCCTCTGCGGGAGGGTCCTCTGTGGGCTGTGGCTCACTCCGGAGGCGTTAGGGATCATCTGCCCTCTCTGGTTTACAGAGGGACAAAGGGCCTCGGAGGGTGAAGAAAGGGCCTCCATCAAGGTCACCCGGCCCTGAAGTGCAAGAGCAGCCCGCCTCTAGCCCAGATTTTCTGTCTCCACACCTGGTGCCCTTTCCCCTACCCCGCTGTCTGGGAACATCTGCCCGCCAGCCTTGGCGAGTGCCCTGGGAAAAGGGCAGGGACCTCATTTCCCTCAGCTGCCGATCGGAAGACCTGTCTGTGTCTCTTTCTGCCTCTTGTAATATGAAGTGTGTGCGCGTGCACGCGTGTGTATTTTAAAAATCTTTTGTCAGCACCGAATTCATCTGAAATTGCAGCAGGAATAATACTTCAGTGTCCTCTTTACGCTCTTTGGTTCTAACAATCTCGCAGTATCAAACGGCCTCCGCTTCAGAGGAAAAATAATAATGAATGACTTAAAATAACTCTGCGGAGGAAAATGAAGGTTTGATTTGAATTGCAGAGGGAATGGCTCTCTTTCAGTCCCTCTGTCTTCACTTCCTGGGAGAAGGCTTTCAGACTCTGCAAGATCCTTCTGCATTCAAAGATTCCAAGAGCCCAGGAAAACCAGAGTCAAATTATTCCATCTAAAAGTGTCTTTGCTGGTTGTCTATCCCCGTGATTCCAAAATACCCCCAGTATCACCTTAAGAATCCTATTCCTAAGCGTTGGTGCTTTGGTCTCTCCTTTCTTAAACACTGCACGGGCTACAGAGGATGATCCGGTTTCCCCATCACTGTACTGTCTACACGAGCATCTTCCTCTGGGATGCGTCCGAGCGGTCCACACACCGCAGAAGCCTATCTCATTAATCACTGTGATCTGTATCAATCGAAGGGAATTCTCAGAAGAAGCTGAGAGGCAGATTTAACCAGTGAGGTCCTATCCGTGCAGATTCATCGTAACTCCTTACATAGGTCCCAAGAGGACATGGCAGGTCAGGAGTGTACCGCCCGCTTTAATAGAAACCCTACTTAACCCACATGGGCATAAATGAAGCTGAAATTACTGGAGAAGTTTATCCTGGCATGTGCTGACCCTGTGGCTCTGTTCAATCGTAATAAAGTTCTGCAGATTTAATACATTTTCTCCGTAGAGTGTCACAGCGGACAGAGTTGTGAACAGCACATTCTGTTTTTGCCTTGAGAATAGTTCTATTCAACCAAGTGGCCAATAAGAACTCGGTTAATTAATAAAATACCTTCCTTTTAAGTACGGCTTGAGCACTGTTGTGGCTTGGCGGTCTCCCGATTGCATGGACTTGAACAAAGCCAGTTTGGAGGTCGCTAATATGAACTTATTACTCAGCTGTTATTTACAAAATGTACTTTGAGGCTCCGAGTCATGAGGTCAGGCAACGATGCCAGCGGGTGGAAAGAAGAGAGAATTGGTGTTGAATTTGTTGATACCCTGGAGCCGAAAGGGAGGGTGGCCGCTCACCAGGCTTACATTCCTGGGTAAAATGAGGCCACGCCAAGCGATGGACTTGTTACCTTCCCCAACGTCAGTTGGGGCTGGCTTGCAAAGCGCTGAAGAATGAATCACACCCTGTCCTGACCGAGGCTCATGACACACAATTTGGGGTAGGAGGAGGAAGAAAGCCTGACTTTGTCCAATGTTACATGAGGGAAGCCAGCAAGTCACCAGAACTGGGAGAAAATGCCCATCGGTCAGAAGCTCAGTTTTTAACCCTTGTGTGAATCAAAGGTGCTTCCTCATCCCCTTCCCCTCTGATCTTAGCGAATCAGCCCACTCTCTCTATCACCTTCTACTACCCTCTTTCCACACACATTCACATTTGACCCAATTCCCCCTTCTATCCAAAGACACGACCCAATTCTCGAGCGTTCTCCCCTACAGTTCTGACCCAATTCTCTCATCATTTCCACAAAGACGTGACCCAATTTGGCTCCATCCTTCCCCATGCACATGCGATAACATTCCCCCTACGCCTCCCCACACTACAGATCTGACCTAATTTCCACCTCCATGCTAGTCATTCACACCTGTTCCCCCCTCCCCCGGCCCAGTGGACCAGAGCCAGATGGTTACCTTCCCTTTCTACAGGTGGCACCAGCCCCTTCTTTTAACACTGAAGACACAGCTTACCCCTGGCAGCAACCTTTTCCCTCCCCAGGTCACTGCCTCTGCGGGAGGGTCCTCCTCAAAGGAACGTTCACTCCTCAAACCCTATCAGGCCATCGATGCCATCCGAACCCCCTCTTCCCAAAGACATGTGGTTTGTGTCGTTGCTGGAACGTCCAGCCCTCTGACACAGCTAACTTTCCCAAAGTTTTCAGCACAACCTGGAGCAGGACATTACTTTGGCACCTGGCATGGCCAGAGGAAACCACAGAGCTGCCCATGCCTTAACCTGATGTTCGGTTATTAGGTTATTTTTGAAGAAATCATTTGTTGGCAGCATATCCATCAGCATTTTGAGTTTTCTTTCTTTTCTTTTCTTTTTTTTTTAAATATGATATGTGAACAGTTCTGGTGAAGTGTTGCAGATAGTTAGGGGCTAAAGACCTTTACAAGAAAGGGTGGAAAAAAGCACAGGCACCAGCCACCAAACGCCCCCCTTGCTATGTCAGTAGGACTCCTAAGAGGTTATAGGAGATTGCTCTCCATGGACTCCTCATTCTTGGCTGCTACCTAATTAAAAAGTGAATACGTTTCAATTATCACAAATGATTTTTATTTAGCCACTAGGAACCAGATCACAATCATTTTTGCGTTTTATAAAAGCTCCTAAACAGCTATCAGGTGACAAGGGCATTATGTACTATCAATTTTGGGGACTGATTTGGGTGAATGACCTTGGGCCGGGAGCAGCTGGTTGAGGGAGGGCGGGAGAGCACTTTCACAGCCTCATCCTCACTTCCATAACTGTTTACTTGTCCCTGTCCAGTGGTGCACTTGTGTTTGATGCAGGAAGAGCCTGCTGCTCTCCTCACTTTTCTCTGAACTTGGCTGAGCTGGGGTGACACTCAGGGTGGAACCAGAATTGGAAATAGTTGTTGTTTGACAAATCCAGCATATTGCTGTGAACAGTTACTCTACTAAAATGAAGGCTTTGGATACTGTGAAGAGTGTTCCAAATGATCTTATTATAACGACAATCCTTGTGATCATCACTGCCATCACCATCTCAATCATCACCACTTTCATTACTACCTCTTCATCACCATCACCACCACCACCATCACTACCATCATCACCATTACCACCATCATCACCACCACCATCACCACCATTACTATCACCACCACCACATCACCATCATTACTGCCACCATTACCACCATCACCCCAACCACCATCACCCCAACCACCTTCATCACCATCACACATCGCCATCACTACCATCACCACCATCATTACCACCACCACGACCACCATCACCATTGCTGCCACCACCACCACCATCACCACCACTATCACCATCACCACCATCATCTCCACCACTGTCACTACCATCACCACTGTCACCACCATCACCATCACCACCACCACCACCATCACCACCACCATCACTTCCTTCATCACTACCTCCATTGTTACCAGCATACTGCATCTAACAACTTTGATTCTGTCCTGCACTCTTCCATTCTTTTTCTTCTGTCAACTTTAAAAAAATATTTTATTTATTTATTTATTCATGAGAGATACAGAGAGAGAGAGAGAGAGAGAGGCAGAGACACAGGTAGAGGGAGAAGCAGACTCCACGCAGGGAGCCTGACATGGGACTCGATCCTGGGTCCCCAGGATCAAGCCCTGGGCTGAAGGCAGGCGCTCAACTGCTGAGCCACCCAGGCGTCCCTCCTGTCAACTTTTTAAAAATTTATTTTTTATTTAAAAAAATGTTGAAGTTTTATTTTATTTATTTGATATGGAGAGAGTGAATGATCAGGGGGAGGGGCAGAGGAAGAGGACTGTAAGCAGATTCCTCACTAAGCCTGGTGCCCAGTGTGAAACTGTCTCACAACCCCATGATCACAACTTGAACTGAAACAAAAAGTTGGATATGCAGCTGACTGAGCCACCCAGGTGTCCCATACATTTATTTTTTTATAAAGAATAGGAATGAAAAATAGAAAAATCATTCCCTATGCTTTATTCTATGTAAAAATTTTCATCTGCCTTCTTCATGAGTAAGTTAGAAGTTCAAGATCTGCCTATCTATATCTATTGATTGATCTATCTATCATCTGTCATCTACCTATCATCTTTTTCTTTCTCTTTATGGTTATATTTCTGTGACTTTTTTTTCTTTTTCTTCAGACCTCCACCCTCACTTGCAGTGGTTTAGAGCTCAAAGCCTAAAGCTAACGGTGCAGCAACTTAGCACATAGAGAATGATTCCAAATGCCCTCATACAGAGACCAGAATTTTCTTATTTGGAAACAGCACAGTGAAGATCAACTAAGTTATTTTATCTTTCTGTGGGGAAAAGAGTACATCTCTTTATTCAGCATCAAAAGTTCTAAAATGGAAGAAGGAAATAAATCCAAACCTTTGGTGGCACCTGGTGCTTTAGGGCCATGATGTGCACATTGTTGACAAGCAGTGAGTGCCTGCTGAATTGGATTTGACTGTCAGCTTTTGGACAGGAAAGGACTTAAATCCAAAGTCCCTTGGGCAGCTACGTTTATTCTGAGTCTCTTCTTGAGTCACAACCTTAATCTCCCTTAATTTCCCCCACTCCTTTCTCTTGTCCTTTATCAAAATTCATGACCCTGATACTGAAGTAAAAATGATTGCTAATGTTTGGAATTCAGTACCCAGAATAAAATCCCAACTCTACCAACAACTAACCTGAAAAGATAATTTCTCTTTTGGCCTCAGTTCTTTCATCTGTGCAATGGGAATCACTGCCATGCAGGAAACACTGTAGGAATTGAATGAAAGAAGGTCTATACAGTTGTAGCTCCCAAAGCATCCAGCCCATGGTAGGTGTCTGCCTGGTACATGTACACTTCCTGCAGAATGTCACTTCCTCCTCTCTCTGTGGTGTCCATTTCTGGTACAGCTAAAGGATGCCTCGGCTGCATGCTCTTGGGGATCAGCTCTCCTTCTACCGTCAGCTTATCTTTACAATGCTCAGCCATTAGGAGAATCTGATCATTGAATTAGGGAAGTGTAACATCGGCAGACCAGGGAGGCAGGATGCCCCTGTGAATTTGCTGCCTTTTTACTCACTGCAGGAAGGCTCTGAGACAACCCATCTCCACGGACAGGGATGGTTCTCACAGCATGGTGATGCCTGGAGAAGGAGCTACAGGGCGGGAAGCCCCCTGCTGGAGGCTGAAGAGGGAGCCGTGAACCTGACTCCCACCTCTGTACCTGTTAGCTATGCCTCTTTGGGCGAATTAACCTCTCAGCTCCTTAGTCTCCTCCTTGCTACACAGGGACCCTAACACAGATGCTGCGTGTTGTTCTGAGGATACAATAAAAGCACTTAACACCTGGTGGGGGGCAGGGGGCGTGCTCAGTAGATGCTTTCTTCTCTTCCTTCCCTCTCTAGCCTCGCTTTCTTTTTGAAGACCTCCTTTACTTTGCATTTCCTCCTCTTCCTAGACTTTGTGACACAAGACCTTGAGAAACGCTGGCTGCTCACTGGTGGCTTGTGCAGAAACTGTAGTTGCTGGAAGGATGGCCACTAAAAAAATCCAATAAGCAATAAATGTTTGATTGTATAAATAAGGAGAGCAACAACACAATTATTTGGGATCATTATTAAATTGTGAAATCAAATGAAGCCAAAGTGATAATAATTGCATTGAAAGTCAGTGGACAGCTACACCCTCTAATTTGTTGGAAAATACTACCCTACTTTATTATTGATGCTTAATCATGCAATTATTAAAAAGAAGACCTCCAAACTGACAATACTAATAATGGTGATAAATCTTCCCGACACGGAGGGCTCTCACTTTGTTTTAATTGAAGGGAAGCTATGGAAGTGTTTTCCCTCATTTGAAAAAAAAATCTTCCTTTTTTTCTCAGGCCATCTGTCTGGCTATTAAAATCCCATCAGCTTCATTGCGAGAACGCTTACTTCCCCCACGCCTGCCATCCCAAAGGGGGCTCTTAGAGCCAACTAGTTCACGACAGCTCAGGCCCCTCCAAAGCGAAAGCACGCTGCTCTCGATTCTTTCTTTGATACATCCTGTCTTTCCCAGTCTCTCTGTTTGTGGCCACATAGATGGTGATTTATATCCAGGCCCCCACATTAATACCCAGCAATTAGTTTATACCTTTAATAACGTGTTGATTTGTTCAACTGTTTAAGAAATAACTGTCTCTTCTCAGCAGTCTAGGCTGTAACAAGACAGTGCTGGATCTTCAGGATAAACACGCTCGGGGTGAAGTTCAACACTACGATTTCAAGAGCACGCTCTACAGATGAGCCTGTGAAACTAAGTGGTTGAGTCAGGACCAAAGGTAGGGAAGGACGTATCCTGTGTTCCTCTGCTCTGACCCAACACCTGGAGTCCTAACCCACATTATTCCATACCTGTCCTATATCCCTCCAAATCCTTTCTGCTGTTACTGTCATGCAAGACAGTCATTACTATTTCTACAAGGCTGGCCTCACCCCGGAAGGACAATTGTTTCTGAGAAATCTCTAAGCGCCTCTTCACACTGGGGGCAAATCCCTCAATGTCTGAGAGCCTCTAGGGTGGAGAAAGAAATCCCTTCACTTCCAGTAGATGCAGAGGAAAGAGCTAATTCCTCTCACTCAGGTGGTCTTGGAAGGGGGCATCTCCTGAAGACCCTACAGGAAAACAGAGGGAAAGTCCTCTGTCAGCAAGGGCGATAGGCTCTGGGCTCTAATCCACATCATTGGATGTAAGAATGGGTCCAATTTTAACGAGGAGCTGAGTGTTCCCAATGCCATAGAAAGGCTCTTGGGGTCCAAGCAATTTTTGTGGATTGGCCTCTGACCTCTTTGCTCTCCATCCCAGTGTCCCTCTATCACGAAAGAAAAAAGCCGATGAGGAGTGGGGATGAAGGGACACCAGTCTCTCCAACTTTTTCAAACCTGATGGATGGTTTATAAGCCAGAATGGTGCTTTTGCAAAGTGAATGATGGGCTGTTGTGGTATCTGAGATGAATTTAGTTGGTATAGGGATGAACACTTCAACAGATTTAAGTGCAGTATTTTTAGTGTGTTAAAATTTTAACTGGCACATTAAGCCAGTGATTCCTTGGCTATTATCACTTAGGATGAGGCTAAAACAGGACCAGTTAAAGATAAGTGTTCAATTAATAACAATGTAGGTGGTACCTGGATATGGCAAACATAATGAAGGTGGTACCCAAGTGGCTGAAGAGTGGGAAATCTTGATTTACAATATCAATGATCTTTTGAGCCGCTGCTCTCTGTAGGAATTGAGGTGTTTTTTTTTTTTTTTAGGATTTTATTTATTTATTCATGAGAGACACACAGAGAGAGGCAGAGACACAGGCAGAGGGAGAAACAGGCTCTCTGTGGGGATCCCGATGTGGGACTCGATCCCAGGACCCCAGGATCATGCCCTGAGCCAAAGGCAGATGCTCAGCCACTGAGCCACCCAGGCGTCTCTATAGGGATTATTTTAAGTTTGCTAGACCGCTGCAGGGTAGGCATAATTATTCCTGTGTTCTGTGGCAGACAAGAGACGGCAAAGAATAACTCCCCTCCCCGAGGTTGCTGGGCTGGTCGGGACTCAAACCCACGCCTGGCTGATGCCCGAGCAGCGAGCACTCTTTCTGCTGGACCGCGCTGCTTCATCAACCAGGGAAGAAACTAGGGCAGGATGTGGTTGGGTTCTAGGGAAAATCTATGGTCCCAGGTTGCTCTGGGGTGCGGTCCTGTTGCCTGGCCTGTAATTTTAGCTCAAATCCTGGCCACAGGCTTTGCGGCTTTATCCCTCATCCACGAACATTCCACCCCTGCCTGGTTGGTCTCTGCACTCTCTGGGTCTCAGTGAGTTCTCCTTCCACAGGGATTTCGGGGCTCGAAGGGGGTGTGTGTGTCCCCGGGCCTCTCTCCTCATTCTGCTGCTGCTTCTCTTCCCTCCGACCAACTGTCATGGACCCTCTGGCTCCCTGTTCCATCTGCTCCGAGTGGGGATGGCCCCCATGCCCGGCGTCTTCCCTCCATCCGAGCAGCGGCCTGTGCCCATCCTTTGCACGCGCTCCCCCCAACACCAACCTCATTTCTCAGAGCTTCTGCTTCCCATTTGTTCCTCAGTCCCGCTCTCCCAGGCTCTCCCTTTTTAAGTCTTAGATGCGGAGGCTCGGGGGGCGGCTTCCCTTCCCCGGAGCTACTCTTCCCTGGCATGCTTCGCCACCCCACCTGTTCTGCCTCTGGCCATGTCCTTGTCACCCCGGTGTCAGGTACCGTGGCCACGGGCCCCTGGGAAGCCCGAGAGGCACCGTGTTCTCAGCTGGATGGGAGGCCCTTTGAAACAGACTCTGGGCCAGGTTATTCTGTCCTCCTGGGAGCTAGGTCCCGGGGGAGGGCATCTGCTATTGCAGGGCTGAGGCGGGAGAGCGGTCTGTTCCTGAGCTGCTGCTTCCGTGGCGGGCCGAGACTCAGACCAGCTGATCCCTCCCTTCCTGCGTCTGTCTTTCCATCCTTCCGTTCCTTCCCTCCTTATCTCCCTTTTTTCCTTCAAATGATTTGCTGAAGAGCCAACTATGTGCCTGACGCTGGCTTGGCTATTTCGTTCTGACGGATGGGTCAGGCCCCCACTTATTGACCAAGTGCATGTCATGTGCCAGGCAACCCCCCCGGGGGGCAATGGGGCACAGAGGCACATCGGACAGCACCCCCGTCTTCCCGCCTGCTTGAGGAGATGGAGGCTTGAAGACAGAGAAGCCTGGCAAAGCATGAAGCATCCTTGCGCACACCTGACGCGGTCAGAGCAGCAAACTTCTGGCATTCGCGGTCTGGCCCGTGGGAAGCCGGAGAGGGTTGCCGCCTGGCTCCGGGCTTTACTCAGCTTTCGGCCCTGCGCTCCACCTGTGTCCACCTGTGTCGGTGTAAACACGGCCACTGCGGGACGCCAGGCAGCTTCCTGCCACTACCCCGCCTGGACCTAAAGCCCCGTCTCCGAGCAGATGCCCCGTCCCTCTGTTCCTCAGCGCTCCCTGAGGCTCTGTCTTGCCAGATCCTATTGCCCTCACCCCACCCCGTGTGACTTCGTAGGACTGGCCGAGAAGCCCGGAGCTCACCCAAGGGTGTGCAGAGGCTTAAGCGGGAGCAATCGGATAGAGGTCCAGGAGCACAGGCGGCCCTGCCCAGAGAGGCAGAGCGTATGGTCCCGGGGGAATTGCTTGGTGTTGTGGGATGGCAAGATCCCTTTGGCCCCACAAGCATTACTGAGCTCCTACTATGTGCTAGGTGTGGGGCCTGCACTAAATGCTGGGATGGAGCAGGAACGTACAGGTCCTAGTCCCAGCTCTGTCGCTGATGGGCTCCATGGCAGAGGTGGTCTCTTTCCTCTCTGGGCCTCAAGTTCTTTGATCACAAGGTGAGGGTCTGGACCCAATGGACTCCCTGGATACACTGCTAGATACTTTCCCTCAACCTGGAATAAAGATTACATTTTTCAGACTTCCTTATAGTAAATGTATGGTCAGGTGACACACTTTTAGCCAGTGACACACTTTTAGCCAATGAGACCAAAGCAAAAAGGTTGTGTGATGTCTTTTAGGAAACTTCCTTAAGAACCATGTGACAGGTGCCCTCTGCCCGGGTCTCTTTGTACTATTCTATGCCTTGATGCCTGGAATGAGAAGTGGCTGGAGCGCTGGCAGCCATTATGGACTGTGAGGTTGGAGGCCACACCACAGGGATGGTGGAGCAGGGAGCTGGTGGGCACCTGCATTGCTAACCTGTTTGTGGTGCCTCTAGACCACACTTGTACTACCTGTCTCCAGACTGGTTTCCTTATGAGAGGCTAAACTTTTGTCTTATTTCAGCTTCTGCTAGTTTTATGTTTCTGTTACTTGTCAAATCGAATCCTTCCTGATACAAGCTCTGAAATCCCTTCCACGAGTACCATTCTGAAGTTGTAACATTAGGGGATCTTTAAACACTCACTTCTCATACTGGGCAGGATAATGGCCTCCTGAAGATGCCCACATCCCAGCTCCTGTAACCCGTGAATATGTTACATTGCGTGGCAAGGGGGAATCAAGGTTGCTAATCGGTTGATCTTAAGAGAGGGGAGATTATCCTGGATTATCCAGGCAGACCCAATGTAATCACGAGGGTCCTTAAATGTGGAAGAGGGAGGCAGGAGCATCAGAGTCAGAGGGATGCAACAGAGAAGGACTCTGCCTGGAACTTGCTGGCTTCGAAGATGGAGGAAGCCTTTCTGCCCCAATAGAACGTGGACAGCCTCTAGCAGCAGGAAAAGGCCAGGGAACAGAGTCACCCCTAGAGCCTCCAGAAGGAACGCAGCCCCATTGACACCTTGACTTTAACCCAGTGAGACCAATTTCAGACTCCTGACCTCCAGAACTGCAAGGTGGTAAGCTGGTGTTATTTTAAGCCATTAAGCTTGTGCTGATTTGTTACAGCAGCCATAGGAAACTAATACACTCCCTCTGGTTCCCCCTGGGAAGCTAAGAATCATAACCCCCACACTATAGAGCACTGTTGTGGCCTAAGCAAGGTGACACGCATGTGGTCCTGAGGACACGGCCCAACACACAGGAGATCTTCAAACACCATCAGCTCTTAGGGAAAACCATCCATTCCTGTCACACCTGTGGGCACCACCTTTAACCATAAATAACATTAGCTGAAGCATCCTGATTGGAAGTGCCCATGGGATGCCTGGGTAGCACAGTGGTTGAGTGTCTGCCTTTTGCTCAAGTCCTGGATCGAGTCCCACATGGGCTCCCTGTGGGGAGCCTGCTTCTCTCTCTGCCTGTGTCTCTGCCTCTCTCTGTGTGTCTCTCATGAATAAATAAATAAAATCTTAAAAAAAAAAAAAAAAAAAAAGGAAGTGCCCGGGACTGAGCTAATGGCTTTACCAAATTCAGGCGCTCTGAATTTAGGTAGTGCTTCGGAGGAAGATCGTTATCTTCATTTTAGAGGTGAGAAAACAGGCCCAGTTGGCTGGTGGCAGAGGTAGGATTTGGATCCATATATTCCGGCCATGCTCCAAAACCTTGCTTCTCAAAGTGTGGCCTGTAGACCTGTGACATCAGCCTTGCCTGGGAGCTAGAAACAGCCCCTACTTGGACCTTTGCATCAGTACCCCCCACACACAAGGTGGTTAGTGTTTACATCACAGTTTGAAAATGTTGCTCTAGAACAAGCTCTCTGCTCTTTCCTTGGCTCCCCTCCCATCATAGGGGCAGCTTCAGGTGGTGTCCTGTCCATCTTTGGGCCTTTTTCTTCCGATCTACTTGGCAAACTCTTATTCATGCTTCAAAACCCACTGTGGAGGCATTTCCTGAAAACCCCTTTCCTGACCTCCCCAAATAGGGTTGCTGCCTTGTCCCACCCCTTCCCCACACCTTTATCAGTGCCTGACCTCATTGGTGATGCTCTCGTATGTGTCTGTCTCTTCTTCTAGGCCCCGAACTCTTTCAGAGCAGGGGCATGTCTTCTATCATCCGGCAAACATTTACTAAGTACCTAATATGTGCTAGACGCTGATCTTAGTCCTGGGGTTATGGCAGTAAACAGGACAGACAAGGACCCTGGTCTCCCAGAGTTTTTATTCTGGTTAGAAGAGAAATAATACACACTCTAGACAAATTCAGAGAGTAGGAAGCATGATGCAGAAAATGAAATAGGAAGGAGAGGCTGGGGGAAGTCAGCAGGGGTGATTGGGGCAGGCCCCCTTCCCCGGGAGCTGACTGGTTTCTGAGCCCCATGAATTAGCACAGAGCCTGGCGTACCAGACATCCAACACATGTCCAACGGGATCACAGTTGACCAGTCTCCCAGATCAAACTGCATGTCTTTACGTTCACGTCCTACCAATTCTGAGCAATTGCCAGGTGTCTCCCGCCCCCCACTGAAGACTCTGGAAATGTCTCTCTCCTCTCTGAAGCTTTCTGAGGCAACAAGGGAAAGTAAGAGAATCCCCTGTGCCCCGGGTGCTCCAGCAATACACCCCCTCCTCAGCCAGGCCGACAATGTGGGCTGTCTCCCTGGCGCCTGCCATTTAGTTATTGAATAAAGCACACCACGTGGTCTGCACAACAGGGTGCACTTCCCGAACTGGGGTCAAGGTCAGAAAATGTCAACCTCTGAAAGAGAAGCTATGGGGGTGGCATAAAATGGGCGAGACCTCTCTTTAAAAGCATCAAGTTACCGCAGAGATGCTTTGTAGAAAGGGGCCGTGAGGCCTGCCTTCCACCCGAAACTCGAATCTCATCGGCAGGCACTGCCGGGAACGTTGGCTCTTCATGTATTTATTTACGGAGGCTCGGCTTGGTTCACTCCCTTGGCTCTGCCCTGCCTGGGCTGCTCTCTTGTTTTGCTTACATTTTCAGCATTTTGGGCCATCAGAAGACAAAGGCTCCGCCTATAATTTGCCATTGGCATTAGAGGAGCTTGGCATTCGAGGCGGAGCAGCCAGGGAGGACACTTGGGAGCCCAGGAGGTTTGGGGGGAACTGCAGAGCCCCTGCCACACCTGAAGGAACACCTACTGCCCACCCAGTCCCTGCCAATGGTGGCCAAACAGAAAAGGGGCCTGGGGTTACGAAAGCCTGATTGTTTTTTCCAAGAGAAGCCCCAAATAGGGATTTTTGTAGGAAAATTCTTCATTTGTGGGAGATTTGAGGGATAAACACAACTCACTTGCAGGTTACCATTTGCAAATGCTAGGTCAGAAAGCATAATCCATAATAGCCACTTGACGGATACGTAAGGCAGCTGGCCTTTAGAGAGCACTTACTATGTACTAGCATGTTGCTGAACACTTTACATGGAGCATCTTACTAAAATTTCAGAACCAACTCATGAGTGAGATACAACTTTTCCCATTTATACATGAGAAAATTGAGTCAGAGAGGTAACATTCCTTGTCCAAGTTCACCTAGCTGATAAGTGATAGGATTGGGATTTGAACCCAGGCTGTCAAATGCCAGAGCTGACATGGGCTCTAGGCCTGGCTGGAATACCCTTGATTATGATGGTGCTGGAGAAAATCTGAGGTTAAATAGCCTAATCTCTAGATGCAAAGCTATGTTCTTTGTCTTTTTCTATATTCTTTCCTTCCTTCCTTCCTTCCTTTCTTCCTTCCTTCCTTCAACAAACACTGACTGAGCTCCTTCTACATGCCCGGCACTGAGCAAGGCCCAGGGGACACAGGTATGGAATCACTCTACCCAAGATGAAAGGTCCCCATCTTCTTCTTTCTTTTTAAAGATTTTATTTATTTATTCATCACACACACACACATACACACACACACACACACAGGCAGAGACACAGGCAGAGGGAGAAGCAGGCTCCATGCAGGGAGCCTGACGTGCGACTTGATCCTGGGTCTCCAGGATCAGGCCCTTGGCTGAAGGCGGTGCTAAACCACTGAGCGACCTGGGCTGAGCCTGGTCCACATCTTTTTTCTGCAAATTTCTCCTGTTTGCCCCCCGACTCAGGTGAGGTCACTCACTGTCACACCTTATTCAACACAACAACAGTCTCCAGGTCTAATGGATTGTCCAGGGTCAGTCCCCTGCCCTGGGTCCCGAACCATGCTCCCAAAGTGTGAGTTTGACCATGTCATTCCCTTCTTGACATTCTCCTCTCTGGTCTCTTTGCACAGCAGAGCGGTCCCTCCACAATGTGGGACTGATCTTGTCCCTCGGTACTAATACCCTCGCCTCCCTCCTCTCTGAGCAATACCAGAAACTTTGTGAGGCCCTCTCACACCTCTTCCTGGGGCAAGGTCCCCACCCCGACTGAGTGTGCTTGCTGGGGTCCCTACGTCCCCCACTAGAGCACAGGCTCCTGGAGGGCAGGGGCCGCGTCTTCTCATCTTTTTTAAACCTGGAGCCTAGCATGGCATTTGGCACATAGCAACTGAGTGCATTTGGTTGATGAAGTGGGTGAGGGAACTCGTGGTCTAGAAGTGGAAATAGAACTGGAAACAAGCAACGGGAGGACGGAAGATGAGTTAGACGCATGCGTAGATGCTGTAGAAGGAAAGAGGGATGTCGGCGAGGTGGGAGGCAGCTGGGATGCTGGGGAAGCAGCCATTTAGCCTAATCCTGGAGACAAGCAGAATGTGGTTGAGAACAGGCCATCTTGGCAGAGGGTGCGGGTGAGGGACCCTTTCCCCCTCCAAAGTGAGAGGGACATCCATGCGTTTTGAGGCGTTCTTCTGTTCTCAGAGCAATGAGAGAAACTGGTGGTGCCCTACTTTTCCCCACTCTGCCCTGTGTAAGGAGCATATGTGAATTTAAGCTTCAAAGTTTTGAAAGACTTTCACGCGTGAGGTACAGACAGCAATTTCTGCTCAGGCTTGCCTTTACCCTTTCCAAGAAACTTATTTGTAAATTGGGGTGCTAGGGGAAAAGTGTAAATATAATTAGTGTTGTAGAAGGCTGCGCACAGGTTTTGGGGATGGACAGACTCGGCCTGGAATCCCAGCTCTGCAGCTCTGCTGTGTGACCTCAGCTGAGTTACCTAACTTCTCTGAGCCTCTCAAGATGGAGATAATGGGCATCACCGCATGCATCTTCAGAACTGTCAAGGCTAACTAAGAGCTAACCTCCGGAAAGCATCTAAATAGTGCTTAGCACGAAGAAGCACTCAATGAGTGATTGGCTATTATTATTATTATCATAGTTATTATTGGTTTTGAAGTGATACCCGGGTTACCTTCTTTGCAAAATATGTTGGATGAAACCTGGAGAGAAGAGTTTCCCGACCTTAGGGAAAATTCCAGGATGAAGGATCGGACGTGTGCAGACCAAGGTAGAGGAGTGGGGAGTGACAGAAAGGAATGAATGATCCTTTATGCAGAAACAGGAGAGCCATGGGGCAAGACTGGAATAAAGAGAGGTCTCCCGGCCAGGCCAGGGAGAGGCTGGCGCCGGGGGATTTAAATGGCCTGGTGGATGGAGTAGCCGAGCAAGGTGCCGAGTCTCTGTACAACGAGGCTGTGGCGACCGTGCACCTGGGATCTCATACTTAATCCCCGGCATTCTTGTTAGCGGCTGGAAGACACCCCAAGGTCAGGGAAGTTCAGGGAAGAGTGAGTGAAGCATCAAGGGGAAGGAGTGGCGGCTCCTCAGAGCAGGCCCGGGGCTGCTAAGTCGGGGCCTCTGGGCCAGGTGATAACGAACAAGGACTCAGATGGAGAGAGAAGGGGACTGTTGCCCGGGAGGGAGCAGCTCGCAGCGGCAGCTCAGCAGCCCTGATGCTTTATGGCAAAGCCGTGGCCCAGAGGCACCCCAGAGAGCCTCCCAGGGTGCAGGGCGCAAGGGGAACACCTGCCAATTCTCACATCTCGCACAGCGTGGTTCCAGCCAAGCCCAGGAGAAGAGACTGGTCGGGAAGATGCTGGGAGTTTTGGTTTAGAAGCCCGTCCCCTCCCTCGGTGGGAGCTCCTTGAGGGCAGGAGCTGTTTCTTTGGTCATTCGTCCAACGTGTGGCTCCTCAGCACGCTCTCGGTGCCAAAGCAGACACGGCGCCCGCCTTCCAGGAGCACACCGTTACAGGGGACACAGATCACGGACAAGGAAATGCTAGAAAGGGAAAAGTCAATGTTAAAGGCTGAAGAGGGCAAAGGAAAGAAGGTGACAGGACCGGGGGCTTCTTTAGAGAGGGTGGTCAAGAAGGTTCCTTGAGAACACAACACTTGAGCAGAGACTTCCTGCATCTTTGTAACCCCGGGGGGTTTTGCCGGGGAAGTCAGAAGAGAAGCGAGGACCTCGGTGCACCTGTTCTGTGCATTCCTTACAGTCTTCTCGCTCCTCTCTGTTTACTACAACCAAGTCCGCGAGGTCACCTGCTTATGGCGACAACCTCCACGTGGCGCCTCACCCCTTCCCAGGGTCGTGCACCAGCTGCAGCCGACCCCTGATATGCCCCCCGAGCCCTGATATGCCCCCCGCGGGAACCTCAACATCCAGTGAGCTCACTGATGGCCAAGCCACTGGCTGCCCTTGCGTGCGCCTCTCCGGGCCTCGTGTTCTCCTGTGCTGAAACCCGCACGGCCCCGTGAGCCATTTCCAGCCCTTCGGGAGCACATCTCCACGGCCTCCCAGGCTCTCCCTCCCAGCTGGGCGGGGGACCCTCGGCGTGGCGGCCTGGGCATCTGTTTCTGCACCTGGCCCTTCCTTTGCTCTGAGACGCTTCCTCTCCCTACTTGCTCACCCCTATGCATCCTTCAGAACCCGGTCTCCCGCAGCATCCGCTCCCCCCCAGTCTCTGTGCTCCCAGAATCCCCTGTGCCTCTGTTTCCTGCTGTGCTGTCATCACAGTCTGTTCACTGGTGTGTCTCCTCTGCTAGACAGGAGGTCCCCTCCTCTCCAAGGGCAGGGACTAGGGCTTTACCTCTGTCCTGGACTCTCACATGCTACCTGCTAGTGCTCAGAGAACAGCTGTCAGACAGAGATCCAGTATCATCCTCTTGCTTGGCAAGAGAGGTGCTGGGAGGACCACAATCTTCTTCCCTCTGCTGCTCCCTGAGTCACGGGACAGGCACCAGCTGTGGGCCAGCGACATCCCTTGGGCTCTCTCAGCACCCTGCCTGCATTTCCCTCTGCCAGCAAGATAGCTTCCCATCTTCTTTAGGTTCTAAGGCACATATTTTAGGTTCCCAGGTTTCTGAACCCAGAGTGTGATTTACAATCGATGAGTCCGTTAAATTCCTTCTCCCCTCTCCCAAAAGCTGTTTCAGTACATAATTCACTTTATAACTGATGGCGCCTCAGAACCGAGGGAAGACAGGACTGGGAGAGGAAAGCCCTTTGGAGCCAGGAGAGGGGACCAGGATGCCGCGAGGCCCGCGCAGCTCAGCAACAGTCCCACAACAGTTGACATGCATTTCTTGGCATCGGGGAGCACAGTGAACATCTCTCCTCTTTCATCCCTATTTTCAAAAAGTCTGCTGGATCTAACTGAGCCGCATTCAAATTCCAGCTTAAATCCTCCATGCTCCTAACTGATTGTAAGAGACGCCAGGAATCTCTGAATCTGTGGGAGGGGGAGGCGTGGTGGCAACAGGCTATGTCAAATGTCTTGTATGGATGGAGTAGAGCTGCTTTGCAAGATGCCTGTTCTTGGGGATCCCCTGAGGGGACTCACCTGGATGGTCCTCAGGCAGGTGGGGGTCTGCTCACCACTGCCTTCCTGTGTTAGCACAGGCTGGCACCTGCCATTAACACCTCCACTGAGCAGGTTTTGAATTTTGCTGATTGGACTTGGGTCGATCTGTTCCCTCCCTTGTTTGCGCTGTCAGGGGAAGCTCGGAGGCCAAAGAGACCAGCACCATCAGATTGGGATGGAAACGGGAGGAGCACGACTAGAAGAAGAGGGAGTGGGGTTCGAATCCTCACGATGACCCTGGGGACAGGCACTGTCATCTCCACTAAAAGGATGGCACAAAAGAAGCACAGAGATGGAATTAACTAGTCCAAGGTCACACAGCTTATAAGCAAGAAGCCAGAAGTCAAAGAGCAAAAGTTTTTAACAAGACCCATAAGGCCCCACACCTTTGAGACTTAACTACTTCTGCACCCCCATCCCCACACCATCCAGCACTGTCCCCCCACTACATACTCCAGCTCTTTACTCCAGCACCCCAGCCTTCACCCAGGTCTTGTCTTGCTCTTCCTCACTGATCTCTGCACTCGCTGCCTTCTGACCTGGAATGGTCTTTCTTCCTCTCTTCACCCAATTAACTCCTACTCCTCCTTCAGATATTCATTCTTGTGTCCCCTCCTCAGGGAAGCCTTCCCTGATTAGATACCACCTTAATATTCTGAACTCACAGCCCCATGCGACCTCCCTTAAGAGTGCTTATCATAGTTTACATAGATGTGTGCGTATATATTCTTTGAATTGGGGCCTATCTCTGCCAGTAGGCTCTCCGGACTGACGGTGGTGACCCTGAAAGGAGTCCCTTCCCATCATGACTTCAACCTGGTGCTCTGCGGAACTTCACCAAAGATTTAACAAATAAATGAGTTGAAGGAATTGCCTAATCTGTACCTACAAACGAACCCAGAAACTTAAAATACGTCTATCATTTGAATACGGGTATTTTGGCCAAAATATTTATATTTGAGACTAAAGCGGAACCAGTGAATTTTGAACAGGTTAAAAATCTCTTGCACTATTCATCTGGTATCTTCTCCTCCCCCCTGACCTGAAAGCGAACACTCACGGGAAGCTCTCCCCGAGGATCTCTGTGACAGCCGCTCTGGATGATGTGGAGGCAGGAAAGCATGGCCAGGATCTATTTAGAGGACGCTCACCCCCCAGCACTTCCTTCTCAGGCATTTATTTTTTCTCCAAACACTTTCCTTTTTGTTATCTTTCTTTATTCTTGTCCCTTGTGTGTTGAACGCCACCCTCCCTTCTCTCTCTCTCCCCCCACCTCTCTCCTCTTTCACTACCTCCTCAACCCCCCTCCCCCCCAACTGCCACCATGTCAAGTTCACTATTTTCTGGAATGCCAAAAAAAAAAAAAAAAAAGGATCTTTTGCCACCACTGATCACTGTGTATCACTGAAAGAACAATCCTTTGACGGTGTAAAGGGACCGCTACTTCCGAATCCCCACCCCCGCAGGCAGGGCGCGTTTGTTCATTCCCCAGCAAAGGCAGGGTAGGCATCTTGCAGCATCCTAGTTGCCGTGGCTACAGCAAAGAACAAAACAGACAGCAGTCCCTGCCCTCATGGAGCTCACAGTCCAGGGGTGGAGACAGACAACAAATATCACGAGTAGACTACATGTGCTACAAGGTGGTAAGTACTCTGTAAAGAAAAAGAAGACAGAGTAAGAAGAGTAAGACTGCAAGAGGGGTACGGGGGGGGGGGTGTGTTGTTGATTGCAACCACAAATAAGCCGGTCAGAGAAACCACCCCGTGAGAAAGCTATTTTGCTTTCTTTTCACAGAGAGGGAACCAGGCTTGGAGAGGTTAAATAACTTGCCCCGGATCTCACAGGCTGCAGTGCTTGGAATGAACCCAGGCCCATGTGGCTGCAAAATTCTTTCCCCCACACCACATGCCCCAAAGCTTCATCCGAAAACTTCCATGACTTACAGAGGCCATCATTTGCTATTTTCTGAGAAAATGCTTACAAACATAAAACCAATGGAGAGTTTGGTACATTAAGGACGCTTCCGAAAATGAAAGGGCAAACCCAAAGAGGCACGTGGTTGGGTCTGGCCTGAAGTTCAGTGTCGCATTCCCTTGGCCTCATGGGAGTGGGGGGATCACGGTAGAACTGCAAGGCACAGGGCAGCGGGAGGGAGAGGCACGCTGGGGAGTCAGGTGGGTCAAAGCTCAGATTTCCTGACAGGCTTAGGCTGGACCCTCGACAGGGGGGGTGGGGGGGACACTTAATGGGACACAGAATAAAATCCAGTGCTAGCAGTGAATATGAGCACAAGGCCACAGTATGTGCAGAGAGCCCTCTGGAGGCTTGCAGGGTGGAAATGAGGGGTTGGATTCAAGTTCTGGCTCTGCCCATGTGGCCTCGGTATGTGACGTCACTCCTGTGTGCCTGGTTCTGCTCAGCTGTAAAGCGCAGCAGGCAGTGTGAGTGGGCAAGTTTGTTCCTCCATAAAGTGTTCAAGTTTGCCTTCTCAGGTGAGGATGCTTAAGAGTGTGCGGTCTGGATCTATGGAAAGCTGCTGGTCAGAACCTGAGACCTTGGGGACTGTTCTCGGCGTCCTGGGTGGGTGGGGAGGTTTGCTAGAGAATAGAAGATTCTGGGGTATGTAAACGGGGACAGTCCATAATGCCCGCTCTCTACCTGAAGTGTCTATTCCAGTGACTGTTCCAATTCAACTGGACTTTGGGGTACTTTAAAAGCAGAAAAGAGGAGAAAATCAATTGGTTATTTTTTTCCTTGCTTGCAGAGACGGAGTCTACTGATAATTTTCTGCTAGCCAATTAGGAGCCGCAGAACCCTAATGACGGACTCCTTCTGAATTGAATTAATGAATTCGGTGACTCATTATTATTCTTTTAAAAAAGAAGCCCCAGGAAGAACAAACCAACCATCCTGACTTCCTCACCTCCTTCTTTCTCTCTTGATTACTCGCTTGGCACATATCCTCATGATGTTTCAATTAATTTAAATCATCTTAAGAATTTCGAAATCAATCCACGGATAAATATTTGTATGCACCTATTGTGCGCAAAGCACCTGTAAAGAGTCAAATTATCTTGGGAATTCTGGAGCGATATGTACATCACGTGACGGCCTGTTAGTAACTCCCATACTCAGCTCCTGCACACTGGATCTGTTGGCGTTCCTAAAATAAAAGATGTATACTCTCCTTCTGGGGAACAAGAGAGCCATGGCTGAACCCAGTGTGGAGCACTCGCCACCTCGCAGGCCAAGCCAAGGGGAGGTAATCATAAACTTGGCAAAGACAGTGCAGGAAAATCGAGACACTTCTTGCTCAAAGAGAGAAGGGATGTAGGACGGGCGGCAGAGCCACCGGGAGCAAGCAGCACGTGGAAGCCAAGACGGGAGAAGCCGTGGATGGAAGAGGAGCTCAGAAATTCAGCAGAGAGAATGTACCAGTGGAGCCAGAGAGGAAGATTTCTGCGCTGCTTCACAGCAAGGGAAGGGGCGAGAGGGGGAGGGCGGTTTGTGCTACAGACCACGTTGTACCGCCAGGCGTTGGCTCCTCCTCTGCAGGGCTGGAAGTCCTCTGGGGGAGACGAGGAGTCCGAGCCCCGACAGACAGAGGGGAGGAAGGCGCAGGAGAGAACAAACACACAGTGAATTTCTTGCTGCCCCTGGAGGATTCCTTTCGGTGACAGCAGAGGTTAATATCCTGAGCAGCAAGCCACAGCGCGGCCCAGAGACGCGGCGCTCGGAAGGGCTGTTTTCCTGTCCTGTTGTGGATTTTATTGAACTATTCCCTGAAAGGGCCAATTCCTCTCTCTGTTCAGAGGCTATCTCGGCGCAGTTTTCCTGAAAAGTTCAAGGACTTCTCCTATCATGCTCCACCCACCAGGATCCACCTGCAGACTATCCCACCCCTTCCCGCTAAGGACCCCAGTCTGCTAGGGAGTTCAAGTTCACACACAGAGACACCGCTGTTTACTCTGCAGAGGGAAAAATAATAAAGGTTGTAGCTTCTTGGTTTCTCTGGTGTCCCACTGTGTGTCAACCCCTAACAGGTGGTCCTGTCCCACCTCATTCCTCAGCAGACTGATTCACTTCAAAAGCAGCTACAGAGGCAGAGAAATATTTTCTGATTTTTATTTTCATCAAGAAGTGAATGGAAATTAAGAAGGGCACTGGATATGATGAGCACTGGGTGTTATACTATATGTTGGCAAATTGAATTTAAATAAAATATTTTTAAAAAGTGAACAGGAAAAAAAAAGCATCTCAGGTGATAAAAAAAAAAAAAAAAAAAAAAGCCCGAGTGAAAACCAGAAAGTGGAAGAGGTCAGAAGCAGACAGGGTTGTTTTTTATCTGGAGTTATCAGCAGCAGCTTGGGGGAGATTTGAAGTCTGTTTATAACTTTTTTGGGTATGGGCAGGAAACAAAATAAAGAGGTGATGAGGGAATCTTTTCTGAAAGTCCAATTTCTCACACACAAAAACATTAAGACTGGGGGAAACTGAACCACTGACAACCTGATTTCCATAAAGGCTGACCCTATTTTGAATGCTCCAAAAAAGCAAGCACAGAAACACGCCACGAGAACCATCTACACCAATCTTCAGAAATAAGTGCTCTTATGGTCTTGGGGAACCAGTGCAGTCTTTGAAAATAAGTGGCTTAAAATCTTTAAACCACTTCCTAAGTGGCCAAGGCCCAACTTCCTAAGGCGGTCTCAGGCCCGCAAAGCCCCATTGGGACAGAGGCTTTGGAAATTGAAGGCCAGGGTCAACTGGAGCCCCAAGCACCCACCCTTCCTGCCCGGGGCCTTGGCTAGAAGTGGAAAAAGAATAGCATCCTGAAGGGAGCTTGGCCCAGCCCTCCTCTCCCTGCCCGGAGGCCCCAGGCCAGGGAGAAGGGCCAAACCCACAGCTCCCGTGCACATCACACAACCCTTGGGAAAGTGTTGTAATCCTAACCCTTTGAGGGAGAATTCAGGGGTGGGGGGAGTGGCAGGGGGTACAGCATGGAGAAAAAGTTAAAGGGGGTGGGCAGCACATTTGGGGATGTAGACACCAAACAGATGGAATTTAAACAAAACTACTTCAGCCTTTTTAAATACACAAGTGATTTGAAGCCACCTCTAGCCCTCTTGCCTTCTGGGAATTCAAAAATTGTTTCAAAGATCACAGTACGGAGAATTTGCAAGTAAAACCCTGATAACAAACTATATTTAAACCAACTTACCAATTTCTGAGTATATTTCTCCTAAAATAATGTTCTGTCTTTCCTCTAATTTCTTGGCTACATATCTCCATCCATCTAACTAAAATCCAAGGAAGGCAAATTGCTACTATGATCATTTCCCTAAAGCAACTCTCATTCACTTTGCTTTTCTTCTCTTTTGGAATAGCAGTCTGCCATAAATGTTTAATTAAATGGAAGCCTTTCCACTGTTAATGACAAGCTGCTTGAAAGGCTTTTCATTTTTTAAGGACGGGTGTGTTTAAAACAGTCCCTATTAATTTCCTGATATTGATTCCCTGGCTGGGGAAGAGCATAGAGTATTCAGCATACAGCTCCTCTGCAGACTATGTTCAAGGCAGCGGTTTGGATTGAGAAAGGGCACCAAATGCAGTATGCGTCAAATAGACCATCGCTCAATGAAGTCACTTAGCTATTCAAAACATGTTCAGCCATCACTCAACCGTTTGCACCAAGAATGTTGGGAGGGGGGCACGAAACTGGTGCTCTTTCCCAGACATAACCATTTCCCAAAGAGCGGCTTTTGCTCAGTTTGGGTTAGACCCTGGGGCCACCTCAGTTTCTCCCTCTCCTGTCCGCTTCCCTCTCTTCTCCCCCATCTCCTGGCTTCAAGTCCCTGCATCACTATCCCATGTTGAGCTTAACAAACAATCCTGCAGTCCCCGCTTCCCAGCGCTGCCTCAAACGGCCTCCGGCATTGGTTCATGTCAGAAGCAAAGCACATAAGCCTTTCTCTCCACACAGAAACATGTATCTCTCTGTTCCCCTCTTTCGATGGGTGGCTGTAGCTTGTACATCCACATATGGATATATATAGAGCCACTCAAATGCAGTCCCTCATATTCAAGTCTGTTGCTAAATGCAGGCTGTATGACCTGCAGGAGTTTTTTTTTTTTTTTTCTGTGCTTATTAATGTGTCTCAGAAACACATGCCTTCATCTGTACCCTGATCTCCCAGGCTTGACACCGTGGGGACCCCTTGGCCCACAGCACATGCAAGGCACACATGACTCAGTGACCCTGCAAGATCAAGGCAAACAGCTAATACCCCCAGTCCACTGCACCCCCCCCCCCCCCCGCAAGCTCCCCAAGCCCTCGCCTCCCTCCCGGCCTCCCTGCACAATGTCTGATGCTCAAGCTGGCTGCAATGCTGACTGTACTCGCTTCTGGATAACAGACATGTCACTCTGCGTGGAAGTGAATTGGTTCTCCGCCTAACCTGCAAGTGAATTGCTGTTTATTAGAACTTGGGCTTGTTTCCTGTGAGAGACGTATGTATTTTTAGACTTTGTAAATGTTAAAATACACACATACACACACGCAGCCAGTTGCCCCAAAAGATATGTGTGGTTCATAGACATTACGAAATGCTCTTGAACTCAGCTTGAGATCCTGGAATAATTAGGATTTACCAAATAAGGATTCTTAGAAACAACAGATTTTTTTTTTTTTTTAAAAAGGAGATTTGCAGATGATGATGTGTCTGGGACTTTTGGGGAGTAAGGGGGAGGAGGAGGGGGAAAGGAAGAGCATTTTTGAATTCTTCATTACGAAAAGAGGAGCAATGTTGAGAGAAGCAATTATTTTCCCCCCTCGTAGATGGCAATGCTACACCAAATGGCAAATCCTAATGATTCCAAAGCAGGCAGAGCTCATTCGACTTTTAAAGACAATCTCTTGTTGTTTTCATCATATCATAGATTATTCCAATGAAGAGGTTTAGGGGAAGGAGGGTGGCGGAGGCTTGAGAGTTGAGTATGGTTTTTGCTTATTGATTTTCTTTCCTCTGAAACTAACCCAACCAGCCTTGATCTGTGGTGGAAGGAGTGAAGTAAGAAAATGGTGGAATGTAAAGGGGACTTATTTGGAGGAGGGTGGGGAGGGGGAGTGAAAAGGGGAGGGGTGAGGTGGAGAGGGGGAGGAGATGGGAAATCAAATACCTTCTAGGCAGCAGGTTCTCCATAATCCAGAATGGGTCATAACTTCCTCGTTCTTTTTGCTGGTTTCATTCTCACTGACACTTTTGGTCTTGCAAACCCCTCTGGAGTAGAGCCAATAGTCGGTTCCCACAGCTATGGTCATCAGACTGAAGGCAGCGAAAGCACCAACGGTGGTTAAAAGCATTTGAACACCTCGATCAAACAGCCCCATAATTCTTCATTATATAAACACCCAACCGACTTCTGGTTCTCGGGAGAGTGTGTGTGAGGGTGCGAGTACTAAAGCAAAAAATAAAAAATAAAAAAAAAATAAAAATAATTCCACTACTAATATAATGGATATATGTGTGAATAGAGACTATGGAGAGATATAAAAACAGGGAGGTAAGAAAGCTCACGGAAAAGAGTGTAAATTATAAAGATCACACGGGAAGAGAGGCTTGCCTTTTGAGATCAGAAACTGTTCCAGTTGCAGTAAATTTTTTTTTTAAAAAAAAAAGGAAAAAAAAAAATAAAAAGACACCCCCCACCCCCCCAAGTGAGATGCCTTAATCTCTTTTCCTAAAATTCTGGTCTCCAGTTTCCATATGTGACAGCTAATTTGGAGATGGCTTCCACAGTGAACCAGGGAACAGCCGCATTCTCAACACAATCTCTCATGGTCGGGACCTAGACAGTTAGAGATTGTAAAAGCCGGGATGCAACCTTCGGTCTTCGTGCTCGGCTCTGCGGCCTGCGCCATGAAAATCCTTTGCTTCGCCAGTTCTCTTCCTTGTTGTGGGGGGGGGGGGGGTCTCGGGCGCTTTCGTTTCAGACCAGACTTCCCAGTATTCTGTAAGCCCTTGATCTCAGCTGAGCAGGTGCGGGGGTCTCGCCTTCCATGGTGCTGCCCCGGCGGCGGCGGCGGCGGCAGGGCGGGCAGGGCGGGCAGGGCGGGCAGGCACGGCGGCGGCGGCGGCGGCAGGACGAGCAGCGGCGGCGGTTATTGTTGTTGGCGGCGGGGGTAGTGTTGGCGAAGTGGGGGAGGGAGGGGGTTTCTCCCGGAGAATCGAGGCGGGCTTCCCTCCCCCTATCTGCAAAGCTCCTGGAAACGAGGGAGCCGGCGTCTTGCTGCAGGATGGGCCGCCCGCCCCCCCGCTGCCGGCTCGGCCCCCGGCGGAGGCGCTCCCACCTACTGCATTACCGGGTGGTGCTGAACTGGACAGCTCCCTGCGCCGCCCGCCCGGCGCTCCCCGGCTGCTGGGCGGCCCGCCAGGAGGGGGGCGCGGGCCCGTCCTCCTCCTCCCTCCGCCGCGGCCGGGGGCGGAGCGGGGGCTGCCTGCCTCCGGTTACCCCTCGCCCCAGCCCTAAAATGCGCGCTCGCTGGGCTCCCGGAGCTCAGAGGAAGGCGTAGCTAGAGATAGCTCGCTCCCTCTCCCTCTCCCTCTCCCTCTCCCTCTCCCTCTCCCTCTCCCTCTCCCTCGCTCTCCCTCTCTCCCTCTCTCTCTCCCTCTCACTCTCTCCCCTGCCCTCCCCCCCCCCCTTGGTGTTTCTTCCAGCTCAGCCTCCTTCTCATTCCATCTCTACGTGCCCAGAGCTTCAAACACAACCCTCCCATCACAGTCAGATGGCACAAAACTTCAACCCGCCGTTTCTCTGCCTGGAAGCGGTGAAAATATAGCCTGGATGGGTAATTACAAACACGGTCTATACGTGTTTTCACTTTGCTGTTTCGGGGGGTTTGTTTTGTTTTATTTTATTGGCACGTTAGCCGCGTCTCCTTTCGGTGGTTCCTCTCTCTGTCTCTTTGTCTCTCTCTCTCTCTCTCCCCGGCTCACAGGGGGTGTGCAGGGCACTGTGTGTGTGTGTGTCTCTCTGTAGTTCTCCGTGAAATTCTGAATCTGCTTCTACAAGCAGACATTTTGGAAAGATTATTCACGGGAAAGGGGGGTGCGAAAGGGTGAGTGGTGGCTGGGGCTCCGGCAATGGTTTTCATCCCGGGGATGAACATGTTTGCAGGGGAAGTGGGTGAAATGTGAATCCTTCTAAGTTTCCGTGTCATTCATAAACTGGATTGGAAGAGATAAAAATCTCCCTGCTGTGAACACTGAAGCACATCAGAAACCAGCCCCCCTCTCTTCCTCAACAGAATGCTATCTTGGGTTAATTACAGCGCTACCTCTTCTTTTTACATGTGCAACTTTTCCTTAATGTGACTCCGGGAGAAAGAAGCCCATCAGATTCCTGCTGTTATTGATTACATTTTTCTCTGATCAGTTTCGTAGTTAAGTGAGTGGGGAGCACATGAGGCGGCGTGATGCAGGTGCACTGTTTTTCATTTTTGCGGGGAGGAGCCTAGAGAGAGGTGTGAGTCTGGTGGGTCCGTTGGGGCTTAGAGATGTTTTAATTGCATAGCTCAATTATTCCATACTTCCTTCTCTTTTTTTGTCTTGAGATCATTTGTTTGACAATCTCTCAGTGATTTGATGATTATCAAAGAGTATATAATAGACGACTGAATTAAAAAGCCTTTTTTTTTTTTTGATGTTGCCTAACTTTTTTCTCTTAGCTGAGAGTTGGTCTGCAGGTATAACCAGCACATACTTCTTGGTATAGAAAGATGACCTGTTTCTCCACTCTGCATAAAACTTCCTTTTCTCATGCTCTGTTCCTTTCTCAGAAGGGAAAGACTCCTACAAGGGGCAATTGCTGTGCTCCTGTGCTCCGGGAGGTGGTCCCGGTGTCTGGAGAACAGAGGCACAATTTCAGCAAGTCCTGCTAAGGTGCCTTTAGGATATAGCAAGATACTTGCAGACTGAGGATTTCTCCAGTTTTGTTTCTTGTTCTGTGAGGACGGGGATGGGAATCGGGATGGGAGAGGGGCTGATGTGCTGTTCCACTGAGCAAGGAACTTAGCAAGTTCAGCCAGTGTTCAGGTGGGTGATTTTCTTGGCTCTGGTCTATAAGGAAAAAGTGAAAGACAAGCAGGAAGGCTCCTTACATGGGCTAGGCCTTTCGGGGGGAGTGGAGAGACACTTGGCTGCAGCCACACAAGACTGAGCAGCTTGCCTTCTCCTGTGCTTGTCACCTTGGTTGCCTCTGATCTGTCCATGAAGTCCCTTCAGACTAGAGCTAGAGCCCTCCTTCTTATCCGCCCATCCCATTTCAGACCAACCCCTAAGTCTTTTGCCCAAATGGAATCAGTAACAGAGGCTCAGAAACTTCTGTTTGTCTACAGAAGCAGCTAACGTCTTAGCCACTGACTGTAGCTGCAGCTTTAGCGGCTTTTGATTAATCTCCTGGCTAGATAATCATTGAGAAAAAGGAAAGGGGGTTGGGGGGGAGTGTAACAGCTTTGGGCTGTCAGTGTGGCCAGAGCAGACTTCTGGAGACAGAACAGGCCTAGAGCCACAGATCGCCTCTGCTGCTTAACTGCATGACTGCAAACTAGTTGGCTTCCTAGAGCCTCAGTTTTACAGTACCTGCCTTTTCCTCCTTTCTGGGGTTGTTCCTAGCACCTCCTATTTTTCACGGCTGCTGCCACCACCATGCTCAGGGGTCAACCATCCCATTTCTAGCACTTTGTTGTGCATGCATCATCTCTCTCACTAACTCGTGAGCCCTTGGATGTGTCTTGTTCACTGTGATGTCTTTGGGACCTATCTGATGCTTGATAGCAATGGCTGAGTGATGCTAGTATGAGATAGGTGATGTGCCCCGCACAAGAGGCACTCCATAAATGTGGCTTCCTCTCTTTATCTCCCCACTTCCACAGCTTCCTTTGGTTCCCAGCTTCCTTCACTCTAACATCTGTTCTGCTCCCCTTCCCCTTCACTGACCCAGCCCTCTCCTCAGGTCCCTTCTGCAGACCAGACAAGGCTACCTGGGAAGAGCTGGCTTGGTGTGAGCCCTGTTACATGGTTTGGGTCCACCAGGCACACAATCTTAGCAGCTGCTGAATGGGTGCTCTTAGGGGAGCAGCTTTGTGTGCCTGCAGTTGGTTACTTGGGAAGGGCTTAGAGGAAATTAGCTGAAATGCCACAGGCCTATTTTGAGCTCCTTCTTTGATGGAGTGGAAATAACATGGGATTTGGGTGCAGCAGACCTGGCCTTGAAGCACAAGGCTGCCATTTCCTTATTTTTGACCTTGAGCAGTCTCTGAACCTCCCTGGAAGCCTCTCTTCATCTATCAAGGAGGACCATGGGAGGAGCCTCACAGTGTGGTTGTATCACAAGTTAATAGCAATAACAAAAGCTAACATGCCTGAGACTGATCTAGGCTGAACCCCACAATAATTCTATGGGACATGTATGGTCATGATTCCCATTTTACAGATGAGGAAACCAAGACATGTAACGATTTAAGTATCTGACCTAAGGCTGCCCAGTTAGTGAGTGACAGCTGGGAGTCTAGTCTAGCAGCCAAGCTTAACGACCTACGGCTTACCCACTGTTCCTTGACCCAAGATACGACCTCACACTGAGGTGAGGAGAATGTCAGGTGATGGATGCTGGGGGGCTATGAAGTAGGGAGACCAAGCCCAACCTAGGGGGTGAAGGACATCCCCCCAGGAAGACAAGATATGTAAACTGAGATGTAGGAATGAGAAAGAGTTAGCTAGGCCAGGATGGGGGTGAGAGGATGAAGAGGAGCTGAGAAAGGGAAGAGCATCCTAGGCTGAGGGAACAGCATGTGCCAGGGTTTAAAGGTATGCACAAGTGGGAAAAGATGATTGCCCCATTTTAGGAAAAACGTGCTAAGTATGGCCTATCTAAAGACAGTGATGGGAAATGTTTTAGGCTAAGAACTGGAGGCCATGGAAAGGAGGTTGGAGCCTAAGAAGCAACCCAGAGGAGCTTGGGGGACAGGGAATGTGAGAAGCAAACCCAGGGGCAGGGAGACACCAGGGCAGCTGTGGCGGGGCCCCCCAGCAATAGACAGTGGTGGCCTAGACCAGCAGTGGCAACGGGGATGGAAAGAAGTGGAGGTATTTGGGGGTGTTGGGGAGAAAATTAATGCATATTGGTGTGTGTTATTGAGATAGCCACTCTGAGGAAGAAGCAGGCTGGGGAGGGAGTGGGTGTAGGGAGGTGGGTGCTGAGAATTCTGCTTTGGTCGTGCATGTCCTTTTGCCACATTCTGTTGCCTCTTCACTCCCTGCTCCCATTCTTCCTCTCCTCAGCATGTCCATTAATTAATTAAGACTATAAATCATTCACTCCATTACATTCTATCCCCCCGCCCCGAATTAAGCCTCACAAACTCAGGGATTTTGGTCTGTTGTGTTCACATTGTATTTCCAACACTCAGACTAGTGCCCAGCGCATAGTAGGTGCTCTATAAAAAAGAATTTATTTGTTGGTACACAAATCTAAATGCATGCATCCAAATGCATATCCGCTCTGTGTCAGGCAATGTGCTGGGAGGTGCTAGGGAGGCAGATGAGATTAAAATACCCAAATCAGGGAGGTTGGCAAGCAGACAGCTAATTCTGGGACAGTGTGACCAGCCCAGGGAAGATCTGGTGTATGTGGCATTCCCCGCTGTGTGCTCCCACAGCCCCCCAGGAGTTCTCCTCTGTCGTACTTATCTCCAGATTTGGAATTTCGGTTTAATGGTGGGCACATAGTAGGCCCACAGTACATATTTGATGAATGTATGAATGAATAATAAATGAATAAATTGAAGACACATGCTACGGAAGTCCAGAAGGAAGCATCTATTTCTCCCTTGGAGTGGCTTCGATGGCAAGCTCACTCTCAAAGTCCCGGAGGAGTGGTCATAATTGGTCAAGGAGGAGAGGAGGGCATTGAAAGCAGAGGAACAGCACATACAAATACAAAGAGGTCTGAAGCAGTGTGAGCACTCAGGAGGTCGGTGTGGCTGATGGATGGACAGGAGGAAGGCTGGGGCTGACTCCAGAGAGACTGCTGTGCCCAGGGGGATGGGCCACCCATTGGTGTCACTGCCCTTGTGGCCCTTGCCCGGGGAAGAAGCAATGAAGCTGGGTTTGAATCCCCACTCTGCTGCTTGCTCTCTATATGACCGGGGTGAGTCTCAGTCTCCTCATCTGTAAATGGGGGTAATAGGTGCCCAATCCTTTCCTACCTGAAGTCCTTTGTACTTACTATTCCTTCTGTTGGAATGTTTTCCTCCCTAAACACTGGATCCCTGGCTCATCATTCAGGTCATTCAGGTCTTCGCTGAAAGGCCACTTCCAGGGTCATTGCTCGTCCAACGACATGCCACTCTCTACAACACTGGCCTGTTCTGTTCACGTCATTGCACTTGTTGCAACTTGACCTTTCTCATTTATCATCTGAAGCCTCTCCCTACCCACCTGCCTCTCCTAGGATGTTAGACCACATTGGTCTTGTTCATTATAGTATCCCCACTGCCTTGAAAGTGCTGGAAATATTGTAGGTGCTCAGAGAATATTTTTTGAATGAATGAATAAGGTCATGGTTGTAAGGATTAAACAACAGGGGCCAGATATAAGCATTTGGAAGATAGTGGGAGCAAGCCTCTAGAAGCTCCTGACACTTGGTGGGTGGGGGTAGCGGGGAAAGGAGAAGGTGGTTCCAAGATGCTACAGGAGGCCTGAGGGGGCACATGAAGGGGAGGCAGTTCCTACCGGTGTCAGGTCTGGGGAGGCCAGGTTTGCCCGGCTTCTCCATGTTGCTCCTCCTGGGCCTGCTCTGCTCTCTTGACCCCACGCACAGGCCACCATGGGTGTTCAGAGCCTTCTAGCCCCCAGAGCTGCTCAGCCCCACGCTAGAGCAGGTGCTGCGGGGAGGCCCTGATGGGGTCAGGAGGGAAGGAGATGCTCGGAGACATGGCAGGTTTCATGCCTTGTAGTGCTGAGGGCAGTCGAGAGAGCCTCAGGGAGCCCCAAGGGTCTGCTACCCGAGGAGGCTGGAAGAGTGGGCTCCCTGCCCCCCAGCTCGTAATAGAGTATGTGGGGTTAGCCCTGAGACTGGTGAGAACCAGAAGCTGAAAATCCACACGTGGAGATGGCCATGTCCAGAAATCCCACAGAGAAGGAGCTTTCCCACCCGGGACTTGCAACCCCAGTCCGAGCTCGGAATCTGCAAGGCTCTGTCCCACTCCGCGCCGTGCCCCGCTGGTGTGCTAGTGCTCCAGGAGCTCAGCCACGGTAAAGAATCTTATGATAGAAAATCAGTCATAAAGTTACAGAGTAGAAAAAAATAATACAATAAAGAGGACACGTAAAGATGCAGAAGTGAAGGTAGACACAGAATGTTAAAGGGCAGAAGGGCATGGCGAGAAGGCGATTTCCAGGGACTCCTTAGGGAAAAGGAATCCAGTGATGGCACAGGTGACAGGGAGGCAGTGCTCCTGGATAAGCAGCTTTGGGAGGGGACAGGGAGTGGGTCCTGGGTGTCTTCATGACCAGGCTCAGCCAACTCGAAGCCCCTCCTCTGCCACTTCCCTCTCTCCCTCTTCTCCTCCAGTCAAACCAGACTCCATGCCTGGATCCCACCGTCCCACACCTACCCTAGGGCCTTTGCATCACAGTTTTGGTGTCTGAAATGCCTGTCTTCTGGCAACTGATTTAATCCCTCCTCCCCACAGCCGTGTCTGCTCAGAGGCCCAACTGACCACCCGATAGAGGAGCCCACCCGCCCCTCTGCCATCATTCTTTACCTGCTGAAATTTTCTCCTTAACCCTTAACAGCACCCCCTGCCCCTGCAACCTTGTGTACACATTTATTTTCTGAATTCTAGTGTAAGGGTAGGGGGCTGGGCGATTATTATTATCCTCCTTGCTTCTCGCACGGTGTCTGGCACATAGTAGGTGCTCACCAAGCCCATGGGCCAGTAGGAGGAGAAACAGAAGAAGCTCCAGCACATGAGAGGGGGCAGGAGATCGGAATGGCCTGGTTGGAATATCCCGGGAGAGTTGGCCTGGAACTCTGCACAGGGAAGCCAACAGTGTCTTCAGAAGATCCTGGAGGTTTCTGGGAGGAAGGGGTGGGGACTTCCAAGGTTCCGGGGCAAAGTAGAGAACTTGGCCATGTGACAAGCAGGAAAATAAAAGGGAAGGAAGGCACTCCTCTCTGTGCAGATTTCAGGCGGATCAAGTGGTGGGGGGGCTGCTGAGGCGGCAGGGCAGGACCACGCAGGAGCCGAGGGGTGGGGTTCACATGCTTCCGTGCAGCCTGGCCTTGGGCAAGTGACCAGACATTCCCAAGTCTCGGCTGGCCTGACTGGAAAACGGGGCACCGCCACCAGCCTCAAGGGGCTGCGCTGACAATGAAATGAAATAAAAAAGTACTTCTAGTGCCTCCTTCGTGGTAAGCCCTAAATAAATATTAGCTGCATGTTGAGCTCCTATTGGGTGTTATGTGCTTTGAATAAAACACAAAAGTGAAAAAGATGTGGTCCCTGCTCAGAGGCAGTCAGTTAAGTGGAGAGAGACAGGCCAGCAGACCTCAGCATGATGCCGATGGAGGGCGGAGGCGGGCACGCGGGCACCGTGAGCGGGCGAGGCAGTGCCACCTGGGTATAGGGCATGGGACTTGGTGGCAGCGGAGCCGGGGGGCATGAGTGGAGGACAGGAGCAGGCAAGGCCACGCACAGGTTTCTAGGCAGAGGCAACGGAAGGTCCAAAGACAGAGGAGGTGAAACATTCACTCACCAAGAATTTGCTGGAAAATAGACACTTAAAAAAAAAAAAGGTTTAGAGAATCAGTCTCTACATCTTTTAATTATTTTTAGTGGAAGAGGTTTGGGCGAGTTTTGCAAACTATCTGTTAAAAATTAAAAGGACATTGTCTGAGACAATTTTTTTGATTGAGCACCTGCTACATGTCAAGGTGCATGAGTGAGGGAGCCCGGATCCCGGCCCCGGGATCACACACGCCCAGGAGGCAGACCCTGGGGGATCAACTATAAATGGATTGTTTAATTGCAAGCACGTGTGTTTGGGGGGCTGCAGGTGATTCTGTTTTGCCAAAGCGCTGGGGTGGGGATGGGGGAACCTAGCAGAGATCAGGCTGGCAGCGGAGGTGGGCCAGGTCGGGGAGCGCCTTGCATCAAGCACAGTACTTACTGGGTGACCGCTGTGTGCGGGGCCTGCCAAGGGGACACCAGGGTTGGCGCTGGCAGGAACCGATGACCCAATGTGCAGTGGCAGGAGCACGGCCTGGAAAAAACAGGGGGAAAGGCTTCCCGGAGGTGGTGACTTTGCCTCTTCCTCCAGTGGAATAGAAGTCCCGAGGCCAACTGGCCTGCCTTTCAGCAGGGGGCGGGGTGGGGGGGCTTCTGCCCCTGCAGGCTTGAAGGGACACTAGTCCCGCCCAGGGGTGGCCCCAGAGCAAAGGGTTCTGGGCCAGGCAGAGTTCCTTCTCTAGGCCTTGGATGTAAGGGAGGGAGGAGTTGGCATCACACTGAGCTGTTGACCCAAAGACCAGAGCGTGGGGAGGACCAACAGGCTGCCTCTGTGCGGGGCGGGTGGGGGGGGTGGGCAGAGCTAGAAGTCCTGCCTCCGCCCCTGCCTCAAGGCTGCGTGAGCTCCAGAGGGTTAACCGGCCTCTCTGCCTCTGCGTGCTCCTCTGTAAAATGGGCACCGTGGTGGCTTTATGGGGCTGTTGTCATCATGAAGACTGAGCGCCAGTCTCGCCTTGGCAGCTTTACAAATGACTCGTCGTAACGGCCTGCCGAGCGTACACCCATTGTGCAAGTGTGGCTGACCCTGTAGGAGCCGTCAGGACGGCTAAGGGGTGGGGTGCTCCGTGGGAGGGGCGGGCAGCCCAGCGGAGCCTGCGGGATGCGGCCCAGCACCCCTGGCCTGCCCTGGGGCACACACAGCAGGTAGAGACCTTGCCTCCTGACCCGATGGTTCTGCAGGTGTCAGGTTCCTCTTTCCCTAACATAGCGCTCCCTTCTCCACCCCCTGGGCGCCCGCGGGCCCGTCGGTGTCTCTTGCACGTTGTGGGCTCTTCTCTGAGCCACTACCTTCCGGCAGGATAACGCGTCCCCCTGCTCCAGGGCCCGCGTGGACTTCAGGCCGAGGGGCTGCCTCCTGGAGGGACATGGGGCCCCTTCCAGGGGCCACGGGTGGCGGCAGGTGCAGCCTGGCCCTCACCTCCTTGTGCTGCAAATACGGTTTGTCGTCTGTCTTGGTAAATCCTGAGTCCTGGAGAGGCTGGATCCTTCTCCCTGGAGCTCGTCACTGTGTCCTTCGCATCTCGCGCAGACGTTGGCACAGAACAGGCTCTCAGCAAGTGTTTGCTGATAAATGGGGTGGGAGTGGGTGGAGGGAGAGAGAAGAGGAGCAGAAGTGATACAGCAGCACATCTTCTTCAATGACGGGGGTCCTCGTGACCAGGTTTGTTGAGCGCGGCCTCTGTGCCGGGTGTGCTGCGCATCTCGGATACTCACAGCGAGCCCTCCAGGGGACGTCTGTCGTGGTTCTCATTTTACAGGTGAGAAATCCCAGCACAGAGAGGTTAAGCAACTTGCCCAAGGTTGCACAGCCAAGAAGCGACGGAGTCAAGATTCCAGCTCTCATGCTTTCAGGCTGTAGAGTCTCATAGCTGTTGATTGCCTACTGTGTGCCCCCCTCTTTGTCCTTTAATACTACAGAAAACCTGGGGAAACTGAGGCTCAGGGTGGTGAACCTGCCAAGCCAAACCGCCAGCAAATGGCAGATTCACGATGATTGGCACACAGCTCTGCCTGTATTTGGTTTCTGTCCCAGCGTGGGGAGAGGTCCTGTGGGTCAACCGTCCCTCCCCTTGCCTGAGTCAGTGGCAGGTGGGCATCTACTGGGCTCCTGCCTTCTTCCTGGCCTCACACCCAGGCCCGCGTCTGCTGCTAGGGGGTTATCACAGAATAGAGTATCAGAAAGAACATTGAGTCTGGAGCCAGAAGACCGGGTAAGAGCCCCAGGGACATTGTGGAAGATGCTTCCCCTCTCGGAGGCTCAGTTTCTTCAGCTTGGAAGTGGGAGGAATCACATGGCTCCCTGAGTTTATGCCAGATTCATTCAGACCATGTACCCCGGGCCACATGGAACCTCGAGAGCGCCCGGGAGGAAGGGGTGAGATGGAGGCATCTCCTTGCTGGGAACCTCCAGTGAGCTCCACACTGTGAGGCCCGGCCCCGTGCCCTCCAATCTTGTCCGCTTTATCCCCCCCAGGACCCCGACCCCACGTGGACGCTGCGTCCCAGCCACACTCACCTTTTTCCCCTGGGATCCGTGTGGCGATAAGGTGCAGGGGGCTTAGCCGGGACAATACCACACACGCCGGATTTCTCGGTCTTTCCTTTTTCCTTTCGCTTGCCTCCCTCATCCCTTCATCCCCATGTAAATAACCAGTGTATTTCCAGTATTTTTCCACATGTTCACCAATTGTAAACAAAACATCCCTGCAGCTAACGTGCACACGTGAACACACACCTGCGTCTGTTCCCACGCATATGCAGGTGTAGGGCCTGGGCACTGTTTCACAAAGGGGGGCCGCGTGAGGCCCCCCTCTGCATCTTGCTTTATCGCCCAAACAGCAACACCTGTGAGGCTCTGAGTCAGCTGCAGTAGCCCTAATTCATTCTCGTAATGGCATCATTATATTTCAGAGTGAGCAGTGACTATGGTTTCCTCATCCGGTCTTGTCCTGATGGGCATTCGTTCTACATCCTGTCCTCCGGCTGCACCCGAGCCTGCAAGCAGTGCAGCAGTACACACCCTGGACATGTGTCCTTCAGCGGGAGCTCTTCAGTGGACTAGAGCCCCAGGAGTCGCATAGTTGACGGGTGTATGTATTTTTTATTTCAGCTCGCTTTCCAACAATGCTGTACCTTGTCACCTTTCCAACAACAATTTTATGAGTCTACTTACCCGCATCCACACCAGCAATAGGTGTTAGTAGTATTTTTAGTTTTTGCCAGTCTGATGGGGACAAAGTGAAATCTCACAGTTACTCCAATTTCAGATTCCCGTACAATTAGTGAGTTAGTGCCTCTTTCCATATGTTTGTTGGACATCTGGATTGGCACCACATCCTGCCGAGTCTTATCTTTTGACTCAATCCTTCTCTTGAGTTTCTTATCAGTTTGTAAGAGCTCGTTGCATATTATAAATATTAACTTTTTATTTGACATCTGTGCTGGGAATAGTTTATTTGAAGGAAAATGGCATATAACCTTATATTAGTTTCAAGTGCGCAACGTGATTGGCCCCTTGTATACACTGCCAAATGTCAAATAGTTTTATAGTTTTATACTTGGATTCCTTATTTTCATATTGACTTCGTGAATGGAATCTGTTGCCACAAAAGTAATTTTGGGAAGTATAATGTCTTTTTTTTAAAATCATTTTTTTAATTTTTATTTATTTATTTATGATAGTCACACAGTGAGAGAGAGAGAGAGAGAGAGGCAGAGACACAGGCAGAGGGAGAAGCAGGCTCCATGCACTGGGAGCCTGACGTGGGATTCGATCCTAGGTCTCCAGGATCGCGCCCTGGGCCAAAGGCAGGCGCTAAACTGCTGCGCCACCCAGGGATCCCCAGTATAATGTCTTTTTATGTATGACTTTTTTTTTAGTTAGTTAGTTAGTTAATTAATTAATTAATTAATTTAACAGAATGAGAGCACAAGTGGGGGGAGTAGGAGAGGGAGAAGCAGGCTCCCTCCTGAGCAGGGAGTCCAATGCAGAGCTCCATCCCAGGACCCTGGGATCATGACCTGAGCTGAAGGCAAACGTTTTACTGACTGAGCCACCCAGGCACCTAATTTTCTCATTTTCTTATGCACTGAAACTGATCCTGTCCTCTTCTCCATTTTATCCCAAGATATTTATTGTTTTACTTTATTTTTTGGATGTTAACTCGTCAATCCATCCAACGTCAAGTGAGGTTTCCACTTTCTTGCAAAAGAGAGCTGGTTGTGCAAGGTTCATCAATTAAACAATTACTCTTTTCCAACTGAATTGAAATATCATCTCTGCCCCATACTGAATTCCCGTGAATATGTTGCTCTAGTCCTGCTCTTTCTGTTCCACTGATCTGTGCATGGCTTCCCCACCGCACCAACTGAATTTGGTAACAGGGGCCTCCATATGTTCTCACTTCTAGTAAGTCATGTTCTTACTTGATATTTTCCCTTGTGTAGGATCTGGTTATTACCAGGTCTCCCTTCTTTGCGAACTTTGAGATTATTTTAGCCAATGGCATGTTGGTCACCACTGGATCCCAGTGACTTATGTGGGGTCAAGTGTCCAACTGGGGAGCAAGAGATAGTTGTTGAATGTTGCAACTGCACTTCTCTTTCCACAATGGACACGATCCTTCCACCTTGAGGACTGTAAAAGGCATTAAAGAGCAACATTCAAGGCAAAAGTGAGCTAACATGAAAATGGGTACAGGGTAGACAACTCTAACTAGAGAAAGCCGCAGAGATGTTGAGACTCTTGGAGACATTTAAAGCAAAAGGAGAGAATCATTGGTTTTTCCCACCCCTGTTTATTGAACAACTACTGTATGCTGGGCCTTATTCTAGGTCTGGGGATTTAGTGGTAGCCAAGGCCAAGACAAAAGTTTGGTTTCTGGGGTGTGACAGTGGTGTTGTGCTCCTTATTTTTCAGTGTGATGATGATATTGTGGTTATAAAAAGAGTCCCTGTATTTTAGAGATACATACTGAAATATTTCCAGATAAAATTATATGAAGTCTGGAATCTGTTTCTAAATAAGCTAAGAGTGGGAGAAGTGAATGAAAGTACAGCTCAAACAAGGCTGAATTGATCATTATGGAAGCTTAGTGACGGTTTCATAGGGCTTAATGGCTTCATTGCATAATATTTATTATGCCACTCTCCCTACTTTTATCTATGTTTGAAATATTCCATAATAAAAAAGTTTTAAAAATGCATACAGAGCTTATTATGTTTCAGGCATTATTCTAATTGCCTTACATCCATTAATTCATCAAGTCCTCAAAAAAGCCCTGTCTTCGTCAGCTGGGGCTGCTATAACAAAATGCAGGAGGGCCAAAATTAAGGTGCTGGTGGACTCGGTTCCTGGTGAGAGTGCTCTTCCTGGCTTGCAGACGGATACCTTCTTGCTGTGTCCTCACAATGCAGAGAGAGAGCAAGTGAGCAAGCTCTCTGATGTCTTCTTATAAGGGCGGTGAGTCCCTCATGAGAGCTCCTTCCACAGATCCCACCTCCGAATACTGTCACATTGGGGGTTAGGACTTCACACAAATTTAGAGGTGGTGGTGACAGTGGGGGACACATTTCAGTCCATAGTAAGCCCTACAATGTGGATATTATCATCCAAGTTGAGAAAAACAAGTCCCCACAAGATTCAATAACTTGCCCAGGATCATTGCTGGTAGGAGCAGAACTGTCTGGCCCCAAAGCCCTGCTGTCAAGCATTGTGTTCTATTTTTTTCTTTTAAGATTTTTTTTAAGATTTATTTATTCATTTATTATTATTATTATTATTAATTATTCATTATTCATTCATTCATTCATTCATTCATGATAGATATATAGAGAGAAAGTGAGAGGCAGAGACACAGGCAGAGGGAGAAGCAGGCTCCATGCCGGGAGCCCGATGCGGGACTCGATCCTGGGACTCCAGGATCGCGCCCTGGGCCAAAGGCAGGTGCCAAACCACTGAGCCACCCAGGGATCCCCTTCTTTTAAGATTTTATTTATTTATTTGACAGATAGAGAGCACAAGCAGGTGGACCCACAGAGGCAAAGGGAGAAACAGACTCCCCACTGAGCAGGGAGCCCAATTCAGGGCTTGATCCCCAGGACCCTGGGATCATGACCTGAGCCAAAGGCAGATGCTCAACTGACTGAGCCACCCAGGCGCCCCCACTGTGTTCTACTTTTATGTCTCTTCATTCCAGTGAGCCTATAAATGAAGAGCTTTATATAAAACATATGATATAATATCTGTAATAAAATAATTTCATATAGCAGAAAGGGCTATGAAAGATTAAAAAATAGAATTGTGGGAGAGCAAGAAAGAAGACCAGCAGTGGGAAGAGGAGGGTCTAAGGCGGTCGGGGGTGGGGGTCAGGATCCTCCTTCAGCAAGTGTGGCCAGAGAAGGGTCCTCCAAGGAGCCAAGACCTGAACAAAGATGGGGAAGCCGTGTGGAGGTCTGGGAGACGTTCAAGCAGAGGACTGACAGGTGCAAAGACTCTGAGACAGAGACAAGGGGTTTGGTGGGGCTGGAACACTGTCGGTAGGGATGAAGGCGATGTAAGCAGGGTGGCAGGAGCAGATCTTACTGCAGACCGTGGTGAGGCACTTACAGGTTCAGACAGAGGAACTAAGAGATCTCAGTAGGATCAAAACGATTTATTGGATTTATTAGCCCAATGATCATTTAAATACATTTTCCTACATTTTGCTGTGCTAAATTCATCTGTAACAGAAGAATAATTTAATTCCGAAGCCAAATTAACTGCTCTTTGCCTTCTTGCGAAGTCACCCGCTTTAATTTTTTTTTTTGCATAACTTGATTCAATTTTTCCACTCTTGCCACATTTTCTCCAGCTCCTACACACTTTTTGAGGTGGTTATAACGTTATTATCTTATTATTAGTCACTACCAGGGATAATTCACTTTCCAATTGATCTATGCTGCTTATAAAATGCCAGATCTACTGGAAGCCAAGGAAGCAAGGGGTTAGTGACTCCTGAAAGTCAGTGTAAACAGAAAACTGTGCATGAGAGGCTGGGGGCCAGGCTTTGCCGATCTCTGATGAGGTGAATTTACCTGGTCGAAAAGGGCAAATGTCAGAAGAGCATCTACGTGGCAGTTTGTCATGGGCGTAGGTGGCGATAGCTGCTTGCCTCAGATTCATGTTATGTGTGCTTAATATTTCTCCTGGTTCCTGCTAGTTTGTATTTGTTCTAAGTATCCAGCAATGTCAAGTTCAGTGGATTCTGTAGATACACTGCGTCCAAGCACAATGTTTCCCTTGAAAAAAAATTGCTGGCAACACCAGGACATTTGTCCTGTAGCCTTCACACAAGCCACACATATGAGGGTCAAGTGGGAATGCGTATGTGGGGGCCAGCTGGCCCTTCTGCCATTGTGATGCGAGCCTGGAGTGTCAGTCATGGACGAGCAAGGTTTGGGGTATAGACGTTTGCTGCTTTATTGTATGCCAGGTTCACCTCTGATGTTGCAAGTTGGAAAAAAAAAGGCTGAGGACCAGATAATAGATGGACAAAAAGAAGAGGCTATAAAATAAAACTTATTCTTTGGGTAAGGGGATACCATTGAAAAGACCTTTTATTCTGAAGGAGTGTTCCTGGTCTCTCCTTTTAGGCTGTTAGCTAGTGAGGTTTGGCTGAGGTTTTTTTTTTTTTTTTTTTTTTTCCTTTCTGATTCTTGATTAGTTTTTTTGTCAGGGGACAGGGGTGTGTGGAGGCCACAGAATCAAGAAGAAAGGGGCAGAAGGAAATGACAAGCCCTCATTTAAGGCTCAGTGGGGGGAATTTTTCAGGGTGCTGGAGGAAAGCATGTAGAAGGAACTGGAGAGGAGGTGAGAGAGACTGATGGGAATGGGAAGGCAGATTTTAGAAAATTCTGCTGCAGTGTGTGTGTCCCTCTGTGGTGTCGGAGACACATAATTAAGGAGCTTGAATTATCTTGAGTGTTTTGGTTGTTGGATTGATTCTTTGTTACACACCCTTGTAGACTGGATCACATGAGCTATGGCTACAGCAAAGCTCCAGGGAGCCAAGGCCTGGATGCTCCGGGAGGCTGCTCGGGGTGGATGGCAGATTGGCTAAAGATTTGGTGAAAGTTCATGTCAAAGAAGACAACTTAGACGTTAGACATTTGTATTTTGGTTTTAGGTGCTACATAAAAGAAGAAAAAAGAAGCCAAAAGAAATAAATAGCTCTGGATAGAGAATCAAGAGACCTATATATCTGTCTTTGCTAATTCATTAGATGGTCCTTTCCTTCATTCCGTAGATCTCTGAGTGATCAGTTCTACATGCCAGGCTGGAGCTGGGGGGAGGGTGCATATAAAGATACATTGTTCATCTTTCTGGGAATTTTGTGTTGTGTGCTGAAGGGTGGTGGGAGCTTATAGAGAGGCAACGGAAGGAAGGGAATTTTAGGCAGAGGGAACAGCATGTGCAAAGACATGAAGTTAAGTTTAAAATGGCAAGTCTTCCAGAAGCAGTGAGCAGTTTGTTAAATGAACCTCAAATCTAGAGTCCCTGTTGTTGGGAGAATATACGATTGATTTCCTAATTGTTGGCATTAAGGATGTTTCCGTTTTTCATGATTATAAAGAATGCTGAGGCGAACATCCTAATACATAAAATGGTTTCTGAATTTTGCTGTACATTAGATTCCTACGAGTAAGAATCACAGTGAGTTTCAGTGGGAGAGTAACCCGGTGGGTCTTGCCCTGTGACTTTGTCCAGGTCGTCGGCCCTTCTGGGTTTCCATTTCCCTGTCTCAGAACACGGATCCCAGGAATGAAAAGACCTTCCTAGCTCTCACACGCAGACACCTGGTGGCATCTTCAAACTGTGCTTTGTCCGGGACTTGCGAGAGATCTGGATTCCTGCCGCCTGAGACAATTATTCATTATTTCATCTCAAGCATGTCACATCCCTCCTGTGTGCCTCGATTTCTCTACTGGCTCAGCAAAGATCCTATAAAAGGCTTTGGGGGCCCCAAAGTGGTGTTCATGAAGCTTCTTTAATGAAAGAATTCTATAGTCCAGAGCACAGAGCTTCCTTCCACACCAATCCTTGTATGCAGCCTCCTCCTTCTCTTGCTCTCCTGTCCCCTGGCCCATTGACCCCCTTCCTCCTCCTCAGGGGGCTGGAGGAGGATGCACCCTGGGAATGACATCCTTTCTGAGGGTGGCCACTAGCTTTATCCATGTTCAGCAGCTATTCGTCACCACCAAGGCGCCGATATGCCCTGAGCTCCTCTTTCTGGAACCCGTTCTCCAGAGACTGCACCCCTCCTCTGGGGGGGTGGTTCCTGAAGCTCTAATAAGGGCCAAACTCACTTCTTTTTTTTTTTTAAGATTTTATTTATTTATTTGAGAAAGAGAGCGTGTGTGTGTGTGTGTGGGTGAGAGAGAGAGAGAGAGAAAGAGAAAGAGAAAGAGAAAGAGAAAGAGAAAGAGAAGAGAAAGAGAGAAAGAGAAAGAGAAAGAGAGACTGCACATGAGCAGGGGGAGGGGCAGAGGGAGAAGCAGGCTCCCCATGGAGCAGGGAGCCTGATGCAGGACTTGATCCCAGGACTCTGGGATCATGACCAGAGCTGAAGGCAGATGTTTAACCACCTGGGCCACCCAGGTACCCCCAAAACTTACTTCTTTCATGTGTCTTCAGTCTTGGGATTGGCCCACCACCGTCAGACCGGTCTGGAGGTGTTATCTTCTGTCTGCGCTGAACATACACCAACCAAGTAGTCATTTATTCT
The DNA here is from genome assembly GCF_003254725.2 of Canis lupus dingo. NCBI lineage: Eukaryota > Metazoa > Chordata > Mammalia > Carnivora > Canidae > Canis > Canis lupus. The sequence goes on along the minus strand of NC_064252.1, from coordinate 28,496,076 downwards.
CTGGGTTTGTTTGGTTAATGAGCCTTGGGAACTTACTCTTCAAGATTCCCAGCCCTTGCCTGGGTAGCTCAGTGGTTGAGCATTAGCCTTTGGCTCAGGTTATGATCCTAGGGTCTTGGGGTCGAACCTCACATTGGGCTCTTCGCAGGGAGCCTGTTTCTCCCTCTGCCTATGTCTCTGCTTCTCTCTGTGTGTCTCTCATGAATAAATAAATAAAATCTTAAAGAAGAAAAAAAAAAGATTCCCAGCCCCTCCTCTGTGTTCTATGAACCAGATGATCTGGGCTTACATTTTTGCTCTGTCATTGAATAGCTTTGTGAACACATGTGAGTACCTCTGCCTCAGATTTTTCAGATGTAACGTGGGAACTTAAAGTAGAACTTCTAGCCTTAGTTATTGTGCATCAAAGCACTCCCAAACTCAGTGACATCAGCTACAACCATGGTCACTTCACTCATGCACCTGTGGGGTAGGCGGGCTTCAGTTTTGCTCCTGTGAGGGGCTTTCTGAGGGCTGAGCTCCGAGCTGTGGATTAACCACAGGTCTCTATTTATCTTTCATGCTCTTTGTATCAGTGGCCACCTGGGGTCATGTTTTCCCGGCAGAAGACAGGAGTGTAGGAAGGTGAGGCCAACTATGTCAGCACATCATCAAGTCCCTACTGAGTCACATCTGCTAGTATCCAATTGGCCAAAGCAGGTCAGTGGGGCAGGGACCTGTACTCCCTCCATGGAAGGCTGCTGGTGGTTAGTATTTGTTGAATAATAGTTTTATCAGATTAGGGGCACCTGGGTGGCTCAGCGGTTGAGCATCTGCCTTCAGCTCAGGTCGTGATCCCGGGGTCCTGGGATCAAGTCCTGTATCAGGCTCCCTGCATGGAGCCTGCTTTTCCCTCTGCCTATGTCTCTGCCTCTCTGTGTCTCTCATGAATAAATAAATGAAGTCTACAAAAATTAATTTATCAGATAATGATATGGTTTGCTGTGAAGGTTAAATAAGATAATAACTTGGGGGTCCCTGGGTGGTTCAGCGGTTTAGTGCCTGCCTTCGCCCCAGGGCGTGATCCTGGAGTCCTAGGATCGAGTCCCGCATCAGGCTCCCTACATGAAGCCTGCTTCTCCCTCTGCCTGTGTCTCTGCTTCTCTCTCTCTGTATCTCTCATGAATAAATAAATAAAATAAAATAAAAGTAACTTTTAAGTGCTTAAAATAATACTTGGCACTTATGGTCTCAGTGACAAATACACTGTAGTGAATATTAATACTAGGAACAATATTAATATTGGCATTTGATTAGGATATGAAGCTACTCTTCAAAATACACATTCACACTACAGTGTAAATGTCTGATAAGACAGCGTGACACAGACCTCAAATGTTTATCTCGGACAGCTGATGTTGAAGCCCAAGGGGTGAAAGCCTAAACATGGGCTTTTTAAGAATCAGTAAGATCTAGCAGCTGAGAAAAAGGGTTCTGGAATTAGTCAAAAGTGGGTCATAATTCCAGCTCTGCCACTTTTTTATTGAGTGATCATGGGCTTGTTTCTTACCTTCTTTTTGTTGTTGTTGTTTGGCTTTGTTTAAATGGTGGTTGAAATATTTTTTTTAAGTTTATTTATTTAAGTAATCCCTACACCCAACGTGGGGCTCGAACGAGCAACCCTGAGATCAAGAGTCGCGCGCTCTTCAGACTGAGCCAGCCGGACGGTCCTGGTTTCTTGTCTTCTCAGTGACTCACAGAACTGCTGGGCAAACAGGACACGGTACTGTAAGTAAAGCATGCGGTCAAGGGCCTGGAACACAGTGAGGTCCAGAAACGCCCATGATGAGAAAGGTCTGGAGTAGAGGAGAGGGGAAGAGAAAGAAAATCTCCCATGGAGCCCTGACCCCTCCCAGCCGGTGGGCGCTGCTTCCCCCCAACAAACATTCATTAAGTACCTACTATGTGCCAGGTGCTCCTCTGTCCGGTCCGTGCATTCCCACAGTTCACTTCCTCCTGGTAAATTCCATGGAATATTAGTTCCACCTGAGGCCTGAGGCCTGTGACCGCAGACTCCCTCCTGCTGAAGTGTCCGGGGCTTCCTCCACCTGACCTGAGCACACATCTTCCTCTCCATCCACTGCCACCGCCTGCTGGAGGCGTGTCCCCACCTTACTGGCTGATATGGCTTCAGTCCTGGTCTCCAGCCACCCCCCCACTCCGCCCCCCCGCCAAGGGAAGCAGAGCTGGCTTTTCAAAATTCATGTCCTTTGAGCCACATCCTGTCCCCTGACACACATAGTGTGGGGACCTCCTCTCTCCTTTGCCTTGCCCGTTCTGTTCCCCTCCCAGGACTCTATCCCTCTAGGGAGACTCCTGCTGTCCGGGTCTGGGATGGGAGCCCCTTTCTGGATCCTCTTGGCCTCTGCAGCCACCCTCTCTCCTGCCTAACGGTACTGCCTGGCACCCACATGCTTTGGACTGTCTTCTTCCCAGCATCTTCTGGGGGCCTTGGAGTGGGGACCACCTGTGGCCAGATGGTGGGGATTTGTGACTGTGGGCATCTCTCTGAGCCTCAGCATCCTGCTCAGTGGAATAGGAATCATGACCATAGCAGCTCGCAGGATGCCACGCGCAGGGTGGCTGTTGCTCTCCATTCCCTGTGCCCCTCCCTGGTGGGGTGTTGACAGAATGTAATGGAAGGAGCTCAGACCTAGAGCCTGGGTTCAAATCTCAGTTGTGAGACAAAGAGCAAGAGGACTGTACACCTTAAAACCTAAACTTCCCTCTCTGCCATATGGGATGATTCTGTTTCCCTTTTATTGGGCTGAACTGAGGATGACCAGAGGCTATGCACATACAAAGAACCAATAGAGAGAAGGTGTTTAATAGTTTTTTGTTTTTTGTCTTTTTGTTTGTTTGTTTGTTTTTAACCATTACAAGGCCTTGCATTCGATCAGCCCCACAGACCTGGGGCCTGTGGCTCATTGGGTTCCCTGAAAGCCAGAATGGGAAGGCCCCTTGGAGGACAGATGAGTCTACAGCCTCATTTACAGATGAGGAAACCCTCTTTTTGCTTCCCGTGTATCCTGAGCACAGCGTGAGGGTCACCTGCCTGAGGATGCAGGAGTCCAGGTTGTACCTGGCTGGTCTAGTGCGATTTGGTGTGGCTGCATCCTTCAGGGTCTTAGGCCCTCTCCACATGGCTAGGCGTGGTGGTGGCAGGAGATGGAGAGATGCCACATTCCCTAGGCCCTCCTCTGGCCTGGGTGCGGGTGCTGTGCTCCAGGCTCCCTGTACTGGCTAGCAGGTAAGAGGGCCGGTGTGAATCCTGGGATCACCACACCCCAGCTATGGGACCTTGGCAAGGTACCCTGACTTACCACATCTCAGTTTGCTCCTCTGTCAATGGAGGGATGATGGAGCAGTGGTGTTGCATGGATAGAAGGAGATAAAGCCCATAAGGCACTTAGCAGGGTGAAAGGCAATCACAGTCATCATTATTATCCTATTTATTACCAACCCTTAAAATTGGGGACCCAAGGGGGCCGGAAGACACACTCCCTGGTGTCTTTGGCCTCCAGGAGGGAAAAGTTCTATTACCATTTTGTCTCATGCTCCCAGGCCCAGTGGCTTGTCCACGCTCGGGGGCATTCTTTTAAAGTTGTGAAAGGCACAACCCAGCAGCTCCCTGGTGTTTGCAAAACCACTAGTGCCCGGCACGGGTGTAGCATTTCATAGCCCACAAAGCCCTTTATCCTGCGCAGTGCATCTCTGCCCCTCTCACACCTCTGGCAAAGCTTTACAGCTGATCCATCACCAAGTGTCTGCCGGGGATCAGGGGATCACAGTTGGGCCTGAGATCCTGTCTCTGGGGTGGCCCGAGGGGAGAGGCTCCCCCAGGAGTGAGGAGAGAGAGGTCCGATTCCGACTCTGCCCTGGGTGCCCCGGGTGTGCCGGCCCGGCCTCCCGGCCCCTCCCTCTGCCTCCCGCAGAAGATGGAGCCTTCCTGAATGAGGCTCGGGAACGCTGCCACCGGTCAATGAGCTAATGTTGAAATCGGAAACTCAAGGGCTGGTAGCAGAGGCAAAAAAAAAAAAAAAAAAAAAGACAAGCTTTGATTCACGGGCCGGAGGATCAGTGAATGGGGAAGACAGCCTGCGGTAACAGAGGAAAAGCCTGAGTGGCACATCCTTCTAGCAGAGTCCCTCCCAGGGAGAGGAAGGTCAGGCTGGCGGAGGCCTTGTCAGCAACCGAGCCTGACGGGGGAGGCGTGGGAGCACTGCACTCTGAGCAGCCCCGCGAGCCTCAGCTCTGAACAGGGCAGGGTGGGGGGTGGCTGGACTGCCTGTCCCAGGGCTCCCCCAAACGGGGTGTGTAAAGTTGGCTGGTAGGAGCTAGGCGCAAAATAGGGGCTTGCTTGCAAAATGAAAACACCCAGAGACTTCTTCTATTAGGGCAGAGCGGAGAGGGCGTCCTGTCTCTTTAGAAGACGGGGATGAGATCTCTGGGCTGCCTCCACTAGTCTTGACTGAACGAACAAGGTCATTTTTTACACCATCAGATCTGGTTCCTAGTGGGGGGTAAGCAGCTGGGGGGCACGGAAACATTTAGAAAGGGAATGACACATCTAAGGGGGGCTTTCCCATCCAGGCTCTTCCATCTGCTCTTCATCCAGCGTCACCGAGCTGGGTGTTGTAATCACAGTCCAGGTGAGGACTAGGGGACAGAGAGGGGCAGCGATTTGTCCCAGGTCACACAGCTGGTAAACGGCAGTAGTGGGCCTCCAATCCCCAGCTCCTTCTCACACTTCGTCTTAACTTGGGAGGAGATGGAGATGCCGGATGGGCAGCGGGGACAATGTTACAGCATAAGGAGCATATTATTGTACCTTGACTAGTTCCAGAAGCTTCCTCAGCCCCTTCATACTGGTGAACTTTTCTGCAAACGTGCCTTTTGGCATGAAGGCAGCGAAGCTGCAACAAGAAAGCCTCCAGCTCCTTAAATTTTGGTTTACACATCAGTTTCCTAAATTAATGGGGACTTCCTCTGTGTGCTGGGAGGGCGGCAAGAAAACTTCCCGGTCCTAAATGGGGCAACGATGGTAATTAATGAAGCCGTTTTACACGAAGGGCCTCTGCTGTCGAGGTAAACAGGAAAAGGTGATAATGTATTTTACTTTCTCTAGTAACTGCTTCCACTGTGCTCTCTTGAACTTTGTCTTTCTGGCTGGCTTCCTTCAGGACACTTCAGGCCCATTCCAGGCGTTCCCCATCACTTTTGGTCATTAAAAAGAATAATTTCATTTTGATTGTTAACACTCAACCTGCTTCATTAAAAAAAAAAAAAGATTTTATTTTTTTATTCATGAGAAACCCAGAGACAGAAGGAGAGGCAGAGACACAGGCAGAGGGAGAAGCAGGCTCCCTATGGGGAGCCCGATGTGGGACTCAATCCCAGGGACCCTGGGATCACAACCTGAGCTGAAGTCAGACGCTCAACCGCTGAGCCACCCAGGCGTCCCAAACTGGTTCATTTTCAACTGCCGATCTCACTCGAATTGTGGAGCTCCCCACTGGGGCTGTGTGTGTGTGTACATGTTGTGTGCATGAGCGTGTGTGCATGCCCGTGTACATGTTCACATGTGCACGCATGGTTGCATGAGCATACAAGTGTGCACACACGTGCACGTGCTTCGGTGTGTGCATCTTCTGGAGTCCAGGAGAAAGCTGGCTCCTCCTGTGACTGCCCCCTGCAGGTGGATTGGGCCCATCTGGTGGTTCAGACCCGCCGCCCTCTCTGCAGACAGGCCTGTGTCAGAGGTGGTGAGTTTGCTGCACCTCTGCCCCATGGTTTTGCCTGTATTTCTGTCCAACACACACCGTGGGTGCTGGCACCCTCTGGATACGGTAGCGGCTGGCACCCCTGGGAGGCTGGAGCCTGAGGGCAGCCTCTCTCCAGAGGAGGTGCTGGTTGGATGCGGCTCAGGCTCAAACTCTACCTCCTTCCTTTAGTGCTCACGGGCAGGTAGGGGTGCGCTTACAGCTCTGACTCCGAGGGGCCCCGATCTTGCAGGTTGGCTCACAGCTTCAGCTCCCAGGGTCCCTCCCTGATCTTGGCAGCGGGCCAGGATGTTGACTTAAGCCCTGAGTTTCTACTTTCATGTCTGCTGGTGCCATGGGAAACCCACGGGTCCTTGCCACACCGAGCAGTGGGCTTCCTCCTCTCTGTCCCGCTATCTCCCTGTCCCCTTCACACACCCCGGAAATCTCCCTGACTCAGGGGGGCGGGCAGGGGAGGTTGTACAGGGCATCCCAGGTCTCACAGGGGGGCGGCCGGATGCACATCCTGCACCCCTCCCCACACTCACCTCTAGCATGTCTCAGGGGGTAAACGCTGTCTCAGGGGGTAAACGCCGTCCCCCAGGTTGGTGTGTCCCACCCCGGGGCTAGGGGAGGTCCTAGGATGCAAGGAGTCAGACCTCCTTTGAGCTGGTCCTGGAGAATTCGGTCGCTTTGTTCTCTGCAGTGAACCTCTGGAGTCCCCTTCAGAGGGAGGGCACAGCCTCCTGTTACATGAGGTCCTAGGCCACGCTGGGCGCTGCCGGGGACTTCATAAGTGTGTCTGGTGATGCTTCTCATGACCCTCAGAGCGCGTTTTGTCATCCCTGTTTTATGGGTGAGGAAACCGAGGCTCATACAGCATGTGGCAGGACCTGAACAGGAACGTGAATCCAGGTCTGCCTGTCTTCTGAGCCCAAGGCCCTGGGTGTGGGTTGTTGGCGGCCACCCAGTGATTGATCCCTCCTTCTCTGGTCTTTGGGACAATGATCTCTTCCCCGTTGGGTACAGTCTTGGGGGCACCATCGATTCAGGCAGCCTGCCCTTTCTTAGACACCTGACCTAAACTTGACTTACTGCACCTTTGGTCTGGGACAGAGACAGACGCACAGGGACAAACATCCCCCTTCCCGCGGAAAGCCACAGAGATGGAGAGCGCACTCCCATGTCGGGCTTCCCAGGCTGTGGAGCTGCTGCTGTCTGGCCCACACGGAGCCCCCAGTTTTCTGGCTCCCCCATGGCTTCGGCAAGCTAGCCAAGTCTTCCCTCTACCCCCCACTCTGCCCGCTGGACACAGCTGGTTTCTGTCATTAAAAAAGTCCCATCTAGGGCAGCCCGGGTGGCTCAGTGGTTTAGCCCCGCCTTCAGCCCAGGGCGTGATCCTGGAGACCCAGGATCGATGGAGTCCCCCGTCGTGCTCCCTGCGTGGAGCCTGCTTCTCCCTCTGCCTGTGTCTCTCCCTCTCTCTCTCTCTCTCTGTCTCTCATGAATAAATAAATAAAATCTTAAAAAAAAAAAAGTCCCGTCTGGTACCCTAAATGCGGTGTCGGGGCTCCCACTCTTTGCCTGATGGGAACCCCTCTACGATCCAAGAAGCCCTCAGGACAGGGCCTGGCACCCAACAAGTGACTGTTGCCGTTAATATTCTCATTCTCCTCTTGGGCTTCAGTTCACATCAGGGGCCAGGTGGGGTGCGCGGCCACATCTGCCCTCCTGGGCCTCGGAGCTGTCAGGGATCCTCACGCAGACCGAGCTGACCGGCCTTGGCTCAACTCCCTCCTTCACCCCACATCTAACCCATTAGGAAATCCTACAGTCACAATTGATCACTTCTCTCTGCTTTCGTCCTGGTTTGAACCGCCATCCTCTGGTGCTTGGATCATCCCATTGGCTTCCTAATTGGTCTTCCTGCTGTGATCCCAGCTCTACCTCCATCCGTTCCCACTGCAACAACTGAAATGATCCTTTTAAGATGTAAGTCAGGCCGGGTCACCTCTCTGCCTGAGCCTCGGCTCAGCCACCAACACTGGTTCCCTTGCCATCGCCCTGCACACCAGGCACACTCCTGCCTCAGGACCCTTGCCTTGGCCACTCCCTCTTACCCTGGATGCACACATTGCTCACTCCCTCCCCTCCTTTGAGTCTCTGCTCTACAGGATCCTTCCTCCCTGACCACCTAAGATTGCATCACCCACACCCACACCCAAAACTCCTGAGCCCCTCACCCTGTCCTACTTTTTTTGTTGGTTCCATAAATGCATTGCCTGCTGTCTATTGTCTGACTCCTGCTACTGGCGTGTTGGCTCCCAGGGCTGAAGCTCTTTGCCTGTGCTGCTCACCCCCATGCCACAGGCTTCGGGGACCCCGCCTGCACATAGTGGACACTCTGTGAATGGGTTCCTTATAGCTTCCCTCTGCTCCTCGACCTTCTCCCTGAAATTGGGGATCAGGAGAGCATCGGTTCATCCACTGCACTAGGTATTGTTAAAATCCCCAGGAAACCAAGTGATCCTGCCAAGTCAGTTGCAGACCCAGTGCCTGCCCTCACTTCTAAGGCTCACTCCAATCTTGTTCTCACCTTTAGGCTCTATCCTTGTTAAAGTCCTCGCAGGGCCCTGTGCTATCATACCTCAGGGCCTTTGCATGTGCTGTGCCTCTTCCACCCGGTTGGACTTCCAGGTGTCATCCACAGCCCTGGTTAGGTATTGCCTCTTCCCTGAGGTCCTCCGTGATACTCCCACCCTCCAAAGTCCTGAGAGACTCCTTCCTTCCTGAGTGACTTCTGTATCTCGTGTGGGTTTCTCCGTGCTTGGGTTCCCTGCCTCACGGGGACTCATCGTCAAGCCTGCTGCACCATCAGACCATGAGCTCCCTGAAGGCTGGGCTCTGCGTCCCGAGCTGGCCCAGAACCTGGCACACAGCAACTGCCTCGCCAGTGTTTGTTTGTTGGAGCAAATCTGACATGAGCCGGGAGAGAACAAAGACTGTTCGAAGACCCTTTCAAGGTCACTGGCTGGCAGGGAATGAACAATGTCTTATTATTTGATCATTTATTTATACTCTATTTTCAACTAGGATTTGAGGCAGCCTGAGATGAAAGACACAGATACGACAAAAACAAAGCCCTGTGCCTCACACTGCTTCCCTCTCTTCCTCAACTGACTCTCCCTCCCTGGCCTATAAACACTCCCCAGCCTCTCTCCTCTTAACCAAAGCACCCCAGCACTCTGCGGTTCTCCGCACCCCTGCAGCTGGGCCTGCGACACCTGTCCCCCTCATCCCATCCGCTCGGCTGTCAGGGGAGCAGCTCCCAGGGAGGGCAGCAGCCCCCCTGTCACTGAGCGCTGTGGACACTTGCAGACCTAGGCCACCAGACCTCTTGACAGGCCCCCACTTCTCCAACCCCTTGCTCCCCTTGGCTTACGTGCTGCCATACTCTGGAAGTTTCGTGCTTGGCCCCCTGGTGGACGGCCTTCCTCTGCCCATCCTATAAACACCCGCGCCCCAGGCCCCCCTCCGCTCACCCTACACACTTTGCGTGAGCAGCTCTCTGTTCCAACGACTACGCCGAGTTAGGGATTAGTTAGGGTCGTTCTACACCCGCACCTCGGTGGCTGAGCACAGGGCTTCTGTCTCACTTACATGAAGTCCCTTCGGCAGCAAAGGGAGGGAGGAGGCCCCCTGCTCCCCTGCCCCTGCCCCAGCTCTGTGCTGTGGGAGGAATGTGCCTCCAGACGAGGGCAAGTGGAAGAGGGTGTGTCGTGGACGAGAGTGTGGCGTGGAGCACAGAGCGAGGCGGGTGGCCCAGAGTCCCCTACTCAGCCCATCCACGCAGCGGCCCCGCTGCCGGGGACAGTCACCTATCTCTCTGAGCGTCCTTTCTCTCTGGCCGGAGAGGAAAGTGCCGCTCACCTTTAGGCAGTTCTGAGGCCCTGTGAGAGCAGGGACTCATCATGTGCTGATTCTTGGGCCCAGGAGGGACCTGCCAGTTTGCTGAACCCGGGAGTGAGGCCTGAGGTCAGAAGAAGGATTCAGGAACCAGCCCTCAGAGGCTTGCTGTTGGGGACGGTGCAGGGACATCCTGGCCAGAGGGCCACTGTGTGCCCGGCTGCCCCTCTATAAATTCGTGGCAGTGTGGGAACTCACCCCGAGGATGGACTCAGCCTCCCGGACCATGCTCGGAGCCTGTCCTGGATGTGCGGCCTGGCTGATTGTCAAATCCATCACCCTCGGTCAATGGTATGACAGGGGGCATATGTCACTGGCTCTTGAAGCCAGACAGGCTGGACTCTCTGTCCTCTTTAAGGAAAAGGGAGCTGACATTGATTGAGCACCTACTGGGTGCCAGGCATTCTTCTAAGTGTCTACATCCGCACTCATTGAATTTTCACCACAGCCCTAGAAGGAGGGGCAGCTCAGCACCCCCATTCATAGGCCTTGGGATGCTGGGCATTTGGAAATTTCAGTAAAATCACAAGTGATGAGGAGGCTGCCCATAGATCAAGTGTTGCCAGGGTGAAGTGGCTGATGTTTGAGCTCTCACCCGACCCACATCTTTGACCCTATTAGGCCCATAAGCCAGAAAACAAGAGCCCTGGGCTGGGGATGGGAACACCTGGGCTTGCAACCTAGAGCCCAGCACTGACCAGATGAGCCACGTTGAAAAAAAACACTTCTACCTCTTAAAGCCTCAGTTTTCTCATCTGTCAAATGGGCACGATTATGCTTAGATGTTTCTTAGGGGCTTCTGTTTACTCCAGCTCCTTCCTCTGCAGCCTCTTCTCTGCATAGCAGCTAGAGGGATTCATTTCAGTTCATGTCACATCCTTGCTTAAAATCTTTAAATGGGTTCCTATGTGTTGCAGGTACCCTACATGATCTGCCTCTGCCTCTCTTGCCAGGGGTCTACCTCTTGCCCCTGCCTTTAGTGCTCTCTCACTCTTCAGCCCCTTGGCCACCTTTTAGTTCCTTCACTGCACTAGGCTCTCTCCTACCCCAGGACCTTTGCACATGCTCATCCCACTCCCTGGCACATGCTCTTCTCCCCCTCTGTACCCAGGCAACACCACTCCTCCTTCAGATTGCTGTAGACACTTCCTACTCTCAGGGATGTTCCTTTCTGCTTCTTCTATCTCATAAAAGACCTGAGATATGATATCTAAGCTTTGATTTCTTTGTTTGTACAATGGGAGTAACTGGGTTGGAAGGTTTGATGTGATCTGGTATGAAAGTGTCCAGCACAGTGAAGATATTTTAAAAATGCTGTTCCAGGGGTGCCTGGGTGGCTCAGTCAGTTAAGCGTGGGACTCCTGATTTCAGTTCAGGAGTCCTGAAATCGAGCCCCTTGTCAGGCCCCGTGCTTCGCAGGGAGTCTGCTTAAGATTCTCTCTCTTGGGGCACCTGGGTGGCTCAGCGGTTGAGCATCTGCCTTTGGCTCGGGTCCTGATCCCCGGGTCCTGGGATCAAGTCCCTCAATCAGGCTCCCTGTAGGGAGCCTGCTTCTCCCTCTGCCTTGTCTCTGCCTCTCTCTGTGTCTCTCATGAATAAATAAATAAAATCTTAAAAAAAAAAAGATTCTCTCTCTTGCTGTCTCTCTGCCCTTCCTTCTCTTTGCATGCTCATGTGCTTTCGCTCTCAAATAAATAAATAAATAAATAAATAAATAAATCTTTTAAAAATTAAAAAAAATTTAAGATAAAACTTCTATTCCGTCCCCATTTTACAAATGTCCCCACTCTCCCTGTGGGTGGTATTTCTCCCATTTTGTAGGTGAAGATGCTGAGGACCAGAGAAGGTTAGCAGGTAGCCCAAGAACAGCGACAGAGCAGGGCACGAGATGGGGTTTGTTGCACTTCATGTGACATCGGGCTGCACCGTCCACCTGCCAGCGGTTGGGAGCAGTTCCGGGATCCTCTGCGCAGGAACCAACCGTGCCCAGAGAAGGCCCTCTGCGCTCACAGGCCCCCCCGAGGAGAAGCAAGGAGGAGCCTCTCCTACCCTAGCCCTCTGGTCTGAGAAGAGCCACCAGCACGTCTGCCTCTCCTGCCCTGTCCCAAGTCTCCTCCTCACAGCTTCCCTCTGCAGAGCCAGCCCCAGGTGACCAGCTCTCCTCTCCTGGGGACCACAGGGCCCTGCTCCGCAACCGACCTACATTCCTCTCAAGTGCTATTCGCCGCCGCCTTAGTCCCCTCCCAGCCAGCGCACACCCCCACCCCTGCACAAACACCTCCATCCACCCAAGGACGTGGTAAAAATAAAATGATCACAACCTGGCCCGCTGGGAACCTTGGCTTTACACTGTGTCCTGCTCCGAGGGGGAGGCATTCACAATCTGGTTCGCAATAGAGGAGGAGGGAGCAGACGCAGGCCCCCCCACCCAGAGGAGAGGCAGGGCAGGTACTCACCAGCTTCCTGGGGCGCAGGAATGGGGCAGACAGGGCACGAAGACAGGGAGGAAGGGCAAGAGGAAGGGAAGTCACCAAAGTGGGTGAGAAGAAGCTACGGGGACCCCTGGGGTGAACAGAACCAGTGGAGCCTCAGAAAGGGTGCTGAGTGGGTGGAAGCAGAGGAGAGAAGGGTCCTGGAAGAAAACCTGTGGAAGGGGATGATTGGGTGAAGAGGGCAGAAGACAGGCAAGTGGCCAAAGCTGAGCACTCAGGGCAGGGGACCCAGCTTCTGTGGGAAATAGAGACTGAGGGCATGAGACAGTCCAAGAGGAGAGCGGCCTAAAGGCTGCAGGTCCCAGGACAGGCCCGGCTGGCAAGACAGGAAGCAAGTTCAGGCCGGTGGGAGCAGCTGGGGCCTGGGGGACCCAGTCGACCAGCCTCGGGGGCTGCATGGGCTGTAGCCCCAGAGCTGGCAGGTGCAGCCTGCAGAGCTGGCTCCCAAGGAGTGTTCTAGGGCTCCACCTGCCTGCTGTACCCCTGACGCCCCAGGTGGCGGTCCAGGGAGGCCTGCTGCCCTCAGAAGGCCTCGGTGGCTTGAGAACATCTCTGAGGCACTTTGAGGTCTTGACAGAAGGCTTTCCAGTCACACCTTGGATTCACCTTTAAGCTGTTTCCCTGAGAGTGACCAGGCTTAGCCTGGACCACATTTCCTCCTGTGGATAGATTTCGAGAAGAGTCTTCAAGCCCAGCAAGGCCTGGCTCTGTTACAGTTTAATAGTCTGTTCTTTGGCTTCTTTTACTGACAGAGACAGGATTTGTACCCAGGACCCTGGTCTCCAAGCCTGCGCTCTTGCTGAGAGACACCGTTGCCTCTGGTTACAGTGGAGCAAGTGGGGATTTGAGGAAGCCTTGAAGGAAGGTGGGGAGCTGAAGCAGGAGGGGGAAGGGAGGGCTTCCAGGCAGGTCCGCTGCATGGACAAGACCACGGAAATGCACGTGGTGGGGGGCACAGAGAGGCATCAAGAGTGCTGGACCTTTTGATCGCTCTCTCCTGTGCCGTAGCCGTCATAGATCGGCTCCTACCTCCTCATCCCCCAACGGCACCCTTTCTGTCCCCTTCTATATCTTCCACACTCCGTTCCACCTGTCAGCTGGCCGCTCACAGAGGTCCCGCCTTCCCCAAGAATGCCCCTCCTCGTCCCGCCCCCCTGGATGGTGCCTTACATACCCTCTAGGTGCCGCCGCCTCCAGGAAGCCTTCCGTCCTAGTTAAGATATGCTAACTGTTATAAAAACATCCAGCACCACGGCAGCTTGGCAGGCAAGAGTTTATTTCTCACTTGGAGCACAGTTGAGTGAAAATCGGCTGGGATGAGATGGGCGGGCTCTGCTCCAGAGTTAATGGGGGCTCAGGTTCCTCCCGCAGTGGCTCCACCACCCTCTGGGACACAGATTGGGAAACTGTGACCTGGTTTTCTGTAAACAAAGTTTCACTGGGACATACCCACACCCATTTAGTTGCATAACCTCTAAGGCTGCTTTAGTGCTGCCCGAGAAGCCACGACAGAGAACCATGGCCGTAAAGCCTAGAATGTTTGCCCTCTGGCCTCTCCAGAAATGTTTGCTGATCCTTGCTCTAGGGTCTGGAGGCCTATGAAGAGAGAGTGGAGAGGTTTCCATGGGGCCGGGCCACGAAATGCTGTGCGTTGCTTGCTCTCACATTCCCCCCGGTGACAGCTGGTCATGCAACACCCCCCACCCCACCCCGCCGTGCTGCAGGGAGCTGGTCAATGTATCGCCCCCGGTGCTCGGTGCTCGGGAGGGAGGTGAAGCGGGGTGTCGTGAGCACACAGCCTTGTCCCTCCACACCTTTCCTCCCTGGCTTTGCGCCTCCTCTCCTCCTGCTCCCCGCACGCGTGCCCCACGGGACGGGAAGCCCGTGTCTGTGAAGGCTGAGACTGTGTCTGTCTTGTTTGTCACTGTCGGCCCCGGGCTCAGCACCGGGTACATCTTCTGGAAATAGTTATTGAAGAAAGGGATGAATTGGTCTGTCGTGCGTGCTCCCGGAGCACTTTGTGAATACCTCTGATCTGGCACTGACCTCACTGTGTTGGAATCGCTCTGTGCCTGCCCCCCCCGCCCGCCACCTCCCCCCCGCCCTGCCCATCGTCAGACTCCCATCTCTGTTCCACCAGCTTCTTTCCAGGCATCTCCTGTGGGGTTACACTGTGCCAGGCCCTCGGCACGTCTTTGTGAACAAAACAGACCCAGCCGGTCCTCAGGGAGCTCACAGTCCAGCGGAAGAGACCTGCAAGGAGCAGAGAATCCCACAGCCGTGCAAATAAATGGAAAGTGACCACAGTGGTTGCAGGCTCTGCAAGGAAGGGCCCGGGTAGGTGCGCTGAGTGCATCCAAGGAGAGGCGATCTAATCCGCGATGATTCAGGGGGGGCTCCCTGAGGAGGTGATGTTTGGGCTGCAGTCTGAAGCACACGCGGACGTTAGGCAGGAGCGGGGAGGCTGGGCAGCAGAGTATGCCAGGGAGGGGGAAGTGAAGGCCCGGAGGTCAGAGGGAGCATAACCTCACTCATAACAACAACAACATCATTAATGTCATTACAATTCGGATGCACCGACTGCTTACTATGTGACAGACCCTGGATTAAGTTCTTTATGTGTATTATGTCCGTTAATCTGCACAATGCTATGAGAGAGGTACTCACTAGAGCACAAGCTGCTAACGTCCAGCGCCTAGTCCTGCAGTCCCCCCCAGAGGTCCCCTGAGGATGATTCTCATGCTTATCCCCAGCCTCCCGGGTGGCTGTGCCACCTGCAAGGGGCGGGCTGGAAGTGCCGGGGAGCCCACACTGTTTCCCAGGAGTGCCCTTGGCAGTGACACATGAGAATTGGGGTGGGGGGTGGGGGTAAACATCCCGGCTTCCTCGCCCCTGGGTGGGGAATTCGGTGCCAGGCCTGCCATGGCCTCTCCAAACCCCCTACCCCCACCCCCCAACCTGGAGGCCCTGTTGCCCACAGGAGTAGCCCCCCCAGGGCACCCTTCCCTGGCTTTCTCTCCCTCTTTCCTGCACTGCACCCCTGTATCACCCCCAAAATAACCATTTGCTCATGAACTATTGCTCCTGAACACAAAACAGGCTCTGTTTTGGGAGTAAACCAAACGAAGACTCTATAAAGTGTCCCATTTCATAGACGAGGAATTGAGGTACAAGGGAGTTAAGGAAACACAAAACTGACACTAAAGCACCGTGTGTGTGTGTGTGTGTGTGTACATCGTGCATGTGTATAAAGAATTCATGTGTGTGCAAGTGCATGCATGTGTGTGTGCATGCGTGCGTGTGCATGTCATGGAACGGGAGGCCGGTGAGGTGCGTGTGTGCAGGCCAGGACAAGGATTTGGGTCATTAACTTAGAGTCACAGGAGGCTGCTGGAGGGCTTTATGCAGATGGGTGATGGGTTCTGATGGCTGCCAGGACAGTGTCGGGGTGCTGACCCAGGCAAACCTGGATTAGAAGAGCTACAGCACATGCAGGGGGCGCTTGGCAGGCCCCGGGGGAGGGGCGCCCTGGGGACCCCCCAGGGCAGGGACACGGAGCTCACCCATTGGTCTCTGGAGCTCTGCAAGGCACCGTGAGAGCCAGGGCGGATCTGGGCGTCAGAGGGGCTTGGTTCCCAGTACGCAGCCCGGGGTTCATCTCTCAAGGGGCTGCACACACCTGGTGTCCCAGCTGCTCCCCTCCTCAAGCCCCTTTCCTGCCCTTTTAGGTCATGGAAACCCCTTGCACCCCTGCCTGCCCACCTGCACCCCGGGGCCTCCATCAGGGAGGCTCTATGCCTGGGGCCCGGCAGCCCCTGCAGCTCAGCTGGGGCTGGCAGCTGCAGTGGGAAGGCCAGCCGGGCCTCCTGACCCAGCCTCCTGACCGGAGGCCAGCACGTGGCAGGCCGGGTGCCGGCCGTTTCTGCCCCAGAGCCCCATGCGGCCCCGCCACCGCCTGAGCAGATGGTCTTGGAAGTGAGGGCCGGCTGAACGGGGTCAGGAGGGTCCGCCGGTCCACCCTCTCCTCGTCTGTCTCTGCTGGGCTCCTCTGCCCTTGCCGCCACCCTGGAGAGACGCCTGAGCCCGGCTGGCTGGTGGCACTGCGCAGCCTGGTGAGGTGTGACGCGGCGTGGCCCGGGCGTCCGCTAGTGCCGGGTCCGTGGGACGTGGATCTGGGGCAGCTGTTGCAGGCCGGGAGCATGGGAGGGTGGCAGGAGAGCTTCAGGGGGTGCAGGCCACTCTGCAGATGCCTCAGGGAGCCCCCCACTGCACAGTGAGCCCCTCACTTGTAGGACCTCCACCGGCGTTCCCAAAGGATGAGGCCAAGGGAGCTCGCATTTGTTGAGAGGCTGGTCCTCAGCTAAGCGTTACCTCAGACTAGCGCCTGCCCCTCCTCACTACTTCACACCTGCCTCCACCCTTCCTGGGGGGGGGCTTTCTCCAGTGCCCCCTCCTGTGGGTTCCAGCCCCCAAGATCCGATGTTAATTATGTGGTCTTCCCTTGCACATCCTCCAGGACAGCTGCTTCCCTGCAGGCCTGTCCTCAAATGTTCCTGGCTCTGGTGTCCTTCCTGGGCATGTGCTTGCCCCCTGGGCAGCTGCTTAGTGCCCCAAAGAGCACGGATTCCATGTGGATCCTACCCCAGGACTGAGCTTGGGTAATTGGCTTTAGTTAAGTCTCTGCGTCCTCCTCCCTAAACATGGGGAAAACCATGCTCACAGGGAAAGGCTGGAAGGTTTAGAAGAGTTGCGGGCGGCCAGGTGCATAGCACAGAGAAGTGCCGCCTCGGGGGTCCTCTGCCTTTGCCTCTTGTGGGCCCTGTGGCTGGGGCAAGTCCTTCCACCTCCCTGGGCCTCAGCTTCCTCGGCCCTAAAATGGGTGCACTGTGCCCTGTCACATGGCGTGTGAGCTACAGGGGCTGTGCCCTGGGACATCTTGTGTCTGTATCTTCCCATCCAGGCCGTGAGAGGTCTGGGCAACAGGATGTTACGTCCCCACCCGGCCCAGCTACCGTCTGGGGTCTTAGGGCCTCTCTTGCTCCATGTGGCCCTCCCTCCCTTTGTCTCTCACTTCCAAGGGTCAGTGGAAGCCTCCCTCAGGCCTACACTCTGATTTTGCAGCCCACTGATGGGTCTAGTGGTCGGTTAGTCCTGTGTGGGGATCTCGGGGCCACCCAAGCTATGAGAGGGAGAGCTGGATCCCCCTCTTAGCTTAAGGCTCATATCTGAGCATCTCGTCCCCAGTGTGTAGTGTCTGCTACCCTCTTTGGGTGGGAGGAGTGCCAGTACCTGGCCAAGAAGTGCATGTGGAAACCCCAGGAGAGTGAGGGCAGAGGAGAAGGCTCTACTGAAATCCACTACAGAATTGGGGCTGCTGTTCCTCTCTGCCTCAGGACCTTTGAACGTGCTGTTACTGCTGGCTGATAGAAAAATTTCCTGTTTTGCTGCCCAGCTCTTACTTGTTCACATCTCAACGTAGGGGCTTTTGCTGGACGACCCCCTCCCCAAATTAAGGTAGGTCTTTGAAACCTTGTTCAGAGGGCTCTGGTCTTCCCCTTCAAGGAGCTTTTACAACTGGTTTTGTGTGTGTTTGTGAACTTGCTTATTGTCTCTCCCTCCCGAGACTGTATGCTCCGTGAGCAAAGAGAGGGGCCTCACCAATCCTGTTCTTCCTGGAAGACCCTGCACATAGTAGGTGCAGCACGTAGTTGGTGCTCAAAAGGCCCAGGTGAATTGAGACACACTGTCCCTGTGCCTGTGGCTGGTCAATAAGCCACCTTGCCTGCTTGCTGTGCGTGGAGAAACAAAGG
Source organism: Canis lupus dingo (assembly GCF_003254725.2). Classification (NCBI taxonomy): domain Eukaryota; kingdom Metazoa; phylum Chordata; class Mammalia; order Carnivora; family Canidae; genus Canis; species Canis lupus. Next base: position 28,478,007 of record NC_064252.1, on the reverse strand, counting down.
AGCTAGAACCACAGGACATTTCGGGATGGTTAGTCCAAGCTTGTCGTTACAGAAGCCCCTGAGGCTTGGGCCTCCTGCTGAGGGATGGGGTGGACTTGAACCCAGGTCTCCTGGGCCCTAGTCAGGTCTCTCTAGTCTTCTCTGGGCCATGGCGGGCTACTTCCCAGGGGTCACTCGTTGGGGCTCAGGCCTCCCCCCCAGGGCTCCTTCAGATGAAAGGTGGGGGGCAGCACCAACCTTCCTTGAGATGTTTTCTGAGATTCACAGGTCCCCAAAGGTAGCTGTGGCCATTCCTGGAAAGCCGTATTTGGGAACCAAGGTCACAGCCCAGTGTGTCTTCAGCCGTTAAGGAGGGATGTTGGCTTGGTCTCCTGGGTTGTTTTAAAGGTCGAATGAGAGGAAAGAGCTTGAGGGAAGCTTGGGGGAGATCCTGGCATAAAGCGGGACTCTCAGGGGCCAAGTCCTCCTGCTGGGGCCTCCACTTGGCCCCGGAGCCCCCACAGCCCCTGGGAAAGGGAGCCACCATTGAATCCATGAAGACACAAAGGGTTGGGGACAGAATAGGTTCCCAGATGCCAAGAAGACAGCCTGAAGTCACGGAAAGAGGCCTGAGTCGGAGGGACCCGGGTTTGAGTTCTGACTCCTGCTTGCCAGGTGAGTCCCATCACCTGGTGGAGTCAGTTTCCTTTTGTGTGCAATTGGGTGCAAAATGTCCACTTCGAAGAGTTGCCGTACAAAATAAAGTTGAGATAGTGTATGAGTCACTGCCTGTTGTTCACGAAATGGTTTCTTGATCTTTGCTTGAAAACTTCCTTTTATACCAGCAAGAATCCACCATGACCTGGATCCTGGGTGCTCCTAATTTATGTATCATCTTATGAATGATACAGCACTTCAGAAAGTTCTGGATTCGTTCTAAACCCATGAACTCACCCTACTCAAGTAGTCAGTGCTTTCAGTTGGGATGGCTCTGTCATTTGAGGATTGATAACTTTGATCCTTGGACTAGTTCTCCTCTGACGGCTTATACTCCACAGAGGGACACTGAGGGGGTGAGTCAAAGGCAAGCAAACCATCATGACGTCCCCTTACAGAGTGATGCCCCAACTTTACCCAGCCTGCAAGAGCCACAGCCAGCCCGACCTCCATTTTTGTGTGTAGGGCCAGGCCTCAAATGTATCTCAATTTTATTTACTCTTCTCAAACCAGCAATAAATTTTAGTTTTTAAGCCATAACCAAAAGGCGGTGGCAGCAGCAGCAGCAGCAAGGTAGTTACCTACTATGTGTCCCGTGTGGGCCTCCCCACTGCCTCTCACGTCCAAGCTCCCCGAGCAGGTGCAAGAACAGAACGTCCCCTTGGCCTTTGGTGGGGAAAAGTCTTGCCCAAGTCCAACCTGTAACTTTCAGAACAGGGCCCCCTGGACTGTGAGCTCAGTGCCCAAAGCTCTTGGGATTTTAGAAAAACAGATAAGCTTTGAGCACAGCTGGGCTGCAGTTTTTTTCCCCCTTCAGCCGTGGCAGCCTGCTCCTGATTTCTCTGGAAAGGCAGCTCCTAATTAGAATGGATCGAAGAGTCTTTGCTTCAGCTTTGTTCTCGGTCTCGATTGAATTGTTGCTTTAGGACTTAATCTGGTGCAGTTGCCGGTGGGCCGGGATCCTTGGCTCTCTGAGCTCCTCTCAGGCTTGGGCAGGCTAGCCCTGGGATTGGCGGTGGGGGAGGGAGATGTGGGTGTGGGGTACCCTGCTGGCACCCCAGACCTCTGCATCTCCCCTCTCTCTGCACCCTCTCCCTCCAGCTCCTCTTCTATTTTTCTCCCCACCTGCTTTCTCTCCCTTTAATTTCCTTTCATTAACAACCCAAGGCTGTCCAGGACGCCAGTCCCTGCTGGTGGGAGTGCAAATTGGTACCATTGCTCTAGAGGGCAATTTGTCAAATGCTATTAAAAGCCTCCAAAAAGTGCATAGGCTTTGACCTGGAAAGTCCCCTTCTAGGAATTTGTCCTAGAATATAATAATTGGACAGGGCTTCACAAATATGTTGCCCTCAGTGCTTTTCATGAGTGACAACCTGGAAACCTGGAACCCATAACAGGGGGTCATTAAAAATGACCATGTGATACACCAACTAGAAAGGAGCCCTTTGGAGCTAATTGGGGAAATTTTAATCTTGACTGGGTGTTAGCTGCTCCTGAGGAATGGCTGTTAATTTTATCAGGTGTGAAAGTAGCCTCACGATTGGTTTAGAGACACATGACAGGAGGGCTGATATTTGTCTTAAACTGTTACAACAGTAATGAGAAGGAGAAAAGGAAGAAGCAATGCTGGCAAAATCTTGCGAGCACTTTTTTTTTTTTTTAAGATTTATGTATTTATTTTAAGAGAGAGAGAGAGAGAAAGAGTGAGCAAGTGGGGGGAAGGGTAGAGGGAGAGAGAGAGAGAGAATCTCAAGCAGGCTCTCCGCTGAGCATGGAGCCCGACATGGGGCTTGATCTCATGACCCTGAGATCACGACTTGAACAGAAATCACTTAACCAGCTGAGCCACCTGGGCACTCCAAAATCTTGCAAGTTCTGAATCTGGCTGCCGGGTTATTTGAGTATCCATCACGCTCTCCTGATTTTGCGCGTGTTTTAAAAAGTTCGTGATTTAAAAAGAAATAAGGGCAGCGGTTTAGCGCCGCCTTCAGCCCGGGACGTGATCCTGGAGACCCGGGATCAAGTCCCACGTCGGGCTCCTTGCATGGAGCCTGCTTCTCCCTCTGCCTGTCTCTCTCTCCCTCTCTCTCTCTCTCTCTGTGTGTCTCTCATGAATAAATAAATAAAATCTTAAAAAAATAAAAAGAAAATGATCGTATAGAAGTATATTTTTGACCTAAAATAATGTCCAGAAGATATTGCTAAGTGAGAAGAGAAAAATCCCAAAAAGCATATATGGCATTATGATATTCTTTTGGTTTTAAAAAATATACATGGAATTTTATATGCAAAAGAAAAAAGGATGGAAGGGCACACACCAGAATGTTAGTGGTGGCTGTTCTGGGTGGTCGGATCTGAATCATTTCCATTTTCTTTTTATACTTTACGGTTGTTTCTGACTTTTGTTTTTGCAATAAGCATACGTTACCTTTATGCTTATAAAAAAGCCACAGTTAACCAAAGAAGGCCTAGAGATCACCTACTACGGACGCACCGAGCGTTACTCTATGCCATGTCTGGCAAAAGGAGGTTTTTTTTTTTTTTTTCAAAAAGGGTTGGACGTATCTTAATTCACATGCAGGAATTGGTAAGGTTGACGCTGTTATGTCCGTTTGATGAGTGGGGAAGCTGGCCATCAGAGAGGGTGAGCGCTTCGCCTGCAGACACACAGCCCTGGCTCTAGTTCCAGAGAACCTGCAGAGTATCAGGCGTGGGCTCTGCCCTCCAGGAACCGACACTGTCTGGTCCCTCTGGTCTCCTGCCCCCATGTTCTGCTCCTGAGTCCCCCCCCCCCGCCCCAAGAACCAGTTACATAATGGTTTTTGCCGAGAACGCATGTTCCCCGCTCCCGTCACAGGTGACACTTGAATGCTGCACCTTTGATATTTTCTCCTAATGAGCCTTCCCAGGCTTCTTGCCTTTTTAGGATGGAAACAAGCACTCAGCTGTTATCCCCCTCATATTTATCAGCTCAGTTTACTGGCAGAGCGGAAGGGTGAGCGGGCACTGTATACATAAATATCATAAAATCCACAGAGGGCTGGCGAGCTGGAGTTCTTAATCCAGGCTCCATCACTAACAATTTGCAACCCAGAGAAGTCACTCTCTCTCTGTTTTCTCTGTCTCTAAAGTAAATAAAGGATAACCCATTAGAAAAAAAATCAATTGGTGCTCTGAAGAAAGGAGGGGGGATAGACAACTCTAAGTTGGGCTGAAAATACAAGGTTTCTCAAGTTTTTGCTAATGTTGGAAATGGACAAAGCCTGGTCTCCACCTCGCCCCATCAGCTCTCAGCCAGAGTGCTGTAACATCTCTTACCTGGTCTCCAAACTCCATGCTCTTGTTTGTCTTTCCCCCCAGCTCTCACCGGCTGGGCACCCCTCACTCCTTGCCTTTGCTCTGCATGCACAGTTTCCAAGAGGGGTCCAAGCTTCATACCTCAGGGCCTTTGCACATGCTGTTCCCTTTGGAATGCCCTTCCCCAGCTAGCATCAGGTGTTTCCCTGCAAGGTCCCTGGAAACCCTCCCTGCCCACCAGACCTGAGCTCCTCGGGGGGGACAACATCAGTTACCTCCAGCAGGTAGCTGGCCCTGTACAGACATGGACACAGGAATGGGGCAGGCAGGGGCAAAACTGAAGGCTTCTCTCTACATCTCCAGGATGGGCAAAACCTGTCCAGATTTGGGTTAGAAGAATACTCTTTCCATCCTAAGCTTCATTGAATCTGTGCTTATTGCCACCCCAGTTTGGGACAGGACATGTCTCTAATATTCTTTTTTAAAGTACGCCATTTTAGTACCAAAATGCATGTATTTTGTTTTCCTTGGGGACAAATCCCCATTCCTAGGACAGGGACCAGCACATAGTAGGTGTTCAGCAAATGCTGACTGAAGCTGTCTGCAGACCTACTGTGCACTTCATAAATGTTTGCTCCCTGAGAATGGGGTCTCTAGGCAAGTGAAGCCATTAGTAATCACTTACTAGATTCCCCAAATAGTGTGGGGCGCTGAGTCCATAAAAGCTACGCTGTTTTCCACTGGCTTCCTATTGCCTTTGCAATAAACCCCAAATGCCTTCCACTATGGCCTCTGTGCTTTACTTCTGCTCTTCCCAACCCACAGCAGACTACATCTCGCTGGCCGTCAGTTCTTGGACATTCTGAGCTTGTTCAAACCTCAGGGCCTTTGCATTTGCTGTCCTTGCTGCCCAATGGCTCATCCCTCAGGGGGTCACATGGCTGTGGGGCCCTAGCTCAAACGTCACTTTTCCTCAGAGTCCATCCTGCCCACCTAACCCGGTTACCCCAGCACTGATCACAGCTCCATTTTATTGTCTGCATAGCACTTAGCATGGTCTGAAATGATCTTGATTGCTTATTTACCTGATATGTTTATTGGAGAATCTGGACCACCTTACTTTTCCTAATTGCTCTATCCTGTCACACTCCCTTGAGCCCCTCTTCCCGCTGGGTCTTCATGGCAGGGAGATCCCACACAATTCAGGGGCTCTCGCTTATTAGAACTCAGACTGGGCCAGTTCAAAACCCCATCCTGGCTCAGAGCTCCTCTGTGGGGGGAGGGGTGGGCAGGGATGTCTCCTCCTCTCTGGGCTGCCCTGGAGCAGAGGGCTCGGGGGAGGGCTGCTTGTTTCCCTCGTATGCCTCTTGGTCTGCTTCCATCTGCTGACGTCTCCGTGGAGATGGGTGCCTGGTCATTTTGGGGCTGAGACTCCTCCGTGGCCGGCACCTCCCCAGGAGGGAGAATAGGCCCCAACCTTTTCCAGCTGGGAAGCAGCTCCTTTTGCTCAGGATCTGCCTGGGGGCCCAATGACTCTGCTCTAGGTGGGTCCTTCCATGAGCCCTCTGAGGGTCATGCACACCTGAGTTGGGGGTACCTGTTCTTCCTGCTTCTCCCCCCAGAACCCCCAGGGCAGGCACACCTCCAGGGCATGGGTGCCTGAGGCTGGCACCGGGCTCCTGCGGCTCAGCGAGCATCCAGCAGGGCAGCGAGGTCTCCGGTGGGCAGCGCCCTCTGCTTTGCAGGGTTCTGGGGCGGAGGCAGGAGCAGGGGTGGTACCCACGCACCAACACCACATCCTCACTCCCTCCTCCCGACCACTCCGCTGTCTATACAAAGGGAAGGGAGCACAGGGCGCTTCCTGGCAGCAGGGCCAGTGCTGTCACCTGCCACTACGCCCCAGGGAAGGTGTCTGGCCTCTGCCTTTGGTGATCTCTTAACATCTTTGTCCACAGCTGTGGGTCCCAGAAATGCCCCCTCTACAGCTCCTTGGTTGTTTTTTGTAGGTTTCCCTTGTGGGCCACGTGACACGAGACCAGCAGCTTGGCCTTGCTGGTGCCTAGAGAAACGCTGGACACACTGTAGGTCCTCAGTAGCCACCATCCGAGAGAGTGACTCAGCAGGGAGACTAGACTACTGTGAGCTCACGTGGGAAGTGACCAGGAGGGGAAGGAGCTACGAGGCCCAACGGGGTGCCACCGTGTGTCCCCCGATGCCTTTCACCCATTAGCGTACTTCTCCTGGTGAGTGATGACCTCCAGGGGCAGCCTAGCCACCACCCTTGCCAGATGGGTGACCTCCACCTGCTCTAGGCCAGGCTAAGCTGCGGGGGGTGGGGGGGTTGCTGAGGGGACAGTAGGTGTTAGTAGGGCTCTGGGTCCAAGATCCTGGCTCTGCCACCCCTTGGCTCACCTACTGAATTCTGACTCCGGTTCCTTGTTTGTAGAAGTGGGCTGGGAAGGCTACATCGTAAGGATGAAGTTAGCTGATACAGGTCATGTGCTCAGCTCAGGTAGAGACACGGCAGGCCGTGAGCAGCAGCCAGTCATGTTCATGATCATCACTATCACTGGGGCACAGCCAGGCCGGTCTACTCCCGAAGCCGGCACTCTGCATGGAACCCGTCCCCCACCGTCTCCCATGAGGCAGGAGGGGTGGCACCCGACAGCGAGTGACGGGGAAGCCACCTGGGGCACTGGGGCTGGAGGAAGCCGAGGCCCCCAGGAATGGTGACAGGCGGCCTCCCGTGCCAGACCATAGCCCACGGCCCTGATGTAGAAGGCAATGAGGAACCTCTGTGGTTCTTTCATCAGGGGAGTGAAACGATGAAAGCGATGTTTTAAGAAGATTAATCTGGCAGCAGGAACGGAGGGAAAAGACCAAGCTTAGTGCAAAGAATGATGACTGCCGCCGGGCTCCGAGAGGCCGGTCATTAAAGCCAAGTGGCCTGGTTGTCGGCTCCCTGAGCACTCGGGGTTCCCGGCAGCTGGGAGGGGCTGGGTGCCTCACTCAGGAGGAGGTCCTGAGGGGGCCAGCAGAGGACACTGTTTGGACAGGGACAGCAGCCACTGCAAGGGAGCCCTGGCATCTGGGCAGCAGCAGCAGAGCCGCACCCGCCGGGAGGAGGCAGCCTGGGCCCCTTAGAGGCCAGGTCCGAGCCGAGCAGCCCGCCGCGGGCTGTGCTCTCCGTGCAGGCCCCCCAGGACGCAGACCACCGGCTCTGCCAGCTGCCAGCCCCCGCGGCTGCAGGGCCACCCCAGGTCTGAGCGCCGCTCCCAGGGCTGCGCTGGGACTGGTGGCCAAAGAACAGGACGGAACCAGCGCTGCCCCGGCCAAGAACGAAGGAGCTGCTGCTGCTCCTACATCTTCTCATTTTATTTAGAGCTGTCAGGATATGTTGGAGGTTGCAGGGCAATTCCAGCTTCTCTCATCCCGGAGGAGCCGGAGCCATGGCCAGATCCCCAGCCTCCCCGGGGCCCTCACACCAGCGCCTGGAAAACCTCCACCTTCTCCCGGTACAGGTGGTGGAACTGCTTGGCCAGGCAGTGGAAGGGGGCTTCGTAGTTCTCCATCTCCTTCTGTAGAGACAAGGTGAAGAAGTTGGGGGTGTTACTGCGTTGCTGGGACAGGGAGCCGGTGTATGTTCCCTCTCACCTTACGTCAGGGGCCACACAGGCCTGGCCTCCTTTGGCCTCCGCAGGTGGGGCTGGCTACCCCCTTGCCCTCTTTACAAGAAGGAAACAGATACATGGACAGGTTAAGGTAACTTGCCCAAAGCCTCACAAAAGCCTCGGAGCTGGGTCTGCACTGAGATGTTTCTACAGAGCCTGTACTTTCGGCCATGCTCGCCCCACATGGGACAGGATGTAGAGTGAGACTCTTCTCAGTTTTGATGGAGGCTCCAGAGGCCAGATCAGCAAAGTGGTCAGCAAAGGTCAGCAGAGTGGTGGCGCGGAGCCCTGGGGTGCCTCTCCCTCACCTCGAGCTCAGTGGGTGGCTCCAAGAGAAAGCCCAAGGCCCAGAGGCTCAGGCCAGTGCTGGAGCCAGGCCTGGGGGAAAAATTGAGGTCAGACCGGGGCTGGCTGTGTTGACGGCCGAGCCAGGAGAGGGACTGGCTGGTGGGCGGAGCAGGAGAGCCAGCCTGGAGCTGCCCTAAAGGGACTCCCCAGGGCCAGGTTCCAGGAGGGGGCTGGGCCCCATCTAGAACAAAGGGCCAGGAACCGAGGCTGCAGGAGGGATGAGGAGATGTCACCTGTGACCTAGAAGCTGCAGGTGGGAGGGTTCTGCCCATGGGCCAGGGAAGGGCATTACTGAAGTGTTCCCGGGGTGCCAGCCTGGGACACCAGCCAAGTCCAGAGGGGTCATGGCAGGTCTCAGCAAAGCCACCTGAGCTCCCTCTCCCACAGGCTGCAGGCTGGGGTGTGGGGGTGGGGAGGCGGGTGCAGGACGGCTGACCACCGGCCCGGCCCTGCTCTTCCCACCGTAGGTGTGGGAGGAGGCACGGCTGAAGTCGTGAGGAATTTTTGGTCACCCGGCACTGTGCATTTTCATAACTGAGAGGAGTGTTTTGCGACTAAAGGTGCCCAAAGGACTTCCTGTTCTCTGAGAGATTAGACAGGTCCTGGAACTGGCCCAAATGTACTCTACAGGGTGGGAAGACCCAGCGCCACAGGGTGAGCATGGACAAGCTCTAGGGGAAGGAAGATGGTAGCCTCTCAGCTTTGCTATCATTCTCTCTGTGTGCACCTGTGTATTTTTTGTTTTTTTACGAAATAAGTTGGCAGAACAAAGAACCCACCACTTTGAGGAGGGAGGCTCAAGCTATGAATGCACAAGAATCTGTCTTTGAACAAACCTTGGCAGCTGGCAAAAGCACAGCTTTGACAAGAGGCAATGATACATCTCAACGAAAGGGAAAGATTTCCAAACTGAAAAAATGTTCTGAAGTCATCCAGCTCACGGCCCTTGTGTCCTGGGTGAGCAGTACATAGCCCAGGCGTGCAGCTGGTGTGTATAGAGCCCAGCCTCGGGTTTGAGTTTCCCAACTGGAGATGAGCAGCCTTTCCACTCGGCCAGCTGGGGAGACAGAGACGCACAATGGAAACCAGTTCTCATGGAGAACGTTACCTGCACTTTCTAGCAAGGGAGAGCCCGAGGGGGACAGGACAAGTTAGCCAAGAGCAGAAACAGAGGTGCAGCTGCTAAGGAACGAGGGGGCAGCCTGTAGCCGAGATGAGCACCCGCACTAAAGCCATCAGCCCTGCAGCCAGACATAAATCACTCAGTCACATCTGCAAGGCACCTTTGGTGGTACAGAACATAATGTCCTAGGTAGTGCCAAAAATGGGACACCAGGGTGAGAGGGCGCGTGGGTGGCTCAGTCGGTTGAGCATCTGACTCTTGATTTCGGCTCAGGTCATGATCTCAGGGTTGTGGGATTGAGCCCTACATTCAGCACGGAGCCTGCTTAAGATTCTCTCTCTCCTTCTCCTTGTGCTCCTGCCCCTCTTCCTTCTCTTAAAAAAAAAAAAATTACACTAGTTGAAAGCACAGTTAAGTAATGAGTGGAAAGAGAACGAGGCCTGCATAGGACACACACAAGGATTTCCAAATGAATCTTAAAACTCCTGAAAGCAAGATCTGGGGAGGATGCAACATAAAAAGTAAGGAATTTAGGTGGAGATGAGCCTCTGTACATACCAGGGAGCATCCTGAAGTAGCAGATGTAAACTGAACCATTTTCTGAATGCATTAAGAGGGTTTGCTGATGACAGGAATCATTTTGTTAAATAATCATAATCTCACTGACATACTACAGAGTATGTTTGCTTTGTGTGAAAGAACAGGTTCCTTAGAACAGGTTCTCAGACTAGTGCTCCATCTGGCCTAGAATTCTGCCCTTGAGAGTCCCTAAGTAGGTTCTGTGGGAGGCCAGAAGGTTCTCAAGCTTAGACTGGCATTCTAGACCTGGTTCAACCGCTCAAAAGCTGAACAACCAGCTAGAGCTACCCAGCCTTTCCGAGTCTGCTCGTCTTCCATAAGACAAGGATAGGCTGTCTTATACAGCTGCTAGAAGCTTCAGCAGCAGATAATGTGTGCAAATACCTAGCACACAGTAGGCACTCAACAAATGTCAGTTCCCTTCCCTCACCCTGATGCAAGAGGAGTCCTCCACACAGATCCTTCTTGAACTTGCTTGTGTTTAATACTATCCTACAGTAATGAATGGGGGCTTTTTTAGCTTGCTTAAAAAATGTTTTTTAATTTTTTGGTCTGAAAATGTCAAATATCGAATGGTGTTAGAAAATACAAGAAGGAAGCGTCTGAGTGGCTTAGTTGGTTAAGTGTTTGACCCATGCTTTTGGCTTGGCCCCTTTTCTCCCCCTATCCTTTGGGCTCTATGCTCAGTGTGGAATCTGCTTGGGATTCTTCCCCTCTTTCTCCCTTTGCCCTCTCCCAATTTGTGTGCGTGTGCACACTCTAATAAATAAAATCTTAAAAAAAAAAAAAAAGGTCCAGAGGAACCACAAAGTCCCAAAATAGACAAAGCAATCCTGAGAAGCAACAGAGTTGGAGGCGTGACTTGTCCCCGTTTCAAACTATATTATAAAACCGAAGTCATCAAAACACAATGGTCCTGGAATAAAAACAGACACAAAAACCAATGGAATGGAATTGAGATCCCAGAAATAACCTGTGTACATGGGCAACTAGTATTTGACAAGGGAGCCAAGAATACTCAATGGAGAAAACCTAATGTCTTTAATAAATGATGCTGGGAAACCTGGACATTCACCTGCAAGAGAATGAAACTGGACCCCTATTTCACATCATTCACAAAAATTAACTCAGAATGGATTCAAGATTTGACCTTAAGACCTGAAACCATAAAACTCCTAGCAGAAAAAATTGGGAAAAAGCTCTTAGACATGGAACTTGGCAATGATTTTATGGATATAACAGCAAAGAACAAGCAACAGAAGCAAAAATCAATAAATGGGACTATATCAAACTAAAAAGCTTCAGCATAGCGAAAGAAACAATCAACAAAGTGAAAAGGCAATCTATGGAATGGGAGAAAATATTTGCAAATCACACATCTGAGAAGGGGTTAATATCCAAAATATGTAAGGAACTTGGGTAACTCAACAGCAAAAAGTGATTTTTAAAAATGGGCAGAGGAGCTAATAGACATTTTTCCACCAGGTGGCCATCGGGCACACAAAAAGGTGCTGACACCACTCATCAGTGGGGAAATGCAAATCAGAACCACAAGGAAACATCACCTCACACCCGTCAGGTTACCTGATGTCTGTTACCCAAAAGACGAGAGATTAACAAGTGTCGGTGAGGATGTGGAGAAAAAGGAACCTCTGTGCACTGTTGATGGGAATGCGAGCTGGTGCAGCCACTGTGAAGAACGGCATGCAGGTGCCTCACCATGTTAAAAATAGAACTATGATACAGTCTAGCAATTCCACTACTGGGTAAATATCCAAAGGAAATGAAAGCACTACCTTGCAGACATACCCCCATGTCCACCGCAGCATCATCCACAATAGCCTAGACACAGAAACAACCTAAGTAACCATCAGTGGATGAATGAAAGAAATTGTGGAATGCACATGGACACAATCGAGTATTATTCAGCCATGAAAAGGAGGAAATCTTGCTACTTGTGACAACGTGGAGGAACCCTGAGGGCCTTATCAGTGAGATAAGGCAGACAGAGAAAGACAAATACTGCATCTTCTGACTTATATATGAAATCGAAAAAACCGAGGAAGTCACAGAAACGCAAAGCAGACTGATGGTTGCCAGGAGTGGTGGGGGACACAGGTGAAGGGGGATCAAAGGGGACCAAGTTCCAGTTTTAAGATAAGTTCTGGAGACGGAATGAAAAGCAAAGAGAAAAGTCAAATGACCACGTGGGTCCCTCCCGGTCTGCAGGACAGTGGCCGCTGCGTAAGGTGAGCGGAGCCGGGCACTAGGTGTCAAGGCTTGGCTGCGTCTCAAGCAGCATTGGGTTATATTTCCTTTCTAATTACAGCTTTCTTAACCGAGCTGCCAGTGGTGCTTCTGTTAGCATCAACTCGGGGGACTAGTTAACTTACACAGTTAATACCGAGTGCTTAACTGCAGCCTCCTCGGGCATAATTTATACCCACCCGTTTCAATAGCGTAGCAACAAACACCTACACAGAGTTTAATCGCGCAGCCCAGTGGTCTGTGATGACTCATGTGTTGGGGGTGGGCGTTAATTTTTGAGCTCCATCAAGAGTTCTGGGGACTATGGGATACTGGGGTGAGCAGGCAATTTCACAAATGTGAATGGAGGTAGGAGGAATAGTAAAATGTGGCTTGATGTGGGTAGCACTGCATATGCTTGGTGCAAAGGTGCGCTTGTGTGTACAAGATGAGAAGCCCTCTCACCCGGAAAAGCTGGCTAATTTGAACTTCATTAATTTAGTATTTGAACCTGGGTGCCAGTGGTTGCCTGTCTGCCTTCAGTTCAGGGTGTGATTCCAGGGTCATAGGATCGAGTCCTGCTTCTCCCTCTCTGCCTGTGTCTCTGCCTCTCTCTGTATCTCTCATGAATAAATAAATAAAATCTTAAAAAAAATCTTATCACTTGTGATCACTGGGCCTCAGAGGCAAGAGGGACCTTTATCTTTGTGTGATTTATGAAAACAAAACTTTTTAAGTAACAATAGTATAAAGAAGATTGCTAGGGGAATGGTTACACTTACAAAGCAAACGTTTATAGGGTGCTTGCTACGCACCAGACTTTGCATCAGACCGCGCTGTTTTTGTATTCACCATCTGACTTAACTCTCAACATTTGTCACTCAATAAGGAAAATACTTTCTTATTCCCATTTTAGAGGTGAGGGGGCCAAGGCACGAACAGGTCCATGAACATGCTAAGGGTCCCCCACCTAGTCTTGCGACCCCCATCAGCAGCCAGAGCACCTGCCCTACCCGCTACAGCTGCCCAAGGAAGCCCACCACTTTGGGGGATTTTAAAAAGTTCACATCCACACAGCAATTGAATGACAGCATTTGCCACGTTTTGTAAATGTGGCAACAGAAGCACCTACAGCCCGAACAGAATACAAACTCTAGGCTATTAACTAGCCCACTGGCTCTTTTGGAGAGCCAAAGAATCAAGGCCTGGAGGCCACAAGGCCAGGAGGGAGGTCCAAGTGATGCCCATGGGTGTTTTTCCGCTGTGTGGGGCTTGGCATGTCTCCCCACCATCCCTCCGGAGGGGTACTACAGCAGCACCTTGGCCCCTGCTAGCTCTGAGATGGAGGTTTCTGGGTTGCTCCTGCAGGAGCAAGTTGTCACTTTGCTCCCTTCTGGGAAGTCTCACACAAACGTGTCTGATTGGTGCAGACGGGGGTCACATGCCTGCACCGTGGCTGCAGGGAGGCTGGGACCTAGTCTTGAATTGAGGAAGGGGGTTCCCTGATGCTGGATGGCCAGAATCGTGATACAGTGCTCTGAAGGGGCCGGCAGCAAATCCTGCTGGCTGTCCCCTTTTACAGGGGCTCCTGCTAACTCTGTAAAGATACCTTATGGCCTGGCATGACCCTGGGCTGCAGCAAGGTGACACAGGGAGGCACAGATCGTAGGCCTGGCTCAACTCTTTACCAGTCATATGACCCTGGGCAAGTCACGTCACCTCCTCAACATGGAAGTGGGGCTTACGGACCAGCACCCAGGCTCCCGGCATTGAATGTGAGGATCCAGGAGGTAATGCTCCAATGGCACTGTAACCCACACTATCTCAGACACCTGCCATGGGTCACTGCAATCAGACCCAATGCACTTGTATTTCTCATTAATTGAGATACAACTATTTCCAGGGCGGGCCACTGATCTGCTTTACTGTAGTGCACGAGGGAACTCTGCTATTTTGAGAAACGTTTTAGACTAAGAATGTAAGCATCAGTTTCCAAATTAGACTCTGCATATGGTGGAAAAACAACTCGATGCCTCTGAGGTCCCGTGAAAAGCCACTTCCAGCAGAGGCCCACTCCAGGCTTTGGCTACGGAATAATTGGAGCTTACTTACCACGGATGTTTCAAAACATTCCAGGCCTTGGCCCAGGGCCCACGACCGGGCCTGAGCTGAATCCACTGCTCGCCGGCTGGCCAGGTCTGTCTTGTTCCCCACTAACACACCTACTCAAAAGAAACAACCAAAGCATCTCATTTAACCGTGGCAGCCTGGGAGGGCAGCTGGAGAGAGAAAAAAGCCAGCACATGAATTTTGAGGGGTATGAAACACTGTTGCGGGGAGGCTGCCTCATTTGAGGTGCTGAGCACAGCTGGGGAGAGAGAGAGGCTCCAGGGTTGCCCCCCGCCAAAGCTGCCCCCCACCCCAACCCTCAGGGCCGTGGGAGAGCCGGGCTTTGCTTTTCACACGCTGCTTTTGCTCAGCCATTTTTCCAGACTTCACGCAGATCTGTCTGCCCTGTCTCCTTCGGGCTGCAAGGTGAGGGCCAAATTTATGTGAGCATTGCCGATAATTCCTAGCACATGGAGCAAACGTTAAAAATGGTCATTAATACTAATCTAAGGACTGGGCTCAGAGTCAGGGACTCAGAGGTAATTTAGAACCGTTCCCAGCTGCATCAGCTGCAGCTAATTTCTGAGCCCGTCTCTGGAGATTGCTTTCCCTGGTCTCTAATGAGGGGAATTTGTTGATCTCACATAGGGATGAAAAATAAACTGATTTAAAGCATTCAGAAGTGACAATAGGACTTGAATGTTTGCTTGTGCCCCACATATAGGAGAAAATGAGGAATTCATCCCCGGGGCTAGCTTTCAGAAATAAAAACTCATTCACATCACAGCACCTTCCCCACATTATTCTTGAGTCTCCTCTCCACAACCTTGTAAGGGGTGTGGGGTGCATCATCATGCCCATTTTACAGACTCACAGAGGTGTGTGTGGTAATTCACCGAGGTTTCCGTGGCTGCTAAGAGGCAGAGCCACTAAACAATCCAGGCCACTGTACTCAAAGCCAGGGGCACCGCACCCTCTGTTGCACACATAGCTACCTCTGCAATGACCCTGCGCTCATGAACTTGAGGGACAGAGGTGTTGCTGGAAGTCTCATAGGTGACTGCAGCTCCTACCTGGGAGCGAGGCGCCTGGCATCTGTGACCGAGCCTTCTCCAGCCACTTGCCGCAGTTGGCAAAGGACTGCTCGTTGGTCACATCATAGACGAGACACAAGACGTTGGGACTCTCCCACTGTGCAAGAGGGACAAGATGAGCACGTCAGTAACAGTGGAAGCAATTTCTAGGCTGGTCTTCCGAGGGAAATAATGAAGGTGGGGGTGGGGGTATGAAAAACTATAATGGGGATGGGAGTCAGAAACTGGAGCCCACCCACAGGAGAAACCAATTCACCCATGGGAACTGACGGGAAGGCTGGGCTGGTGGTGAGGCCAGGCTGTTGGCTGGGTGCATGGCTGAGAACCTCCCAACTTTGCAGGGCTGGTCTCAATGCCCCTACTGAGTTCAGAGATGGTAACTGACTTGCCAGATCAGACATGCTTTAATGACTGGGGCAGGACTGAGGGCTTTTTTTCTACCCAGAAATGCTTTTGCCTGCCACTGGTTTCATTCATTCCTCCTTTGTCATATTCCTATCGAGGGCTAGCTCTTATGCCAGTTATTGTTTTTCTACTTTGAGGCCTAAAACGGCATCCTTTCTTCCATTAGCCAGCCCCTGGAAGCTTGTTTGCTGGCGTCTTCTTAATAAGGGCTGGCTTTTCAAAATGCAAAGGGCACTTTCTGCTTCTCCTGCAGTGTATCAGCCTAATCCAAACCAGACCGACAACTGGACAGGGCTCACTGTCCCAATTAAGAACCAGGGCTATGCTCTTGGGGTGGTTGCCTTCAGGGGCGCTCAGAGTCCTGGGACGTCGTCCTACTGTCTGGCACAAGGGCACAGGATAGCCCTGCTCAGGCTGTGATGCTCGTCCTGGTGCATGAGGCTCTCGCCATGCCTCAGTCTCTGGGGACCCCCATCCTGCACAATTACAGCCTGGTTTATTTCTGGTGTGTCAGTATCTCTCAAGGGGTGGGGAAGAATCCTTTTCCTTGAGTTGTCCTTGGAAGGCCGGTCCAGACTTGGCTCTGGAGAGCTGGCTCACTGCACCCCAAGCCTATGCTGTCACTTTGACCAAACTGATGAACCCCCCACACCATCATTCCGCAGACTAACTCAAGAACTCTTGCTAGAACCACGGCCGACCTCTCCTTTCCACACGCGGGGGACACCTCCTTCCTCTAGGCCTCGGTGAGGGGACCCAGGATAGGCTTGGGATCAAGGTGAAGCCAGAGCGGGAGCCCTGAGTCAGGGCTGGCTGGAGGCAGGGTGTGAGCCGATTGGTACCATGTGACTCTGGCTGGCACAGACACATCTTCCCTTCTGCCCAGTAGGGCAGCACCCAGCAAGAGGCTGTGCACACAGCAGGCACGTTGTAAGCATCAGAGATTGATGATGCATGAAGTCAAACCCATGAGAAATGATTATCATTAGATCTATTTCTCTTAGACAACAAAAAAGGGGCAGAAAACAGTTTCTATTAAAACGTAGCCGTTCTTGGAAAGGCAGGGGAGGGCTCTGGAGAGCTCAAATCTTCTAATTAGCTCACTGGCCCAGATTAGCGGAACTGTTACCTTGGAAGGTATAGGGAGCTGGATCCTGCGAGGATGGCAGGGTGGGCAAGACAAGTCCTGGGAGGCAGCAGGGGCAGGTCCCAGAGCAAACCCCCAAGGCTGGGCCCAGAGGGTGGGAGGAGGTGAGCCTTGCTGCGGGGCCTGCAGGGTGCCCCCTAGAGGGGAGGGAAATGTTTGCTCCTGTCCTTGGAGGTTGGGGAGTGCTGAAAGTGCACCATCAGGAGGGAGCTGTAGAAAGAAGGGGAGCCCAGAGTGCTTCGGGGACTGAGTCACACAGCTCGGGCACATTTGGAACCTGGCCATTCCAGAGCTGGGGGGGAGGGGGGAATCACATGCATGAGCCAGTCCTACTGGCCAAGAAGCTGCAAGTCCCAAGGCTGGGAAGATTGCTGCTTAAAGAATTCCGCCATGGTAGCTCCTCTTGGCAGCCAGATTGCAGTGACATCTCTGGGAGAGCGTGGGGGGTTGGGGTGGTGGGGGTGGTGGAACTTTTTGACGGAAGATGGTAGTGGTAGTCAGGAAAAAGATCGCATTCTACTTGCCAATTTATCCAGCATCTCAGAAAACAGCTCCTTGCCGGCAGAGTCAAAAATGAAGAGTTCCTAGAACCAGAAAGGCATGTCCCGCGAGAGTCTACGCGGAGGGAAATCTCTGGCCGCAGGTCACCGAGATGACACTCAGCTCAGCAGACCTTAGTGGCGAGAGACACCCATTTTCCATAGAGCCACTACGTCTTCCCTGAAGTCTTCCCTGAGGCTAGAGGAAGAGGAGGGGGAAAGGAACGATCCCAAGAGCCTGGGACAGGCGGCGCAACAGTTTCCCACACCAACTAGCGCTTTCTGCGAGGCAGCTCACCTCTCCTAACCCTGAGTGCAAAAATACCAGGAACAAGCTGACTTCCCACCTGGCAGAACAGAATGCTAAACAGGCTGACAAGTGCTCTGGTTTCCAAAAGGTCATTCTGCACTTTGTTAACCAAATTGATTTTCAAATCTTAAAACAATTCTTTTTAAAGCAGGTCACTGAGTAAGCCTGGAGAAAGCCTTTAAAGTAGGACAGCCTGCCTTCATTCCCCCGGTTTGGACCCAGGGCACAGGGTGACCCTTCCTGCCCCTGGACCAGCCCACGGGAGAGCCCCTCCCCGACACTGCTGTTCAGGGAAGTCTCCCCCTTCGGCTCCCCCGGGGCACGGGATGCCCCCTGGCTGGCTTCTGACCCCAGCACAGGCTGTCTGTAGGTCAGTGCTGTCATCTGTGTCACATGCTGGTTAGCTCACTGTTTCCCTTCTCCTTGCATCGGGAGTACTTAAGGTTGTGTTTTCTCACGGACCTCTTTAAGAAGGAGGAGATTCTTTAACCTTCTCTCCAGGAGACTACTACAAACATAATGCCTTGCGATTTCATTTCCAGAGTTGTGGATTCCCAGAGAAGGACCCAGGTCAGGAACCCGATACTATGTCAGTTCTGTGGGGGCAGGGCCCATATCCCCAGTTCCTCCTTCTTATTCTTTGGCCCGTTGTCAGTGACTCTTCCCAAGTGCTCAGAGGAGCCTAGGCCAAGTCCTTGTACTGCATCCCTCTTAGGAGGGAGGATGCTGGGATCCCTGGGTGGCGCAGCGGTTTGGCGCCTGCCTTTGGCCCAGGGCGCGATCCTGGAGATCCGGGATCGAATCCCACATCGGGCTCCTGGTGCATGGAGCCTGCTTCTCCCTCTGCCTGTGTCTCTGCCTCTCTCTCTCTCTCTGTGACTATCATAAATAAATTAAAAAAAAAAAAAAAAAAAAAAAAAAAAGGAGGGAGGATGCTGACCATGGAGACTCTGGGCCCAGCTAGAAGAGCACTGAGCTCTCTTGGGTCAAGGGCACCACTTACCACACTGTCCCCCGTGTCAGGGACTGGCACCGTCTTCACCACCAAATCTACCCCTGTCGTCTGCGGAGGAAAACCAAGAATAAGAGCGTCAGAGCGCCCCAAGAGGCGTGTTACAGGATAGGAACACTCACTCGATGCCCAGGAGGCACAAGTGATGTATTCTGGACTCATTGTTGGTGCAGAAGTCAGACAGGACCAACCAGCCTTGGCCAACTCCCAGTCCAGAGGAGTTGGTCATGGTGACCAAGCCAACCACCAGGTGATCTGTTCCACAGATAGCCTCATGTCCTGTGGCTTGTGGAAAAATGATCTCTACGTGGCCATTCAAACAGCTTCTCATCAGACCTCTTAGGGAATTCTGGAAAGTCACTCCCTCAGGGTTAGGGGATGATTACCTCTCTCTTAAAGCCTCAGCCAGCCCATGACTCCCACATCTCACCAAGGTGTAGTTCTTTTGGAAATGGGCCCCGTCGCTGCGGAAGATCTGTGCCAGGGCGGTCTTGCCCACCGCTGAGTCCCCTGTGAGATCAGACAAGAAGAAAATCATCATTGCTGTCCTGATCTGACTGGAGAATCTCCCACTCCAGAACGCTAGTTAGAAACCAGAAACTTCAATGACTTTTTAGAGAAAAGGGACTTGATTCTCTTGGGAATTGTGAGGTGGCTGGCAAGGCCATGCGTCCATGAGACCAGTATTCAAAGCCCAGTCGCATTTCTTCAAGGGTAATCCTTTCATCCGAAAGAACTGACCCAAAAGCTAACAGAGCTTAAGGGGGGGCTTCAAAGCACGAAAAACAGAACTGACATATCTGCCAACTGAACACACCCCATGGGGAAAAACTCTCACTTTCAAACTTGAATTTACTTTGAAGTTGAAGGTAAAGGGGTGTGACCTGTTCAGTCTTATAGGCTCACCTGCGTAACAGAACCAATTCGAGTTTAGAGCTTCCATACCTAGGACCTGCATGCTTCTTTTAGGACAGGGCTGTGGAAGTTGGGAGGGTTTCTGTATTTGCAGGAAGCAAGAAGTCAGGTGCTAAATTCATCAAGCTGAAATCTATTTCCAAGTCTACGTTCCGCCCCAGCTCCCTATGCCTGAGACCACTGCGGATTTATTTTCCCAGGGGCCTCTCCACATCTCTCTGCGACGGCTACCTTTTCCTCCATACTCGCCTTCTCCCTATTGCAGTTTATCTCCCTGGCCTTCCATCATGAGTCAACAGCCCCATAAATTGGTATCTCCAAACTGAAGGTTTATGGCATAGTTTCAGTCTGAGATCTGGACCTTTCGTGAGACTGTTGGGTTGGGAGCAATTTAATCCGGAGGTCCTCCCCTGCCCCCAAGAGTGCTGCAGGCTCTCCAGGCCCACCCCTAACTGCCCCCCCTGCCCCCTCCCTGGCCCAACCTTCCCTACGGATGGCTCTGCTCAGCCTTCTGTGACTCCACACTGTTCTCATTTGCAAGATCTTCTGGGCCACGATGCTCCTTCAGAACACCTGTGCTCTGCTCTCTCCCCCGCTGGCTCCTCAGCAAAACCACCACTGCACTCGTGTGCCTCTCTGACTTGTATCCTTTGGTGTGATCGCCTCACCTTCACTGTTTTATAGTCGGCTTCCTCGCATCTCTTCAATTGACTTCTCCATGGCCTGCTGCTCTGTTCACTTTTCAGTTTTGACTATTCCCACCTGTAATTTTCTCTTGCAAGACAATTACTTGACTACGTGTGGCATTTCATTTCCTGCAAACTCCTCCAGGACTGAGTGAGCTATTCAGTCTTGCTTTTCTATTTACCACTGTGACTTAGAAGGGAATCATTCACGCAATCCCCTGTTCCCACCTTCTCAGCCCCCACCCCCACACCAGGACTGTCATTAACCTCATTTGGCAGATGAAGAGTTGGAGGCTCAGAGAAAGCCGGGTAACTGGCCCAGGATTCCAACATCTCACTCTCCCTGTCGAACCCGCTCCTCTCCTAGAGGACACTCCTGACCCATTTCTAACACGGCCGCCACAGGCCCCCAGCAGCGCAGCCTTGCCTGACATCGGGGGTGTCCTCAGGCTGGACGGCGGCTGGGGACCCATCCATCTCTGGGCAAACAGAGCGTATCCTTTTCCTTCTTGTGCTGACTGCATCCACCCTCCTGACTCCAATTTTGCTTCTGAATCCAGTTGGAAATTGGCTCTTCCTACTCGTGAAATTCCCCACAGATTTGTTCTAGTTAATTTCATAAATCTTTCTTCCGACCGTCAGTCAGAGTCACCCACACTTATGGAAAGCCTCGGGTGTCGGCTGAGGAGGGATCCAGCACAGGGAAGGGGAATGACTGAGAAACACATTTTGCAGAGCAACACGATGACAGGTGCAAAAGTGAATAGCACAGGCTGAGAACCAAAGCATCCGAGGACGCATGGAGGAAAGAAACGAACGAGCAGTCTCATCAGTGACTTCCCCGGGGGCGATGTTGAGTGGGGGTGGGAGCAGGGAGGGGCACTGCTTGACAGAGACGGTGACACCTGCAAAGGCACGGTGCAGGGTCACCTGTGACCTCCTAACTGCCAAGTCTGATGGCTTTTTTCTCAGTTGTCATGCTCCTTGGCGTCTCTGAAGGATGAGTCAGCCCCAAAGCAGCCCCCTCCTTCCCGAGTGCTCTGGCCCTGGCTGTCCTCACACGGGTCTGGTTCTCCCACCTTCTGCCTCCGAAGTGGCCACTCCTGTGGGTCTGTCCTTGGCCCTCTGTCCCAATCACTCTCTTTCCCCTGAAGCCCACTTCTCGGGCTGGGATCTTTCTCCCATGCTTTATCTGCATCTGCGACAACCTGTGGATGTTTCCACCAGAATGCTGGGCCTTCACCCCATCTGGTTGTGGACAGCCAGGCTCGTGTCGCACGTCCAGGTCCCACCGGCTCTTGCTCACCCATTGCACTGGTTCTGTTCACGTCACCATTTGCCCATGCCTCCTGGCTCGACCCGGTCACCTCTGGCGGCGTCTCCTCACTCCTCCCATGCCCTGTGCTCTTTTCCTCACTCCTGATGTCCTCTGCTGTGTCTCGAGCCTGCACTGCCTTTGTTGTCGCTGCGGACACCGCACTAGTTACTCATACCTCAACCTGGGCTCTGTGCCCTGTCTTGTGATGCAGGAGCCCGGACTCTGCAAACATGTGTCTTCTTTGCCGGGGGCTTCCTGTCCGGCTCTGCCAGTGCGAGTTCTAGAGAAAGACTGGCAGCTGGGGGGAGGGGATGGGCCTGCCCCTTTCCCACCTGCCTGCTGTCTCTCTTAGCAGAACCCTGGCAATGGCCTTCACCCCAGCAGTAGGTAGTTATTTCTCTCCAATGTGTCTGCCTTTTTTTGCACTCGTAGACCAGCCTTATTATTCCCCATCAGAGATGCCAGCATCAGGGAGCAGTGCACCCCCTCTCAGAGATCTGCATCTCGGCTCTCCAGGGTCCTCCTGAGCTGCTGATTTCCTTTCGTCCTTCCAGGTCTCTAGCACCTGTTTGATCAACGCCCCACATGGAATCTCACTGGTGCAATACCTAACGTAGGTTCTCCTTTTTCGCCTGGACCCTCGCTTCTATAGCACCGGTAACAAGAGTAGTCTCAAAACCCAGACTCTTAGGATGGCCCGGAATGGATTTGGTCATATCCTATGGGAATTCCCGGCCCAGTTCTCTGCCAGGGGGAACTGGGTCCTAGTGATCCATGGCATGTGGTGGCATCACAGGGTGACTGAATTCTTGAGGTCCCATCCCAGCAGAGCCATGCCCCCTCCTCGGGGATCTGGATCCCAGTTCTGTGGGGTTCTTCCTCAAGCCTCTGACAACCCAACCTCTATCTCCCACTTCTGTGTCATCTTAATCTTTTCTTCTTGCTTTTCCAGTTCTCCAATCCCTGTTGAACGAATTCCATATAATAAGATGCCTAATGTATTTTCTGGTTACTTGATTGGGTCTCGCCTAAAGTGTTCCCCATCTGCCCTTTTCTGCTTTTCATTTTTCTCTTTGCTCTACCCACCCTGTCGGCACCAATAGATGGATCTTTCCAAGATAGTGTTTGATCCTGTCACGCTCTCCCGCAAGACTGACCAAGGATGCCTTCTATGGTGTACCCCCTCTACCATCAACCCCGAATCCACTTTCAATTTGCTCTCCGGCTACCCCTTACACCAAATCTGGGCCCTACACTCCTACCTACTTTCTTGCTCTCTGAGAATCCCTCAAAGGTAACTTTCTTCCAGGTCTCCCGGCCCAAGTCCAAATCCTCTGCCAGGCCAGGCTCAGTGTCCTTCCGCCACAGCCTCTGAAGGCCATCCCCTCCCTCTTGTCTTCTCCCATGAGGCTCTCTGCCAGTAGCATCAGAGCAACCTTCTGGCTTCCATCAAGGGATAGTAAATCCTAGTACTTAGTAAGGCACACACCCCAGCTCCACAACTTACTAGCTATGTCATCATGGGCCAGCGACCTCTCTCTGAGCCTCAGCTGCCACTTCTGCAAAATGGGAATAATAGCACCTATCCCATAGAACTGTTAGGAGGATTTAATAAGCTAACATGTACTGTGCCTCTTGTATATGAAGTAATATTTAAATTGCTTAAGTAAATAAAACAGATAAATGCCAAGGGTTGTAATCCCTCCTCATCTGAGCCAGAACAATTAGCAGCTCTGCCTTGAAGTATTTCTCTGGTATCTGGCAGACCAAGGGTATTCTATTCCTGTTTGTTGGATTATAAATTATTCTGCACATCCCAGCACTACCACGAGTGTAGGGGCTGGCCTGGTTCATCCCTGTATTCCCTCTGTACCTTGCACAGTGACTCACACATAGCAGGTGCTCAACACGTATCTGTGGAATGAACAAGCACTTGAGTATCTGGTCCCTCAATGACTAGTTAGAGGAGAGAAAAAAGGACAGATAAACTCAATTTAAAGGACAGAAGGGAAAGGAAAAATAAAACCAGTGAGGAGGTGTAGGTGGTAGGGATGGTGTAGAGAATGAGAATTTGGTGGGTGGTGGTGAGGGGACCTGATTCATTATGCTGAGGTCTCTTTGGTTTCTGGAAACTTCCAAGAGGAAATGCCCTCAGGCCCTCAAGTTGAGGACTAGGCTGGAGTTCAAGAATCACTTATTCAGGCAGTGGCTGAAATTAGGTGACACAGTGCCTGAGGAAGTGGATGTAAAGAGGGGCAAAGAGTCTAGAATCGGGGCTTGGGGACAGTACAGCTGCGAGCTAAAAACAAAGCCCTGGAAATCAGATCGCCTGGGTCTGGATGCCAGCCCTGCTGCATCCAGCTGTGTGATCCAGGGCCAGTGTCCTAACCTCTCTGGGCCTCAGGTGCCCCTCTGTAAATGAGAATGACAGTAACTCCCGCAGGGTTCTTGTGAGGATTCACTGAGATGCCTGTGTTGAGGGTTCTTGCACAGTGCTGGCACATAGAAGGTGCTCAGTAAGTTAGTCCCATGATGGAAGTTGAATTTAAAAAGAAGAGAAAGAACAGCTAGAAAAAGAAGCCCATAGAAAAATAGACAACTTCAGAAAATAAAACTGTAGTTCCCACAAGGAAACTAAGGCTCAGAGAAATGCTGTGTCCAAGATGACACAGCCAAAGAGGAAAAGCCAGAATTACTTTTGCTACACAATACTGCCTCCCCTGGCGCTCTGGAAACTAGGGACCTCTCTTGACAACCCTTGATTTTTTTGCTCTGGTGTGATCTGAGTTACTATGGTCAGTCATCGTTCTGCTATGACCATTTTATTTTCAAATTAGAAAAACCATTAAAAATATTATCCATTTCAGCCTGGAAGAGATGAATCAAAAAAGGAATCTCTTCTTCCTTTATAGTTTCTTTCTTTTTAAAAAAATTTATTTATTCATGAGAGACACACAGAGAGAGGGGCAGAGACACAGGCAGAGGGAGAAGCAGGCTCCCTGTGGGGAGCTTGATATGGGACTTGGATCTTGGGACCCCAGGATCACGTCCTCAGCCAAAGGGAGATGCTCAACCACTGGGCCACTCAGGCATCCCTTCTCTATAGTTTCCTACCATTTCTTTCCTGAGCTGGTCAGGGAACCCTGGAGAGATTGCAGGTTCAACGGTAACACAAGTGAAGAGTTTTGGAGTTGGGCAGGTCTGGGGGCTGAAATCCTGCCTCTGACTTTCCTTTCCTTCACGTCATCACCAAGGGGGTGACCTTGGGCAAGAGACTTGACCTCTCAGTGCCTCAGTAAGAGCAGAACGACACAGCACCGGCCGCGATGTGCGACGGTGAGGGGAATGGATGAAGGACATGTGCCTGGCATGCACTAAACACTCAGTAAAGTACATGTGTGTTCAGGGGCCCCAGGTCAAAACCCAGGCAAATGTTTTCCTAAATGTGCAGTCATTACACGAAGGGAAAACCACAAATGTGAATGCCACATTGCCATTCATTCCACAAATTGCTGGAGACATAAGAGTCAACAAAATTAAGATTCCTGCCTTTGGGGGATTCAACATTCATGTCCTCCTGAGTGTGAGGCGGCACCCTGGCTCTTAAAGACAACACACATGGGCCTGTTGCAAACTTGGAGCAACTGTACATTACTGTTTCCCATCTCTGTTATCAAAGAGGGTGGTGTCAGGGGAAAAAAAAAAAAAAAATCCCACCAGTAAGACTTCTGAAGTCACCCAGATGCCTGACTTTGGGATTCAGCACATGGTTTACATGCAGCACTTACAGCCTGATTTTATTTTATTTTATTTTTTATTTTTTTAAGGAGTCTACTCCTCCTGACCACAGCTCAAAAACTGGAGAAGGTGACCTCAGAGTAGGGCAGGGAGTGGGGAAATCAGCTGGAACCACAAAGTGTGTTCTGGAAGATAATTCTCCCACCCTAATGGAATTTACTCTATCAGTAATTACATTAACTCGCTTTTGGAAGAGAAAAAAAGGGAAAGGAGGTAGGCAATTTACGTGAACAAAAGCTCTCCGTAACTTAGGAAGTCTCTGGGCTCCGGAGACTGTAAATTTCAAACTCACCTGCCAGGATGCACTTGGCCGCCAGCTTCACCATGGTAACCAACCACCTCCACGGACCAGAGAGGGCAAGAGCGGCTGCGAGAGGCTGGGGGCTTGCCTGGGACGGGGAGTGGGGGCGGGGGGGCGCTCCCCAGGCCTGTGGCCGCGGTGGGGACGGGGCCGTGGGGTCCCTCTGGGCGGGACTGGGGGCGGCTCCCGGGCGCTAGGGCTGCGGCGGGGGCGCGGAGGAGCGCCAGACGGGGCCCGGCTCACGGCCTCAGAAGGCGGCCTGCAAGGTGCGAGCGAGGCGACACGGCTCCCGTCCCGGCCCAGCCCCGGCAGTGCGGGCGGGGGAGCGACACCCCGCAAGCCCGCGCGCGGCCCCAGCGCAACCCGAGCGCCCCGCGCACACCCGCTCACACCCCGCCCGCCCGCCCGCCCCTCCTCCTCCCCCTCCTCGCCGAACCGCGATTGGCTGCCACAAAAAGCTCCCACCCCTAGAGCTCTCGGAGGCCAATGGGAGGAGGGGGCGGGGCTAACAGCCCTCCTTTGACAGACAGTTTCAGTGGTACTTGCGCCTCAAGCTCATCCCGCTTGGCGAATGGTCACAGGAGATGTCAATCATTACCACCTCCCGCCCCCCGCGCCGCCGGAAAGTTGGCGAACTTGAAGCTCCAATCTCCTTGGCCAGAAGCGGTGATAAGAGAAGCTTTCTGATTGGTCAGAGGTTGGATCGGACCATCTGCGGGAGGAAGGGGGATTCGCCGCTCCCCCCGCTCTTCCCGAAGTGAGTTCGCCCACGAGGGGGCCGGTCCGGCGCGCGGGAGTTTGCAGCGGCGCCTGCGCAGTAACGAGGCCGCGGCTGCCGAAGCGGAGCCGCGAGCAGGTTGGACTTCGCGGAGCATCTCGCGGCCCCGGTTCGCGGGCTCCTGGGGGCAAGGCTGTGTCGTGCGTCGAGAGTCTGGTCCTTGCCCCACGCCCCGCAGGAAAGTCCGGTTTTTACAGCCCGACGATATTATGCGCTGTAAAATCTAGAATGTGAAGATGTTTATAGTGATGTCTGTGAACCAGAGGGGGAGCAAGTAGACTTTGCCCGGGGCGAGGCTTGCTCTGCTTTCCGCTGGACCCACTTCCTCGCCTGTAGGGTGGAGAGCCTGTGGCCGACCACCTGCCCGATGAAAGCCGGCGCACAGGGAGGCGCCCATCTCCCCTTTCGGGGGAGGCCTCCCTTGCCGGGCTGTCAGGAAACCAGGCTGAAATCACTGCCCTCTTCCCCGCTTGGCGCATCGCCTCACCCCGAGCTCAAGGCTCATCCCTGAAGAGGGGCCGGCAGAACCCATCCCTGGGGTTGTACCAGTAGGTGCCTGAGGCACCATAGGTGCTCACCAGTGATGGTCGAACGGATGAAAAAGAAGAAAGTTACCTGCACACATTTGGCTGGTCACCGCCTCGGTGATGACATCGTGGCCAGATGCGCCCCCGTCGTCACTCCTGCGGGCCCCCCTGGGGTGGCTGGCCCTGCGACACAAGAGCAGCCCCCGGGGAAGGTGCCTGCGCCCAGGATTCCCATCAGTAACCCCGCCGTCACCAGGCACTTGTCTCAGCTGCTCCGTGACTTAGTGGCTGCCAACCACGTGCGGGGCAATGAACACACACATGCACCGAGCTGCTATGAAGGTTTCAGCCCCGAATCTGGAGTAAAACAATGCAAGTGGTCTGGAATGTTCTCACCTTAGGAATCATTCCTAGTATTATCAGTGAGGCCTGTCTCTCCTTGGTTCCCTCCACCTGCTTTTGTTTTTTGAAGACATCGTGCACAGCTGTCTCAGGCACCTCAGGCCTCGGTGAGTCAGAATGCCTCTGCCTGGTCTTCCTGCTTCCCCCTCCAGGCTGTCCTGTTCATCGTGACCCCGTTAATCCTTTAGAGGACCCCTTGAGTGAGTCACCCTCCTGAGGCAGCTGCATGGAGCTGAGATACTGAAATACATCTGGGAGTATAGCCTTCTGGAGCCTCCATTTCCTCCAAGGGGATCGTAGCACGTCCCTCATAGGCTGTTGTCCTCTGCACCACATCCACTCTCCCTCTCCTTGTTGCTGCCCTGTGATTTGGGTCAACACCATTGCAAGAGCATTTTGGATTTTTTCCAGCGAGGTGCTAAACCGTGTATATTGAATTCTACCCCTCGTATGCCACAATCCCAAGGGCCTTCTAGATGTTCTTGATGACTAATGACAGCTGCCTGACTGTCACTGGGTTTAAAGAGGTCAGAGAGTCTTCAGGCCCTTGAGAAATTCTAGTCTCACCCCTCCCCGAGCAGCGGTAATGGCCAGAGCTGGCACATGTTGAGCACCTACTGAATGCTGGCCTCATTCTGAGTACTTTAAAGGCTTAGTTAAATATTTATGATCATATTTGATATTCATGATAACCCTTGTGAGGCTTGTATCATCCCTATTTGATAGATGGGATGGACCCAAATCAGGAAAAGTCTACCGCCCAGAGTCACAAAGCTAGTGAATGGTGGAACTGGGGATTGAACACAAATGGACTGTCAGGCCCTGTGGTGCCAACAGGAGCCTGTCCTGCCCCCATTGCCTCTCACACTTCCTCCCATCTTAGAGAATAAGTATTTATTGAGTTCCTTGCAGTAATGGCCCATGTCGATTGAGCATCATAGGCCAGGCATGTGCTAAACACTTCACATCCTCTCTCTTGTTTGCTGCAGTGACTCTGGGAAGTGGAAACGGTCATTACTTCAGTTCACCAGGCAAGAATCTGAGGTCCATGGGCAGCCCGTGGTCCCGCAATACGTCAGCTGGCGTCAGAACCGACCTCAGGTCTCCTGCTCTTGGGACTGATGTCTTTTTCCATTTCCTGGTGTGGGCTTCCCAGTTTCATTAATAAGCTTTCCTTTCCTTGAGTGCCTGCCCCAGGCTGGATCCTGTGCTGGTGGCCAGAGCTACAAAGTGAAGGTGACAGAGTCCCAGGCAGCTCTGTCAGACTGTGGCTCTGTGGGAGTGCTGGCAGGTGTTGCAGGCCTGTTTTCTAGAGGAGGCAGGAATCTGGATTTTGTGTGAAATCCCCTGACTCTCAAATTTTGGCCAATCCACTTAAATTTAAAACACTGCAGCCTCCCTAGAACCCCTTTGCCCAGCATGGAGGCAGGTGGTCAAGCAGTAGTGATCTGCACCTGCTTGTGGTAAGTGTTGAGCGGGGAAAGCATTTGTTGCATGAGGCAAAAATACTCTTTGCTGTGTCACTGGATCACTAGCTAACAGCCCCCACACCGGGACTTATTGGAAATGCTCATTCCCAGGCCCCACGTATGCCAACTGACCACTTGGGGGTAGGAACCACAGTCTGCTTCCATAAACCTTTTTGGTGATCCTGATGCATGCTGTTGTTTGAAAACATCTACTTTTAGGTCATGCTAGGACCCACCTTTATCCATTTTCTCTGTTTTACTGTTTCTCTAACTCCCCAAGACTCTTCCTACCTCAGGCCATTTGCACTTATTCTTCTCAACATGGTTGTATGACTCTCTTTCTCAAACCTTCAGATCTTTTTTCAAATGTCATCTCCTTGGAGAGGCCCTCCTCCCAAGCACCCAGTTTAAAGAATCACCCCCAATCTGTTGGTCTCAATCTCTTGGCTTTACTTTCTCATAGCACTCCCCACTACCTGATATTATTATACTTATTTATTTGTATAGTATCTGTCTCCTTCCACTAAAAGGTAAATTTCATGAGAACAGGGACTTGGTCTCTTTCGTCCCTCCCAAGATCTTGAACAACACCCAGCCTGGTGAGATACATGGTAAGTATTGTTGAATGAAGGAATGAGTCCTGTAGAGTTTACGTTTCTGGTCAGTCATTCATTCTACGAGCACTGATTGTTGAGCACCAGTTCTTGTGCAGGCAACAGGCTTGTTGGCCATGGCCATTGAGGTGGGGAACATTGCCTCCCACCCTTGACCACAGGCCTGGTGTGGCCTTCCTCCCCATCATACATCAGCTCCAGATCAGTAGAACTTCCAGAGCCTACAGATCCACAGGCTCTGTGGAGGTAGAGGGGTTAATAGCTCTGCTCCCTGGAGCCATAGACTCGACTGTTTGGGCTGATTTGGAAGCAAGGGCTTTGGGTGAGGCAGCTGCTGACAAATTCCCAGGGACTGTTCCATCATCCTGGGGTTGCATGCTTCCCGACAGCCCTGACAAACAGTGTGTGCCTACGCTACGGCTCAGTGCCAGGAACAGCCGCAATATTCCACACACGTGCTAGGCCGATGGCGCCTGCTGCGTGGCCCAAGTCCCTCTGCCATTGATCCAGGGGGTTCTCTTAGCTTGGACCACTCCTCAGAGCCCCCCTTGCTTGTAAAGTATATTATTAGCAGGACTATAGGATGCAAAACAATCCCTTTGGGTAAATAAGAGGCTTTAGGGGAAATTAGTGGGGAAAGCCTCTTGAGAGTTATTCAGCATGAATCCTTGAGAAGAATGCCTTTCATTACAGGAAAGCAGGTTTGCCCTAATGCTCTCATGTCAGGGGACAATGCAAAAGAGAGGACTAGTAGGTTGGTGGGAATTTTATGTATTTTGATGAGGGCTTCTTTGCCTTGGCACTATTGACATTTTGGGTTGGATGCTTGTCTCTTGTGGGGGGCTGTGCTGGATTTATATGATGTGTGGCAGCTTCTTTGGCCTCTACCCACTGGATGCCAGAATCATCTCGCTCGTTGTGACAACCCACAATGCCTCCAGATATTGCCAAATGTCCGTAGGCGGCCAAAATCATCCATGGATGAGAACCACTGATGTGTGAACTCAGTGAGTAAGGAGTATTGATTTTAAAACTGAAAGTTGCAAGAGCTTGGACTCAGACTTGTCTGGGTTTGAATCCTGGTTTGCCTCTTAAGTTCTGTTTTGTCATCTCTGCTCCTGTGGGTGCCACAAGGATCCGCCGGGTTAGCACCCAGAAGCATCTAGAACAGCACCTGACAAGTAGTAAAACTCACCATACGCCAGCTCTTACTAACAGCCACCGGGATGCTGACAAATCCCACTCAGGGTGATCTATAATGCAGCCCTGGCATCTGTTTTGCAATTTCCTATAATGCACCATGTCTGCTGGTGCACTGCCTTCTCATGGTAATGACCTTTGCTGTTCGTTTTTGCACTGTCCACGTGGGCCTGGTTGTTTATGCCTCCACTGATGCAGTGCTTGGCGGTGGCCATCTCGATAAAGGGCAGAGGAAATGGGATGGACTCACCTTCTGTGCGCCTGGAATGCAAAGTGGAGCCTTGAGCCCTGGCCTCCGAATTGCAAGGAGGCTGCGATGCCCCGATTCCGTCAGCAGAGGGCAGCAGCAGCTGGGAGAAATGCCTGTTGCAGGAGGGAGCCAAGGGCGGCCTGGCCCGTTTGGATTTACTTCGCTGCTGCATGTGTTTAAAGTGGAGCAAATCATCCCTCCAGAGCCACCCGCGGCCTCCTTTAACAGTCCGCGATAGCTCGTCTGTGGGAGCCAAGAGCTACTTTTCTAGAACATTCTACATTTAGCATCTCTATCCATTTCCAGATGGCTCAGTCTGAACCTAGGCCAAATTCTGCTAGGGGCAAAGTTAAGCTGGTCCCTGTTGCTCCCTGTTCCTCTTCCCCTCAGCTCACTCCACCCCATCCTGCCCACTTGTCTGAGGGACACAGTGCCTTCTCCAGGTAGCATCCGGCAGCTGCACCCCACGCTCAGGCCCCCTCGTATCATGTTCCCCATCTCCCCCTCACCTAAAGGGCATTCCTGAGTCTCATTCTCTCTCAGTGTCCCTGAATTCACTCTGGACCCGCCCCCCACCCCCCCACCCCCCATTTCTCCTGCAGCAGCCAGGGGACATCTCTCCAATTTTGAATAGACAATCTCTTCTCTAGATTTAAAATTTAAAAGATGGAAGAGAAAGGTACAGAGAACATTGCCTCCCAGCCTTGACCACATGCTTGCGGTCCCCAGCCTCAGGGGCCAACCACTCTTTTAACAGTGTCTCATACACGTTTCAGATATTTTATGTACCTGGCAGCAAATACACATGAACATTCTTACCCTTCCCGCTATGAATAGAAGCTGTCACACACATACTCTCTTGCACTTTGCTTTTTCTAACAATGTACTTTGGAGAGACTCCACGTCAGCATCCAAAATGCCCCTCATTCATTTTTTTTTTTTTTTACTACTTGTGCCCTTTTGCTTGCAGAAAATGATCTAAATGTTATCATATTTCCACTGCAACTCCCTCCCTCCCTCATATTTCCTTACTTTCCCCAAAGAGCTGTTAAGCCCGGTGAGCAGGCCTTTGCCTTGCTCCCTTTCTGTGTCTATGGCAGGCTGGCTTAATCCATCCTCAAACTTGGCCTGCCTCTCCTGCCCCAGGGCCTTTGCCCCTGCTGTCTGCTCCTAACCTATTTGCTCTCACTATGCTTTTGTCAGCTCCAACATTACTTATTCCTCATGTCCTGTACATCCCATAGCAGTGGTGACCGTTGTTTGTAGCACAGTGAGTAAGTCCTGGGCTCTAGACCAGAGTCCTGGGGTTCAGATCTCAGCTCGGGCCCTTTGTAGCTGTGTGACCTTGGGCAGCTTGTCACACCTCTGCCAAGTGGAATGGGAACAGTAAGAGATTCTTCATCCTGGGCTTTGGTGTTGAGGATTCAGGGACTGGATAGTAAGCACAGAGCAAGCCTCCATGCCCATGGTGATTGGAGCACATCTCTTTCATCTACTGAGTGCAAACCCCTGAGGGCAGGGACCATGCCATCTTCACAGGCATCATATCCAAGTGCCTGGTATAGAGCAGGTATTTTTTTTAAAGATTTATGTATTTATTCATGAGAGACACAGAGAGAGGCAGAGACACAGGCAGAGGGAGAAGCAGGCTCCTTGCAGGGAGCCTGATGTGGGACTCAATCTCAGGACCCAGGGATCACGACCTGAGCCGAAGGCAGACACTCAACCACTGAGCCACCCAGGTCCCTCTAGAGTGGGTATTCTATAAATATGGGCCAAATCTACTGGGCATACTTAGAGATTAGAAGGAGGCTCTGGAGGAATCCTTGTAGAACCCAGTGGCTTTTAAACTGTGCCCTTGTGATGCTAGCCAATAGTAGTTGGCCCATATGCCAGGCTTACCCTTAGATTATTTTACCCTATCCTCACAACAATCTTGACAGGTAGGGTAACATCACTATCTCTATTTCCCAGGTGAGGAAACTGAAGCACAGAAAGGTTAAGTAACCCGGGCAGGACAGTTCCATGAGCAACAATCATGGCCACTCGGCTGCACTGTCTCCGATGGGGCATCTCTGCCAAGTTGGCATGGCCAGCCTCTTTCCTCTCAGCCTTCTCCCTTCCTTGCTGAGTGATTCCCCTTTTCCTGGTTCTTCTGCGCCCCTGACTGGTCTTTCTTGGAGACACTGGAGGTTACTCTGATCCCTGCTCCTAAAATAGTAGTTCCTGGGCTTTGTGCTCTGCCTCCCTTCCCTTGAGGTGCTCCCTGGGTGACCGTGCTCAGGCTGTGACTTACTGCCCCCAATGGGCTTCTGGACACAGGGGACTTGGGGCCAACACCCAACCTCGCTCTCTCAGAGTTACTGTGAGCATCAAAATGCCCAGGATATGTTTTGCAAACTGTAAAGTGCCAGGGCAGAGGTCAGGGCTGTCACCAGTACCATGATGGGCTCCATCCAGACTGGGATCTTGGTCTCCTGTTCTGAATGTTCTTGGAGGGTGTCATCAGCACCTGAACGTAGCACACATGAGTTGGACTCTGGTAGCCTGCAGAGAGGCTGTGAAAATACCTGATAGGCATTCTGAGTGAGAAGCTGAGAGGCCTTTTCCAAATGGAAAGGATCAGCACAGAGAGAACAGAGGCTGGCCAAGCATGTTACCTGGTTGGGCCGCCTCCAGGCCGTCTACTGAGCCTCTGACAGCTGTCAGTGGGCGTGACTGCTTGGACCGCAGGCCTCGTCCACCTTCGCAGAGGCAGCTGGCGAGCCATCGCAGCACCGAGCCCCTCGACTAACCACCACTGTGCCCAAGGGTGCCGGCACCCGGCTCTCGCAGGTGCCAGAGGGGCAGGAGGACAGATGCTGAACTCAGCAGACGTGCATAGAGAAGCCGCCTGAACAGAAAAATGTCTCCGGTACCCTAGTGCCACCCTCAGTATCGCCAAAGCAGTATCGACATCCTGCTTGCAGGGCGAGATTCTTAAAAGCTCACAAATTTCATCTTTTTGGGGGGTGGGGACAAAACCAATTTTGGGATACACAAATGGAGAAGTAGATATCGGGTTGTGTGCAGTTGTCCCTCAGAGCGCTGGCACTCCACCTGTCTGGTGGCTCTGTCCTGTCCTCTCTGACTTTAGTGGTCAGCACGTCTAGTTCCAGAGGGGGAGACTGAGGCTCAGTTCACTGAGTTAATGGACCTGTCTGGTACAACACGGCTAATAAGGGAGCGTGGGACTGGAGTTTGCATCTCTTTTCTCCTGCTGGCTGGCTGGCTGGCCTTGAGACAGCTAATGAACTTGGCTGAGCCTCTGTTTCCTTATTTGTAGAATGGGAAGAATGACCAACTTCAGAGCGCTTCATATGCCTTAAATGAGGTGATGCAGGTAAAACACGTGATACAGCCACAGAGCAGACACTCAGCAAATGCTGGCAGTTATTGCTACTCGAGAGCACGCAGTTATTGAATGAATAAATGAATGAGTGAATGAATGAATGACTTAAGTATACTCCTACCCTCTATGGGGGGGGACAGGAAGCTCTCCTTGCAAGAAACCCAAGAGATGAAGGCAGTTTTCCTTTAGATGAAAAAAAGTGCCCATGGAAGCAGTTTATTGTAGCAGAAGAATTGGCCGCCACTTCCTGTGTTATTCCCGCTCGGAAGCAGAGAGAGGGCTGGCTCCCGGAGCGGACCAGACACCCACGACCATCTTTTTTGGCAATGTTGACAAGGTGGCGTTTTGTGATGATTACACAAGAAACCTTTCCAATCCCTGACCCTCTGCTCCAGCAAAAAGCTTTGAATTTTGCAAAACTGCTGGGGCATAGCAATTTCTCATCTGGCGCTGGCTCGCCCCACAAGCTTCACGGCCATCCCCAGAGTTGTCTGTGCAGCTCTCTGCTGGAATGACCGCCCTCTGCTCATTTCTCAGAGTGAACAGATGTGAGCATTGGGTGACAAGTGGCCCGAGACCTGGAGAAGCCAGAGTGGTTAGGGAGGTGCAGGTGTCTTGCTGGAGCACATCCAGGTCGGTGCCACGGACACCGTGGTGGACACAGAAAATGTTAGAATGTCTTCACAGCATGATGTTCAGGGGCCTCCTCCCCAGTCCTGCTCTGGGCTGCGGCTCGCTGGCTACTTGTCAGTTTGTGTCCCTAAAAGTAGAGGCACTTGGGGCTGTTATGCATGTGGGCACACAGAGCAGAGGGCATTAGAGGGTCTGCGCTCGGGCCCTGGGGTCACATAAACCCGATGTGGGCCCTGACTCCAACACTCTTAGGGTTTGCGGTTCTCCCAGGAGCGCACCCTGAGCATGAGCACGGACCTGATTGGAGTACAGTGGTTTGTTGTGAGTCAGCTCCTGGAAGCATCACCTGGGGAGCAGGGATGTGAGACGTGGTGGGGAAAGGAGGGCTCACCTCTAAGCCGACAGCTGCTGTGGGCCACTCGGCTCTGCTGGGGACTTGGGAAGACTGCGAGGAGCATGTCCGGGGTCACCCCCACTGGGGGCCAGGGGAGCTGGTGAGTTCTTATCCCACCTGCCACTGGATGCTGAGGGCTGTGCAGCTAGTATGCTCGGCCCATCTGTCTGACTTGCCCTGGAGATCAAAGACTTGGAAGGGAGTCTAGGTCTTCAGAGTGAGGAGTGGGGAGGGGGGTACCCGCCTCAGCATCTGCCGGGATCCTTCCCCCAGCATCTTTATTTAACCTCTCTGTGCCTCAATCTCCAAGCTATTAAAAAGGGACAATGATACCATTACTGGGCTTTGGTATAAGGATTAGGGGGAGGGATATAAGGCACAAAGCACAAGACATGCCTAACAAGTGTTGCTATTGTTACTATTATTATTATTATTATTATTATTATTATAGTTCACTGTTCATGTTTCAAGAAGATTGGTTTCCTCTTCACCAAAGAATTCCTATTTATCCTTCAGATGCCCAGCGTCAGTGTCTCATCCTCTACTTTTCTGTATGTATTAGTGTCCTAGGGCTACCATGACAAAGGGCCGTGAATCTGGTGACTTAAAATGAGAGAAGTTTATTCTCTGGCAGTTCTGGAAACCAGAGTCTGAAATCATTGAGGTGTCAGCAGGCCGTGCTCCTCCAGAAGGCTCTGGGGGAGAATCCACCTTGCCTGTTCCGGCCCCTGGTGGCTCCCGGGGCTCATTGGCTTATGGTTGTATCACTCCCAGCTCTGCTTCCTCTTTTACTTGACCCTTCTTTCTTGTGTGTCTTCTCCCTTTTTTCCTTTTTTTTTTTTAATATTTTATTTGTTTATTCATGAGAGACACAGAGAAGCAGGCTTCTCTCACGGAACCTGATGTGGGACTCGATCCCAGGCAACCACTGAGCCCACTGAGGTTTCCCATCTTTTTCTTTTCTATCTCCTCTGATGACACCTGTCATTGGATTTAGGGTCCACACTAATCCAGGATGATCTCATCTTGAGAGCCTCACCTTAATTACATTTCCAGATATTCCAAATAAGGTCACATTCTGAGGTTCCAAGTAGACATATCTGTTCGGCCCTCCACAATACCCTTTCTAAGGTCTCTTTAATTCCTGCTGATTGGTCAGAATTATGTTTGTTTTAGGTACTAACCACAGCAACTCAACCCACCAGGGGCTTGTGTGCTGCTGTCAGAACCCTCTCAACCTCTGTGGCTTCTAGGAGCCCCGGGGAACCAGCTCCTCCAGTGTTCTGACAGCAAGTCACCAGCATGTCTTTCAACTCTATGGCTGTAAGAAGGCACCTCCATCTTTGGCACCAGGGCTGCATCCTAGACAGGATGAAGGAGAAAGACGAAGGCTAAAGACCAAGGGGTCTGCTTCTCTAGAAGCTTCTCTGCAAACCCTACCAGAGATCTCTTATATCTCAAAGACCAAAACCATGTTCCTGTTCAGGTATCTTTCCTGGGGCACATCACTGTCCTGCTCCCAAATGGGATTGTGGTAGAAAGAAGAAGGAGGTGAGAATTAGGACTAAAAAAGGCAAATTAAAATACAGTGTAGTATAATATAATGTAATATAATATGTCACCTATAAACAATTAAAATTCACATCATAGATTTTCCCATATTCTTAAGGAATATCCACAATGTCTGGCTTAAAGGACACCCTATGGGGGATCCCTGGGTGGCTCTCTCACTCTCCTCCCACTTATCTGTATCCTCTGGGAGCTCTGGGACATTCCATCCATCATTCAGCCCTCTGCCCGCATGCTGGTTGCTCCCTGCTCTTATCAAAGGCCACTCAGGCTCCTCCTCCGGGCCCTGAGCTCTCTCCCTCAGGGTCCCCAGCCTCTCCAGGACAGAAGGGAGATGGAGATAAGAAGGAGTGGTGGAGGAGTCGTGTTGAGCTGCTGAGCAAATGAAGAGGGTGGTGACCAGGTGCCAGGGTGACTCTAGCTGGAGACTGGTAGATGCGGGGCTCAGAGGATGTCCCCTGTGCCCCACTCCTTGCTGGGGTGGGAGATCTCTGTGGGTAAAGCCCCATGGCAGGGCGGGAAAGTAGGAGGCTGGGGTCAGGTCCCTGTTAGGCTCTGCGCTTGTGGCCTCGAGCCAGTCATTGGCCACCTTTGGCCTCTGTGGCCACATCTGCATCCTGGCACCTTTTTGTGCACCAGGCTCTGGGATCCAGCAGGGAACACCCCCCCTCCCCCGACATGACCTTGGGCATCTTATGATCTCTGGGGGACATGGATGTGAATTAGGTTTTCATACCTGTTTTCCCCATTTCACCTGTAGGAGAAGCTCAGATGCTGTAGCCCTGGCTGGGGGTGCCCATTGGGCGGTGGGGGGGGGGGCTTCCCGAGAAGATGTTTTTCTCCCTTTTTTGCTTAAGTTACTCTGTGTTGGATTTTGGTCATTTCTAATAAAGAGTTAGAAATGGGTGTCCATCCATCCATCCATCCATCCATCCATCCATCCACACATCCTGGCTGTATGGACTTACACTCATCACTTTCCTTTGTAAGACTTAGTTTCTGCATCTGTAAAATGGGAGTTTCATCACCTACCTTATGGGTGGTTTAAAGAATTCATGGGTATCCCGTGCTCAGTTCCACTGAGGTAGGGAGAATGGCAGGGAGAACAGAAAGGTCCAGGCTAAGAGAGCAGCTTGGAAGGGAAAGGTGGGGGACTGAGGGAGAAGGCAGAGATGAGGGATGATGGGTGGGAGAGGGGGGCTGGGCCATCCCCATGGACAGGGAAGGCTGTGCTTGGACTCAGGGTTCTGTTCTATGGATGGGGCACTCACGGGACAGTTTTAGGCAGAACAATCGGATCTGATCTGGTTCATAAAGAACCCTCGGGGGCTCTGGGTGGAGAGTGGATTGAGGAGGGGAGTGGAGGCCAGGCCACTGGCTAGGAAGCCACTGTGGCGGGCCAGGGGCCAGGGGAGCTGCCCCCAGCAGTTCTCAGAGCCGGCTTGGAGCCAGCTGACTTCCATGTGGTTAAGGGTCCCAGTGTATAGAAATGGCAAACCTGAGTTACCAACAGCGCCTGGAGCTATGGTCTCATTAGAAGAGATGCCCAAAAGGGGATCCCTGGGTGGCGCAGCGGTTTAGCGCCTGCCTTTGGCCCAGGGCGATCCTGGAGACCCGGGATCGAATCCCACATCGGGCTCCCTGCATGGAGCCTGCTTCTCCCTCTGCCTATGTCTCTCTCTCTCTCTCTGTGTGTGACTATCATAAATAAATAAAAATTAAAAAAAAAAAAGAAGAGATGCCCAAAGTTTGGACTGGAGGCTCTTCAGGAATGTGATACCCTGGTCACAGGCCTCTGTGGAGGGGGGACCCCTGCTCTAGCCTGGGATCAGGCCCGGATTCAGGCAGTGGTGGTGAAGGTGAGGCGAATGGACGAAATCTAGAGCTCTGTAGTAGGAGGCAGGAGGAGGCTGGGGGACAGAAGGCCGGGGTTGCATCACTTGTCATTATATCCCCTCACACACAACGCCGCTGTACTCCTCACCCCCAGAAAGGTGCCCTCCCCTGGGGGAAGCCATCCTGTCCTTGTCCTGCTCATGGCCCCAGACAAATCCTGGCCCTGGAGCCAATGTCCTGTGTCCCCTCGGAGGTTGAACAGCCCTGCTTTCAGACATGCTTGGCCGCTGGGCCACGTGCTGCCCTGAGTCTGAACTCTGATGTGTGGGCTGTCATTCAGCTGTGAGCGGAGAGCACTGACAGCCACCTCAGGCCAGCAGGCAGGGGTGGTCGGCACTGTTGCTGACCTGCCTGTCCTCACGGGGCCCTGCTCTGGTTTGCGGGGAGACGCTGCAGCTCCCCAGCCCAGCCGCTCCTCCTGCATTACATGGGGCCCCTCTTCACCTTCCTCTGCCCTGAAACCTGCTGGGGCTGCCTGCCGCCCGGCCTCACCCTCAGTGAGGACCTTCTCTGATAGCCCGGCCTTTGATGACAGGGTAGGGCCCAGGACAAGGGGAGGGTGGCACCGCTGGGTGTGCGGTCTGGAGACTGATGTGAGGGAGGGAGAACACACACCTGTTCCCTCCCCAAGGCTGTCGTGGGAAAGAGCAGAAGCCATCCTGCTGGCATGCTTCCCTGGTCCCCCCAGTCTCCCCCACACTCCTGTGGACAGGTGACTGACCCCCACCTGTCTCCCCAGATGGGCACCACCCAGAACCCACCAATCAGGGCCCCTAGCCTTCAAGTCACAGTGACTGGTTCCACACAGGCTCTGGTGGTGGCTGCCAAGGGTTGGGGACCCTGGCTCCATTATTTACTCATAGTGCAGTTTGGGGCAAATAGATAACTTTCTGGTGCCTCTGTATCCTCACCTGCACAAAGGGGACAGTAATAGTACTCCCTCTTAGGGCAGTTGTCCAGATGGAATCATGTAAAGGGTTCAGCACACAGGAAGTCCACAATAAACATCAGCTGCTGGTATTAATGCAACTAAGTTTGGAGTCTTCTGATGGAGTGATTGGGAAAGTGAAGCTCCTTTTTTTTTTTTTTTTTGGTACTAGCTTTTTTTGGTACTGTTGGAGGAATCTTGCCATCATGAGGGAGAGCCTGCCTGATAATGAATCCAGCACAAAGGGACACGGTGCTCGGAGATGAGGGAAGAAGGACTTAATTCTATTGATATCACTTGAGCCCCTTGATCCAGCTGTTCCTGAAGACCTGCCTCTGGACTCTTTGGGCATAATCAAACCTTTTTTTTCTTCCTTATTTACTTAAGTCACTCTGTGTTGAGTTTTGGTCATTTCTTAAAGGGTGTCCATCCATCCATTGATCACAAGTCCTGGCTCTGTGGGCTTACACACATCACTTTTCTCTGTAAGACTTAGTTTCTGCATCTGTAAAATGGGAGTCTCATCACCTACCTTCTGCGTAGTTTCAAGGATTCATGGGCAACCCATGCACAGGGTCATTCTCAGTACCACAGGCTGAGGAGGCTCAGTAAATTTCCCTCCCTTCCTATCATTCTTGGCCTAAATCCTGCCCTGCCCCTGTGCAGGTGTGTCTGGAGAGCCAAAGCAGGCTCCATGCCCCACCAGGCCTGGGGCCTCCCGAGCAGTCGAATCCGATTGGTACAGCCTTTATTTTTTCTCCAGCATTTTTTCAGAAGAATGATGTCATTTGAGGGCCACAGGGGATGGGGAGAGTAAAAAATAACATAAACACACTGGACAGAAACACAGGAAGGGCATCAAGAGGATCTGAAATTGGGTGGTTGGGGCAGAAAGGTGGAGGACCTGGGGCAGTCAGAGCCTCTTAGCTTTCGGCCACCAGGGAGGAGAATTCTGCAAAAGAAGAGGACACAGAGAGGTGAGTCAGAGGTGGAGAGTGTAGGAGGATGCACCACGGCCTGACCACTGGGCCCCGCACGGCACTTCCTGTTGGGTTTTTCACCTGCTGCAGCCCTAGAGTGAGGGAATGAGTGAGTGTGGTGAATGAATGAATGGATGAGGAATGGTGAGCCTACCACCTCTCTTTTTTGTGTTACTTTTAAAACATTTTTCATTCCAGTGTAGCGAACTGACGCTGTTACGTGTGGGCTGTTCGATTCATTTCAGGCGTATCATACGCTACTCAGTCACTTGGTCGGTGCTCATCCAGATAAGTGTTCTCTTAATGAACCTGCCATCTCTTTTGCTTCATGATGTCACGTAGCCCACAAATTCCTAATAATAACCACAGTGATGATAGCAGCAATCATCTGAATGTTTATCACATGCCAGCAACTATTCTAAGCACTTGATATTCGAGATTCCGTTCGACTCTGACAATGATCTTGTAATGCGCATGTGATCATTATCCCTATTCTACAGACGAGGAAGCTGAGGCTCATAGTCCAGCAGGATTTACAAGGCCACACAGCCAGTAACAAGCAGAGCCAGGGTTCACACCCAGGTCCGTCTGAGCCTCGTGGGACCCTGAGCTCCTCCTTAGCTCCTCATCTAATTGTTCCTCAGCTGCCCCCCAGGATCACCAGCAGAATCTAAGAAGACCCAGAGTCCCAGGCCCTTGCCCTAGGATTTCTGATTTAGGAGGCCTGGGGTCAGGGAGGAGTTATTTTAGTTGTTAAAGGTGATTCTGGTGAGCAATGTGGTTCAAGAACCAACCAATGTGTGCTCTTCCTCCTCGGAGGGCTGAGCAACACCCTGGAGAGACCTGAGCAGGTGACGTCTCCACGCAGGTCAGCCAGGTGAGTGTGCACAGTGCTCAGAATGAGCTGGGCCCTGTCTCACACAGCTCATTGACCATCACTCAGGAAACTGGGAGTTAGTCCCATTTTATGGAAGGGGAAATCGAGGCCCAGAGAAGAAGTGACGTTTTGAGCCTCCTGGGTAATGAGGGGGTCGGGTGGGACTCAAGCTCTGGGGTCCAGGTCTCTCCACAGGGCTTACCTTCGAGTCCACGGTGGGCTCACCTGCCCCTCCCACCCCAGGAGCATCCCCCTGCTCTGCTTGGCTGAATATTAATTGATGGCAGAGATCAGTGTCAGCACTAGGGGGACATCCAGTGTCCTACCCCCGAATCCAACTCCACCTAAATGAACAAAGGGATGGCCCCTACCAGGGAAGGGG
Source organism: Canis lupus dingo (assembly GCF_003254725.2). NCBI lineage: Eukaryota > Metazoa > Chordata > Mammalia > Carnivora > Canidae > Canis > Canis lupus. The sequence goes on along the minus strand of NC_064252.1, from coordinate 28,436,122 downwards.
AGACACAAGGGAGCCAAAGCTGATCCTTGCCCTGAAGGAACTCTGGGGTCTAGTCAAGGAAGAGATGGTACCTGGCAGGACATGCTCCATGCTGCTGGCCTTTTGTTTGAATCTCAAGTGTGCCAAGGGCATTCCCACCTCAGGATGTTTGCACCTGCTGTGCTCTCTGCCTGCAGTGCTCTCAGACTTTCCACAGCTACCTTCTTCTCACTCACCTGGTCCCCGCTCAGATGTCACTCCTCCTGGGGCCTCTCTGACCACTCTGGTGGAAGTAGTGACTCTCCCCTACTGTGATCCTCTTTGCTAGCACCAGTTTTTATTCTATTCACAGCACTTACCAATCTCAAAATACTTGTGAACATGTTCTTGCTTATTCATTCATTATCTGCCTCCCATTGGCTCATAAAGCTCCAGAGCCCTCTCGCCTCGTTTCCTGCTCTGTCCCACCACCTGCCTCCAAGCCTGACACGTGCGTTTGTGAATGGATGAAAGGCCCAGAGACTTCGCTGTCACAGGGAGAAGAGGTGCCCTCTACTTAAGGTGTCAGTAAAACTTCAGAGGGAAGGTGGCTTCTGAAAGAGTCTCATGAGAAGGTGCAGGATTCCCACAGGAGAAAGCAGAGAATGGGGAAGGGGTCATACGCGGTGGCTTTTCACGGGCAGGCTCAGAAGGCAGGAAACAATGGGGTGGATTTGGGAAAGACCCAGTAGCCACGCTGGGCTGGTCTCTTGCATGATAGGGCTTGTGCCATGAAAAGGCCTGAGCCCCCAGTCTGGCTCCACCACGCATGGGCTGTGTGACCTTAGACAAACACCTGGCCTCTTTGAGCCTTACCGTCCTCATCCATAAAAGGAAGAAAAGTCAGCGCTGCTTCTTGGGAGCGCTGGGAGATCATCAGAAGGGATGTGCTGGTGGCCAGGAGGCCCTCGGCTCCCACTGTGAGCTCCTCTGCCCCTGTTCTCCGTGGCTTCCCCACTGTGGGGTCCTGTGTGGGGACCCTGTGTGGCAGCCACAGGGTCACAAGGGCTACTGCTCAGCAGCCAGGTCTTCTGAGACCTTTATTTGGAATAAAGGGAACCCAGGGAATGTCCGCCCTGTTGTTTTTCTCTCCAGGGGACAAGAGAGGACAAGAAAGAGTTTGCCGCCCTCGGCCACGATGCATCTCTGAGACGCTGTGTCCCCGGCCTGCCAGAGAGTGTGGGCCCCCAGGTAAGTCCCCACTGCATCCAGAAAGGATTGGGAGCCAGGGTTCCAGGCTCTGCCTGCCGTGTTTGCTGAGAAATGTGCCTCTCTGGGTGTCAGTCTAGGTGTCTTTCAGGGCAGCAAAGGGAGAGGCAGCCTCAATTTCTCAGGAGGGACCTGTGAAAACAGACCAGGAAGTGGCCTCAGGAACCACTGAGGTACCAGGGCTCCTTGATATGCGTGCCACCCTCTCCAGACTTTGTGAGAAGCGATCCCTTGGTTTCCATCCTGGGCCATGGTACCATGTGAAATGTCAGCCCTGGGGGACACCGCATGTGGACTCGCCGGGCTGTTGTCATGGCTCTTCTGTAAAGCTACCATTATTGCCAAATAAAAAAGCGAAAAAACTAAAAGCAACCAAACTGAACACATGCTCCCACCATGGGAATAACTGGTGGGATCCGTGCCAGGTAGAGGGACGCATCCCTGGGCTCCTCATCTTCCTGGGGTGTGAGCTAGGAAGTGGACACCACCCTCTCCAGTCTCCAGGCCGTCCCTGAGGACAGGAGAGGCGAGCGACCTGAATTCAGGGGCCTAGGTACTAACTCCAGGTGGGAGAGAGAGCGTGTCCTCCAGCTGGTCCTGAACCCATGGAGTCACAGGCTGAGTGGGAACAGCGAGGGACAGGGATAGAACACAAACAGCAAATACTCTAAAAATCCCTCTCGTGGGCTGGGGTCAAAGTGTCCACTTTGTCAGCCAGGGACTCCTGTGACCCTACAACACCTGGGTGAGGCAGGTGGTTCTTCTGATGTCTCTGATTAGTACTGTCCATTTTTATAGAATTTAAGAATTCTTATTTATTGAATGCCAAGTGGGAAGAGTTATATGTATTACATAGATTATCTCACTAAATTCTCATGACTACTCCATGGGAGAGATGCTTTTGTCTGCATTTTACAGATTGGGAAACTGAGGCCCAAAAGTTAAGTAGCTTGACCAAGATCCCACAGCAGACGTGAGTCAAGCTACTGCTTTTAGGCTCCCTCCTTTACCCTGGAGCTTTCCGACCTACTTTGACCCAGGTATAGAGTGACCCATGAGCCAGCTCAAATATCGCCACCCCCATGACTCTGTCATATTAGCCCTGTTTTATTTACTTCATGGTACTTAGCACTCTTCTGAAATGAGCTTATTTATGGACTTAGGTCTTTTTTGTTGGTCTCCTTGTACTAGAATGTAAACTCCAGGAGGCCAGGAAGCCTTGACTTGTCTACAACTTTCTTAGCGATAGAGTAAAATAATAAAATGACAAGTGGATAGATGGAAGGATGGATGGATAGATGGATAAACAGACAGATGGATGGCTGGATCATGAGTCCTCCATGGGCTCTATAAAACAAATGCTAAATGGATGGACAGATGGATGGATGGGCGGATGGCTGGCTGGCTGGCTGGCTGGCTGGCTGATGAGTCCTCCGTGGGGTTCGACAAATTCCGACTTGCCTCATATAATTCTCACAAGAGCCCTGGGCGGTCAGTGGGGGTGATTCCCATTTTGTAGATGGAGAAACGGAGGCCTAGAGAGGTGAAGGGTCAGGGTCATGCAGAAAATAAAAGGCAGAGGCAGGATTTGGTGTGTGGTCTGATGTGCACGCCTTGTCTGAATGTGGCGAGGCTGTTCCTGATCGGGCTGGCATCCCAGATCAGGTGCAAGCAGGGACTCTTAACCTGCCATTTAATCTGGAAAACTGGCCAGGGCTGACGTATCCTGTCTCTGGGCACTGGGTTTGCTCTGTGCTGGGATAAAGGAGACATGAATCTGTCTGCCAATGCCAGCTCATGGAGAGATTGTCAAGAGGGGAAGTTGGTCCTTACAGTTTCCTGACCTGCACTGACCTCCCTAACCCTCACCCTACAAACAACGGGTCCTTGGGCTGCTCATCAGCAAAGAGCCAGTTTACCACCTTCACACTAGGTAGCATTTGGTGTGGTCAGCATGAAGGTGACCAGGGAATGCCAACCAGGGGGTGCTCCTGAAAAGCAAGGCATTTCAGAGCCTGACTGGGAGATATGTTGGACCTGTAGCGATTTCAAAAACCTCTGAAAACAGGCCCCTCCACCCACCCTGGGATCTACTCTGAAGCAGCCAGGATGTCACAATGGCCACATGCCCTGGCTTTTTGCAGAGAACACTGGATTCTAATTTTATCCTCCCAGAAGCTGGAGCAGTGCATTTTGTAGACAAATTGAGGGCAGGGGTCACCTCTCCTGGACCTTTTGTATGTAGCTCAGGGCAGAGTTCTTAGCAATCAGCCAATTAACGAGCTATGCTCTTACATATATATATATATAAAGTCTCCTCTAAAATGCCCAGGTTTCTCCTTAAAAACAAATGAACAAACATACAAAGTCCTGCGAAGTCTAAGTCAACTGATTTGGCGGTAGGGTGCTGGGATGGAGAGCGAGGAGGGGGTTCTGACTTTGGTTCTGCCTCCTGCTCACGTCCGCACAAGACCCTCACCCCTCCAGGTTGTGCTTTCCCCCTTTGTGCAATGTCGGGGCTAGAAGATGCCTTTCTAGCTCTCCAGCAGCGCTTAGAGCAAGGGCCCTGGGAGTCAACTCCCAACTCCCATTTCTGCTTCCATGACCTTGAACTAGAGATATACTTCACCTCACCGTGCCTCCATTTCCCCATCTGTAAAATGGAGCTCCTTGGCTCATTCAAAGGAGCCTGCATTAAAGCTCTTATCACAGGCCCAATACACAGCCAGCACTCAGCATTTGGTAGCTGTTGTCATCAGGGTGCTTCTACAGCTCAGCTACCTTGAACCAAGCCTATGACGTGCCTGGCTGCTGCCTGGCACAGACGAGCGAGGCCTGGCAAGTGGCACCATCACATTGACTTTCTGGCGTGGTTGTTGTTATCACCCACCATTTCCTGTCCCCGCCCGGTGCCTGGAGCTGGGTCTGCTTCTGGTTCCTTCACTTTCTGGCTGGGTGGCCTATGGTCACTACTTTATTTTTATTTTTTTACAAATGTGATCATGCCTGCTTGCTCGGCTGTTGGGAAGCCCAAATGAGCAAATACAGAAGGATGCCTGGTCTTTAAGTGTTAGTTCCATCTCCCTTGGGTCTCCTCTCCATCTGACACAAGTGGGAGCTTCAAAATGTCCACAAAAATCCTGAGACAAAGACAGGATGTGAGCAGAAGAGGGCAGTGGGGGGGGGGGGGTGGATGCAGCCCAAAGAGCGGGCAGCTGACCTGCTACAAGTTTCTGGCACCACCTATGCCATCGAGTTAGGATCCCACCTCCAGTGTGCCCGTCCATGGACACTCAGCCTCTGACCCTCAGTTTCAGTGTCTGTAAAAAGAGGATAGGGCTCCCGTGAGGACCACATGGGGTAATTGGAGGAGAAGCGCCTGGCACAGCGGTGCCCCGCACACAGAGGGAGCGGAGCGCATCTAAATCACATCTCACCAGGGAGATGCGAGGGATGGTGCTCCTCCAGAGGGACCCGGAGCCCTGCCCTGGCTCTTGAAGGGGCCCCCGGGGTGGGGTGGAGAGGGTCAGAGGATGGGAGGGCTCAGCCCTCTCCCTTCCCACAGGAAGCTGAAATTAGCCTAATTAGGTCTGTCCCAGTCCCAGTGCCGTGGGGATTGGACAAATTTAGAAGCTATTGACAGGTGAGACCAGCACATGCTGACAGCCCCAAGTGAAACTGAGACAGACCTTGAGTCAGCGCTTGGAAAGCTCTTCCCTTCCCTCTGTCGTGATGACCAGGATGGAGGCACCCGCCTCCTGGTTTATCACCTCGCCTCTAAATAGCTCCTGGGCTGGGTTTCTTATAAATTGGTATTGCAAACACGGATCACCTTCCCACCCCAGAGAACAGGAGGCAGGGTTATTTGGGGTCAAGCCAGACGGCCATGGGGAGCAGCGTCAACAGTCCTGGGGGCTTGCTCTGTGCCAGGCGCTGCCCTGGGTGTCATCCTGTTGTATCTGCGCTGGCTCTCTTGTCCCGATTTTGCCAACAGGGAAACTGAGTCTGTGAGTCACTGAGCCAGGAAGATTCTAACTCAGGCATGGCTTACATGGTGTGTGTGTGTGGGGGCGTCTCTGTCTCAGATGCTGGGGTTCCAGGCCCTGATCCCTGGAAGCAGGAGAGGGATCAGAGGAGAGGGGGCATCTTCCTCCCACCCCCCGTCCCTCCTGTTCGCCTCCCAGGAGGGCAGCTCTAGAAGGAGCGCCCCTTCCTCTCCCTTTGCTCCATCTTATCTAGCCCCGCACAAGGCAGGGAGCCTCCATCCACTGGGGAATTGAAGCAGGCATCTCCCTAAGCCCAGGGACCATTTATAACCCGAATGTTATATAGCGCAACCGGGCTGAGGAAGTGGCAGTCAGGAGACACGGGTTCCCTTCTGCCAAGGATTTCTGTGTGACTTTGGCTCGCACCCTCCACCCAGGCCTGTTACCATGACTCTCAGTGGGGATCGCAGACTCTGTCCCCCTCCATCCCAACCTTATGGGGCCGGTGTGAAGACAGGGAGACTGGACAACGCCACACACAGCGGAGCGCTCTGCCGCCGGGACCACGGCTGGCCCCGATGTGCACGTCCTGCCTTCCCCGCACACCAGGTCCCACAGCGGCTGGAGGGCTGCAGGACCTCTCCTGCAGTCCCTCTCGCTGTCCTCGCATCCTAGACCCTGTTTTCTTTCCTTCGAGGGCTGGTATTCCACAAGAGTTTCGAGGTGGCTTCCCAGACAAGGCACATATATAAAATAGGAAAGGAATCATTTCCAGAACACTCACTTAATGCAAGCAGCAGCCCTTGGAGGGGGGGTATTTATGTTCCCACCTTGGGATGAGGAGACGGGGGCCAGGGAGAGAAAAGGGCTTGGCCGTCCACACCGTGTCCACACACGCACTCTGCAGGTTGGATTTTCAGCCTGACTCCAGGTGCTTCGGCCCAAGGGCTCACTCCCTCGCTCCCACCCGCCAAGCTAAGTGGGCCGCTTAAGGATAAAAGAGAACAGATTTCACCAAGAAGGAAGCAGAAAACCAAGTGCCTTGAGGCACATGAGTGGAACAGACCGCAGTGGTCCAGCAATAATTATGATGAAATTTTCCAGCAACAGAAGCACAAGGCAAACCATAGGGTCTCGGGCTGGAATAGGCTGGAAGCCTTGGAAACAGGACCCATCACTGGGATCAGGTTTTGGGGAACCCATAACTATGATCGATGATGGATTGTGTGTGTGTGCGAGAGAGAGAGAGAGAGAGAGAGAGAGAGAGAATGCAGGGTGTGCAGATCTTGTCCATAGCACTGTGGGGAACAGTGGGATATCGAGTCAGTGTCAAGGTTTGGAGCGGCCCAGATACTGATTAGCTGTGGGATCCTAGCCAAGTCCCCCCACTTCCCAGAGTCTCGGGTTGCATGTCTGTACAGTGAGGGTATATCTCGTGGAGCTGCCGTGAGGGCTGCACGAGCTAGAAGAGCTACAGCTGGGGCGCAGTGCCCGGCACACAGGACGGGCCACATGGGTGGTAACTGCTAGTCCTGTCAGCCTGCTCATCCCACAAGGGCAGCATTGCAAGTGTAGCTAGAGCCCAGGCAGGGGACACATCTGTGTGAGAGGCAGGGTGGTGGGGGCGGTGGGTAGGGTAAGGGGTGGGGGTGGGGTTCCTGGCTGGCCCTCCGAGTCTGCTACTGAGTGACCCTGGGCGCTTAACCCCTCAGTGCCTCGGTGTCCTCATCTGTAGAAGGGGAAGAGTGATGGCACCTGCCTTCTAGGATCACTGTAAGGTGGTGGTTCTCAGAGTGTGGTCCCCGGAGCATCAGTACCACCGGGAACTTGGTGGAAATGTGAACACTGGGGCCCCGCTCCGGTCCTAAGGAATCAGAAGCTCTGGGGTTCGGGCATGGCCATCTGTGTTGTGAAAAGCCCTCCAGTGACTCTGATGTTGGCTCTAGTTTGAGACTAGAGCACCAATGTGAGGGGCAGAGAGTTGAGAGGAGCCTGTAATTTAGCAGTCTCACCTGCCCTTAGTGCCTGGTTTTGCAACCATGGCTGGGTTTGGGGGCTCCTTCCACCTCTGTCCAGTTTCTCTCTCCTTTCCGGCCTTAAAACCTTCCTTTACCAGCTCTGCACCAGCCTCTCAAGGGTGGCTTTAGAGAATCGATCGACCATATCTATAAAAGTCTTTGAGCTTCCTGGAAGTAGCTACCCCAGAGACGGGAATGCAAAGGGTTATTATTAGAACTTTGTCTTTCTATCCCCTTCCTTCAATCTGGGGTCCTTAAGGACCTGGTAAGCATCACTCACCTTGAGAGGGCAAACGGTGGGAGATGAAGGCGGTCCTGCTTTTACAATCCCCCAGCACCTGCTACGTGCAAGCCCTCAGCCCACATGGGTCTCCAGCCTTTGCCTGCAGACCTCTCCCTACACACTACACTTCCTCATCACTGTGTCCCCAGAGCTGGCCAAGTATTCACTCATTCATTCATTCATTCATTTGGCAAACTTTCTTTGTGTGCCAGGCACTATTCTAGGTGGTGGGGTGAGAATGGAACAAAACAAAGTTCCTGCTCTTGAGGAGCTGGCATGGCCATGGGGGGAGAAAGAAGCCAGTTATGGGTCGGTATGTAAAACCATCTTAGGGCGGATGCTCACTGAACTCAATGAATGAATAAAGCACACAGCACAGGGCATGTGCTTTGAGTCCAGCAGACATGAACTCGGATCCTGACCACGTCTCTTCTGAGATACGAAACTTAGGCAAACCCCTTACCCTCTCTGAGGCTTAAGTGTTCTGGGATAGTTAATAAAATGAGGATAGTAATAGTATCCACCTCAGAGGCAGCTAGGAAGATAAGGTAAAATGTTAAGCACAGTGCCTGACACACAGTAAGTGCTCGGTGACATTAGATGTTACAGATGCCTGGATGGCTCAGGGGTTGAGCATCTGCCTTTGGCTCAGGTTGTGATCCCAGGGTCCTGGGATCGAGTCCTGCATTGGGCTCCCCGCAGGGAGCCTGCTTCTCCCTCTGCCTGTGTCTCTGTGTCTCTCATGAAAAAAATACATAAAATCTTTTTAAAAAGTTAGATATCACTGCTGATATTGTTCAAGGTGGCACAGGCTCAGCTGGTCCTCTGCCTAGAGGTTTATTCACTGGGGCATCCGTGGAGTCCCAGTCCTGGCAGGGACCCCAGTGATTGGCTAATGATCTGACTCCTGATTGTAAAGATCAGGTCCCTGAAGGTCAGAGGGGGTTTTCCGTGACTTGCCTCAGGTCCCACCAGGAGTTGAAAGCATCCTCCTGCTGATGGGCAGGCAGGGCTCAGAACCCTTTGCCTTTAGAGGAAACAGGCAGGAAAGCAGAGTGCCTGAAACAGGACCTCCCAGGGGCCTGCAAAGGCCTCTGCTCCTATCTCACTGCCTATTGGGCACCCTCCAGAAAAAGTACCAGGTTTGGAGTGGAGGTGGGGGGAAGGTATCTGCATCTTCCCATTTCAAAGGTGCACCATGTGGGGGCCCCCTCGCTGCCTCAGGGGATCTGTTCTCGCTGTCCCGTTTCTTCTCCTGCCCCACCCTGCTTCATTCTGTGCAGACCCCCAGACCTTCCCCAGGTCAGCCTGAGCTTGAACTGCACTGGCAGACCAACCAGGGTTTGCACCCACTGTACCTTGGGCGCCGGCACTGCCCTTTCTGCACCTGCACTTGTCATGGGTGATGCAGGGTTCGGTTCTGGGCTGGGCACACATTACCATTCTGGGAACAATCCTCTTTCTCTTTCTGCCCCTGGCAAAACAACCTTCTTGCCCCTTTCTAAACATCCCTAAACCTCCCAGCCTGTGTCTTTGCTGAAACCAACGCCTCACCCTGAGCTCTCCCAGAACCATCCCCCTCGTGCCCCCCCGACTTCAACTAGCGGCTTCCAGTCCCCAGCCTCCAATCTGCCTAAGCTCCAGTCTCTTCCTCTCCAGAAGGCTCCTCTGTACCTCCCTGGCATTGCCCTTCCTTTGTGTACATATACATAGAACTGCAAGCAACCTGCAGATAGAATAGAAATAGTATCGTAGCTGCTGTTTGCTGAGTACTTGCAATGTGCTGGGTGCTGTGCTCAACACGCATCGTGTCATGGAATCTTCACAGATGCCAGTGAGCCGTGTGTTGTCATGCCCAGTTTATCGACGAGCAACTGGGCTCAGGGTGTCTGAGCCGGTGCTCTGGGGCACCCAGCCAGGAAAAGTGCCTCTGGGAGTAGGGTCTAATTCATCTTTACCTCCCTGACAGCCTGGCACAGGCCTGTCACCCAGTAAACGTCTGCTGGACTTGTTGGAAGAGTTGAGTTAGCTCTTTAAGATGTGAGGTGGGCAGGGAGGGAAGCAGGGAAGCAGCCTAAGAGGGATCTGGCCTGTTTTTTCTTTATCATGTAGGTCGCTCGCGAGCAGCCAACCATGAAGACCCTGCCTACGGCTTCCAAGCTGTGGCCATAGTAGCTGCAAATAAAAATGGGAAGCAGGTCTGGACGTCTGGGTTGGGGTCCTGGCAGAAAGCCCTGGCTCAGGGTGCCACTCACCACTCACCGGAACCGCCAAGACCAGTCTCCCATTTCCCTCCAGCACTTTCTGTTCTGGCTCCTTTAAAATCACCTCCCTCCTTCACAGCTGCAGGAGAGACAGCTGGGACCGGAAGGCCAGGCGACTAGCTGCATCTGACCTTGCTTGAGTTTCTCTCCATTATGGTCTCTGACATAAAACTTTCATAAACTACACCCATATTCAGAACCCTTTTAACTTTCCCAGAGCCATATTGTGTCGATAGCCACTTAATTTTCACAATGAGCCCAAGCAGGTCTTAGGATTAAATTGTGCACGTCACTTGCCAGGCACAGGAACTGGGTGGAAAGAGGTGGCAGGGCCAAGGTCATAGCCGGGGGACAGGCCGAGGGGAGGCAGAGCGTGGGGGGCTGGACTTTACACTCGGGAAAGGATGTTTATCAAGTGCCTGCTCTGGGGCAGGTGTGGGCTACATACTGGATATAAAAGGATGAAGACAACCTAGTCCCTATTTTTAAAAATGTAGTTAAACACATATGTAGCACTGACTCTGTGCCAGACACTATTCTAAACCTTTTACACATTAACACATCTAATCCTCACGACAATCCCATGAGAAAAGGACTATCATTATCCTCAGTTCAGAGATGAGAAAACTGAAGCCCACAGTAGTTACTCGAATTGCCCAAAGTCACACAGCCAGAAAGTGGTAGGGATTGGAACCCAGAGGCCAACTTTTCTCTTAGGTTGACAGGAAGGACCATTATGAGATGTGGCACAGCTTGCTGGAAATTGTTCTTCTAAATCCCCACTTGCCCACTTAGGTCCTAGCTCTGTGAACAGGCCGAGCACCTCAGCCTCAGTTTGTCCATCTGCAAAATGGAGATCATTCCCAAAGCTGTTGGGATGCTGAGAAAGATAAGGCTGCTGGGGTGTGCTCTGTGAACGCTAGTTAGATCAGAATGGAGAAGGATGTGGGATGGTGGACCGCCAGCCCCTCATCTGTTCTGGAAGCAAAGCCTGAAAAGCAGGGCATGGCCAGATATTCCTTTTCCTAATTCCCAGCTGATTGCTGGCTGGCTGTTTTTCCTGGCTCGCTTACAATGCTGTAAGGGTATATTTGGGTGAAGCCAAAACAGGTTTTTAAAACCCGAAGTTACAGGATACCAGGACAAGATGCTGAAGAGGATAGAAGATAAGGAATTTCCATCCCTGGAATCTGAGAACATGAGAGCCCACAGGGTGCTTGGGGATCAGCTGGCCTCATCTCCTCAGGTTACGGTTGGAAGACGGAGGCCCAGAGAAGGACAGAGATGGCCCAAGGTCACACAGCCAGTTTGGGCAGAGCCAGGACCAGAACCCAGGGAAAAGTGCAGAGTTGAGGGGAATGCCCCAAATTCTCCTTGATTCCCTACACAGTGGGGATAAAAAAAAAAAATCTATTCCTTTTGGGTTGTTCAGGTGTGTGTTTGTGTGTGTGTGTGTGTGTGTGTGTGTGTCAGAGCTCCCACACCTAATCCTGGGGAGTGTGGGACCCCTCCTCTCACCTTCCTGTGACAGAGATGGCTCCGAGCTTTTAGCATCCAAACATCCCCAGATCCATGATGTGCTCTGGCCCCAGGTCACGGCTACTCACCATCGACCCCAATCTTGCCATCCCCGTCCTTGTCTCCAGCGGCCATCAGCGTCTTGGTTTCTTTCACAGACAGGTCTCTGGCATCTGGGGAGAAGCCCTTCAGGATGAATCTGGGGAGAAAATCCAGGGAGGCAGTCAGGTGGAGGTCACCTTGTGCAGGAACAGCGTCTGGATGGTGGGCTGGTCTCTGTAACCGGGATGGGTGGCCAGCAGCAGGCACACACGCTGCTGCGCTGGGCCCGGGAGCCCTGGCTGTGGCTGTGCTTGCATGGGTGAGTGTGCAAGGAAGGACGAGCCGTCCTCAGGGAAAGGTCGACCTCACTTCAGGCAGGGCACTTGCGTTCCTTTATTCAGCCAACCCAACAAACGCAAAAGTGTCTTCTCTGTGCTGGGACCATGCTGGAAACCCGGGGGCACAGAGAAGGAAGCCACCTGAAAAAATGAGGAGGAGGTCGAGTACTCAGAGACTAGACAGGGTGATGGATGCAATGATAGTGAAGAGTGCTCAAAGGATGCATCCATCCCACCTGGGGTGAGGGGAGGCTTCCTGGAGAAGGTGGCACCTGGAGGACAAGTAGAAGTCAGCCTGTGTGTATGTGTGTGGGTGAGTAGGTAGAAGGAGAAAGTTCTAGACAAAGGGCACCCTTGCAAGATGATTTGGGGTGAGATTTGGGGGAGTCACTATGGAAAGGTCTCTCTCCACAGCCTCCCCCTTCTCTTTAGGACGAAATTTAAGACTGTCTTGGCTAGAGAGTGACATAAGGCACAGCTGGGTGGGCAGATAGGAGCCAGGTGCATTTTCCTAGTCATTATCTTCCCCTCCTCTGCTTTGCTCCCAGGACTCCTGACCCCCAAACTTGGTTCTGCATCCCCCCCCAACTTGTCCAGACTGCTTTAGCTGTGCTGGTGCCAACTTGTGGGGGGGTCCGCAGGATGGTGGATGGCACCTTTTAGGCAAATGAGAAATCAATGAAATAAATACTCCAGCAAGCGCTCCCTGTCTTGCACATGGCGTTAGGCATCCAGAAAACCTGCCTCTTCATTGTGCATTAAATTATTAAGTAGCATCATCCCATTAGCAATATTAAGTGGCTATAATTTAATCTAGTTAGTTGCACTTTCTGCGGCAGATTTCATTCTTCCGGAAGCAACAGTGGGGAGGCCCAGCTATTTTCTGCCAGCGGTGCAGAAAGAAGGGCAGATCTGATGGGCACTCGGAAGCCAGAGTCCCAACCCCAACTCCCTCTCGGGATGGACAGCCCCTGCAGGCCTCAGTTTACCCCAGCTCATCCTCCTCGATGAAGCCGCTCTTGTCTTTATCCAGGATGTGGAACACCTTCTTTACATCATCCGGGCTCTTTTTCTTCAGGCCAACCATTTGGAAGAACTTTTTATGGTCGAAGGAGTCGACAGCTGTGGGGGTGGGGTGGAGAGGAGTGGGTGAAAATGAGGACAAAGGAAGGGCAGTAGAGAAGAGCAGAAGGGGGGTGTCACTGCATTTGCTGATTGACCTCCCTGGGCCAGCGCTGAGGGGTCATGGGGTGCGCCTCTGTGGGAGGGCTGACGGAGCCCAGAGCAGCTCAGGGAGGGATGGTGCTTTGCCCAAGGTCACACAGCTAGAAGTGGAAGAGGTAGACTTGCCCCTACATGTATCTGTACCCTTCACCATTAGCCTTTGAAGGCAGGGGAGCCTCCTGGGTTCCATGAAGGTTTTTGGGTGTCACTGAGTGGGGGTGGGTAGGGGATTGGGAGGCTGTGTGAACATGGTGTGTGTATGTGGGGTTGACCTTTTGTGTTGCCAGAAAATCCATGGACCCAGGGAGGACAAGTTTCTCCCAAGGTCACAGAGTGGGAGGAGGAAGGGGGAGGACCCAGAAATCCTGGCTTTGCCACAGATAACAATTGCAGTGGGAGTTGGGGGAGTGTTGTAAGCTCCCCAGGAAGTCCCAGTTAAGTTTCTTCTAAGAGGGAGCAAGGTGGGTCACAGAGTAGTGTGGGTAGGTTAGCCCAGCACTGAGGGGAGGGTGGCCTCCAAGAGCTGCTTCATACCCTGAGGAGGGAATGCCAAGCAGAAGGGAAATGGGAAGCCCCCTCCCCAATTTTCTGTCCCGAGCTCCCTTTCAGAATTACCCAGAGAAGAAACAATGTTAGAGTAATTTAAGGGTGCATGGCGGGGTGGGGTGGGGGTCCTGTTGAGAGTCATGTTCTCTCCTCAGCCCTGGGCTGAGGTGGGGACAGTTGCTCTGTCCACTGCTGATACGAAGGTATAGGACCAAGCCCTGGAGGTGAGCTTAGTCCTAAGCCCCCTTTGGCTGTGCAAGGTGACCTTGGGCAAGTTTCTGGTGGTCTCCCAGCCTCAGTTTCTGCACCTGGGTGAGGAGAGGGAGGGAGCAGGTAGGCAGCCAAGTGCTCAAGCCCAGGGCAGCTCAGAGAGGTTCCAGTGTGAGCTCCCCTCCCGGGCCACAGACTTAGGCTGGAAGTTGCAAGCCCTGAGGATGCTCTCCACGGGGTTGGGCAGAGCAGAGCACCAGCTGCGGGAAGGTCACCCCACTCACTCGCTCGCAGTGCCGCCTAGGCGGGTGGTGGTGGTGGGGTGTCCTCTGAGCCCCAGAGAGGGGCTTGGAGAGCGGGGAGCCAACCGCCCCCAGCCAGCCGGGAAGAGTCCCAGAGTCCCATTCTGAACGGGGGTCTCCCACAGGGGCTGCTTGGAGAGAAGGCGTGTGCACCTGCAGCCCCTCCAAGTTCCTTAAAGGGGAAGCAGCAAGCGCCCCACAAGGACCTAGAGGTCCCGCTTACGACCCGGTCTCTGCCCTTTGTCGGGGACCCCGAGTCCTCGCAGCGCGGCCACCCGGCCTCTGGCACCGGCAAGTTTTGGTTGTCGGGCAGAGCGCGGGGGCCTCCCCACCCGCCCCCTGCGCCAGGTCCCGCCCGGGAGGAGTTTGGGAAATGCGGGGAGCCCCCTGCTCCGTCCCGCCGGCGCCCCGCAGGATGCGTGGGCAGGGGAGCGCCCCGGAGGACGGGTCAGCCCGGGGGCCAGCGGGCTTGCGGGGGGCTAGGGTGGTGGATGGGGCGAGGGCCGGGGAGGGGAGAGCGTGCTCACCGGTAAAGGCCCCCACTGCCTTCTTGATGTCCTCAGCGTTGAGCAAGTCTGTCATCGACATCCTGCAACTGTTTGAGCGGGCAGAGCAAGTGCGAAAAGATTAAAAAGTGCTTTTCTCATCATTTCTGCTCATATGACCAGCGCTGCAGTGATGCGCGCCGGGCGCACGCCCGCCGGCCTGGCGCAGAGCCAGGGGGCGCGGGGCTGGGCGCGCAGCCAGAGGTGCTCGGGCCCCGCGCCGCCGCTCCAACCCGCCGCGCCGCCCCCGCCGGGGGTCCCCGGGGTCCCAGGGGGTCGACTCTGGAACCAGCGGGGCGGGAAGGTTCGCCTGCCGTCAAGGGCACGCGGGAGGCGCCAGCCTGGTGCAGCGCAGCGTCTCGGGTCGGTGCGCCTCGGAGCGCGCCCCTGTCCCTCCGATCCCGGACCGTCAGGGGCCCGGCCTACACCCCGGTGGGCCCCTCGGCCCTCCTCCCATTCTCTCTCCGCTCCTACCTCCGCCTCAGCTCTGGTCTGTCCTGGATGCAAATTTATGCTGCAAAATCTGAGCGCTGAGGTCTGGAAACCTGACCCTCGGGCTGCTGGGAGGAGGTGGCACGGATGGGATAGGGCCGCCGCTCAGGCCCTCTCCGGATGCCCCATCCCACATCTGGCCAGGGATGCACTGAAATCATTTTTTTTTTTTCTCCAAAGAACTGTTCTCAGATCTCCTCTAGCTACTTGCTCCCCTGGTCTCCTGAGTACAGGAGTAGAGCGTGTGGGTCCAGACCCCTGCCCCCACAAACATTTTGGGAGAGGATAGGGTGGGAGAGGCCACTTGAAATCTGTATACACCCTCTCCCCACTTGGAGACCAGAAGACCCATGTTTGGAGGAGAGGCTGGTACCATTGGACCACATTTTCTAAACAAGCTCAGCAGGTTTTATGGCTTGAACTTCATCTCTGGGAAATGTGACACTTCCTAATGTTAGGCAGCCAGAGACCAGTTGCATTCTTTCCCAGCCTCCCAACAAGGATTCAGGCTGCAATCAGCTGCCTCCACAGTATGCGGAGCACTGGACGGGGAGTCAGGATGCCTGGGTTCTAGATCTATGGCTGTGCTAAGTCCCTGTGTGACCTTGGGTTCTGACCTTCCCCTTTCCTGGCCGTCTGTCTCCCTCTCTTGCGTTGATGGTCTTGGTGGTCCTTTGTGATGGGATCTCGAGACTCCAACGGAAGGTGTAGGCAGGTGGGCCGGGGCTGAATCTGGTGCCACTTGGTGGGTGGCTGGGGAGAACTGTCCAGCTGCTCGAGTTCCGGCACACTCGCTGTCAACACTGTCTCCCTCGGCTCAGCCCTGGACGGCTGCCCTTCCTGGAAACCTTAGGACGATGCTGCTCCGGCTGCCCCCTCCCTGTGAGTCAGCTCCTCAGTCTGCAGCCCTCCAGCTGGCTTCCAAGGGGCAGAGGCTGTAGCTCCTGACCCGCTGTCTCTTGCTGCATGGCCTTCCACAGACCCCTCAGCTGCCCTGCTGTCCCGGCCCTGAGCCAAGCTGTTCACGTGGACATGCTGGGCTTCTGTGCAATCATTTCAACCCCCAGGCTCAGCTTCCCCCAGGGGCCTAATTGGAGAGTCTGTTTCCCTAGCTAAAGGATCCTTATGCTATACTGATGGGGAAACTGAGGCCAGAGAGGGTCAGTAAATGGCCTAAGGACACACAGCAAGGCAGTGTCAGAGAGAGACCCCCCTCCCCAGTCTGCCAACTTGGAGTTCAGTGACTCTTGTCCGTGGAGCCCCTCTCCACTGCCCAGGACCCAGCCCTGTCAAGTTCCACCTGTCCGAGCCACAGACCATGCCCAAACACTGACCCTCGAGGCAAAGGCTGGGTCCATCCTCCCTCCTTCCTCCATCTCTCCCTGCTAAAGAAGCCTTCCATCAACTTGACAACCTCTCTGGGCTGGGGTCTACCCAGCCAGAGCACCAGGTGCTGTTATTGGGGTCAACCTGCCAGCCCCCCACACCCTTCCTCCTGCCTCCGCTGCCCACTCATGGGCCTCCTCTGATGGCATCACCAGACTCTACAGATGCCTGGCTCCACCCCTCTCGTTTCACAGGTGGGGAACCCAAGTCCCAGCCAGGGGGAGGGATTTGTCCTAGGTCACATCAGGAGTTCGGGTGGAGAGCCCAGGAATTCGTACTCTCAGGCCTGGATTCCACAGCTGCTGACCTTTCAGCACCCCCTCCCAGCCCCGTGTCACTGGGGGTAGGGACAAGGCGGCTGTCCCTTCCATCTGGCCTCCTCCCGACTGCATCCAATCTCCAGCCTCAGTAGCTGCCACTCACCTTGGGTGGGGGTGGAGGGCTGGAACCCAAAAGGCCTGGCCGGTGGGAGGTCCTGCAGGGAAGTGAGCCTGGCAGTGGGATGGCCACCTATATAGGCTTCTGCTCTGGCTATTTTGGGAGGAGGCGCTACCCCCAGCCCCCAGCCCCCTCCCCTTCTGGTGTCAGGTACTTCCCAGCCATAGTGCTGGGTATGGGTATCACATTCACCCTCCCTGGGCCCATCAAGCCAGGCCTATTAATAACGCTTGGCCCCTGCCTCCCTCCGGGGCCCAAAACTGAGGCACAGGCAGGGCTCTCTTCTTCCACGAAGCCTTCTTTGATCACTTTAGATGGCAGCACTGTTCCTGCCCTCCCAAATCTTGCAGAAAAGGAAGAGAAAAGGCGAGCAAATGAATGGGACAGGAACTGTCCTCCATGCACAGAGCTGGACTAGTTTCTTATACGTACGCCACCTCCTCACCACAGCCTTGCTGTGTGGGCCTGGTCACGCTCACATGGATGAAGAAACAGCACAAAGATGCTGGGTGTGATGGGAGTTACTACTCAAAGCCACAAACCCGTGGCCGGGAGTGGGCCAAGCACTTTCTGGACATGATTTAGTGCCTAGAGATGTGTTCTGCATGCTTTCTGACAAGCCCCTTCCTCTCTTTGCATTCCCATCTCCCCACCTATAAAGTGAGCTCAGTGAGGGGCAAACTTTGCTCTGTGGATGGGTTTGGGGGCCTAAGAACACCCTGAAATTATATGCAAAACGTCACATGCAGATGTGCTCTTGTAAAGCAAAGACCTGTAGCTTTTATGAGATTTGCAGAGGTATCTCTGGCACGATGTGTCTGGCATCCAAGAGGTCATGCTTGAAAAGCATGAATGAATGAGTGAATGAATGAATGAATTTAACAAATAGTTACCGAGTATCTAGTATGAATACCATGATCATTTCCTGTCCTCATCCTCAACCTTAAAAAAAAATCTCCAGGGCGCTGACATTATCTGCAGGGAAGTTCAGTTCTTGATGCCGACATAAGGAGGCCTGTCCTCTGTGCAATATCTCTTTGGGAGAGAAGCTGCACCAAGTACCTTGTTGACCACTGGCTCCATGGATGGAAAGAGCAGAGGGTGGACTGCATGGGGAAGCTGGTGCCAGTGCCTAGGTGTGTTGTACCTCTGGTGAGTGCTGATGGAGGGGTCTGGATTAGTGCAACGGTAGTGGCAACAGGAAGGAGTGAGAGATAGGGAACCTCTTGAGGGAGACTCTTCCAGGCTTGAGGGCTATGATGAACAAGATGGACGATCCTGAGCTGACTGTGAGTTTGCAAGCTGAGGTTCATTGGAGGAAGGTGGTGCTGCTGTGCAAGGTGGTGAGTCTGGGGGATGACACAGAGTTGAGAATCCTAGGATGTTAGGGCTGAGATAGGCTCCGTAGTGATTGATCTACTACAACCTGCTTGGGTAAAGATGAAGAAACCAAGGCCAAGGTGACAGACCCCAATCACGCAGAGAGTGGTGGGCCAGCCAGGACGTCGTGTTGGATCTAGGCTGCCTGGAGGACATTCTGGTGGAGATGCCCAGTGATGTGCCTTCTGGAGAGAGGTCGGGGCTGGACACGGTGCTTTGGTGGTAATCAGGGACTTGAAGTCATGGGCATGGCTGAGCTCAGAGAGGCAGGAATGAGACAGAGCCTTAAGGACTGACCATTAAGGAAGACCCCTGGCTAAGGTCTGGGAAAATAATCATACTCACTTATTGAGCATCGTGTTGAGCACGGTGTACACTACAACCTGCTTTCGTCCTCATAATCCCTAATAGGTAGGCATTGCCTTCTTCCCTGTGTTGCTAATGAGGGAACAGGCTAAGAAAGGTTATGTGACTTCCTAAGGTCACCGAGCAAGGCTAGGACTTAAACCCAGGTCTCTCAGACACTGAAGCCCTTGATCTTTTCCACTCTACAATCTTGCTTTTTTTTTTTTTTTCAAGATTGTATTTATTTATCCATGACAGACACACAGAGAGAGACAGAGACACAGGCAGAGGGAGAAGCAGGCTCCCTGTAGGGAGCCCGATGTGGGACTCGATCCCGGGACCCTGGGATCACGACCTGAGCCGAAGGCAGACGCTCAACCACTGAGCCCCGCAAATACTGAACCGCTTCCAGGTTTCTTAACTGACAACTGCCGTGAGGCAGCTGGGTGGGTAGGTGGATGCCATATCCCCACATTGATGCTACCTCTTCCCTCTCCGGGTCCCTTTACTGTGCCTGGTCCTCAGGGGGACACGTCCACATACATATTCCCAAAGTGGATCCCATTATCCTCTTTTTACAGATGAAAAACTGAGTTTCAGAGATGTCAAGTCACTTGCCCAAGGTCACACAGCACACAGAGACCAGAGCCCGATCTGTCTCCACACCTGCCCAGTGTCCAGCGCTCTCCCAAAGCCCGCTCTGGTGGAGGGGAGGAGGCCAGTGTGTGTGGGTCAGCAGTCTCTGAGCTGCTCTCTGCCAGGAGACGAGCATTCAGCTGTTCATCTCGCTGGTGCTATTGCAGGAGTTCACACTATTTCCACCTGCCATGGCCGGGAACAGGATACGGAGTTCATCACATCCAGGGCGCTGGCGGGCTGGGTGGATGCTGCAGGAGCTAATGATATTTATGAGGTCAGCCCTGTGATATGACGTGTATTAACTCGAAAGAATCTCGGTCCCATTCCTGAGAGCCGGCCCTTGGGCCTGTGGCCCTGTTCCCCCTCCTGCCTCTCATTTAAGTGCAATTTCACCACTGAGACTGAGGCCAAGGGGTAAAGGGTCCTAAGAGTGGTAAGGGCACATAGGGTCCCTGCAGTGGCACTGCTGCTTTAGCCGCTGTGTGACCTTGAGCTACTCGCTGCACCTCCCTGGGCCTCCGTTCCTTCACGTGTACAGTGATGCTGAAGAGGAAGCTGTAGAGAATACCAAATGGATCGTGTCTGAGGAGGCAACTGGGGGCTGTGACATCCTACACAAACGATAATCAGGGTGGTTATCACTGTGACGAACTTACCCTCGAGCCTGTCCTGCCACTGGACGGGGGACCCTGGCGGCTTTATGGAAGGAAACCAGGGAGGAGAAGCGGGGTGCTAGCCCCAGACCACCCCTGGCTTTCCTAGGATGGTCTCGGAGACCAGGATGCAGGTCCTGGCTGGGGAAGTTGGGGTGACAGATACTCCAGGAGGGGAGGAACTGCAGCGGGTGAGGGTGGGAGGGGCTGTGAGCGAGGTTCCCCCCCACCCCACCCCGTGCTGTCCTAGGTAGGCCTGGGGCTGGGATCAGGGAAGTGAGCCAGGGGTGAGCCCATGAGTGCAGTGACTGTGGCTCCCGGCCACCCAGGTGTGTGTTCTTCTCTTGAAACCCTCATCCTGTCTCAGGGATGCTCAGGGGAAACCAGGAAAGAGTTTGGTCCCTGTGTGGGCTAGAGCTATTAAGGGGAGCAGGACACCCCCGGGCATGGCTGTGGGAACAGGAGGTCGTGGTGGCAATGGTGACGGGCAGGCTCTCCCTTCTTGCCTTGTGCTGGGTGGTGCGCGTGGAGAAGCAGACAGAGGATGGTCTGCAGAGGTTTTAAGAGCTCTCTTGGCTCCCAGGTACCTGCTGACATCAGGGAGCCTTGAGCCCCGCCTGGATCAATGCAGAGGTTACAAAGGCAACTGACGGGCTTTCTCACATTCTCCTGTCTTCCTAGGCCCCCTGCTTCCCCAGCTCCTCCCTGCTCCCATCTCCATAACAACCCACGTCCCATAGCGCAGCCAGGATGATCATTAGAGGTGCGTGCATGTCTGTGGTGTGTGTGTGTGTGTGTGTGTGTGTGTGTGTGTGTATACATGTGTGCCTCTGTGTGTGCTCTGTGGTGTGTGTCTGTATGGCTGTGATATGTGTGTGGTGTGTGGTGTGTGGCGTGCATGCATGTAGGCACGCAGGTAGCTGCAGGGGCAGATGCTGTGCCCCGTGTGTTTGTATGGGATTCCAGGCCAGCCCTTCTTCCTGACTCTGGGCGTGGGGCTGGGGGTCCAGGGCTCTAAGCGGGCATGCGTGTGCTCTCCATCCAGCATCTTTGTGTCAAAATCAGGCGGGTTCTAATGTTCTGATCCCTCCCGTGGCAGCAGGAAAAATAAAGGACTGGTCTGGGGACATTTATCTGTACCCCCGTGCTGTGGGCTGAGTGTGCCCCCCCCCCAATTTATCTGTGGTAGTCCTAACCTGCAGGACCTCAGAACGTGACTGTATTTGGAGATAGGGTCCTTGCGGAGGTGATGAAATTAGCGTGATGTCACTAGGGTCGTCCTCATATAGTGTGACCATGTCCTTACAAGAAGGGGACACAGGCACGCACCGGGCTGAGGGGGAATCGTGAAGACACAGGGAGAGGCCGGCCGCCTGCAAGCCCAGGAGCCAGGCCTCAGGAGCAATCTGAACCCCCAGCCTCCGGAGCCGGAGCTGTGAGGAAAGAAGTCTGTTGTCTAGGCCCCACCCCGCCACCAGACCACATGCAGTCTGTGGGGCTTTGGGGTGACAGCCCCACTGGGAAGTGCTGCTGCCAGACAGGGTGCAAGGGCAAAAGGGTCTCCGTTCCCACAAGCATGACACAGAAGCTGGACCACGTTCTTGTGACAACTCTCTGGGTCCTTTGAAATGGCTGTCTTTCCTTTCTTTCAAAAAAATTTTATTTAAAAAGACACATATGGGACACCTGGTGGCTCAGAGGTGGAGCGTCTGCCTTCAGCTCAGGTCGTGATCCTGGGGTCCTGGGATCGAGTCCTGCCTTAGGCTCCTGCAGGGAGCCTGCTTCTCCCTCTGCCTGTGTCTCTGCCCCTCTCTCTGTGTCTCTCAGGAAAAAATAAATAAAATCTTAAAAAAAAAAAAAAGCAGGACATATGCTCTTTAGAGAAGTAAGGGAAGTAAGATGGGGTAAGGAGGAGGAGGAGTCACTGATAATCCATCACTCCCCGAGTGCAGCCATGCGTCATTTCTGGATGCTTGTGTCTTCCAGCTCCTGTGGGCCGTCCACAGAAGGATCACCTTCGGTGACTCAGCTTAGGGGCCACCGCTTCCTGGAAGCCCTCCTGGGTTTCTTCCCCCTCACCTCCTGCCCCTCCCAGCGCCTGCATTTACTTCCATCCCATCCCTACTCAGCAATGGATTCCCCTTAATCTCTGTTCCCAGCTGCCTTTCCAGCTGGGTCTTGGAGGCGCGAACACCAGCGTCCAGCTTTCCTCTCGGACAGCCTCCAAGGAGAATAAATCAAACTGATGTTTTTATTTTTGGTTGTATGTGGACAGTGGTTGTTCTCTAAAACATTCTTGGGCTGCTACTTATAATGTCGTCTAAATCCATTTATCCACCTGCGCTGTAGGGGCAACTGCTGGTATATAATTAGTCTTTCAGGAACTGTGGCCTCCCCTTGGGGTTCCAGACTCATCCGCGGCGCTCTCCCTTCCTCCTGACCTGAAATTGCGGCTCATATTCTGCTAAGAGTGGGTGCTCTGGGGAACGGGGAACTGGATATTTGAAACCAGGCTAAGCAAATCTAGAATGTGTGGTCCCCCTACATCTCGAGTCCCTTCAGCCTCTTGGGTGGGGGGGGGAGGCTTGACATTGGCACCCCGTGTGAAAGTCCTTGGGGACACGACCAATGTGTTTTAGGGATGTGGCCGAACCCTTGCTTTTTCTTATCAAATATTTATTGCTTTCATTCTGATTCTGGGTCGGATTCTTTTGGACAAAAAAACAAAACAAAATTTAAGTCACAGAAGCTGAATCCATTTGGAAGCCCGATGGTTCCCATCTTGCTCCAGGGCTGGAGACTGATCCGTAGATTGTGCTGGAGATGAGAACTGAGGTTTGAAGAATGACAGTGATGAGAATTGAGAAATAAACACATGGGCCAAGGGAGGCGGAGATGGACTGCTGGTTGGGATTACCCCAGGGACCTCCCTCTCCCCTCCACGCCTCCCCTCTTCCCTTCCCCTCCCTCTGCCTCTCCCCATCCTCCCTTATATCTGTCCTCTCTCCCTCTCCCCCTCCTCTTCTTCCACCCTCCTCTCTCCTGTCCCTCCCCCTCTCACTCCCCCTCCATCTCTCTTCCCTCTCACTCCCTCTGCCTTCCTCTCTTTTCCCCTCCTTCCCCTGCCCCACTCCTCCCCCCTTTCTTGGCTGGATCACTCCTTTCCTTTCTGTATCCTTGAATGGCCTTTCTCCTCCCTGACTCTCAATCTTGAGTCCTTGGCCTCCTTGGGCTATAGGATAGCTTGGGGGAGGGGGAGTCAGGGTGGGGAAGAGAGGGCATCTGTCTGATCAATGGACAGATTCAACTATCTCTTTTTTTTTTTTTTTTACTTGTTTTTCCCCTTATATTGCCTTTAAAAAAAAAAAAGAGATCGTGATAAGTATACATAACAAAATATACTTCTTAACCATTTTACAGCATACAACCCAGGAGAGTTAAGTGTGTTCACATCCTTGTGTCAGCTGTCTCTTTTACACACGGGAGGCCTAGGCTCTGAGGGGCAGAGCAAGTCAGGGAAATGGCCGAGTGAGGACTCACACCCAGGCCTGTGGTTCGCCTTCTAAACCCTGAAGGAGGGTAGGACAAGTCTAAGGGAAGGGCCCAGGTGTGCGCAGGACATGCTGGGTCATATTTAAACTGTGGTCTGAGCTCTGCTGGCTCTTCGTCATCTAGAAAAGTTACAAAATGAAGCCTAAAAACATGACACTATGTGAAGAAGCCAGGCATAGTATATGATTCCATTTATATGAAATATCCAGAACAGGTAAATCCACAGGGACAGAAATTGGGTTGGCGATGGCCAGGGGCTGGAAAGAGGTAGGGCTGGGGACAGCCTGATAAACGGGCACGCGGTTTTAATATGGAGCATGAACATGTTTTGGAACCAGCAAGAGGTGGTGAATTGTTTAGAATAGTTCATTTCTTTTATGTGACTGTCACCTCAGTTAAAAGCATTTTTTTCGGGGGATCCCTGGGTGGCTCAGTGGTTTAGCGCCTGCCTTTGGCCCAGGGTGCCATCCTGGAGTCCTGAGATCGAGTCCCGCGTCGGGCTCCCGGCATGGAGCCTGCTTCTCCCTCCTCCTGTGTCTCTGCCTCTCTCTCTCTCTCTCTCTCTCTCTCTCTATGTCTATCATAAATAAATAAATAAATCTTTTAAAAAAAGCAGTTTTTTCCACAAGATGATAAGTGAGTCTTGTAGATGACAAACTATCAGACGATGATGGTGTTTACTGATCTAGTCGTGTAAGGCACATGCAAGGGAGACATTGCCTTTGGTCTGCCTTGAAGGATAACCTGGGCCACTGTCCCAACGGCTGGTAGAAATGGCTAGAAATGACAGTGTGCCCTTCTCTGGGCATTTTCTTGTATTGTTTTGTTTTGTTTTGTTTTTCTCTCTTGCAGGCTCACTGCACCTGCTGCTCAGCCCTCATGGCTTAGCTCAGACATCATCACTTTCCAGAAGCTCTCCTTGATTCCTTCCCCTGATTACCTGCTACCCACATGTTCCCTTGCATTTACTATGAACATTACTGCGGAGCAGTGACCCTTGACTTGTCTGCTCATGCTCTATGAGGCCATTGAGGTCAGGGACTCTGTAGAAGCAGAGTGGAAAGAAAACTGTGCCATAGGCCTTGGTGCCACTATGACCTGGGTTCCAAACCCTGGTTGGCCGATTCACTGGCTGGGTGACCTTGAGGCAAGATGCTTAACCTTCAGGAACATGAAGGTTCATAATCCAAGCAAAGAGGATAATATTTCTTTGTTTATTTTATTTTATTTTATTTTATTTTATTTTATTTATTCGTAAGAGACAGAGAGAGAGAGGCAGAGATACAGGCAGAGGGAGAAGCAGGCTCCCTGCAGGGAGCCCGATGCAGGACTCAATCCCAGGACCCCGGGATCATGACCTGAGCTGAAGGCAGATGCTCACCCACTGAGCCACCCAGGTGTCCCTATAATATTTTCATTATGGGACTGTGCCAAGAAGTCTTGGGTATGTAATCTTGTTCTTAAAATGGATTTGCAGAGAAGCCAATAAGGAGAGTTCCATTCCTACTAGCATGGCTGATGCCTGGTCCCATCAGTGGAGGGGTGAGTGGGCCAGGGGCAGGGGAGGCCAGAGGCAGGAGGTGCCTTCAGTTCAGGCAGACCACAAGTGTGGGCCAAGTACCTTCCGATTTTGGAAGCTAAGAGGATTAGTCTCCAGGGCCAAGGGAAAGTCAAATCTCATAGTTGGGTGCTCTTGGAGCAAGAGGTAAGCAGGGCCCTCCCCGCCACCCCACCCCACCTCCAGCTGTGGAGACCAGAGCAAAAGGCTCCCAAGGACTCCAAATTCCACGGCAGAGGTGAAATTAAAGCCTTAGGGTCTACCTCGGAACCCAAGGAAATGCTCCAGCTATTTGAGCTCAGTTTCTGTATCTGTCAAATGCCACAGTTCACCCACTTGAGCAGATTCCTGTCTGAGGTTCTCAGTCTGGTGGCTGGCACAGGGCCTGGTTCGCACGTGCTCAGTCGGTGCCATTCCCCTCACTTCTCTCTCACTCCCCGCGCTGTCACTTACGCCCCCAGGCCCCAGTTGTCTTATCTGGAACACCGGGGAGGCCTCCTGCCCCAGGGCAGCTGTAAAGGCAGAGGTGGGACCCCCTCAGTCCCCCCGAGCCCCAGAAGTGCTAAGGCAGGGGCTGTGGGGAGCTGACCCTGTGCTGGGGAGTATTCACTCCTCCCTTGGCAGCCCTCCTGGTCTGTTTTCCTGGCTCCTTGACTATCAAGCTCTGAGAAAGTAGGAACTGCAAGCTCACCTTGCAGTCCCCTGTGAGGCTCCCTGAGGTCTGCGAGCCCACCACCCATGCTGGGCCAAAGAAAGGAGCCTTCTTCCTGCTCCTCCAGGTCCACATCCACTGCATTGGACAGGACAGACTCCAGAGCCTTTCCCTCCACGAGGGGACATCAGTCTGAAGGTCCCTGGGGGGCATTCACCAAGCAAAACACCCAGGAGAGTGTCTCTGTCCTCAGGGAGTGTACAGGGGTACAGTCAGATATGGTGTTTGGAATACAGGTGGATGCATGGAACTTTCTATATGTATGTAAATATCATGTGTGTATACCTCCAGGTGTTTCTTTCCCTTTTTTAAAAAAAGATTTATTTATTTATTCATGAGAGACACAAAGAGAGGCAGAGACACAGACAGAGGGAGAAGCAGGCTCCCTGCGAAGATCCCGATGTGGGACTCGATCCCAGGACCCCAGGATCATGCCCTGGGCTGAAGGGAGGTGCTCAACCATTGAGCCACCCAGGTGTCCCCAAGTATTTCTTTACCAGATCTCTATGCCCTATAGTCCAGGCCCCCACCGCCTCTTTCTTGGACCATAATAGTATATATTCAACTAGTCAGATATATGCACGAGGTGATAATATTCACACATGGTGCTAAACGTGGGCATAATTCCAACCACGTTGCATTTTTCAACTCATTTATTCTCTAAAGTTATCATCCTTTCCATTTTATAGATTGGCACACAAAGGCATCAGGGAGGCTAGGTATCTTGCCCAAAGTCACACAGCAATTAAGTGGCAGAGCTGGGATTTGAACCCAGGCCCCAGAGACGGTGCTCTTCATCTTCAACTCTCTTGATTCTGATTTGCAGAATCAAATCTGCCTGCAGAAAAAAAAAACAAAAAAAACAAAAAAAACAAAAAAAAACAAATCTGCCTGCAGAATCAGCTCCCCCTCCCCCCCCCCCCCACCCCGGTCACCCTTCACACACTCCGAATCAACCTTCTTCCTCTGCTTAAGACCCTCCTGGGATCTCCAGTCGTCTTTGGGGTGGTGGTGAAACCCTCTGGGCAGGTCCTGATGCCCTCCTGGGCCTTGTTTTTAGAAGTGGCTCCTTTGCAACATGCATTTGGGATCAGTGTCTATCTTTTTCAGTATGCAACTTCCTTTATAACATCAAAATAATTCCTGAACCAAGCATGGTGGCAGTTCTACTTCTAGGCCTCACTGATGGAGAAAACATCTCCCAATAAAAAGCTACCATGACTTCAGCAGTACTTTTAAATATATTTGATGAATTGCTATATATGATATATAATTTTTTTCAGTTTTAAACCAGACTGGATTCAGAGATAAATTCTCAGACTTCCTTGGACTCAATGATCCTTAGCCTTCAGCTTAGAAACCATTTTTCTTCCACTCTTCCAAGATCTTACAGGTTCCTGAGGTATATTTGAACATGCTGATCCCTTGTCCTGGAGTGACTTGCCCTAAGAACCCAGTTCAAGTGGCGCTTCCTCTGGGAAGTCCTCCCTGATTCATCACCCCACCACTGCCCAGCAAATAGCTTGGCTCCATTGTTTCTGCACCACAGCTAGCTCTCTATCATTGGTCATGGTACACCGTCTTGTCATTGTTTGTTTGCAAGCAGTATTGGAGAATTTGGCCATAGAGCACTGGAGCTTTGGCATCTACAGGCCCCAGGTTCCTGTCTTGGCTGTAGCAGCTTCTAGCTTTGTGAACTTGGACAAATCCCTTCACTATTTTTGAACATCAGAATGCTCATGCCACCTGTCTTCCCAGCATTACCTAACTCTTTCTGGTAACAGAGCCTTCCTCTTCTTCCTCCCTCCTCTCTTCTCTTTCTCTTTCTTCTCTCTTTCCTTCCTTCTCTCCCCTGGTTTTAAAATAAGGAATCTATTTCATGTGGTTTGATAGGACTACAGCAGTGGGCATGTGTTCCAGACCTGGCCAATAAAAGTGCTGCATCCCCTGGTCACAGTGATTGGTTTAAACATGGGTGTGTGGCTCCAGGCAGGCTAATCCAGGCCTGTCTGGAACTTTCTGCAAGAAAATGAAAAGAGATTGTCCTTTCCCACAGGGGTGCTAAGCATGTTGGATGTAATTCTAGAGGGTGGGCAGCTGTCCTAGCCACCATGTAGAGTCTGTCTGAGAAATGGAGAGAAAGATGAAACCTTGATTAGATCATGCATGCCCCTTGATCCAACTGTTCCTGAAGGCAGTTACACCTGGGCTTCTAGTAACAAAAGCCAGTACATCCTCCCCCCACTCTCCCACCGCCCAGCTTTTTCTTTTAAACCTAAGTTAGCATGAGTCAAGTTTATTTCAATTGTAACAGAAAAGATCCTGATAGTCCATTACATGAATAGTTCCCGATGAACCATGCTTTTTACAATTCATGTCCTTGTGTTGTCAGCCCCCTTGACTAGAGGCTGGGGCTTGCAACTTGCTTTAATCAATGAAATAGGATGGAAATGATGCTGTGCCAGTTCTGGGCTTGAGCCTGAAGAATCCTTGCCAGTTTTTGTGTTCTTGCAGGCTCTGAGCTGCCACATAAGTTCGGGGGCCCTGCAGCAGGGACCGAATGGAGAGGCCACACAAAGAGAGAGGGGGCCAGACAGCATGTAGGCAGGTGGAAACTCAGCTTGCTGGTGTCCTCACTGAGTCGGGCCCCTGGCCCACCTGCCAGCTGAATGCAGCCCCCTGAGCGATCCCAGGCAAGAGCGGAAGAACCACACATTTGAGCTCCATTCACAGGACACCATTTGAAGAGATGATAAAATGATTGTTATTTTAGGCCACCGTGTTCTTGAGCAGCTTGCGACACAGCCTGACATAGACGAGGCACTGATGAACACACCACCTCATAGAGCTGTTGTCAGAACTGAGGAAGACAGAGCGTGTAAGTTGCTCGGTGCAGCGCCTGGCACGCAGAAGATCCTCGTTAACTATCAACTGTTCTTTCTCTAAAGATTTTATTTATTTATTTGACAGAGAATGAGAGAGACAGAGCACGAGCAGGGGGAGTGACAGGAAGGAGAAGCAGACTCCCTGATGAGCAAGGAGCCCAACATGACAGACATGTGGGGCTCCATCCCAAGACCCTGAGATCATGATCTGAGCTGAAGGCAGACTCTTAGAACTGATCAAGCCACCCAGGTGCCCACCAACTCTTCTTTTTCTTCTTCTTTTTCTTGTTGTTACATGCTTGTTGCCCAGATTAGATCATGAGCTCATCGAGGGCGATGGTGTGCCATGTGAATTGCTGTGTTTCCAGAATCCAGCACAGGACCTGCCATATGTTGCTTTCAATGAATGAATGAATGTCAAGGGGAGGCATCTGCAACATGCAAAACCCAGGATCATTTTTTTAAAAATTGTATTTATTTGAGTGCATGAGCACGAGAGAGAGAGAGAGAGAGAGAGAGAGAGAGAGAGCGTGCACAAGCAGGAGGAGGGAGAAGTAGACTCCCCACTGAGCAGGGAGCCTGATGTGGGGCTCCATCCCAGGACCCTGGGATTATGACCTGAGCTGAAGGCAGATGCTTAATTGACTGAGCCACCCAGGCTCCTCCAAACCCAGAGCCTAATGCATAGTTTGTCCTTAGCATATATCTTTTGATCAGATCATATTTCAAATAGAATTCAATCCAAAGGGTATAGGGGCCACTGAGGGCCCAGACAACTTTTCCAGGACACATAATCTCCTTGTAGCAACTCAACCACTCAGGCTGGGGGAGGATCCACCACCCTGTGGCTACGCCATCCAGAACACAGCTCTTACTGGTGGCACACTGGGGAAACATGGGGTATGGAGAACACTACCATGGCTCTTAAATTCTTTCTCATAGAAGGTACACATCTTATTTCCACTTACATTTCATTGGCCAAAGTCAGTTACATGACCCCATCTAACTTCAAGAAGCAGGAAATTTAGTCCTCCCCTGTGGCCTGAAGGAGAGGAGAATTAGAAATACCAAAGAGGGGTTTTAGGTCATGATCTTGGCTCGGGTCATGATCTTGTGGTTTTGGGATCAAGCCCCGTATCAGCTCCCTACTCAGCGTGGAGTCTGCTTCTCCCTCTCCCTCTGCCTCTCCCTCCACTTGTGTGTGCTCTCTCTCTCTCAAATAAATAAATAAAATCTTAAAAAAATACCAGCGAGCAGTATGGAAATCTACTCTTCCATCCCTGGGCCACTCATCCCAGAGGGGCAAGGCCATGTACCCATATGGCACTCGCTCAGGTGTGATGGGGGCTGTTCTCAAGGTCAGGGGGCCACCCCACTAGATGCTTATGACATAGGGGCAGGGCAGTCAGTCAACAGGTGTATCTCTCTGATTAGCTCTGGGTATGGTGAATAGCAGGGATGATACCCCATGCTTCATCTTAGAGAAAAATTAAGATGCCAATCAGTAAAGTGACTTGCCCAGTTCCCAGAGATGGATTAACTTTTATTAAAAAAATTTAATAGATAAGAGATGAAGCAAGAATAGCAACATGGTAAGGGTAGATTCTCAGCAGTGGGTGTGTGGCATTCACTATAAAGGTCTTTCCACTTTTTTATACATTTGCAAACTTTCACAATAAAATGTTGGAAAATTTTAAATTTAAATTTACTTTTGGAATAGTTATTTTTTAAAAGATTTTATTTATTTAATTCATGAGAGACACATAGAGAGAGGCAGAGACACAGGCAGAGGGGGAAGCAGGCTCTTCGTCGGGAGCCCAATGCAGAACTCGATCCCAGGACCCCGGGAACATGCCCTGAGACAAAGGCTAAACCACTGAGCCATCCAGGTGTCCCCTTTTAGAATAGTTAATATGCTTACACACTTCAAACTTCAGAAGGTGGTGAAGCCTGAACTGTGTAAATCTCCCTTCTTCCCTGTCCCAGGCACCCATTTCCCTCTCCCGAGGCAACCAGTGTTCTCACCTTCTTATGTGTCCTTCGAAAGATATTCTGTGTCTATGCCACAGCAGTCCTAGACAGATGCAGTCTGTCCCCATTTTTGTTATCTGAGGAGGGAGCCCACTGTACACACGGACATGCATCGGGGATTTCCTCTATGCCGGCTAAATACTTGGACCCTATTACCTTGTTAAAGCTTCATAAACAAACTTGTCAGGGAAGCATCATGAGCCCCATTTAATGGAAGAGGAAACAGATGTGTGGAGAAATTAAGTGAACTGTTTTAGATCCCATGACTAATAGGGGGCAGCATTAGGATATAAATCCCATGAGGTGTTCTGGTATCTTATCCACGGGAGTGAGTGGGATAGTCTCCTCCACGAAGCCAGAAATGAGCATGTCCGTCACCCTGTGAACCAGGACCTGCTGGTCTTAGGAGGCTTCAGTGCGTCTGCTAATTTTCGCTGAGAATCTTTCCCAAGCCGTGTCTCCTGGGATGGAAACAGATGTATAATTGTCATGTCAATCGAGCAGGTATAACCAGAAGCAATTTTTCTCCCTCGCCCAACCCGATGCTGTGGGGTTAGTTCCTGCTCCATCCCTAGAGGAAATCGTCCCACTCATAGGTAATAAAAAGCTCTCTCTGGTTGGTAGCCACCCTAAATCTGTCAGTTCAGTAACTAGCATATCCACTTTTATTTAATAATTAAAAGTACTCAATCTAACTGGTAGGGACTCCTCCCCCTAATGCAGGTCACATCTCCCAGGAAGGACAGTGAAGAGTCCTCTCTTGATCCCTGGGCATTCAGGGACCCCTCCAATTGGTTTTCTGCTGAGGCCTGTTCACCCTCCTGTGCCCTGGCCAACGACAGGATCTAAGATGATCTCATGCTGGCTCGCTTTCCTGTGTGGCCACTTCTGCAGCAAATAAACTCCCCAGAGAGCATGAGACTTTCTGCAGTTGGGAGTACAGCTCCTTGTCAATCAGAGTTCTGCTGCCCCTGGCCATTTCCATGCACCAGACAACAATCCATGAGGCCATGAGTGCCCGGGACATTTGGGTCAACCTTTGCCATTGGTCTGGCTTGGAGCTTCTCGAGCACTCCATGGTGGCTTAATCTGCAAAGACAGCCACCAATCATTCCTCTCATCTGGATGTGCACACCACCAATCTCAGCAAGAGGTGGTCCATTCCTCTGCCCCTTTGATGCATGGAGATGAGCATGTGACTCACTTTGACCAATCATGAGGGTACAGAGGAATTGTGCAAGTCTTGGATCCTGGAGCCCAAGACTCTGTGCGGCTTCTCCTTTGCTCTTTTGGGAGCCAGCCACCAAGTACCAGAAGCTCAGCCTAGACTACTGAGTAATGAAAAACTGGCCCCCCACCATTCCAAATACTTCAGCTGAAAGCAGCCACATGAGGGACCCCGTGTGGGACAGAACCGCCCAGCAGAGCCCCACTGACCTATGGAATCATGAGACATCAAATGTTGCTGTTTTAAGCCACTGATTACAACAGTAGGAAACTGCCATAGAAATGGGTACCGAGGGTGGGTGGGGGGATGGGGTAACTGGGTGACAGACATTAAGGAGGACACGTGGTGTGATGAGCACTGGGTGTTATATGACACTGATGAATTGTTAAAAACTGCATCTGAAACTATATGTTGGCAAATTGAATTTAAATTAAAAAAAAAAGAAAGTGGTACCTAGAAGTGAATGTTGTTGAAACAAAACTGAAAAGACATGGCATTGGCGTTGGGACTGGAGGCAGGTGGAGCTGGGAAGGCAGGGAGGAGATGGGTGGAGGCTTTAAGATGAGCAGAAACTTGCTCCCGGAAGGTTGCAGAAAGGGGACACTTTTAAGTAGGGGCAGAACTGAAGGGCATTTTACCACGCAGCCTGCTATGCTCAAAGTAGGAGAAATCTGTCTTGGAAGGAACTGTGGCTGGGTCTTTTAGGGGCACAGAGTAAACTCCACTAAGATTCATGGGAAACATACAAAGTTTTCAAGAAAAATGGTTGGTGAAAGAACCATCAGCCTGGACTCAGAGAAACAGTTCAAGCTGAAAAGAGGTGTTTGCAGTCTCAGCTTTCTATAGGCAGGAAGCAAGCTGAGAAAGTTAGTCTTTTGCAGACATGGGCCATTTCTAGAAAAGGAAGGGGGGGGCACCTGGGTGGCTCAGTGGTTGAGCATCAGCCTTCAGCTCAGGGCGTGTCTGCTTCTCCCTCTGTCTCTGTCTCTGCCTCTCTCTCATGAATGAATAAATAAAATCTTTTTAAGAAATGGGAGGAGAATTGGGGGATCCAAGGAGGGAGGGAGTGCACCCGACACGTGGGATATTTCTGGCTTAAGATCAGACTAGGGTGGGTCAAGCACAGTCGAGAATTCTTTGTGTCTCCTCTCATCAAGAAGCAGAGTCTATTCCTCTGCTCTTCAATCTGGCCTGCCCTGTGACTTGCTTTGACCAACATAATGCAGCTGGAAGCCAGTCATCACGTGCAGACATCCATGGGTGGAGTGACAGACCCTGGAGGATGAGAGATGTGGGAGAGGGAGAGAGAAGCCCAACTAGCCCCCAGTGCTTCCAGTCCCTCTCTGCGGTGCCAGACATGCTAGCAAAGCCTTTGATGAAGCATCTCAGCCAGCACCCCGTGGAGCAGAGATGAGCTGTTCCCACCAAACCTTGCCCAGCTGCAGAATTGCGAACACATGAATAGTTTCTGGTGTTTTAAGGCACTGGATGTTGGCCTGAACACTTGTGCAGCAATAGAAAGCTGACAAAGACGTTGGTACCAGATATGCGATTTGAACTCATGGGAGTAACAGTTCTAATGGCAACATGTGCCTAGCGGGATTTCAAATTGCTATGGCCCCTTGGCTGCTGTGAACCTTCTCTTATTTCTCTTCTCATTTTTTAAGGGTTTTATTTATTTATTTGACAGAGAGAGCACAAGCAGGAGGAGTGGCAGACAGAGGGAGAGAGAATAGCAGATTCCCCGCTGAGCAGCAAGCCTGATGCAAGGCTCAATCCCAGGACCCTGGGATCATGACTTGAGCCGAAGGAAGATGCCTAACCGACTGAGCCACCCAGGCACCCCCTCTTGCCATTTTTTATTGAAAGCATCCATTGCCATGTTCTTATCCCCATTCTGTGTTGGGTGTGTGTGGATAGAAGATGGGTGCAAATAAATGACCCTTTCAGTTCTTCAGTCACCAGATCAAGAAAAGATGCATCTGAGGAACCTCATCTGCATGTGGGCCTTGAATGGATGCCCAGATTGGATGACACTTTGGTGGGGGGTGGTTCTCGGGAGGGAGTGGGCATATTTTGCCTGCTGGAGAGCTGTCAACTTCCAGAGGGAAGATGGTGGTAGATTATCTCCAAACATGGCCACCTACAATTTCTCCTAACTTTGCATGTGCATGTCACTCCTCCCATCAGAAGGAATACATTTCTCCATCCCCTTGACTCTGGGATGTCCTTTCGACTTGCATGGACCAACAGAATGGGTAGAGGTTACACTGTGAACATCACAGCCTAGGCATCAAGATGTTTTGCGGTTTCCACTTTTGCTTTCTTAGGATCCAGCCACCATGTAATGGAACTTGAGTTACACCAAGGAATGATGAGAGCCCATAGGGAGAGGAAGAATCCCAGCTTGTCCACCCACTGGGGGGCCACACTTGTGGGGGAAGCCACTATGGCCTTGTAGTTGCAGCCAGAACCTCAGTTAAGTGTAGGCACATGAGTAACCCCAAATGACATTACATGGACCAAAAAGAACTACCCAACTGCCAAACCCAAAGAATCATTAGAGATAGTATATCATTTTCTTTAACTTAAATTTTGGATATTGAACATACAGTGCAATATTGGCTTCTGGAGTAGAATTCAGTAAACCATTGATTATATATGACATCCAGTGCTCAGCACAACAAGTGATAAGTGCATCATTGAAGGTTAGGTCTTGAGATGGTCTTTTCCACAGTAATAGATAGTCAAAACACACCTCAAAAAATTAGTCTTTTCGGTTGGGGCACATGGCCCTCCAATGACTTCCTCTAAAGAAAAATCTACAATCTTCAACTTCTCTTTCTGACTTTAACCCCTTTATAGCTTCCAGGGGATAAATCAAGTGTCAGAAAATTGTTTTTTGACTCTTTCATTTTCACAAGACCAGCATAAGGAGTCGAGTACAGGGGTTGGCAATTAGAGCCTAAATTCAGCCAACCACTTCTTTAAAAAAAAAAAAAAAAATATTGTGAGCTAAGGTTCACAAAGCCTAAAGTATTTGCTATCTGGCCCTTAAAGAAAAAAGAAATTGGCAACCTAGAATCCCACTTTGGAATGTGATAAACGGTTGGCAGTTCTTGTCTTGGATCCTCAGCTAAAGTTTAGGTGAAAATACTTCCATTTTACTTACTGTTTCAGATGTTTCATGAGCAGAGCATTCTGTAGCCAAATAAACTTGAGAAATAAGCATTGGAAAACCAAAAGTTAACTAAGATTCTTTCATTGCAGCCTTCTCTCCAAGAGAGCAGGATGAGGCCCACAAAACCCTGTTTTCCTAAATATTCTGGTAACTTTTCTCCTGGCGTGTCTTTCATGATTTGACACATTTTGGGAATTCTTGTTTCCTGATACAAACGATGGTGGATGTACAGAAAGATGCCATGGAGCCAGGCTGACTTGTCGATACTAGGTCTTCATCTTGACCTTCTCCCCCTTTTTCTCCTTACAATTCTCTGGCTGGCTGTCCATCTGGTCATAAATAGTTTAGTAAACATTTTTTTAAAGATTTTATTTATTTATTCATGAGAGACAGAGAGAGAGGCAGAGACACAGGCAGAGGGAGAAGCAGGTTTCCTGCAGGGAGCCAGACACAGGACTCCATCCCAGGACCCCGGGATCACAACCTGAGCTGAAGGCAGACGCTCAACCACTGAGCCACCCAGGTGCCCCAGCAAACCTTTTGTTTTTCAATAGCATTGGGGCTCTTCTAGAAGGGTCTTGTGGAATGATTTCTGGTCATACACAGTTTAATCCACACTAGGCTGTGAGAGACTTACAGTTCTCTGGCAGGGGTGAGGTGAGGATTGGGGATTTAGCTTTTGACGGACCTCAGGGAAGGGCAAAGTGGAATCCAGAGACACGTACTTTTGCTCTTTCTTGTCACCATCAAAGTTTGGTTTGTCACTCAGCACCTGTCCTGGAAGTGTTCTGTGATGGTCTGGAGTTACTTCCGAGCAGATTCCTTTGTGATCGGAAGGAATGTTTTATGCCAGGAGGAAATTCATCTGCTCAGACTTGTTGCATGTTCCCCTGACATGACAGGCTCCTCTGTCAAGGGATGTTTTAACTTCTAGCTTCTTCTTCTTTGATTATATTCAAAAGGCCCCAGCAGTGCTGACTCATCATTTCAGCTCCTGAGAGCTTCTCTCTCATGTTTACCATCATCTTTATAACTAAAAAGAATGAACTCATGGAGGAAATGGTAGACGGATGCCTTTTTCTCTTTGCAAAGCTAATTTTTTGCGGAGGAAGATTTGTGCAGGAAGATAAAAGAATGCGTTAAAAGAAGCCGTGGTTGTGTTTATGTTTGAACTGAGCATGAAGTACATTTGCACACATGACATTTCCAGATCCTTCAAAAAGTAGACCTAGATATGGAACACTTCCATGATTTAGCCCTCCAAAAGGCAGTATGTTCCATAATTGGCATAAAATTTCAAACTCTAATTGATCAGAGCACTGTGAATGACTAAGAAGCACTTTTAGCAACATATTCTGTTCTGTGTGTTCAGTGAAAACCAAGGTGAGTGAGGCTTGGCCATGGTCATGTATATGCACAGTTTGGGGGTCCAGATGGGATTTAATGGTGGAAATTGAGGCTTAACAAGACACTCCTGGAGGTGATCCTGGGTCCGGGGGCCCTCCCTCTGGAGCAACGAGTGATGGGACCTATTTCTATGGAGTGGACTCTGTGTGTGTGTGTGTGTGTATGTGTGTGTGGTTGTCAAGTCAGAGAACTATAGTTGGGCCCCTGGCCTGGTTCTGACACTCCCATCTCAGCTGCCCCTGGGGGTATCTTGTGCCTCACCTGCCATGGTTGGAGAGGGAGCTGGGAGGGAGCATATGTGCTATGGTGCTTTACAATCACTCCTCCTGTGGGCCGCAGGCTGGCACGTTTGGCTCAGCTCTGGGTGTGCTGGCCATTCCAGCCCTGGAGCCTTCAGCCCCAAGAGCCAGACCTGGACTGTGGTGTCTGCACAGAAAAGTCATCCCCTGCCTCTCCCACCTGGTCCTCGGAGCTAGGAGGAGCAGCGAGGGTCTTGTATCAGACTCAGGGGTGTCACTGGGCCTGCACAAGGGGCTTGCTGGGTCTCCAGGGGTGGCCGAGGGGCTCCCTCCCTGCAGGTGAGAGGGGTGCAAGTTTAGGCCTAGCGGATCTTGCTGCACGTGACTGGGCCCAGAGCGGGAGTCTTGCGCACGGCCAGCGCGGAACAGAGGGGGCGGTAGGCGCCGGCAGCACTGCCGTTAGAGCTCGCGTGTAGCTGCCAGATTCCCGGGAGCAAGAATCCATGTCTGGCCTTCCCTGCATGGAGGCTGCCAGACAGGAGAAATGCAAACCAAACCCCGTAAAGATGGAAATGAGATCACTTTGCTCCCAGTCCTCAACCTTCTGTGACTCCCTGTCACACATGGAAGGAAATCACAGTTCTTTTTTTTTTTTTTTTAAGATTTAATTTATTTATTTGAGAGAGAGAGAGAGTGAGAGGGAGCATGAGCAGGGTGGAGGTGGAGGGAAGAGGCAGGGGAAGAAGCAGACTCCCCACTGAGCAAGGAGCCTGATGCGAGGCCGGATCTCAGGACCCCGGGATCATGACCTGAGCTGAAGGCAGATACTTAATGGACTGAGTCCTTCAAGCACCGAAAAATCACAGTTTTTTTTCCCACCACCTACCCCTGCAAATCTCTGGACGTTCCACTGGCCCTCTCTCTGACCTCACCTCCTTCTTCCTTCCCCCTCACTGCAGAAGCTACGACAGCGCCACTGGTCCCACCATGTACCACTCGTGTTCTGACATCCCAGCCTTGGCTCCAGCTCTCCCTTCCTCCTGGAAACTTCTTCCCCAGATATCTAGCCTCATGGCTCTCTCTAGTGCTTCATCTGGGTTTCTGTGCAAATGTGGCCTCGTGAGAGAGGCCTTCCCTGGCCACCATGTCCTCAGCACCATCCAGGCCTCCCCTCCACTTCTCTCTTTCTCTTTCCTTGCTTTACTTTCTTCAAGGCTCTTTCTGCTGCTTGATTGGGGATCACATATTTATTCATCCATCATTCTCCTCCCCTGCTCAGAAGAAACCTCAAAGGCTTCCCCACTCTCAGAATAGTGCCTAGCAAAAAGAAGCCTTCAGTAAATAGTTGTGGGATGGATGCATCCTTGAGATGGTGGAATGGTAATCAATGTAAGTGGCATCCTAGTGGTGGGACGATGGTGTCTCTGGGTGAAGGAAGATGCTAGGAAGGACAGAGAGAGCTTGACACCCAGCCCTCAGGACAGATGGGGCGTGTCTGCTCCCACCACTCCTCACTGAGGTGCATCTGATACACCGTGTTAGCAACTCCAAAGTTTAATTTAGCTGATGTCTTGGCTGCAAGCAAGAGCTGGTAAATTTAGTTGGAGGATTAGGGAACATATAAGATGCATAGCTCCTTAAAAGGAGCTGGATGTCAGGGGAGAAGCAAAGTGGGGTGCTTCCCGAAGTTGGCCATGAAAGGGGAGGCAGTAGCCCTTGCAGAGCTGACCTCAGGGTCACGTGTGCTTAAGCTTCCAAGGGGGCAGCATCCCAAATGTAGGGGTGACAGAGGGCAAGCCCAGGGACATTGCCCATCACTGAGTCACCCAGGCACACAGAGCAATCTCTTCAACCTGCTGACAAGGATAGGGACAGTTTTAAAACCACGAGGCTGCCCAGAAACCATAAATAAATCAATCAGCACATGTGACTCTATGAAAATGTGGAACTTGTGCTAGGCAAAAAAATGCCATCAATAGAGTCCAGAGCAAACAACAAAATGGAAAGAAAAATATTTGCCGCACACATAGCAGAAAAGGGTCGATTGTCCCTGGTTTACAAAATGCTCATCATTGATGAGAAAATGATGAACAATCCAATAGAAAAAAAAAAAAAAAAAAGAATCCCAGGGCATAACAGGAGGGTGGAAGGGAAAGAAATACACATGGTCAATACATGTATAAAACTATGCTCAGCCTCATCTAGCATCAAAGAAACACAAATCAAAATGAAATAATTTAACTTTTACTTATCAGGTTGGCAAAAAATTTAAAGTGTGATCATATCCAGGGATGGCAATGAGAAGAGGAAGCATAAATTTCCCTTCTGAAAGGTGATTTCTACCCAAATTAAAAATGCACAAGCCCTTTGACCCAGAAATTCTATCACTAGGTAGTTACCTATGGATATTTATAAATACGTTCCCTTGGCTCATTTGGTTAAGAGTCAGAATCCTGGTTTCGGCCCAGGTCATGATCTCATGGGTTGTGGGATCGAGCCTCAAGTGGAGTGGGCTTCCCCGCTCAGCAAAGAGTCTGCTTGGAGGGTCTCTCCCTCTCTGCCCCAGCCTCCACCTGCGCACATGTGCTCTCTCTCTCTAAAATAAATAAATAAATCTTAAAAAAAATATGCTCCCAAAGGAATATTTCTTCCTGAATATTCTGGTCATACTAAAATAAGCTATAAACAATTTAAATCTCCATCAGTAGGTGGTGATGATGATGGTGATGGTGATAATCATGATGATCATGATGGGGATGGTAATAGTGGCGATGGTAATGATGGTGATGATGGTGATGATGGTGATGATGGTGATGATGGTGGTGATAGAAGAGGAGGAAAAGAAGGAAGACCAGGGGCAGAGGAGAGACCAAAATGGGGATAATGAAAAGGAGGAGGAAAAGAAGGACCAGCTGCAGTGTGGGCACTTTATGTTCTTTAGCTCATGCAGTTTTTCTAGTTATGCTCTGAGGTCTACACATAAGGTGACCACTTGTGTGCATTTTATGATCAAGGAGATAGAGGTCATAATTGTGACTTATCTGAGGTCACCCTCCAGGCAATAATCGAGCCAGCATTTATCTTGTAATTTTTTTCTTTATAAAAAGTCAGCATTTGAACACGCAACCTTGAAGATCTTTTTGGCCTCAAGCCTCCCCACAGTGCCCAGCACAGTGCTTGGCACATAGGAGGTAAACAATAAAAGTTACATAAATCAGAATTTATTTCTAAAAGAACTCTTATCCCTCTAAGTAATGCTTTTGGGGGTGGGGGGTGTTCCAAGGCCTGTGGGTCTGTTCTTTGCAAGTCCCAGTGGTGAAGATAGTTCTCCTTTCAGAGTGGGCTCGTTATTAAGTTATCACCTCAGCCCCAAAACTATTTCTATGATTCGCTTTGTGGCATTGGGACTGGAACTCTGCAAACCCCTTTCTCTGCAGCAGGCTGCTGCCTGTTAGGCTCTGCCACTAGTGGGCGCTAGAGGGAGACTGCAAGGTTGGATGGGGAAGTTCTCCTGAGCAGCATGAGCCTCACTTCTTCACCTTAGCAATGGCCCTTCATCTTGGTGGCAGCACTTGGTAACCATTTCCAATTTTTTTCTGCACCCCTAAAGCCCCATTGCCTCCCTTCAGTGTCCCAGAGCCAACTGGATAGTGTCCTCTTCTCAAGAGGTCCAGAGATCTGCGGGGTCCCCTCTCTGAATTTCTAGGTTCTAACACCTGTCCAAAGAATTCCCTATAGCAAATTCTCTCTGTTAAAATAACTGGTGTGCTTTCTTATTTGGGGCTGGACCCTGGCTGATGCACAAGGTAAATTTGATTTGGGGGCAGTAACTGTTCTTTGGACCCAGGTCTTAGAAAAAAAGAAGGAGAAGAAGAAGAATCAGGTTGTCTGGTTTTTGCATTTTGCATCAGAAATAAGGCTTCACCATGAAGAAATGAGATGGATGTTCTCATGTAACTTACTGAGCTATCTCCCACTTCTTGGTTTTGGTTTTCTATTTTTACAATCCTGACAGGCAAGAGTGTGACCAGAATGAGACAAAGGTAGAGTCTGGAGAGTCCAGTGTCCCAGTAGGCAATGGGCAGACCTTCCCTGGAGTCTGGACTTGACCCCTCCCTGCACTTCCATTAGGCCCTGAAGGGCTGGGAGGGGGGGTCACTGCCATCCTTTTAATCCTCCCAACCAAGGCCCCCGAACTCCTTCCTGCATTTTGTCCTGAGAGCGGTGGAATCAACCTGAAACTGTCAAAAGACTTTTAGCTTTTAAACCCTAAGGGAGGACAGCTGAAAAGCAAATACAAAGAGAGCAGGAGTTAAAGCAAACCTGGCACAGCTCACCATCTAGAATTTGGAACTTGCTTGCAGCTTGCCCCTCAAGAGAAGCCAGAGAAAGATTGTTTTTCCTCATTAACTAGCTCTCGACCTATTTCCCTGGAGCCAGTGCCATTTGCCACCCACCATCCAGAGGATGCTAGTAATGGTAAGTTCATGAATTAACTCACTCAAACCACCCTATGAGTTAGAGCTATCCTTAGCCCCATCTTACAGATGACAAAACTGAGCCCCAGAGAGGCTAATAACTTTCCCCACGTCACTCTGCTGGTAAGTAGCAATCTAGGGTTTGGACTCCATTGGTCTGGATCCGGAGCCCCCGTCCTATCCACACCTCTGGGTCTTTTCTCAGGGATGTCCCTCTTTTCTGGACGGTTCACCCCACAAAGGCATAGCCTCACTCTTGTAAACTGCCATCAACTAAAAGCTTTCTTCTTCACAAGGCAGCCTAGGTTGTTGGAGAATTCATTATATTGGGTTGGCATTTCTTTCTAGTCTCTTCCACCTTTTGTTCTTGGGATTTCCTTAGAATGAAGGAAATTCCATTTCGCAGAGAATGAGTGTGTCTTTGAAACCAGCATGAGTCTGTTCCTGAGTTTTCTCTTCTCGCATTGTCTAGGATCATCTGGATCTACCGCGTCCAAGTAGCGTGATCCTGGACTGGTTATGTACCCGCTCTTTGCCTCTGTATCCTGACCTGTGAAATGGGAACCATGGGATATGTACCTCATGGGGTATGTAACACGTGAAGCCCCTAGGGCAGTGCTGAACACTGGGCAGGTGGGCTACTGGTTCTGTTCCGTAGACTTAGCACCCCCGGTCTTTCAGATGGGGGATGATCGTGAACTTGCTCGGTACACAGTATGGTTCTATGGAACAAGCCATGCAGTTTGTGACCCTGCGCTCTGTCTGTCCATCCCCATTCCCCTCTTCTGAGAGCCTCTCAACCCTGCCCTGGTTGCTCGGTCCTGCCCTGCTCCAACCCATCTTCCCCTTGGCTTCCATGGTGTTCTCCGTGAAACACAAATCCGATCTGGCACCTGCCCTGCCGAGATCCTCCCGCAACTGCTCCTGGGCTGCTGGATAAAGCTCCAGCTCCTTAGTTTGACTTACAAGGTTCTCCTTGGTCTGTCCCCTGCTGACCTATCTGCCTCTCCTCTCCCATCTCCCCTCCTACTCCATTTTCAGCTAAATGAACCAAGTCCCAGATCTCTGAGGCTCCCCTGACTTTGAGCCTACCTGCCTCCAGCTTGATTCCTGGGTCCTAGCCCAGGGCCTGGTGTGCAGCAGTGGGGTGGCCCTGGTAAACCTTGGTTGATATATGGGCCGGTGGGACAGTGCATAAAGGGAGTGCTCCGTAAGCCATCTTGGCTTCCGCGTCTGTTCATGACATGGTTTTTTTCCAAGGGTCATATTTGAAATCTGTAATCAGGGTCCTCTGGTCTTTGAGTAGTGTCCTGCGGGCCTCCTGCTGGGCCAGGCATTAACCCTTTAGTGGATGCATTGTAAGGAGGTTTTGGGGTCCAAGGGGAGAGTGGGGGTAGGCACAGGCACCAAGGAGCAGTGCTTTGTAACAGACTGGTTTAGAAGCATTGCAATATATATATTTTAAAGATTTTATTTATTTATTCATGAGAGACACACACAGAGAGAAGTAGAGACATAGGCAGAGGGAGAAGCAGGCTCCCTGTGGAGAGCCCGATGTGAGACTCGATCCTGGGACCCCGGGATCATGACCTGAGCTTAAGGCAGACGCTCAACCACTGAGCCACCCAGGCATCCCAGCATCTCAATATTTT
Organism: Canis lupus dingo; assembly: GCF_003254725.2. Taxonomy (NCBI): domain Eukaryota; kingdom Metazoa; phylum Chordata; class Mammalia; order Carnivora; family Canidae; genus Canis; species Canis lupus. The sequence continues at coordinate 28,393,363 of NC_064252.1, read as the reverse complement.
AGCAATGCTACAGCTGTGCCTGTTTCCCCAGAAAGCTCCTTCCCCATCCCTAGGCCCTGTTCACTCCCCTCTCGCCAGCTTCCCTTGGCCTGTCCTCTGGCTCTGCCCCAGTTCCAGCCCATCACCATTTGAAGGCTTTTATTTTGAAGCCTGCTCAGTGTCATGGTGACCCGTTTTGTTTTTTTTTTTGTTTGTTTTTCGTTTTTTTTTTTTTTCCAGAACTCATCCACAGGGCTTGGAAAGGCTCCTTCCCCACATGGCACTGTGGACACCCATCTGGCCTGGTTCTTTAGCGTAAAGGTCCCTCCCCTCTGGGGCTGCTCACTCAGGACTAGGACAGGGAGCTCCCAGCCTGTTGTTCTTCTCATCTTTCCTGGGCACACACTATACCAACAGCAGGGAGTGGCATGCAAAATAATGATTTGACACCCAGAAACCTTCATCCAAATAGGTTTGCAAATTGCATTAACCTTTGAGACAACAGTTTAGTAACCACCTGAGAAAGTGAAGGGTGTTGCTCCTGGGGGTGGTGGTGGCAAGGGTGGAGAGGGGCGCCCTGCGACCGTGCACTGGTCTCTGGGAGTCCCAAGTGTCAGGTAGGATGACTGTCCCAAAGGGAAGGGAAGACCCCTCTGCTTTGTGTCTTCATGTTCCTCGTGGACTGTGGTCTCCATCAGGTGACGCTGTGGGCCCCAGGCCATGTGGTATAGAGCCTCACAGGCCCTCCTCAGGCCCCGGGGCAATTCACTCTCCAGTCCAAGCTACAGGTTCCTCATCTGTGAAAAGAAGCATAATGTAAAGAAAATTTTTAAAAAATGCAAATACAAATGGCCAGTTGGAAAAATGAAATGCCTGTCATGCTTTACTCCTGGAGGAGGTGGTAGCAGATGCCTTCCTAGTTCCTAGGATAAAATGGTTTGGTTAATTCTGGGGTCATTAAAAAGGGGCAACCACCTGGGCATAATCTGAATGGAAGACATACAAAGCGAGAAACCCCTTTGCAGAGAAAAGGTAGGCATCGGCTTCTTCTCCCTTCTGAGCATTCGCTGACATTATAGAGAAAAAATAGAGAAAGCACGATCCCACAGAAACAAAGAGAAGAGAAGGAGGTATCAAGAGATGGGAGATTGCAGCACACCCTTGGAAGGGGCTTTGTTTGGAATGATGGTAATGTATTTAGAAATGCCGAAGAAGCTCAGCACACAGAGGGCACACCAGTGAGAAAGAGAGTGAGCTTCTAGAATCCCAATAAGGTCCAGATGCAAGGGCAACAGGTGGAGGGGACGATGGTGTGAGATGAGAGCCGGCAGCCAAGGGCTGACTCTTGAGCCTCCTGCAGGAGGTTTACGCTCTGGAGATGGCAGAGAGGGAATTCTCGGGACACCAAGGTCACCAGACAGAGGGTGGGGAAGAGACATGGGACTTAATTAGAAATCCGCATCCCGAACAGTTAGAACATCTTCCTGGTCCTCTGGCTTCCAGTGCACCTTAGCCTGTTCCTATATTCCAAGCAGAGAATGGCAGCTGTCAGAGAAGTTACTGGAGAATTTCCTAGAGAAAAAGACCCATGCCTGCTAGCATAATAGGAGTTCCCAAGGATACAGCTGCTTTTCGGTCCCAACACTTAAATGGACACCTGTCAATCCACTTGCCCTCACCCATACTTGCAGAGCTTCTGATAAGACTTTTTATTTTTATTTTTTAAAAAGATTTTACTTATTTATTCATGAGAGACACACAGAGAGAGACAGAGACATAGGCAGAGGGAGAAGCAGGCTCCATGCAGGGAGCCTGATGGGGGACTTGATCCCAGGACTCCAGGATCATGCCCTGAGCCAAAGGCAGATGCTCAACCACTGTACCACCCAGGTGTCCCCTGATCAGCCTTTTTAGTACATTTGTGTTAAATGGTAGCAAACAACCAAAGAGTATTAGACACATAAGGAAAGCTGTTGATGTAAAACAGAGACACCAAACTGAAAAGATGAAAGAAGAGCCTGGAAGAAACACTGTCCCTCTGGATTGGACTCAAGAATGAATCACCTGGATTTCAAAATGACTCCAGTCAAGCCACAGATGCATGAGCAAAAATGAATTGCTTATTGTTGTGCACCAGAGGAGATTTCTGCAGTAGTTGTTGTTGTTGTTGTCTTAAGATTTTATTTATTTATTCAAGAGAGACACAGAGAGAGAGGCAGAGACTCAGGCAAAGGGAGAAGCAGGCTCCATGCAGGAAGCCCAATGTGGGACTCGATCCCAGCACCCCGGGATCACGACCTGAGCCAAAGGCAGAAGCTCAGCCACTGAGCCACCCAGACGTCCCTGAAGTTGTTTGTTACAAAGCAAATGCTGATGGATACAATCTATAAACAAGAATAGGATGCTATGACAACCAAATAATCAGAAAAGAAGAGAGAGATGTTGACAATTTAATGTAAGGTAGCCAAAATAGGAATTTTAGCAGTAGGCTTGAAAAGTATGTCACAGAAATAGCTCCAAGGATAAAACAGGAAGAAATGAAGATGGAAAATATGCGGGGAAGAAACAGACTTAGGAAAAAACCATCCAGGAAGTCTAACATCTGACTTAGAAAAATTTTTAAAAAGAGAGAAAGAAAGAACAGACAATTACCAAAAAACAATCCAAGAAAACATCCCCAAACTGACGACCATGAACATCCAGACTGAGTTAGGTCTACCACAGTACTACTACAGGGAGTGAGAAATAATCCACAGGACACGCATCATCATGTGACCCCAGAAGACCACAGATAAAGAAGGTTCCAAAAGCTCCCAAAAGGGGGAAAAAAGGGATTTAATACAACGCAACAAAAATAAGAATGCTGAATTCTCAATTACTGTAAGAGGAAACTGAGGCATAATATCTAACAATCAATCAAAAATAGCAATATAAGCTTTTTATTTGGAAATGCAGAGGAATTTAGAGAGAATAATGGAAGGTTTAAGTAATTCCCTTGGGGTGGGGGCTTTTCAGTACTTTTCCTCCTTGCGGAGAACCAAGTGCCGGCACCTTTTATTTAAATGTTGACAAGTCAGTGATCAGAAGTAACAGGTGCAGTGAGAGCCACTTGGGAGGGGAAAGAATTGGAAGGGAAGGGTCGCACAATGGGCCATGTTTTGGGCCCAAAGACAGGGACAGCTAGCAAAGTGCTTCCTGCAGCAAGAGTGTGCAGGTCATCCTGGTCATCCCCTCACCTTCTGCTCTTCCCTGAAAGTCTGTAAATGTGGTCTGAGGGAAGTAAGGGGGGCATGCCCCCTGTGGGGCGCTGCTGGACTCAAGGAGGCAGGGTTTGGATGAGAGGGTGTGGCCACAGGGAAGAGAAGACCCCTCTCCCTCCTCTTACTAGAGGGACGAATGGGGGTAGGGGTGCTGGAGAAAGTCTCGATCCTGCTATTAAGTGAAGTGGGGACAGGATGACCTGTCTTCTCACGGCGACGCTAGTCTGAGTGGTCTGAGCACCAAACGTTATCATGAAGGTGAAGCCCACCCTAAGATCTGCATAAAAGCAGCAACACCTTGATCATTGTTAGGATCTCTGGGGCTGTAGGGCCCCCCATGAGAACCCCAACTTCCTTGTCCTAAGCACCTCCTATGTGCCAGGCAGATAACACATTTCAACCCTGTGACACCTTTCCAGGGGATAGTTTATAGTATTTCAGGAAAAATAGGAGTTGGCCAAGCAGAGGAGGTGTGGGTATCATGGGGCATCCCCAGCCTGCAACACGGGCTCGAGTTGGAAGAGGAGGGGGATGAGGCCAGAGTCAGGCTGGAGCCTGGCTTGATGACAGCAAGCCCGACTGGCTCTCTGGAGAGCTGTGGCATTGGAAGCCTCACAGTTAGTTCTTTTTAGGAAGGGCCTCCTGCAGCCAGGGTGGAGGACAGACTGCAGGGCTGAGGTGGGACGGGAAGATCGGGTAGGAGGAGAGGTTGTAGGGATGGAGCGAGGGGGCAGCTGGAGGACATTTGGAGGTGCAACACATTCCTAGGGATTAGATACAGCAGCCGAGGGAGGACAAGACGGCCCTAGGTCTCTGACTTGGGTGGATGGTGGAGACAGAGGTTGCAGGAGGAGCTGGGGAGCATCTGCATGCGGTGGGGGCCCGGAGGCAGCTGGATCCACAGGCCTGGGGCACCACTGGGGTACAGCTGGTAATGGGGAGCCCAGGAGTGGATGAAGCCCGCAGCCAGAGAGAGCACGGGCGTGGGTGGGGGTGTTTGGGGTTGAGGATGTAGATAAAGAGGAGTCCAGGAAGGGGCCTCCAGACGTGGAGGGGGACCTGGGGAGCAAGGGGTGCAGGGAAACTGAAGCATCAATGGAGACTAGGGCCGGGGCAGAGTGCGCAGAGGGCAGGAGGTCCTGGGGCTTCCGGGTGGGAGCAGGTTGCCAAAGGGTGAGAGGAGAGGATGGAAGGGCAGTTATAGAATTGCCAGGACCTCATGTTGCAAACCTCTCTGGTTCCTGGCTGTGCAATCCCGGGCTCAGGGGCACGCTGGACAATTATTGCTCGCTGTGGGCCGGGACAGAGGAAGCCCTTCCCTTAACCTGGAAGGCCCATGAAGAGGAAAGTCTGCAAGCCCGCTCACCTGCTTGGCCCCCCTCTTCACGGCCTTCCTCCACCCTCTACACATATGCGTCCGTCCCATTTTGGACACTGGAGATTCATGGATGAATGTGACAGCCCCTGCCCTACAGGTACTTATGCTACAGAATCCTTAGCAGGAAGGGGTGGCAAGTCTAGAAGACTAGCTCTTCTGGGGAGGGACTCCAACCCATAAGAGCTAGAGCTAGAAGCCACCCCCCAGCCTTCAAAGAGCCACTGACCAGCTTTGCATCTTAGCTGGTGGGAAGCATCCAAAGGCTGAAGAAAGACCATAGAGTCATGGAGGTGGGGGGACAGCCGGAGAAGGCACTGAAATGTGCTGGGAGAGGCTGCAGGGATCTATAGGATCGAGAAGAGGCAGGAGAGAGGAGGGAGACATGCCCTGGTGGCTGAGGCTGGAGGGAGTGTGTGCAGAGGCTACAGAAGGGTGGGAGGAGAGGGGTTATGAGAAGCTTGGCATTCTTTTTTATTTATGCCTTGGAGGCAGGACTGATTTTCAAATAGAGCCCCAAGCAGACATGGGAGAGCCTGGAGCCACTGGGTTCTATTTACCCCCTTTGGGTGCCATTGGCAAAGTCAAGTTCTGACAAGTCCAGGCTGTGCAAACTACAGCCGGAGGGACCCTCTTCTCCTGGGGGAGAGTTTTAGAGGCAGTGGCATCACAGTAGCGTCCAGGGGCAGAGGTCGACCCCCCAGGGAGGAGGTGACCTTGGGCCAAGGGCGGGGCTGCTCAGCTTCATCCCCACCAAGGAGTCACCCTCCTGAGCTCTTCACAGATCCACAGTCTCTATGAACAGTTACCTTGGCTCTTAACTCTTGTTCAGGGGTCTGCAAACGACGGGCCAAGGGTCACATCTGCTGCCTATTTTTGGAAATAAAGTTTTATTGGAAGATAGCCACCCCCATTCAATTATTTATTGCTACTGCTGCTTCCATGCGACAAAGCAGGATCCAGTCGTCGTGACTGAGATCCACGCCCCACAAAGAAAGCTTCAAATATTTACTATCTGGCTCTCTAGAGAAAACATTGGCCAACCCCCTGCTCTAGTGTACAAGATGGGAGCTGAACCTGTTAGGACAGGTTGAACCTGTCCTAACAGGTTCAGCTGTCCTAACAAAGGCCAAAAACACCATTTCTGGAGACTGCATTTCTCTCTTTTTCATCAACAGTCTGAGTGTAAGCCGTCTGGGGCTGGGTCAGAGACCCTCTACTTGTTTGACTGACTGTCCCGTTGGCCTCGGCAGCCAGCAGGAGGGGGAGCAGGGAAATGGAGGAAGCACCCTCTCTCTTTGAGGGCACAGCCAGGAAGTTGTGTCCACAGCTTCCCCTCCCATCCCACTGGCCAGCGCTTGGTCACGCGGTCACCTGTAGCCGCAAGGTAGATTGGGAAATGTTACCTTTAGCTGGGTTCCCACAAGTCCGTTACCACTCTGGGACTTTTTCACCAAAAGAAGGCGGAGAGCATGAATTAGTTCAGGGGATCTTAGCAGTTTCTGGTTGAGACCAAAAGCATAGAGTAAGGGAGGTGAGGAATATGCATTCCCCTAGGAATAACATCCGCAATGTGTGCCAGTTGAACAGGTGTCAGTTGCTAATATAAAATTCCTCCATCACCCAGTTCCTTCCATAAATATTTATTGAGTCCTCAATTTTGTCAGGCTCTAGCTGGGTGCCTTTTATAGAGAAAGAAACTGCAGGTTGGAGTAGTTGGGTGAGTTGTCCAAGGGCCCATCCTTCTGCTCCCAGCATGGGTTCCTCCTGATGGTCCTGCTTCCCTTGGGACGTCCTAGCCAGGAGCTGGACTTGGGTCCTACTGGGCTGGCTGGGTGTTGGGAAAACAGAAGGTGCACTGAGTATTTTAACAGTGAGAAGTTAATATAGGGGATTGGTTGGCCAGATCTTGGAGGACTGAAAAGCAAAAGGGGACACTGAGGCAACCAGAGATGCTAACTGCTTCCTATGGTCGTGGGAGCAGAAGGAAGAGAGTGCGGTTATCGCCACCTAGAAGTTGGAGGAGGAGCAAGTGGAGGTGTAGATGCCTCAGAGGCTTAGAGAAGTTCCCCCAGGAATCTGGGACTCAGAACTTCAGACCTCTGAGGAAGGGGTGGGGTGAGGCTCATCCAGGGGATGTGGAAAAATCTAGAATTGATTGTTACTGGAAACAACTATGGCTTCCAGGGCAGTGCTGTTGGGTACAGTGAGGAAACTCACTGTACTTCTCCATCTTCTGGTCTCCTGGTAGTAGCTACTGTTGGCAGAAACGGATAGGAATCGGTCTGCAAAGCAGAAATATGGTTTGGAGACCCAACACCAGCTCCAGAAAGCTGAGCATAGAAGGGTAGGTCTGGAGCTGAGAGGAGACAGTTTAATAAGCAGCCCAGGGATCCCTGGATGGCGCAGCGGTTTGGCGCCTGCCTTTGGCCCAGGGCGCGATCCTGGGGACCCGGGATCGAATCCCACGTCGGGCTCCCGGTGCATGGAACCTGCTTCTCCCTCTGCCTGTGTCTCTGCCTCTCTCTCTCTCTCTCTCTCTCTCTCTCTCTCTGTGACTATCATAAATAAATTTTTAAAAAAAAGCAGCCCAGAAGCTATTACTACATTTAGACCCCCCCCCCCTTGTTTAAAGACCTGGAACCACTGGCTCTGAGCCAGTGTGGACCTGGAACCTGGGCACATCTGCTTCCTCATACACCGGCTGGTAGGAACATAAAATGGTACAACCACTTTGGAAAACAGTTTTCTTATAAAGTTAAATACTATATGGCCCAGCACCCTGCTCTTAGATCTTTACCCACAGGAAATGAAACACACGTCCACAGGAGCCTGTATGCTTGAATGTCCGTAGTAGCTTTGTTTTAACAACCCTAAATTGGAAGCAGCCCTGATGCACATCAGTTTGTGAAAGGATAAGCAATTGTGGTATGTCCATACACCAGAATACTACTTGGTCATAAAAAGAATAAATTCTGGTGTACTTGTCAACATCAATGAATTTTAACCGCCTTATACTATGTGAAAAAAGCCAGACACAAAAGACCCCATTCTCTGTGATTCCACTTATACTAAATTTCAGAAATGACCAACTAGAATCATAGAAAGTAGTTGGTAGTTGCCAGAGTCTAGGGCAGGGAAGGCAGATTGGTTGCAAGGGGCACGAGGGATCTTTTTAGGATAATGGAAATGACCTATACTGTGATGTGGTTGGTTACATAATTGGTCAGGAAGTCTTGACCTATACACTTAAGTTGGTGACTTTAAGTTGGTGAGTTTTGTCATATGTAATGACACTTGATAAAGCTGATTTTTAAAGTGAAATCAGAAAGCTGTTAGCAGGGGGCACTTAGTCTTCTTACTTCCAATGCCACCTTCTGTGAGCTACTGTCCAAGCAGCAAAGGGATCTCTAAAAAATGTTAATCAGATTACATCGCTCTTTATTTAAACACTGTAATGGATTCTCTTTCCTCTTTGAATGAATTCCAGAGGATTACTGTGGTCCACAAGAGTCCGAGTCCCTGCTTACTGACCCCAACACTTGCAGGGACAGGAGCCATAATGCAAATGGAGGCCCAGGTACTAGGTACTTACATGTAAAGCTGTGGCTCAAGCCAACAAACAGCTACTAAAACAAGTTCTATCCTACCTTGACAGGCAGACCTTTGTGAAAAGCTGGAAGGTCAGGTTCAAATTTAGAAATCTCGAAGTCCTTGGAGTCCTGTGCTAGAAGGTGATGGCGTGGAGAGGCAGAAGCTAAGCCACTCCCTCCCTGCCCTTTGCCTCTCCACCCTGGCTCCAGCTGAACCTGAGGACACCTGCCAGGCATCTGGAGACATTTGTGTTTGCCACCCTCTGGGAGGTGAAAATGGCATTGGGTGTGGGATCAGGGGAATGGATGCTTACGCATCTCCCAGCTTCTCCCGGAATTGTACTTTGTTCTGTATGCATGTGTATGCCGGTGTGTGTGCGTGCACGAGCATGCGTATGCATGTCTGTGTGTGCACATGTGCATATGCGTGCCTACATGGTCGTGTGTGTATTTGAATAGCAGCATGAGCTCCTTGAGGGCAGCAGCTGTGCCAGGTTCCTGTCCGTATCCTTTATCCCTGTGCAGAGTGGTTGCTAAATGAATATATGTGGAATGAATAAATGAAAGAACGGGGGCCAATCTAGCACAGTTACTGTGCTTTGGAGTCATCCGGGTTTGAGGTCAAAAATCTTACCTTGCTGCTCGCTCACTTACTCACTCACTTTGGTTCAGGCTTCTAATCCTGTACAGACTCAGTTTCCTCATCTCCAGGCGAGGGATAAAAATATGACCTATTTTATAGGAGTAGGTGTGAGGATTAAGTAGCAATAACCGGGGCCGACCTGTACCCAGCCGGACTTTGGGCCAGGCCCTGTTCCAAGGCTTTGCAAGTGCCAACTCAGAGGCTCTTGCAAATTTATGGTGGAGGGATGGTGAAACCATAAGCTCAGTGCATCTCGGTGCCTACTGCTGATCAGTGGAGAGGAGGTTCAGGGTCCTTAGGCTCTGGGGGCATCTCCTCACGAGGGACCCTCGGTCCCTTCTGGGGAGGGCGGTGGAATCCAGCAGGGCGGGCTCACAGTGGGGCCCTCCGGCCGCCGGTCCTTCTCCTGCGGCTCCTGACATCCCTCCTCTAGGTGGCGCTGCGGAGCGGGAGCCGGGCTGTTGAGTCGCGGCGCCCCCTGCTGGTCCGCTTCCGTCAACATTTTGATTAAGTGCAGAGCCCTTGGCAGCAAGTCGGGTGCGGGGCGCCTGGGTTAGAATCACGTGGGGGAAGAATCAGAATTCAAAGCGATGAGTTTTAGGACGCCGAGGAGCAAGGTGTGCTTGGGGACATAGACCAGGAGGGCTCCAACCCATACCAAGAAAATTAATCTCGGTAATAACATTAACGTTTGCAGTTTACTGACCCCCCTCTGGGCGCGGGGGGCCTCGACTGAGCACTTGGCATTCATCGTCTTATTGAAGACACCCCAGAAAGGAGGGACCAAGGGACAGATACTTGAGCCGGGCACATGCTGGGGCTCTGGCATGTTCTAGGTGATCCATACATTTTGAATCAATGAGTCATGCGGTAGTCCGAGGACGCAGATATTAACCATCTCCGCTTAGAACAGTGAACAAGAACCATGAACTTCGGGTCAGCGGGGCACCGAGCTCGGCACCCAGCTGGGCTGCAAGCGGGGCGCCAAAGGGGAGGCAGAGGCGGCTGCCTTCAGGGAGCTTGCTGTCCCTTTGGCTTCATCGCATCCTCTGTCCTCCAAATACCGCTCCCCGGGGCCTGCCAGGGGAGGCTATTTGTGGCTCAGGGAGGAGGTCCAGTGAAGCTCCCCTCATAAATTACAAGGAGAGACACATGTAGGTCAAGATTGGGGAATTCAGTGCGGGAGGGATCCCCAGGAATCCTGCTCAGCCTGATGTGGGATTTTCCCCTCTTCCCTGGGAGAGCCACTGACTCAGGCAGCAGGGGTCTGCGGGACTCCCAGAAGGAGCTCCAGGGGCCCCCCCGTGGTCCTGCCTCCTTCCCAGCCCCCAGGTCCCTCTGCCCCATTGCCCGGCCTGAGCTCTCCGGCCTGCCCCTCCGCAGCCGTGTTCCTCGTCTCTACACTGAGGTCCGTGCTTTAGCCTGTGTAGGCGCCCCCACCCGAGTCAGGCAGGGTTGAAGAGTGCTGTGCATGCTGTGAGCTTCCGTGCCAGCCCTGAATCCCGTCCAGTCCTTCGGGACTCCCTCAGGTGCGGCCTGAGCCTACGGGATCCTTCCCTGGGGGTGTGGCTGTGCATGGACATTGGCCATCTCTCTCTCTCTGTCTGTCTCTCTCTCTCTCTCTCTCTTGTAATGCTGCGATGCCCCTTCTCGGAGCAGCCCCTGCCGTCCGTCCATCATGACTTCTCAAACCTGCTTTCTTTTGGCATTGCATCCTCCCTGTCACTGTCGGACGGTCACTTAACTGCCCTTTGTTGCTTCCAACAGTGCCTAGCAATGTTCCTCCTGATTCGAATCCCCAAGTTGTCAGGTTTGGGTGTGCTCTCAAAGGAACCTGGGGAAGGCAAGGCCAGAGGTGCTTTCTTCTAGGAATAAACTATCTGAGCTCCGTGAGCTACCGATCCCACGATCCCAAGGCTCAAGGTTCAATGACTCCTGTGTGTTTACTCACAGGCTGTGTGGCCAGTGGAGGTGATCGGAAGTCAGTTCTTGATACGAGCCAGGTCACTTCAGGCATTTCTTTGTACCTCCCCAGAAAGGCTGATGGATACTGGCTTAAAGGAATGTGTGAAGAGTTTGGCTCCTCTTCCTGGCTAGCCTCTGCCTCGTTCTCCACCCCTGCAGCAGAGGCAGGACGTGCCTACTGCTGACAGAGTGTCTGGCCTCAAATTACACTGGATCAGAGCTCGGGCATAAAATTAGCAGCAGTGTTCTGTGTATGAGGAGCCAGAGAAATACCCATATTCAGCAGAACTATGGGCAGAGAGGGAAGAGCTGGCCCCACAGGCCCTGGGGCCCTTCCCTGGACAATCTTCCGGGGCCCTGCACCCCCCTTCCCCCATTGCGGAGGTGGCTGCCCTGTGGCTGAGTCAGGCCCATGGGAGGGGAGGCTTCTCCAAGGGGGGAGGGAGTGGGGGATGGGAAGGCAAAACCTTGAGAAATCTGGGAAGGTGAACTTGACGGCTTGTCTTCCCTGAAACGCACATACACACACTGAAAACTATGAACAAGAATAAGACATTCCCATGGGCCTAGGCACTCTTCACACATTTTGTTTTTCGTGAATTCCCAATACCGGCCCCTTCTGTAAGCCTGTTTTACAGATGGGTAGAGAAAAGATTGAAAAGGGCATATTAGGGGCGCCTGGGTGGCTCAGCTGGGTAAGCATCTGCCTTCAGCTCAGGTCTTGAACCCGGGGAGTCCTGGGACTAAGCCCCACACATCGGGCTTCCTGCTCAGTGGGGGAGTCTGCGTCTCCCTCTCTTTCTGCCCCTCCCCCCGCCCATGCTTTCTCTTGCACGCGCATGCACGCATGCGTGTTCTCTCTCTCTTTCAAATGAATAAATAAAATCTTTTCTAAAAAGGGCATAGTGATTGCCCAAGTTCGTATGTCATAATGCATTCATGTTCATGCTCATTAGGTGTCCCCCTAGATCCCAGGTGTAAACCTGGCCTCTCACATACTCCCAGTCTCACTACGGTGTGCTACGCCGTGTGCTCTTGTGTGGATGCGGCCTAAACACACTCACACTTCCCTACCCAGAGCTGTATGTGTTCATACACACGTTTATGTGCAACTATATATGTTTCCAACCACACGCATATGATGATACACACGATTGCATGCCAGTGCTGTGCACGCTGTCTGGCTAAAATTGTCACTTCCTGTCTTTCCTGACCAACTCTACAGCAGCACTGCCCTCAGCCACAGCTGGGTGTTCGCAGCTCTGGGTGCTCACAGACACCTGCTACGTCTGCCGCTTCACCCTGTCCTGTTACTCGGCATTTTACTTGCTTGATCCTGTAGACCGGGAGCCCTGAGATGCCAGTGACAGGGTTGGAGTCATTGTTCATCGTATTATTTCTAGTTCTCCAGTTGTGAATTCTCCAGTATGTGGAGTCTGTACTGTCTTTCATACTGTAGGTGTTCTTTACAGAATTTGTCATTTTGATTTGTGAGTTCACAGGGCAGTTTTGTTGTTGCTCCTACAGGCTCATGGATGCCAAACTGTCTCGATGTAATGCCTCAGTTTAGGATTGGCACACCGTGTGGGTAGCTTGGATCTGGGCCTCACACTAGTGCATGCTGCAGGCTTGAGGCTCTGATCTGGTGCATGTACCCCTCGTTCTACCCACGGCCTGGGAGAGTATCTCCATTCCTGCAGTGACCCCAGGCTGGTAGCTGAGAAATGCTGTTCTTCTAATCAGTTCTGACACCTGGCTTCACCCTGGGAATTCAAATCTGATTTCTGGGCAAGACGTGCAGCCCAGACCTAGTCCCAGATTAGCATTAAAGTCTCAGCCCCAGTAGCCCATACCCACCCTTAGTTTTCCTGTGGAGTGTGAGGCACTAGTCCCTCCCTCTGGTCTAGGTTCTCCTTCTCTTAGAACCTGAACATTATATTTTCTTGCTTGTGAGCTAGGCTCTATATGTTTAAGACACTAAAAAAAAAAAAAAAAAAAAAAAGTCTTAGCCAGGCTTTTTTCATATGTCTGGTGAACGATGGGAAAGTTCAGCTTGCGTTCACTCTGCCATCTTCTCCCTGTCTTCCAAATGCCTTGCTCAGTAGAGTCATTTTTCTTCTTTCTCATGCTCCCCTCTGTCTTGTTCCAACTGTCTCTGCTTCCCAAGGAGCCATAAAGGATCTTGGTTTCAGAAGACCCCTTGGCTGGATGAAGAGAGGGAGATCCTCACAGAGTCAGGAGTGTGGAGCTGGGTCCAGAGCATATTCCCTCCTGCGGACTCTGGCTCTACCCTGAGCTCTGTTTGAGGCAGAAGTTCCCTTGGGGTGGCTGAGTGTAGCAGGGGTGAGGTTCAAAGGAAGGATTTGAGGCTGCCAAATGCCCCCACCCCTCATTCTTACAGCCAGATAGTCCTCGGGATCCTGAGAATGGCTCCTGTCCCCAGTCCCTTCATCTGGGAGGAAACATAGGGATTGTTGTAGGAAATCCTGGCTACAGTCTCCATGCAGCTGGCTCTGTCCCCCCAGACCCCTGTCCCAGTCCTAAGGGCACTGCTATGGCATGGGTTTGGGACAGATGGAGTCAGAAAGACATGGCTGCCTTCCCATCTATACCCTCTCTCTGCTGTCCTCCTGCTTTGCATCTGCAATGCATGAGTGAGTTTTGAGCGTGAATGAGAGTGTGAGAGTATCTATGTGATAGGTTGGGGGTTACTGAGTATGGCTGTGGACTTCTCAGAGAGCTCCTTTCAGAATCCAGTCAGCATATCTGTTAGAGGAGCCACAGGATTGCCAACCAGAAGCACCCCCTGAATACCAGTTGAGCACTTGTGATGTGTCAGGCACGGTGCTAGCCAGGAATACAGTCGTTAAATATAAAAGAACACAGCAAACATGAAATTGCAAGAGTTTCCAATGCTCTGAAGTGAAAGCCCAGGGATGTGGAGGAGGACATGATAGAGAGGGACTTTATTTAGGTGAGGGGCCAGGGAAATCCTCGCTAATGGGGTGACTTCCAAGCCAAGTTCTAAAGGAGGCAGAGAAGAACGTTCCAGCGGGGGAAGAGCATGCATAAAGGCCAGAGGGACAGGCACCTTGGAACACTCCAGATGCTCCAGTGTGGGAGCGTGGGAAGGGGAGGGGACCGGGCAAGCTGGTGAGGCCCTCAGAGCTTTGGAGGCAGGACCAGGGGTTTGGACTTTTTCCTTAAGGGCCAGGCGAAGCAGTTGAAGAGTTTAAGCAGGAAAATATGTGCTCAGGTTTGCCACGTAAAGCTCACTGTGGTTGGCAGATTTAGGGAGGACTGGCTGGCTGCGCCAGGCCTGGGATCTAGGGATGAGGAAAGCATAGGCGAGAGCTCCCGGGGAAGGGTAAGACAGAAGCATAAACTGACACTCACACCCTACACGACGGAGGTAACCGAGTGCTGACTCTGTTGGGGAAACCAGGGAGGCTTCCTGGGGGAGGTGGCATTTGCCCCGGGGCCTGTGGGATGGCAGGCAAGGTGGAAGCCAGCACTCCAGGCCTAGGGAACAGTTTGGGCAAAGCCTTGGCAGTGAGGGTGAGAGGGTGGGGCCTGATGGGCTAGAGGATCAGAAGTGACTCTCCAAGTTCTGGAGGCCCCTTGGTGGCTGAGCCAGCTCCTGGGGACGCTGTCTCTGCTGGAATGGAGCTCTCTGCTGCCCAGTGGTGTCCTGGCACCAAGAAATCCCATCAAGGAAGTCCTCAAAGCCCCTGGGTCAGTGGATTCCTGCAAACCCAGAGTCCAAGGGTGGGCACTTCCCCAACTGCAGTGCAGCTGGGAGGTGGGGAAGAGGAAGTGTGGGCCTTGGGCTAGACCTAGAGAGCCCAGAGGAGGAGCCTCTTCTAATTGAGCCAGGCAGGGGTGGGGCCTCCCCAGGGGCGGCTCCTGGGGACTCCTGGGACCACAGCAGATGCGCAGGGTGGCCAGAGGTGAGCGAGAGTCAACTCGGCTTGGGCCTGGCTGGGTGAGACTCTTGCCACCCACTCCCCGGGAGCACTGGCGGCCATGGCCCTGGCCCAGCAGCTGCGGGCTGAGAGGTGAGTGCAGGGGCAGTGCCCTCCTTGGGCCTCTTCCCTGTTCCCGGCAGGCCGGCAGGCCGTGGGGGACAGAGGCCCACCCTCCTACAGACCCTTACTGAGGTCAAAAGCCAAGAGGCTGGAGCTGAGTCAGAACCCGAATGCTCAGAAACGCAGATTCTTAGAAGTGTTTGAAGGAAGCTTCCAGTTGTGGCTCACTTCCCTCAGGCACAGATGAAGACACTGAGGCTCAGAGAGGGGAAGTGACTTTCCCAGGGCCTCACAGGAGAGGGTGTAGAGTCTGGACAGGTGTCCCGGGTCCCAGGCTGGGCTCGCTGCCTCACACTGTGGTCAGCGATGGCTTTCTATCTTCTGTTCAAACAGAATCACAGAACCTGGCTTCTTCCTCTTTATCCAGGGCCTGGTTCACATGTCAAAAGCCTTCCCTTACAAGCCCCTGCATTGCTCTCTGACCGCTCGCCCTGTTTCCTTTTTCTGCAGAGTCCTTATACCACTTGCATAATATTCTGTACTCGCTCCTTTGTTTTCTGTATCACTGGTTCCCCCATTAGCAGGCCCCATGGTGGTGCGTGATCACCGCTGTATCCCCAGCATGTAGAACACCACCAGTCCAGGCCCAAGGCTCTAGAAGTGCTGACAAATGAGTGAATCAGTGAATGGATGGATCCTTGAGCTGGAGAATGTCTTCAGATCCCTCTAGTCCAACCCTGTGCGGATGAGGCCAAGGAGGGCCAAGGAGGATAAAGCGTCTCCTCTGGGGCCCATGCAGCACAGCCTCACCAGGGCCTCCCCTCGTCTCCCAGCGAGGCTGCACCCTGAGCTGTGGGGGACCTGAGGACACCGGGCTTGGCTCTGCCCTGCCCTGGAACAGCAGGTGACCTCAGCAAAAGGGCGTGCTCATTGTGTGGAGGTGACTCCGAGCATCGCCGGAGATGGGCCAGGCTGGCTTAGGTCAAAGTGGGCAGCCGAGGGTCCTCGGTGGAGTCTGGGGCTGCAGGTGGAATTTCCAAAGGTCGAAGGTCAGAGGAAAGCTTGTCAGCGTGTGTGCGTCAAGGGAGAAGCCACAGGAGAGATGCTCAGAGGGTGGATGGAGAAGGGCCTTGGTGAGCCGAGGGCAGGGCCAGGGCTTGGGCTGTCCCACCAGCTTCCAGCCCCTCTTCCCCTCGGGTTCTCCATGAGCCTCGGCCCAACACCGGTACACATGGGAAGTGGCCGCTGTGTGAAGCTCGTGGCACTTCCTGTTTCTCAGAGACATGTGTCAGAATGCGTGAACCCGCCAGAGCCCGTCCCCCGCCCTCAGACGGTGCGCTCCTTCCCTCGCACTCCTTGCTTCTTTGCAGCCACCCTTGCCCCTCAGAGGAGGAAGAAGAGGCGCCCTCCTGCCTCCCTTCATGGGGCCGTAGAGCCAGGTCCTGGGGTCACTGGCTTCCCTGCCCCTCAGGTGCCCTGGATGTGCTCTGCTTGAGGCCGGAGCAGAGGATGGAAAGGGAGGGCGAGGGCACAGCAGGCCTTTCTAAGACCCGAGATGTCCAAAGTTGGAAAGGACTGCTTTGGGGTAGTGAGTTTGGTTCCAACAAACATGTATTGAACGCCTGGTGTGTGCAGGAGTTACAAAAACTGACCTAGCTGCGCCCTGAGGATCTTTCCAGGCCTCAGCTTCTCCCATCCAGGCTCCAAAGCAGACTTTGCATGAATAACACGCATCTGAGTCCGAGTCCGTATGAGCCCAGGGCATCCCGGCCCCAGAAGGCCCGGAGCGGGCTTCAGCTCTGAGGGGGCCCTGGCTGACATCGCCAGGGGAGTGGCTCCTCTAAGGGGGCTTCCTGTGGGTTTGCTGCACCCCTGCCTCGGCCCTGGTGCAGCAGCTTTCTGGCTCAGCCCCCGTCTGGCAGCCAGGCCATTCCCACGCTCGCTCACTGCCAGAGGACTTGCTGCGACACAGGGAGTGGCCCTGCACTGAGCACCTGCTATGTATCTGCTGCTGTTCTGGGCACCAGGGGTGCCCCCTGGTGCCCCCTGCTCTCATGCGGCCTCTCGGGCCGGGCTTGTTACCAATGAGAGAGAACTCCAGGGATGTAAACACTCCTACGGTCCCCTGTCTCTTTACAGAGGGAAGGGGGAGCCAGGGCACAGATGGGGGTGGGGGTCTAACCCAGGTCCCCACTGGCAATGGCAAAGCAGGGATTTGGGATTTCATCTTCCACTCATGCCCTCCTACCCCCTCCCCTACACATAAGCCTGCCCCTGCCATCCCAGGGTAACCCTCCCTTGCCCCCCGACCCGAGGCAAGATGCAAGGCCTTCGTGACGGGCCCTGCCTGTGTCTCTCGTAACTTTCTGCCTCTCTCTGTGTGCCAGCTGCGCTCAGACTGCCCTGGCCCCGAGGTTCCTTGAACTTGCCCCCTCTTGCAGGGCTAGAGCCTTTGCACTCAGTTTCCCGTGCCCCTGTCGTCCTCTAGCCAGTTCTTCTCTGCTCCTCCCGCTCATGCGGCCCCACTTCCTCCGGGAAGCCCTCCCTGACCACCCGCCTTCTGAGCGAGCCGTGCCCTCCGACATACACAGCACCCTGCTTTTCTCTCTGGTGGACGGAAGCCCCATCTTTGAAGTGCCTGCTTGCCAAGCTCTCTCTTGCCCTCTGTACTCCTCGTTCTCAGGGTGGGGGGATATAGAAACGGCCGGGCTCTGGGATAGCTTTTCCTCCACAGCCTCCCTGACCTTTGAAATGATGTGAAGCTCCTTCGCTCAGCCCAGCCGTGAGACCCAGGAGGGCAGAGCCGCCACCTACTGTGCTTAGAACAGTGTGTGAGCTACCCTAGGTGCTAACAAGGGTTGCTGCTGCTATTATTATTATTATTATTATTATTATTATTATTACTATTACTCCAGATTCCCTGGGGCTGCGGGAGGTGTTGGGATTTATTTACGTGCATTCAGTGAGTTGTTGGGGCAACAGACTAAGAGCTGTGTGGCCGTGTTTGGCAGTAAAATTCTGCTTAGGCTCGAATCCCAGCTTCTCGATGTACTTGGGCAGGTTCTGTAACCGCTCTGTGCCTCGGTTTCCCTGTCTGTAAAAAAGGTGCCAGAAGAGCATCTGCTGCCCAGCGCACACTCAGGAAACCGTGAAGGGGGGTTCTTACCCAATTTGGCCAATTCCCTGCCCGGGGCTGTTACTATGCCTGGTTCCTTCCTGGCTGCTCCCCGCTCATCCTATTGCAGATGAAATACCCACGAGGTGCAGAGCCTCCGGGGAGAGAGGGGAGGAGGAAGCTTCTCCCAAGGGTGTTGCCACGGGGGCATGTGGGGAAAGCGAGTGGGGAGGCTGCCAGCGGCCACCAAGCTGCTCGGGAAGCTATGGGGATTTCCTCTGCTGGCCACTGCCACCCTGAGTCACTCCTGCCAGTGGCAGCCGCCAGCGGCCTGAGGTTAGCCCGAGGTCACACGCAGCCCAGGCCTGGGGGACTGCGTGTGTGGCTCCAGGCAGCACCCCCCCGCCCCCCAGCTGCCTGGGGCTCCGCACCCCTGGCTGCTCTTTCTCTGTCTCCTTGGCTGTGTTTTCTCGTCGTCCTCCACCTGTCCCTCTCAGCCCCCTCTGCTCGCAAATTGCTCTTTGGGTCAGGGGGCGGGGGGCCGAGGTCTTTACCACAAGTCACAGGCACATGGTTACCTCTAGCGGGGATCCACCCCCAGCCCCTCACCCCGCTGCCCCGGACTGAGCTCTAGAGCCACACGAAATCTGGCCAGACCTCGACCCCAGCTCCCAAGGGCCTTACATTAGGGTGCTCTGTCCATCAGCTCTACTTCCTGCCCACCCATCCTGGTCAGAATGTGGGTGACATGTAGGTGTCACTCTTGACACTACCCTTCCTTTCACCTCCATATCCAAACAGTCCCCAAACCCTGCTGGCCGTCATTCAGGGATGACTCACAAACCAGTAGCATGCCTCTTGGAAATGTATAAGGCTGCAAGGCACAGAGGAACCCACAGAGTTTAAACAAGTGGGCTCATTTTTTTTTTCCATATAACAAGAAGTCCAGACGTAGGCCAGCGAACCCAGGACCAGAATCCCAGAGATTCCTTTGGTCTTCCTCATGTCTTTTGCCTCATGGGTGCAATATGGCTGCTGTGGGTCCGGATGGCACACCTGCTTTCAAGGTAGGCAGAAGGGGGAAGGAGAGGAAACCCTGCTGGCCTGTCTGTCCCTCTGGATCAGGAAAATAAACGCTCCTGGAGAGGGCCCTGCACCAGAATTCCTCTTAGGTCTCATCGGCCTGGACTGGGCACATGGCTGGTCCTATAGCTGCAGGGGAGGCTGGGAAATAGAACCGAGATGATTAGGTTTGGTTCAGACCCATCACGGCCTATCACCTTGAGGCCAGGCACATTGCCACCTGGAGAACATGGAGCTTGATTAGCAGGAAGAAGCAGGGGACACCACAGTGAAACAGTGTCCACCAAGGGTTGTGTCCCCACGTCTGTTGTCTCCTGTCCCTGCTGCCTGGCTCGCCGCCCCCCACCCCCCCATCTTTCGGCTATACCCCTCTGGGGCCTCGCAATGCTTCTCTGCCCCTTTGGTCTCTGTGTTCCCTTCCACACAGCTGCCTGGGCTGGCCTCCTAAAGCTGCGATCCTATTGTTGTTTTGTTCTTCTTCTTTTTTTTTTTTTTAAACATTTTATTTACTTATTTGAGAGACAAAGAGAGAGTAGGAGCAGGCAGGGGCAGAGGTAGAGGGAGAAGCAGGCTCCATGCAGAGCAGGGAGCCCGATGTGGGACTGGATCCCAGGACCCCGGGATCATGACCTGAGCCATGAGCAGATGCTTAACCGACTGAGCTCCCCCAGGCACCCCGGGATCGCACTATTTTTACTCTCTTCTGAAGCCTAGGCTCCCGGCTGCCCACGGGAGTTACTTAGCTCAGCACTGGAGACCCTCCTCAGCCTGCCCCCAGCCTTTCAGTCTCTGATCCCCACTAACTCCAGTCACACTAGACCCGAGCCCACTCCTCACACCCTGAAACCCCAGCACATGCTGTTCCCACTGCCTGGAAGGCCTCCCTCCCGCCCCCTCGGGCCTGCTTGGTGGATTCCCCTTCGACCTTGTAGACTCGGTTCAAACGCCGCCTCCTCTGCAAGGACGTCCCCGGCCTGGGCACAATGAACCATTCTCTCTGTGGGGCACCTGCTAACTTTGTGACCCAGGGCCCTGGCCAGGGTGTGACACAGAGGACGTTCCCTGACGCGCTGCTCCCGGATGACAACGCAGCCACCAAGCCATTTTCTGGACTGTAACACGGCTGCTGCCATACGGCCCCATCTCCAGGGCCTTCACTCTCAGGGTCTGGCCCGTGTCCTGGCCTGGCACCTAAGGGGTGTTGACCAAGGAATGCCGGCCGCACCCTTGGTGCACGCCTGCACCCTTTTGCCCAGCGCGCCCGTCAGGTGGTAACCGGGCTTTCTTTCCCTCCCGCCTCCCTCAGCGACTTTGAACAGCTTCCCGACAACATCGCCATCTCGGCCAACATCGCCGACATCGAGGAGAAGAGGGGCTTCACCAGCTATTTTGTAAGACACACCCCTGACCTTGGCTTCTGACCTCTGAACCTCCAGCTCTCTTACCCCCTTACCGTCCATCCCAGTGGTTCTCAAATGGGGCGATTTCAGCCTCCAGGGGTTATTTGGGAGTAAACATCTTGGGACACATTTGATGATTCCAGCTTAGTGGGAGTGCAGCAGGCTTGGGGGGCGGGGGTGCAGCTGGCCGGGGGGGCAGGGGTGCAGCTGGCCTTGGGGGACAGGGCTGAAGCTGGCCTCGGTGGACCGAGCCCAGGGGAGCTGCTGGGCACGGCCCAGGTCAGCCCCCACCCCAGGGCAGTGCCTGGCCCCCAGGGGAGAACCGAGGCGGAGAACGGCTGCTCTAATCCTAGGACCTTTGACCCCCCGCACCCTCATCGGTCCCTGGCCTCCCTATACCCTGGCCTGTGTCCTCCTTAGGTTTTCGTCATCGAGGTGAAGACCAAAGGGGGATCCAAGTACCTCATCTACCGCCGCTACCGCCAGTTCCACGCCTTGCAGAGCAAGCTGGAGGAGCGGTTTGGGCCGGAGAACAAGAGCAACCCCTTCACCTGCAGCCTGCCCACGCTCCCAGGTGGGGAGTCCACGGCCCGGGGAGCTGGGCGCCCTGCCCCTCGACAGAGCTGCGTGCCCCCACACCCCAGGCCTCTCCCTTTGGCTCTCCTGCCCTGGTGGTCACTCCATGTCTGCCTCCATGCCAACCAGTTAGTCTGTGGCCCCTTCTGGCTGTCACAGGCTGCCTCCTCTAGCCTTGCAGCCCTTGACCTCCTGGTCACGGGGGACCAGTGATGGTGACGGCCACTCGTTTTGGCCGTCCATCCCTCGTTCACCACGCCGACTGGTCTCCAGCACCCCCTCCGGCCCTGTCTAGAGCCGACCCAGCTTGGGCAGTTCCCCATGCCCCTCCCTTCCCTGGTCTGCTGTGACACCGTGGGCACTGGACAGTCCCCTCACCCCTTGCCTCCTGGCCTCTCTCCCAGCTCAGCCCAAACATGCACCTCGGGTCGGCCCAGGTCTGTAGCTCCTCGCCACCTGCACTCATGAGCCCTGCAGGAGCGTGGGGTGCCGGGTACACGGGGTAGTCTCGGGGTGCCCCCACACCCTGCAGGCCGCATACAGGTACCCTTGCCACACACAGCAGAGACACCTCCTGTCCTTTCCTTCTGTAAGCTCCACACCCTACCTCTGGCTTGCTCTCTCTCTGTTCCCACTGAGGCCTGCAAGCAGCCCCACGGAGGCGCTGAAGCTGTCCCCCAGGAGCTCCTGGCTTCTCTTGTCCTCCTCCCGAGCCACTTGCGCTTGCACCTGCCCCTTCCCTGTTTGCAGGCTGCAGGGGACAGGGGACCTTCCTGCTCTTAGTCTCCCATTGGGCCTTTGCCTCCCTCCCCCTGGCTTTCTCCTGATGGCCTCTCCTCCGCCTCCTTGTACACTTGCCTTCTCCTTATTTATTGACTCTGCCAGGCTCTCCCACCGCCTCAGTCCTCCTGTCTTTGAACAAGCATGTGCCACAAGGAGGTGTTCCTGCTGCAGCCCCCTTGGGCCCCAAAGGCCCTCAAAATCTCACTCACTGTTCCCCTTCCCCCTCCATCCCCTGCTCACCCGCCAGCTTGGTTTCAGCTCCCACTGCCCCCCACTGCGCTCCCCCTGGGGAGGTGACCCCTGACCTGTTGTTAACTTGGACTTCTGTGGGCACAGCCCGGCCTCACCTTCACTGTCCTGCTTCTTCCTCTGGGAAGCTCTCTGGGACCTCCTCCGGGTTCTCTTCCTCCCTCTCGGCCCTCTCTGTGCTCCTTGGAAGGTTCTTGGGCCTCCTCAACAGTGCCATCCTCCGCTTTCTCCTCCCTCCCAATACCCTCCCCACTACCAGATAATCTGACCTCTGATCTTAACGGCTCTCTTGTGGCTGTTGGTCCCAAATGCCTCCCTCCCCTAGACCTCAGACACTGCCCTCCTACCCCTGCCGGGCACCAGCCCCTGCCCATCTCACAGACAACAGGAGCCAGGCATTTGTCTTCTGGTGGGGGTGCTTTGGATGGACGGTTCTACCAAGGCCCCCACCTAAGGCTCCTGGGGACGACATTTGTCGTGGGTCAGCCATCATCTGTTTCCTTTTGTCCCCCCACCCCCACCCCCGAACACACTGCCTTGCTTTTGAGCAATGATGCATCCATCTACTCAACAAATATTGATGGATTGGGGCATTTTTCTAGGGCCTTGGTTCCTAACCTCGGGGGGCATATTAGAAGTACCTTGAGGTTGAAAGAATTCTGATGCCCGAGTCCCACCCCCAGAGATTCTGATTTAATTATTCTGGGTCCTATACAATGAGATTTTTAAATGCTGCCCAGGTGACTTACATGTGCAGCTGGGGATGAGGACCCCCATCCTAGGTGTGGGATATAGCTGTGAGCAAGGCAAAGCTCCTTTTCTCTTGGAGCCAAGAATCCTGAGTGTGTGTGTGTGTGTGTGTAGAGATATGGGCAATAAATAAATATGACAAGAAAAATATCCCCTGGTGACAGGACAATTGAGAGAATGCAAGTTGAAAGGTGGGGTGGCCGGAGTGGCCCCTCAGCCCTGCGGAGCCAGCAGGGAAGATTCCTGGCCCAGGTGGGTGGCTTGGAGCCCAGAGACCATGGTCTTGGGCCAGGCTCCCAGGGCAGCTCTTTGCATTTCTGCAGCCAAAGTCTATGTGGGTGTGAAACAGGAGATCGCGGAGATGCGGATACCTGCCCTCAATGCCTACATGAAGGTAACAGTGGGGCCGTGTCACCCTGGCGCCTGGGAGGACCCCTGGGAGGGCCCCTGGCAGGGTCTGGAGGGGGAAGCAGCCCATGTGCCATCCATGAGCCTGGCCTGGGGGCCCGTTCTCCTGCTCTGATGGCCCCCATCTTCAATCCTTAAAGAGATTGAGGAGGGAAACAGGATGTCGGGGCTGTTGGGGGTGGTGTGGAAGCAGTGGAGAAGGCTCAAGGAACCACACTCTGAATCGACAAGTCTGCTGTCTGTGCCGGGTGTTCTGATGCTGAGGTAAACAGGATCTGATATCTGCCCTGTGGGGACTCTGACAAGTGGGTCACGAAATCACAAAGCTGTGACCTATGTAACAGGGGCATGACGGGCCAGGGCCCCAGCTCTCTCACGCAGGGCCTTTATACCAACTGGAGAAAGGCCCTCCCTTGCCAATGCATGGGATGATTTGGTTGCATTCGTGGGCCTTGCCCGGGTGCCCTTGGGTATTTCCCGACCTGTAAACTGTCTGCATCCCCAGGAGATGGGAGCACAAAGAAAGAGGCACCCTGAAGGCAGAGACCAGGCTGGTCAGGAAAAGCCTTCTACCAATCAGGACCATACAAGAAAGGGCCAGTGGTCCTCATGAGGTGGTGAGCACCCTGTCACCAAAGGCATCCAAGCCATGGCTTGGTGGCAACCTTAAGAAACTGGAGAAGGAAGCTCTCCCCATAGCACAGAGGCACCCTAACAGCCAGTGAGGGCTCCCCCTCCTCTTCTACTCTCCTGGCTGAAGGACACAGAGCTAGGAGTCTTCAGTCTTTGCTCTGACATTGACTATTTGGGTGACTTGAGGCAAGTTGCTCATGCTCTCTCGGCCTTGGTTTCCTAACCTATGAAATGGGGCAGTGTGCTCTGCTCTCTGGTCTCATGGGAGGGGAGTGATGTTGGGAGCTTCCAGAACGTGAGAGATGCTAACCCCTGGCGGAATGAGCAGCAGGAGGGGAGTGGTCGGTTCAGGAATCCTGCTCTGAGCCCACAGGAGGGACAGTGGGAAGCCCCTAGGCTGTGGAGGGGTTGGGGGGGGTGCACTGTGATGGCTGCTCCAGGGCGGCTGGAGGCTCCTGTCCCCTCCTGCAGGGCCAGGGGAGGGGGGAGCTCCACAGAGAGGGATGAGGCTGTAGAGCTTGAGCACTTCGTCCCACCCGGGGCTCAGCCACCAGCAGCCTGGAGGATCCCACCTCTGCCTCTCTGTCTGATTCGGTTCCTCAAAGCCCAGGACTCAATCACTGCAGGCCTCTGTGCTCTGGCTAACCCCAGCCCATGCTTGAAACATTCGGGGACGGGGAACTCACCACCACTCTTCCCTGTCCGCACCCTGTTGCATGGCGATTAGAAAGACCCGATTCCCTGTAGCTTCCACTCACTGGTCTCACCACTGTCCTCAGGAGAATATGGGTCATGTGATGAAGACGCCTGCAGCTGCCTGGAATGGTGTGGGGTGCTTGGACCGGCAGCCAGGAGCCTCTTGCTATACGTTTGTCGGATAAACAAATAGGCTTATTTATTTCCGTCAATACCTTGTGAGTTAGATACTGTTATCGTTCTTCACAAGGGGACGTGGAGGTACGGAGAGGTGGGGCCGCCCACTCCATGTCACAGAGCGGCTAGACAGGAGGGCGGAGACTTGAACTCGTGGCTCTGTGACTCCAGGGCCAGATTTCACCCCCACGCTACGTTGTAATGAAAGTGACAGCGACGGCGGATGATCCCAACTCCGCAGGGGCCCCGCTAGATGCCCGGAGTGTTCTAAATGCTGTGCACGTATCGCTCCTTTAAGCCTCACGCCATTCCGCAAGGCAGACACTATTGTCATCCCCCCCTTAATTACGCTTGCCCAAGGCCACCCACTGGCTCAGGGTCCGTCCCCTGAAGCCCATCTATGGGCCGCCTCCCCACCCTCCCCATATATCAGCCCTGTCCTTTCCAGGCTCTGTATTCCCAGTTCCTCCGAGTTGGACCTCTGGGCCCCTCCCCGTCCTGCCGCCTCCGTGGGATTCTCCAAGGGGAGGGGGGTCTGGGTGCCTCTGGAGCCATAGCACCCAAAGGCAACACGGCACCCCTGGGGACCTTTGTGCTGTGCAGCTGGGGGGGATGACCCTGCGGGGGCCCGGCTACTCTGCATCCTCACGGTCTGCGGATCTTTGCCCTGTGGTGGGAGTAACCAGCATCACACTGAGTGAGGGTCCCTACTCCACTGCTTCTTAGCTCTGCCAAGCAGGTCAGGTACTTTGCCCTTTTGAGCCTCAGTTTCCCCAACTGTGACATGAGATAAGGTATCAATCAGAAAGCATTTTTTAGGCTGTAATGCCACCAACTGTTGTTGATTTGAGTTATTTGAAGTATCCTTCCTCCTACTATTGTCTCATTGTTCACTGGGGGATGGGCCCTGGTGACAGATGGCTCTAGGTGGCCCAGCTCTGTTACCTGCTGGGCCAGGTGGCCTCGGGCAGGTCCCCTAACCTCTCTCACACCAACTTTGAGGTTATTGTGAGACGGAGTGAGGTCACATGGGGTGGTACTCAGTGCGGTGCCTGCATAGTCACCACCACGTCACTTTACCTGCCGTCACCATCAGTGTTACGTCTGGAGGCCTTTAGGTCTTTTCCAAACGAAGTGTTCTCAAGCCGGTTGGTCCCCTCCTGACCTCGCACCCGGGGGAAAGCTCATGAGATGTTGCCTCTCTTGTGTGAAGAGAAATACTGTCTTGCGTCTGTGATCAGGCAGAGAGCTTTATTACGAGAGAGAGAGGGAGGGACCAGCATGGGACATGGGAATGGAGCAGATGGGTCAGGATGTCCAGACCTTTCTGTTGACCACCCCGCTCCTGCCTCCTCTCCCAAATGCAGAGCCTCCTCAGCCTGCCCATCTGGGTGCTGATGGACGAGGACGTCCGGATCTTCTTCTACCAGTCACCCTATGACTCAGAGCAGGTGCCCCAGGCGCTGCGCCGGCTCCGGCCGCGCACCCGGAAGGTGTAAGTGACCAGCCCCTGTGCTTCCGTGGGCCACATGCCAGGTGTCCCTAACCAGGTGCTCTGTCCCAGATGTCCTCCGCCCCTGCAAAGACGCTTCTTTTCCTAGAGATCACTTCGATCCCTGAACACCCCAGGAGGTTCTGCTTGTTAGATGAGCTTGGAAAACCAAGCACAGGGCCTGGAGGGATAGAAGGTGGGTGCCTTCTGATGTGTGTGACGATGAGGATGGAGGACAGGGGCTGGGCCACTGATGGGGATATTTGGTGGCACAGCACCCACTGGGGGTACCTCAGGCCTTGGGGTGCCTGGAGAGAGCTGAGGGGGAGGAAAGGAGGAGCTGCTCTCTCCGCAGATGCTCCCAGAGTATCTCCTGGGATGCCCTGTGCCCAGCCTCAGTTGCAGTTCCATGGGGCTGGCTGTGACTCCTGGTGTGTCACACTGGCCTCCGAAGATGCTGCTGCTTCCTCTCAGATTCTAAAGAGCCCACTACTCCCACCCAGCTCCTTCCTAAGGGTCTTTCCAATCACAGAAAACCTAAACCACTGAAATAGGGCTAGGCTTCCCAAGGCCGGGCTACTGCTGCTAAGAGTTCCAGGGACAGTGCTCCTGAGCCCCGGCCTCCCTCCCAGATCCTCCCTCCTTCCTGAGGCTAGTACCTTAGTGTGTCCTCTCCATGCCTGGCCATGTCCCCGGGACATACAGGTAGGCAGGGTCTCAATTCCAGCTGAGCCAAGAGGCAGCCCTGTGCCTGGAGCCCTGATGCAGAGTGCTTCTCCAGCCCATTTTCTTGGTGGAAAGACTAGAGGTTGGGTGTGAGGAGTAGAAGGAAGAGCAGATGTGAAAGGGTTGATAAGCTAGGGTGCTAAGCAGATGTGTATATTCCTCCCCCCTCCTCGCTAAGTGGAGGAGGGATACGGTCCCTCCTGGTCCACAGAGGAGGATATAGTCCCTCTCCCAGGGGCAATGGGAACAGGGAGTAAGTATGATGGCCCAGACGAGCAATCATAGCTGCATTTTTAACATCCTCTCCTGCCCCTGAAGAGGGGCTTCTCTGGGCACAGAAGCAGGGAGCCTGGCTCTGAGGGGCCGGGAGGACTGATAGGCCTCCCTTCTCTCTCCACAGCAAGAACGAGTCCCCCCAAGATGCCATCTTTGACCGCATGGCAGCTCCACGAGCAGAGGTACCCCCGGCGAGCCAGGCCTCCCACCCCACCTCTGGGCTCCACCCTGCACCACTGTGCTCTCCTGCCAGGCGCCCTCTGTGTGCCTAAGATTGGGACTGGGTGCTGCGGGGAGGAGGGGCCTCAGCCTCAGTCCCAAGGGGTCCCAGCTGACAGGAGGCAATGTGGGGCTGTACAGGAGGCTGTACTCAGAGGCAGGGGGAACACAGCTATCCACCATCCGTTCAGCAAGCCTTCCTGGCCTCCTCCAGGCCAGCCCCACTGAGGGGACTGAAGCATCAGACATGACTCGAACCAGGTCCTGTCCTTAAGGAGCTCCCAGCTCCCTGGAGACACCCATGCAGAGACAGTGTGGTCAGCGCCCTGGGCTTATGGGAGCACTGGAGCCTGCGCCAAGGCTTGGGGTACTGAGGAAGGGGATCGGCCCAGGGAGTTTGCATCCTTGCCTCTCTGTGTTCATCCCACCAGGTCTGAAAGGAGCACCATTCTGGAGTCAGAGAGACCTGGGTTCTTTTCTTTTTTTTTTTTTTTAAGATTTATTTAATTTATGATAGACAGAGAGAGAGAGAGAGGCAGAGACACAGGCAGAGGGAGAAGCAGGCTCCATGCTGGGAGCCCGACGTGGGACTCGATCCCGGGACTCCAGGATCGCGCCCTGGGCCAAAGGCAGACGCTAAACTGCTGAGCCACCCAGGGATCCCCGAGACCTGGGTTCTAATCCAGGCTTCCCCACTAACAAATGGCGTGGCCTCAGACAAGTCGGTCATGTTTCCTGGGCCAGTGTCCTCAGCTGTTAACTGGGACGCTGAAGTATGCAAAGCACTTTAGTAGGAATTCAGTGGATGCTTCCTCCCTCCTGCCCTACTCCACTCTTCTCCCAGGCCTTGTTTGACTTCACTGGCAACAGCAAACTGGAGCTGAATTTCAAAGCTGGAGATGTGATCATCCTTCTCAGTCGGATCAATAAAGACTGGCTGGAGGTGAGGATGGGGGTAAGGTTAGAGGTGATGTTGGAGGTGATGTTGGAGGTAAGGATGAGGATGAGGTTGGGGTGAGGTCGGGGGTGAGGTTGAAGGTGATGTTGGAGGTGAAGATGCAGATGAGTATGCAGGTGAGGTTGGAGATGAGGTTGGGTGACGATGGGGTAAGGTTGGTGAGGATGGGAGTAAGGTTGGAGGTGAGGTTGGGAGTGAAGTTGGAGGTGAGGTTAGGGGTGATGATGGGGGTGAGGTTGGAGGTGAGGATGGGGATGAGGTTGGTGTGTGAATGGGGGTGAAGTTGGAGGTGAAGGTGCAGGTGAGGATGCAGGTGAGGTTGGAGGTAAGTTGGAGGTGAGGTTGTTTTGCGTCTGGTTGTGGCAGGAGACCAGAGGGGGGCAGGGGTGGGGACTGGCTCAGGGAAGAGATGCCATCTGCAGACGGTCCTGGGAATCAGAGCTGCTGGGTGGGGGCAGCCGAGGAGTACAGCCATGGGGAGGCAGTTGTGTGAATGGGGCAGAAGATTCTGGAGACCACACTTCCCTTTGGTTCTGACCCCAACAAACAGTTGCTTTAGGCAAGTCGGTTAATCTACTGAATTTAATATCTTGGTCTATCTCGGGGTTTCTTAGCCACGGCACTGTTGACATTTGGGGCCAGATGATTCTTTGGTGTGGGGCCATCCTGTGCATTGTAGGGGGGTTAGCCACAACCTCGGGCTCTGCTCACTAGATGCCAGTAGCACCCCTGCAGTTGATAATCAAACATCTGCAGACATTTGGCTGGCGGGGGAGGGGGGCGCAAAATCACCCGCAGCCAAGACGCACTGGTGTGTCACCTGGGATGATGTCCCTTAACTTGAAGGCAGTGAGACAAGATAGTGATGCCGACCTTGAGCTCTGGAGTCGGCCTGTCTGGTGTCATTTCCTACTTGTTTTCAACTAGCTTTGCGTCTCTGGGAACTTTGCTCAACCCTGTGGTTTCCTTTTCCGTAAACGGAGATAGCTGGCAGTTTCTTCATAGCCATCCTGGGAGGGCTGACCCAGGCGCAGCTATGCGGGGCTTGGCCCATAGAGGGCCTAGATGCATCCATCTGCTGGGAAGGTCAGATAAGAGGCCTGTCTTGATCCTTGCTTTGTCTCCATGCACACCTGGTTTGTGGCCCCTACAGGGACTCATACTAACTCAGTGAGTGGAGATGGGAGGTCCTGGCTCTGGTTCCAGCGGTTTGGATCGGGTCCTGCTGTTCCTACACAAAATTCCATTTTTGTTGAGGCTTCTGAGGCAAGAGGTGTCTGAAGGAGATGGGGGACAGCCCCAGGGGGACTCGAGGGGAGAGGAGGGTCCCTGGTGGCCAGGGGCTCGAAAGCCGCAGGACCATCTGTCTCACTGACTTGTCCTGGGACACTAAGGCTCTTTTTTTTTTTTTTTAGATTTTATTTATTTATTCATGACAAACACAGAGAAAGAGGCAGAGACACAGGCAGAGGGAGAACAGGCTCCCCGCATGGAGCCCGATGTGGGACTCGATCCCAGGACTCGGGATCACGATCTGAGCTGAAGGCAGACCCTCAACCACTGAGCCACCCAGAGGCCCCGGGACACTAAGGCTCTTACAGCTGTCGGGTATTGCTGGGAAATGCTCCAGAAATAGGAAATGCTTGCTACCTTCCTATTTTCTGAAAAGCTCTCTGTGTGAGAAGGTTGGCCAACTTCTGGCCTCAGCTTTAGGGGAAGATGAGGGGATTACTTTGGACCTCAGTTTACGGGTCTGCAAAATGGGATGTGGATAATATGTCTTCTCTAGGGTTGTGAGGATTAAGAGGACATGTGGGCAAAGCACAGGCAGTGGCTGGGCTTGGCCTGGGCTGGAAAGAGATTTCTGGCCATTGGGGCTAGAGCAGGTGCTCTGTGGTGTCCGTAGAATGAATGAATGAATGAATGAATGAATGAGTGAAGGGAGCCACCATGTCATCTCTGTCCCCCATCTGTGTTCCTCCTTAATGCCTCCGGCCATTGGCTCAGCATGAAGTTCACCTGCTTCCCTGCGTCACCCATTATAACACAGCTGCAAGCGGAAGGGCAAGGACTGCCATCCATTCTGAGTCCCAGAGCCTGTCCTGTGCCCGGGACTCATGAAGTCTGTGAATGAATGACTGAATTAGATGAAATGAGCTTTCCAGATAAAGAGATCTTGACGTATTCTAGAATGGAAATATAAGTCTTCTTGGGGTGAACAGGATGGCGACCTTGGTCACTTTTTCTCCTACCTCTGCATACGACCTTGTCTGCATCATCATAAGGGGGCCTGGGTGAGGGGAGTGGTTCAGCCCTGCTGCCTCTCCTCCCACCGAGAGGGCAGCTCCTTCTTTCTTCCTCAGGGCACTGTCCGGGGAGCCACGGGCATCTTCCCACAGTCGTTCGTGAAGATCCTCAAGGACTTCCCGGAGGAGGAAGACCCCACCAACTGGCTGCGCTGCTACTACTACGAAGACACCATCAGCACCACCAAGTTTGTGCCCCCACCCCCATCCCACCCCCTACATCCCACTCTGGGCTCTGAGACCCAAAGTAGGTCTCCCCTCACTCAACTAAAAGCCTGCAGTGGCTCACACTGCCCTATAGATAAGCCTTACCTCGGTGACAAGATGTCAAGATCCATTGTGATCCTGCCCTTATTGTTCCCGGGTCCCCTTCCAGCCTGATGCCCCCTCACCACTGCCCGTTGTCCCCTAGGGACATCGCGGTGGAGGAAGAGCTCAGCAGCACCCCTCTGTTCAAGGACCTGATGCAGCTCATGAGGTGAGAGGTGGGAGATGGCAGGGGGTGGAGGTGGTGGGCCAGCCCCCTGGGGGAGCAAACAGAGGAAGGAACACAGTGCATGGAGGTGCGAGGTGTTTTGCCTCTGCTTTACCCCCAGCCTGGCCCCGCGGGGCAGACACCAGCTCCCCATGACGGAGATGAGTGGGGGTCTGCAGAGCGACATACAGGGGCTTGGATGAGGTCACACAGCTTGCGAGTGTGGATTTGCAGCCAGAGCTAGAGTCTTCCTAGCTAAAAACCTTGGACTTGGGTCCTGTGCCATCAGAGAACCACCACCTCCCAAGATCCAGCTTATTCACACAGAATGGAATTGTTCTATTCCTGACTATGAAAGTAATTCCTTTTCATCATTAAAAAAATGTCAGAAATCACAGAAAGGTATAAAGAAGTGAAATGTATATGCATAATATTTCTCCTCTCATTACTAGATGCACATCTAGATTTCTTGAGTGCACACCTCCACCCCCACCCCATAATTATGACGACAGCTCGCTGCATGGTATCATGCCGGGGATGCACCATAGTCGATGTAGTCACCTCTTCTTGGCCATTTAGATTATCCTCCACTTTCTTACTACCAGGAATAATGCTGTGCTTCTCATATTTGGTGACTTGCCCAATTTTCCCTCAGGATGAGTTTCTAGAAGTGGAATTTTGAAATCAAGGTGTTTGCAAGTCTGTTAGGCTTCCCACCCCATTTGTCAAGTTACCTATAGAACGGTTGTATCAGTTTTTACTGTCACCAGTCACGTGCACCCCGCATCAGATGGTCCCAATCCTTATAGAGTTCTCCCCCAGCCTTCACACAGATAATAGCTCTCGGGGGCTCTATCCTCTGTGGCTTGTGCCTGGCCAAACCCACTCCTCTTCCCCACGATGGTTCTTAACTCTGCACATTTATACACAGAGCACTTCAGGCTGTGCCACTAATTTGTTGTGGAAGCCTCTTCTCCCCTGTCTCAGTTTCTCCATCTGTACAGTGGGAGGTTGGACCACACAGATGATAAGGTCTGTGTCAAGCTCTGATCTCTTCTGATTCTTAGCTCCTGGCTCTCAAAAGCCCTCAGCCCCCTTTCCCTGTATCCCTTAGGCTTAGGCCCGAGGCCCCTGGACCTTCTATTAACCCTGATCTTTCCCGCCCAGGCGGGAGTTCCAGAGGGAAGACATCGCCCTGAATTACCGGGATGCTCAGGGGGATCTGGTGCGGCTGCTGTCAGACGAGGACGTGGCGCTCATGGTGAAGCAGGCCCAAGGTCTCCCCTCCCAGAAGCACCTCTTCCCTTGGAAGCTGCACATCACCCAGAAGGATGACTACAGAGTCTACAACACTGTCCCCTGAGCCTATGGTGTCCCTGGAGCAGGGAGGGCCACTTGGTAAGAAGCCCTCAGAGGAGATTAGGACCAGGAAAGCCTGGGAACATGGAACAGACTTCCTGGTTCGAATCTATGGACCCACTTGGCTTGGCTTGCATTCTGTCTGTCTGTACACTCGGTCTCAGATTAAAATAAACCCTTTCATCTCAAAGGTCCAGACTCTGAAAGACCGTATCTTTTGAGGAAAGAAAGGAAACGGAGTAAAATTCCCATCAATGAGCGTCAATTAGGGGTCATTTATATATAGAAGGGGCCTGGCATAGGGCCTCATTCCAGCTTGCCCTGTCCACCAAAATAAAGGCATTGGCAGGGCCATGGTCCCAATGAAATCAGTTGAGGCATCCTCTTCCATAAGCAATAAAACCCACAACAACCCACTGGAAAACATCCACTCAATGAAAATTCAACAGGCCTTGAAAGCTCCATTGTGGCAAAGCCAATCGTTTGGCTTTTAACATGTTGCCCCACCAGACTGGTTGAGGAGCCCTACTGATGTGAAACAGCTAAGCCCTAGATAGGACACACTCTTCAAAGAATCACAGCCTTATAAGAAGTACTGGGACTTTTCAGTGATCCTGCCTTTCCCCTTTCTTCCCACGTCGCCCTGATTACAACTGGGGCCAGAACCTACAGCTTGGCCAGGGGAGCTTTGTTCTGAAATGCAGAGGCAGCACTGCTGTCAAAATGCCGAGGCTCAGGGAGGCCAGGATATAGGGAGGCTGGACCGGGGGCCTCTTGTGATGGGTCCAGGCCCTGGGGTGAGGGCTGAGGGGATCCTGACAGAGCGGCATCCCTGCCTCCAAGCAGAAGCAGGAGAAAGTCATCTCTGGACTGAATGTCCTCAGTTTGGGCTGATTTCAGATGAAGCAAAGGCTTATAGTCAAAGATCACTAACTCTCTGCGAGTGAGAATAGGCAGTGACAATAAGCCATAGCTTTAGAGCCCCCAGCTACAAGTTTTTGAGCTATGGGACTGGAATATTTAAAGAAATAAAGAAGAAGAACATAAAAATGAACAAGCTGAAGAGAATGACCAAGCAGATTTGCAAAAGAGAGCTAGAATGTACATACACACTTATTATGCATGTATCTGCATGCCAGTGTGAGCATGTGCCTGGTGACACAGAAAACCCAGTGGATGGGTTAGATGGTGTATTAGAGAGGAGAAAACTAGTGCATTGGAAAAGAGAAAAATCAAAGAAATTACTCAGAATATAACACAGAGAGACAAGTGGCTGGAGAATATGAAAATGAAGTTAAGAGATATAAACAATAGAATGTGGTTTTTAAAAAATCAAAATCTCAGAAAGAGAAAATATATAGAGAATGGAGAAGTGGAGAGATGGCAGATGTAGTATTTCAAAACTGATGAAAAACTCAAATCAATGGGTCTAAGGAGCATCTCTGGACAAGGAGGATAAACAAAAAGTGGTCCATTGCTGGCTACAACATTTTGAAACTGCAAAAACACTGAAGTCAAGGAGAAGATTTTAAAAGGAGAGAATATTGAGATTGCTACAAAGTAGTAATTAGAATGATGAGCAGGCTTCTCAATAGTATCAATGGAAGCCAAAGTGAATAACGTTATATCCAAATTTTTGAGACAAAATAACTTTCGATCAAAACCATATGCTCAGTAAAACTGTCTTTCAATAGTGACAGTGAAATGAAGACATGTACAGATAAAAACTGAGAGTTTGCCACCAAGATCCTTGAACCAAATTTATCTTTAAAATACATTCTTTAAGAAGAGGAAAAACATTCTTGAGGGACAAGAACATGTGATAAACAAAAGCAATGGTAAGTATCATGGTGGATTTATTTTGTGTTGACTGGCTAAGCTGAAATGATATTTCTAAGAACTTCCTTCCCTGCGTGGATCTAGAGGGGTGTGGACCATCAGAGGCATTTTGCAAGAGATTCAGAATGGGAATGTTTGCAGCAGCAAGCATCTTTTTAGTCAAGAGATGCTGATGCAATTTATGTGCATTGCTGCTTATCTGCTGGTTCACAGTTTGGAACTTCAGAACACAAAAGTCAAAGAGAAGATCTTCAAAGCCATTAGAGAAAGTTACAAACGAACAACACTTAGAACAATAGCAGGTTTCTCAGTAACCCCTTCAAATGTCAGGTCCCAGCTCCTGTGCTGCTTGGTGTTCAGCTCTGTGCTGAAGGGCACCGGTTTCCTCTGCAGGTCCCCCTCACTGCCGTCCTGGGGGTAACGAGAGACTGATGTGGCTCCAGCTGACACCTGTAGGTCTCTGTTTGTCCTTGCTCCCCTTAAGTCACATGCATCTTCTATTTTTGACAGCCTGCCTGGCAGACCTGACACAGATGCAAAAGCATCATAGAAAAGGTTTAACCACAACTGAGGAAGACTGAATCCTCAAGGCAAAACTCTTGTTATATCTTTCCTAGTGATCCTGCTTCTCTGATGGAATCCTGACTCATACACATGAATATGAATTCAAATAAATATTCTCAATATAAATTAATAGCAGGGTCTAATTTCTAGGGTTAAAAGAAGGACATAATTAATATACTGGAGGATAATAATCATATGTGCATTCAGAGAGGTGGAATTAAAGTATTCTTTAATACTTTAAAGAATAGGCACTTACCCTCATGAACCCTGGGTCCTGGGATTGAGTCCTACATCAGGCTCCCCCCAGGGAGCCTGCTTCTCTCTGCCTATGTCTTTGTCTCTCTGTGTTACTCATGAATAAATAAATAAAATCTTTTTTAAAAAAATTAAAAAATCATCCAAAGAATAGAAAAAGAACATATGTATTTCCTGAATTTTACATCAAAATGAAAAAGAGGAAAGAAAACCAATTAAAAAGAGGCAAGAAATAGGGCACCTGGCTGGCTCAGTCAGAAGAGTTTTTTTTTTTTAAGAGTTTATGTATTTATTCATGAGAGACACAGAGAGAGAGAGAGGCAGAGACACAGGCAGAGGGAGAAGCAGGCTCCATGCAGGGAGCCTGATGTGGGACTCGATCCCAGGACCCCAGGATCATGAGCTGAACCAAATGCAAATGCTCAACCGCTGAGCCACCCAGGTGCCCCGAGTTTGTGACTCTTGATCTTGAGGTTTTAAGTTCGAACCCCACATTGAGTAGAGAATACTTTAAAATATTTTTTAAAAAGAAGAGGCAAGAAAGAAGAAAAAAGTAGTAGGATTCAAAAAGTTACTTGGTAAAATATAGGTTCAAAAACATCAATAATTTTGATACTTTAAACAATATAGGGACTCAATGAACCAATTAAAATATTGTCAGATTGGGGGCACCTGGGTGACTCACTCAGTTAAGCATCTGCCTTTGGCTCAGGTCATGATCCCAGGGTCCAGTATTGAGCTCCCTGATGAGCAGGGAGCCTGCTTCTCCCTCTCCCCCCTACGTGTACTCTCTCAAATAAAAACAAACAAACAAACAAATAAAATCTTTTTTAAAAAAGATTGTCAGATTAGATTTTTTAAAAACTAAGTCTGTGTGCATGTCATACACATGAGAGGCTCACATAAAATCTAAGGACATGGAAACATTGAAAGCTCAAGGGTACAAGAAGATATGCATGATAATTACTAAGCAAAAGACAGTGTGGTGGGGGTGAAGGGTTGGGATGTCTCTAGAGATCCACACTCTATTTTTGTGTAAACTTGGCACAGATTTAGTGACGGTTCTTGACACTGAACTAAATAGTTATGCTTATCACCCACACTTGCCTCTATTGTCCCTTATACTTTGTTGCTTTGTTGGGGGCTGTGTGTGTGATTTTTTTTTTACTTTATTATTGACTTTATGTATAACTGAAGTATGAAAGTGTCAAAATCGGAGGAGAAGAAGCTTTTGTTGATAATGAAATAGCTGAAAATTGCATCAGTGGGTTTGCTATGATATGAACTGATGTGAGTTTTGACAGTGAACAATTTATGGTGGGGAGAAAACTTCTCTAGAAAAGCTGATGAGGCACACACTCTTTGGTGTGCCAAGAGTGCTGCAGATACACACAAGATACATGTGGAACTAACAGGAAAAAACCCCAACATGTGCCATCATTGGAAAGTGTATACAACTTACTGTCTATTATCATGCAAATAAGACAACCAGAGAAATGTTTTCTGATTGACTAATAACCACTTTATGCCAGTGGTGCCAACTCATTGTAGGCATTCTGGGCTGGAAAAAAAGACTTATAAAATATTATCATCATTCCTGGAAAATTGCCATGTACGTCTCCTTCCTGAACTTCTTGTGAACACCAGTGTTTCAGTCTTTATGTCTCCCCAGTGAGATATGTGTATAACTGCCCAAGTACAAAGAATTTTAGAGCACGGATAAACACTTCTTTTCAGACTGTGCACTTGCTATAATCACAGAGCCTAGCTAGGACCCTGTGATTCCCCCAAAGAATTCACTCTTAAGAATGTTATTTACACAATTGCCAATGCTTAGGATGATGCTGACAAGTCAACTTTACCAGAGACTTGACACAGCCTCTGTGTACAGTGATATTTGAAAAATGAATCTCCCCATCAGGGCTTTGAAGACTTTTTCTTTGTGACTAATGAGAAGATGGTGATATAAAACTTCATTCTTGCATAAGAAGTTTATTAGCCTAAAATGTAAGTAAGTTAGAGGAGCTGATAGCAAAGAAATGGTAAACTCTAGGATTCATCTATTGTTCATTCCTTGTGAGATAGGGAAATTGTCGAAGTGGTGTTATACATAGATAAGAGTTGACTGGTAATCCTGATGGAGTTGTTGACATGGTGAACACAGATGAAAACATTCTCCTTGCCAATGTGGTGGATATCTGTTATCAGGTAATAGCCTTGAACAGTTTGCAATTAATAATGGGTAGAAGGTAATGGCAAATGGCCCAACCAGGAACAGACTTCTTGGAAGAAATCTAACTTAGTGGACTATCTCTGGAAAAAGTCATTAAAAAGAGATTTAGTTACAATGCTGTCTCTTCCTTTAAGACTTCTATTCCTGACTCAGCATCAAATATCCAATAGCAAAACTATGGTATCCTCAAATTAGGATGATTCAAGGGGTGTTTAATAAAGGAACTACTTACACAGATAGAGGCAGCATGTGGGGAACCAGAAAGAAGGGCTCAGTATCCCAGCGATAGGATTATGGACTTGTTGCATTCCTGGGTCCATAGAACTAAAAAGAGGAAGCATTTCCAAAACCTGGAAGGAGAGAATTGTGTACAGAGAGCTACCATGAGAAGGCCACTTTGCTTGTGGGCATGGTCAGCCCAAAGTAACTCTGCATGGAAAGAATCAGAGAAAGAAATACTCCATCGTCACCCTCCTCCTCTTCCCTCCATTCCTCCTTCCCTCCCTCTGATTTCCCCAAAGGCAGAGTTTCCCCTTGTCCAGAACTACCTGGAAGCCAGAGGACTAGGCTGTTATAATCCACACAGGTCATGTTCCTAGGGCAGAAATCAGGGTGGAGAAGAGTGTAGAGTAGATAGAAATGAGCAAATGAAGATATCTGGCACAATCCCCCCATTTTGCGCCCCTCACCATCTGCTCTTGTTCTTTATCCAAGGGGAAATTCCATGTTCCATGTACAGGGAACAGGGAAAGCCCCATCAGCTACAATATCATTGTAGGGCAATACCAACACAGACATATTCCCAACTGAAACCTAAAACATTTGCTGCCAAAGATATGCTTTATATAAATAGGGGGAGAGGTGGTGGTTTAAATAATATGATCGTAACAGTCACTGCCTCCCCAAGTGATCATAGGTCCTAAATGGGTAGTTCAAATTACTTCCCTCCCCCCACTCATTTCATTGTTCCCTTACTCTCTTCCAGCACATTGGCCAAATAGGGGCCTTTATTTATTGCGATGACCCAACACTTCATTCTATGGGATCTGAGTTATTGGAAGTCTTGTCTTTATTGAGTTGCCTCTGTTGGCCACTGACCAAGACTAGAGGGTAGGGAAATACTGTCACACACGTGAATCACTGCAGTTCCAGACATCACCTTCTTAATCTCCCTTCTGATAATAGGCATCAATAGCCCCAGTCAATACAGTGACTCCTTTCTCTGCCTGTTGGCTCAGTGGGACCCCAAATGTCTCTAATCTTTCAAAATGTGACTTTACCAGATCCCACAAGTTTTGGTATCCCATTGTTACCCAATTGTAGGTGTTCTTTAAATTCAAACATGATTATATTCTTTTTAAAGATTTATTTATTTATTTGAGAAAGAAAAAGCATGTGTGAGTGTGCACAGCATGGGGAAGGGCAGAGGGAGAGGGAGAGAAACCCAAGCAGATTTTTGCTGAGCATGGAGCCCGATGCTGGACTGAGATCATGACTAGAGCCAAAATCAAAAGTCAGATGCCCAACCAACTGCGCCACCCAAGCACCCTATGATTATATTCTTTGAGCTATTAGTTACTTAGTGTGCTTTTAAATTTCTAAATGTGTGAGGATTTTTTTAAAAGTTTTAATGGTCAAATATAACAATACAGAAAGTACATTAAAACAAAAATAACCGGAAACTAACAGGCTAATTTTCCAATAGCAGAAGTTAAAAAGGGAACAATAGAATTAGCGTAAGGACAGAAGGAAGAAATAACAAAGATAAGCACAGAAGTCAACAGCAACAACAAAT
This sequence comes from Canis lupus dingo, assembly GCF_003254725.2. Taxonomy (NCBI): domain Eukaryota; kingdom Metazoa; phylum Chordata; class Mammalia; order Carnivora; family Canidae; genus Canis; species Canis lupus. The sequence continues at coordinate 28,354,153 of NC_064252.1, read as the reverse complement.
AATACAGAAAAAGGTGAAAAAAAAAACCCAAAATAGTTTCTTTGGAAAGACTCTGGCAAGATTGATGAAGAGCAAAAAAAGAGATAAAAGAAAATAGTGTTAGGAATGAAAAAGAACCATAATGACAGATACAATAGAGATTTAAAAGAAACTCACAGAAATCCATCAAAAGCCAGAGGTCCTAATTTTAAATTTTATACAAAACAAATACTTAGAGTTTTATCAAGAGAACTAGAAGCCTGAATTTTCCCTTAAAACTGTTAAATAAACCAGAAGTATTTTACCTCACTAGGAATATACTACAGTTTTATGGGTGAATTCTACTAAACTTTCAAGGAACAGATCATGCTAATATGACAAAAAAACTTCCGGAAAATAGAAGCTAAAATACTTCCCCATTCATCTATGCAGCCAGAATTATCTTGATGCCCAAACTGACAAAGATAGTACAAGTAGTGAAAAGTATAAGCCAATTGCATTTATGAATATAGATAAACATTTTAGCAAATGAAATGCAGCAGAGTACCAAAAAAAGGCTAATACAGATGACTACATTAGGTTTAAACCAAGCATATAAGGGAACTCTGGCATTTAAACATTTATAAATGTTCACCACTGCATAAGACATTAAAGGAGAAAAACTATATGGTCATCCCAACAGATGTGGGAAAATGAAAATGATATTATTTAGAGATCCACTCATGATTTAAATCACATGAACATGCACACACACGAGCACACACAACTCTTAGTATACTGGAAATAAAGAGACTTTCTTAAGCTTATGAAGACCATCTTTAAGAAAACCTACAGGGGCACCTGGTGGCTCAGTCAGTTAACTCTTGGATTCGACTCAGGTCATGATCTCAGTAACCTGAGATGGAGCCCCACATCGGGCTCCCTGCTCAGCTCAGAGTCTGCTTCTCCCTTTACTCCTCCCCTTGATCTCTCTCTATTTCTCATAAATAAATAAAATCCTTGTAAAAAAAAAAAACACACCCTACAGCAAACATCATTCTTAAAACAAAAATACTGGAAATTAGCAGCAGTTTCTTCAAAAGGCAGGAAGAAGGCAAGAACACCGAGTACTGCTCATCTATGCAACACTAGAGGTCCTAGTCAGCTCAGTAGGACAATAAAAAGAAATTAAAGTATAAGGACTGCAAAGCAAAAGCCTATCTGTCACTATTCACATTTGATATAATTATCTGTATAGATAACCCAACAGAATGTACCGGCAAATTATTAGATCTGACAATAGAGTTTAGCTATGTGGCAGATTATATTAATACTAAAAGTTGATTGCCTTTTCACATACCAGCAATAAATAATTTGAAAAGAATTTTACATCAATAAAATCTTTAAGCTAGTTGGAAATAAATCTAAAGATGTGAAGACCTGTATGTATAAGATTACAAAACTAAACTGAATGATTAAAGACCAAAATAAATGGAAAGAGAGCCCATGTTCATGGATAGTAAACTAATATCATATAAAGATGTTTTTTCTTCCCATTGACTCACAGATAACCATAGGTTGAATGCAATTAGAAAAAAATACTCCAATATTTTTGTTTGTTTTTGTTGGTTTGTTCAAGGTTTCATAAATGTATTCTAAAATTTATATAGAAGAGGAAATGACTCAGGATAGCCCATGTACTCCTGAAGAAGAATAAAGTGATGAGACATGCCTTCCAGAAAGCAAGACTTCATATAAAGCAGTGGAAATGGAAAACAATGTGATACTGGTGCAGGAATTTACAATTTAGCAGTGGAACAAAATGAAGAGCCCAGAAATACCATGCACCCAGGGTATTTGATACATAAAAGAGGTACTCTTGCAAATCAATGGGGGAAAACAGGAACACAATTTTTAAAAAGTGCATGGACAAGCTGCTCAACCATATGGAACACAAAATAAAGGAGATTAAATCCCTAATTCAAACTATCCCAAAAGGCAATTCTAGATGTATTAAGTCATAAGGGGGAAAAGCAATACTTTGAGAGAATACATAGGATACTACTTACCTAATCTTGGGTTAGGTAAGGATTTCTTAAAGCGAAAACAAATAAATATTAATACATTTGACTACCACAAACTTAGGACATTCTGTTCATCAAAGACACAAGGGAAAACATAAGCCAAAATCTAGGAAATATTTGCAAGACATAATTGACAAAAGACTAGTATTCGGAATATAAAAGAATTCCTGCGTATCAATAAGAAAAATACAAATATATTTTTAAATGCACAAGAACCATAAATAAGAATTCCATTACAGAGAAAATAGTCATTAAATATATGGAAAGATATTGAGTAGAAATAAGAGGAATGTAAATTAATTCAATCACTTAGGAAAACTGTTTGCCATTAGTTTTAAAGTTGGTAATTTGTATATTTTATGACTCAGTGATGAACTCTTCTTGCACATGACCAGGAGACATAAACAAGAATATTTAGAGGCAAGTCTCTTTGCAAAAACAACCCAAATACCCATCCAGAGAATAGTCATTTTATCCATTAATTACAACACAATGGTGAAACACACACGAAGACATGGATGATTTTCAGAAACATATTGAATGAAGAAACCAAGTCTCCAAAGATATGATTTATTTTGATAAAGCTCAAAAACTATGAACAAAATACAGCAAACACAAAATTCAGGGAGGGAGGTAAGGAATGCATAGAGAGGAAGACACATAGAGATGATGACTGTGTTCTAGTACTTGGGTTTGAGTGATGGGTTCACAGCAATTTGTTATATTACACTTTATAGCTCACATACATGTGACATATATTCTTATCTATGCATCAAGTATGACATTAAAGATATAATTTATATTAAAAGGTTAAAAATTTAGATGAAAATGTTTCCATGGGAAGTTCTCCAATTTTCGGAACTTTGGCTTCATTTTGTGTGAATTAAATTATTTTGACCTATTAGACTAAGAGCATTCTTTCCCTCCCTGCCTTGGGCCACTTGGTACCTTTTTAGATGTTACGTGACACTGATTGGTTCTTGCTTTCCTCGTTCTATATGGGGCATGGCAGGAGTGAGGATGGCATCTCCCTTCTCTGTGATGATTGGATGGTGCCAGTATTTCCTAGAGGGAGTGGCTTCTATTGTTTATAGTGCCCAAGGCTGCAATAGAGAATCCATGAACTTATTGAACCTCAGTGGTTTTTTTTTTTGACATTCCAGCCAACAGCTGTGATGGAGGTGGGGCTTTCCTGAAAGACAGGGCAGGAGGAGGCTGTGGACTGCGGAGTCTGGCCTTGGAAAAGAACGGCTAGGGCAGGAGTCCAAGTCAGCACTGGTGTCAGGGAGGGATTCAAAGCTCTTCCCAGGCTGAAAAGTTTGGGACTTTCCACCTCGCAGTTCTGGTCAGTGTTCCATTTCCCTACAAGTACTAAATCCTGACAAGAGCCTCAGTTTGGAGATTTGTCTTTAGGGGCAAAGGGGAATAGGAGCAGAGGAAGGAAGGGCGGGTGCTGCAGGGCACAGGGTTGGGGAAGAGAAGTTCTCCTAAAAAGGAAAGGGAGGCAGCTCTCCGCCTGGAGGCTGCTGTGAAGAGCAGGGAAGCAAGGGAGGCCCCTTGGCCTATGGGTGAAAACATGGGTCCCGCCTCTATCACTTCCTAGCTGGGTGACTTGGGTAAGAGACTCAGTTTCCTCGTGTATAAAATGGGCTAATAAGAGTATCTTCCTTTGTCACAGGGTATTGTGAGAATAAAGAGATATATTTTGTTCATTGCCAGGCACACAGCAGCCACCCAATAAACACAAACTTAATAAAAGGCAGACCACCGGGGTAGCTCCAGTGGCGCAGCGGTTTAGCGCCGCCTGCAGCCCAGGGCGTGATCTTGGAGACCCTGGATCGAGTTCCACGTCAGGCTCTCTGTATGATGCCTGCTTCTCCCTCTGCCTGTGTCTCTGCCTCTCTCTCTGTGTCTCTATGAATAAATAAATAAAATCTTAAAAAAAAAATAGAATGTAGGGAGCAGTCATAAAAGAAACTAAGAAAGTGGTCATCCTAGCTAGACCATGAGTCCCCATGGGTACAGGGAGAGGTTTGGAGAAGCTGAGGAGTCAGACAGGGGTATGATTAAGAAGTATACAGAGCCCTCTGACATGAACACCTGGACTTCTGGTGGTAATTGGGGTGAACCAAAAAGTTGATGTGCTGGGTTTGCCCTAATAATCTCGTGAGGAAGGTGGTAACCAGTTCCAGCCACCACTGACAGCCACCCTCTCTTCACCTCTTGGTATTTCAGTGCCAAGTGGGGAGTGAAAGCTTCCTTAGCATCTTGCTCTCTCAAGAAGTGTTAAAGGTGAGTGAGGTTCTTCCTCCTAGAAACAAAAGAACAGAAATTCTCCCCCAAGGCCATCAAAGCAGAATTAGCATCCCAGGGCCCCCATGACCATTCTGTACAGGATAAGGGCAGGGTCTATGGAAGTTCTGGAAACTTTGTGACTTCCCTCAATTAGCTAGATTTATTACCCATTTTTCTTTTGTAATCAGTAGGAAAACAAAATCCTAAGAATGTAGAATGCCCTCATAGCAGTTTTGAAGCATCCTGCCTTAGTGGGTGTTGGGGGGAACAGGAACTCCTGAGGCTGCAGAGCCTGCAGAAGAAGTGGTCATTTGCAGAAAGGCAGGTGATGCAGAGCATTTTAGGAGTCTATGGAAGAACCATTTGCAGAGAAGACTGGGCTAAAAGAAAGGAGCAATGCTGGGGGTCAAGTTTCTTCCCAGATAGGGGAAGCCCTGATGGCCCTGGACCCCGGGGCTGATGGATGGCCCTGGACCCCAGGGATGTTTACCCCACACAAGCTGAATCTACTCAACTGTCTTCATCTGCCTCCCCACCAAATCCCAGCCCTTCCCTGTTTCATCACCTGAGATTGTCTGATGTGAGAGAATGCATGTGTCCAGTCAACACCCCCACTTCCATACTAATCACCCCAAGACACATGTCATACCACTTCCTCTGTCATACTCAGCAGTGTATCAATTCAAAGGAAACAGTTACTCAACAAAGAGAGAGTAATCTAGAGACCTGAATCAAACCACAGTCTAGAGAGCAGGAAAGTTGCATTTGAAATTGAGAATGGAATCCATTCCATGAGTTCTAGACACGTCCTTGCAATGGTGAGGTGAGGTAGCAATTCTCATGATGGGGAATGGGGTCATGTGGGCCTCAAACTCCCTCTCATCTTTCTGTCAGCCCCCCCCAATCAGGGCTAGTGCTCCAGGTTCACCACAATTGTGCAAGACAAAGCCCAGCCTGTCTTGTCTGAGCCCCGCACCCTACACATACGTCTTCTGGCTCCTCCATCCACATCTCCACTCTCAGACTGCCCTGAGTCAGAGGTGGCTCCAGGCCTTGAATCACACCCACCATAGGATCTATCTGTCCAGGCCTCTCTCCAAGATGCCTCCTGGGGGCCCCTGCATTCTTACCTTGGGCATGGCCTTCAGCCCTTCAGGACAGAGTTCTCAGTGATGCCCTAAATTCTCCTCTCCCATGGGTGAGCCACTGTCCCTTCACTCTCCAGCTGGACTAGAGCAGACCTAAGCTGTGATTCACAGGGTCACAGCTGTTCTCTAACCCTTCTTGAGACTCTGTTCTCACCCCTGAATCTAGCCTTGTTTTTGAGAGCCAGGGCCCATTTATGCCGGGCAACTGAATTTCTTTGTACCTCTCCATGCCAGAGTCCCTATGCTAAAAAGCTCAAGATGATCCTCAGCCTGATAGAGAAGATCTGCAAAAACCCACTATTGACATAATACTTAATGATGAGAAATTTGAAGCTTTTGCATTAAGATCAAGTACAAGGCAAGGATGTCTCTGCTCACTACTCTTTTCCAACATTGTTGGAAATTCTTGGTAATGCAATAAGAAACATAAATAAAAGGTATACGGATTGGGGGGGAAGGAATAAAACTGCTTTGTTTGCTGGTGGCATGATCATCTATATAGAAAATGTGAAAGGAAAAAAAAAAAGAAAATGTGAAAGAAGTTTTTAATCTCCTGGAAACAGTAAGTGATTATAACAGGTTCCTGGATATTAGGTTAATATACAAAAGTCCATCATTTTCTTATAACCAGGAATAAACAAGAGGAATTTAAAATAGAAAACACAGTTCCATTTACATCAGCACTTATACAAATGAAATACTTAGGTATAAATCTAACAAAATATGTATAAAATCTATATGAGGAAAACTACAAAACTCTGATGAACAAAATAAAATACAACTAAATAAATGGGGAGATATTTCATGTTCATGGATAAGAAGATTCAATATTGCCACGATGTCAATTCTTTTCAATTGATCTATAAATTCAATTCAGCCCCAGTCAAAGGGTTAAAAAGCCAAACTATGAGTGTCTTATAAGATAACATAGGAGGAGATCTAGATGGCCTTGGGTTTGGTGATGACTTTCTGGTTACTACACCGAAGGCATAATCCATGAAAAAAATAATCGATAAACTGGACTTGATTAAAATTAAAAACATTTGCTCTGCAAAAGACAAGGTCAAGAGAAGATAAGCCAGACTGGGAGAAAATACTTACAAGAGACATGTCTGATTAAGGTCTGTGATCCAAAATATACAAATAACTCTTAAAATTTGGCACTGAGGAAGTGAACCATCTGATTTTAAAATGGACCAAAGCCCTTACAGACATGAAAGATGTACACATGGCAAATATGCGTATGAAAAGATGCTCTGCATCACATATCATCAGGGAAACACAAATTAAAAAACAACAATGAGGTATTACTACACATCTACTAGAATGGTCCTAATCCAGAATGCTAACAACACCAGATGCTGACAAGGACCAAACGGAATGTTCATTCATTGCTGATGGGAATGCAAAATGGTACAGCCACTCAAGAAGACAATCTAAGGGTTTCTTCCAAAGGAGTAAAAAATGTATGCTCATACAAAAACCTGCAAAGAAATGTTTATGGCAGCTTTATTTATAATTGCCAGAACTTGGAAGCAACCAAGATATCCTTTAGCAGGCGCATGGATAAATCAGCTGTGGCCCATCCAGACAAATGGAGTATAATTCAGTTCTAGAAAGAAATGGGCATCTAGCCATGAAAAGCCATGGAGGAAAACTTAAATGCAAATTATCAAGTGAACAAAGCTGGTCTGGAAAGATTACATCTGTATGACTCCAACTGTGTGACTTTAAAACAAAAGGAGATGAGGGGGAAAAACATTCCAAAAAAAAAAGAAGGAAAGACCAAATTATGGAGACAGTAAAAGGATCAGTGGTTGTGAGGTGTTGGGAGAGGGGTGAATAGGGAGAGCATGGGGGATTTTTAGGGCAGGGAGACTGTTCTCTATACAACCATAATGGTGGATACATATCTTATACATTCATTCAAAACCATAGAATGTGCAACACCAGGAATGAATCCCAATGTAAACTATGTTCTCTGGGTGATAATATGTTGAAGTTCATCTATTTTAACAAATGTACCACTCTGGTGGGGGGGCGTTGATAGTGCAGAGAGAGGATGAGGGTGATGTATGGGGTTAATGGGAAATCTTTGTACTTTCCCAATCTTTCTGTGAATCTAAAACTACTCTTAAAAAATAGTCTTGGGGCACCTGGGTGGCTCAGTCAGTTTAGCATCCAGCTCTTGGTTTCAGCTCAGGTCATGATCTCAGGGTCATGAGATTGAGCCCCATGTTGGGCTCCACACTCAGTGCAGACTCTGCTTAAGATTCTCTCCCTCCCCTCTTCCCCCCCACTGCTCTCACACTCTCTTTCTAAAATAAAATAAATAAAATCTTTAAAAAATAAAATAAAGTCTTTAAAAATGTTTTTAAAGCTCAAGATGGAGGCCTGCCTGTCCTGTCCCTCCCCAACTAGCCTCATAACTTTGTACCTGCTACACCTAAACCCAAGCCCTGAGGCATAGGGCCCAGATCCCTGTTGACAGCTTGTCCCTCAGAACAAAACTGCTTTCTCTGCCACTATAACCAGTTACTACTGCCTGCCATTAGTAATTGCCTGAAGTCCTGTCCTTTAGCTTTGCACTCTCCTATTGGGAAACCTCAAGCAATAGGCACAGCTCTCAGAAGAGGGACAAGTAAATTCCTGCTTGTCGGGCAGGAATTTTTCCTATAAACTTCTCACTTGAGGGCAGTTGTTTTATCTGTCTCTGCACAGATGAAATGCTGACAGGCCTTTATCTTCCTCATGACTCCAAACCACACAGTTCAGTTCCTGGTATCTCCTTTACCACCTTGGCCCATCTTCGAAAAACAGCAGGTAGTTTCAGGGCAGAGATTTGAGTTTCCTCTGCAGTTCCCGATTTTTGGCTCAGAATTCCCTGCTGGTGAGTTGTGTGTTGGGTGCCTTTCTGGTGTTGGGAGAGCTAGTGGTCCAGGGCAAAGCCATTGAGTTGCTCCACAGAGGGGCATGGGCAGGAGGAGTTGGAATCATCAGGTCTCAAAACATAAATTCTCCAGCTCCCGGAGAGAGTCTGACCAGCTTCTCCTGCCAGGGAAACCAATTCCTTCTACAAATCCTGAAAGAGCATGTTCCATGGGCTCAGCCCTGGCCAGTAGCAGCTGCCCTCGGAGGTGGCATCTCCTCCAGACCTGCTACTGTCCTCCATCTACCCACTTACCTGGTGGCCACCCCTCCCAGGCCTGTGCGGGTACCATCACCAGACCCTGTGATTCTTTCCTTTAAACATGTCCAGAATCTACTCACCCTTCTCTCCTCCCTGTCACCACTGAAGATCCAACCAATGTCATCTTCCTCTTGGTGACTGACTGCTCAGTGGCATCCATGTCCCCAGTCTATTCTCAGCACAGCAGCCTTCTGTTCAAAACACACATCTGACCGTATTACTCCCCTGCTTGAAATTCTCATAGCTTCTTAGTGCCTGCAGGATAAAGTCCCAAATCCTTGCTGTGGCCCCAAAGCCCCCCAGAAGCTGAGCTGTCACCATATCTCCATCTCCCAACATCCTGCTCTTTCCTCCTCCCTCTCTGCCCTTCACCCACCCCCTGCTCTTCCCATTCCTCAAATGCCTCACCTTAGAGACTCTCATCCAACACTTCTCCCTCCGGACCAACTCCTGCCCACCTTTCCAGTCTGTGTTTGAATAAAATTTGGTTGGGGCACTTTTCCGAAACCTCCAGGCGAGATTAGGCAACTCTGCTATTTCCCTTAGAAGCTCTACTTTTCTTTTTACAGAGCTTTGAAATGTTCATCAAACTTTTGCTTGTTGTCACTGTCTTAAACAAAACTTTTGGCTTCATAAAGGCAGGATCAAGGCTTTTTTTTTTTTTCAGTGCTCTGTTCTCAGTGTCTTGTATGGTCGTCAGAAATCTGTAGGAGTTTAGTACATTGCTCAGTTGTGGTTGCGTTAGTCTGCAATGGCTTCGTTTGATTTTCCAGAATAAATCTGGAAGTGAGGGGGGGCTTGATAATATCAGGGTCAGTGTGTGAATGGTTCTCTTGGCTTTTTCCTCATTCGTGTTGCTCTCTGGTTGGAAGATACCTATGCTCCAGGCTTCAAGTCCATTTCAAGGATGGAAGGAGGCAGAAGAAGGGAAAGGCAAAAGACTACCTCCTTGCTAATCTGTCTTTTTATTTGTGAGGAGGAGGCTCTCTCCAGCAGACCACTCTTTTTGTTTTGATCAAAACAGGACAGATATTCATCCTTAGGTTAATCACTTCCCAAGCAGAAGACTTCCAAAACTGCCTTATTAATCATTCTTATTCTTTTTATTTTTAAAATCATGGTTCTTCTTATGGGTTGCAATAAAGAACCACCTTCTCTAAGCACAAGACATCTTCCTAGAGACCTAAAAAATAATGGTTCTGTTAGAAGAGAAGAAATAGGGTGAAAAGCATACAGAAATTTTCTATCATTATATATTGAATTACCCTGGTGCTTAGTCACTTAAAGCAAAAGACATCATCTCACAGTTTCTGTGGGTCAGACATTTGGGAGCAACTTAGTTATGTGGTTCTAGCACAGGATTTCTTATGAGGTTTCTGTTAAGCTGTTCGCTGGGGCTGCGCTCATTTGAAGGCTGGACTGGGGCTGGAGGATCCACTGACAAGCTGACTCATATGTTTTCTGGGAAAATGTCTCAGTTTCTTACCATTTGGGTTTCTCTATAGGCCTGTTCATGACATGGCAGCTGGCTTCTCCAGAGTGAGCTATCTGAATGGGGTTTTGGGATGTGAAGAGAGAAATATGGAGAAAGTAAGAACAAAAGAGAAAGAGAGAGAGAGAGGGAGGGAGAGAGAGAGAGAGAAAAAAAATGAGTGAACCAAAATGGGAACCACAGTGTCTATTACAATATCAGAAATGACATGCCTTCTCCTGCTCTCTTGTATCAGTCAGACAGACAAGCCCTGGTGCAGTGTGGGATAGGACTGCATAAATGTGAATTCAGAAGGCAGGAATCATTGCAGTGATCTGGGAGGCAGCTAACACAAACCTGTCGAGTAGACAACAGACCTCAGCTGTCACAGTGTGTTTTTATTGAGTTGAACTTGCATTGAAAGGAAGGAAGTGAGTTGAAATTAAGTGTTCCTGTTTTTAGGGCGAAGAGAAGGAACAAATTAAGAAAGCTTACAATAATTTCTTGCCTGCTATATGCTAGCCATGCTATATAGGTAATTTCACAGACTTCTCCCAATAGCACTATAGCAAGTAGGTGATGATGTCTCCATTGTCTGGACAAGACCATGAGGGGGGCCAGTATGTCTTCTCTGCATCTGACCCCCAAAAGCCATCGTAAGCCACAGCTGGCTCTCTATCTGTGATACTTGGATTCACTGAGTCTGTTTGTTTCTCTTTAGTGAATTTGAACAAAGGAGGCATAGTGAGAGAGTGAAGAACTGATAGTGTCTACCACACTGATGGTGGATACCGATTTCTCACTGAGATACCCTGTCAATGAAGGACTGGGAGTACTGTTGGCTCCACCAGCAACCCTTTCAGCAACCATTCAGCAGAATCTATGTTACTGGGACTATCAGTGGTGGGAAAAGGTATGTGCGGCAAAAACCCTGGGGTTCTGGGGCAAGGTTATAGTATCTGCAGTGGAGAATTGTATACCTTTTGGAAAATAATCCCTTGCATGCTATGAGTCTCTAGTGGAGACATTGCTTGATCATGGGACACCCCATGACTGTGTGACCATAACTGGCCTTCATGAATTGGGTTCTGTCCAACACACCAAGTCACAAAGTGGGACAGGCCTAAGGCATTATGTCATCAGAAGTGGTCCAGAGATCAAGCATGAGCAGGACTGAGGGGCATTAAAAAAGCAAGATGCATGAGCATGTTGCTTCTCCCCTAGCTCATGCTCAGACTGAATAGGGTGGGAGGTCCCTTAGGACAAGCCAATAGAGGATGAAAACACTAAGCTTGATTCATATATGGGTCAGCTGGATACGTGTGTGGGTGCCAGCAGCAAGAGAACAGTGTTTGCAGCCTCACGTAGGAGTAGTCTTACAAAACAATAGCAAGGAAAAATCTTCCAATGGACAGAGTTTTAGGCAGAGCACTGGCCACGTACTTTGCATGGAAAATAAAATAAATATAGACTTATGGGTGAGGCTGTGGTTGAACGTGCATCACAGCTCAGCTTTTGCTGGCAGCCCTGCTTCCTCTCCTTCCTTCTTACAGGTTTTGATCCCAAAGGCACATCTTAATAAGCATCCTGTAAAACACCAAACTCCATCTGGGAGTCTCCCTGACAGGGAACCCAACCTATGACAAAGAGAGAAGGCAGCTGGTAGAGACTCTGAGATGGAAGAGCCAAAGGGAGCCATGGATGGTTCAGGGAATCATGTGGGAGGTGCTCATGGGCAGTGACAGTAGGATTAGGGACAGAGATGGGGGGTGGTTACAGTGGTAGCAGGTGCTGCTGCTGAGTGGATGACAGTGAAACTAGAGCTGCTTCAGATTCTCAGCCACCTGCAACTCCCCAGTGGCCTCCTCAGTTCTGTAAAGCCTGGCTCTGGGCACACCCATCATTATCCCCCAGTGTCTGTACTTCCTTATTCTTAATAAAACAATTTGTTAGATACATAGTATAGTGGGTTGAATGGTGGCCCCTCAGAAGATAAGTTTACATCCTTACCCCCAAAACATGTAAATGTGACCTTATTTGGAAAAAGAGTCTTTGCAGATGTAATTAAGAATCTCGAGATGTGATCACCCTGGATTATCCAAGTAGGTTCTGAATCTAATGACAAGTGTCCTTATAACAAAAAAGGCAGAGGATAGACACAGGGAGAAAGAGGGAAGATCACCTGAAGGCCAAGGGAGATATTGGAATCACCCAGCCACAAGCCATGGAACGCCTAGAGCCACCACAAGCTGAAGAGGCAAAGATGGATCCTCCATAGAGCCTCCAGAGAGAGCACAGCCCTACTGATGTGGCAATTTTGGACTTTTGGGCTTTACATACTGTGATAGGAAAGATTTCTGCTATCCCAGGCCACCATGTTTGTGGTAATTGGTTACTACAACTCTAGGAAGCTAATGCACATAGTCACAGCGATAGAGGCTGCATTTCCCAGTTTCCCTTGAAGCTGAATGTGGTCATAAGACAAAAACTTTGCTCCATGGGAGTAAGATTCTGCATTTCTGACATGATGTCAGGTGATGCTGCTGCTGCTGGTCAAGGGGACCACGCTTTGAGCAGCAAGGGCCTGGTTAGCATCGCTCTGGGAGAAGATCTGGGAAGGCTTTGGAGAAAACAAAGACATCCCAAAGGGGAAAGAATATATAGTATGTAAAGGAGTGCAGCAGTGAGGCCCTGTCAACTGCAAGTAACCAAAAAACCACTGAAAGTAGCTGAGCTATAAGATACAGAGCCTGGAGGTCAGACAGCACTGTGTGAATCTCAACAGGTCTCAGTCTCAGCCTCATCATGAACCTATGTGCTTCCCCTCCTCTGCTCTAACCACTCAGAACGTGGGTGATTAGCTGGACTGGCTCCAGGTGTCACCAGCAGAGGACTGGGGGCATTTCCAGAAGCAGAAATGGTATTTTTCCTCACAAGGAAAGGTTTACCCTCCTGCCCCATTGGCCAGACTGACCCATGCCCCTTTCTAAGCCAATCACTGGAAAGAGGAGAATTATCACGAATAGCTTAGACTAATCAAATTCTGCTTCTTGGGACTGGGAACAAGAATATCTTATAGGGCAGCCCAGATGACTCAGTGATTTAGCGCCGCCTTCACCCCAGGGTGTGATCCTGGTGATCCAGGATCAAGTCCCATGTCGGGCTCCCAGCATGGAGCCTGCTTCTCCCTCTGCCTGTGTCTCTGCCTCTCTCTCTCTCTCTCTGTGTGCCTGTCATGAATAAATAAATAAAATCTTAAAAAAAAAGAATATATCTTATATCTAAAATCTGGCTAGTCCATTATATTTGGTTCTGAGGGGTCTATGTCTATTGTTTGTTGTTTCTTCTTACTCTCTCTGCTGGTGCCTTGCTTTCTTGTCAATTAGGTGATTATTAGTTATGGGCTTGTGTATGGAGGATATGTAGAAAGTCAACATGATTTGGCAAAACAAAAACAAAAAACCAGTTGGTGTTTTCTACAAACATTTAACTATAGCTTGGTGCCTGAGAGAAACCTGAGGTTGAGCTGATTTGTTGTGCTTCCGGTGACTGGTCATGTCGGTGTTTATAATGTCATGTGGTTCCGTGTCTGTTCTATCACACCTGCTCCTTCTACCACATGGCTGCCTGAGGGAACTCATGGAAGGCAGGATCCCAGGGCAGGCAGAGAAGGGTATTCTATTTCCTAACACCCTGCTATAGGGTTCAAGCCATCTAGGCATCTTGCCTTTGCCATGATTCCAGGGTTGGGTCCACACAGAACAGGCCATGACTGTCAAAAATGGCCATTCCCAGCCCCGAGAGCTCTCACTAGTGTTGTATCTCCTTGGGCTTATGACCATATTTCTAGGGTCTATGCACTACCACAAGCCTTCTGTTCCTTCTCTTACCCCAGACTTCAGGCCCTAACCCAAACCCTCTACTGCCTTCATCCTGCTCTGCCAGGGAACCCTCCAGACTCCTGAAATTTAGTTATGCTGAGCAAACTTCTGGTAGGAAGGCAGGGGCCTCGCCTTTCATAAACAAAAAGGAACCTGTAGGCTGCTCCAGAGGTCAGAGCTGAAACAGATTTGGGTTTCACAGCATGTGTGTGTGTGGATGAAACTTTCTAGGGGAAATACAGCTTGAGATAAGCCAAGGGCATAGATGGGCCTTGGAAACACTATCATCTAAGGGATGGGAAGAGAAAGAAGAGATGATGAAGGAGCAACAAAAGGATGCAAGAAAGTGCAGTGTCCTAGAGGCCGAGGCACAAATGTGTGTCAAGCTCTGGGATGTTCAATAGCATTAACCTCTGTTTCCACAGTGCTGGAAGGTGACCCCGGATCTGGTAATATGGAGGTCCTTGTTGGCCTTGTCAGAAGCAGTGTTTGAGGGGCAGATTTCTCCAGGCTGAGGAATAAGTGGGAGGTAAGAAGTGATGATGACAGGGAGTATAGACAAGACATTTTAGAAATGCTGAGTATTTCCCCTGCACAAGGAGATGTACCCTGATCACACCATTTAATACTGCAAAATGATCTCCCCATGCCCACCCAATTCTCTTGCCAAGATCTACTTCTTCCTTCCATAGCACTCACCTCTTTCCAAAATACTATATCATTCTATCCTTTGCTTTATTATACTCCTTGTTAGTTGTTGTATCTCCCTTGGGAAACTGTCCCAAAGGCAGAGACTCTTGTTTGTTTCATTCACCTATAAATCCTAAGTGCCTAGAACAAAGGGTTGGCACCCAGTAAGTGTTCAAAAAAAATATTGGTTGAATGAATAAGTGAATGAATGAGAAGGATTAGGATTGAGAACCTCCATGCCAGCAAAGGAGGGTTATGTTTTTAAAGATGGCGGCAACCTGATTATATGTAGGGCTTGGGCAAATGCTCCAGTTTGAAAACACAGGGGAGAGAAGGGAAATTAATGACGCAAGGTCTTGGACATGATGCATTTCAAAGAACATTTGAACAGAATGGTATTGTTTAGGCAAGTTGTGAGTGGTAACACATAAGGCTGGGAGGGGAGGTTCAATGAGAGTCTTAAACAACTCTGGTAGGGTAGGAGCTAATGTCCTGGGGAATGGTCATCCCAGGCTGACAGTCTTTAAATAGAGTAATGACAGATCCCTGTCATTAGGGTCACTGTGTTGCACAGCTCAGGCGCTCAAGAGACACCACTCACAACCCCACAGAACACAATGTGAATGGTGTCACTTGAAGTTGTGTGACACGGCAGCCCCATGAGAAAAGGCCAGCTCTGAGAGTAGTGCAAGGCAGGACTGTCGATGGGAAGCTCTTAGAGACACAATAAGGCACGATGAGGGGGTGGCACAAGGAGCAGGTTGAAAGTCACTGAAGCCCAAGTTCTCACTAGAGCAGAGTTAACTCAAATCCAGATCTAATAGCAGGTGGGAAGGTAAGAGGATCAGTAGTACTGAACATACATTGTTTATGGCACGTCCTTCAGGACGGGATGGCTGTGCTGGGGAGATAATGAATTGAGGTTTGGGTAGTTGCAGTTGCTCAAGAAAGAAGAAGGAAGTCCACTTAGATACCATAATTTTTTTAAGTATGATTATAGATAAATTACCAGATAAGCCCCATAAAGGGAATTCAGTACTTTGAAAAAAGAGGCTATTGGAAGAGTCTGTGACTTTTGAGGTTGAGGTAGGGAGGCCACCTATGTTCTACTGAGATCATCTTTGGTGCCTATACTATTCCTATGGGATCCGATCGCACTGTGTCCACTCCATTCAATTCAACGGCATTCCAGTCCATTCTACAGATGTTAATTGAGCATCTACAACTCCTAAGCATCAGAGATAAGAAATAAATGGGATGGTCCCTGCTCCTGACTGGCTGTCAGGCTGAAAAAGGGGAGAGAGAAGAACAACTACAATAGAATGTGGAAGGTGCTAAGTCAGAGCTTCTGCAGGGGATTGAGGGAAGCCAGAGGCAGACATTTGGGAGGGTTAAGCCTCCTTCTCTTTCTGAGCTTCCTATGGGGATGAGGCACAGTTGAACTTTCCTTGATCATCTCTCCTCCCAAAATCTCAGGCACTGAGGCATGCAGGGGCAGGAAAGGGTATCAGAAACTCAGGATTTCACATTTGTTCGTGCAGTCCTTTACTGCAGTCAGAGTCATAGAAGTAGCATTAGACTTGATTTGGTCACTAACTGGCTGTGACCTTGGAGGGTCACTCACTATTCATGAGCCTAGAAGTAGGGATGTGGGCTTGATCCTACATGGAAGCCCTCTTGGCTGCTTGATGCCATCCTTTGCTAGCCAGATCAGTGAGTAGATCCCAGGGATGATGAGTTCTAGTGCAAAAGCCCTCAGATCCAAGAAGGCTTCCCAGAGATACCTTTCCCTCTGTCTGGCAAGTGTGTCCATAAACTCCAAGGTCCAGCTCTGGAAAGGCCTCTACTTCAAAACTTCCTCAGATCTCCCAAGAGATGACTCTCTGCTCCACATGCTTCTACTGCAGTAGAAGTGGTGGTGGGGCTCTAGGTTTGCATACCACCCTCCCTAGATTGTGAATTTCATGTGGTCAGGCACTGGGTTTTACTCCTCCTTGTGTTCCATTACCCAGAGCATGGCAGGTGCTCTGTGCTTATTGCATGGTTGAATAAATGGCTGAATGTCAAAATTTTATATCCTTCTTCACTACCCAGAGCCAACATCACTGCCCTGGAAGCCTTGCCTTGCCTCCTTAGGTAAAAGTCACCTTCTTTCCTCATACTCTCATCAGGCACTCTGAATATCTACTATGGAGCAAGGGCCGGCAAATTTTTTCTATAAAGGACCAGATGATAAATATAGCTTTGCAGGCTGTAGGTCTCTGTTTCAACTACCAACCACCATGGCAGTGTAGAAACGTAGTGCAGCCAGAGACAAAGCATGAATGAATTAGCGTGTGTTCTGGTAAAACTATTTCTGGACTCTGAAATTTGAATTTCAAGTAATTTCCATATATCACAAAATATTATTCCTCTTTTGATTTTTTTTCTCCTAACCATTTAGAGCATTTAAGACCAGTTTGAGCTCATGTGCTGAACAAAAACAGGCTGTAATCCTTATTTGGCCTGCAGGCCATTGTATGCCAACACCTGCTCTAGAATTTATTTAGATCCACTTGCTAATAGGCTTATTTTGGCATCTCCTATTATTATATGAAAAGAGTGAAATAATTAAGAACCCAGCCTTTGGAGATAGTTGGGCCTATAATTCTAAATCTGATTCCAGACTCCCTCTCCTCCCTTCCTTCCTTTTAAGTTAGTCACTAGGGAAGACTGATAAGGGCAGGAAGGTGCCAGGATTCCTATAAAGAGGGTGCCTCCCTTTCCTACGGCTGCTGTACCGGTGCACCAAGAGCCTGGTGGCTCAAAACTATAGAGCTGCATTGCCTCACGGTTTGGGAGCCTAGAAGTCCAAAATTAAGGTGTCAGCAGGGCCATGCTCTCCCTGACCTGCCTGCACTAGGTGAGAATCATTGCTTGTCCCTTCTAGCTTCTGGCGTGGGCCGGCCATCCTTGGTGTTCCTTGGCTTGTACCTGTACCACTCCCTGTGTGCCTACCCATCTTCTTCCCTCTGCACATGTCTCTGTATCCAGATTTCCCTTGTATAAGGACACCAGTCATATTGGATTAGGGCCAACCCCCGTGACCTCCTTTTAACTTTGCTCTCTTGGTCAAGACTCTATTTCCAAGTAAAGTCCCATTCTGAAGTCCTGGGGGGTGAGGACATCAACATAACTCTTTTGGGAGGAAGGGAGAACAGTTTGGGTGTCAGAGCAGGGTAGCAGCCCAGCAGGGAAGGCAGCTACATGCAGGTGGGTGAGCAACCAAGTAAACATACCGAGACAAAAAACAAAAACAAAAACAAAAAAAGCATACTGAGACAACCAGAGTGTAGTCTCATGCCAGCAAGAGGAGAGGTGCCAGCGTACGTGAGAGAAAGCTAGAATGAACTCTGTGTCATTGGATTGGGACTCGGAGTGTCAGTGTGAATTTAGGATTTTCAAAATAATACACGTAGAAATAACTATAGTCGTAAATACATGGTTCAGGCATTCAATCATTCCCTGGCTCAGTCCACCAAGAGGGCCTCAGCCGCGGGGAGCCCTATATACCATCCTCCACTAATAAAACCAAACAAAAAAAGAGAAAGTAGGATTCCTTGGAGAAATGCCTGAGCCTAAGGCTGGAACAGGAGAAGTTCAAGGTAAGACAGGAGAATCTTACGGTGCCCAAAAATCAGGAAGCCCTAAGGAATGACAGGGACACATCAAAAGGACACAGGAGCCACTTTGAAGGAGCTCTTACTGGCCAAACCTGGGGTGATCAAAACATCCAAACAAATAATCAATCATCGTGATTGATGGTATCCATAATAAGCTAGGAATCCGTAAGTTTACACCGATTAAACAAGTGAATAAAAACATGGGAAGAAAATAAAGCTCTTTCTTACAGTGGAATGCCAACTGGAAAATGTCAAAGGAATGATACAATCACTCCACAGAGTGGGCCAGCCACTCGGACACTATTTAATTTCGTCGAGGAGCATCGTTGCTTATTAAATCAGCCGGTCAACGCAGGCTGACGAGGGGGTGTCACACAGTCTCAAGGCATCTCTCCACAAAATACTTACTAGTGTCAAGGGTGGGTGAGGAGCTAACTTTGCAATGGAGAAGCTTGGCCAGTGCCATCTTAATCACGTGAGCAGCGTGAGCCTCACCAGTAACCGGACAAATGAGTTTGACATCTGAGAGGAATTCAGGCATCACTTCTGTGTTATCCTGACCAAAAATCCAAACCTAAGGAAACACCAGACCAACCTAAACAGGGGGAATTTCTGCAAAAACGGCTGGCCTGCAGACTTCACAGAGGTCAAGGGAAGAGGGGCCACTGGTCCCGGCTGAAGGCATTTGGAGAGGTGTGACGTCTACACACGGTGTGCGGCCCTGGGTTGGACCCTTCGTTATAAAAGGCAGTGAGGCTTGAATGGGGCTTTCACAAAAGGGTGTATTGAGGTTCTTTGTGCTGCCCTTAACAACTTTCTGTATTTTGAAATTGTTTTGGAATTAAAGTATAAAGAAAACAATAATGCAATGTTCCCGTAGACTGGCCATGTCCCTTGTGACAGGTTACTTCACTTTTGATGCTTCAATTTCATCTGTAGTAGGAAGATAATCCTGGCGACTTGAAGGATGTTGTCAAGCACGGAAGAAATTGTGGGAGTGAAGCAGGGGGCCCACTGTCCGGCCACATGGTGAAAATGCTCGGGCCGTGGTCATGATTCGTGTTATGTCCTTGTCAGTATTGTACCTTGTTCTAGAGAATCTAGATGTCACCAAGTATAAGACACATTTTTGTTTTGAAATGCCACGAGGGAAGTAAAAACATGCCCAGTTAAACTGCCAACGTGGTTCCTCATGTAGAATGTTTCATGTTTATTGAGAGACCTACTTTACTTCTTAATTTTTTTTTACTTAATTTTTTTAATCCCAGTATAATTAACATATAGGGTTACATTAGCTTCAGGCGTACAATCTAATGATTCAACAATTCTACATATTTAAACAGAAGTACCAGGGGCACCTGGGTGGCTCAGTGGTTGAGCATCTGCCCGGGGTCCTGGGAGGGGGCCTCCTTCTCTCTCTGCCTGTGTCTCTGCCTCTCTCTGTGTGTCTCTCATGAATAAATAAATAATTTTTTTATAGAAATCAACAGAAGTGCCATATGAGGATGCCTTGGTGGCTTAGTTGGTTGTGTCTGACTTGGGCTCGGGTCATGGTCTTAGGGTCCTAGGGTAGAGCCCTGCATCAGGCTCCCTGCTCATTGAGGAGTCTGCTTCTCCCTCTGTCCCTCCACCTCCCTCATGTGTGTGTTCTCTCTCTCTCTCTCTCTCTCTCTCTCTCTCTCCCACTCAAATAAATAAAGAAAATCTTTGAGAAAAAAAAAGTGACACCAAAAATTCATTAGGGATGATACACTGAGATGTTCATCTCAGTGCTATTGAAAAAAAAAAAAGGTACCATATGATCAGCAGTTCCACTTCTGGGTATATTCTCAAAAGAATTGAAAGCAGGGACTGGAGCTCAAGTTCACAGCAGCATTGTTCACAATACCTGAACAACCCAAAGGGCCATCAACACATGAATAGATAAACAAAATGTGGTTTGGCTGTACCGTGGAATATTATTCAGCCTAAAGAAGAAAGAAATTCTGACTCATGCCACAATGTGAATGAACCATGAAGACATTACAGTAAGTGAAATAAGCCAGTCATGACCGGACACATATTGTACAACTGTACCTAGTGTAGCACCCAGGACAGTCACAGTCGTAAAGGCAGAAAGTAGAATGATGGTCACCAAGGGTGAGCAGGACGGGGGAATGGGGAGTTATGGTTTCACGGGGACAGACTTCCAGTGTGAGAGGATCAGCAGCTTCTGGAGGCGGTTGGTGGTTAATGGTCACACGACAGCGTGAATGAACTTGATGCCGCTGAACTGTGCACTTAAAAGTAGTAAAAATTACAAAATTTGTGTTATATACAGTTTACTATTGTAAAAAATAAAAAAAATAGGCACCACAAATTTACAGTGAGAGAAATCAGAGTGTTGGTGACCTTTGAGAGGCGGTGATGGGGAGGGGGCACCAAGGGGCCTTCTGGCACCTGGGAATGTTCTACGTTTAATCTAGTGGCGGTTATGTGAGTGTATAGATTTATAGATGTGCACTGCACTCTACACTTAGGACTGGTGCTCTTTAGCGTATAGAACTTGAAATTATTTGTGTGGGGGGGGGAGAGGTCTTGAGACAGAATCTCAAGCAGGCTTTACGCCCAGCACAGAGTTTGATGTGGGGCTCAATCTCACGACCCTGAGATCATGACCTGTGGTGAAATCAGGAGTCAGGACACTTAATCGACCGAGCCACCCAGGCACCCCTAAAGTTTTGGGGTTTTTTGTTTTTGTTTTTGTTTTTTTAGATAGAGGGAGTATAAGCAGGGTGAGGGGGAACTATGTTAAATGCAAATACAATAGACAATTTTTAAAAATCATATAAGCAAAACTTCCTAAGTCCCAGGAGGAGATGAGCTAGCCTCCATGGCATGCAAGACAGTTTTCTAAGAATCCCAGAGATGAGAAAAGCAAGATTCCAGGGAACTTGGTAGGATCCCTACATTGTCCACCCCTGTGGTCAGAACCCTGCTGAGTAACCATGCGCCCCACCTCCCCTTGTGGGATCTCACCGCCACATCAGAGGCACCCCCTCAAGAACATGACCGAGCTCTTCTTGTTCTATTGATTGCTCATTGTTGCTTCTTTGTTTTTATATCATTGACGACTTTATTTTTAAAAGTTGAAAACTTAGGGATGCCTGGGTGGTTCAGTGGTTGAGCATCTGCCTTTGGCTCAGGGCGTGATCCTGGGGTCCTGGGATCGAGTCCCGCCTCGGGGTCCCTGCATGGAGCCTGCTTCTCCCTCTGCCTGTGTCTCTGCCTCTCTCTCTCTCATGAATAAATAAATAAAACCTTTAAAAATAAATAAGTAAAAATAAACAAAAGTTGAAGACTGTTAAATTCTGATGCTCTGTATTCAGGCCACCTCACTGCTGAGCCCTGGTCACATGCCCTGTCCGTGCTCACCACACAGGGAGCCTGAGGCTGGGGGCACTTGGCCCTACCGAGGAAGAGGTGTGATCCACTATCAGGAGCTCAGCCCAGGTGCCAGAGTAGCCGTTACAGCCACAAGCACCAGGGAAAGAGGTAAGGGTAAGCCTAATCCTTCATGGATGGAATAAGCCAGGCTGTACCCCCAGAGAAAGCGCCGACTCCCCTCTCCTCTGCTTCCCTAGAATGAAGTAGAGGGTGTGTGGATCCTCTTACCTTTCAGGGAGCCAGAACAGAAGGCTCCAGCCATTTTACAGAGCCTGAGTTTTGGGGGTGAGGGCAAGGGTGAGGGTTTGAAGGGGAAAGAACGGGGTCCTGAGTCGGAGTGGGGAAAGTGTCTCCCAGGTGCCCCTCCTGAAGAAGACCTTGGCCAGAGGCCTCCGATGCAAATATGTGAAAGAGCATGACCCTCCAGGGGCCGCACCTCCTTCAGAGGTGCCCTCAGAGAAGGCACAGGGCGCCCCGGATCTGGTGTGGGAGGGCAGCTTCCCCCACAGGCCCGCCTGGGAAGGCTTTGCAATCGCCTACGCCCAAGGGGCCTAGAAGTCACACACGGATTGTCAACCTGGAGCCGGACTCCTCACCAGTGTGGGTTCCTGCCCTCTCTTGGTGGGCAAGGGGGGGTTCTCACCTTCACTCAAGGCCATAGCTTCCCAAGCTCCCCAGCAGCAGAAAGCAGAAACCCCCACGGCTGGAGAGCCCAGCAGCCACGTGGGCCTCCTCTGGCCCCATTGCTCCCACAGGGCAGGGGGACACTGCCCCACCCTGGCCCCCTGGAGGGCCGCTCTCCTCCCAGCTAGGCTCTGGGTGACCAGGCCCAGAGAAGAAAGGCCTGGGTCATTACTTCACCTCCCTCCTCTCTAGCCCTGGACACATCCCTGTGGGACATCTCCCCACCAGGAGATGTCACACCAGCAAGAGACTGGGAGGACCCAGGTCCTGCAGGTGCCACTCCACCCTCCAGCATGGGCATTTCCACCCCTCCCCATGCACCCCTCACCCTCCAGCCCCCCGTGGGACATTCCAAGCCACTCCTGGCAGGAGGAAGGCCAGGAGTCCAATGACTTTGTGACAGGGTCCCAGCCCCTAGCCCCTCTTCCCCGCCCCTGCCACCGTACCCTCTTCCCCTGGAATCCTCCTCCACATGTCTCTGCTCGGGAGAAATGGCCCTGCTTTTTCCTTCTGCCCCAGACCCCACTACGGTTCACGTAGCGCTGTTACTGAGTGTGTCTTTATTTAACATTCCATACTTTGTTTGCTGCGAATTTTTTGTTGTGTTATTGTTTACACTACCACACGAAAATATTATTTATCCTAATTACTGAGCGTTGGGGTGTTTGGGCCCCCTTACGTCTTTGGCCCAAGGATGTGTCTCACTCACTTTGCCTCAGCCCCACCCCTGCAGTGCTCAGGAGTCATTCACTCATTTATTCCACACCCGTGGCTAAGAGCCCCCTCTGTACCAGGCCTGGGTGTGCTGGGTGATGGGCAGAGAAAAGTGAGCCACACACAAGACTGTTGGGGAAAGACAGCCACGCGCGTTGAGGACTTTGGGACAGGATGGGGGTGCAAGACAGAAGGACATCAGGGCAATCACAGTCACATGGGCTAATGCTTGGGGGCTATTGTATGCCTGACTCTGAGCATCTCATGCAGCATTTGATTTGAGAATCTCATTTGATTCTTTCAACAGCCCTTCCGTGACTGTAGCTGCTTGTAACAAGTAACAGGTGGGGGTCCTGAGACCCCACGGAGCCACACGCCAGCCATCTGCACAAGGTCACACTCTGAGCAGGTGTAGGGGTGGGAGCCCCCCAGCGCTGTCTGGCTCTGGACTGTCCCTTGCTCTGGCTACTGCCACCAACTCCCCCTGCATCCCCTTGGGGCGGCAGGGAGAGCTGCATGAAGCAACTTTGCACTGAGCCGACGGAGGATGCATAGGAGTGTGTGTACAGGGAGCAGTGCTTCTGGCAGAAGGAACAACATTTGCAAAGTCAGTAAGGCTGAGAAAAAAAAAAAAAGGGTATCTTGGTGTCCACAGTTCTAAGAAGCTGGGCAATCTTGTGAGGAGTCACAGAAACCGTCCTGGCCTGGTGTCGCTTCCTCTTTCTGCTTCTCTGTTTCCTAACAACGACGTCAGCATAAATAGGAAGCGTGAGAGGCTCCCTGTCGCCTGGACAATCCAGCAGAAGGCTGATGCGTCCCAGCAGCAAGAGGTCCAGAGGTACCTTATGGCTTTCAGGGGTGGGCTCCGGGTGGGGCTGGGGAGCAGGGAGCCCAGGGCTGGGAAGCCAGGACAAGGAGAGCCTGGGGGTGTGGAGTGGGCAGGTGTGCCCCGGGGCTTGGGGAGGTTAGGGCTGGGCCTCTCGGGAAAGCTGGGAGCCAGTGGGCGAGGGGACAGCCAGCGCCCCCACCTTGCTTGCGTGTCATGTGAAGGGCTGTTAGGGCTGGGGGCCAACTGTCCTGGCAGCAGGGAGGATGCCAGGGGAGGTGGAGAGTCAGGTCCAGGAGTCAGACACCTAAGTCTGTCTTGTCTTGGCCACCGAAGTGTCACCAAGATGTTGGGAACATCCTTCCCCTGCCCCTGGTTTCTGCCTCCTGGTCCCCGGACAGGAAGAGTGCTGACAGTCCCTGACACACTGGTTTAGAAAGAGACAGCGGGAGAGCGACGGCATGTGTGCGCTTGAGGGTGTGGGTGCCCTTGGGGAAACAGGGGTGCAGGGAGACTGGGAGGCAGAGGGGGTAACCTGGAGCTTTGTCACGCGCCGACACAGAGCTTGGTGTGGCTTTGGAAGCTCACTTTGGAAGTTTCGAAAAAGGGTCTGGTCCCCTGCACAGGGACTATTTCTCCCCCTGGAAAAAAGTTTTGTTTTGTTTTGTTTTGCCATAGAATCCTCCACCTTGAGCCTCTGTTTCTTTGTGGGATTTAGGCCTTGGTGTGCTAGCCGGCCAGGTGTGGGGTGGGAGGTGGGGGATGTCTCCGGGTAGCTGCCTCAGGGTGTGCACAGGTGCCTGCATTTGCCGTTTGGGGGGGTGCAGGTGTTCCCATGATCCACACCGGGGTCTGAGCCTGTGGGGCCTCCTCAGACACCCTGGTGACAAGTTGCAATGGTATGTAGTTAGGCTTCAAAGACCCTGTAGTAATTTTGTATCACTGGGTTCTGATTTTCTCTACTTCTCATTTTTCCTGCTTTCAAATAGTTTTACAGGGAGTGAAACCTTTCCTGTTAGCTTTTGCTTGCTCTTTTTCTCATTCGCCAGTTTTTCTCGTGTTGTGCCATACCCACCGATACTATAGGATAGCTCATGAGTTGTTAAATGAGGTGTTTAATACTAAGTGAATACATGGGTATCTGCTTTATCCAACAGTCAGAATGACCCAGAATTATGTAACACAAAAGACAACATGCCAGCTGTCTCTACCCCCTGGTCCCACATCCTACTCTCCAAAACATTCTCTGAGCACACTGCAAGGAATGCAGTCTTCCTCTGTACGTAAATGGGATTACAATATACGTATCGCTCTATGACTTATTTTTCTCACCCAATGTTACATTTTGGGCAACGTTGCACACTAACACATATAGATTTAACTCATTTATTGACCCTAAGAAATAGCATTTATTAGTAGGTGTACACCACAGTTACCCGATCCCATATTGATCCCACATTTAGGTTGTTTCCAATTTTTCCACACCTGCAAAAGTGTTTCTTTTGCAGCCTGGATGCCTGGAAGCAGAATTACTGAGCAAGAGACTGTGTGTTTAAAAACTTAATAAATATTGTCAGTTCATCCTCAAAGTAGCTGACTTGGATAAAAGGCCAATTTTTCTTTAAGGAGATGATCAGTCTTTAAACTGTGTCCAATGGATGAAAATTATCTGAATCTTGCATGGATTTTTTTTCCTTTTCTTGATTATGGGTGACTTTAGGCATTTTCCATATGTTCACTGGCCTTCTGGGTTCCTTTTATGATAGGTATAGAGATGTTTTGTCCATTTCTTATGAGTTCCTTGCCTTTTACATATTTACTGTAGGAATGGCTCATTTATTAGGTGTATTAACACTGTATTTACATTGGTTAAATATATGTTTCCAGAGTATCACTTAGCTCTTTTCTTTACCATGTTTAAGATAACTTGTTTCATATAAGAGTGTTAGAATTTGGAGGGGTGGATAATACGTAAATAATCTAATTTTGAAAAAAAGATCAGCTAATTATCTCAACATCATAATTATGAGTACATAGTTCATCATTTCCTCTGTGATTAGAAATGCCGCTTTTACTTCTCAAATTCCTGCTTGGTTATTTCCCAGTTTCCTAATCCATCTGTCTACGATTATATTTCTCATTATTTTACTGGCTCATAGAAACCATCTCTCATGTTTGGTTTGTTAAATCTAGAATCAGTTTGTCAAGCCAAAGATTAAAAATCTTTTTTGGAATTCTGGTTTAGATTGCACTGAATTTAGAGATTATGTGGGGGAGGCCTGACCTCTGGAAATGGCAATAGTGGGCAGCCTTCCTGCTTGTGCCGCTAACTGGAAGGATACGAACACTTTTCTCTGACTCTGACATGACTACAGCTTTGCAGTCGCTACCCCCAAAACGCCAATGTTCCCTTCGATGCCTCCTTTGCCAAGGTTCATCTGGTGGTTTATTTAATTGGGAATGGCGTTTGTATTATCAAATACTGAGACGCATCTGTCAAGAGAAGTTGATCTTTTTTACCCTCTTAATCTGTTGGTCTGCTTCCTTTAATCATGAAGAGATTTCTTAATGGCTCTTCATCTGTTTCTGGAATAATCCCTATGTGGCCCTGAGGCAGTCTTCTTTTAAGTCTTTGTCAGATTGTCCTATGACATTCTTTTTGTCTGAAATGAATTCTGTTTTTTTTTTCATTTCCAGTTTTTATTCCTACTGTTAAATATTTCATGAATTTGGGAATTTTGGTGTGCATATTTCTTTTGAGTGAAAGGGTGTATGCTTTTTCTCTTCTCTTTTCTCCTTCTCCCTCCTTTTCCTGTCTTTCCCCCATCAGTCCTCTGCTCCCATGCTTATCTCTCACTCTTTGAGGTTTTTAACCCTTACATTTTTAACACATGCATTTAATGTATATTTTCCTACAGCTTTTGGGTGTAATTAACATATATATGCTCCTCCAAATGAGACATGGATCTTTAGCTCAACAGCCTTTCAGTTCTCTGCTTCCTACCTCTAATCTCACAGCCAACTCTCATTAGGATCATCTACGTTTTACTTGAATATAGTGATTGGGAATTTCCACTTTATAAGTAACAATTCTTTACTTAATATAAATCTTATTGGTTCCTTTTCTCATCACTAATTCCAGTATCACACACCACCTTTCTTGGACAATTTTTTTTCCTTGAATACAGTCTAGAGTAATTGCGTTTCTTGGCAACGATCTGAAAACTTTCTTTGCCCTTACATCTCCAAAATGTTGTGTTTTTCTGCCCTCAAGTGCCAATGTAACCTTGACTCTTTAATGATTCTAGGTTTAAATATATTTTCCCTCAGTGTTTTCAGGATATCACTCTCTAGAGTTCAGGTCACTTGTAAGAAAATCTTGCCAACTGATCCTTATTCCATTGAAAATAGTGTTTGTTTCCTTCTGGAAGCTTCTAGGATTACCCTTTTATTCTTGGATAACCAAAAGTTTACCAGCATGTGACTGAGTATGGCACTATTAAAAATGAGGTTTGTCCTTCACTTAGTGGACTGTCATCTCCTTAAAGCCCTGTGAAGTTTCCTTCTATTTCCAGTTAAATCTGTTTGGTCCCCAAACAACAGTGGTTCAACAATGTGGAAGTCTTTTTTTTTTTTTTTTTTTTTTTCTCACATAAAAGATGTCCAGAGGTAGGCACTTTCAGCCTGGTATGTTTGCTCCAAAGAGACAAGAAAGATCCAGGCTTCGCTCTTTCTATTGCATATGGCTCCATCCTCAAGGTAACCTTATATTCCAAAACAGCTTCTGAAGCTCCAGCCATCACTTTCAAGTTGTAGGCTGGAAGAAGCAGGAGAGGCAGGAGGGCCAACATGGACCTTCTGACCTGAGCCAACTCCCTTTAAGAAGCCTTTTCTGGAAGGCACACCCAACATTTCCACTCACATCTCCTTAAACAACAGTTAATGACAGGACCACACCTAGCAATAGAAGAGTGTAGGAAATGTAATCTTTTATTCTGTGTAGCACCAAGCCCAGCTGAAACCTGAGCTTCTTTTACCAAGGAGAAAGGGGACAGCTCACTGGCTATCTGCCACATGGTGTGCAAGTTTAATATGATTTAACTTCTTATATTTAAATTTGTCATTAATCTGGTATTTGGGGATGGTGTGGAGTAGAGATTTAGGTGGATCTGGTTGTTTGAGTGTCTTAGCACTTTTCATATTCCATTCCTTCTCATTGATTCATGAAACCTCCACTATGTGATACACCCTTGGGTAGAATAGAGTTGCCTGGTCAGTATGTCCATTGATCTATCGTGTGGGTGCAACACGTTGCTTTACTTACCAGATCTTCGTAATAAATTTTGCTATTGAGGGGGAGCCTCCTTGTTTTTGATAAATCTCATTAGCTGTTTGCACATATATTTTTTCCCTGAGTTTCTGAAAAAAAAATCATTGTGTTAAATTTTGTTTGGAATTAAACCTCTAACTTATTTTAGGATGAATCGCTCTCCTTACACATGCAGTATTTCTACTTGTGGTAAGACCCAAATAGAAGCTCCGGATTTTTAGCTAGTCCCAGGTAGGCAGACTAAGCTGTGCCAGCCACATGGACTCACACCCCTACCCGGTGGCATTGCCCCGATCTGTAGGAGCTCAAGTGGACAAATACTCTCCTCCTCCAGCTCCAAACAAACCTACTCCTCTTTCCTGAGCCTTGTGGGTTTTTTTGAGATCATATTTATTTATCTGAGAGAGAGAGAACATGCACAAGGAGTGGAGAGGGGCAGAGGGAGAAAGAGAAGCAGACCTGCCCACTGAAGCCAACTCGGGGCTCGACTTGGGACTGGATCCCAGGACCCTGAGATCATGCCCTGAGCTGAAGTTAGATGCTTATCCCATTGAGCTACCCTCCCCACGTGCCCCTTTCCTAAGCTTTTATCGGACTAACCACTCTATAAACATCATCGAGTTAGGTTCTTCTCATATGAGATACGTATTTGTGCTCATGTTACTGATGGAAAGAACAAGGTTCAGGGAGCATTGGTGGGTCAACCCAGGGTGCTCACATGGGAGAGGCAGAGGCTGTGCTGAAGGTCAAGTCGGCTGCGTCCAGAGCTGTGCTTTTCCAAGTAAGACAGTTGTTGCTTTGTGTACATATGTGCATCTTGAAGTTTTAGACAATCTTACAGGGAGAAAAGGAACCACTGTCCCCTGTTCTATACTCCTGGGTACTTCCCAGGGCTAGACAAAATGAAAAGAGGAAATCCCCAGCCTTCTGCAGAGAAAAGGGAACGGGCATTCTGAGGGTGGTGTGGGAGGGATGACAGTAAATGGAGTGAGGGCGGGACAGCACCCGGCCCTGAGTGTGTGTGCACACAGCGTGAGGATGTGTGTGATCACACCCAGGGGAGGACACTATGGGTCTCACACTCTGTGATTGCTCTAAGCAGATCAGGTCAGGGGCCCGCAGAGAGCTCAGAACAAATCAAATACCAGGGCTGCCTCTCAGGTTTTCCCAGCACCAGGGGATTGCGCAGGAGTTCCTGATGCACAACCTGTGGGTACCCACTTCTTCAGAAGCCATTAAATGCATCTTCCTCACAGTTTCACCCTAGGCACTGAAGCTGAGGGGAAGGGACTATCCTGGGTGCCAGGCCGAGGCGGCAGGGGTCCTAGAGCCCATGCATCACTCCTGGCTTCACTCTGCAACATGAGCCATGTCCAGGGGCTACAGGATGGGAGGGGGCAGCTCTTAGCTGGTGTCTCTTCTGCAGGGGGAGTCCTGGAGAGAGGATTCACAGGAGCCGGGGGCATGGGTCTGGCCTGGCCTCCAGCCGGGGAAGAATAGAAGATTCCAGGCCAGTGAAAACCCCAGCCCCTGCTCAGCCCTGGACACCCCTGAGCC
Organism: Canis lupus dingo; assembly: GCF_003254725.2. Classification (NCBI taxonomy): domain Eukaryota; kingdom Metazoa; phylum Chordata; class Mammalia; order Carnivora; family Canidae; genus Canis; species Canis lupus. The sequence continues at coordinate 28,324,237 of NC_064252.1, read as the reverse complement.
AGCCACCTGCTGGTCCAGAGCTGACCCAGAGATGGTCCTGACCCAACGGCTGCTCCCCGTCATCTTGCTGACTCTGTTCTGGGGGCCCAGCAAGGCAGGGGCCCAAGGTGAGCCCGTGGCTTCCTCCCTCTTCTCAGCCCTTCCTCACAGGGTGTTCTTAAGCAAGTCCATGTCCACATGTCCCCTAGGAAGCCCTTAGACCTCTCCCTCCCTGCCTCACTTTCTCCTTTCCTGATCCTCTCTGGCACCTCACTCCCCCTCCTGGATCCTCATTCTTCTCCAGCCTCCTGAAAGTCCACCTGTGCTTGTGTGGCTTCTCTGCTCACACTTCTCCTCGCGTTTGTGGCCTCTCACCTCCAGGCTGGCCGGTCCAGCCCTATCTGTGCCCCCACCCCACCTCAGACACTCTGCCCCTCTGGCGACTTGACCAGTTCCCTCCTTGGTGCCTTTGTCCCCGGGGCCCTCAGACTGGTGATCTCTCCCTGCTTTGGCCCCACACTCTCCTCCTGCCCAGAGGCCCTGCTGGGATGCTACTGCAGCTCCTCAGGCCCAAGAACCCCCTCCCCAAGGGCTCCCAGAAAACATGGCTTCTCTGATCACCCTGAGAACCACATTCTCTTCCCCAATTATAAGGCCTGTGGCAGGGATGTCCCACAGGACTTGGTCATGCTGCCCCTTAGGGGTGGCCTTGTGCCTCTCCTCCCAGGGTCCCAAGGGCTTCCGGGATAGGGCCCGAACTGGATGCATGTGTCCCTCCTGGGATTGGAGGGAGACCCTGTGCCGGGAGCAGGGCACAGCAGGGGCTCAGAAAACATGCTGTGCCTCGACTAGATCTTTGTGTTTCTCTGCACTCAGGAGGGTCCGCAGCCAGGACCCCGCAGAGCCTCCGACCCCCTCAGGGCCCTCAGGAGCTGCTTCAGGCTTCTGGGAAACCGCTACCCAGCCCTGGGCACCCCAGAGGGCTCGGGAGGGGTGGTGACAAGGGACATCTGGAGGGGAGAGATGTGACCCCCTTTCTGCCTCTCCCTGGGCAGTGACCACCCCACTGCAGACTCTGAGCTGCTACAATGACTACAGGAGCCACATCACCTGCAGGTGGGCTAGCACTCGGGAGGCCCAGCAGCTCATCAACCTGACGCTCTACCGGAGGCTGAATGAGTGAGTGATGCCGGCCGTGGGCAGGAGGGCCGGCCGGCGATAATCGTATTTCATCACCGTGGAACAGAATTGCCTGTGAGGTGGGCGGGCAGGGGTATGGTGCCCGGTTCCCAGACGTGCAAGCCAAGGCCATGGAGGTGAGGTCCCTCTCCTGGCCTCAGGGCGCTGAGTGGGGACCAGTGCCCCGTGTCTGGTGCAGGGCTGGTCTCCACGCCTCCCCCAGGCCCTGCTGCCTCCAGAGGGTGGGTTTTCTCTTCTTCCCTCATGGGGTCTCCGGGGTATATGGCCGTTTGGGAAGATTCTTCACACCATCCTGGGGTCTGGTGACAGTCCAACTCATCAGAATAGGAGTAATTAATTAAATGGCTGGTGTTGCAGGTGCAGGGGGACCCCGCGGGAGGCCAGCCCTGGGGAGGAGCAGCTCCTCACGGCCCAGAGCAGCACCCTCAGCTCTCTCTTCCATGCTCCTGGAAGCCCCCAGCTTCCATCTCCACACTCCCCTGCCACCCCCACCTCCCCCCACCGCCGGCTGTGACGTGCCTCTTCCTGCACTGAGATACGCGCCCCCAGAAGACAGGCTCCGGCTCCCTCCATGCTCTGTGCTCACACCGCCTGCCTACCCGTCTGGCACCTCCCCGGTGCGCCCCGCAGCGAGTTCCTATCCCACACCTGTCTGCAGCTACCCCCTGGGATCCCACTCGTTCTGGCTGCCACCACGGGCCCTGCTGTCCCTGTGCCACCGACAGGGGCTCATTCCAATCCCTGAGCAAACATGCCCTGGCCCCCACTTACACACGCCAGCAACGGCTGCAGCTCTGGGGTGCCTCCTCACCCCCTTCTCTTCCAGTGGGCCCGGTCCTCTGCCTCCCTCTAAGGTGACCCTCCTCCAAGGAGTGGTCTAGACCCACTGCATCTCGGGTCTTTCCAGTATTCTGAACCTGCCCCACCCCGGGGCTTCTGTGGGCCCCACCAGGCCTCCTCCTGCCCAAGACCCAAGCCCTCCCTGCTGCTAAATCCAATGTTCACTCTCCGCTTCCTCCCTCCTTTTTTATTGTTTTGTTTTGTTTTTTTGTTTTGTTTTGTATATATTTTTTATTGGAGTTTGATTTGCCAACATATAGTATAACACCCAGTGCTCATCCCGTCAAGTGCCCCCCTCAATGCCCATCACCCAGTCACCCCCACCCCCCGCCCACCTCCCCTTCCACCACCCCTTGTTTGTTTCCCAGAGTTAGGAGTCTCTCCTGTTTTGTCTCCCTCACTGGTATTTCCCAGTCATTTTCTCTCCTTTCCCCTTTAATCCCTTTCACTATTTTTTATATTCCCCGAATGAATGAGACCATATGATTGTCCTTCTCCAATTGACTTATTTCCCTCAGCATAATTTCCCTCAGTTCCATCCACGTTGAAGCAAATAGTGAATGTTCATTGTTTCTGATGGCTGAGTAATATTCCATTGTATACATAGACCACATCTTCTTTACCCACTCATCTTTCGTGGACACCAAAGCTCCCTCCACAGTCTGGCTATTGTGGACATTGCTGCTATAAACATCGGGGTGCAGGTGTCCCGGCGTTTCACTGCATCTGTATCTTTGGGGTAAAGCCCCAGCAGTGCAATTGCTGGGTCATAGGTCAGGTCTATTTTTAACTCTTTGAGGAACCTCCACACAGTTCTCCAGAGTGGCTGCACCAGGTCACATTCCCACCGACAGTGCAGGAGTGTTCCCCGTTCTCCGCATCCTCTCCAACATTTGTTGCTTCCTGTCTTGTTAATTTTCCCCATTCTCCCTGGGGTGAGGTGGTATCTCATTGTGGTTTGGATTTGTATTTCCCTGATGGCAAGTGATGGGGAGCATTTTCTCAGGTGCTTGTTGACCATGTGTATGTCCTTCCCTCCTTGACCGTGGGCAGCACCTGCCATGGACCGACCACCGCATCCTCGTGAAGCACCTTCATCTCCAGCCTCCGCACTCACCCCCTCCTTGTGTCTTCCCCACCCTCACCTTCTCTTCTCCCTGTTTGCTCCCTCCCTTCTTTTGTCTCCAACCCCAAGTGTGAGAGGGTGAGATGCTCGGGGCAGGGACTGAGGTGGGGGGAGGCATTCATCCTTGGGTCTCTGCTCTTTTACCTTCTGATCCAGTGGCAGAGACCCCACCTAGCCCGAGGCTGCACCCTGGTGACTCTCAGGCTCGCCAGCCCCGCCTCCCCCCAGCTCCAGGCCCGGGGTGCACCTGTCTCTCCACAGGTCCTTAGAGAAAGGGGTCTTCCACTCCCATGTTCTAAACCAAATTCCTGCCCCCAGACACCGCGCTGCTCATCCCCACATCCCACTGCTCTGAATGGGAGCTCCTAGAAGCTCCCATCCAACGACTGGGAGGTATATTCTTTTACTTGCTTTACACCTGTCCTTCCCCACCGCTGCCTCTAATCCATCAGCAAATGCTTCGATTTCATCTTTAAACAAAATGTGAATCTGGCCAGGGCTAACATCACCACCCTGGTGTAAACCACTTCCTGTCATTTGGATATTCCAGAAGCCTCCTACCTGGTCTCCCAGTTTCCAAGACTACCACCCTCCCCCCAACTCATTCTATCCACAGCCCAGCAGCCAGAGGAACCCTTTCAAAGCATACATCACCATATGGCACTCCCTTGCTCGTAACTCTACATTTTCTCCACTTGCCGAGACAACCAAATTCCTTAAATTCCTTTTAAAAGCTGCTACCTGTTGCCTTGAGCTACTGGTCTCCTCTGCCTCCCACCTGCACAGACTCCACTCCATGCACACTGGGAAACAGCCTCATCAGACAACACCCCAAGCCTGTGCCTGCCCCAGGGCCTTTGCTCCTGCTCTTCCTGTTACCAGAACTCCCCATTTTCCGGAATTTGCATGGCTCCCTCCCTCACTTCCTTCGAGTTTCTGCCCTAAAGTCACTTTTTCCATGAGTCCTTTTCCCTGTCTCCTCTATTTGAAATTGCAACCCCACCCCAGCCCTTCTGGCTTCCTTATCAGCCTTCCCTGTTGTATTTGTCTATGTAAAGTTTGCTCTGTTTGACACATGACATATTTTATTCAGTTGTTTCACATGTGTCCCCCTCCACCAGGATGGCAGTGCCCCGGCCCTGGACAGAGCCCCGCACAGAGTGACCACTCAGTGACATTTGTTGAATGAGTGATTCTCCCTCACTGTGAGCTAACTGTGTTCTCTCCTGGCAGGGACCCTCCAAAGCCAGTGTCCTGTGACCTCAGTAACGACATGGCCTTGTTAAGCCACCCTTGTCCTGGCTGTGTGCCCAGAAGATGTGTCATTCCCTACGAGATTTTTGTTATTGCTGACAAAGACTACTTCTCATTCCGACCGGACAGGCCTCTGGGGACCCAGCTCACCATTACTCTGACCCAGCATGGTAAGGCCTGGGGTCCCCGATGGGGGTGGCCCTTCCATGGGTGGCCAGACTACAGAAGGGCCAAAGTGTGAGTCCTCGAGAGGCGGAGATGCTGGCTTGGCAGTGGGTTTAGTCTCTTAAGAGAAGACGGTATGGTCTTCCTATGACAGAGGCATTGGAGAGACAATGTGAGGAGCCCCAATGTGAGGCACCTCCCCTGGCCCTGGCCGCTCCAACACCCAGAGCAATAAAGCCTTTCCTTCTAGAACCATCCTTCCTATTCAGGTAGAAACCTTACAGCTTGAAAGCACTCATCACCAATCTAGTCTCATCCAGTGTCTGCAATAACCCATTTTTATTTATTTTTTAAAGATTTTTATTTACTTATTCATGAGAGACACACAGAGAGAGAGAGAGAGAGAGAGGCAGAGACACAGGCAGAGGGAGAAGCAGGCTCCATGCAGGGAGCCTGACGTGGGACTCAACCCCGGGACCCCGGGATCACGAACTGGGCCGAAGGCAGATGCTCCACCACTGAGCCACCCAGGCGTCCCCTGTAATAACCCATTTTTAGATGAAGTTCTATAACTTCTCCAAAGTTCCACCCCTCAGCAGTAGTGACAGTGACAGGTCAGGTCTGCTGATTGCTTCCTGCACGTTAGAGATGTGGGTCGTCACCTTACTGCCCTCCCTGGGAGGCCCCCAGCGAGTGTGTCCACAGCAGTCCCAAAAATCAGTGGTCTTGGGTCAGTGCCAATGATCATTTTATGTAAATAGTTAGGCTTCATTTGACTGTATATTACACAGAAATATAACCAGCACTTCAATCTCCGTAATTCAATTATATCTGTGCTCAGAATGAACCTGAAATAGAGATGTTCGAGGGAACATCTTTAAAAGTTGAAATTCACGTGGTAAGAATCCTATAGATGCCTGGCTTTTAGGAAACCCTGCCCAGTCTTATTTAATCATTACAATAATGCAGTGTCACGCACTACTTTTTTTTTTTTTTTTTTTTTTTTACCCCATTTCACTGAAAATGAAATGGAGCTGAGAGAGCAGGAACTTGCCCAAGGCCACTCAGATGCATGTGTCTGACTTAGTCTCCTGGGTCCCAAACACTGGGCAGCCCCACTGTACCCGCAGGCATTGGATGGAGAGGGGGTTCTGGCCTTTGCTTCCTGCCTGTTTTCAACACAGCAGCACAAAGCTGTTGCCTGGAGGAGGGGATGGATGAGGCCACGGTGAATTCATGTCAAACAGTGTCTCAAAGCGCGTTTGATGGATGAGAAAGAGTCCCAGCCCGGAAGGGCTCAGAGCACACGGAGGGGCAGGAAAGAGCAGAGGGTGAGCCACAGGTGGATGCCATGTGCCACCTGCTGACGGGCAGTGGGCGAGGAGCCTAGGGGACAGGACAGGCTTCCCAGAGGAAGGGGCTTTGCAAGGAGAGCTGAAGAGAGTGGGTGGGAGGACAGAGGAAGAGGAACATCCCTGGTAGAGAAAACAGCACACGCAGAGGCTGGGAGACGGAGGGCAAGGCAGGTTGGGAAAACCATCCACCGTTGTATCCCAGGAGCATCCACTTCAGAAGGGCTGGGCAGTGGGAGGAAGGAGAGGGGGAGCACAGGCAGGAGCGCAACCTGGAGACACCTCTGTGCCTCGCGAAGGGGTGTGGAAGCCAACATGTACGCGGAGCAGCGCCGTCGAAGGGGCATGCCGCGATCGCATGTGAGGATGCTGCGCGGGCGACGCACAGGCTGGACGGCAGGGGACAGGCTGCGGCAGGAGGCCGGGCCCAGAACGCAGCCTACGGCACTCATCCCAGGGAAAAATGATGAGGATTCCACTGGAATATGGTCAGGGGAAGGGAGCAGGGGGGCATCCAGACCACAGCGACGGTGTACACACACTTCGTCCGTTGACCTCTTCTCTGGTTGAGCGCCCACCTGCGCCAGCAAAGCGGTGCATGAGCCAGTCAGCATCCCTGTCCCCGCGAAGCTGGTGGCCTGATCACAGGGCAGGCGTCATGGTGGAGATGGAAACAACTTAGAAATGGGGGAGGGAGGCACCTGGGTGGCTCAGTCGGTTAGGCATCTGCCTTCAGTTCAGGTCATGATCCCAGGGTCCTGGGATCGAGTCCCGCATCGGGCTCCCTGCTCAGCCAGGCGTCTGCTTCTCCCTCTTCTTCTGCAACTTCCCTTGCTTGTGCGCGCTCTCTCTCTCTCACATAAATACATAAAATATTTTTAAAAAGAAAAAAGAAAAGTGAGGGAGGGAGTGGAGTGTGGTGTTTGCCTCCTGGAGCGTATGTCCAGCAGGGAGGACAGTTCCAGCCCCAACCATCTTGGCAATGAATCAGGGAGGCTGGCCGGTGCCGGGCGGAGCACAGGTGTGCATCTGACCTGCTTGGAGGCCTCCAAACGGGGACATAGGGGACATTTTGCTTCCCCTCTCAGGGTCTCCACCTGTGAAATGAGCTAGGGGCTGAAATCTCTCAGGTTGGATGAATAGGTTTTTGCTTGGGTTCCCGGTCAGTTCAGTTTTGGGTAGCAGCATCCAGAGGCCCGTGCTGAGAGGGAGTCCCCCTCCCTGCCAGGCTCGGGGGGCTGGGCGTGCAGGGACTGATGAGGGAGGCTGCTGAGGCTGCAGGGGCAGGGAGATAGAAGAGGGGGTGCCCTGAGTCTGCCATTCCTGGCTTACGGCTCTCCAGAGGCTCCAGCTCTGACATGCCGTGCTCTGAGTCCAGCGTGGAGCACTTACATCTTGTTTGGACTCATTGAATTTTTTGTGTTTGAAAGTCACCCCTCAGCATTCAGACACAGAAGCTTCAGGAAGGCAGGAGCCATGCCATTCATGGATGAGTGGCATGCTGGCCCAGCAGAGAGAAGCGTGCTGTTCGTTGACCGAAGGGTTTCTTGGAAAGTCTCTGCAGGTTGCCCACATGTTCATGTAGTCATTGATCATTCACTCACTTTGTCCCCCAAACTGCTGAACCACTCGTCTCAGGCCATGGGGATAGGAAAGGGCTACCAAGACCCACACCCTGGCACCCACGAGCTCCTGACTACTTGCAGGGGCAGAAACAGAAACACGTGAGTGCGCCAGGGTTGTAAGGACCGTGCAGCGGGACAGGACGGGAAAGGAGTGAGGGATCCTGCCCAGGGGAGGGGGTCCCAGAAGGTACTGGAGGAGGAGACATTTATGCTGGGCTCTGAGACGAGCAGGACCCCGGGCAGGTGGTAGGGGAGAGTGGACAGGGTGAGGGCCAGTTACGTGGGCCACAGCACTCTCTGCTGGGAGGGGGGACCACACGGGCCTCACGGTGAGCCTTGGGGACAGGAGGGGGCAGGTGGGGGCAGGTGAGGGCAGGAGGGGGCAGGAGGGGGCAGGTGACGGGGCAGGTGACAGGGCAGGTGGGGGCAGGTGAGGGCAGAAGGGGGCAGGAGGGGGCAGGCGGGGCAGGAGGGGACAGGTGAGGACAGGCGGGGGCAGGTAGGGGCAGGTGAGGGCAGATGGGGGCAGGTGGGGGCAGGAGGGGGCAGGTGGGGGCAGGTAGGGGCAGGTGAGGGCAGAAGGGGGCAGGAGGGGGCAAGTGGGGGCAGATGACGGGGCAGGAGGGGGCAGGTGGGGGCAGGCGAGGGCAGGTGAGGGCAAAAGGGGGCAGGAGGGGGCAGGTGGGGGCAGGTGAGGGCAGGTGGGGGCAGGAGGGGCAGGTGACAGGGCAGGTGAGCACAGGAGGGGGCAGGTGGGGGCAGGTGAGGGCAGGTAGGGGCAGGGGGCTCCATGGGGAGCTTATTTGCCAGCACTTCCATGGAGTTTGTGTGATATATTCGTGACTTTCATTCACATTCACAGTGAACCCCACAATTTTGCAGGTAAGGGGCCCAAGGTCCACAGAAAAAAGAGGACTTGTCCACGGCTCAGCTGGTAGGGGCAGCGCTGGGCCTGGAGCCTGTCTGCACACACACATAAAAATGCCGCCCTAGGGCACCTGGGTGGCTCAGTGGTTGAGCATCTGCCTTCACCTCACCTCAGGGCTTGATCCTGGGGTCCTGGGATCTAGTCCCGCATCGGGCTCCCCGTAGGGGGAGCCTGCTTCTCCCTCTGCCTGTGTCTCTGCCTTTCTCTGTGTCTCTCATGAATAGATAAATGAAATCTTAAAAAAATAAAAATAAAAATAAATAAATAAAAGGCCGCCCTACAGTCATCCAGCCCCTTATGGGCCCTTGCCCTCCCTTCCACCAGTACAGGCTCCTGCACCCAAGGACCTCCTGATCGATACTACTGGGGACCGCTTCCTGCTGACCTGGAGTGTGGCCCTTCCAGATTCCCAGGGCCACTGGCTGTCCAACCTGGAGTTTGAGGTGGCCTACAAGCGGCTTCAGGACTCCTGGGAGGTAGGGACCGCGGCCAGCTCTGACCCAAGCCAAGGAGCCCAACCTCGCCACCACCTGCTCCACCAACCCCTGTCTCCCCGCAGGAGGCCTCCACCCTCCACCTCAACTCCTCCCGGGCTGTCCTGGGGCCAGAGCACCTCGTTCCCAGCAGCACCTATGTGGCCCGAGTGCGCACCCATCTGGCCTCCAACTCGGGGCTCTCGGGGCGGCCCAGCCAGTGGAGCCCAGAGGTCCGCTGGCACTCACAGACAGGTAACACAGGCAAAGCTGGAGCGATGCCCTTCTGAGGGGGGCAGCCCGTTCGGCTCCTGGACAGAAAGCATCCAGGGGCCCATCCAGCAGGATGCCACCAAGCTGCCCTGGGCCGACTCCATCCTTGCCATGACCGGGGAGCAGCGGTGGCGACGGCACCTTACTCGGTGCACGGCCCCAGCTTCTGCACACTTCCTGGCTAGGAACAGTTTCAGTGATAATGACAGCGGCGTTCTGAGCGGCTGTGTTTTCCAGAGCGCTGTACTCTGTGGGAACAAACTGACATCACCAGGTCGAGGCCCCCAACATTGAAACTAGATGCTGTACCCATCTTGCCGAGGGGGGGTGATGGATCACAGAACTCACTCTCCGACCTGTGCGGCCACACAGAAGGCTAGGGGTGAGCCCGAGTTTTTGTGGTGCTAAAGCCCATGATGGCTCTGAGATGAGGCTTGTAGGCCCCCCAAGAGCGAAGGGATGAATGAAGGAGGGGATGAATGAGGGGCTGTCTCCCCTCCCAGGCGACAAGGCCCAGCCCCAGAACGTTCAGTGCTTCTTCGACGGGGCCGCCGTGCTCAGCTGCTCCTGGGAAGTGTGGTCTGAGGTGACCAGCTCAGTCTCCTTCACCCTCTTCTACAAGCCCAGCCCCAGTGCAGGGTGAGTGCCCCCGTCCCCTCCGCTCCCCTCCTTGCCACCCTGCCCTCTCCAGGCCTCCCCCTGACTCTGGGGGGCCTCAGAGGAAGCCACTGCTGGAGGTCACATCTCTCCCGTGCCTCCCTCACCCTCACCTCTGCCGTGATCGTGATCCGCAGGGAGGAAGAGTGCTCCCCAGTGCTGAAGGAGGAGCTCCCCAGCCTCTTTGTCCTGCACCGATGCCAGATTCCCGTGCCCAACCCCAGGAACCACAGCCAGTACACCGTCTCTGTGCGGCCCAAGGTGGAAGAGAAGTTCATCAAGAGCTCGGAAAACAGTGAGTTTGTCCCCCCAGCCTTTGGCGCGGGTGAACCCATTGCGTGTGTCACCCACATAGACTCAGGACCCCTTATGACTGGCTCTTCATGTTTGTCGCTTTCAACCAAATGCAGCCCAGTGAGCAAAAAGAGCAAAAGTCATTCTAATCTCTTCTTGAAGTTCTCGAAAAGCAACAATACAACAATGACAAAGGCAAATAATATGAAGGAAGAGTCAACTGATAATCCCCAGACACACATCTTTAAGACCTCCTCCCCCCGTCCCTGCTGCCACCTGCACCCCTCCCCTTGGCTTATCTCTGCTTTTCTGTCCAGCTCTGCAGCCCCCCTGCCGACCATGCCCCCTGGGCCCCCTCACCAAACTTTTCCTTTCCTTCCCTGATTGGATTCTTCTCTCCTGGGTTCCCAAAGTCCTCTGCCGATGGATATTTGCAGTCTTCAAAATAACTGATCTAGGACTGACTTCTTAAATCAAGGGCAAGAATGTGTGCAAAGAAATTGTAGTTCCTTGCAGGTTCATACCTCCAATTCTTTTAACACAGCGAGGACCCCATGCAGAGGAGCCTCCTGCGTGGCTTCTCAGGGACTCAGGCTCTTCTACTCAGTCTCCAGCGTGTGCAGGAGCCACAGTCAGTCTGTCTCGGTCACCCGAGTTGGAATGCACCAGTCACTCTGGGGATCTGCCGGGTTGTCATCTTTTTCTCTCCCACTTGTCCTTGGCAAGTTACTTAATCATTCAGGGGCTCAGTTTCTCCGTCTGTGAAACGTGACCAGTGAGTAGTACCTACCTCGTAGGGGTTGCTGTTGGAATCAAGGGCAGGAACTCATGCAGATCGAGCATGTATGACAGCATCCATGACACAGTGAATCCTCTGGAATAGGACCAATTATTAATGCTTTCATTTTTACTCAAGTGCTAGGAGTAACCCACACTTTGGGTCACCTCACTGCAAAACAAGTGTATCTCAGCATCTCCCCAGAAAGGGGCTGCTCAGGTCCAAGTGGATGGTATGGGGAAGGGGGGTGGTGCAAGGACCCTGAGATGGGCTGGGCCCGGGTCGAGAAAGCACCCATGAAGAACATGGAACGCAAAGAATGTCCCATTGGAGGAATGTTAAGAACATCGTTCCCTAAAGGTTTCCCTCCCTCCAGTCCAGATGGCTCGCCCGACACTCAATGTGACCAAGAACAGAGACGGCTACACCCTGCACTGGATGGCAAAGGAGATGTTTTATAAGCACATAGGTCACACCTTCCAGGTCCAGTACAAGAAAGATACAGTCTCATGGGAGGTGAGGACCTATGCCTGGGAAGGGGCCTGACTGGGGTGGGGTGGGGAAACACGCAGGAGAGCCCCGAGCTGCCAGGTGCCTGGCTCCCAGCAGGTGACCAGTCAGAGGAAACCCCCGAGGCTTAGTGGCCATGACCCTGTGTGGTCGGCTGGTCACTGTCCCCTCCCTTGGAGAAGCTGCTACGGCTCATAGAGGTGATGTGACACGGCCAACATTAACTACGGGACCCTGAACTGTGAACCATGTAGACGTCAGGGCTCGGAGGGCAGAGGGGCAGCTGGACGAAGGGTGTTGCAAAGGCCCCGGGCTCCTCTTCTTCAGAGGAGTCTTATCTGGCATGTGACTCTGCAGCCGCTCAGAGCAGAGCTGATAAAGCAGACAGGGCCCCAGCCTGGGGTTCGGTCTCTGGCCCCCACCTCCAGGCAGAACCTGGGGCTCCTCCCTCCCACCCAAGTCAGAAACCTGAGAGCAAGCCCCAGCCCCTCAGACGGAAGCCAGGAGGCACGTGGCCGGTGGGGGAGCTAGGAGCAGGCCCTTGGAGCCCGGTCATGCTGCACAGCATTCCTGGGAAGGCCATATTGGGGTCTAGGTGTCCCCGAGGAGCCGGGAGGCTGGGGGCGGGCCGGGAGAGGTTTGGGTCTGGACCCCCCTGCCTCAGCCTCAGCACACCTGCTCTCCCACCTGTGCCCGCAGAAGAGCGTGATGGAGAAGCTTGAGAACGCCCACAGCATGTCGCTGCCACCACTGGAGCCCTCCACCAGGTACCAGGCGAGAGTGAGGGTCAAGCCCACCAGGGGCTACGACGGGGTCTGGAGCGAGTGGAGTGAGGAGCACTTCTGGGACACCGACTGGGGTATGTCTTCCAGCCTCTACCCTCTATTCTTGGTGCAGCCCTTCTGGGCAGACGACAAGGGTGACGTGACTCCACCCCACCCAAGTATCCTTTCTTCAGTGTGTCACTAGTTGCTGCAAAGTGACACCTGGTATGCAACACTGACTGCAGGTGAGGTCTTGAAAGCAGTAAAAAGCAGTCCTCACTGTCACTCCTCCCTCAGACTGGACCTTAGTCCTCTATTAATATGGCCCATGGCTTCACTAGCCTTTGTGGCAGCCCTCATCTAGTGACCTCCCTCAGCCTGAATTTCCAGTTACAATGACTGTGGCAGTAAACATCAGGAGCTATGGACTGAGGCCTGAGACTGGAAGGGTTTGGTCTCATTTCTTTCTGATTCTTCTTTCTTTTTCTTTTTCTTTCTCTTCCCTTTTTTTTTTTTTTTAAGTCGGCTCCAGGGGATCCCTGGGTGGCGCGGCAGTTTAGTGCCTGCCTTTGGCCCAGGGCGTGATCCTGGGATCGAGTCCCACGTCAGGCTCCCTGCATGGAGCCTGCTTCTCCCTCTGCCTGTGTCTCTGCCTCTCTCCCTCTCTCTCTCTGCCTCTCATGAATAAATAAATAAAATCTTAAAAAAAAAAAAAGATAAAGTAGGCTCCACACTCTCACAATTGTGAGATCAAGACCAGAGTCAAGATCAAGAGTCAGACGCTTAAGCGACTAAGCCCTCCAGGCCCCCCTGATTTCTGAATCTCCCCCATTTCCTTGCACGCTGCTTCATGGTCCCTCACTGTTCGCCAGCAGCTGCCGAGAGACAAGTACGAGACTAGGTCCAGGAGGTAGTGGCAGAGAGAGGATGGAGGAGGTGTCAGCAGCCTTCAGGGGAGGAGTCCCAGGAAGAGGGCTACCATCAAGTGGAAAAGGGGGCTGGACACCAAGCCTAAGGGAAGAGATCAAGGGAATCCTGGAGGGGCCCAGCCTGTGAGGGCCTTGAAGTTTGGGGCTCCCAATGGGCCTTTACCTTCTGTTCCTCCACCAGCACGGTTTTTCCCATCTCCACTTCTCCAAACCTCCCTGTTTCCCGATGCTTTGGCTTATGTGCTGCCTCCTACAGGAAGTCCCCCATGATTGCCACGGGCTCCAGTCCTTACCCCGCCCCCTGCCATCCCCATAACACCTCCTGCTACTGGAAAGAATCTAACCTCCTTCCTGGTGGAGGAACAAAGGCAAAAGAAATGTAGATAAAATGACAAGTCCCTAAACCTGCAGCCTTTACCTCCCCCAGCTCCAGTCTCGGCTCACAATCCCTGGGCGGCCCTTTCTGGCCTCGGTCCAGTCCCCCTGCTATAATAAAAACACTTTTTTGCATGGAAGACATCTCAAGACATCTCAAGAATTCTTGCTTGGCCGTTGGCTCCGCTCCCCGGCACTCCAGCATTTCCACGTACTTCCCAGCCCTTGAGCATTGTGTTTGAGGGGCGGACCAGTTCCCTGTTCTTTGTGTGTCTGGTCTTCCCTCCCACTCTGCACCCCCAGGCACGGCTGCTGTGTAGAGCAGGGTGGGGGGGCACCGCCCTGGCCTCGCCTCCTCCCACCCCCAAGCCTCCAGCTCTGTCCCCCGCAGAGGCTAATGCTCTTGTTCTCCTTCCTGGCCTCCCGAAGTACTACCCATGTGGGTCCTGGTGCTCATCCTGGTCATCGCCACTCTGGCCTTGTTCCCTGCCCTGCGCTTCTGCGGCATGTACGGGTACAGGTAAGGGGACCCTGTGCGGGGCGGGGGCACCCAGGGCCCCAGGGGCTGCCAGGGACCCCACCAGCTGGCTCCCTCTAGTCCCTGCTCCGCCACCCCTTCCCTGTGGAGACAAATCTCGTCTTCTCCCTGGGCCTCCGTTTCCTCTGTGAACATGAGTGTGGGGCAGCTTCCCTGGGGGTCCCTGGCAGCTGTCACCTCCCGGGTGTCTTTCTAGGCTGAACCGGAAGTGGGAGGAGAAAATCCCCAACCCCAGCAAGAGCCACCTGTTCCAGGTAGGATCTGGCTGTGAAGGCGGCTGGGGTGGGAGGGGGTCCTCACTCCTGCACCCGTGTCCCTGTCCCTACGTCCTCCCCCGGCCTGTGGCTTTGAGTGTGAGGTGAAGGGGGCCCGGGAAGGTGGCTGGAAGCTCTGAGAGGCAGGCCAGCACCAGCACATCCGGCTGTGCCATCGTCTGGGCACCTGCAGCCACACAGGGCTGGCCCTGCCTGCAGGGCTCCAGCGGAGCAGGGGTAGAACGGGGTGCAAGGTCCGGGGGAGGGGGGGCGGGGAGAGGCTCAGTCCTGCAGGGCCAGTGGGCTGACACGAGGCAGAATGGCTTCTGGGGTGCAAGACAGGACAGTGGGGCTGAGCTTTGGAGGATCCAGGGTAGTGCCGGGTGGGTTGGCCTGTGGAGGGTGGACGCAGGACCCCTTTGTGAAGGGGACTGATGGGGGTGGGCAGCGAGGCTGGGCACACGAGGGGGTCATGAGGCGGGTGTCGGCACGTGGGTCCCAAGGACCTTTCAGTCAGGCAGGGCCAGCTTGCCCCTGGAGGGGTCTCTGGCTACTGGGGGTGTGGAGGCAGTGACACCCCAGATTTGTGGACTTGCCAGAAGAGGGTCCTCATGCTCAGGGGCTCAAGGGCCCACGGCCACCAGCCCCTCCCTGGGCCTCTCCTTCCTGGTGCCAGGAGGCTGGGGCTGGGGCTGGCCCCGCCAAGACTCCTTCCGTGTCTGGGGGCTCGCGGTACCCCCTGGGAGCCTCCCCCCACTTCAGCTCCTCGAGGACCCACACACTCACGGCACAAATGTCCCTTCTCTTCCCAGAACGGGAGTGCTGGGCTCTGGCTCCCAGGCACCATGTTGGCACTCGCCAGCAGGAGCCCCCCGCACAAGGGGCTGCAGGGCAGCCACTTCCCTGAGCTGGACGGGTGAGTGTCTGGGCACCGCATCCCTGGGAGGTGGGAGGGTGGCCCCATCGTGCGCGCTGGAGGCTGAGGAGGTGGCCTGTGGCCCGTGGCTCAGGATGGAGAGATCCCGGGAGGTCGCCTGTTCTAAAGCAAGAGGCAGGACACCTGGGTGGCTCAGCGGTTGAGCATCTGCCTATGGCTCAGGGCATGATTCCGGGGTCCTGGGATCAAGTCCCACATCGGGATCCCCGCTTGGTGGGGAACCTGCTTCTCCCTCTGCCTGTGTCTGCCTCTCTCTCTGTCTCTCATGGATAAATAAATAAAATCATCAATCAATCAATCAATCAATCAAGAGGTATACCAGCTGAATGTCAGGAGGAACTTCCTGATTCCATACCTCGGACGTGGCCAGAGGCAGGAGGCTGGAGCAGGTGCCCTCTCCCTGCCCTGCTGCCAGGGACACTCCACCCTGGGGTGCTGCTGGCATGGGGGAAGGGGATGATGGGACCAGGGCATGACTGGGCATGCGCGGGCTGGGCATCAACCTGGCCTCAGCCCTGGGTGGATGTTGGGGAGCAGGGGGTGAGGGGAGCCACACCTGGCAGAAAACCTCAAATGATAAGTGGCCCCAATGTCTCTTCATCCGTCCTCCCTGCAGGATGTTCCCTGTCAACTACAGGCACAGCGAGGTGTCCCCTCTCACCACAGAGGACCCAAAGGACGTCTGTGAGTTGCCATGTGAGCCTGACACAACTCCGGCCACCTCGGACGTGTACTCGGGGCAGGCTCCGGGGCCCCAGCCAGGCCGGTCAGCCGCCGCCACAGGCAGGCCCGAGAGCCAGGCTTCCGGCTTCGACTTCAACGGCCCCTACCTGGGGCTGCCTCGCAGCCACTCCCTGCCTGACTTGGTGGGCCCCCCGGCGCCCCCCCAGGCAGGCGGGAGCCAGAAGCCGCAGCCTTCGGGGTCCCTGGAGTACCTGTGTCTGCCGGCGGGAGGGCAGGTACAGCTGGTCCCGTTGGCCCAGGTGATGGGACAGCACCAGGCCAAGGATGCAGAGAGGAACCCTGGCCCGGGGGCTGAGGGGAACCCCTCCCTGGAGTCAGGGGCAGGCCTGGCCCCCTCTGTACCCAGGCTGATGGCAGGCGGTCAAGGCCCAGAGAACAGCCACAGCCCAAAGGACGGGGTGCTCACAGCTCTGCCCGCTGGCTCTGGGGGCCCCGAGGATGGCTTTTTGGCCTCTGGCTATGTCACCACTACAGACCTGGCACTCCCCTTGCCCACAGGGCTGCCATCTGTCCCCAAAGCTCACCCTCTGGGCCCGCCCTCAGACCAGAACCACAGCCTCAATCTTGGAGTGGCTGGTGGGCCCCCTGGAGCCTCAGCCCACAGGAAGCCCGAAATTGAGGGCTATGTGGATGTCCCTCCAACCCCAGACCAGTGTCCCAAGTCCCCTCTGGTCAGTCCCGCTCCTCCTACAGCCAGTAGCCCCATCCTGAACCCAGGGGAGCCCAGAGCAGAGGTGGCCCCCGCCTCCCCCCACCCGGAGGGCCTCCTGGTCCTGCAGCAGGTGGGTGACTACTGCTTCCTCCCTGGCCTGGGATCTGGCCCTCTCTCGCCCCAGACTAAGTCCTCTTCCCCTGGTCCCTGTCCCGAGATTGAAGACCATGACCAGGTGTTCCAGGCCAAGAAGGCCCTGTGCCAGGCCATTCCCCAGATGCCAGCCATCCGGCACTTCAAAGCCCTCAAACAGCAGGACTATCTGTCATTGCCCTCCTGGGATGTCAGCAGGCCTGAGGAGGTGTGCTGACACCCTCCAGAGCCCTGGGACCTTCCCTCCCACCAGCCCCGGCCTTGTCCACACTCCGTTCTGCAAAGCTGAGGAGTGGCTTCCCGTTGGAGCAGATGGAGGCCAGGAACTTGGTGGACCTCCTGCCTTCTTACTTGACCTTCAGCCAATCGATTGTCCTCTCCCTGCTGGCTCCTTCTCTCTCACACAGACAGACAGACACAGACACATGCACCTTTTTCTTTCAAGTTAACTTAATTTTAGGTTGACTTAATTTTGGGTATTAGGGCTTTCTAATTTCATTCTTTTTGCCCCTGGTTTTTTCATTTGCTTTGTTTTGTTTTGTTTTTATCAGCTTTCCTGGCTTTTGCCACCATCTTCTTTGTTTTTTTTGTTTGTTTGTTTTTTGTTTTTTGTTTTTTTTTTTCTGATTTATTATCCGAGGTAGTTTAAGGTCTAAGCTAAGCCCCTTCTGAGATGTCGCATCTCAGTCAGAGCCTGTTCTGGCACTGACATGTCTGGTTATGTCGAGGGCTTGGGTCTGTGGCCTGGCCCTGCAGGGGAGAATGCAGCCCCTGTGTGGAGGGAGGCAGGAGCACCCTGCAGACAGACCCGGGAGGGGGAAAGTTTGGGAATACAGTGCAGGACGGGCCTGCTAGTGGCAGGCCCTGCAGCACCAGGCGTGGTGGCAAAACTGGCAGCATTGATGGGCATTCCCAGCAATGGGTGTGGTAGGGGGTATGCAAGAGAAGAGCAGTTCTGAGCTCCTGGGTGGCTGGGGAGGCAGGAACTGCAGGCCCTGCCTTGGGTGGAGGCTATAACCTGAGAGGGCAGGGTGCCTGCTGCCTGCTGGCTGTGCTGGTGTGCTTTCTGGGTCCGGGCTGGTGGGTCCTGCAGAAGTTCAGAAGTGGAAGGGAGTCCAGAAACCATGTGCACTCCAGAAATGTTGGAAAGAACTGCTCAACAAAGGAAAACGATCAAAGACCTATACCATTTTGGGCTTATGATCTGAATCACCCTGCTGCTCTCCCTCCAGAAAAACCTTACAGCTCCCACCTCCACTGGCTTCGGATCTATGTCAGGGCCTACACTAAGGATTATGGCTTCTTGAAATCTGTGCCTTTCTGATATGCAAAAAAGGCATTAAATCGTTTTAATTTGCATTATTTGATAACTACCAAGTTTGCACGCATTTTTGTATTTCTTGGGCACTCGTATTTTTTGACCGGAAGGGTGTTCACCTTTTCCCAATTAAGTTTTTAAAACTGTTTACATGTGTCCTTTCATCAATGGTGCACGTTTTCCCCCTAGTTTGTAGTTTGTCTTTTAATTTTGTGTATGAGACTTGTAGACCTGCACAATGTAGACTTTTCTGCATTTCGAGTAGATTTGCTGGCTCTGCTGTTGGTGTCAAATTTGCAAAGGCTTTTCCCACTTCAAAACTCCATTTGTCCTAATTTATATTTTTCCTAGGGTTTTGTGTGTGTGTGTGTGTGTGTGTGTGTGTGTGTGTGTTGTGAGCTTTTTGTGTAAGATTGTGATGGGTTTGGATCATACACATGCAAGAAGAGCTGCCTTTATGTTTTCTCCAAAAGAGTGGCCTGGGTGTTTTTTCAGTAGTTGCTTAAACACCCATTCTTCATCCATGTGTCTCAAATACCACTTTTAAGATCTAGAAAGTCCCTGATATACTTAGGGGGTTTCTAGGCTTGCAATTTTCCTATCTTACATTGCCCTCTCAATGGCACAGGCCTGTTCTGGTTGTTCCAGCTTTGTAATGTTTTAACAAGTGCAGACCCAATGTTCTTGTGACTTTTGTTGTCGAAGCCCTGTTCAGTACAGCAATGTTGGGGGGTGGGTTGGGGGGAATTATAAACAATGTAAATATTCACAAATAGTGACATGTTACAATAATAACACTTTAGGTGACTCTCAAGTAGACTCCTGTGTTACAGATGAATGAGGTAGTCCTACATGGATTAGAAAGAAATCCAAGATAATGAATTCCAAAATGTTCAGACATTGTTAGCTGAAAAAAATTGCAATAAAATGTTTTTATTGTAAAACAAACCCCAAGCCCTGAACTTGTGTACATATGTGTTGGAATAGCAGGGGAGGGGATGCGGTTTGAAACCACAGCTGCTTTAAGGACATGAATTCCATGAAACAGAAGGGCCTGTGGGTCTTTGAGGTGCCACAATGAGCTTAGAGACAGTGTAGATGAGATCAGGAATGCAGTGCCAGCAGAGTCAGAAGCCGGTGGAGGTCCTGGGATGACCCTGGGCAGAGCTGGGCTCAAAGGCAAGGACTTCTGGCCCCAGAATTGTTGTGAGCCTTCCCCAAGGGGAGAGACCTCCTGGATATGTGTCCTAATAAACACCCTGAGAGGTGGATTCCACGTGGAACTCTTTCCCGCTCTGGAGTGGGTAAACCCCGTGCCCAAACCCATTCCCCTCCCATTTGCCTGGTTGACTTACTGTGTTTCTCTAAGTTTCTTCCTGAGAAAGCACAGGCCTGATTTCCATGGGATTGAGGTCAGAAGGGAGCTTTCTGTATCAGAATATGAAGCATCTCTGGCCTAATACGAAACGTCAGGAAAGGGAACCAGGTGGGAAGGGGGTAAAGGATTGTGCGTTTGAACACTCGGGCTGCAGACCCAGATGGAGCAATCCCCCACAGGAAAGCCAACTCGGGGTCCCCTCATAGTTGGGCAAGTGTGTGGAGGTGAGTCCATGTGGATTCAGACAATGAACTCACAACAAATGCTGGGCCAGATGAAGGATGGTTGGAGACAGGACCCAAGAAGTGGCCGAAAGGGGCCTGTTCTCTTCCCTGAGCCCCAGGGCCAGAGCGTGAGCTCGGGCTCCAGGCTGCCCTCATAGAGCCCAGGACCCAGCTCAGAGTTCCAGCCTTGACATCTTGGAGTGCAGTTTGCCATCCTTGATCCTCCCATTGAGGCCTCCCCAGCTGTAAAACGTGGGTACCAGATGGCATCTGCCAACCTGTGCCCTGAGCCTGGCTTCCCTGGGCCTGGGATTCCCTCTTGCCCTCACGGCTCTACTAATGTCCCCAGAAGCAGAGCCCCAGGCCCCGAGGACAACCGGGCCCACATCAACCATCACTGGCCTAGAACAAATTTCAGGGATCCAAGAAGAAATGGTAATATCTTCCACCAGAAACAAAAGTCACTACAACTTTATTATTATAAGTGTGAGTCTCCAAGCTTGAAACGCTGACATTTTCCTGAGTGCTAATAAGAAGGCCTCAGCACTGTGGGTGCCAGGTCACTCCCTGGCTTCCTCTCTAGCACCCCGCAATGGTTAATGAACACCCCTGGTCAACCAGCCCTTTGGACGTTACCCTGATCTTCTGGTGTGCAGTAGAACATAATTCAGGTCAAAGTTTCTGGCAATATGTTTCTTTTTTTTTTTTTTAAGATTTTATTTATTTATTCATGAGAAACACAGAGAGAGGCAGAGACACAGGCAGAGGGAGAAGCAGGCTCCCTGATGGAGGACTCAATCCCAGGACCCCAAGATCACCACCTGAGTCAAAGGCAGATGCTCAACAACTGAGCCCCCCAGGTGCCCCCAAAACAGGATTCTTAAAGACATTCTGTTCTGTGTGAGGAATGCTAGTACCCTCAAATTTCTTCAGAGATGAGAATTATAATATAATTAGATTGCTACTTTCTGCCTTTTACTATTATTTGAATTTAATAAGCTCATTCTGTAATAGTCTTCCCAAAGTTATCAAGCAAGCACACTGTCTTAATATTTGTGCTCACCATCCATCTACGTCCCTATTTAACTTTTAAAGCTCTTAATTATGGGTTTCTTCATAAAATTAATAGCCTTCACAATCCTTCATTAGTGCAGCATTTTGTTCTTGAAATGATAAATATGTATTTATACTTCAACTGACTGATTCAATTGCAGCATGAGAAGTAGGTAAGCAAACATGATGCAAGAAAGAGAAAAGAGAAGGTTAAGAAAGACCACGTGTGCGTAGTGTTCAGAGACACACGGCGGCTGGTGCCGCAGAGACACCTGCCGCCCTAGACGCCAGGGTACTGGCTAGGGGGAGGCTGGGAGGCTGGCCTGGGAGCCGTGCGTGGAGGGCTCTGCACGGCTGGTGAGGATCTCTCTCCGGTCCTCGGGGGAGGCAATTACAAGCAAATTCACCTTATAATAATTTATTAGGCTGAGCTGTTTCCTGTGGTTTCGGGTACTTGTGGTACAAAATGGGTTGTACAAAAGGATCAAGTGCCCATCTGCAAATAAGGAACACAAAATGCTGGGACACGCCACCTGACGTCAAAAGTCCTCGTATAAATCTATCATCCACCTGCCTGCATCTGTTCATGCATTTCCCCTTTTCCTTCTGGTCCTGGTGCACCAGCCCATCCCGCGGGGGTCATCGCGCACGGGAGCGACTTGTCCTTTCTCTCCTCCAGTCTCCCCTCCTGCCCCTTCCCAGTGCCCCCTCTGCTCCAGCTCCCACCGTGTGGAGCTGAAATTCTCCGTTCACCCATCTGTCTGTCTCCCGATCCGCTGTGAGCGACTGGGGAGCAGGAGCCCAGCATCCTGCCAGACACACAGCAGACACGCAGGAAACTAGATTTAAACTTGACGTTCCTCCCCGTACCAATAACATCTTGGGTTCCATTCATGGATTCCCATGATTATTCGGGGGGGGGGGCAATACATCTTTTAAGGAGTTTAATCATCAGAAAAGGGGTTCCTGGGTTGACTTGCCAGTCCAGGACTCTGCAGAGTGACCCACCGCCTCCCATTCTTTAGGGAAAGAGATTGCAGGTGATTTTCATTTTCCCTTTCTGTGGAACAGTGTCTTGTCATTTTCTCATACTAAATGCCCATGTGTGTAATTAAAGAATAAAGTAGAATGTTCACTTAGGATAATTTTTTCTCTTTTAATTAACATTCACTGAGCAGTTAAAAAAAACACTGAAGAAATTTTCATCACAAGTTTATTTCTCAAATGAATGTCGTGGCCAGCTGTTGCCAAAACCGATGGCCACCGTCCCTCCCACCCACACGCCCCTCTACGCTGTGACTTTGTGGCACCCCTTATTAGCAGGTGGGCACTATGTCTTCTCCCTCGGACTTGCAGCAGCCCCCGGAATGAGGCAGAGTGAGGTGTGGGACGTCTGGGGCAGGCGGGCAGGGGCTGGAGCTTACCGGTGAAGCAGCCCGGTGAAGCAGCCCGGGCCGTCGGGTGGTCAGGCCTCGTGGAGACAGCAGGCCTGGAGGGTGCTCGGCCCTGAGGAGGGCAGGGAGGCATCCCGGTGAGACCAGCGCCTTCCAGCCCCAGCCCAGCTCCCAGCTAACCGCCACCACATGGATGACCCCACCTTGCTCCCACCTAGCTGCATGGTGACACCTAATCAGTGCTTGCAGCCACACGTGTCAGTGGTTTCTTCCTGGGTGATGGGTCACTGGCTCTACAGACACATTGCTTTGTCAGGTGGATGCAGTGGCAGCTCGGGGGGCTGAGGGGTGTCACGTGATTGGTCACACCTAAGCAATGCCGGAACCTTCTCCAAAGGCAGGCACTTGGCCAGCAGGCTTTTCCAGGTCCAAGCTCAGGGCACTCTTGTTTTTCATCTTCCCTATGCCAGGCCGTTCCCTCCGGTGTCCCTCACCCCATCAGCGGACCCCCTGTCTAGTCTGCTTCACCAGACCTGAAAATATAGTCAACTTTTTCCACCTTTGAAACGATGCCTGCCCTCGCCCAGCCAGGACCCACTCTGGGCTTCCATGCCTCCTCTTCCCTCCTTCTGCAGCCAAGCTTTGCCCAAGAGCCCTGTTCCTCCTCCTACTCCTTGTTCGCCACAGTCTGGCTCCGGCCCACCACACCCCAGCACCATCTCTCGCCAGTGTCACCGAGACGTTGTGTCACCCATCAGCCTGTCCATGGGCTCACCTTGATCCTCAGACATGGCAGCCTGTCCCAGGGCCTTAGACACGTCTTCTTTATATCGCCTTCCACTTCTCAGCTCCTCACTGCCTCCTCTGACTGGCCCTACTCTGTCCTCCCCGGCTGGGGCTCCTCCCTGCAGCGTGGTGTCCCCGGGGTTGTGCTCCTTTCCACGAGCCACACCCCATGAGCCCCTTTCTGCTTCGTGCTCCGTCTTCAGGTTCTTGGGCTCTCCTATATCTCTCCCGGGGTTTCTCCAGGTCACTTCTCTCTTCCCAACCCAACAGCCACGGGACCAACTGCCCATGGGACACCTCCTGTCAGATGTTCCAGAGATGCCTCAAACTTAACATGCCTCACCATGGCCCATCAGCTCCGAGCTATTTCTCCTTTAATATGGGTGGTGGTCCTGCCGAGGCCAGAGAAGTTCTGGACACGTGGCCTCTCATGGCCAGGGGTGGCCTGAGCCCAAACTGCAGAGCCAGAGAGGAGGCCCCAACACCGCTCCCCCAAGCTGTATCCCTTTCATCAGTGGTGGGTCATGGGACAAAGGGGACACCAGGAACCCAGCAGTGGTCACAAGGAAGATAGGACCTCACAGCACTTGTTCCATCCAAAGACAGAAGGAAGAGTCCCGGCTGTTGACCTCCCTCTCTAGGGGTCGAGGCTATGCTTATGAAAACCCCTCCCGTGGGAGCTTAGGGCTGGCGTCTACCTGGAGTGGGGGTAGGAGAGCTAGCTTTGCAGTCACTAGAGGTGAGGGCATGGAACCCTGCTCTGCATGGGGCTGAGTGGTCCCAAACAAGTGACTTCAACTGTCCAAGTCTGAACTTCATCATCTGTAGAATGGGAATAATCGTAGCTGTTTCTCTACTTCATAGAGCTACCCTAAGGATTGAGGTCAGGATACTCACACTTCCTCAAGAACTTCAGCTGTTTCAAGGGGGCAGGGGTGGGTGAAGGGGGGCCAATCTTGAGGACTAGAAGAAGCCCAAGGAGGAAAGGTGTCTGCAGATCATAGAGGGTATAGTGGGAGCCTGGGGAGGAGGCTCTGGGTTGGGGTCTGGAAGCCTGGGCCTGTCCTTGAATGTGCTTTGGAGGGGCCAGGGCTGGGGACCAGAGGAGGGTGACTGTCCTATCCTTGGAGCTGTAGTACGTCAGGTAACGCTCCAGGACCCTCCAAGGGGGAGGCCACCCCAGACCCTCAGAGAAGGGGTCCCAAGCCACATGTGCCTGGAAGCTTCCATGGAGACACTTTGGTTCCCAAGTGGGGTCACTGCCTCCCTGCGGCACCCGGGACATTCGTAAGCCCCAAACAGACCAGCAAGCCCCCACCCTATGGGCCAGGTGGAGATGTACCTCTCCAAGTCCCTTTCACCCTGAGCTGGGAATAGAAGTGAGAAGGCCCATGCCACCGTTATCTTAAAACATAGAGCGGGGTCAGTAGAGATTGCCAGTAAGGCTCCAAAAGTCTTTAGGTGTAGACTTAGATAATTGCTAAAGCAAAAGATAGAGACAGCCCAGGAGATAAAGCGAATGCCAAGCCGTGACACGTCTGGTTATGAATAATAGGTGTAGTCCAATTTATTTCTTGCCCCTGGCTTGCTAGAGACAATATCAGCTTTAACCAGATACTTAAAAATTCCTCTTTGTCTCTTAAGGAAATTTGGAATAAGCAAAAAAAGATTGCTGGATGTCTCCAAAGGAAAATCACACTTTACTTGGAGCACACGCGCTGTAATGGGTGAGAGACATCTGAGTCTAGCCTTCCACTGTTTCTGAGCTAGTTTATAACTCTGTAAATGGAGCATAATGGGTAGCAATGGAAAACAATCTTTTTCTATAGGAATGCAAGCAAACCCTGTCAGTGGAAGGACAATACTCCCTCCCCCAACACAATTCCACATTTCCGATGTTCCTAATCAGTAACTATAAATGTGTCTGTTCTTTGGACTCTGCTTTGAATTGGCTGTAACATCTGCTTGGTTTCCTCATTGATCATGAATTGCATAAGATCCTTAACATGTGGTCATTTTATTCCAGCATGATTTTATCCTCTTTCAAGACCATATATAGAAAAAAAAAGGGGGGGGATATGATTTGCAACGTTGAAGCAAAGGCCCCCAAAGTTGTTTTTTTTTAACATTTTATTTATTTATTTATTTATTTATTTATTTATTTATTTATGTATTTATGAGAGACACAGAGAGAGAGAGAGAGAGGCAGAGACACAGGCAGAGGGAGAAGCAGGCTCCATGCAGGGAGCCTGATGAGGGACTCCATCTCGGGTCTCCAGGATCACGCCCTGGGCCAAAGGCAAGCGCTAAACCACTGAGCCACCCAGGCATCCCAAAGGCTCCCAAAGTTGATCGCACCCAGGGATATGATCCAGGCATCACAATCACATGGATGGGCTTTTAGCACAGCTGAGGGTCCACCTTGCCAGCTACAGCCCCCAACCCAGAGCCCCCCACTCCTGGGGGTGTCTTGAGGAGACCTGGCAGTAGGTCAGCCAGTCGGC
Source organism: Canis lupus dingo (assembly GCF_003254725.2). Taxonomy (NCBI): domain Eukaryota; kingdom Metazoa; phylum Chordata; class Mammalia; order Carnivora; family Canidae; genus Canis; species Canis lupus. Next base: position 28,298,780 of record NC_064252.1, on the reverse strand, counting down.
TTTTCCATTAGGAGATCAAGACAGCGGGAGTGACAGGTACACCCATTGCCCTGATGGTAGTGATTGAGGAGACTGGGACTTGATGGTCTCCTACAGCCTGGATCCACTCAACATCCCCATGTGCACACCAAACCCTGACCCCATATCTCCCCAGGTCCTTCTAGTGTGAGGCTGCCCTGTGTCTAAGAAATCTCCAGCCTAATCTCTCAAGGCACATGTTACCACTTTTTCTGCTTCATTCAAAACTATGAATTCAAAAGAACCAAATTATACCAAGGATCGGGAGTAATCAAAGAATCTGGACTCAATACAGTCCAGGGAAAGGTGAGTTCTCACACTGGCCCCCAAGCCCTGTGTGTCTGAAACTAATTTGACACACGGAGGCTGGGTACCCAGTGGGGCCAGGGCAGTTCCTGGCAGTGGTGTCGATTTTGGGGGATCCTCAGGATGGGGAAGGAGCCCATGTTGGCCTCAGGCTTCCTTGCATCTAACCAAAGCTGATCCCACAGGCTCGCCATGGCTCAACCTTACCTTCCCTGAGTCCAGCTCTGCACGCTCACCACTCCCTCCTCCTCCGTGGGCACCTCTGCTCGCTGGCCTCGGATCACAGGCAGCTCTGTGCTTTGAGCCACATTCACAGTCTGTCTGTCCAGGTCTGTCTTGTGCTCTGTGGTGACCTGTCTGACTCCTGCCTCTGACTGAGCCCCCTGTGTCCCTCCCCCACTGCCTAGCTGGAGGTCTAGGTCCATCCTGAGCCCCAGGACCAGCCCTGGCCCAAGGCAGGAGCGATGCATGAGGACACAACAGTTCCCCAACATTCCATCCGTGAGCCTCTGTTCTCCTCCCTTGGTCCTGTCTTATTCCTGAGACCTGGGGCCACCCTGGGCAGCCCCCTGACGGCTGGCTGACTTCTGGCTTTCTTCTCCATGCTGGAGCCCCTGTTCTAAAACACTCAAGAGATAGACCTGTCCTGTTCTGTCCCTTCCCAGCTCCCAAATGCACTTCTGGCCCCACACCCTGCATGATGGTGTGGGACTCCCTTCCTACCGGAGGCCTCCTCTCTGCCTCCCCAATTAGTGAGTGAAGACATCTTTCCCCTCTATCACTCACTTCTCTGCCTCCAGCCTCTGCATAGGTGTTTCTAGACGTTGAGTTTTGATGAGTGGAGGGGGAAAAAAGGCAAACACAGGAGAGTATCAACATTTTATTTCTATTTCTAAATCAAGAACAATTCCAAAAATTTTTTTACCATCAATATAATTTTGTATTTTTAAAAAGGTCATTTTACTTTATTTTTAAAGATTGTATTTACTTATTTGTTAGAGAGAGAGAACAAGTAGGGCAAGTGGCAGACAGAGAGAGAAGCAGCCTCCCAAGGAGCCCGATATGGGACTCCTCAGGACCCTGGGATCATGACCTGAGCCAAAGGGAAACGCTCAACCACTGAGCCACTCAAGTGTTCCTAAAAAGGTCATTTTAATATAAAAGACACATAAACATTTCTCATCTCTGATAACAGGATGGTCCATTTAAAAAGAAAAAAAAGGCAGATGGCCCTGTGTTTTCCTTATTTTCTGGGAGCTTCTTTTTCCAACAAAGGACAGCAGAAAACTCTACCATGACTTTGGGGACAGAGTTCTGTCTGTTGGCCTGACCAGTTTTTGAGTAAGACATACAGACCTGGGGATCCCTGGGTGGCTCAGTGGTTTGGCTCCTGCCTTAGGCCCAGGCCATGATCCTGGAGTCCTGGGATCGAGTCCCACGTCAGGCTCCCTGCATGGAGCCTGCTTCTCTGTCTGCCTGTGTCTCTGCCTCTCTCTCTGTGTGTTTCTCATGAATAAATAAATAAAAAATATTTTAAAAAATACATACAGACCCACTGTAGCCAACGTTACAAATGGAAACAGCATTACCACCCAGAGGTCTTACTGGGTGGCATTTACCTTGGTGACGTCAGGAGCATGATCCATATTTGGCCCCCACCTCCTAGGCCTAGAACATCTGTTTCCAGGGGCCTAAAGCTCAGTGGATTCCAGGAAGTCAGACCCAATTTATGAAAGTCACAGGAACATGTCATTTTGTGATAAGCAATTCAATAGGCGAGCTAGACAGAGTGCTGAGCTGGACCGTCCAGCAGGCCCACAGCCCAGAGTCTGTGAAAATCTTGCTGGATAGCCACTTAATAAGAGCAGGATGTCACTCAACCTCAAGCCTCAACAGTGAGGGCCTGGGCAGCCAAGGGGTGGGGTGGCATCAGGCTCTGATGGGGACAGGGCTAGCTGCACTATGAGCAGAGGCAGGCAGAGCACACAGGGCTGGGATGTCCCTTCCCAGAGAGGGCTAGAGGCCACTCTGGTGGACAGCCTCTGCTGCTCCTGGGTGCCAGGGGCTGGCTGTGGTTGGGAATGCCTGCCCTCTCTGGACTTGGATTCTTTTTGATCCCCATAAAATGGCAGCAGCTGCCCAACCCCAGAAGACTGTGATCAGGGGTGGCATAGTCGGTTAAGCATACGACTCTTGGATTCCACTCAGGTCATGATCTCAGGGTCCTTAGCTTGAGCCCCATGTGGGGCTCCAGGCTCAGCACAGAGCCTGCTTGAATGCTCGATTCCTCTCCCTCTGGCCCTCCCCCAGTAAATAAATAAATAAATAAATAAATAAATAAATAAATAAATAAATAGATCTTTTTTTAAAAAGAGGAAACAAAAAGACTGTGATAAGGCAAAGACTACCCCCTCTTTATTTTCCATTTGTTATGTCACCAGGCAGTGTAGACGTCCCGGCATTGTTCCTAGTCCTTTGCTCAGAAGTGGGGATCTTCAACCTCCAGGGAAGTCATAGAGCTGGCTTTATGCCTGTTCTCCTTGGGGCAGTGGCAACACCAGTGAGGTTCGCCCATGGCCCGGGAGATCCCTACCACAGCCAGATGGAACAGTCCCCAGGGCCCTTGTGACATGCGATCACAAGTTCCTTTCGTTTCACTTGGGATAATGATACAATCACTTTTCTTTCATTCTTAAGAGACGTATATGCAAATCTAAATAGCAAGCAAGAGGGATTCCAAGCACAGGCGGTTTTAAACATAATTTTGAGAAAGTAACTTTGAACACAGAACTTGCAGACGTGACATAATTCCTTCTTATTAGAGATAAGCAAGCTTTTCTTGGAAGGATATGGAGCTCATGGCAGAGGGTGCTTAAGAAGAGAAGGACAGAAAAGAAGACAGACAGATGCCCCTCTTCCCACCAGAAGAAGAAAATCTAGATGCTTTGGTATCACGAGGTCTTAGACTGCAGGTAGCATCTTCCCAAGAGAACCTGATGAGGACCCACCAAGGTGGAATGTTAATGTGGATGAAATCATAACGAGGACTCTTTCTGCTTCCCAATTAAAAAACATTTTAATGTTCTCCTTTTCTTAACTGAATCTTAGATCAGATCCTTTCTGACTCAAGGCTCTCTCCTTCCTTTTCTTAGAGCATTTTCTTTAGAAAACTTGAAATTCTTTGAGATATATGCCGCTTTGAGATATATGTAAATCTGAAGACTCCAGTCTTATAGCTCATAACGTCTCTCTTAAGGACCTGGGAGTCATGCCTTGAAGGGTAATCATCAAGGAAGATGGCATCTCACTCTCCTGGTCTCTGAAGCCCACCTTCAGTGGGCACCTTGCTCTGAGGGATAATACGACTTCCTGTCATCAAGAGAGGAGAAAGTCTGCTCTTCCTTTGGGCAAAGCCAATCAGCAAACACAGATGGCCCATGATCTCCCTCTCCATCTTTCTCCCCAGCACTTGTCCACAGCCGCCTCACCACTATCATCCTCACCACCACCACCACCACCACCATCACCACCACCAACACCATCGCTCTCTTGTTTTAGGAGAGTCCAGTTCTGACTTGGTTCTAGCCTCCCCTCCCTATTGCAGTAGCCTTAAATAAAGCCGTCCTTATCTGTTTAACTTTGCCTGATAATAATATTTGCTTTGACAATTCCTAGCTTGGTGACATGGAGGCCACAATGGTGGGACAGTCCCTTGGAACCCCAAACCCACCAGGGAGACTGTAGGCCCCGGGGTTATGGAGTGGCTTCTAATGTCATAGGATTTACATGTAGGGTTTCTTCTTTGATTTTTTGTGCTGAAGGATTTCCTACATTTAGCACTGACACTGCATTTTTGGAACAAACTCTACTCAGTCAGATATTCCATTAAGACATTCCTGTGTTTGATTTGCTAATATCTTTTTTCAAAAAGATTTTATTAGGTATTTGACAGAGAGTGAGCACAAGCAGGAGGAGTGGCAGGCAAAGGGAGGTGGAGAAACAGACTCCCCGCTGAGCTGGGAGCCCCCATGAGGGGCTTGATCCCAGCACCTGAGCCGAAGACAGACACTTAACCAACCGAGCCACCCAGGCACCTGATTTGCCAATACCTTATTGATGATTTTGTGTCTGCATTTATAAGTGAGTTAATCTATAGATCTCTTTTTGTGCTAGCTTTATCAGATTTGGGGAAGGAAAAGTTTTAAATGATAGTAATGAATAAGCATTGCTTTAAAATTTGGATTTCAGTATTTTAAAAAACTGGCAAATATCACATATTTAAAAATTCTGTTGCAGTACAAAGAGAACAGAGGGATGTCTCTCTTAATGCCGCAATCATCCATCGGCACATCATAGTCTCTGAATTTCATGCTTCTTTAAAGAAATTTGCTAAGCCTGCTGCTGAATCCTTTATGTACATTGACATAATTTTTGAATCATCATCAAGTTTCACAAATTATATAATTTAGCCTGAGCAATGTTTCAGCAGCCTTAGAAAGAGCTAAGTTATTCAGTGAGTCTGAATATGAATAACAAAGAGTAAATTAACATGTTTATTAGCATCAGAGGGACTCATTTGCTTCTGGGAGGCAGGGCTGAGTTCAGGTGAAGCAGAAATGCATTGGCTCTGAGGCTTTTTCTTTAGTTTTAACCCCTAGACTGCAAGCCCGGTCCTGATGAGCTGTTAGTCTACCTCCAATCTGAAAAGGATCTTCCCCATCTCGGGTTTTCTTTCCAAAGAGGGGCTTATATGCTCTTTCCCCACATTTTAGGTCTGTGATAGTTGCACCAAATGAATGGGGAAGTTTTCTTCCCATTTGTATGTCCTTCCTCTGGGATCAGTTAAATAACATAAGGACTGTCTATAGCTTGAAAGTGACTTGCCTTAAAAGAACTTAAAAACTGAAATGACCTTGGGATGCCTGGGTGGCTCGGTGGGTGAGCGTCTGCCTTGGGGTCAGGTCATGATCCCAGGGTCCTGGGATCGAGTCCTGCATCGGGCACATCGGGCTTCCCGCAGGAGGTCTACTTCTCCCTCCACCTGTGTCTCTGCTTCTCTCTCTGTGTCTCTCATGAATAAATAAACAAAATCTTTAAACAACACAACAAAAAATCTAAAATCTAAAAAACACAGCAATGACTGTTGAACTGTCTGGACAATAGGTTTATAAGTGGTTCATTATGAAATATGGTTTTCCTTTTTTTTTCCTATCATTATTTTGGGTTTTGGTACTTAACTGTTTAAAAGAAGCCATTATTGGGGCCGCCGGAGTAACTCAGTCCGTTGAGCCCCTGACTCGGTTTTAGCTCAGCTCATTATCTTAGGGTCATGAGATCGAGCTCCGCATGGGCTCCAGGCTCAACACAGAGTCTGCTTTAGATTCTCTCCCTCTCCGCCTCCCCTACCTCACGCTCACACTTGTTCATGGGTGTTCTCTCTCTCTAAAATAAATAGACATTCAACCAAATAAATAAAATCTTAAACAAGATAAAAATAAAATAAAAGGAGACGTTGGTTTTTGAAAAACGCATCTTTTCCTACAGGACAGCCGGCATTCATGTCTCAAGGATCTGTGTCCAAAGCAAAAGCCCCTCCTGGGAGCTGTGCTTGTCTTCTGCAGGAGAGTATTAATGTAATCCGCTTCTGCGCCAGAGTATGAAATTGAGCATCCGATTAAAAGCCAACATCAGTAAGATTTTCCTCTTTTCTCTTTTGCATTAGCATCCCTTCTTCTCTCTGAATTGGTTTCGGTATATTTTACATGATAATTATTGGCATAAATTTGCACATAATATTTCTTATAATTCTATTCATTTTTTCTCTCTCCATGACAACACTTGCTTTTCTTCTTTGTACATTGTATGCTATTGTTTTCTCTCTTAAAAATTTGAGGTGGGCAAGGTCAGCATTAAAGCTTCTAAACACTGAAGATAAAATTATTGATAAAATCTCCACGTATTACATGAAGCCACTAATATCCTCAATGTACAATGCTGTCTAATCTGGAAGCAGAAAGATTCCTAGTTGTAACTTTATCCACATTAACATTCCACCTCGGTGGATCATTTTATCAGGTTTCTTTGGGGAAACTCTCTGTGGAGCCTAAGACCAAAGTATCAGGACTTTATTCTTCTGGTGGGAAGAGGAGAATCTTTCTTTCTTCTGAGGCCAGATGTTCAGTTCCTGAAACTCTTTTGAAAGCATAAGCAGAACTATAGTTGGATTAGTTGCATTATTAACTTAGTTTCACATTGTGTTTTGTTCCCTACTTAATTATGTGTTATGTACCTCTTAACCTCATGCAAGATCTATTGTTAACTTTGCCTTTTTATCCCTACTCCCGGTTTACCCACTGATTGTAGAAACCTAATAGGGACAGGGCAGTAACATTTGTCTTGACCTATCTGATCGTACCAGGTCCCAAACAGCGCCTCCCTGTCTGGAAGAGTGCCACCTCCAGGCTGTTTCAAGCCTTCCTAGCCCGAGGTTTCAAGAAACCCTCCTCTCCTGTATTTACCTCCTTCCCTAAATATCTAGCAGTTGTCCCTCAGCAAGACAGAGCAAGGCAGCTTTGAGAATGACCCCCTGCCTTCTCAGTGGGCTGCCCTTCTGATAATAAAGTTTTCCTTGCTTCGAACCATGTCTCATATATTGATTTCCTGCACCTCGGGTGCACAGACAAGTTTGAGCTGGGTAACCCATCCTTCCCTCCTTCCTTCCTTCCTTGCTTTGTATTTTCTTTCTTCACCTCTTGTCTGTTTTTCTTAAGCAGCCTAACTAAGCAAAGGAAACGTGAAGCATTGAACCAAGTGGAGAATAAAATATTACCTTCATTAATGGCTGGAAACTAGTCAATAACTCAAGTTGCAAAACTTCTCATAAAACGTGTTAGGCAAAAAGGAAGGTCTTTTCATCTCTTTCTCTGAACCCAGACTCTATAACCCACAAACCGGTCAGGGAGCTGGGTCTGTGGTCCCCACTCGTCCTGACATACCTGTGAGCCACTGGCAGAGAGACTGGAAAGCAGTGGCCTGTCCCAGCAGCTGGAGAGGAGTGGACAGGTTGCTTGAATGATTTCAGGGATCCCCCAGGGCATGTGAGGCTGGTGTGGACACACCTGAGCAGCAGCCTCCTGAGCCAAGTGTGGTTTCTTCCCTAGGGAAAAAGAAAGACAGAAAGGAGGGGGAAGCTAGAGAGAGGGGTTAGGATTCCTCCCCTCTGTGGACATCAGGGCTGTATGTGTGTGAGTGTGGGTGCACGTGAGTGTGCACTGTGCATGGGAGTATGAATGTGAGAGTGTGTGGGTGTGAGTGTGTGAAGGAACGAGTGCGTGAGAGGGAGTGTAAGAGTGGATGAGTATGAGTGAGTGTGAGAGGGAGTGAGTGGTTGTGAGTGTGTCAGTGTATTGAGTGCGTGAGAGTGAGTTTGAGTGTGTGAGAGTGTGAGTGTCAGAGTGTGTCTGCATGTTGAGTGCATGTACCTTGGGGGAGGAGGGGTGCTCTCCCTTCCGAATATTCCAGGGTAAACATGGCCCACAAATGATCAATACCTATGTTATACAAAAGGCTCCCTCAAGAAAATAAAGGAGCAATTAAAAGGGAAAAAAAATCTAGGGGCACCAGGCTGGCTCAGTCTGTGGAGCATGCCACTCTTGATCTCGGGGTTGTAAGTCCGAGCCCTGAGCTGGACATGGAGATTAATTAAAAATAAAATCTTCTTTTTTTAAAGGGGGGAAAATCTAGAAGAAAATAAATGAGCAAAAAACTTAACAGAATGGGGCAGCCCCGGTGGTACAGCGCTTTAGCACCGCCTGCAGCCCAGGGAGTGATCCTGGAGACCCGGGATCGAGTCCCACATCGGGCTTCCTGCATGGAGCCTGCTTCTCCCTCTGCCTGTGTCTCTGCCTCTCTCTCTAGCTGTGTCCCTATGAATAAATAAATAAAATCTTTAAAAAATATAACAGAAGAAGTACAAATGACTGATAAAGACCTAGCAGATTGAAAGTTATTTTTTTTTTCTTTCCTGCATCATCTTTCCTTGATCTCCTCACTCCTGGGTGGGAGAAGACTTGTGGCCATTCAAAGATTATTTTTAGCATGAAAGCACACAGAAGTTATGCTAGGATAGGTGTTCTGTATGAGCAAGTTTTTCGGGGTTCATTTGGGAAAATGGAAATCATTCTATGCATTTTGAGCGTGAAGGATTAAATACAAGAATTGGGGGCTTGGGACGCCTGGGTGGCTCAGCGCTTGAGTGCCTGCCTTTGGTCCAGGGCGTGATCCTGGAGCCCTGGGATCGAGTCCCATATCAGGCTCCTTGCATGGAGCCTGCTTCTCCCTCTGCCTGTGTCTCTGCCTCTCTCTCTCATTCTCTCTCTCTCTCTCTCTCTCTCTCTGTGTCTCTCATGAACAAATAAATAAAATCTTTAAAACAAAAAAAGAATTGGGGGCTTATGCAATTTATGGAAGAGCAGAGAAAGCAAAGATCAGAAAAGCTCCAACCAAAGAGCCCAGCCTCAAACACCAAGGGGAGGGGTCCTGAGAGTTTGCCAGGAAAACTGTGCCTCACCTGCACTCATTGGCCTGGAGGCATCTGCTTCCAAAGAGTAATGCCTTGTCACCAATCACGCCTTCCACAACTCCCAGAATATCTCTCACTAGCAAACTTGAATCCTGGACCACACAGTGAAAGGGATTCTGGGAACTATAGTTCCTGTCTTCTCCTTTGCAAGATAACTCAGTGGGCTGGGCACAGGCCCCCCGAATCCACACATATCCCTTTATCCGTATTTAAGTTCCAAAAACAGGAAGTGAGGATGTCAGGCTTCTGCATAACATGAGCCAACTGTCTCTCAATCCAATGAAACTGTGCTCACCTTCTCCCGAAGAGACAAGCATCTCTCTCTCAGAGACATGCATTCTCAGCTCAATCACAACTCCCTTAAATATCCAATAACGTAAGTGTTGAATCAAAAATACTGTGTATTCAATAGAGAGGAGTAGAAAAAAAGATTTTTTTAAAGAGAAAAAAAGTCAAAAAGCAAGACAAAATGTTGCAACAGTGTTTCATGGGCAACTTCTCATTTAATGATGTGCGTCTTTTCTTTTCCTTCTTTCCTTCTTTTTCCTTTCCTCTTCTTTAAAGATTTTACTTACTTATTCATGACAGACACAGAGAGAGGCAGAGACACAGGCAGAGGGAGAAGCAGGCTCCTTATGGGGAGCCCGATGTGGGACTCGATCCCAGGACCCTGGGATCACGACCTGAGCTGAAGGCAGATGCTCAACCACTGAGCAACCCAGGCATTCCGATGTGTGTGTTTCAAAGTGAAGATGTCTCTGGAGAATCCCTTAAAAGGAAATGTGTATCTGGGCACCTGAGTGGCATAGTTGGTTGAGTGCCAACTCCTGGTTTTGGCTCAGGTCATGGTCTCGGGGTCCTAGGGTTGACCCCCACATCAGGCTCTGTGCTCAGCTTGAGATTCTCTCTCCATCTCCCTCTGCCCCTCCAGCTTGTGCTCTCTCTCTCTCAAATCAATCTTAAAAAAAAAAAAGTTTGTCAATCAAAACTGACTTGCATTTTGAATGCTGATGTTTCAGAATACTCTGCATTAGTATTTCAATAAGCAATAAGATGAAGTATGAGTTTTTTTCAGAGACAAAAAACTGAATAGCACCTGCACAGTCCTTTCTGCAACTGGTCATGTGAACATGATGGGAATTAGTAACGGTTTTTTCCATCACTCATCCTGTGCTTTCCTTGTCCTCAGCCACCACTTTGGCACTTATGGTTCTTTCCCTCGCAGGGGGATCCAAGCCATTCCTGTCCTGAAGGTGGTTCTGCCTGCATTGGGTTGCTATAGTATTTTCACTGATTTTTGCTACTGGACCTGCATTATTAAGAAGCATTGCAGACAATGCCTGGGTTCCTTTCTTCCATCTGCATTGTGGGATAACAGTCTTCTTCCCCTTGATATCACCACCAATCACTCCAATGGGACAGTGCCTGCCTTCTGGTCTGTTGGTTCAGTGGGATGAGAAGCCCCGAGTAGCCGAGTAGCCGGGTGGCAGTCTCAGCTTCCAGGTCAACAGAACCCTTGTCTGATTTCCTGTGAAAAGCATTCTCCCGGGAACTAAAACCCCTAAACCAGCACAGCCCAATGTTGCAGAAACAGGAATAAAATATTTGCTAAGGGCCATTAAGAAAGGCCTATTCCAGGGGCACCTGGGTGGCTCAGTGGTTGAGCATCTGCCCTCGGCTCAGGATGTGATCTTGGGGTCCTGGGATCGAGTCCCGCATTGGGCTCCCCTTAGGGAGCCTGCTTCTATCTCTGCCTCTTTCATGAATACATAAATTAAATATTTTTTTAAAAGGAAAGAAAAAAAGAAAGAGAGGCCTATCCCAGCTCTAACCTTATTTCTGCAGCAATAATCTTCAAAAAGTCTGGGTACTTCCCTTCCCCAGCACCCAGTGCCTTTGGAGAAAGCAGGGAGAAGCACTTCCCATGCACATTTTAGGCAGCACAGCCAAGTCCTTCCTTCCTCGAGAGAACCACTCGCCCCTTCAATCAAGGGGCTCTGGGTCTGTGAGCTGGCTCGATTCTAGGAACTGGTCAAGAGGGCAGGACTCCCCAGTGAGGTGGCTCACATCACATCTCTGTCCATTAAGAATTTTCTCACTTGTACAGATGAAAATCCTAATCGTTGCCCAGCTATTTCAGTCCTAAGTACCCCAGGGCCAATTAACTCCTGCTAAAGCTCTCTCAGGCCATGCTGTACTTTTCCTACCGTGTCTCTGCCTCCCATCATGCTGGCCACAGCCACCTCGGAAGTTCTTTCTCCTGGCCTCCTCTACACCTGGATCCCACCATGCCCACTGCACGCTCCAAGACCATCTTGGAGCATCTCCCACTGTCATCCCTGATCTGCAAAGAGGAACCACCACAGAGCCTCTCAAGGAGGCCGGGGTTCCTCTCACCACCGAGGCAGGAATGACCACATCTCCAGAGGTCTCTACAACAGGTGGTTGGTTTGATGGAAAATGACAGAAATAGATGAAAGAGAGTAAGGAGCTCTGGGGACATGAGTGTCAAGCATTTTGTGCTTCTGTCCTCCAACGGTAAGATGCACCTGCCCCAAGTGTCTCTAAGAGGTCGTGGGGGAGGGGGAGGTCACCTGGACGATCCAGCTAGTTCTCTATCAGCTACCAAGTGCTTGCACATCACCGCAAATTACGTCCTGTTATGAATTTGTTCTAACGATTCACTCCGAGCACTCTGCATGCTCATTAGATAATATTTTTGTCCCTCGCAGCTGCACATCTGCACCAAGGAGCAGCTCCGTGTCCCCAGATGACTGGTGGCAACCGGCTTCTCCGTCCTCAGGAGGCCCTACCGTGTCTTATCACACCAACAGATGCTTCCCCCCGCCCCCAGCTTTACTAATGTATGATTGACAAAAAGTGTACACAGGTGATTTTTCACGGTGTACAGTATGATGATTTAATACATGGGCATGCTGTGAAATGATTACCACAATCGAGTTCATTAATGCATCCATGGCCTCATATAGTTATCTTGTGTGTGTGTGTGTGTGTGTGTGTGTGGTGAGAACACTTGTGATTTACTCTCTTAGCAACTTTCAAGTCCACAAAAGAGCATCATTAACTACAATCACCACGCTCCATATCACGTCCCCAGAATGTATTCCTCTTATGACTGAAGGCTGGTACCCTTTGACCAACCTCTCCCCCATTTCCCCAACCCCTCAGTCCCTGGCAACCGCTCTACCCTCTGGTTCTCTGAGTTCAACTTTTGCAGATCCCACACAGAAGGGAGATCATGCAATCCTTGTCCTTCTGTGTCTGGCTTATTTCACAGGATGTAATGTCCTCCTGGCTCATCCCTGTTGTCACAAGTGGCAGGATTTCCTTTTTTATGACTAAATAATATTCTGCTATATATATTGTGTAATGAGACATATAAATAGTTATTAGAATATATATGGAATGAAATCTATATCCTATATGTATTTTTGTGATTTATATCATGGTATTTATTTTGGGTTTTTTTGGTTGGTTGGTTGGTTTTACTACTGGGTTGTAACAACTCCTTATATTTTTTTGGATACTAATCCCTTATCAGATACATGATTTGCAAATATCTCCTCCCTTTTGTACATTGGTTTTTTTTTTTTTTTTCATTCTTTTGATGGTTTCCTCTACTGTGCAGAAGATTGTCAGTGTGATGGAGTCCTACCTGTTTATTTTTGCTTCTGTCTCCTGTGCTTCTGGTGTCAGGTCCAAATCCCATGTCAAGAAGCTTTTCCCTTATGTTTTCTTCTAGTTATATACTTTCAGGCCTTACATTTAAGTCTTCAATCTATTTCAAGTTGATTATTGTATATGATCCGATCTTGTTCCTCTAAATTCAGACAGAGAGGTATCAAGGACCCCACATCTAAAAAGAACACAGGGACGCCCGGGTGGCTCAGTGGTTGAGCGTCTGCCTTTGGCTCAGGGCAGACCCCGGGGTCCCGGGATTAAGTCCCACTTTGGGCTCCCTGCAGGGAGCCTGCTTCTCCCTCTGCCTGTGTCTCTGCCTCTCTCTCTCTCTGGCTCTCATGAATAAATAAATAAATTTTAAAAAATAAAAATAATCACAAACGAGGGGGGTCAGATGTCCTCTCTGGGTTCTGCAACCCCAAATCATTTGTGACACACTCTGGCTCTTCCCCTCACGTCCCATCGCAGAAGCCTGGGTGAAGAGGAGAAAAGAGTATCAGAGAGGTGAGTGCTCGGCCACTTGGAAACTCCGTGGCTCTTCCCCTCCCTCCCTATGAGGAAGGGGGGTTGCTCCCCACTACACTGAGCCAGATGAGGATGCCTGCAGGAGAACCACTGGTCAAGGCTGGGTCGTGGGCTGGAAAGGGAGACTGACATTTCACTCCTCAGTTAGAAAGTTGGGACCTGCAGGGGGTTTGCTGCTCTGCCTTCTGAACATCCAACAAGGAGGAAAGAAAACTGGAACCTGTGGTGGGTACAGTGGTGGGTGCAGAGGAGCTGCCTATACTCCCCCATCTGATGGGTAACGTTCCACTGAACTCTGAGGATGGCCACCCAGGACCCACCCAAGAGGGCAGGCCACTAGTGAGGACAGCCCAGCAGGCAGAGGCCATGGGATGTTCTAAGAAGGAGGGCAGGACCAGAGGTGGGATAGAGAGCCGCTGAGCCCCTTGGCACCTCCCTCATCGGGACACTGGGCAGTGGAGATGTCCCCACGCAGCATGCACTGCTTCTCCAAGAGAGGGCCTCGACAGCTGGTCGGAGCTGGCCAGAGGAGCAGCAACAAAGGCCATCTACAGAGGCACAGAAAAGAAGCAACCCTTCTCCGACCCTCCCACCCCAAAATGTCAGAGGAGCTGGAAACATGAGGGAGAGGAGTGAGGGGAGCCAAGTGACCAAGACTCTTCTTCTCTGGTTCTCTCAGCAAGGGTTCAAGTCTTAGGGGAGGAACGTGAGATTGAGCAGCAGTGGACTTTTAAAATAACTGGCAGTGGTCAGAAACCTGGGGAACTTTCCCAAGATGTCAGTAAGGGATGAGAAGGGTAGAGTCCACATAGTTTGGTGAGGGTGCTGTAATTTGAGAACATAAAGCTGCCTCGTGGGTGCACCCTTCCGAGAGCAGATCCTTCAATTAACCTGCCACCTGTGCTATGCTGCAGCCAGACTTAGCAATATTGGATCCAAACGTGTGTAAATGTGTCACATTAAGTGAAAAGTGAGTTGAAGAATGTGAACAGAATATAAGTCTATTCAGGGGGAAAATAAAACACTTATATGTGTGTTTATATGTGGAGGTAAGAAATAGAGGTAGGGGCACCTGGGTGACTCAGCTGGTTGGGGGTCTTTATTTCAGCTCTGGTCATGCTCAGGGTCGTGGGATTGCACCCCCTCCTCAGGCTCTGCACTCAGAAAGGAGTCTGCTTGAGAGTCTCTCTCTGCTCCTTCCCTCCCCCCTCAAATAAATAAATACATCTTTTAAAAAAAGAAGAAATATGGGTAGATTAGCTAGGGAAAGTGTCTTGAAACATGTGCCAAGTTTCCAGACAGGGAGAAGTATTGTCCCCTCCTTCCACAAAAAGAACCAAAAGGTGTCGGCTTATGAGTGATTTTTGCTGTTGTGTGTGTGGTATTTTCTGCAATAAAATACGTTGCGCTTGTCATCAGAAAGTTTTAAGAAGCCACAAAAAAAGAAATGTATTTAAAACGAATGGGAAAAAAAATAAATTGGATGACAATACAGTCACAGAAGAATGGACTGGGAAATCCCTTGGAAAGTCATCTGCTTCTCGAAATCTCCATGCTTTCTGGAAAAGGGTAGATTCCTGCAGGGCGCCCGTGACACCCACTTGCTTGGGCCCCCACCCCGCCCTCCCTCCGTGGACGGCCGCTCTGCTCGGCTCGGTGCTGCCACCTAGAGGTCGACGGCCGGCATGACTTCGAGCCCGATCAGCGGGAGCAAGTCCCTCCAGCTGCAGTTTTCAGTTTTCATTTTAAGAAAACCGGTTTCGAGGCTGAGGATAGAACTTCGTGGGAACTTCCTGTGAAAAGACAAGATGGGAGGACGGAGCAAAACAGAACGAGAGGGAGAGCATCTGTGTGTGCATTATTAAGCATTTCAAAACCAGAACGGGGTGGGGGGTGCGCTGAACAGGTGTGGGGCCCTTCCGAGCATAGGCTGGGTCCCCCAGAAGCCACCCCTGCTTACGCACTTGTATTTGGGCGTGTGCATGTTAGCGATGCTTTTGTATGCCGTGCATTTGCAGGTGTGTGTGCACACACGTGGACGTTGGCACTGTGCATCGCGTCGATGGGCACCTGTCACAGAAGCACGTGTGCAATGTGAATACACGTTTGCTTAGGTGACTTTGTGTCTCTTCGCATACGGTCTGTTTGTGTTTGCATGTTTATGTGTGTAGGAGAGAGAAAGAGAGAGCAGGTGTTTGTGTTCTGGGTCACGGGAGCCTCGGGTCTCTAGCTGAGGCTGCAGTAGAATGGCAAAGGGCTTCCTTGATGTTACCCGTAACAGGCGCTACAGCACTGAAAGAACTCTCAGCACGTAACCGCTCCCCTCAAACCCTTGCACTAAGAGGCTTGACCAAGCTCTAGCATGGGCATCTAGCAACAGAAAGCTGGGTCCCTAGGATGAGCCCAGGCTCCCACTGAAATGCTTGCCTGAGAAAGCTCGCTGCTGCCAGAATTTATTTATTTATTTATTTTTAATTTTTATTTATTTATGATAGTCACAGAGAGAGAGAGAGAGGCAGAGACACAGGCAGAGGGAGAAGCAGGCTCCATGCACCGGGAGCCTGACGTGGGATTCGATCCTGGGTCTCTAGGATCGCGCTCTGAGCCAAAGGCAGGCGCTAAACCGCTGTGCCACCCAGGGATCCCTGCTGCCAGAATTTACTCTTTGTTCCAGACAAACCTGAAGAGAGGCCCCTGCACTCCTTTTCTTAGGGAATTCAGGAAAGAGCTTAGACTTGCAAATCCTTCTTCCGCCCCCTTGAAACACCTCGGTCTCTCCCACGACCCAGTATTTTTTTTCCAGGACTTGAAAGCCATTCCTTTGAAATGCAGTCATCTGGAAGGATGGGCCTCTGTCTCGGAGTCTCTGCGGGAGGATGGAATCCCACCTTCCATAATTGCCAGTCACAGCTGACCCAATGCCATTGGCATGGACCAACCTTCTGTAACTTGCTGCGTGAGCCCCTTTTTCCCCCTGCTACACCCTCATTCTGCCTTTCAAAATTTATTTTCCCTTCTTTAATGGATGTCTGGCTTTGTTTACCTTTGACGCCACACCCCTGCCCCCTTTCCCACTCCGAGTACTTGACCTGACGTCCACGGCCCAGACCTGCATGGCCTCCCAGGGGATGCTGTCCGGCTGCTGGAGCGTCCTTGCCAAAGGCTGCGAGCACAGGGGAGCTGGCGTCCTGGGAGCGGCTCTCACCCCCGCCCTCCGGTGGCATAACTCAGAAGCCCAGGGCCCCGCACAGCACCCAGAGTTCCTTGGGGGAAAATTAAGTTTCTTGCAGTGGTCTGAGCAGTCATTTACCAGATAATGTGCATTTTAATGGCTTCCTTCTCTCCCTTCCCCATCCCCCTAGGGCATCTCCTGGAGAGGGCTTCATGGGAGCCTCACCCCAGGGTCTGCTTCCAGGGAACCCAGACTCTGAGGCTGGTACCCAGCCATCAGGGCTCTGCCCCTAGGGGCTGTACTTGAGGTGGCTTTTGTTGTTTGTTTTTAGTTTCTCTCTGCTCAGCCAGCTGACAATGGACAAGGACACTTGGTTGGTGGGTAATGTTTTTCTGTCTCCTGCACAGCAAAGCCCTGCTCACATTCCAGAAAGGGGGCCTGATTTCTGACCCTCTGGACGTCCTCCATCCTCCATCTTCCCTCTCAGCTTTTCTGCTTGCTCAACTGCTTCTCTTTTCTTTGCTTCTTTGTTTTGTTTTGTTTTGTTTTTGATGATTTCTGGGGAGCAAGGGCATATGCGGAAAATCATAAGACAATAGCATTTACCAAGCGCCTCCTCTGTGCCAGGCACTACTGGCACACAGTGTCGGGGATACTTCTCGCCCTTCTCGCCACCCTGTGATGGAGAATCTCTGACTATCCCACTCCAGGCCGGGAGCCCAGCTGGGAGCCGGCTTAGGTAACTTGCCCAGCACCTCACAGCTGTGTGGGGGCCAAGCCGGCACCTGGAGGGAGAATCTGAGACTCAGGACCCCACTCTGCCAGCTGTGAGCTGAGTTAGCGAGAGTCACAGGGCTCACGGAGATACTGCTTCACTCACTGTTGTGTACCTCAGTTTCTCCATGTGTTAAATGAGAGGGTGCTGTGTGCTTGGTCACCTAGAAACATCACTTAGGTTAGTTTTCTTTGCAGACGTTGCCTGGCGCTCACTCCAATCAAATACTCTGCAGCTTTTCCTCCTCCTTCTCCAGCTTTAAAAGATCACTGACATTTCATTATTAGGAAGCATTCAGAGACAAGCAGCACATGTGAAAATCTCTGTGTGAACTTCCTCCTCTGAACTCTTAATACAAACATTTCTCATTCCAGGCCAGGGCCTCACCCCTGCCCATACTAATTCCTGAGAAAACCACTGTTTACTTTCCCTCAGAACACTGTAACCTAGCACGTGAGGGCGTAGACTTGAGGATTAGACCACCTGGACTCGAGCCCCAGCTCCAGCACTTACTCACTCACCTTGGTGTGACCTTGGGCAAATCACTGGGCTTCCCTGTGCCTCATTCTGGATCTATAAAGTGGGACAGTAAAAGCTCCTACACTGCAGCTGATGTGGTTTTGGAATCCAGAGCCAAAGGCCAAGAAAGAGTTCTTGAGAAGACATCTGGTACAAAAAGGTGATTTTATTAAAGCACAGGGACAGGACCCATGGGCAGAAAGAGCTGCATTCTGCGTAAGGGGTGACTAATTATATGCTTGGGGGGGTAAGGAAAAAGGGAAGTGTCCAAAAGGACGTTCATCTGCTAAAGATGACTTTCAGGATACTGGAGGCCGGCTACTGTCAAGCTAAGGGGTTTTTTTCCCCCTCTAGTAAGGCATTAGCTTTAAGATAGTTGGGAGTTTCCTGGAGGAATGTTCTACTCTGCCTATCTCAAGTATTTGTCAGTGGGCTGCAGGTTATAAAGAAATCTCATTTTATTAACCTTCCCTTCTGCCTTTGTTTCCCATATGCTGTGGAGAGGAGAGTGAGATTAGGGCTCCAGGAAATGGAATCTATGGGTCCCTAAGAGTTAGGCCATTGACAAGAATGCTTTTTTCTTGTAAATTGCTAAGACATTTGTAAGCTGGTGGAGACTCACGTCCTGAAGGGCGGTTAACCATTGGTTTTCCCTCCCCTTAGTTACAGGGCAGCCAGGAGTCCAGGAGTGGCCAAGGAATGTCACACACATACCCCACCCGGGAGTCGGGGATTCAGGGGGAGGGTTGGGGGGCTGCAGGGTGGCAGCTTGTGCTTTGCCCTCGGCCAGCCTTCTGTTCCCTCATCACAGGGCTGTTGTGACTGACTCAGTGCATGTGAAGCCATCAGCGCCAGCCAGCTACTATTCCCAACGGGGCTCACCCTGGGGTGCGAGTCTCCAGCCTGGGGAGATACGGTCTCCCCTGGGACTCAACTTCTCCATGGTGCACGTGCGCAGGAGGGCTGGGGAGTGGGGAGTGAGCGTGGGTAAATGGGTTAGCAGACCCCACTGAAAGGCAAAACCAAAACCCAGAGGAAATCCCTTCAGAGCCAAAGGTGGAGGTGAATTGAAGGAAGAAACTTAGAAATCACAAGGGCTTGACAGCCTACAGAAGCAGAGGGGAAGAGCTGTGGGAATGAGCGGACCCATTAAAACACAAAATTCAACTGAGTAAATTCAAAGAATTTTTTCTCCTTATCCATGAGAGACACAGAGACACAGGCAGAGGGAGAAGCAGGCTCCATGCAGGGAGCCCGATGCGGGACTTGATCCCAGGACCCCAGGTTCACACCCTGAGCCCAAGGCAGATGCACAACCACCGAGCCACCCAGCTGCCCCTAAATTTGAAGATCAAATGGGCTGTGTTCAGCATCAGGCGGCTTCCCGGGTAGAGTGGAGTTCAGACAGGCTGTACAAAATAGAAGGATTTTATGGGAAAAAACAGGGCAGGGCAATTAGCAAAAGAAAAGAAAGGGTCCTATCAGTCACCTTCCCTGAGGGGGAAGAGCAGGTGCAGGTGGTCGCATCCTCCTTCAGGGGACAGAGAGGCCCTGTGACAGATGACCTCACTGGTGCCAACCAGAAGAGATCCGGGGAGGCTGGAAGTGCCTTAGGTTAGGTATTAAGCCCCGGCTTGGTGACTTGGCCTAAGTGACTCCATTTGGGGCCTGTGCTTTCCTTCTTAACAGGAGCAAAGAGGCAGCTGTGGAGCTCTTCAGTTCTGACCTCCAAAAGGCCAGCAGTCACAAATCTCCTTCCCTTAGATCTGGAATGTTCTACCCCACCAGGACCCTGACCTCCATCAAGGCTCCAGCAACATTCACCCTAAATCTCCTGGGCCCCACAGGAGGCAGCACATCACAGCTCCTGAGCCCCTGCTGCAGCCTCTCTCCCTGCTCTGTCCTGACCCTCTTGTTCCCATGTAACATGCTTATCTATGGCCTCCATGATCACACCCCAGCCTGGGATCCCTCTGAGCAGACGAGGGACTCATCCCTGTTTCTCCCATGGTGCCAAGCACCCCACACATAGTAGGTGCTCAGTAAATTCCAGACTTTTGGAAGGAGATTTGGAATAAGAGAGGCCCAGGCCTGCCTCCTGGCCACCGCCTGGGGCAGGTCACCCTTTTGCTTGGAAACCAGGGAAGCTTGCAACACAGGGCGGTGAGCAGGAGGCTGGGGTAGCCCTCACTCAGCCTGCCTGGTGCAGTACCAGTCATAAAACTCATCCCCCTTATCCCGAGGAGAGGCTCACGCCTTCTCTGATTACTTCATTGCTCCCCAGATGGAATGCCTGTGGGGTTGGCCAGAGGGAAGGGGTGGCCAGGCCCTTTGGCAGCCACAGTTCTCCTGGAACTTGGATAATGGGCATCTTGGTTCACACATCAGCCCATTTATCACCTCCCAAAAAACAGGGTTATGCTTCCTGGGCTGACTTCCCAGGTTTCTGAACCTGCAATTTTAGTAAAATCACTACTATTGTCCCAACTATTAGTGGCTTGCTCTGTCTGTGCCGTGCACACTGTGAAACAGTGGACCCTACGTGCAATACTTTGGAGTGACACAGTGAATTTTAGCGTATTCCAGGTTCTAAGAAGTCTTGCACAAAAGAAATCTATTTAGTGTAATTGAAACCAGCATAACCCAAATTCACTTGACAATGGGACAATTTTTCCAGAACACCTACTAACATGTAGCAGTGTTCCCTGAAACCTGGACGGGGAAACCTGGCTACTCAGTGGACCAGTGACAAGTAGAGGAAGGAAAGAAAAGAAGAAGCATTTTGTTGCACCTGTAAGAGGGCTCTGCACTGTGCCAGGCCCTGGGTGAGCACTTCCTCAGGTCATCCTTACAAAGACCTCTGCCGGACGTGAGCACCAAGCGCTGACAAGCCAGGTGCTCTTCCTAGGGACTCAAGCCCAGCCTGAGAATCACCTATGGCTGTAAAATCCTTTGTTGCCTCTAGACTACAAACCTGCATTTGGTTTCTCCCCTGCTGTTGCCTGTAGCTCCAGCTTGCTCCTCCTTAACCTTATCAAGGACTATGATTCCCCGAGGGAGAAAGGGAAAAGTCTCTGCCTACCCCCATGCAACACCGCTGACAGTTTGGATTTGCAAAGCTGGCCGCACGGACTGTTCACCTCCAGATTAGATATAAACTCACTCAACTGGGCCTCAGTTTCCTCATATGTAAATGCAGCTATGAATAGAGGCATAAAATGCATGGTTAGAAAGATGTAACCCAACTATCTCTAGGTCCCCTCTTTAATTTGTACGACCTGGATTTTTGAAGCCCAAGTACTAGGCCTGCAATTTAGAGGTACCGCCACCAGGGGGCGAGCTGGAGCAAGACAATAGCCACGTGGGGTCCATGGACTGGCTCTCTAACTAGGGTAGAACATCAGGGGTTGCTTTTTTAGGTTTCCCCTCAGGTGGTACTTGGGTATAAGAGAAATTACGAAGATGGTTCTGAGTCCCTCTGAGCAAATGGGACGGCATGGATTAAAGGATGCATAATTTTTCCCCCACATGAACTAATGCTACTTAAAGACCCTGGTCCCTGTACTTTAAGAATCACTGAATTCCACCATCTAGGGACTTCAAGAGCACCAAGAACGAAGAACACTGTTGGAAACAGCACCAGGGGGATAAAGCACGTCAGTTAAAAAAAAAAAAAAATATATATATATATATATATATATATATATTTTATGCATGTTTTATTTTGCCTGTAGCACAGCTTCTCCCTTTCTAGAATATTCAATGTCTAACCTAAAGGAGTTCGTCTTAATGTTCCGGGGTGAAATCTTCAGCTGAGGCAAAGTCATGCCACCTGTTAGACTCACTTGCTAATGTCAAAATTGAAATCGCTGGCTTGACTTTCAATAGCTCCCCAGCCTCCTGTTCCTCCACCCTTTCTAGCAGGCGGGCTGTGGGGGAGGGGCTTTGGCAACTCTTGCAAATACAGGAAGCCACGCATCTGAAAAGAGCTAAATAAATACAATATGGAGCTGAATGACTGTGTCCTTCCTGCCTGCCTCCTCTACTTGTCACTGGTCCACCGAGTAGCCACCGACTGGTTCTGTGTGTGCCTTCGGAAGGTTGCACAAATGGTGCCGTTTCATGCTGTAGGGCTCGTTCTGCAGACTGTCGTTTCCAAAACCCACTGTCACATATTGTGAGATCTTTCTATGCTGGCATATGGCGACCTGGGTCATTCCTTTCCCATGCTGTACATTACCCGTTTGTCTATCCTCCCTCTGGGAGACGTGTGCACACAGCGTGGCAATGGGTGTCTTGTGCGGGGCCCCTCATGTGCATATAAGCGTTTCTCCGGGCTACACAGAAGTGAAGTTTGTAGGTTATAAGACATCCGTTTTGCTAAAGTCTTCCTTGATGTTCTGCACTCATGATTCATGGAGTGTAGGAGAGGTCCCACTTCCCACCTCACCTACACTTGCTTTTTAATTTTAGTTTGCATCTCTCTGATCACTGGGGACCCTGAGCATCTTCCGACTCTTCTGTTTGGCTTCTTCAAGAGGTCATTCTGAACCCTTCTGTTCTAGGCTGTGAGCCTCTGGAGGAAGGGGCGGGGTCTCACATCTAAGGCTCTCCCAGGGCACAGCCCCAGCCGGGCACAGATTTTTCCATCTGCCTTTCCCACCTGATCTCTGTGTCCCACCTTGGGAGCTCTACCCTCAAGCTTATCAAGACATCCAGGCTGTGTGGGTGGACAAGTACATCGTGCTGAGTTTTTATTCACCTTGTGTCCTCTGTCCCAAAAGCTACACTTCTTCCAATCCGCCTGAATGTGCCTATTCGTGTGCCAAGACTCCAGAGCTACCTCCTCTGTGAAGCCTCAGACCCCTCCAAGTTGTCTTCTGTGTTCCCTCTGCCTTGTGTGAACTTCTCGCTGCATGAGCAAAACTTCTGGTCATCCATATACTGATGTATCGGTCTCTCCACCAGACTTGGCTCCTTAAAGACAGGCACCACGTCTTAATCATTTCTGAAATCCCAGTTCATTGGACAGTGCTGCTCAGAGGGTAGATGCACAGCACATGTTGGTCAGAGGGATGGATGAGCCCCAAAGCCAGCCTTTCCCACATCAGTCCTTTGCAGGCTGTAAAGCCATTGAGGACAAGGACTATATTGGATTCACATCACCATTCCTCACAGTGCCTAACAGAGCCGAGTATTTGTGTTCAGTATGTATTTGTTGATATGACAGTATGATTGTCTGTTGGAGTAGAAAATGGCTTTGGTCAGAAATTTCTGGACTTCCGGTCCCAGCTTCCTATTGGTATGAGCTTGGGTGATTTACTTGGTTTCTCCAAGTCTTGGTTTTCCCACTTCATAAAGATCTTAGCTCTGAGGACTAGTGTCAGGATGAAAGAAGGCTGTGTGTGTAAAGCACCTGACAAATAATCATATGCATCTGCCATATTATAACTTCTATGTCAGAGCAGCATGAGGTCCGCTATTACTACAATACTCAGGATGGCATGTTTCTTCAGCTGCCACTTGCAATGAGCAGATAGCTACTCAGTAAAGATGAAGTCTGGTTTTCCAGCACAAGAACAGTATCTTGGGACGCCTGGGTGGCTCAGTGGTTGAACATCTGCCTTCGGCTCAGGGCATGATCCCGGGGTCCTGGGATGGAGTCCCACATCAGGCTCCCTGCAGGGAGTCTGCTTCTCCCTCTGCCTATGTCTCTGCCTCTCTGTGTGTGTCTCTCATGAATAAAATAAAATCTAAAAAAAAAACAACAACAACAACAAAAAAAAAAACCACCACCACCACCACCACAACAACAAAAAACAAGCATAGCATCTTGTAGAGGTTACGTACCCAATAAAGAAGTTGAGCTGAACTCCACACCTCACACATAATTAGGTACCCAATCAATATTAAGCCACTCACTTCCCCATGCTGCATCCTGTTCCCATCCTATCTTTTTTTTATTAAATATTTTATTTATTTATTCACGGTAGACAGAGAGAGAGAGAGAGAGAGAGAGAGGCAGAGATACATGCAGAGGGAGAAACAGGCTCCATGTCAGGAGCCTGACGTGGGACTCGATCCTGGGACTCCAGGATCGTGCCCCGGGGCCAAAGGCAGGCGCCAAACCACTGAGCCACCCAGAGATCCCCCTTCCATCCTATCTTTAAAGTCTTTCCTTTTTGTGGTTTCCCTTTTCCTGACAGTTATCTGCTTTCAATTTTTCCAAAGCATCATGATCACCATGGTAGTCTGTTACTGCGGTGAATCCCCTTGAACCTGTCCTGCCTGTAGTAATACTCTTGTGCAGTCTCTTACTATGAGTCTGAGCTGGGCCATATGTTCCTTTGACTACGGGGACAGTAACAAACCAGTGCAAGGTGTGATAAGCTCTTACACATTAGAGTCCTGTCCCTTTGGAAAGCCGCTTCTTGGGACACAGTCACCAAGTCAAGAAGCAGCTTAAGCTAGCCACAAGGAAAGGCCCCACACAGAAAGAGTAAAGCCCAAGCAGCCTCCAGCTATGGCACTCATCCCTGCTGAGGTCCCAGGCATGCAAGAGAAGAGGTCATTTTCACAGCAGATGTCACATGGAGCAGAAAGGAGCCACACTGAGCCAAATTGCACAATCAAAAGCAAATAAATAATCATTGTTGTTTTAAGCCTCTAGGTTTGAGGGTGGTTTGGAAACACAGGAAATAACAACCCATGAGTGGAACATGTTTTGAGAATGCACGTCAGTGACCTGCAGGGTGGGATGTGCTGCTGGTTTGGAGACCCACCAGATAAAGTGCTTCAAGATCAGCTGGCAGACAAGACTGTCTAAACTGGAACCCCATCTCTGGGGGACTCTTCCCTGGGAACCTAATTCCTAGGTTCCTCTCTTGTTATTGCCAGAGACCCTGATTGGTTAACGATGACTTTGTCTTAAACAATGAAAAGTTGCCCAAACTTGCATTATAAGAGGTGGTGGCTTCTGGCCAGGTGGATGGAGCAGCTCAGTGAGGTCAAGGAGAACCCAGATTGTGCCTCAGTGTCTCCAGTTCCTCCTGTCCCAGACTGTCCGCCAGGAGCAGTCTGCACTGCATCATTCCTCACTCAACACAACAGGAGAGAGGGATGCTTCCCAGCTCTCCCAGCAGAGAAGAGAATTTCCCAGAAGGTTCCACACACCCACACTCTCCTTGCATCTCATTGGCCCAAATTGAGTCATACGCCCACTTCTGAACCAATCAGTTTGTGTGTGCAGGGGGAGAGGCGAGAATTACCCAGAGACCAATCAAACCCACCCCTGCAATTGGAGGTGGGCAGCATATGCCTGATTCGGGGGCTGGGGAAGGAATGAGTGTCTGGAAATAATTGGGGTTCAGCTAGGAAGGGCATGCAAGTAAGCTTCTACAGTATCCTCTGTGAGACCCCTCCCACAGGGCATGAGGGAGAGGCCAGGCAGTGCTCAGCTCCCACATCCTGCCCTGGAATTATGAGGGAAGGGGTGTATGTCTAGGCGGAAGGTCTGGGGGAGAGCTTGGGCTCTCAGGGTTTCTCTCCTCCCTCCATTGGTCTTTCCAGCACCACAGTCTGCCCCCACCCCGACATGAAGAGAGACCACAAGAGGAGGAGAACATTCAGATGTGTGCCTTTTTTTTTAATTTTAGCTCTTTCTCTGAGTGGAGGGCACTCTTCTTGGTCGTATCTAGTACTTTGAGCTCTTGCTTTTGCTCTTTTCTCCAAATTTCTCATCCAATGCTTTCTGTAAGTTCATATTCATAGCATTTTTCTGGTGCCACCGTCCTACAGAGGGCAAGGAAAGAGCCAGCCCAGATCACCCAGAGGACATCTGGGGTGCCCAGGCCCCAGTGGTGATCCATGCCTCTTCCAGGCCCACCCCAGACCTCCACCTGTTGCTCTGGTTTCTCTCTGCACCTTGGGGCCAACATGCCCTACCCAAGTAGGGGAGCACCCGCCTCCTGCGCCCCAGCCCTCGAACATACCCAGATCATCCGTCTTCCTGCCATGCCAGTGCTCTATGTCCCTCACTGATTTCTCAATCACCTCTGGAGTATAGGAGGCCTTCATGAGGCTCTTCGTCTCCTGGGGGGCCCCTGTGGAACCCCATGAAGAAATCCCCAGAAGCCCCAAGTCAATGAAGGTCAGGCACTCAGGGATTCATACCCAGGTGTCAGTTTTCCCTATGGATGGTGAACTATGAGAGGGTAGGGATGTGGGGAGGTGGGCCTGGGTTCAAACACCAGCTCTGGCACTTATGAACAGTGTGGCCTCAGTCAAGTTTTAACCTCTCATGACTTTGGTTTCCATCTATTCAAAGGGATAAAGTTTTCTTGCAAGATTGGGAAGATTACTAGAAATTTGTTGGAACATCTAGTATGGGACAATTAATACCCATATTTTCAGAAAGTTCATTTCTAGGGGCGCCTGGGTGGCTCAGTTGGTTAAGCATCTGTCTTTGGCTCAGGTCATGATCCCAGAGTCCTGGAATCGAGCCTGGTGTTAGGCTTCCTGCTCAGGAGGACCCTGCTTCTCCCTCTCCTCCTGGCTCATGTTCTCTTGCTATTTCTGTCTCTCTGTCTCAAATTAAAAAAAATTTTTTTTACAAAAGAAAATGTATTTCTTTTATATTGCATTGAATGCTAACTAAAATTTAAATTAAAAAAAATGAAAATTTATTTCTATGTGTACAGTTAAAATACACACACAAAGAAATGTTACCAGGATCAAGAGTCAGTGGAAACATCAGAGGACCAAATCCCAAAAGATAGCAGATTCAAACACTCAGTCACAGAATACAGAGTAAGTGTATTTAACAGATTAGTAAAAGAAGCAAATGATATTTCAGAAATGAAACCTTTAGTAATTGAAAAATAAGTTCAATGGATGATAAGAGGTCTGGGATTTGCTTTAAAATAATGCAGGGTGGGCAGATGGGTCGGTGGGAGAAAAGATAGAATAAGATTGGCCATGGATTAATTGCTGATGCTAGGTGACAAGTGCAACATAGTGGTCATTAAATTATTCTCTCTTTAAAGTTTGAAAACTGGCATCAGAATGTTTAAGAGAAAATTCAGGGGACAGAGAAAATAGCAGATTAGATGCAGCTAAGAACAAAGTGGTCAACTGGAAGATTTAGCTAAAGGAATTAACTAGGGAGCACCTGGTGGCTCAGTCGGTTAAGCATCTGACTGGATCTCAGCTCATGAGTTGAGATCTCAATCTCAGGGTCTCGATCTCAGGGTCATGAGTTCAAGCCCTCCATTTGGCTCCACATTGGGCATGAGCCTGCTTAAAAAAGAAGAAGAAGAAAAGAAGAAATTAACTAGAATGCAGCACAGAGGATGGAAAAAGATGTGGAAAATGTGAAAATGCTAAGATGAAGGTTGATTGAGGAGGTCTGATATATAAGTGTAAGTGGAGTTCTGAAGGTGAGATTGGAGAAACTGGGAGAGGAGGCATTTGAAAAGATAATCATAGCTAGAATCTTTCCAGAATTAGTGCAATATATGAATTCTTAGGTTCATGAGTTAGTTTCCCAATTCCCATATGTAAAAAGAATTCTTTAGCTCACCACACCCAAGTAAAACTTAAAATGCCAGAAACAAAGAAATTATGTATATATATTGTACATAATATCATGGGTTATGATTTATGGGATAAAATAATGACGGTGATCTCTATCTTTGAAGATTTACTGTGTGCCAAGTGCACAGTTCCCAGAACTTTATAGAACTTATTCACAGAATCTTCTCAACATCCCTGAGAAGTAGGTATGATTATTATCCCTCTTTCGTGTTGAAGTCATGGAAGCACAGAAAGGTTTAGTCACTTGTCTAAAGTCACACAGCTGGTATTAGAAAGATTGAGGGCCCAAACCCAGACCCTGTGTCTCCAGAATCCACAGCTTAAACTGCTTGGATTCTGGAGAATTAAAATTCTGTAAAATAATAACATATAAGCTGAGATGGGGGCAGAGAGAATAAAATTGAAGCCTGTTAGTGTCTTTACATGATCCAGGAAAGCCTAAATATCGTGTTTAACCTTAGAATGTATTAGCTATGCACGTAGAAATGTCAAAGGTAACCACTAAAAAAATAGGGAGATTAAAGACACAAACTGGAAAGAAAAAAAAAAAAAGAAACTTCACTCGCATGCAAAACAAGGAAGGAAGGAGAAAAAAAAGCATCACCAACAGAAAACATCAAATGAAGTCATAGGAATAATTCCACATGTATCAGGGATTAGTGACAATATAAATAGACTAAGCCCTGTTGATTAAAAACTATGATTAGACTCCAGAAAATATTTTCCAAATATGTATTATATACAGCATACTTAAAACAAAAGGACACAGAGAAAGGATAAACATGGAAGTATAGAAAAAGAGTGCCAAGCACATACCAACCAAAAGCAGGCTGGTCACTTTTGGTTTTATTGATATCGGACAAATAGGCTGTAAGGCAAAGGCATCGTGAGATAAAAATATGAGATAAATCAAAACGACTGCAAAAAAAATTAAAAATTAAAAAATTAAAATTAAAACGACTGCAATTCATTCAGGCGATGTAATAGTTCTAAACCTGCTGCATTAGAATAAGCTCAAAATAGATAAAGCAAAATTCCCAGAGCTACAAGGAAAAATTGACAAATCTGCTGTCATCGGGAAAGACGTAAAGACACATCTGTAGTAATTAACAGATCAAGCAAAGAATATTAACAAGACATTAGGAGATGCATATAGGAATACTTAACAAGCCTACTCTATCAGACAAACACAGAACTCTGAACTCAAGAGATTATTTTCAAACACATATCAATCATCTACAAAAATTGACTGTCTGCTGGGCTATAACGCAGGTCTCCAGCAATTTTGAAGAACAGAAACCATGACAGGCCACTTTCACTAACGACACCACCATCCAGCTAGAAACCCACAGTTTTAGAGCAGTTTTCATTGTTTGGTATTTATGGCTTTAAATGCTAACATGACAGAAAGTTAAGTTAGAAATTTGAGGGCCACCTGAGTGGCTCAGTAGGTTAAGCTTTTGCCTTCAGCTCAGATCATGGATTCAGGGGTCCTGAGATCCAGCCTCGTGTCAGGCTCACTGCTCAGTGGGAAGTCCTCTTCTCCCTCTCCCTGTGCTCATGCTCTCTCTAGCTCTCTCACTTTCTCTCAAATAAATAAAATCTTTAGAAAAAAAAAAAGGAAATTTGGACTAAAGAGGCTCCTGGCTGGCTCAATCAGTAGAGTGTGGTACTCTTGATCTTGGGGCTGTGAGTTCGAGCCCCATGTTGGGTGTAGAGATTACTTAAAAATATAATCTGGGGGGAAAATGATGTTTATACAAGGGGACATTACTCAGCCATCAAAAAGAATGAAATCTTGCCATGTGCAAAGACACAGATGGAACTAGAGGGTATAATGCTAAGTGAAATAAGTCAAAGACAAAATACCATATGATCTCACTCATGTGGAATGTAAGAAACAAAACAGATGAATATAGGGGAAGGGAGAAAAAATAAGACAAGATGAAAATTGAGAGGGAGACAAACCATGGGAGACTCTTAACTCTAGCAAACAAACTGAGGGTTGCTGGAGGGGATGGGGTGGGGGGAGGGGGTAACTGGGGGATGGGCATGAAGGAGGGCATGTGCTGGGGTGAGCACTGGGTGTTGTATATAATTGATGAATCACTAAATTCTACCTCTGAAACAAGTACTATGCTGTATGTTAACCAACTAGAATTGGAATAAAATCTTGAAAGGAAAGAGGAAAGAAAAGAGAGAAAGAAAGAAGAAAAAAAGAAAGAAAGAAAGAAAGAAAGAAAGAAAGAAAGAAAGAAAGAAAGAAAGAAGAAAAAAGAAAGAAAGAGAAAAAAAGAAAGAAAAAGAAAGAAAGAAAAAAGAAAGAAAAGAAAGAAAGAAAGAAATAAAGAAAGAAAGAAGAAAAAAGAAAGAAAGGAAAGAAAGAAAGAGAAAAAAAGAAAGAAAAGAAAGAAAAGAAAGAAAGAAAGAAAGAAAGAAAGAAAGAAAGAAAGAAAGAAAGAAAGAAAGAAAGAAAGAATTTAGAGTGAAGGCCTAATGATGGCGGAGATCAGAAATCTAAGCAAGCTGTGAAGCAGTTGCCTCTGGATGGAAATTCCAAGTTGGCATCTAAAAATCTGTCCAAGGAATGTACTAGCATCAGGGTGTGAAATGGTCCGACTTGGGAAACTGGCAAGGATGTTTCTGAGAGGACTTCTTTGGCTTTTTATATGCGGAGTCACCTCTCCCACCGTCAAAGCCAAGGTGGGGCCCATTTCTCATGTAAAATCGAATTAGAGGTTCCACAGTGGGGTTACCTGGGGAGCTTGATGTATAGCCTGAGAGTCTGGGGGCTACCAAGGCTTGGAGCAAAAGGCACTGGTCCAAGATGACAGGGCAGAGAGAGTGTACAGGCCAGTCATCCTTCTGCAGGGGGCAAGGGTGCTCCATAGCCCAGGTGTGGCCTGGTAGATAGAAGACCAACCTAAAGTCATTTAAATTAAAATCCTACTCTCGTCTGATCCTTCTCACTGGTCTCCCTGCTTCTTCTCTCACACCCACTGTGTTCCTCGGTCCAGCCTCAACATAACAGCCAGTTGGATCCTTTGAAACCTAAGTCACTCCTCTGTACAAAACCCTACAATGTACCCAGCATGGTCATGGTCCCTCTGCTTGACTGCAATGCACAGGTGACCTGCTCCCCTCCAGCAGGTCTTTACTCAAAAGCCACCTTCTCTGTGAGGCTCACCCAGACAGGTCTAGTTACCATTGCTTAGAGGTTCGCACATAGAGGCTAACAGTATAAAGAAAAGCACAGAAACCGTGAGCAAAAGGCAGGTACTGCAGCAGGAGACATACTGGAAAGGCTGCCCAGGTACCTGTGAAACCTGACCTGAACCTGGCAGGTGGCAGAGGAGGGAGCTGTTACCCTTATGCTTTAAACTGCACCCATAGTTGGGGCACCTGGCTGGCTCAGACTCTTGGTTTCAACTCAGGTCATGATCTTAAGCGTCATGAGATCGAGCCCCGAGTTGGGTTCCGTGCTCAGCAAAGAGTCTGCTTGAAAATTCTCTCCCCTCTGGCTCCCCCTCCACTCATGGTCCCCTTCAAGTAAATAAATAAATATTTAAAAAATAATGTGAACTCAGCCCTAGGTTGCCAGATTCTAAATCCCATCTCTGACCATTCCTAGCTGTGTGGCCTTAAACGGGTTATTTAACATTTCCCATCATCAACGTTTCTCCCCTAAAAAAAAAAAAAAAAAAAAAAAAAAAATCATAGTACCCATGACTATGTGAAAATCAAAATGTATCTAAAATACTTAGAGAAGGGATCCCTGGGTGGCTCAGCGGTTTAGCACCTGCCTTTGGCCCAGGGCATGATCCTGGAGTCCCGGAATCGAGTCGCACATCGGGCTCCCTGCATGGAGCCTGCTTCTCCCTCTGCCTGTGTCTCTGCCTCTCTCTCTCTCTCTCTCTCTCTCTGTGTCTCTCATGAATAAATAAATAAAATCTTTAAAAAATAAAATAAAATAATAAAATAAAATAAAATAAAATAAAATAAAATAAAATAAATAAAATAAAATACTTAGAGCCATGCCTGGTGACACATATCATCTGTTGTGCATAAGTGCGGCCACTATTAGTACTAAAAACAAGCCCCAGAGAACCTACAAACAAATTATTGGAATTAGTAAGCTAACAGAACCAGACTTCAGGATAAAAGATGAATATGCAAGACTGAAAACCCCATCTGTGTATGCAAGCAGCAGAATTAGACGATGTAATTTTTTAAAAGATACCATTTGTAAGAAGCAACGAGAAAAGAAAAAATGAAGTTCTAAAGTAGCCTAGCAGAGGAGGTAGGAGCGGGGCCTGACAGAGGGGTAGGGGGCCCTAAGCTGGTCTCCTCCCTCCAACGCAGCTGGATACTTAGCACATCATTCTGAACACCCGAGAAATCAGTCGGAGAAACTGCAAGGCTGCGAGTGGAAAAGTGACCTTTGGGAGGGAAGGGGCGCAGAGTTGTCTTGGGGGAGACCCAGCGGAAGATGCCGCGGTGGGAGGGCGGGCCCGGCCTGAGGGGCTCGGCCGGGGCGGTGGCGCGGAGTGCCGGGGGGGCTGGGTGGCCCGGGGCTCCCGGGTCGGGGTCGCGGGAAGGGCGGCGCGGTGCCCGGGCGTGGGAGCGGGGAAGCCGCCGGGGGCGCGAGCCGCCCTCGGGCTGCGGTTGCCACCGGGGACCGCGGGGCGCTCCTGCCATCCTCTCCTGGGACCCGCCAGCAAGTGGCAGAAGCGCAGCGAGACCCTCCCCGGGGGGTCACTGCGGGTGGCCGCGCGCGAGTCCCTGAAGCCTGGGAGTTTTGAAAGCCTCGCACGCCTGACATTCAACAGCGCGGGTGGCAGCGTGAGCGCAGTTCTTGCCCCGGGAGGCAGGAGTGATGACTTGCCGAAGAGAGGGGCGCAAGCCTGCGGCTCTGGGGCTCGCGAGCCGGCACCGCACGTTCACCCTGCGCACCCGCGCCCAAAGCCTTCGGGGAGCCAGACGGCGCCACCCAGCGGAGGCCGGAGCTGCTTACACCGAGCCGCATGCCCAAGCCCCGGAGGCGCGTCCCCACCGACACAAACCCGCACAAACACCACGCTGACACCAAGGCTGCTGGCCACAGAGGGCTGCAAAGCCTCGGCCCCAAGGGAAAGAGCCTCTAGCTTCCTTTTTACTTTTACTTTTATTCTTTACTATTATTATTATTTTTATTTCTTTTAAAAATTCCTTTAACTCTTATTATTATTTTAAAATTTTTTATGGTTATATATATTTTCATTTTATTTTGTTTTGTTTTTGGATCTAGATTCTATTTATTTATTTATTCATTCATTCATTCATTTATTCATTCATGAGAGACACACAGAGAGAGGCAGACACAGAGGCAAAGGCCACAATGAGGGACTTGAGCCCAAGACTCCTCCAGGATTATGACCTGAGCCCAAGGCAGATGCTCAACCACTGAGCCACCCAGACGTCCCTGGATTCTTTTAACAAGCAGACTAAAACACACCCAGGATCTAGTTTTGTTTGTTTGTTTTGTTTTGTTGGGTTTTTTCTTTCATCTTTTCTTTTCTGGACAAAATGATGATATGGAGAAATTCACCTCAAAAGAAAGAACAGGAAGTAGAGCTCATAGCCAGGGATTTAATCAATGCAGATAGATGATGCCTGAACTAGAATTTAAAACAATGATTATAAGGATACTAGCTGGGTTTGAGAAAAAAAAAAAAAACAACAACAACATAGAAGGCACTAGAGAATCCCTACTGCAGAGATAAAGAAACTAAAATCTAGTCAAGCTGAAATTTAAAATGCGAATATCCCTGCTTCTCAATGACAACAGAAATCAACTTTGGGTGGATTAAAGGCTTAGACACGAAAAACAAAACTAAATATTTTAGAAGATTAGGTAAAAGATTTGCTTTATGACTCAGCATGGGATGGGATTTCTCCATCCCCTCCTGGAACCTTCTCTTTCAGGAAATAAACCTCCCAGGTTTTCAGGTCAAAAACCTTGAAATCAACCTTAATTCCTCTCTCATGCACCCAAATCCATTTATTTTTTTAAAAGATTTTATTTATTTATTCATTAGAGACACACAGAGAGAGGCAGAGACACAGGCAGAGGGAGAAGCAGGCTCCTCACAGGGAGCCTCACGCGAGACTCATCCTGGGACTGAGATCACACCCTGAGCCAAAGGCAGATGCTCAACTGCTGAGCCACCCAGGCGTCCCACACCCAAATCCAGTTAGTAGCAAATTCTATGTGCTCCAGATTACAAACATCCAGAATCCTACTGCATCTGGCCACCTTCACCACCTTTACCTCTCCACGTTGCCCTATTGCATGATGGTGCTCCCAGAGTCATAAGGGAGCACCCAGCCCTGCTCCCCCAGACAAGCCACCATCATCTGTCCCACCTGGATTTTTGTAGTCAACTCCTCTGAGTCTCCCCGTCTCTGCCCCAGCTCCCCCGCAACTATTCTCTACGGCAACTAGAATGGTCCTTGAACCTACGCCAAACAAGGCCGTTCTCCTGCTTGAGACACTCCCCTGGCTCCCAATGCCCCCCACCACTGAGAGAAAAGACTTTCTGGCAGCCTTCCCCACCTAGCCCGTATCTCCTCCTGTCTGATTTCTCCTCTGCCACTCTTGTTCAAACACAACCTGGAACAGCAAGCGCAGGGTTGAGGGCGTGGGTGGAAATAAGAGGGATGCATGGGCGAGGCACACTGGCAGCTGGTGCCAAAGTTGAAGCCCGGATTTATGGTGCTTGCCAGGGTCTGGAGTATAAATACCACTGTGGTTCACTGTGATATAGCGTCGTAATGTCAATCGGTTAAGGAAAACTTACCAATTGACCTTTGTGAGCAGGTGCAAGCTGGTTTGCGCTGGCTCCAGCACCACCTCTGGCACAGCTGCCAAGGTTGTATTTCGCAGGCTGGTGACAGGTGCCAAATGGTTTTATGCTACTCTTTCACCCTGTGTAGATGTTACCAGACAAGGTTGTGTACACTCTTGGGTGATAATTATTAAGGAGACAAGTGAAAGGCAGGAACCCCGAGGCCCAGAACAGAGGACAATCTGAGCTGTATTCTCTCTTCCTCCTCCAGCACCACCCCTTCTCCAAGCTCAAAGAAAGAGCCAGAAAGGCTTCCAGGGGCTGTCTGGTTCCTTCGGTGACGGGGATCTGAGCCAGGTGCGAATGTCTGCCAGGCCGTGGGGGCACTGGAGAGAGACTGGCAGGATGGAGGGAAGAAAGAAGAGCACCGGAAGGATGTCATGTTTTGCAATGAGGTGAAACTGGAACATGGGGGCCGAGAGAAGCCCCTTCCATGCTGGCTGTGGACCCCCAGCCGAGCGGTCCATTAAACAGCTTGCAAACAGGGTCAGGGCTGAGGAGGTGACTGGAAACCGAGGAAAGACTGGGGCTTTGGAGGCAGGAGGAAAATGTGAATTTGAGCTCTGACCCACCTCCTAGTACTGAGTGGTCTTGGGCAAACTATTTCCGATGAGCCTGTGAGATGGAGCTACTAGCTGTCACCCCAAACAAACAGGACTATGGTAGACCCTCAGGAAATACTCTGCATTGATGTCTGAACCTCCAATCCACCCTGCTCCCCAGGCGGTGCCACCATGGCTCTGGGAAGGAAAAACAATAGCCTGCCAGCTACTCATTTCAAGTCCCAGGCCAAGAGTCTCCAGGAGGCACTTCAGAGAGCCATCAAGGACCTGGTGAGGGCCACGTCATCATGATTATCCCCATGGTGCTAAGAAGGTGACTGAGGCCTTCTTGAAGGGTCCTGCCCGAGGTGAGGGCAGGTGAAGAGAGGTGAAGTGTCCTGCCCGAGGCCACACCCAGGAAGTGCCAGAGCTGAGCTTTGAACCTAGGAAGCCTGATATTGTCGCTCTGACCAGAGGTGCTGAGGCCAGGGCTGCCTGGGCCTCCCTCTGGCAGCTTAGAGGTACTCGAGGGAGTGAGGAGCTATGTGCCAACTGAGGTGGATCATGTGCATGATGAGAGCAGATTTTCCTGGAACCTGAATGTTCCCAGCACAAGGCACAGGGCCTGGCCCAGAAAGGGGCCTTGGTGGCCATGCAAGGAGCATCCCGTGTCCCCAGGAGTACATCTTGGGTCTCAGACCCCATAGGGGTCCAGGGAAGGGTGGCTTGGGGACCACAGGTGCTGACAGTCCCCACCCTTGCCCCTTGGCCTGACCTTGAAACAAGTTTGATCGCATATTGTAGCCCAAATCATAGTAGTCTGAGAAGATGGAGGTGATTTCCATGGGACTCTGGATCCTGCTGGGCCACGAGTTTGCCCTCTTCTGGCCCTCAAAGACCTCACCGATGGCCCTTCGAGCCTGAGCAGCAAGCAAGGGAGAAGAGACAAGGGATAGAGAGAGAAGCAGGGTCAGCCCCATCTTGCCTCCAACCTCCCTCCTCCGTCTCACCCTGCCCTCACCACCCCCTACCCCACCCCTACCCTGCAGCCTTCAACCAGGCCCAGGGCTGGGAGCTGGAAGAGCTGAAGGCCCTCCACCCCTCACCCCACCTCCCACACAGGCACTGGGGACAGTAACCTTCCTGCCTTGAGCACCTACTCTACACCATCAGGAAAGGGCTTCATAATCACTCCTGCCATTTTATAAATGAGGAAGCCGGGCCTCAGGGCAGGACTCACCCTGTCGCCACAGCTAGTGAACCACAGGGCCCCACTTGCCTCTAGAACAGAGGCATCACCCAAGTCAGCTCTGGGTGGCTCCTTAGGTTCCACTGGGGCCAACTCCTTCCTCTACTGAGGAGGCAACTGGGAGGCTCAAGTGGCTGAGCCCAGGCCTGAGCCAGGAAACGGGTTCAAGTCCTAGTTCTGCAGTAACCCAGCTGCTGACATTAGATGAGTCTCTGGTTCTCTCTGGGCCTCAGTTTCCATGCTTGTAAAATGGGGGCGAGGCGCCAAACTGGATGGTCTTTGAAGTAGCTTCCTCTCTGATATTTGCTGGCTCAGGGACAAAGCCATGTGATGTGTCAAAGGTAGACAGAAAAAAAACAGATCTCTTGATTCAAGCCCAGGATGATGATGGCCCAAGAGAGAAATGATGGCTTCCAGGGCCAAGAGGAGCAATGAGAGATAGCAACCATAGAGCCAGCCTCAAATTGGGACAAGATCTTCCTAGCGGGACAGGATATTTAAGATTGTGACCTCCCAGACTAGCAGGTGAGGGTGGTCACCACACCTTAAGACGACAAGGTAGAGGGAGACCCAGCCCACAGCCTTTGTGATCCTGGGGATCCCACTTGCTCAGTGTGACTTGAGCAGATCGTGTCACCCTTCTTCAAAAAGAAGCCATAACTTGGGCTGGCCTACTGCAAGATGTAGTCGCTATGGAGGTGGAGATAATGGCTTTTAAGAACATGTCTCAAAACACCAGAACAAGAGCAATTCCTAGTATTTGACCAGAAATAGCAGTTTTATCTCAACTTTCAGTTGATCAATAGTGACTACCTAGAATAATGTAGCAGGTGGGGAAAAGTGCCAGCATTGACTAGTGATGACTGCCATGAATGCAGTCTAGGGACGTTGGGCTATGCATGCCATGTATTTGTCAGCCTGGTCTAGTCAACTGCCTCGCTTTACAGAGGCAGAGACTAGAGCCCAGAGAGCGGAAGTAACTCCTTCAAAGTCACCCAGCATTCAGGGGGCAGAGCCAGGGTTCAAACCCCAGTCTTCTGATCCCAGCCAATGCTGTCTCCTTTAGGAGACTTGTTCAAGTTAAGAGCATCTAATCTAACACCAGACTTATACCTGAAAGGTCAGTAAGCTCCAGGCATCCAGAATATGCTGGCCCAGCTTGGATCCTTATCCCGTAGAACTGAGTGAGTTTGGTTCATTTACTTAACCCCTTCCTCTAAGCCTTGGGCTCCTTATCCATAGGATGGTGATAATAGTTTCTTCCTCACTGGGAACATCGAATGAATTTGTTTTATGCGAAGACTATAAAGTGGGCTCCGCTGGCACATGGCAAGGGCCTAGTCAACGCTCCTCTCTAATGATATCATCGTAGGGACTCTGCTCAAGAGCAGTCTCCACGCATAACCCTCCTGCCACCCTCAGCGTCCTGTGCCCACTCTGATACCTGGTCCTCGGAGACCAGCTGGTCCACCATGCTGCTCCCAAACTTGTGACGAATGTTATCTGGAATGACGCTGCTCCTCTGGCCCTGGACTCCTGTGTTGGGGCCCCCCTTCAGCCCCTGGTCCGGCTGAGCCCCCTCTTGAGGAGAAGCCCTGCTCTCCCTTGAGGAGGGTCTGTAGCCTCCCTTCTTCAGGGACCCGTGCTGTGGGTCCATCCCCGGGGACAGACAGTCCCTGCTGTTGGCCGATGGGGGTGGAGTCTGGACCTCCTTCACGTGGGCCTGCCTTAGGGGGCTGCCTCCCCGGCACAGGGAATGCTGTGGGGAGACTGGGGCCTGGTACTTGAATTTGGAGGTGTCCAAAGGGCTGCGGGCAGTTCTCCAGGGGTCCGTGTCCTGCTGGCCATCCTTTTTGTTGGCCCTTCCATGGGCCCTGGTCAAAGTAGTGGTACCTGAACAGGGCAGGGGAGAGAGAGAGAGAGACAGGTGCAGAGTGGGGGCAGGAAGGGAGAGAGCGATGGGGGTGGGGAGGAGGAAGAGACAGACTGAGAGCCCCAGAGCCCCAGAACAGCAAGGGAAGGGGAGGCAGGGAAACTCCTAGAAAAACTGCTTTCTTGGCTCCTTTTGCTGCCTCTGTTCTTGCAGAGACCTGCACCCCACTGCCTCACACACGCCTTACAGAACAGATCGTGTCTGTCCTCCTCGTAAAGGTCAAGGATTTAACGATTTCTTTGGAGTCTTCCAGCACAACAGATCATATCTAAGGAATGACAGGAACATTTTCCAAGACCACCGACTCACCAGGACCCCTGGTTCCGGGTGTCAGTGACTTAGGAGGAACACCTAACCACTCACCCTCATTCCTGGATGCCTGAGGGGACCATGCACTGGGTCCTCAGTAAAAGCTCCAGGCCCTGTGCACAGATGAGACTCATTCTGCTTTCCTTTTCTGGGTCTTCCAGACACTCTGTATGTTCTCTCTCTCTCTCTCTCTCTTGCAAACTCTGCTCTCATTTCTTCTCAGCACACGTTGGATTTCTATGCTGTACAAAGCCAAAGGCCCTCTTGGCTGGTCCTAGCGCCCCCCTCCCCGGCCCTGCTTCTGGGTCCTCAGACCCAGCCAGCCCGCATCAAAGGGACAGGGAGGAGAAAAATCCCAGGACCCAGGAGGTAGGGTGGGAAATCAGGAGAGACGGAAGAAGGAGGTAATTCAGTCGGCCAAGCCTCCCACCGGACAGAATCATCCCACACCATTTTTGACAGTAGGAGCTGCAGCCCAAGACGCTCCAGCCTTGAGGCCTAGCTGTGGGACCTTGACCTCTCTGTGCTTTCATAAAACTAAACAGGCTGCATCTGACAGTTGACAGTCCTTGGTCTAACCGGCAATGTTTTCTCTGTTTTCTCTTTCTTTGTGGTGAGTGAGCCACATAAGTAACAGTGCCTCTGACAACCAAGCTGATGGTGACTTAACACTCGATTTGTATAACGTGTTACATGCTATAATCCCGGAGTAGTACAGAAATTCTTTCTTACTTTATTCTTTCCTGTATTTTCTGTGCAAAATGCAGAAGAGGAGCCGTTCCCCTCCCCCACTCTATCCCCCCACAGCCTTGGCCTCACCCCCCCCCCCCCCCCCCCCGCTCCCCAGTCTTCAATCCCAGCTATAAACACATTTGGTGAGCTTCCCTCCAAAATATTCTAGATGGCTCCTCCAGCCCTCCTGAAGGATTCATAGTTTTGCTTTGCTTTTGTTTATAAATGAGATTGGATTCTAAGTATCGCTTTGTAACTTGCTGTTAAAAAACACCCTGTGCCTGGGGGATTGGCTGACACAGACCTGACTTCCCCTTCAAACCGGGCAGGATTTTGCAGCTGCCCCACTGGTGGTCATTCAGATTGTTCCAGGCTTCCTTTTCAGAAAAGGCTGCTGGAAAGCAGCGGGTTTTACCAGCTTTGGGGGGTTTTATTTTGCTCTCACCGAATCCTGCTCTGCTGTCACCAAGTGATGATGGTGCTCTGCGAAAAGCCCCTCTCGCCCAGCCCTGGAGAGGCAGACCCTTCCCTGGGCGGTGGAGACTGAGAACGCGGATGCCCGCTTCCTCCTTTCCCTCCCTCCTACCCCCACCTGCGAAATCAGATGCTATTTCATTCTTGCTCCTTTGTCATCCACACAAAAGGCAGAGAGAAAATCTGTGCCTGAGACCAGAAGGCCTTTCCTCCCTCCAGTTCTGGTTCTGCCCCAGCGAGCAGGAAGCCAAGCAAATGGCAGGTGCCTCTGGGGACAAGGGAGGCTTTCAGGAAGGGAATGGCCCCCCATTTTGGAAGCCCCATCTGAAACCCACTCAGCACCCACCTGCTCAGCCACAGCCTCTCCTGCTCCTGAGGGGCCTGGGGCCCAGCACAGTGAGGGGCTCCTCCTGGGGCCCCTCAGGATGCTCAGCTCGGGACTCCAGGAGCAGAGCTCCCCGTTTCCGCCAGGCCGCCTTCCCGACGGCCTCATCTATGGGCATGTTATAGTGGAATCGCCTGCTCCCCGCTGCCCACCCTTCGGGGTGATGAGCACGCTTCACTGGCAGGGCTGGGCTCAGAGAGCCGCTATACCCCCCGATTCACCCACTGGGGGAGCACCTACGGCATCAGTGCTGTGCCGAGCACTGGGGATCCAACAGGGAAACAAACTCCACCCCCCCCCCAATCCTCTTGGAGTTCAGTCTGTGTTGAATGAATGAATGAGTGTCTGCCGGCAGCCCAGGAGCCTCCCCGGAGCCCTGCTGTTCCCCCATCCCCTCGGCCGTAAAATGGGCCAAGTGAATCCAGCTTCACTTGCGAGTGTGAGGCCCAAATGCTCAGTGGTCAGTTTTCCCGGCTTGGCCCCTTATCAGAATCCACTCCCTACACACACACACACACACACACACACACACACACACATTACACCTGCAGATTCTTGGGCCCCTCCAGGCACCTGCATCAGAACCACCCTGGGAGAGGCTGGGATTTGATTTAAGATTTGACGAGGCCTGGGTCCTTGGGTTGTGGGAGAGAGCTTCCAGCAGTGTCACTGGATGGCCACTCGCGTGGGGCGCCTGCCAGAGCTGACCTGCCCCAGGCACCCCTGTGTTGAAAGCCGTCCCCTTGTCCTGAGGGCAGAGCCCCCACTCAGGGATCAGGCCTGGGACCCAGCCTGCGCTCCTCCCACACCTGCCTCTCTCCAGCCCTGCAGCCATATGGACTTCCCTCGGCTCTACTTCCAGACTTGTGCCCTCATTGCTGCCCATGCCTGGAATACTCCCTTCATGCCTCCTGGGGCCACAGCACTCCCTGGGCCAGGCTCACTCAGGACCTCCAGGTACCTTCCACTCTGACCAGACCCGACCCCTGCTGGGTTCCCCGTGAGCCCTGCCCTCTGGGTGCACACGTCTCCTCTGAGCCCCCAGAAGGGCACTGAATGGGGCAGAATGGAGGGGCCCAGCCATGTTCTCTTCCCTTTGATTTCTGTGGAGGAAGTCAAGGCCCCACAGTGGGTCTGGAGGCCCAAGGGAGATGAGAGAGAAGGAAAAGAGGCTGTTCCCTGCTGCCCACAGGGCACCCATCCAGAAACCCTGACTGTGCATTCAGCAAGTCCCTGGGCAGCCTGTCCTACCTGCTCGGTGGCCCAGCTCCATCAACTCTTGCTCTCGGACGGGTAATTCCAAGCTTAGTCCTGTAGACAAAGAAACACATTTGGTCGTCTCAGATGACACACAGTCTCTGCAGAGGAGGATGAGCAGGGCGCTGATCAGGGACGCTTGTGACCATATGCCCAACCCCCAACCAGACGTCCCCTCATACTGTTTCCAGTGCTCTTTGGTACTCAGCAAGCCCCCGGCCTCATCACCCATCCCCCCTGGCCTGCACCCTGGACCCCTGCAGACTCTGCTCTTTCTGAAAAGCCCATGCCAATGACCCAAAGACCTTTCTCAAACACCCTGGGGGCCCTGAGCTCCTCTTCCTGGCAGCCTCTTCCTTTTACCTTCTCTCCCATCTGCAGCAACCAGTGCCCCCCTAGGATTCCCCAGCAGGCCCTTGGTAAGGCCCCCTATCCTGGTGACTATGTGCCTCCCTGCAAGTAAGACTGTGTCCTTTTTAACAGCTTGACAGAAAGGAACCAGCCTGGCCAACATAGGAGAGCTGAGAACAGGAGCCACACTGCTATGAGCTCAGTCTTTGCTCCATAGGACAGGCCTTTGGGCCAATTTTGAGGAGCAGCAGCTCTGACATCTACAAATAGCCTCTGTGGCTTTCAGGTTTGTGTTCCTTTTCCGAGTGAACTTTTTCTTAGTCATAATATCTGATTTTATTGCAGTGTCTTTTAAGATCTTTGTGAATCTTTTAATATGAAAACGTAAAACAGTTTATTGTATACAGTGAATGTTTAGTGCCTCGGCCTAAGAACTAAGTATCTTTGTAAAAAGGAAAGCATAGAAGCAGCAATTCCGAGCTGGAAGGGATTTTTGAGATGACCTAATCCAATCTCTTCATTTTATAAAGAAACCAAGGCTCAGAGAGGGGGAATGACTTGTGTCAGGTCACCCAGCAAGTTTGTTTGCTGGTAAGCTCAGAGCACATTAAGAACCAGATCAATTTTAGGAGTGCCTGGGTGGCTCAGTCAGTTAAGCCTCTGTTTTAGGCTCAGGTCATAATCTCAGGATCCTGGGATCAAGCCCAGGTTGGGCTCCCTGCTCAGCGAGGAGCCTGCTTCTCCCTAGCCCTCCAACTCTCCCTTGACTCATGTTCTCTCTCTCAAATAAGTAAATAAAATCTTTTAACAAAAGATAAATTTTATTCTTTTGAAAAATCACAAAGTGAAACACCCTCATTTTGACACTTAATAATTGTGTGGTGCTGTGTGACTGTGCTGCTTCTGGTCCCTATCCTTTCCGTATTCATACACAGTGTTAACTCTCCATCCCATCTCCCTGAGTGTGGGCTTGATTTAGCAGCTCGCTTCTGATCAAAAGAATATGACAAAAATGGGAGGATGTCACTTCGAGATTAGATTAGTGACTTCTGTCTTGTTCACATTCTTTCTCTGGCTCTTCTTGGCTTGTTTGCTTACTCTGGCAGAAGCAGCTGCCATGTTTTGAGTGGTCCTATGGAGAGGACAACAGCTCATAAAGAACGGAGACCCGTGGTCCAATAGTTCTCAAAGAATTGCATGAATCCTGCCACCTGAATGAACATGGGAGTGGATCCCTCTCCGATTGAGCCTTTAAATGAGAACATAGCCCAGCTGATACATTAAGTATAGCTTGTGGGAGACCCAGGGCCAGAAGACCCAGCCAAGCTATACCCAGGATCCTAACCCATAGAAACTGTGAGATAATAAATTTGTACTTTTTTTAAGCACATAGTTTTAAATTGCTAAGTCTTCTGGTCATTTAATATGCAGCAATAGCTCAAACATATTTTGGTACCAAGAATGGGTTGCTGCTATAATAAATACCTAAAAATACAGGAGTGGCTTTGGAACTGAGCAGTGGTTGGAGCATGGATGGATTTGAGGAACATGATAGAAAAGGCTTAAATTGCCTTAAACAGATAACGAGTAGAAATCTAGATTTGGAGGATACTGCCAGTGCAGACAAAGAACATGTTCTCAGAACCTTGAGGGAGCCGTGTCCGAGTTATGTAGTAACAGAACCTAGTGACACTGTCATTGATGGTTATATGGAAAGCAGAGCATGTGACTAATGAGCCAGGGGATCTAGCAAAGGAAATTTCCAAGCAAAGCATGGAAGGCACCTCCTGGTTTCTTCCTGCTGCTTGTAGTGAAATGTGACAGGAGACAAAAGCATCGAAGGAAGGACCATTAAACATAAAAGAGGCAGGACTTAATAGTTTTGGAAATTCTCATCCTCCCCAGGTGCCAAAAGAGGCTAAAATTAAGAAATAGCTTCAGAGCACCATCCAAAAAAGGTAGCCAAAGCTGTGACTGTACCACCTTTTGTGAAAAGCTTATAAAGATAAAAAGCTCAGAGCATATTATTCAGTCACACAAAGGACCCTTTAAAGAGATAAGGATGCGCCTCACAGATCGCCCCCCTCAGTGGGGTAATAGGTCGTCTAGGAAACCTAGAGGTGCTGTGTCTTCCCAGGAGTCCCAGAGAGGGGAGCAGAGCTGTTGTCAAGCCCCTGTAGGCTTAAGTTCTGGAGAAAACCATATTAACAAAAGTACTACCAGCTTGCAGCAAAAGGGACAGACGGTACAAAATGGAGTCTAGGGGACCCTCAAATCTACCAGCAGAAGAGTCTGACAAAACTACTCAGCATATGGGCAGCCCTGGTGGCTCAGTGGTTTAGCACTGCCTTCGGCCCAGGGTGTGATCCTGGAGACCTGGGATTGAGTCCCATGTCAGGCTCCCTGCATGAAGCCTGCTTCTCCCTCTCCCTCTGCCTGTGTCTCTGCCCCTCTCTCTCCTCTCTGTGTATTCTCATGAATAAATAAATAAAGTCTTAAAAAAAAAAAAACTACTCAGCATACACATGTGCTATCCTTTTTTTATTTCTCAAAAAAAAAAAAAAAAATTAGAGAGTGGAAGCAAGGACCTGTGGGGCAGAGCTGAGAGCCATGGAGAATTACCCTCCAT
This sequence comes from Canis lupus dingo, assembly GCF_003254725.2. Classification (NCBI taxonomy): domain Eukaryota; kingdom Metazoa; phylum Chordata; class Mammalia; order Carnivora; family Canidae; genus Canis; species Canis lupus. Next base: position 28,254,840 of record NC_064252.1, on the reverse strand, counting down.
GAAACCCAATCAGGAAAAGTTCAACAATCCCTGCTGGATTTCAGAACTGCTATGGACCAGTGACACCTTTGTGTCTCCAGTGTCCTCAGTTTTTAATAGGGATGTTCATAGCCCTTATCCCAGGTCAGCCACACCATTCATTGCATGGTGGTGTGTTCAGAACAGATAGTTTAGTTTCCTAATATCTACTGATGGGGAGATAGGACTGAGTCCAAGAAACCACACTCAAGGAACCTCATCCACACCCAGGCCTGATTTGTAGCCAGGTTCTAGATTTTGAGCTGATGCTGTAATGGAATGAACCTTTTGGAGATTGTAGGGCAGAAATGAATGTATTTTGCATATGGAAACAATGTATGTTATCAGGGCCAAGAGGGCCAACTGCCACCAAGTTGGGCAGTTGACATGGCTCCCAAGGATCCTGTTCCTTGGAATTCACACCCTTGCTTAATCTTTCCCCTTGAGTGTGGGCTGGACCTGTTGACTTGCTTCTAACCAATTAAATATGTGATGAGAAGCTACTTCCAAGGTTATTGAAGATTGAATATAGAAGATTGTGACTCTGTCTTGTTCACACTCTCTCAGGCTCTTTGTGGCTCCCTCACTCTGATAGAAGAAGGGTCCATGTTGTGAGCTGCCCTCTGGAGAGGCCCATGTGGCAAAGATCTGAGGGAGGCCTCTGGCCAACAGTTCATGAGAAATTGAGGCTCTCAGATCAATAATCCATGAGGAACTGAGTCCTACCATATGAGTGGCCCTGGAAAGGGGTCCTTCTCTAGTTGAACTTTGATTATAGTCTATGGAAGACCCTGAGATATGGGACCTATTGGAGCTGCATCTGTATTTCTGACTCAAAGAGATTGTGAGATTAAAAAAAAAAAATCTTAGGGGCACCTGGGTGGCTTAGTAGCTTAAGCATCTGACTTTTGATTTTCGGCTCAGGTCATGATCTCAAGGTTGTGAGATTGAGCCCCACATGAGGCTTCACGCTGAACACAGAATCCTGTTTGGGATTCTCTTTCTCCCTCTCCCTCTGCCCTTTTCCCTCTCTCTAAAATATTAATTAATTAATTAATTAATTTTTAATAGTGTTCTTAAGCCACTGAGTTTTGGGGCAATTTGTTAGATGGAAAGAGATAACTAATATAGCTCATATGTTACACATTCTCCCATCTAGTAGGTTAGTCTGTCTTCATAAGGACTCAGGTGTTCAGAGAAAATATAACTCCTCCTCTTTCACAGATGGAGAAAGTGAGGCTCAGAAAAGAAATAGGACCTCAGCCAGGTGGCACTGAAACCAAGCCCTTTACCTTCTGTCTCCTTCAAGTGAGCTGTCAGCCCTGTCCCGGTTCCCCATCTCCAGTTACCCAACCGATGTGCCCACAGCAGTGTCCCATCTGCCCTAATGGCACCCCCAGCCCAGAGCAGCCTAGACCGGCTTGAGCAGAAGTGTGGACTCACTGCCAGCTTCTGATCTGGAGAGGAAGTCCCAAGAGACATCAGTTAAGGAGGACAGGGAAGGGGGTCCCGTTGCGTCTGGGCACTCTTCCCTCACGAGCAGCCCTGAATGGAGAGAGGGGAGATGAAATCCCGGGTCCTGGAAGACCCCCGTCCACCCCACAGATCTCTGCCTCACCTCTCCACTCTCTCTCATAACGTCAGAAAACACGTGAACCACTCTGGTGTGTGCTGAAGCCCAGGAGTGCAGATCCACACTGCAGAACTGCTGGTGAAGACCACTGGGTGGTTGCCAGGGAGCAGCCCCCCTCCACTGTTCATTGGAGTCGCCATGGTGACCACTATTCATAGGGCTCTGTTACCTCAGAGGGCTCCCAGACCCACTCCAGGGGCCCCTCTGGGCTGGGGAAAGCCAGTACTGTGGGGCATGGAGGAGCCCTCAGGCATCGCTCACCCTCTCACTCCCTCAAAATGTTTCCTGAGCCCCCACATGCATCAGGTTGGGAGTCAGACACAGAGGGCTCAGCTGCCATCAGGTGGAAAGTTAGTTCTAGTGACTACAAAGGATTGAATAGAGTGATGAGTTTTGACTGGGGGAAGGAGTCAGGGTTCTCAGAAGGGCCACATGAGCTGGACTTTGAGGGATGCGTAGGAGCTAAACAGTTTAGAAGGGACTTGAATATTAAAGGTGTGGATGTGTTTCTGAGCATGGCTATAGGCCAAGAGGAGTGGGGAGGGGAGAGAAAGGTGCACCTGAGCTCTCTCAGCTGGACATGAAGGGATCAGGGACCAAGTATGAGAGCAGGATGTGACATGAGACTCTGCTCTCCACCCCTCAAACCATGAGGGCTACCAAAGATGAACAATTAAGTGGCTTCTGCAGTTGGCACCCGCAGTATCTCAGCCCTGTCTGGCTGTTGCTCAGCAGGGGTGGGGGTATGGAGGAGGCCTCCTCACGCCAGCCTTCCAGGGGCTCCCTGGGAGGCAGAGAGCTTGGTGACACTCAGGGCCCCTGAGTCTGGTCCTGCCACTTAAAGAGTGACTTTGACCAGATTCTTTGGCAGAACTTTCCTTGTATGTGAAACAGACACAGCTCATGGTGAAGGGTAAGAATTAGAATTGAACAGTCACTTTCATCAAGTGCCTAGCCCATCGCTTACCACGGAGAGATGTGGCCTGTAACCCACAGCTCACCCCGTAAGCGACTCATCAGCAAGGCCTTCAAAGTACACCAGACTTGAGTGCCTGGGTGGCTCAGTTGTTGAGCGTCTGCCTTTGGCTCAGGTCGTGATCCCAGGGTCCTGGGATCGAGTCCCACATCGGGCTCCCTGGAGGGAGCCTGCTTCTCCCTCTGCCTGTGTCTCTGCCTCTCTATGTCTCTTGTGAATAAATACATAAAATCTTTAAAGAAACAAAAACGAAAAAACAAAGTACACCAGACTCGCACCCGCCTCAGCCACTTCCACAACATCATTGTCCTGCCCATCGGCCCCAGGTCCAGACCACCGCCACCTCTTGCCGCCTCACTGGTCTCCTGGGATTGCTCTTATTCTCTCATTAATCATCCATGGCTGCGTGACAGTATTATCACAAACTTGGCAGCTTCACTCATATTCCCTAAGGCAGTTGATGTGGGTCATGGGTCTGGGTGTGGCTTAGCTGGGTTCCCTGGCCATTTGAGGACCTAAAGCTGGTGTGACAAGACAGCATGGAGGCAGGAGGGGTCAGCCCTAGCCCTCTTCCCCGCAGACCCTGCAGCCTTCAGCCTGACCCAGCCTGACCCCCAGTCTCCTCAGCATTTACTGAGCTCCTGCTTGCCCCAACGCCAGGCTAGGGGCTGGGGTGTGTCCCTGGTGGATTTGGTCTGTGCCCTCCATGGCTCTGTCCTTGCCCAGGAAGGCTGCACAGTGGAAGCAGGAAATCCCATTTGGTGAGGCCAGGGCTCAGCTTGCAGGCTGTCAGGGGACAGCAGGTCTCTCGAGGTGCTACTCAGACACTCGACAATAGGACAACACTCCTGTGCCCAGAGCCTGGACATAGACCAAGACCTGAGCTCAGGATTCCCATCTCATGTTCCAGCTTTGCGCTTCCCAGGGCACCTGGTCAAATAACCACTTCGAGCTGAGCCTGTGGAAAGGTAGTGCCCTCTGCCCCAACCGCCTTATGAGTAATAGGTGTCTGCGACCCTGCTCCCTGCTGTCTCCCCTGCTCACGCACCACCCGGGACAGAGGTCTGTCCTCCCTGGCTCATCACCTCCCACCCATGTCTGGGATCTGTAAGTAGTGAATCTTGTGACTTAACTTCATTTGTGTGGGTGTATTGAAATTGCTTCTTCTGTAGAAATAAACCCTAGATTTTCACTTTCCCAAGTGGGAGCCAGGATGCTGAGGGGGCTACCGGCCAACCCTTTGGGGATGACTTGTGCCTCCTCAGTCAGCAAGCTGTAACCTGATGATTCTTTTTTTTTTTTTTTTTTTTTAATTCATAAGAAACACAGAGAGAGAGGCAGAGACACAGGCAGAGGGAGAAGCAGTTTCCTTGAGGGGAACCCGATGTGGGACTCGATCCCAGGACCCTGGGATCACGACCTGAGCTAAAGGCAGATGCTCAATTGCTGAGCCACCCAAGTGTCCCTAACCTGATGATTCTTAATTTGGTTCACCAGCTATGGGACCCCCAGCACAGGGCCCCAAAGGAGGGCTCAGAAAGCCTGTTTCTAGGAAATTCAAAACCCAGCCACATGGGCCCAGTCTTCTACTGTAGCTTCACATTGCCAGGGCTCTGGAACCTTCTCCCGGGGCTGAGGCTGCTTCTCCAGCCCCTTTTCATGTGCTTCCCAGGAGGGTCTTATTCTGAGCCAGAAAGGACACCGCAGGTAGAGGCCCCTTTCCTCAGGCCCACCTCTGAGCATCGCCTCTTCTGAGAGGCATCAAGGCCTGAGTTGTGTGACACCCCTTTGGAAGGCCGGGTGGCCCCTACTCTATCCCCCACACCCAGAGGGCTGGGCCTTGAGCAGGAGCAGTTGGCATTGGCTAGCCTTGGTTTCACTTCTCTCCAGCTCCTTGGTACCCCATCCAGGTAGGCCCCAGTATGCCCCACCTGACATGGGACAATACCTGGCTTCCAAAACGAAATAATAGAGCGGCAGCCTGAGTGCAGGCTCCCCAGCGAGGGACTGCTCTGGAAATTTCTTGCCTTGGTGGGTTCTAAGGAGCCTGAAAGAAATGAGCACATGGGGCAAGGGAGGAACCCAGGGAGAGGCAGACAAACACAGCTATTCAGAAAAGGCAGTTTATTCCAGTGTCTGGGGGGAAAGGAGGGCTTTACACAGCAATTTTAAAACCTGGTCAGTCTCCTTTGCTAAAGAGATACGAGCTGCATGTCAGGCTGCGGTCACTAAACAGATGGGAGCTGCCAGCCGGCGACAAGGACCCTGCTCAGGCCTTCTCGCGCTTCCACTGGGACACACGGGTCTCCGGGGGTGCCCGGTGGAACCACTCGAACCAGGAGCCATCGTAGACGGCCACGTCGGGCTTGCCGCAGAGGTAGGCGGCCAGGGCGACGTGGCAGGCGGTGACCCCCTTCCGGCACGTGGCGATGAGGGGCTGCGCTAGGTTCACCTTCTTGGCCTCGAACATAGCACGCAGCTCCTCCAGGCTCTTCTCGAAGCCGTCCTCGGTCAAGAAGTCCATGAACGGCATGTTGACTGAGCCTCGGATGTGGCCGGAGTCCAGTCCTGGGTGCAGCAGAGGACAGAGGGGAGGACAGGGTTAGGAGCGGCATGGGGGTTGGGGGGGTAGTGGGGGGGGAGATGGCCAAAGAAGCTGTGGCTATAAGGACAGGGAGCTTCAGAAACAAAAGTAACACCCTTGGCCTTCTCAGAGCTCAAATTACCCCTGGCCCAACCTACCTTCAATGCTGGAGACATAAGACAAAGGGCGCCCCCTTCCCCAAAGCCTGCCTCTGAGTAAGGATGCCCGAAGTCAGACCTGCTTGAGAGGACAGGGGTGAGTCCCAGCTCTGCCATTTACTGAGCTCTTTACTAGCATTTACCTCGGGCAAATGCTTCACTTCTCTGGATCAGTTTTCCCACCTGTAAAATGGGCTCCGTGGCACAGACCTATCTCACAGAGCTGTGGAGAAGTGGCTGTTACGTGCCGAATGGTAAGAACACAGCGGTGGACATGGCCCAGGCTCAGGGAGATTACAGTCTAGCAAGAAAGACAAATGCAGGGCAGCCCGGGGGCTCAGCCGTTTAGCACTGCCTTCAGCCCAGGGCCTGATCCTGGAGATCCAGAATCGAGTTCCGCGTTTGGCTCCCTGCATGGAGCCTGCTTCTCCCTCTGCCTGTGTCTCTGCCTCTCTCTCCATGTCTCTCATGAATAAATAAATAAAATCTTTAAAAAAAAGAAAGAAAGAAAGAAAGAAAGAAAGAAAGAAAGAAAGAAAGAAAGAAAGAAGAAAGAAAGAAAGAAAGAGAAAGAAAAAAAGAAAGACAGATGCTAAGCAGATAGCATAAGATTCATGAACTATAAAGTCACTCCAGTTTACAGATGTATACACTGAGGCAGGGCAGCATGAAATGGCTCACCTACAGCCACACAGAGAGGCAAAGGCCGCCCCAGGAAATCCCCTGATCTTCCTGTTAAGCAGTCATAGAAAGAGCTAGACATAAGTATCCCAGCTCTGCCACTTGCCAAAAGGGTGACTTTAAGCAAGTGATGTCACTTCTCTGAGCCTCAGTTTCTCCAGGGGGTGAAATGGGACTGAAAGTATTGATGGGCCCGGGCTGCTGTGAGGAGCAAAGCACCAGCTACTGCGCCTGGCCCACGAACCCGCAGATGCCGATGCTGCCGCCCTTTATCACCTACCCTGGGGAGCGGGGTATGGGAGCGGGGTGGTCCCTGCAGACCCTTCCTAGCAATGCTGAGAGGCTTGGATAGAAGGCAGTGGGGGTCTGAGCTGGCTCCGAGGTCCATTCCGGACCGGTCTCCCCTCCCAGTGAGGCTCCCCTGCCACATCTAGTTTCAGAACAGTCAGCAAAGGGGTCTGGGCCAAGGCCTTGGTCCTGCCCTCAGCACACCAAAGGTCGCTCCTCTCTTCTTCAAGCACCCCACACCCTGGCAGCCTTTGGATGCCAGGGAGTGGGACCCAAGACAGATTCAGGCATCTCTTTGAGCCCCCCCTTCCTCCAAAATTCCCCACCACACCCTTAAACCTGGACCATGGACAGGGCAGGACCAGGGTGGGCAGCAGTGGGAGGGAAAGGACCCGACGGAGGCACACAGGGTGCAGGGGGCAGGGTGCAGCCAGGAGGCCCTGCATCCCTGAGCCTCAGTCTCCCCATCTGTGAAATAGGGAGATAACCCCACCTACCTCACAGCCTTGTGAGCACCTAGAGACCCTGGGTACATAGTAGGTGCACAATCGTGCCAGCAACATCCCATTCCCCATGCCCTGGAGCCAAAGAGGCTTCCAAAATTCACTGGCATGCGTCAAGAGTTCCTTTGATTGCTGTCCTGACTTACAAATTACAGTGAGTTCTTCCTGTTGTAATTTTTTTTTTTTCCTGTTGTAATTTTTATCTTTTTGTCCGGACATTTTAATCTGAGACTCGATGTGTGCTGATCCTTCCAATGAGGAACAACAGATCCATTGGCTTCAAGGGCGCCCTTTGCCAAGACACCCAACTTAAAAATCTCTCGGCATCCAGGCAGTGGGCTGAATTTAAGTGCACTTAGAAGTGCAAGCGTTTGTTAAACTCTGAATACTGTTTTGTTTCTTTCCTCCCATCCACGATGGAAACAGCTTCAGTGCTTTCTTCCAGTTGCATAAAAGGCACCTCTTCTGAGTAAAGGAGTCGGGGGGTTTCTGTGACTCTGGCTTCCCAAACTGGGTCAACCTCAGGAGGTGGGGGGGAGGGGGGGTCCTCCTTTCACATCTGCCAGCGAGGAGGACCCAGGGCCTGTCTGAGGAATTTCAATGAGGAGGCACTGACCGCCTGTGTGTGGCAAGGCCCAGGATGAACCCAGCCTGGAGAACCTTGGAAAAGAGCCAACTGAAGCAAAAGCATGTGGGCCCAGAAGCAGGGGCTCCTGCTGCTTTGCTCCCAAGTCCAACTTCCCCTGGAGGCTCCTGGCTTTCCTCCCCATCCCCAGCAGGCAGGCCACCATGCCCAGACCTCCGCACCGGGCACCAGACAGCGGGTTAGCTCAAGAGGTTTATCTTCCAGAATCCTTACAAATCCTCTGATGGGGAGCCTGGGCTCAAAGAGGTGAGGAAACTTGCCTCAGGACACACGGGTGTGTGAAGTGAAGTCAGGTCTGTCTGCCCCTAAGAGCTGTGTCCTTTGACTACCCTGAGCCTTCCTGGAGAAGGAAACTGAGGCAGGGGAATGGATGAGATGACCCCCTCATGTTTCTCAACTGCTCAGAGGCCTGGGACTTTGTGCTGCAACTTTGGCCAACAAGATGCCAGTCCTTGGGGGAGGTCATGGGGAGGATGTGACCCATGAGCTGGACTCTGGGTCCCTGTCCTTGGAATGTGCATTCGGCTTGCCTTCCCTGCTCCCAGAGCCTGCACCAAGAACATGGCCTTGAGATAGTGATGTGGTGCTGAGACCAGCTGGACAGTGTGTATGTGACTTGAGCCAACAAAGGCCTCCATATAAACTTTTAAGATCTGGCAGGTGGGTGTGAAAATCTCCTCCTCTTCGGGCTGGACAGGACAAGCCTTATAAGGAGGTTTCCTTGCTTATTAAACCTGCCACCTACCCATCTGGGGCGGCCTGCTCTTTCTTTAGTCTCTCCCCAGCTCGGCATCTGGGGCTGGTTTCAGATGACCCTGGGGAGGCTCCAGAGGAGGCTGTGAACTAAAAGTTGGCAGGCCAGCCAGGGGACTGAAGAATTGGAAAGTGGCATCTGTCCAGGAAATCTTATGTCGGCCAGTGACCTCTATGCGGGGAGGGGTGGCCCATGCGTTAGGTGCCTGTGGACCTCTGAGTGAGTCCAGGGACGCCCTGAAAACTCTGACTGCTTTACTGAGCTTGTTTGAGGAACTATACCCAGAGCATCGTGCCAGAGACATGAAATATGAGCGGTTGTCACAGTGCACTGGCTGCCACTGTGGGTAGTTTAGCTGGACACTGATGCCCCAGCTAGAGGCTCAAAGTCAAGTTAGGATGAAGACTCCGGAGTTTGTGACAAAGGCTGATTAGAGTGCTGAGAGGTGGATCCCCCAGGCAAGTGACCAGAAGGAAGAGGAGGATGTTGTGGTTGAGGAGGAAACCGGGGAGTTGCCCCCACACCTTCCCACCCCTAATGCAAAGGAAAATTTTAAATAGCAATAATCCCCAAACCTAGGGGAAAACTAAATCCAAAGTTGCAAATCTTATGTCTTTGAGATGTAAACACCCCATGAGATAACCAAGATAGTACCCACAGAGACAGTGGGGAAAAAATCTAGGGGTGGGGGCGGTGGTGGATACACACTGTTCTAGAAGTTCCCTTGCCCAGGGATCCCTGGGTGGCTCGGTGGTTTAGCGCCTGCCTTCAGCCCAGGGCATGATCCTGGAGTCCATGGATCGAGTCCCACATTGGGCTTCCTGCCTGGAGCCTGCTTCTCCCTCTGCCTGTGTCTCACCTCTCTGTGTCTCTCATGAATAAATAAATAAAATCTTAAAAAAAAAAAAAAAAAAAAGAAGTTCCCTTGCCCAAAACCTAGTCCACAGACTCCCTAAAATTACTCACCAAGGGCTAAGTTATGAGGTTTCTGTCTGTATGTTTATATATCTATGGATATATGTTCAATATACATGTTTTTCTACCTCCTGAAGGTATTACCAAAATTAATCTGTACATGAGTTCTTCAATTAGCTTAAATATAAGCTATATCAAAGTGAACTTTCATAAAACTGAAATTTAAATTTCTCTCATCTGCTATAACAGATAAAGTTTTCTCAGATGATTGGTCTGTTCTTGATGGGACTGTGAAAGGCTTTTCTTTGCCTTTTAGGTAACCTACCTAGAAAACAAAGGTTCTGTGTTTTATCAAAATAAAATCCTGTGCTTCATGCAGTCTTTACCAGGTCTTTGATTAGTTAAGAAAATGGAGTCTTATCTATTAAAAGAGCTGCTCGTTTGTTTTTACATTATGCAATTTCTCTATTTGTCTCTGAAGCCTTAAATTGTCGCTTTGGCTAAATGGATAACTGAATATTGTTTCACGATGATCCATACTCCTTTGCGAACACCTATTTTAAAACCTTTTGATGTTTTTGCCAAATCAAATTCTAAATGAAGCTTTACTGACTTTGAACTAACTTTGGGATTTTCCTGGGCCAGCTCAAAAGATTTAGTTTTTCTCCTTATAAGAGGGAAATATTAAACTAGCCAGACATTTCATATGTTAAATTACATGGGGAGCATAGTCAAGTAGGAAGTGATGCTAATTTTTCCTTAGGAACTATTTATATTGAAGTTATCAATAGAAGTGTTCCAGAAGGTATATAAAATTCCTAAACATCTGATTATGTCCTAGTATAATGTTACCAATCATAATCTTGGTTTTTACTTTAAAATACTTATCACAGAGGCACCTGGGTGGCATCACAGTGGTTAAGCGTCTGACTTCAGCTCAGGTCGTGAACCCCCGGGGTCCCGGGATTGAGACCTGGGGCAGGCTCCCTACAGGGAGCCTGCTTCTCCCTCTGCCTGTGTCTCTGCCTCTTCCTGTGTGTCTCATGAATAAACAGAATCTTTTTTATTTTTATTTATTTTTTTTAAATTTTTTTTTTATTTATTTATGATTGTTACAGAGAGAGAGAGAGAGAGGCAGAGACACAGGCAGAGGGAGAAGCAGGCTCCATGCACCGGGAGCCCGACGTGGGATTCGATCCCGGGTCTCCAGGATCGCGCCCTGGGCCAAAGGCAGGCGCCAAACCGCTGCGCCACCCAGGGATCCCCAGAATCTTTTTTAAAATTAAAAAAATAAAATATCAAAAAAATAACCTCATTCCCTTGTCGATTACATTAGAATGAATTCTCATGGGAGTTATTGTTTTTACTGTGATGTTTTGCAAAGCATTTCTTGCAAAAAAATGTTTCATCTTTAGGGAGATTCATGGGCAAGAGGGATGAATAGAGGTTTCTGCTAACTAAGATCATATCACTGACCTGAGTAAGAATTAATTACATGGGATGGTAACCCAAGAACTGCCCCTTCTCTCCTTCACATCAGTAAAATGTGCCCATTACATTGATGCTATAATGCTAACGTGAAAACTTTTATCTGCTGCAAAACATGCTGCAGGCTTTGCTGGAACATCTGTGAGGCAAGAATGGTGGTAAATGTACAGAAAATTCAAGACCCAGGCACTATAATAAAGTTTTTGGGAATTGTTTGGTCGGGTGAGATGTGTTCCCAGATATTGTGACTGGTAAAATACAAGTCCATCTGACCCCAAAGGTGGTGAAAGAGATGCAAGCCTTTGTAGGGATTTCAGAGTTTCTGGTTTCTGAGCACTTTTATTTCCCATGGCACAGTGCCATTGTTCCTTATGCTGCCTGGTGAAGAAGCGGTGACTGGGGATCAGAATAGCAAGCTGCCTTTGAGAGGGTAAAAAATACTAATGAAATGTTGCATCTCTGGGCATCTCCCAAGCAGTGCTCTCATTTGAGTAAAAGAGTCTGGGACTCCAGAAGATATGGGTCAGGCACTATGGTAGTCAGACACTACCTCCATGGAGCACCAGCTCCCAGCAGTGTCCACAGCCCCCTCCAGATAGAGATGCTCAGGGAGGAATGAACCGCAGCAGCCAGTGGGCTCAACTCAGGTCTGGCTGGTAGTCACTCTTGAGCCCTGCTTTTAATTGGATCAACCCTATTGCTTGGGCAATGGGGGAAGCTGTGGGGTGGATGACCATGAATGGGCCCTTATGGGGTCAGGATATGTGATGGACTATTTGGGCTTGCCTCCAAGACCCTGAGGCAGTCCTCACTTTTCCATATCCCAGCTCATGGGGCATCTTGACACCCTTGAGCATTCAGAAGGCCAATGCCCTTGTGTGAGTACAATCCCTAGCAACTGGCTCTTCAGTGGATATAGCAGAGTGGATGCATGGGAAGAGCAGCCACCATTGTGCCTGGGGGGTCGGCATATTGTCAAGGATGCTGACTTGCCCCTGAAATAGAGTGGCTTGGTTAATGCCGTAACAGCATGTCCTGTGTGTTGTACATGACAACCAAGGCAACTGGCAAAGGAGCCTGGGGCCATTCATCAGAATTCCCAACTGATGACAGATTGGCAAACTGGTTATATTGCCCCTCCTCCCCCTTAGTGAGGGGTTTTCATATGCCTGGTTTGTGTGGACACTGTGTTTGCCCTAATCCAGCCTTCCCTTGTCACTATACAAACCAGGCTGCCACCATGAAGGTATTAGAGAAATGCAATACTGTGTTTAGATACCCTCATCGACTAGATAGCGATTGGGGGTCATACTGCAAAACTGGGCAAAAGGGCATGACATAGACTGGAGGTCCCATTTCCCCTATAACCCATAAGCAGTAGGGTTGATAAAAAAAGAAAGAAAGAAAGAAAGAAAAATGAATATTAAAGCAGCAGATTAAAAGACTCAAAGGGAAAACCACCTTGGCTGGGTGCACGGAAGCACTGTCCTAGGCTGTCATACATTTGAATGATCAACCCGTAGGGCCTGTCTCCCCATATGCCAGACTGGGGACCCTTGCTGAGACACTCAACACCGTAAAGGTATGAAAGTGGAGGGAGATAACCACAGCCCTGCTAGCTGCGGATCATCGTGCTGTACTGCTGAGAACACTAAGCTCATCACACCTGGGCAAGGTGTCATCTACTGGAATTTTCTGAGATGTCCCACCAGGATGGGGGAGTTGCTTCACATCCTTGGGTGAGGGGGAACTGTTCAATCTCTGCTGGGATCTCATGGTGCTGCTGTAAGGGAGACTTGTTAAAATGCACACCTGGAACAGAATGAATGCCATTGGGAGAGGGGAAGAGGTGGGGGTCCTGGGCTGGCACATCCTGTCCCCCATCCATCTCCTCACTCCTGACAGCGCAGACAACCTCCCTCTCCTCAAGGCCAGGTGTGTATGTTCTGCTTCCCACTGGTACAATCATTTACCTGCTTTTTCCCCTCCATTGGCCTGAGGGAAGTTCTCACACACACAGAGGCCCTTACTAAACTCACCCAGCAAGCCTTGAATGATAGCCAACAAAACCTGTCCTTGCTGAACACTGAAATATCGTCAATGAGAAAAGCTGTCCTCTAAAACAGGGTGGCCTTAGATATATTGCTGCCTTGCAAGGAGGCACCTGTGCCCTTACCCTGAATGTTGTGTGTTCATATCTCAGGAGTCTATTGTGTCATCTTCACTAAATCACATGAGAATACGAGTGAATGCCCTGAATGATCTGACCCCTAGCCTAGGGGACTCAATAAATCAATGGTTCAGATCACGGGGCTCCTGATGGAAAATATTACCCTGACTTGGGCAATCTTTGTCTTAATCTGTACTTTCTCTTGGATGTGCCTCATCTGCCTCCAATGTAACCAGATAGCCACCAAAGGAGTCCCCGCCATGCTCACAAAACCCCTTGCTGATCACTCAGGGCACAACACAGAAGAGGCAGGATGTGAGGTTCTGGGAGCAGATATGAGGGGTAGAAAGTTGGGGGAGGCCATGGAGAGGACATAACCACCAGTTGACCCATGAACTGGACCGGGACAACTGGAGGCTCCTCTTCCCCTCCCCTGTCCTTGGAATGTGCATTCCGCTTGCCTTCCCCACTCCCAGAGGCTGCCCTAAGGACATGGCCTTGATAGTGATGTGGTGCCAAGACCAGTGTCTATGTGATTCAACCCGGTTAAGACCTCTGTATAAACTTTTAAGATCTGACAGGTGGGTGTGGAAATCTCATCTTGTGGTCGGCCACCCAAGACAAGCCTTGTGAGTAAGTTCCTTTGCTTATTCAACCTGCCGCCAACCAGTCTGGAGTGGCCTGCTCTTTCTTGGGTCCTTCCCTGCCCTCTGCATCTGGGGGCTGGATTCAGATGACCCCAGGAAGCTCCCAGCTCCTGAGACTGTGAACTAGTCAAGGGTGTGAGGTAATGTCTTCCAGGCCACTGATACCCACTGTGTGGGTTTTTGGGGCCAGGAAAACCCATTTGGCTCTTTCTTGCTTTCCTCCTAAAGACACAGCGCAGTCCGGTGCAGGCTGCCGCGGTGGGCAGCTCCCAATCCTGGCCACTGGGAGGCAGCTCAGCACTCTTCTGCACCCTGGGGGTGGAGGTGGGGGGAGACAGGAAAAGGGGCCACAGGATCCCATGAAGCAACACTACACTGTGAAGCTATGACCTTTCCCCCCAAGTCCCTGTGTTTGCTGACACAGCAGTGGCCTTGGGAAACAGCCCCACTTTGAGGCCTGCCGACTGGGGTCAAATCTTGGCCACTCTGCCTCCTTAGAGAACCCTCTCCTCCCTTTTCCCAACTGCAGAGTGGGAACTGCCATCTTCCACCCCACGCGGGGTGGCTGTAGGTGTCAAGGAGAAAACATGCATAAATCATTGTGCAGATAAAAATGCCCAAAAGAGGGTCAATCTCCTCCCTTTTCACCCTCACGGGAGGAAAAGAGAGTGAGGTTTGTCAAGAGCTGGCTGGCTCCAACTCCTTCGCTGGCTTCTTCCCCCAGCGCTCTAGAAGGTGAGCGTGTTCTCGAGATGAAGGGCTCACAACAGGCGGCAGAGGACAGGGTGTCAGCTCAGGTCTGCCTGACTCTCAGCCCCTTACAAACAGGAACAAAGGTGCCAGGAGGCACAGAGCTGGGGAGCACAGAGCTGGGGCCAGAGAGGTTGCTTGCCTAGTGTCAGTAGGAAGCAGCTGTCGGGTGTCCAGGGCCCTGGTCCCAGCTCCTCCTCCAGGGCACTCTTTCCACAGCCTGCCATCCACACTACCCTGGATGTTACATCTGGACCGCTGAGCCCACGGGCTTCCTTCCTGACCCCACCCCAAGGTGGGGGCTGCAAAGTCAAGGAGCCTCATACACCTCTGTACCCCCAAAGTGTGCGGTTTGGGAGGCCAGCAAAGCCTTCTAGGGAAGGAAGTGCCACATGCAGGCTTTCTAGATGGCCCTGGCCTCTGCACAGCTCCTTACCTTTCTCAAAATCCCCTTCCAGCATTTAAATAAGTGCAGAGCCAGGTGGCCAAGGCTGGTATCCCCTCTTCTCATTTTATAATAAGAGAACCCAGAGAGACCAAGAAATTGGGAATGGAAGTCCCACCACAATGGAGGGGCTCATCTTGCAGGAAGGAGGATCCATGCTCCCCGCCCCCCACCCCGGGGGGATCCCAGAAGAGGTGGGAGGAAGTAGGGAGCAGGGTGATGGGGAAGGACCCCCTCGCTGAGCCTCGGTGCCCTCATCCGAAACCAGGAGTGAGGAAATCGGCTCTGACATCTCTAACCTTACTGGATCTGACATCTCTTCGCTTATTTGCAGCTCACTCAGGGCAAGCCGTGAGGCAGGTAGAGAAACAATTCTATCATCCCCCCCCCACCTCAGTGGCAGTGGTAAGTCCCAAGGAGAGAAGGTATCTTGGACCAAGGCCAGGAGGGGGCTGCAGGAGTTCCATTCCAGAAGTCTCTGAATCTTCAACTCCAGATTTTCAGAGAACAAGGTGGGCAGGAAAAACACAGGGCCTGCAAAAAGCCATGGCTCTGCCACTAGCTAGCCCTAGGGCCTTGACCTGCCCCTTCCTCTGTGTGCCTCCGGCTCCCCTCTGTCTGATGAGATGACCTTTCAGGACCTCCAGCTCTAAGAGTGTCCAACACAGTTTTCACAGAAAACTTTCCTCTCCCTCAGAGGCACAGAAAGGAGGAGCAATTTTTCAGCAAGTTAGGAAAAACGTTGCACAGGACTTAGATTCTGCAGACCCCGACCGAGGACAGAGCCCAAAGCCAAGAGGTGCCGGCCACTCTGAGAGAGGCCACCAGAGAGAGGCCCCTAAAGCAGTGAGATCTCGGCCACCAGAAGTGCCCAGGCAGGGGCTGAAGGAAACCCGGCCAGGGTTGATGGTGAGACATCTATGGTTCCCTGTTCAGAGGTTCTAGAACTCAGCACTTCCTCCCCTGAGGCTCCCCCCACCTCCAGTGATCTGGAACCCTCCCGGCCTCCCCTTTGTCCACAGGAGAGGACTGAAGAGCCACCTCCCTGTGGATGCCCGGCAGATGCCTGGTTTAGAGTACTGGTTTAAAACTAGTTTCAATGTCGACCCTACCACTTCACCGAGCAAGTAACTTAATGTCCTCACATCTGCGTTTCCTTCTCTCTAAAATGGGGATGTTAAGCCTTCTTGAATGAGATAACGCAGAGTCAAAGTGCTTAGCATGAAATGGCAGTTACTTTTATAAGCTCTGTAAATAGGCTGCAGCTGTTTGGAAAGGTCAGGGGGCCCCGGAGAGCTGGAAGGAGTGAGGGGGTGCTGCGGGCAGGGCGTTGTTGATGTCTATATGGGTTTCTAGGGAACTAGAGAGGCGCTGGGAAGTTAGGTATCCTTGAGAGCATTGGTACAGAGATGCGTGTGTTGGCTCGTGGACACACTTTTGTGCATGTAAGGGAGTAGTGCCTGGGCATGGATGTGGGTGGAGATGTCACCGGGCACCTCTCTGATGCCACCGCCGTGCGGATGCTAGGTTGCTTGTTAGCCCGTGGCTATGGGAACACATAAGCAGGTCCTCGGGCCACGGAGCCAGAAAAGCTTTTAGATTTGGCTCTGTTCTCTCATTTCACAGATGCAGACCTGGGGGCCCTACCTAAGGGGAGACTGAGGACAACACCTGGCCAGGGCCCCGGACATCCTTAGGGTGGGTCCATCATTCCACCGGGCATTACTCCCCAGGGGCCACCCACCCACCAGGACACCTACCTACTGCATCTGGCTCTGGCTCAGTGCCCAGGTACCGTCCTTGGGACCGTGAATCCACCAGCTGGAACCTCTTAGACTCGAGGTTCTCCAGCACCTGCTCGTAGGTCTTGAGCAGGGAGCGGTCCAGGGTGGCTTTGAAGACGGCCGGCTCTGGGCGCGAGGGCTCAGATGTCACCGGGTGGCCCTCCTTCAGCCAGTTCCGGAAGCCGCCATTGAGCACGGACACGGTGCGGTGGCCAAACACACGGAACATCCACCAGACCCGCGGCGCATAGAAGCAGCCCAGGTTGTCACCGTCATACACCACCACGTGCGTCTGGTTGCCGATGCCCAGGCGGCCCACGTAGTCGGCGAAGTGGGCCTCGCTGGGCAGCATCATCTCGTAGGGCGACGCCGTGTTCCGGCACTCCTCCATATCAAAGAAGGAGGCGCCGGGCACATGCCGCTCCAGGTACTCCTTGCGGGCCTCGCGGGTGCCCGGCGAGTACCAGGACGCGTCCAGCACCCGCAGGCCGGGCCCCAGCTTGCCAGCCCGAACCGACTCCGCCAGCCACTTGGTGGAGACCAGCGCCCGGTAGAGCACCTGATGAACCATGGTTTCAGCTCTGCGCATCACCTGGCGCGGGTGGAAACCAGGAGAGAGAGCGGCATGAGGTCTGTGTGTGTGCAGTGGGGCGGGACCTGGGAGGAGCTCGTTTTCCCACCGCTGTCCCCGAGGGTGGCGTGTTGGCGGCGGCCCGGCAACCCGCGGCGGCGCCCGCGCAGGCGGTGGGAAGGGTTTGCCCATTCCCCGAGGAAAGGCGGCTCCGCCCCTCCTTGGGGCCCCCGCGCGGGGGGGGCGGGGCCGGAGCCTCGGAGGGCCCCAGAAGGGGGAGCCGGCGGGGGGGCGTCCGGCCCGGGGAGCGACGGTGCTCGTCCTCGGGATCGTGCCAGGAGACAGCGGCGCTGGGATGCCCAGGAGGAGGGGCGGGGGAGGGCCCGTGGGGCTCAGAGCCCCCGGCCGGGAGGGCAGGGGAGTGGGCGCCGGGGGAGGGGTCGCTGGGGCCAGCACACGCCCCCGCCCGCGCCTCCGGCCAGCCCGCCCGCCGCCAATCTCCGCAGCCTGCGCGGGCTCCCCCCGCCTCCAGAACGCCCGCGCCCGGCCCCGGCCCCGGCCCCGGCCCCGGCTCGGTGCCCTCTGCCCCTGCTCGGCCCGAGGTTACCCGGCCCCGCCCCCGCTCCCCCGCCCCGCTGTCGTCGGCGGGGACCCTCCCCGGGGTCGCCGGGGCCAGCCCGGCGGCCCAATCCCGAGCGGCCCGGGCGCCTGGCCGCCGCCCCACCCGGCCGCACTCACTCGCCCTCGCCGCCGCCCTGGCGCTCGCCCCTGACCGCCGGAGAAGTTGGCGGGTCCAAACCCCAGCCCACGCCTCCCCGGCCGGCCCGCACCATCGCGCCGCCGCCGCAGGGGGGTCCCCGCGCCGCCCCGCCGCGCCCCCGCCCCGCGCCGCCCCGCCGCGCCCGCCCCCGGCCGCCCCCCCCGCGCGCCGCCCCCGAGGACCCCGAGGACCCCCCCCGGCGGGCGCGGGCGGCGCGGGGAAGGCGCGGGGCGGGGGCGCCGGCGCGGGGGTCCCCCTGCCCGGGGAGTGGAAGGCGCGGGCAGCGGCGGCTCCAAGTGGCCGCGGCGGTGGGCTGTGCCGGAGGCTCCTCCCTCTGGCCGGCCTCAGGTTGGTGGCGGGAGGCGGGGACGGCTGCGGGCGCGGGGAGGGGGCGCCCGGCGCAGGGGCCATGACCGATCCCGGAAGCCCGGAGCCCGAGAGCCGGGTAACTGCTGCGGCCTCGCGCTTGCCTTTCTCGAGGGGGAGGTGGAGCACCGGGGCGCGGGCGCGGGGCTCCCCCGCGGGGCCTGAGCGGGGCAGGCGGCTTCAGCCCGGGAGGGAAGGCGGCCCCTTGGCTTGCCCCTGAGGATGGCTGTCCGCAGCCGCTGGGGCGGCCTGCACCGTGGCCTCCGCGTGAGCCGCGGGTGGGGAGCTGGGGGTGGGGGTGGGGTGGGGCCACCTGGTGCCACCCGAGACTGTGAGAGGGAGGGAGGACTAATAAAGCCCCACGGAGGGGCCAGGGAGGCCAGGCCGAGTGACCTAGAGGCTCCAAGAGAAGAAACTGGCACAGAACTTGCTGGAGTGAAATGAAACTAGCAGTGGCCAAGGCCTGCGCGGTGAGCGCTTTGCTCCTCCGGTTTTACTGACTTCCCACAACAACTGCGGAGCAAGCCCAGAAACTTATTTTAAGACTAGAGAGACAGGCCTAGCGAGTTACCCGAGTTACCCCAGAAGCTCGAAGTGGGGTTGAGGCCCCTCAGTGGTTAATCTCAGATCTGAAGCCCAGGTGGCCTGCGTGGCCTGCCTGCTGCCTCTGTTTACCTGGCTCACCGCCAAAGCCTCATGATTTTTGAAAAAAAAAAAAAAAATTGCCTTTGTTTTTAATTAACCTAATTAATTGTAAATTTATATAATTTATTTTCTTAACAATGGCTGTGTTTCACCACCACTGAACCGTCATTCCTGAAAATGGAGCAATTGGTTCTTGCAAGCTGGTGGGCCACCCCTCCTCTTACTCAGCTTTTTGCATATGTCTGTTCCATATGTCTGTTATGCTTTTCTCATCCCCCTTTTAAAGTTTCTTCTCATTCTGAAATAATTATATTCTCACAGGAAGTTGAAAAATTCATACTCTGATGAGCATTTCCCTGGAGAATCATCTGAACTTTGTGTTTTGCTCTGAGGTGCAGAGGGGTTCTCAGGAGGAAGTAGGTGGGGGGCAAGTTCTTGAGGATTGCCCAGTGTGACTGGAGCCCTGTTCTCCCAGGGCCCACCCCAGATGACAGCCTGGGCCTCACACTTCCCCTAGTGTAGTTTGTACACTCCTGAGATGGGCTTGGGGCTGTCCTGTGTGTCCTAGAGTCCTTCACTCCCAGAGCACATGGCCCTGCATGATCCAGGCCTGGCAAGCACACAAGGACCGGGTCTGTGCCCTTCAGTGACACACAGCCTGCTCCCCCAGACGGTTCTTTGCCTGCATCAGTCCTTTGTGAAAACTGCCAATCAAGGGGGGCATCAGGGCAGGATGATCTCAGACCTGAAGTCCCACCCAATCCTGAAATTCTAAGATTCTAGATATGTTGCTGTTGTTCGAAGGTGAGAGTAACTTTTCAGAAATAGTGGGATTTTTATTAGGCCATTTTTAGTGATTATTAAAACCAGCCATATGCAGTGCATTATGGTGGCCCCTTGACATTCGTTAATTTCCACCATAAGAGCTGAAGGTTGGACGCTCCATAAGAAGTGAAAATGGCCAGGGAGCCCACCATGCCAGCCCTCACACAGCTAGTTAAGGAACAGAATGATTCACACTGACTTGAGACTGGGGCTCTGACTCAAAATTCGGGGTTCTTTCTACTGTAAGTGGATCCTCGGAAAAAAAAAAAAAAGGAGCCCCAAGAATAGTGGGGGGGGGGGTGAAGCCACCATGGCTCATGGATGGATTCCTCAAGAAGGGGCTCGCAGCATTCCCGAACATTATCTAGCTGTGGCATAACCCACAGATATCAGGATCACCCCTTAGCCAAAGTCCCCTTGGTAGCCTCCTTATCCTAAAGGTCAAGCTGCAGGTTCTTGGACCTCTGTAAAGGTCAAATCAGTTTGCCCCTCCTCTTCCTCCAGGAAGACTTCCCACCTCTTCTCCCACCCTGGGCTGAGATAGTGGCCCCTCTGTGCTCACACAGTACTCCAGACTTTCCTCAATTATGCTGTTGTTGAGCTGGCCTGTGACATCTTTACCCCCAGGGCCTGGTAAAATCAAGAGTTTCTGGGTGTCCAGCACAGTGCCTGGCCATGTGGGTAGAGTGACTTCCTAAAAGGCAGACTGTGATGAGTCTGGGAGGCCTGGGGCACAAGGTGTCACACTGCGAACTCATTAGGCCCTGGTCATCACTGACCCGGGGCTGGGGAAGAAGTCCAGCCTCAGGAGCTGAACTCTGGCTTCAGGTCCTGAGGCTGCTCCTGACTAGCTGTGTGAGCAAGGGCAAGGCACTCCCGTCTCTAGTTGCCTCATGCAGCAGATAGGCATCCTTCTATGCCCACAATTAAAGGCTGCGGTGCTTAGCATGTGGCCTGGCCCACAAAGCGCCTGTTCTCTACCCACCCCTTCCCCTCCATGGCAGGACTGCCTGGTATGGATGGTAAGGTTGTGCACTGCTAAAGGGGTAAGGGAGTGCAGACCTGCAGCTCACACTCACTTACCCATCGGGTCACGTGCCCTGGCCGAAGGGGCACCTTTCTCTAACCTTTGCAAAGCACCCAGTGGACTAGGAGCTGTTTGTACAGGGGCTCAACACGTTCAGAGCATCCCAGCCCGGGAAGGTTGTGACCTGGCACATCCTGGGCTGGTGTACTCTCAGCTGCTGGCCCGCAGAGGAGCGGAGGAGAGAGGGCATGAGGCACTGTCACTGTTGCAGCTGCTGCATGAAGGTTCAGAGAGAGAAGTTCAGACTCAGAGGTTAGAATCTGACCTTGCCAGATCCCCAGAGCGTGCACAGTGCTTGCCCTCGAGCGTCTGGATTCTGGTGTCAGAATGCCCGGGGTGAAGCCTGGCAGCAGGGCTTTAGCTGCTGACCTTAGCCAACTCAGTACACTTATATGATCCTCACTGTCACCCTGTGTGAAACGGTGAGAATATTACCAACCTTCTTGAGGCTCCTGGTCCAACAAAAAATTGAGAGCCTACTCTGTGTCCTGCAGTGTTCTGAAGTATTGTGAGATTAAGTGACGCACAGCAAGGAGTCGGCATATCCCAGCTACTGTTCCCATGAGGCCGCTTATATAAACGCTGGATGAATGAATGAGTGAATGAATTCCACCAGGGACCCTGGTTGGTGGCAAGTGAAGCAGAGCTGCATCTTGGGGAGGGCCTCAAGCTTGGCCCCTACTTGCCTGCGGTGCTTGTGCTCTGTCCCGACTGCCCCCCACCTGCCACCCCCAGCCAGCAGCGGGTGAAAGCCCCCCTCCCCTGCCCCCCAGGCCGGTCATTCCGCTGCTCCTCACTGTGTATAGGTCCTGGAGCAGGGAGGGGAGGAGAGGCTCTGGCGACGACGGAAGTGTGCCCCTGGGTTCACTGCCGCCGCCGCTGCTTTTCTGTGCTCCCTGGACTCTGCCCTCCCCGGGGCTCCACCGCCCTGGGGGCCAGGCCAGCCCCAGCGGTGCAGGCGTTTCCCAACCCCTGCGCCGGCCTCTTGCAGGATTCCCTCCTGACACCCTCCCTGTCGCCCAGGCCTGCAGCCCCAGGGACGCCGCCGCCACCATGGCCCCACAGCAGCTCTTCCGCGCGCTCGTGTCGGCGCAGTGGGTGGCTGAGGCGCTGCGGGCTCCGCGCGCGGGGCAGCCCCTGCAGCTGCTCGACGCCTCCTGGTACCTGCCGAAGCTGGGCCGCGACGCGCGCCGCGAGTTCGAGGAGCGCCACATCCCCGGCGCCGCCTTCTTTGACATCGACCAGTGCAGCGACCGCACGTCGCCCTACGACCACATGCTGCCCAGCGCCGAGCACTTCGCGGAGTACGCGGGCCGCCTGGGCGTGGGCGCCGCCACCCACGTCGTGGTCTACGACGCCAGCGACCAGGGCCTGTACGCCGCGCCGCGCGTCTGGTGGATGTTCCGCGCCTTCGGCCACCGCACCGTGTCGCTGCTGGACGGCGGCCTCCGCCACTGGCTGCGCCTGGGCCTCCCGCTGAGCTCGGGCAAAAGCCGCCCCGCGCCCGCCGCCGACTTCCGCGCCGCGCTCGACCCCGCCTTCGTCAAGACCTACGAGGACCTCAAGGAGAACCTGGAATCCCGGCGCTTCCAGGTGGTGGACGCCCGCGCCGCCGGCCGGTTCCGGGGCACCGAGCCCGAGCCCCGAGACGGTAACGAACGCGCGCACGGGGGCGGGCGGTCCGCTGGGGCGCGGGCGCACGTGCGCCCCCGAGCCGTGCCTCGTCCTTGCCCTTAAAGGACATCCTGAGATTTGGATTCTAGTCGCCTCCCTCTCTGAGCTTCACTGGCTTTATTCCTAAAGAGAGGACAGTGATACTTGCGCCACCGCCCACTGGTGCTTGGGGCCGTGACCACCCCAAACTCATTGAGTGTCCTGTATTAGGGTGAGAAGCCAAACAGCCCCACCTGGATTCTATGGATGTAAGGGGGTCTCTGAGGAATAGGCAGGGTGGCAGGCCAATTTAGGAAAAACCCAAAAGGATGGAGCTTGGTCAGGTGTACACCTGCTGGTGATGGAGACAAACAGGAGGAGGAGGAGGGGTCCGTGGAAAGGCCCTTAGAGGGACCAAGACTTGCAGAGGGCAGGATAGTGGGGCCACTAGAGAGAATGGGGGAGATTGCTGCCCCAGGTTGCAGAGAAACTTGAGATGGTTGCTGGCTGGGGTTGGGGCAGAGGCCTCTGCCTATGAGCTGGAGGCAAGGAGACTACAGGAAAGCCATGTATGAGGTGGCCAGGGGTTCCCACAAACAGGTGGGTCAGTGGCCACATTGGTGCGAGCCTGTGTATGATCCCAAGACGTGGATGCTGTCATAGGGCAGAGGAGGAAATGGAGTCTCAGGGTAGCTACCTTGCTATGAGTCAGAAGGCAGCCCAGCCGGGATTTGAGTCAGTAAATTTAGCTGCAGTGAGCAACCAGTAATTACCCAGACTTTTCTTTTAGTGCCTTCTTTGGGGAGGAGGCAAGGTACTTGCCATTTCCTCTGGGAGTCTGGCCCTGAATGGCATCCCCCCATTCCCCTGAATCAGGGTTGGGGCTTCTATTCTGTGCTTATAAAGCAGCTTGAGCTGTCCTATCCTAACAGTGTTTCGGACGGCCCGAGGACAAGGGTCATCCACGCCTCCAGTGCATCCCAAAGACTGACCCAACAGCTGGCACAGAGTCAAATGTCCTAGAGAGATCTGGGGAATTGAGAAGGAAGGACCCTGCCACATGGAACCGTGCAGAACAATATTGACATTAGGTCAAACCATAGGAAATTACTGATGGCCAAACATGTTTGATGCTACATAAGTGACAGTTTTATGTGGCTCAGCCTAATAAGGATGCCACCTTGAGCCTGTGAGGTGCTGTAGCTCAGCCCTTGGGGGAGGGGGAGCAACAGAGGGCAGTGAGCTACTTGGCAAGTCAGCTAATCTAATCTCTGAACTGCAGCTTTTGCACTGTGTGAAATAAGAGCAGAAACACAGAGCTTACAGGAAGCAGTGAGGGTCAGATGTCAAAATGAGAACAAATGTATACAATGCTCAGCTCAGTGTTTGCACACACAAGGCGCACTAAGAAACAGGACATGACATAATTAAGGAGTGCTTCTGTGGTTGTGTCTCTTCATGGAGGTGCTTAATGGTGCTTAATGCTACCGCAGTCCTGCTTACTCATCTGTAAATGGGCCACCGTGGTACACACCTTGCAGGCTTGTGGAGGTGGCCTGAGCCACTGCATATAAAGGCTGGATCTAGATCCGTGGCAAACATCACCTCATTGTTCCCGCCACACAGCCTGAGACCTGCACAAGTGACCCCTTGAAGAGGGGCCACATGGGTGGGGCAGGGTAGGGGGAAGCATGCTTTACTTGATGGGGGTTCGTGGCACAGGGACAGCCCTGCGGTGACGGTGGCCAACCTGGGTTGAGAGCTTGCTCTTCGTCCTTGCTCCGGGTTGGTCTCTCTGTGACGTCTCCCAGCGAGCCGTTTCTGCACCTACGCGAGGCTGCAGGATGCACTCCAATCTCACCAGGAACTCGAGTGCTGGCTACACGCTAAGTCCTGGCAGCAGCTACCCATGCGGGTCAGCAGTTCCCTGGAGGAGGTCACCCCTCTGCAGGAGGAAACCAGGGCAGAAGCCACCAGTCTAGAACCCCACCCTTGAGTCTGAATGGTGGAGATTTTTGAGTCATAGGCTATGAAGGTTTATCCTGTTGTAAAATCTCAGTCCTTGTCGTGAACAAGGGAATATTAGTGACACCTGCCTCCTAGGAGGTGGTGAAGGCAAAATGATTAGGTTTGGGGGAGGGGAGGTGACCAGCTCTCTAGCCTTGCCCAGGTGCTTTGTGCTATGATCGAAACAATCTTTTGAAAATGGGAGTCTGATTTCCCCTTGCAGTCAGGTCAAAGCCCAACGCCTTAATCCAGACGGTTCCCCTTGGGCCTCAGGTTCCCCCCTGTCTGTGCTTTTGCCCAGTGACCTTTATCCCTGTAAACACCATGTGATTTCCTGCCTCCTCCGATTCCCCCCTGCCCTGCCCCACCTTTCTCCAGTCTGTGGTGCTTTCAGCCCCCAACGCCCAGACCCCTCTGCCTGCAGACCCCTTCTCACCCTCAGTGCCTTCTCAGAGAAGCTTCCTTGCCCCCATGGCCTGGCGGTTAGCAGCACCAGCTCTGGGGCCTCTCTGACTTGGGCAACTTAGTCTGTGTGCCTCAGTTTCCTCATCTAGGTAAAGGGGAGGATCATCATTTCTGTCCCGTAGAGTTTGGGGGAGAATTAAAGGAGAAGATACACAGAGGGGCTCAGAATAGTGCCTGGCACAAAGTAAGCGCTCAATAATAATCAACTATTATTATTACTGTTAATATCTTTTATAATGTGCCCCATGGCACCCCGTAGGGCCTTTGTAACACCTTTCATACATGTAATGGCTCACTTATGCCTGTCCACCCTGCCAGATCAATTCCTTTACTGCAAGTGCAAGGAGTCCTAGCCAGGCAGAGGTCTTGTTTATCTTTTTTTTTTTTTTTAATTTTTATTTATTTATGATAGTCACAGAGAGAGAGAGAGGCAGAGACACAGGCAGAGGGAGAAGCAGGCTCCATGCACCGGGAGCCTGATGTGGGACTCGATCCCGGGTCTTCAGGATCGCGCCCTGGGTCAAAGGCAGGCTCCAAACCGCTGCACCACCCAGGGATCCCGGTCTTGTTTATCTTTATCACCCTCAGGGCACATGGGTGATCAGGAAGCCAGGGGCAGGGCAAGACTTGATGGGGTCAGAATCTTAGGTCCCAATTCCAGCCAGCAATTTGCTAGATGTGGGACCTTGCACAGTACCAAACCTCAACATGCCCGTCTGTAATATGGGAATGCCCGTAAG
Source organism: Canis lupus dingo (assembly GCF_003254725.2). Classification (NCBI taxonomy): domain Eukaryota; kingdom Metazoa; phylum Chordata; class Mammalia; order Carnivora; family Canidae; genus Canis; species Canis lupus. The sequence goes on along the minus strand of NC_064252.1, from coordinate 28,229,281 downwards.
TAGTGCCTGGGTCGCCTGGCTGTATGGATTACGTGGGATGACGCATTTAGAGAGGCTTTACTGCCGTGGCTGTCGGGGAGGCTGTCGTACAGCGGGGACCATTCATACACTATTGTACTTGTTCCTTCCTGCCCTCCTGCTGTAGGCATCGAACCTGGCCACATCCCCGGCACTGTGAACATCCCCTTCACAGACTTCCTGACCAGCGAGGGTCTGGAGAAGAGCCCCGAGGAGATCAACCGTCTGTTCCAGGACAAGAAGGTGGACTTGTCCCAGCCGCTGGTGGCCACGTGTGGCTCCGGCGTCACAGCCTGCCACGTGGCACTGGGAGCTTACCTCTGCGGCAAGCCCGATGTGCCCATCTACGACGGCTCCTGGGTGGAGTGGTACATGCGCGCCCAGCCGGAGGAAGTCATCTCCGAGGGCCGGGGGAAGACCCACTGAGGCTGGGCAGGACGCAAGGAGCTGTGCCAGAGTCAGTTCTGACTCTGCTTTGACCAAGTGTGTGTTTCTTCCTGCAAGTCAGGTGGCACACAGGGGAACATCCCAGAGCCCAGGAATTCTGTTGACTTGTGGGCTTCCGACAGAGGCCGGAGAGAAGGTGGTGGTGGGCGCAGGGGAAGGCAGCCTCCCACCTGCTGAGGTGAGGCCCTCCCTCCCTTCTGTTTCACTAATGAGGAAATAAAATGGCCAAGTGCCTAATCTTTCTAACTGGGGGGCTGCCTGGTTTTCCTGAGGAGCTGGTGGTTCCAGCATGCCCAGCAAAGGTAGTTCCGTGGAGCCTGAGGGTCTTGGGGATCCCATCCCTGCCTTCTGAGCAGGACAGGAGCCCCAGAGCCCTTCCATTCCTATGACCAGAGTGCCCCTAGCAAGCTGTCCCCCACTCCGTAATGCTGGGGGCCTCGCTTCTGGCTTCTGGGCTATTTAAGATGCATCTTGCTGTGATATGTCTGGAGTACCACCCAAAGGCCCACCCAGGTCAATAGTGTGTCTCCTCTTGAGACAGAGATGGGTCTGAACTGGTAAGAGGCTGTACCGCACTGAGGAGGCTTGTCCTGGCCAGGACAGGATGTTTGGGAGAGGGGCTGAGTACAGCCTCTCTGGGATCCCACACTTGGAGGCCAGCGTCTGGAGCTACCAGGGAGTGGGGTGGGGGGACCCAGGGGGGGTTGATCCTTTCTGCTCAAGGGACACTTCTGCCTGCAGGCTTCCTGAGGCTCCAGAGGAGGCTCTGTCCTCCTCCCTCTATATTTGCCCTTTGTGCAGAGATAGACATGGTGTCTGAGAAAGCCCCAGATGGCCCCTGCCTGAAGTTGGGTCACATCTCCCCATATCCAAGCCCCCAGGGCAAAGAGGCAACATGGGTCGGTATTGGGGAGAACCCGAGGAGAAGGAAACCAGAGTGGACAGTGACTTACCCAAGGGCACACGATGGATTTACCACAGAGCTGGGCCAGACCCAGGTTTCCTGACTCTGAGTTTACTCTTTGTAGCTGCGACCCCCATCACATTTCCTCTGACGCTGAGTCCCCTCCCAAGTCCACGGCCACGAGGGAGCCAACAGGACAGAATCCTGGTTTTTCTGAATGGGAGCTCTAAAGTAAGTCCCAACCTCTCTGAGCCCCTAAAATGGGAAGAATGCATAGTTCAGAAGGAGGGATTTCAGACAAAGCTTTAGGCAGGAGCTCATTGCAGAGTCCAATTTTTTTTAAGATTGTATTTATTTATTCGTGAGAGACACAGAGAGAGAGAAAGTCAGAGACACGGGCAGAGGGAGAAGCAGGCTCCCTGTGGGGAGCCTGATGCAGGACTCAATCCCAGGACCCCAGGATCATGCCTTGAGCCGAAAGCAGACACTCAACCACTGAGCCACCCAGGTACCCCAGTTTCTTCATCTTTAAAATGGGAGTCATAGCATTTCCCTTGAGCAATATGGTGATTAAGTGAGCGGATCCACTGAAACCTTTGAGTGTGGTGCTGGGCACAGAGTAAATATCAAGTGTTCCTGTTATTTTTTTTTATTTTTTTATTATTTGTTTATTTATTTGCTTTGTAGTCAGTATATTAAGGAGACATTCATACATTTCAATTGCTTAATTCTGATTCCAGATTTAAGCTTGTGAACATGACTTTTAAACATACAATTAAAGCTATTCATCATAATTTGCTATACTACCAACATGAAATTACAGTTACTTCGGAGCCTAAGTTAAATGGTTTAAAGTAAGCCTGTCACATACCTAGAAGACACCTTCTGTCTCATACATGCAAATTAACTTCTCCACGTAAATGTCTCTTCACTCTAAGGTACCCTGCTCCTAAAATCACTACTCTGAAGTTTATCACGGTCCAAAGAGAAGGAAAAAAAAGTGTAACCAGGACTGATACATATATATATATAAAAGATGGCACAGAAGGAAATGCAATTCTACAAGTGCAAGCCCTCAAGCAGCAGCATATGATAAACCCCTTCTTTAGAGAGGTATCCTTTCTATCACTGATACCACAGGCCAAATTACATAGCATGCCATCTTCAAGTAACAGTTGAGGCAATAAAATGCAGAGGCATCACAATGAATCCTACTTAACGTAACTACAGACCAACACTTCTCTACAAATTAATAAATTCTTTGATTGCCAATTAAATACAAGTTTTAACTTCATAGCTTAACAATTAAGGGTCATACACTGAAGTCAATACATACACCTAGCATTTCAGTCTAAACTGTTTCATATACATAGAGCTGCAATCAATTACAAGGTATGGCCTAACAAACGCTAGGGGAGATTTTTTAAAAGTAGTTTTTACAGTATTAAACTTATCTTGCACACTTAAGTCATCATACATACAGGGCAAAGTCAGAGCTTTTATATTTGAGTTTATTCTTCATTTAACTTTTAAAACACTACTAGAGTTGAATATTAAAACAAAAACAATAGCAAGTAGTGAGCTATGATTATAGTCCTTCACTCATCCACTACTGCATATAAAATGCCAGCAGCAGTGTTATTCACCGGCCCCACTAAGAGGTCTGACACTGAACACCACCCCTAGGATGATGTTCATCATCCTCATATGCTTCCCCATTGTTTTTTTGTTTTGTTTTGTTTTGTTTTTTAATTTTTATTTATTTATGATAGTCACAGAGAGAGAGAGAGAGAGGCAGAGACACAGGCAGAGGGAGAAGCAGGCTCCATGCACCGGGAGCCCGACGTGGGATTCGATCCCGGGTCTCCAGGATCGCGCCCTGGGCCAAAGGCAGGCGCCAAACCGCTGCGCCACCCAGGGATCCCCTGCTTCCCCATTGTAATGGTGCCGTCTCTCCTGATTGGGATCGAAGTCCACAAGTTCTACCTGGTCCATTTCATCAGTCTCTTCTACTTCCTTCCTCTCAGGTAGGAGTTTTTCCAGCAAAGAAAGTTTATCAGGAGAGAGAAAGCCGTTCTCGGGGAAGTTTACCTTAAATTCAATGATTAGGCGACCCTTCTCATATGGTCTACGATAAATTGGCATGCCTTCCTTTAGCACACACTTGATATCCCCATGCTTGACAATCTGACCTGGATGAGAGGTGATGACGATGGTTCGGTTGTCAAGAGTAGATATTGGCTTTTGAAAGCCACACAGGGCTTCAACCAGCTGTGTATCCATACACATGAAAAGATCTTCTCGTCAAATAAAAACAGCATGGTTCTTCTGATCTAAAACAATGATAATGTCTCCTGGTTCCAGTCCTGGTTCTTGGTCTCCCTCACCATGGAATGTTATCTTCTGGCCATCTTTCATGCCTTTGTCAATATGCACTTCTAGAATCTTCTTCTCTCGAACTATCTTCCTTCCATTGCAGCCTTTACATCTATCTTTAGGACTGATCCGTTCCCCGTGGCCCTGGCACTCCATGCACACAGATTGAATTTGCTGAACCATTCCAGGTCCTATCTGATGAATTCTTATTTGCATTCCAGTACCTTGGCAATTGGGACAACATTCGACTGCTCCTTTCTTACCACCTCGGCCTTCACATTTATCGCAAATCACATTCTTTTGCAGAGCTAGTTTTCTTGTTGCGCCATTATATAAATCTTCTAAGGTTACTGAGAGCTGATGTACAACATTTTTACCTCTTCGTTCTCTCTGCATCCTGCCTCCTCCTCCAAAAAACATATCAAAGATGTCCATGGGGGAGCCAAAACCACCACCAGCTCCACCTTCTTTAATTGCCTGTTCTCCTTTGTCATGTAATTCCCTTTTCTTTGCATCAGAGAGCTCTTCATAAGCTTGAGAAATCTGTTTATACTTCTCTTCTTCATTTGGATTCTTATCAGGGTGGTACTTCAAGGCCAGTTTTCTGTAAGCCTTTTTCAATTCCTCCTGGGTGACATTGGGTTTGACCCCCAAAACATCACAGTAAGTGGTTTCTTTCACCATTTTCTATAGCCGGTGAGAGGGCCGAAGCCGGTGTGGGGAGCGGGAAGGAGCGCATTGCTGGGCGCAGCTCGGGCAGCCACTGCTCCTCCGCATCTCACCGAGCGTTCTGGAAAGTTCCGCCCTGTTATTTTTTTTTAAAAGAACTTTTACTTATTTGGCATGTCGCGTGCCTCATGTACTTCTGGCATTTGGGGCGAGAGGACAACAAATACAAGAATTATGTTTCTGCCCTCGAAAGGCTTCCCAGCCAGGGAGTGAAACTGGCCAATGCTATCATATTTCCAGAAAGAAGGGAGTATTGTGAGGTGGCAACAGACTCACTCTACAAGTGAGAAAACAAGCTCAGAGAGGTTGAGTGATTTCCCCGAGGACACACGGCTTGAGAGAGGGGCCTAACTGGAGTTAGAAATCTCAGGGTGGAAGCCCCTCCCACTGGTCTTTCCTCTGGTGGCTTTCCAGATTTCAGGATCAAGGGGAGAATGGGGTGTCACTCAGGGTTTGGAAACACGAGTGACAAGTTCAGGGAAGAAGGCCAAGTGTCGTCTCCCAATTCTGTGAGGAGACATTCTGAGCTATGGCATTTAAGCAAGGGGTTTGGCTAGGCTTTTTCCCCCACCCTGGCCTCTTCCCAGCCAGGAACCCTTGCTGATCCCAGCTGAGATGTTTCCTCCTGGGAAGGTCCTGGATGGGTCTGGACAGGTTCAGAGAATTGCCCAGAGGCAGGAGAAAGGAGCCTTGCCTTTCTAGGATTCCCAAAGTTGTAGTTTAACTTTGAGGAGTTGACTGGGCTCCACCCTGCCTCTTGCAAGGCTGAACTCCCAGAATGATTAACCACTTACCGCAGGATCCCCACCTCTGCCAGCACCCACCCACCCCGTGTGTTCCAGGCAGAAACTTGCCACACTGGACAACAAGGATGATGAAATTTTTGTTCACTTGGCAAATATTTGCTGAGCACCCCCCTGTGTCAGGGACAGTTGGACAATTCCCAGCTTGTCTAACCAGCTACACTGGAACATGCTCATTCCTTGGATGGTTGCCTCGAGGGATCACGGCCCGAAGCCCCCGCCCCACCCACAGCGGACGATCCTGGTGCTTGGAATCAGTTCTGCATGAGGCCCCAGAGGGTCTGCCTTCTAGATCCTTTGGGGCGGGGCCACCATCGTCTAATCTGAGAAATGGGAGCAAATTGTAGGTGTGCCGTCAGGTAAGGTCAAGTTCAAAACAATATAAGGTGTCAACTCCTACTGGAATAACCCAGCTATATACGCACAATGGAGCTTTATTCCGAATTTATGGGGGAATGAGTCATTCAGGAAGAGATGGAATTTTTTAGGTTACTGAAGCTTTACAATTTTAAGCACCAGAAGTTTCAACCTATTTACCTGGTGGGGGTGGAACATGGTATACTTGAATACCAAGAGACTTTGTTTTACCATTGCACAGTGATCCTTTCTGGGGCCATTTGCTCTTGACCTAAATGGCTCCAGCTGCTGTGCCATCCAGGTCCTTGCAAGTCTGAATTTTTCTTGCTGCCCATCCTTCCTGGTTCCTGTCACATTCCCCAGAGTATCTGCCTGCTTCTAGGTGGGCCCACACTCTCTGGATATGGATAAGCCCTTTCAGTGGCTTCTCCCACTTTGTTGAACTGGTCACTCTCAAATCTGGGTCTCTGGCAGCTGGCTGGACCCAGGTCCCATCTGAATTCAGATCCCCTGTGTCCACTGCTGGCTGGGCCTCTCACCCTGCTCCTTGACCCATGTTCCCTGTCTCAGTATGCACGGCCACCACCAAGGGGTCACCTGTGCCCTGACCTGGCAGTGAGTCTCCAGAGTCTACCTCCCTCACCCATGGCCAGTCAGCACTCAGGCCTGGGGAGCTCCACCCCAATTCCCACTACCTTGGACCTCTTACCACCCCGACTCTCAAGATACAAAGATGCCCCGTGTCTCATCCACTAATTCCAGCACCCGCTTTCAAGACAGGCCTTGTACCAGGATCTGAGGCATGGAAGCTAAATATAGACCCTGGGAGGGGAATTGGCCTAATTGGCGGGGGGGGATGTGGGGGTGGCGGCAGGGACAGACATACCATGACAGGTGTAGTGAGGAGGACCTGAGAAACGGAACACAGTACAGGAGAGGGTGGAATTGCTGGTTCTGCGTCTGAGAGGCACCTCTGCATGGGGCCAACAGCCCCCTTATGATTTCCCTGGACCCCACCTCAAGGCTTCATGTAGAGAAGTGATAGTGGGGATGCCTAAGGGGCTCAGTCCGTGAAGCGTCTGCCTTTAGCTTGGGTCGTGATTTCAGGGTCCTGGAATCGAGTCCCACATCAGGCTCCCTGCTCCCCGGGGAGCCTGCTTCTCCTTCTCTCTCTGCCTGCCTGCCACTCCCCCTGCTCATGCTCCTGCAAGCTCTCTCTCTGTCAAATAAATAAATAAAATCTTAAAAAAAAAAAAAAAGAAAAAGAAAAAGAAAAGAAAAAAGAAGTGAGCAGCCCTGGTGGCTCAGTGGTTTAGCGCCACCTTCAGCCCAGGTCCTGATCCTGGAGACCCGGGTTCGAGTCCCACATCAGGCTCCCTGCATGGAGCCTGCTTCTCTCTCTGCCTGTGTCTCTGCCTCTCTCTCTCTCTCAGTAATAAATACAAATATATTTTTTAAAAAAAGAAGTAATAGTGATCAGGGTTTAAAGCACAGCCTCTGGAGGCAGCCAGACCTCCTGCTTATTGGCTGTGAGTATGGCAGGTGCCTCACGTACCTCTTCTGTGACATGGGGCTAATCCAGTACCCACCTCATAGGATCAGATTCATACAAAGCACTGGGAATAAAAGCCAGCATCGTAGGCACTTCGTACACACCTTATTACTCTTACTAACATTCTGTCCTCCCTTCATTCCTGCCTCCCTGTGACAGCCTGAACCCCTGCAAGGATGCCTGCCTTATTCACAGTCCTCTTTCTGCTTTCTGGCCCCAGCGCAGTGACTGGCACAGACAGGTCTTTTTTTTTTTTTTTAAGATTTTATTTATTTATTCATGAGAGACACAGAGAAAGAGAGACAGAGACATAGACAGAGGGAAAAGCAGGCTTTCTGTGGGGAGCTCGATGTGGGACTGGATCCCAGGATCCCGGGATCATGACCTGAGCCGAAGGCAGACGCTCAACCACTGAGCCACCCAGGTGCTCCCATGGACAGGTCTTAATGAATGCTTGACATTTATACATATAACTCTGTGAAGGTTGAGGGAGACCCTAATAAGCCGCTCAATTTCTCCAGCACTTTCCTTGCCAGGGAGGATGCTTAGTGTCTTTGTATTCATTTCATCTGACAACCCTGAGGAAGAATGTTCTTCTGCCCCATTTTACAGGTAAGGAAGGTTGGGTCCTAGAGAGGTCGCAGGAAGATTCGGGCTAGGATTACAATCCTGGATGGGATGAGTACAGGCCCTAATTAGCTGGAGGCATGTGCCCAGCTGCAGAGCATGGGGCCCAGAACCGTCCGGGTGGCGGGGGGGGGGGGGGGGGGGGGGGCGGAATTCCCAGGTCTCCTGGGGTCAGGGATGCTTCCCTGGGGTGCAGCAGGGTATTATTACCCCCAGTGAGCCTGGCTGCATCCACGCCTCCTTCTCACCTTCTTCCTCTGCCAGCCTCCGCTCCCTCCCACAGCCTATCCCCATTTCTGAGCCAGGAAAGGCTTGAAAATCAGTTACAAGCCCACTGAGAGAGCAAGTCAAGTAAGAGGAACCAGGCCTGAGTGGGAGCCCACAGGCTGCTTTAGTGAGCGAAAGGCATCGGCTTTGGTGCTTGCATAACCCAGGAGCTAGCCATGAAGAGGGAGAGCCTCACCCAAGGATGGGAATGTTTTTGATGCTGCCTGGTTGACTTTAAAATAAAGCAAGCAGGGGTGCCTGGGGGGCTCAGCAGGTTAAGTATCTGCCTTCAGCTCTGGTCATGATCTCCAGGGTGAAGGGATTGAGCCCCACAACAGGCTCCTTGCTCAGTGGGGAGCCTGCTTCTCCCTCTCCCTCTGACATTCTCCCTGCCTGTGCTCTTTCACTTGCACACTCTCACTCTCTCTCTCTCAAATAAATAAAATCTTAATAAAATAAAGAAAGCAGGTAGATAATGAATTTTGTTTCATTGGGTTTACTTCTGTCTCTAGGATTCCAGAAAGCACTGCTATCTCTCCTCCCCCCCCGGGATTGGGGTGCAAAATGGCAGGTAAATGCTCCCTCCCACCTGTGGAGAGTGGGTTTGGGTAGGAATTCAGTACCAGAACCATGCTGGCTCTTTTGATAGGCCAGGGCTACAAATGCACTGCCTGTGGCTACACAGGATTCTGGGAGAGGTGAGGTGCGTGCTGTGATGGGCAGAACCGGCCAGAGACTGCCTTGGGCCGGGCAAGAGCTCCCAGCCATCAAGAGCTGCTCTGGGAGCAGAGCTGAAGACGTCCCCTGGGGAGGTATGGGGCCTCTGGCTCGCCCACCTTCACACTACCGACTGGCTCCTCCATCCCCTGGCCCCCCCAGCAGCAATTTCTGGCTGCCTGGTTGCCCTTCATGAGCCTGGTACCTGTGTCCAGCCTCTGCCATCTTGACTTGGCCCTTGGCCTGACTCACTGTGATGTCTGCTCTGGCAGCTCGCATCTGACAATAACATGCCATGAAGAAACGTAGAACAAGGGACACCTGGGTGGCTCAGTGGTTTAGCGCCTGCCTTCGGCCCAAGGCGTGATCCTGGAGTCCCGGGATTGAGTCCCACATCGGGCTCCCTGCAGGGAGCCTGCTTCTCCCTCTGCCTGTGTCTCTGCCCTCTCTCTGTGTGTGTCTCTCATGAATATATAAATAAAATCTTTTTAAAAATGTAGAACAAATGATGGAATCAGGAAAAAAATCACAATTTGGCAATCATCATAGTAACAGTGATAGCAAGAATCATCCATGAATATTAAAATTAATGATGAGAAAAAAGTGTTTGCTGGAAAGCAGGATTATTTTAAAAGACTTTATTTCAGAGAGAGAGAGAGAGAGAGGGAGTGCAAGCATGAGCAAGGGGAGAGGCAGAGGGAGAAGCAGACTCCTTGCTGAGCAGGGAGACTGATGCAGGGCTCAACCCCAGGATCCTGAGATCATGACCTGAGCCCAAGGCAGACAGGTGCTTCACTGACTGAGCCACCCAGGCACCCCTGGAAAGTGGGATATTAATGTAGTCTCAATTATCTCCCCACAAGACAGCGATGAATTCAAAGCGCAAGACATGAACTGCACATTTCAGACTTGATTGAGACCACCTTAACAAGTGACCAGGTGCCCTTACCAGCGATGGGACAAACTGACACGTGTCCCTCCTTATCGGAGGCATGAGGACACAGCACTGCTTCTGGGTGTTCCTGCCCCAAATGCACACAATGGGTGTGATCATGAGGAAATATCAGACAAAACAAAACAGGGCATTCTACAAAATAAACAGCCTCAAAATAGGAGGCTCCTCAAAAATAGGAGACAAAAAGAAAAAAAAAAAAAAAAGGAAAGAAAAAGAAAGACCAAAGAACTAAACTTTGCATATCAGAAGAGTAAAGAGATATGACAATGAAATGTGATGCTTTCCTGATTGGATCCTACAGGACTTTTTCCTTTTTTTTTTTTTTAAGATTTTATTTATTTATTCATAAGAGACAGAAAGCGAGAAGCAGAGACATAGGCAGAAGGAGAAGCAGGCTCCCTGAGGGGAGCCCGATGTGGGACTCGAATCTAGGACCCTGTGATCATGAACTGAGCCAAAGGCAGGTGCCCAACCACTGAGCCACCCAGGTGCCAGACTTTTTCCCTCTTTTACTGTAAATTTACGACATTAGCAAATGGAGATTTGAAGAAATATGTAGATTAGTTAGTGGTATCCTACCGATGCTCATTTCCTGACTTTGGTAATTGCACTGTGGTTATATGAAATAATGCATGGATCACTTCAAGAGTGAAAGATCATTAGCTCTGTGATTTACTCTCAGAGAACAGAAGAGCAAATGTAGTAAAATGTGAGCATTCGGTGAATCTGAGTGAAGCCTTCACCAGAATTTTTGGTATTATTTTTGTAACTTTTCTGAAAGTCTGGAATTGCTTCAAAATAAAATGCTATTTTTTAAAATGCAGGCTTTTCAGATTCAGTTTCAGCCAGAGCTGCCAACTGCACCCACGTTCTAAAACAAGGTGCTAGACCATCTAAAGTAGTCCTTTCAACCCAGGTGGTTAAGAACTAGCTTTAGAAACCTCAGGAGAGGGCCCCTCCTGCCTACAGTGGAGACAGAGCCAGCAGGAGCAGGTGGAAGGCAGAGGGGCGCTCTCTCTACAGGGAACTGTTGGGGTGCTCTACTTCTCCCAACCCATGGGGGGAGGTGCATGGGATTCCTCCCCTCCTGGAAGGCTGAGTGAGCAGGGCTTGGCCTGTGTGTCCTGGATTCCAGGGGTGCTCAGCCACTGGGTGGGTCCCAGGCCTGGGAAAGCTTGCAGGTGGGATGCGGACCTGGCTGGCCACTCCACGGTAAACCCTGTGTCCAAAGCCAGGACCTGGGTGAGGAATGGTGACTTGGAGTTGTTCAGAGGGGCTTTAGGCATGAGGGTTGTGGGCTGGGGCAGAAGGGGAGTGAGCTGTGGGACCCCGTGGAGATGGTCCTAGAGTACCCACAGCCAATCAGAGGAGGCCCTGCCCAGGAAGAAGAGCAGTGTGAGGCATTCCTGGCGATGGGGGCTCCCAAAAATCTCAAAACAATCCTCCAGGAAAAAACCTAGACAGCTTGAATCGTTGCTTTGGCCAAAGCAAAAACACACCAGAGGACATGGGCGGCAGGCAGGGAAAAATCTTCCCTTTCTTTTCCCATCCTCATTCCACCCCAGCCACGGAGGAGCCAAAGAGAGGAGGGTGGAGGAGCAGGAGAATCTGGGGGCACACAGAACACCCCCATGGGCCCCCCCCCATTGTGAAATGGCAATTACCATCGCCTCTCCCTGTTGGGTTGGGATTAAGAGATAATCCGTGAAAGTGCTTGGCGCGGAGCTGGGCCCGTGGAAGTGCCTATAGACGCCCCTGGGGCAGCAGGTCCAAGGGTCCAAGGGGCCCCCGGGGATGGGCCCTATTCCCATTCTGTGCAATTATCGAGCTGCGGAAGGATAGCAGCAGGAGCCACAGGGGCGTCTGCAGGGCAGTGAGGTCCCTGCAGCAGGCCGATAAGACTGGGCCGACCGTCAGGGCCTCAGTTCCCGGGAGCTGAGCTGGAAAGAGAACCAGTCGGAGCAGAGGGACCGCGTAGGCGGGGTGGGAGCAGAGGGACCGCGTAGTAGGCGTGGGAGCGGGCGCTGGGTAGGGGAGGGTGGGGGGCCCTCCACGGCCCGTCGGGCTGGCGCGCCCCCTGCCGGCAAGGCCGAACCGCCCGCGCCTCCCACGGGCTCGGGACCCCTGACTGAAGAGGGCGGCGCCGGGGCTGAGCACCCTGGGGCTGAGCACCCTGGGCCCGGGGAACCATCGCCGCCCGCCGCTGGGGCCCGTTCGTGCAAAACCCGAGCAGAGCGCGCCTTCCTCCAGACATTCGACGGCCCTTCCGCGGTGCCAACGGCGCCCCCGGGAGCCCGCAGAAATTAGGGCCCGCTCCTCCAGGAGAAGGGGTGCACCTCCTTCACTTCTGAAACTCCAAACCCGGCGCTGGCGGCAGGCTTGGTGAATGCTGACAGTCAGAGGAAGTCCTAGGTAAAAGCACAGAGGCATACTTGTTCTAAAATATCCAAGTCCCCGGGGCCAGTTATGCAGACCCTCAGAGCCCCATCTGTAAAATGGGCACAATTATACTAACGTAGGCTAGAAGGATACCTCTAGCACCGGTATGGCACATAGCTACGTGGTCAGTTGTAATAACTAACATCCACTGCATGTAATAGCGCTAGGAAGTGTGAATAACGTTATGATGTAAACATTGCAAATGGTGTAAAGTGGGGGTTGAAGAGGGTATGGAACTGGCCAGATGTCGCACAGCTGGGGAAACACAGAGTCCACGCTCTGGACCACTGGCCCCTAAAATCCTGTCTGAATATTTCTGGATGCTCAGGACACTCTCTCTGACTGAATATGCCTGTTTCTTGCCTCAGGAGACCCAAAAAGGTCTCAGAACTAACAACCCCCACTCTGAGACAGGGGCCAGGGCAGCGATCTCATGGGGCTGGATGTAAACACAGCAGCGTCAAGGCTAATCAGAATATTCTAACATCTGAACGTGGGAAGAGGAAGACTGAACACAAGATCCCAGAAGGGCTGAGTGACATCTTCATCACGGAACCGACAGCAGATGTGAAATAAGCCACTCAGATGTGGGGGATGCTGCTAACACGAGGTTCTAAACAGGCTGTGGCGATGAGCTCAGGTGAGGTCTTTGGGATATAGTTTATGTTCCTTCGGCTCCATCGGGAGGCAGAGGGACTCTTGGGTCATTGTGGGTCCCGGGAGTTTAGTGTGAAGACATGGTATCTGTTGTGCCCTGGAGGCTGGTTCCCTGGGGGTGGCCTTCCTCTCTGCCTGTCCCTCCAACCCTGGCATGGAGGGCTTGGTGAGGTTGGTTCATCCCTGGGCAATGGGAATGGACCTTAAGGTCCATTAAGGTGCTTTGGCTCAGGCACAGATCTCAGGTCCAACCAACAGTAGACAGGGAGGCAGAACTGGCTCCAGCAAAGCCAGTGCTCACTGAAGTTTTCCTCGGCAGTGTGCTGAGTGCTCATCACATGCCTTCCTGTGTTAGCTCATGGAATCCTCTCGACTGCATGAGCTCCGTACTATCACTATTCTCACTGAGGTGCAGGGAGGTTAGGTGACTTTGCCAAAGTCACCAGGCTAGCAAGCCATGGAGCCTGGGCTGACATCCTTGTCTGGGATCCTGTACCCCTGCATCACCCTCCTCCAGTCTCATTTGCTTTCAAAAGCCCAATTCAAAAAAAATTAAAATTAAAAAACAAAAAAACAAAAAACAAAAGCCCAATTCAGGGCAGCCCGGGTGGCTCGGTGGTTTAGCACCGCCTTCAGCCCAGGACCTGATCCTGGAGACGGGGGATCCAGTCCCACGTCGGGCTTCCTGCATTGAGACTGCTTCTCCCTCTGCCTATGTCTCTGCCTTTCTCTCTCTCTGTGTCTCTCATAAATAAATAAATAAAATCTTAAAAAAAAAAAAAAAAAAAGCCAAATTCAGAGCCGTATTAAGCACCTGAAAGCTGCTCTTTCCAGAAGGAGACAGCAGGGGGCAGTGTAAGGAGCAAGCGTTTGAAGTTTGGCTCTCCTCCTGGGTAACCATTATCCTGAGAAACTGTCTCAGGGACATTCGGTTTTGCCCTCTAAGCGGGGAAGACATGCAAAAAACTATGAAGAGTGCCAGTCTGTAATCAGAAATAGGGCCGTCTGGGATTTCATGTTTTGTCAAAGCCACTTAAACCCACCTCCCCCACCCAAGGTCCTCCCTAGAGCAGGGACCACAATTGATGTCTTCATCTCTGTTTCAAGGTCTGGCACATAATCCGTGCTCAACAAACAGTGAGGCCCTGAATGGTGGTCGGTGGGAGGGAAGGGTATCAGCCCCGTGACCACGGTTCCTCCTCTGTACGGCAGGGTTAAGGACACCTGCACAGAGGAGCTACAGGACTCCGTGGGAGGCCGGAGAGCAGGTGACTATTGGCTTGGGCTTCAGAGTCCACGAGAGCAGGCTTGGAGGCTGCCTCTGAACTTGGTAGCCATTTCCAGCACGATCTGTGAAGGCCCATGGTCTTGGAGCGGCAGTCTTATCTTCTGTAAGACGGAGGTGGGAACAGCTCGTGTCCTGCTAAGTGACCTCATGCAAGTGACACTGTGCCTCCAGTCCTGGGTCACATGTGTGGGAGCAGGTAGGGTCAGGCTGGTCCCAGGTTTCTACAACTCCAGGGCACTGACCTTCAGCTTTCTCAACTTACCCCTCATGTGAACTTGTTTCAAACTGGCCCACGCCTGGTCTCTGGAGTATGGCTCTTGTTCCTCTTCCAGACGTGGCACTGTCCTCTCCCCTGACTTGATCCACCCTCCCTTCTCGACACCTCTCCAGAGAGCCCTTCTAGGCTCCTAGCCCTGGGACGTTTCATGTCCTCTTTTTTGGGGAGGGAGGCTCAGGACAACCCCACCTGTCCTCTCAAGTCCAAGCAGTTCTCTTGAATATCACACCCAGAGGGACAAATGTCACTTGCCCCCACAGGCACTGCAAACACACACTGGCCCCAGACTGACCTCCTGATCCCCCTACTCACTCCCCAGACCTGCTTCTGCTTTATAGAACCTCCTTCTTCTTCTGCCTTTTCCCTCCTTCCCACAGCCCCTTGAACCTGAGTCTTTTACTTCCACTTCCTGAATATCCACCGAATCCACCCACTTCTGTCTTGGCCTGTTGACACTGCTGTGGTTTGAGCTTCCGCCAATCCTGACCGAGATGGCCTCCTAACCATTCTCTCAGTGCTTTGAACTGTCTTCCCTGCAGCCCCTGAAATGATCCAAGTTGCAAGTCAGACTACATTGCTCTCTGCCTACAACCTTTCAGTGGACAAAGACGTATTTCCTGCTCTAGCTTTCTTTTAGCTAACAAGGATTGAGGGCTCATGCTACGTTCCAGGAGTGCTACTGACCACGGCCAGTCCATATCCCACTTCATTCATCCACCCATCTGCCCATCCACCCACCCATCCATCCATCCCTCTGTCCACCCAGTATACTGAAAGCCAGGGACTATGCCAGATGTTTAACAGACGCTCTATACTGTAATCCTCACAATGCTCTCGGGAGCAAATATTATTTCTTATTTTGCAAAAGAAAAAAAAAAAGCAACCGAGGTTTAGAGAGGAAGTTGCTTAAGAACATATTGGTGAGTTCTCAGGAGCAACATGTTAGCAGCTGTGGCCTATTCCCTGCCAAGGGGAAGGGCTTTGTGGAGAAGGCAGAGCTTTGGGTGGTAACTGAATTTTCAGCACACGGCCAGGCTGCCTGGTGGGGAACCTGGGGTGAGGGGGCACTGGGATTCCTGAGGGGAACCTCAGACCCCTGCCCCGTAATCCAGGACCAGGACTGAAACATCAAGGAAAGAGTTAAGGAGGACAGCTTCCCCTTCAGCCCCTGTCCCTCCCTGGTCCCCTCCCCTCCTCCCCCGCCCTGCAGTCCCCATGAGGTCAGTGCAAACTCTGTTACCTGTCTTAGAAGGGGGTCCACAGAACCCATCCCTCCTCACCCTCCCAAATTGCAGATGGGAAAACTGAGACCTTGCCCAATACCTCAGCCTCCAAAAGTTAAGATGAAAACCCAGTCCTCTGACTGATCCAGTGCCCTGTCCACCGTTCCTCCCTAGAAATCTTACCCAAGGAGCATTGACAGCCCACGGCAGGAGAGCAGGAAGGCGGTCTTGGTGCTGGCAGGTCACCTGGAAGCCACCCGGGTTCTTGCTGTGTGAGTCAGGGAGGCCACTTCACGTCTGTGTCCTCATCTGTACAGTGGGTATAGTAATACCAAAGCCGCAGGGCTGCTGAGAGCTTCAGTGACCAATAGAGACGCACAAAGCATCTGGAATATGGTGGGTGGTCAGTCAGCGTCAGGTCCAGCTGTGCTGTCCTCAAGGAACTCGTGTTGGCCAGGAACCCAGTCCCCGCACCCACCGCGCCCCGCCAAGGGCAGTATGAAAGCATCTTGGGAACCCGATGCAGGCAGACGCCAGGGAATCCCGGGAGCGGCGGTTTCTTGCCGTCCCGGCTGTCTGATAACCCAGACGGGACGGGAGGAAACAGCCACGAGAGGAGCACACAGGGGGCGGCAGGGGTGCGGACGCGGGGCAGCACCCTCGCCGCCGGCCGTCCCGCTGGCCTCGAACGTGACCTCCCCGACACCGTGACTCGGCCCAGGGCTTGGGCTAGAGGCGGGTCGGCGGGCGCCCGCCAGGCGCGGAATGGGCGGGGCCGGGAAGGCGCCCCCGCGGCCCGGGGACCCCCGCCCCGCCCGCCCCGCCCGCCCGCCCCGCCGCTCCCCTCCCCGCGGCGCGGACTACAGCTCCCGGCGTGCCCGGCGCGCGGCACCTGCCCGCCCCCAGCCGCCGCGCCCGCGGGTGCAGACGCCGGGCGAGCGGGGAGGATGGAGGCCGGGGAGGCAGCGCCGCCGGCGGGGACGGGCGGCCGCGCGGCGGGCGGCTGGGGCAAGTGGGTGCGGCTCAACGTGGGGGGCACGGTGTTCCTGACCACCCGGCAGACGCTGTGCCGGGAGCAGAAATCCTTCCTCAGCCGCCTGTGCCAGGGGGAAGAGCTGCAGTCGGATCGGGTGAGGCCCGCGCGGGGGGCGGCGTCGGGGGCGGGGGTCCTCTCCGCGCGACCCGGGGCGGCCGGGCCGCGAACCTGCGGGCGTCCCTCCCCGAGAGCCGGAGGCAGGAAGACCTGGCCCGAGGCGGGGAGGAGGAAGGGGATGGGAGACCGAGGGATGTGCCCATTGCCGTGGCAACGGGACGACGCCAGGCCGCGGCCATTTGGAGCATTCTGAGCACTGCCCTGGGCTCCCACCCCAGGAGGCCGAGGGGTCGGGACTCTCCCCCTCCTTCCCTAACGGGCCTGCCGCCCTGGGACGGGAGCTGCTGAGGCTGCTTCTCCCCGCTCCCCGCCCTTTGGGGTGTGGGTGGCCTAGGGGTGCAGGGAGCTCGGCGAAGTCCTGGGATGCCTCCCGAGCCGGGCTTCATCAGGGAGGAGCCCCGGCCGTCAGGCACCGTGTCTGGGCTCCCATTCCGGCTCCGGCTCCGAGGCAAACTGCCTGCATGACCTTGGGGGGGACCCCTCCCTGCTCCCTGCTCCCTGCTCTGGGCTCAGCCTCCTGCCTGTAACCGGAGGAGGCTGCTGTGGAGGTGACCTCGAGGGCCCCTGTCCCTCATTCCCCAGCCCTCTGATGCTGTGACCTTGGGCAAGTCCCTTCACCCCTTAACGTCTCCGTTTCCCCCCTGTAGACTTGTCCGGATGCCCGCCCTGCCTCCCTGCAGGCCGAGCCTGTCCAATGAGATAGCAGCTGCTTTGGAAACTTGTAAACATCTGACATCCCCAGAATGACTGGGGATCGGATGGAGATAGTGTAGGGCTGGCTTCAGGGCAACAGCCTCTCAGAGGGACGGTCCCCGAACCCTACTCTGGGTCGGCTGCCCCTCTGAACTCACTGGATGCTCACAATGGCCGCCGGTTATGGGGGAGCGGAGTGAGGATCAGAGAAGCCAAGTCACTGGCCCAAGGTCACACAGTGAGGAAAAGGCAGAGGCAGGATTTGAACCTAGGTGTTTCTGACCCCAAGGCCTTTCTGCTCCATCATGCCACTTTGTTCCAGGGAAGAGAAGACTCTGCGTTCACTCCCTCCCTCCCATCCATACTGGGCCTGAAGGGAGGAGCGGGGAAGCCTCACTCTCCTCTCACTGCCTGTGTCCCTCATCTCCATAGGATGAGACCGGGGCCTACCTCATTGACCGTGACCCCACCTACTTTGGGCCCATCCTGAACTTTCTCCGGCATGGCAAGCTGGTGCTGGACAAGGACATGGCTGAGGAGGGTGAGTTGGTCCAGGGGACTGGCTGGGACCTGCATCCTCTAAAGTCTGCCAGGGCCTTCCGTGGAGGTCCAGAGCCATTTCTCCCTGTCAGGGGGCCGGGGGAGACATTTAACTTCTTCCCTGTTTTCTGCTGCCTTATCCCTGACAAGACTGAATCCCAAAGCCTCTGCCTGGGCTGAGCCTCGGGGCTCTGCCAAGCTGACCAGCCTGAGCTTTTGCTGGGTGCCAACAGAGAGCAGAGGGAGTGAGCCAGTGAGGCCCGCAGCCTCTGCTGTTGGCAGGGATGCCCTTTCCTCACCTCCTGGGAAGCCAGGTGTGAACGGGCTGGAGGTGGGTACGGGAGGGGGTCTGGCTCTTTTTCTGCGGGTGATCCAGTATCTCAGATGCCTGGTGAGGACTGGCAGCAGGTGGGTGGAGCAGGTGACTCTTCCTCAAATCCAGTGGCCTCTGTAGCACAGCTGGTTGTGGGTGGAGGGGGGCGGAGGGGGAGCCTACCCCCCAGCAGGGGTTTGGTTCCTCCGGGGCCCAGGTGACTGAGGCCCTATAGATGCTCACTTCTGGCTCCAGCGGATGGTGGGGAAGCCATGCCTGGAGAATATCCTCTTGGCAAAGCCTCAGCAGGGGCAGGGACTACATACAGTCAGTGCCAAGTCAACTCTTCCTTGGGGCACAGGGTGTGGCTCTGGGTCAGCTGATCCAGCCAGGCCAGCTTGGACATGTCACTTCTCCTTTCTGAGCCTCCTCTCGTGTGTATGAATTAGGGGCGGTGAGCTGCTGGGGAGAGCATGTTTTGGGAGATCGGGTGTCATGAGCCCCAGTGCTTGTAGTACAACCCATCCTTCCTCTCATGGTCTCCCTTCCTGACCCGCGGGTGGTGGGACGTGGTGATCTAGAGGCCCTAGGGCTTCACACAGAGCCCACTGTAGGCACCAGCCCCTCAGGGAGTTCAGGTGCCTGGGCCTGGGAGCAGGGCCCGCAGGGAGGGGAGGTGAACGCTCCAGCTGCGTCACAGCTGATACCTATTTGCAGATTCTGGGATTCTCCTAGTTCTCCACTCCCAGGGCCTCAGACAGGGCCGGGGCCCCCACTGAAGGGGCCGGAGGATCTGGGAAGAGACTTATGATCTGTGGGACACCAGAAAGTCACTTAATGCCCCTGTGCCTCCATGCCCACATCTGTGAAATGGGGTGACACTAGAACCTGCCTTCCTGGGCCTCTGTGAGGGTAAAAGAAACTAATACAAGTATGTCACTTGGCACAGCACCTGGCACCAAGGCCTGGGCTGCCATTATTAGCTGTCTGTCTGTCACCTGCAGGGCTCACAGGGCACACTCAGGCAGTGACACTCGGTGACCACCCACCCTGTGTCAGGTGCTGTGCGGACGCCAGGCACAGTAGGGCAGATCAGACGTGGGCCCTGTCCTCAGGGAGCCCAGAGGCCAGTCACGGAAAGGACCAGAGGGGTCCCTGCCCTGTGCAAATTTAAGGGAACTTAAAGACAGTGCCCATTCCCTTTCGCTGGAGAGGTGACTCAGTCTCTGAGACTCTCCAATCCCTTGGCTGTGTAGGGGCCATAACACCTGCTTCCCTGTGTCCCCAGCGCTCATGATGAGCATAGGAGGGCTCCAAAGTCAGAGGAGTTTGCATTTGGATCCCAGCTCTGCCGCTTGCTGGCTACGTAGCCTTGGACAGCTGCTTCTCTTTCCTGCCCTCAGTTTCCCTGATTGTTCAGTGGGGGCATGAAGGTGCCTACTTCTAGTGCTAAGAATTAACCACAGGAGAGAATGTAAAATGCTTAGCACAGTACTGGCACTTAGCATGTGCTTCAAGAACGGGAGCACATAATAGGAGGTCACCCAAGGTCCTTCTGGTGTGGCGTTCTAGGCTGCAGCCCCAGCAAGCCTGCTGCCTCTTGCTAGCCCTAAAGCGGCCCCCAGATGGGGGCACTGGCAGGGGTCCCTAGGTCACCAGGCTCAGCACAGCAGGGATGGAGGACTTGTTGGGTGGCAGCCTCTCACCCCTTCCAGAGAGAGTGTGGGATCCAAGGAAGGACACGTGCCCTCTTGCTTGAGGCCTGAACTCAAAGATGCTCAGAGATCACCCACCATGACTAGAGCGAGTGTGGGCATGGAGGCAGAGGGGACAGGGGAGAGGAGGGCATGGGGGCAGCCGAGTGACCTGGGGCTGCTCTGTCTGTGCCAGGGGTCCTGGAGGAAGCGGAATTCTACAACATCGGGCCACTCATCCGCATCATCAAAGATCGGATGGAGGAGAAGGACTATCCAGTCACACAGGTCAGCAGCCACAGAGCAGCTGTGGGGGGAGAAGAGGCTGGGGCTGGGGGAGGTAGGGGGAGCTTCCGGAGGTGGGGAGGCCAAGCTAGCCTGTAAGGGGAGGGTGTTGTCCAGCTCCCAGGCTGCCCAGCAAACTCCCCAGATTGGGACAAGGACATGGGCTTCTGTCCCTCACTGGGCTCTGTTTGCCGTGTGACCTTGGGCCCATCACACTGATCTCTGTACTTCAGTTTCCCCTTATGGAATACAGAGGTGCTGAGACCTGCACTCTTGCCTTCCTCACAAGCAAAATGGGGTCAGGGTGCAGCTCCAGGGGGCCCTGTGGGGGCAATGCAGGATGAGTAAACGGTCCATTCTGTGGGATCAGCAGACCCCAGGTGGGCATGGCACAGGTGCTGGAGTTCACATTCCTGAGCTTGGACCCTGGGTCCTGTCTACAGGATGAGCTGGAGGGGTTCTCTGCCCCTGGGGGAGATGTGGCTGGGGGCAGGTAGGCAGGTGGTGAGGCAGTATCTCCCAGCCGCAGGAGATTGAAGTGGGGAGGCTCCAGGTCCTCCTTCTTGCCCCCGTGTGTCACCTGGTTCCAGCTCTGCCGCACTTAAGCTGGGTGACCTTGAGCAAGTAAGACCTCCTCTGAGCCTCTGTGAAAATCCATAACTTGTAGGGTTTGTGGAAGGATGAAGTGGTCATGCCTGTCGAGTGCCTGGCAGGCAGCAGAAACTCAGAACCTGGCTGTCACCTTCCCCCGCTGCCCTGCCTTGCCCCCTCTCCTTCCAGGGGCATGTGGTGGGTGGGGAGAGAAGATGACAGGTACATCCATCGTCCCCCTCCTGGGGGGCCTGTCCCTCCCACGGGTGTCCTCCACGTGGCCTCTCTGCCTGCAGGTCCCCCCCAAGCACGTGTACCGTGTGCTGCAGTGCCAGGAGGAGGAGCTGACACAGATGGTCTCCACCATGTCTGACGGCTGGCGCTTTGAGCAGGTGTGCTGGGGCCCCAGGGCCACACCTGAAACCTCCAAGCTTCCGAGCAAAGCAGGTCCTTCCCTTCTGCAGCCCCAGGCTTGGGTTCCCCGCCACAGCCCCAGCCATCAAACTGAACAAGATTTCGGCAAGGCCACCTCTGGCAACTGACCAACCAGAACGAGAGGATGGAAGCCCCGCTTGCCGCAGGGCAGCTCTAGGCAACCTCTTCGGTGGGGTTCTCACGGCCACGGGGAGGGTCTACACAGCAGTACGAGCGAGTGTCTGGCTCCCAAACGACAGCTCGGGCAAGTTGAGCCATATAAGCGAGTCGACTCCATATAAGAGCCATATAAGCGAGTCGACTCCCCTTTGGGTCAGCACCTCTAGCGACAAGTCCATAGGTGCAGCTTCCAGGGTCCCTACAAGGGACAGGCCGAGTCACAGCCTTGCTACAGCAGGGAAGCCCAAGCAGTGACTTCCCCTGAGGATTCACGGTGGCCAATTGTCCCCCGGTCCACGTGCAGTTTACCCATCAGGAGACACTTTATCACAGTGGCGTTGCCCTAGCCACACAGCTCACGGCCCACCTCTTGGGTTTCCAGATGCACAGAGCCAGCAAGTTAACCCAAGGTCGCACATGTCCTTAGAGAAGAGGAGTTTGGCGAGCCCTTTATCTGTACCCACCATAGCTCCTTGTGTGTGGGATTTGAAGAAGGGAGAAGGCTGGGGCTCCCCAGGACGGCCGACCAGTATGGAGGAACTAGCCGCAGCTGGGAGCCAGAGGCCCAGATCCACCATTTATGTGCCATGTGACCTTGAGCAAGTCACATCTCTCTGGGCCTCAGTTTCCTAATCTGTGATATGGGCCAATAGTGCTCCCTTCGCAGGACTCTCATGAAGATGGGAAAGGCCACTGATAAAGTCCCTAGCCTAGGGTAGGACTCAGGCATTGGAGCCAGCCGGTGTCATGCAGACTGTCAGCATGTAAGACTCCAGAGAGGACTCGGATTCTAATCCCTGTTCCACTCTTCCTGGCTGTGGGACGTCCTGCAGGTCACCACCTCTTCAAACCCTGTCTGCCAGAGTGGCTGATGTTTCTCACTGCCTGTCGGGTGAGGGCTCCTGGGGGCCGAATGTCATGCACAGGGCCTTGTGATTGTGGTTATTCCAGGGACCCCAGAACAAAGTTGGAGCTGCTCTTGGGAGTCTAAGGGAGTCTCTGGCAATTGCATGGGCTCCCCATGAGCTGATGGCTCAGGGACCACTGCTCATTTGCCCTCTGGCCTGAGGAGTAGACAACCTGTTCTACCTCTGCTTCCAACCTGTTCTACCTCTGCGGGGTGGCATCATGCCTAACCCCACCTTCCCTACCACTTGGTTCTGGGGCTGCTTCAGCCACATCTGGGATGGAGGGGGACGACCTGCCCATCCTAGGGCCTCCATCTGCTTGTAGAAATTGGCCTCTAGATCTGGGGCTGGGGTGAAGGGTGGGGAGCAGCAAAGATAAGGCAGTCTTCCTCCAAGGAACAGGCCTAGCCAAGCCTGTTGGAAGCAGACCTGCCACCCAGATGGGGGGTTGGTGAAAAGACTCTGACTTATTGTGGAAACTCGAAGCTGGGTGAGAACGGGAACTGCAAGATCAGGGCAGAAGTTGGTATCCTGACCTGTGCTGCTGTCTCCCCGCTAGCTGCTTTCAACCCAGCCTGTCCTCTTTCTCCCCTTGCTCCGCCCCCCAGCTGGTGAATATCGGCTCCTCCTACAACTACGGCAGTGAGGACCAGGCTGAGTTCCTGTGTGTGGTGTCCAAGGAGCTGTACAGCTCCCCACATGGGCTGAGCTCTGAGTCCAGCCGCAAAACCAAGGTGAGCCCCCAACCTCAGCTTCCCACCCTCCCTCCCCTCCCTCCTCTCCCCGCCCTCCACCTAGCCATCCCTGCTTCTTTCTCCCTCCTGCTGTACACACATAACCACCTGGTCACAGCCAATGCCATCCATCCCATGCCACCCATGGTCCCATCTGCTCACGCCGGTTACCCAGGCCTAGGCAGGGGGAGACATGAAATGGGATCGTCCTCAGGGCCCAGCAGGAGGAGACCTAGATGCTGTTTGAAAGGTGGCCACAGGGTGCACTGAACTAAGGGTTTGGCATGGTATATACCATGCTCTTCGTGACCTTGGACAATCCCTGGCCCTCTCGGCCCCTCTGTTGTGTTTTCTGAGAAGCAAAGGTAGACCATGTCCTCTCTGTGGTGCCATCAAGCTTAGAACTTCTGGGATCCAGATGGCCCATTTATTTCCCAGAAGCGGGTCAATGTCGCCCTCCTAGCTGGCCTGGGCCAGAGCAGGGAAGCCAACTCTGTTAATCCTGCCTCTTTCCCAGGCCCCTTCCTCAGGTGCTCTGCAGGAGGGCCCCGTCAGGAACTCCATGGGGCCCAGCCTTATGTTTCTGCCCTGGCCTTTGAGGCAGCAACAGCCAGCCGTGGGCAGGGGACTGAGCAGAGGTCCTGCCACCCTGAACCCAGAGCCCGTCAGAAGCCTTGAGGGCCATTGATGGGGCCGATGGGGCAGGGCAGGAAGCCAGGCTGGGAAGGGGAGAGACGATTTCTCCTGGGGGCCTGTCCCAGCGTGCTGGAGACTTATGAACCCTGGCTTCCTGTCTGTCTCTCTGCCTCCCTGTCCTGTGACTTCCCCTTCCCGTTTCGCCCTGTCAGGGCCAGTGCTGGCACTGCCTTGTAAGAGTGCAGAGTGAGCCCACTGCTCCTGCCTCTCTAGGCCAAAGCCTCAGAGCCTGGGCTGTTGGAGCCTGCTGAGGGCATTCCAGATGGGGGTGGTGTCCATCCTGGGGCCTTCCCGGGCCCCATTTCTATTCTGGGTCCTCCTAAAGTGAGGCCTTCCCAGATGCCCCTCCAGGATACCCCGGCCACACACCCGGCCTTGCTCCACGGAACAGTAGCCAGACAGATGCCAGAGTCCCCGGCAGGGCCCCTTCTCCACCCCTGCTCTAGTCCCTTCCCAGGCTCCCAGGGGCCTGGCCCAGGTGCCCCAGCCTCTCCCTCCTCAAGGCCCCCTTCCGTCTTGCCCGCCCCGAGGTGGGGCCCCTGGGGACAGCCGCGCCAGCAGGCCCTGGCCCCCGGTTAGCTCTGCACTCTTTCTTCCCTGGGTCCGCCGGCTGGTCCACAGAGCGCGGAGGAGCAGCTGGAGGAGGAGCAGCAGCAGGAGGAGGAGGTGGTGGAGGTGGAACAGGTGCAGGTGGAGGCAGATACACAGGAGAAAGGTGCAGCCACCCCCCGAGGAGAATGATTGCTCATAAAAGCCGGAGCCTCCCACCCACTGCCCGCTGGAGCCAGCTGCAGATCCCGGGGGCCGGGGCCTGCGGGGGGACGGGCCGCAGGGCTAGCTCCGCCGCGCCGGCCGCCTCACCTGCATAACCATCCCTTCTCTCACTTTCTCTTCGCAGCCCTGTCATCTCAGGAGCCCGCTAACCTTTTCTCCCTCCCACCACCACCGCCTCCTCCTCCTCCGCTTCCCGCCGGAGGCCCCGCCTCATCTCCACCCACCTCTTCTTCCTCCTGGATCTCATCTGCACCCTGCCTCTTCCCTCTCTGCCCCTGCCCGGGTTTCCTCTCTGCCTGCTCGCACCTCCCTCCCGGGGCCGCCCCCCCGGGCCCGGCCCCCCGCGCCCCCCGCGCCCTCCCCCCGGGCGCCCCGGCCCCGCCTCCCCGAGCCTCCCGCCCGCCGCCGCCCGCGCCCCCTCGGGCTCCCCCCGCGCCTCGGCCTGGGGAGGGGGGCCCCGGCCGCCTCTGCCCCGGGCCCGCCGGGCGCCCCCCCGCCGCCGCCGCCGCCGCCGCCGCCGCCGGGCCCCGCTGAGGCCGGGCCTCCCCGCCCGCAGCCTGCCCGCTCTCCGCGCCCTCACCTCTCCTCCTTGCAGGTTCCCGTCCGCACCCCTCCGAGCTGAGGCCGCGCTGGCCGTGGGGCTCCTCCTCGGCCCCTCGCCCGCCCCCAGAGCCGCCACCCCCGGTTTGTAGCTTGGCGGAGCTGGCGGGAGGGCGGAGGCCAGGAGGGGGCGCGCTCCTCCTCCCGGACCGGAGCCCGCCGCTCGGCTGACTCCCCCCTCGCCCGTTTTGGCCTTGGCTGCGAGGCTCCGAGAGGGGAGTCAGGGGGCCCGGCCTCGGTCCCAGCCGCCCGCCTGCACCGGAGCGCCAGAGCCGGGCTGGGGAGGCGGGAGGGGAACCGGCGGCCCCGCCCCCGCCCCGGGGTGCCCTGTCTGGGGGTGGGGGGCTGGGGCCGGGAGGGGGGACGACCGCCGCCCTTGGATTCCCTGGGCCTTTAGGGGGTCAGCCAGAGCCGGCTGAGGATCGGGGTGTCACGGGAGACGTCCTGACCGGGTGCCCCCGAGCCCGCGGCTCAGTCTAACCTGCCCGCTGTGTGACCTTGGGCAAGTCACTGTCCCTCTCTGGGCCACAGTTGCCTCTAAAATGGGGACAGACAGCTGCTGTCTGTGACCTTTGCCTGAGACAGCAGGAACCTGGCCTTGACCCCCCCTCCCCTGGCCAGAGTCTTGGCGACTCCGGCCTCCGGGGCAGCCATCACCCAGCCCAGGATGGGGCATGGGGCTCCCGGATGGGCGAGCTGGGTCCCCTTCCTGCTCCCCTCCTCGGCTCTGAATCCACCTTCTCTGGGCCTCAGCCCCCCACCCTCTTCTCAGAAGGGAGCCTGTGACTCACCTACCTCTTTCTCTCTCCCTCTCTTCCCTGCCCCTCCCTCCATTTCAATCTCCTCTCTGCCCTCCCCTGGCCTTGCCTCACCCCCTCCTCACCGGCCCCGCCCTCTCTTCCCCCTCCTGTTGTTCTGACCACCCCACCCCCACCCCCCTGCCCCTTCCCCCTCTTTTTTTCTAGCTGTTACAAGCCAGAGGCACCCGGATGTGAGGCCCCAGATCACCTCCAGGGACTTGGGGTTCCGATCTGAAATCCTTTATTTTTGTACCGCGGGGTGGGCCCCGGGCTCCAGGCGGAGGAAGCACTCTCCCCCCTGCCACTTCTGTCTGCACCTGCGGGGCTCTGATTGCCCCCCGCCTCGGGGAGCCGGGCGGGGGCCCGCTGGCACCTCTCAAGGCCCGAGGTGGGCCCCGGGACCCCTGGGCAGAGCTGCCTGCGCGTGGCCGAAGTGTGGCGCTGTCCAGCTGTGTTTCCCACGCCCCCGCGGGCCCTCCCCCGGGTCCCCCAGCTGCATGAATGGTACCCTCCCCCCCCACCCGGTCACGTCTCCTCCCTGAGCCGTAGTCTCCCCGTCTGTCAAACGGGGTCACTCTCCCCACCGCCACCTACCTCACAGGGTTGTTGTGAGGTTAACAAGGAGGAGCAAGGCCCCAGAATGCCCTCGGGGAGTGTACCGAGCACCAGACTGGAGGGTGGCCCTCCCCCAGAAGGGGCAGGGCCTGCTCAGCCCCAGAAGGAGATCCAGGTATTGGTGGGATGAAGGGTGCGGGGTTGGCCGTGTGGGAAGAAGGGGGAGGGTGGCTCAGCCTCCACCTGGGCTGCTCCCACCCCTGTCTGCACTGCTGGGTGCAGGGGGCCCTGGCCAGGAGAGGGCAGGCAGGGGCAGGTGGGTGCAGTGCGGCCATTCAGGAACTAGTGATGAGGGCCAGGGGGCCACTCCTCCCTTTGCCCTGGGAGAGCCTAGGGGTAGCAGGGGCTGAGCAAGGGGCCCCTCCTGCATTTATGATCCCCCCCCACACACCCTGGGCTGTGTCCAACCCCGCCATGTAATAAAACTTGAAGAAACAGCCGCTGGGCTGCCTCCCTCTCTTCCTCTGGGCCACTGTCGGGGACGGGGCTAAATTCAAGGTGGGGTCAATGACATGTGGGTAATGAGGCTTTTTCCTAAAGCCTGGGGACACTGCCCTGTGGTCACTGTGCTGTGTATTGGGGGAGGGAGGTCACAGCTCCATCCTCTGCCCAGCAGCCAAACAAGGGCACCAACTCCCCCTTGCTGGGAGAGTTTTGGCAATTCCCCGCCCTCTCTGGGCCTCCAGTAACTCACCTGTAAAGTGAAGGCTTGGACCAGGTGACTTCCTAGGCCCAACCCCTGGAGCCATGCAGGTCTCTTCCTGCCTCTGGGCAGCAACTAGGGAATGCTGAGGGGGTAGGGGGCTCCCAGAATCAGGATGGCAGAACCCGCCCCCAACTTCCCAGCCTCAGCCCACCATTCCTGTGGCCCTTTGCTCCAACCTCTGCTGCACCCTGACCAACCCCATACCCCCTCTGCTTCC
Source organism: Canis lupus dingo (assembly GCF_003254725.2). NCBI lineage: Eukaryota > Metazoa > Chordata > Mammalia > Carnivora > Canidae > Canis > Canis lupus. The sequence continues at coordinate 28,201,732 of NC_064252.1, read as the reverse complement.
TGCTGTGCCTTTCCTTGGTCCCCTCTACTCCTCCCTATCGCTACCACCCTTCTGCCCCAAGTCCCAGGAAATAGAAACACTGGGCCCGCGCTCCGCCTTCTTTCCGAGTCCTCTGGACCCCAGGCTTCAGCAGGACCTCCCACCCCAGCCCACCTGGCCAGTCCCTTCACAGACCTGGTCCTCCCAAATGTCTACCTTGCTTCCCTGCCCTGGCCTCTTAGCACTGCTAGGAACATCCCTGCAGAGCAGGGGTCCCCTACGCAGAGACCCTCCCCAGAGCTGCCCGCCGCTCCACTCAAGCCTGGGGGACCCTTGCCACTCCCCTGAGGACATTTGGTTCGCTGGACTGACCTCACTGTTCTGTGTCCAACTCTGTAGAAAGTCACCAGGAGGCTTGTTAAGCCAACAGATTGTCCTTTGTGGCCCCCCAGTTCTGACCCCCTAAGGCTAGGGAGGGCCCTGCAAATTTGCGTTTTAGCCAGGGGCCCCCAACACTGCATCTGCAGCCTCTGTGAGAAGCCTGAGAGGCTCAGGGTGGGATGCTTTAACATCCTGTCCCCACCCAGGGCTCCCCGCAAGTGTCTGCTCTGCTCCTCCCCTAGGCGGGGCCAGCGGGCAAGTGAACTTAGGCTTGTGCCCCCAGGAGCCACTCCCTGGCTTTGACATCCTCCCCACCCAGGGTCCCTGCCTTTGACATTTCCCCTCACCCAGGTTCCCCTTCCCTAGCTGGGAAGCTAGACTCCGAGGAAAATGTGTCCACACTTGACTCCCCACTTCCTTACCTCTTCCTCTGCACCCAGACGGCACCACTGACTCTCCCTAACCACTCCCACTTGGTTGCTAAAGTTCCACCCCCAGTTCCCCTCCAGCTCTGGGTGGTTCCACACTCCTCAGCAGCCCCCTCTGGGGGAGCCCCCCTGCCGTGTCTGTCTCCCCCCCCCCCTTCAGTCTCTTCTGAAGAGGGTCTCTGAAATACCTCCTCCAGACCTCAAGCCCCACCCACCTCCAGCACACCTCCCTCCCAGAGGCACCCCAAGTTCTGACACCTCCTCAGAGTCCCTCCCCAGGCCAGGCAGTGGCAGTTACTCCACTAGCCTTTGGGACAGACCCCAGGGAGTGGTCCTGGGTGGCGGCTCCTGCCTCACCCAACCCCAACACTGAGGGTCCTTCATGTCCATCCCCGCTGCCTGGCTGGCTCATTAGATCCCCTCCTCTCCCCAGCTGGATCTCAGCAGTGGCCTCCTCTCAGCCTCCCTGCCTCCCGCTCCTGCGCTGGTGCCTCCACACTGGTGTGTGCTGGTGGTCCTTCTAAAATGTGAATCCACTCGTGGCACTCCCCTGCTTTAGAGCCTTCTTCTGTGGCTCCCCACAGCACCCAGCGTCAAGTCCTTAGCTCAACTCCAGATTCTTTCTCATCTGATCTCAGTTTGCTCGCCTCTCAACCTCTGTTTAATTCAAAACAGCTCACCAACATGCCCTGTTCTTTTAGGACATAGGCCTTTACACATGCAGTTCCCCTGTCTGGAATGCCCTTCTCCACCTTGGTCACCTTTGGGCTTCAACTCAAATCTCACCTCCTCCAGGCAGCCTTCGCTGACTTCCCGAGTTCCATGCTACTCCAGAGCCCCTTCACGCTGGATTGTCATCCCCACCCTTCCTGAGACCAGGGGCTGAGTTCTGTGCCTCTCTGTGACCCCAGCACTGTGGTTGACGCGTAGTAGGAGACTGAGGGGTTGCTGAATGCAAAGGGAGTGTTGTGCTGAGAAGTGCTGGACTGGGAACCAAGAGGGTTCTACACCAGGCTTCACTCTGAAGCCTCCTGGTATGATCCTGAGATGGCTCCGCCCCTCTGCCTCAGTTTCCTCCCAAGCTTGCAGACAGAGCCCATCACTCCTCCCATCCTTCACTCCTATCCAGGGGTCACCAAACCACTGCCTTCCTGGGGTTGCTCCAAGGACCTGAACAACTGGCCTGAAGGTGACCCCTGACCCCACCTTGGCCTTCTAGACATTTGGCAAACAGGCTGAGCTGGAAGCAGGGTCCGCTGTCAAAATGTAGGGTTGGTGCCCCAGGGCCCCAGTCAAACCCCACAGCAGGGCCTCAGATCAAACAACTTTATTCCACAGGGTGGTGGAGCTCACTTCCAGGTGAGAGTGGGCAGTGGAGGCCCAGGGGACAGGTGGTAGGGTGAGGACCCTAGACCTGGGGCTCCCCCACCCTTTGGCTTATGGTGGCAGCTGGCCCACTTGGCTGTCTCTAGGGCTCTGGGGGCCCCTCCCTGTGGGCGCCTTCTATCCCACCCCTCAAGTTCACAGGCTGGATCTGCTCTCTGCATTGGCGGGGGGGTTGGAGCTCAGACACCCCTGTTGGGACCTGGAAGCCCCGTTATCACTGCTGAACCATTCCCAGTGGGCAGCAGAGGAAGGGGAAGGAGGAGAGAGAATCAGGAGGCAAAAGGGCTAGATGTGAACCCCTCCAGCGGGCTGGCTGACCATCCAGGCCCTGCGGTGCAGGGGGAGTTGACCTCCGCGGGGCCCTGCTGCCCCCACAATTACTTGCTCCCCTGACTAGTGGGTGCTCTGGACTCTCTGAGTCCAGCAGGTGGGCCCCAGCTCTGCAGGAAGGGGAGCTCCTCAGGTCAGCACCTGTTGGATCCAGCCAATCACACCTGTGATGCGGGTGTAGACACCAAAGTAGTTGGGCCGGCCGCAGCCCAGGCCCCAGCTGACCAGCCCTGCCAGGAACCAGCGGCCACTGGGTTCCTTGCACACTAACGGGCCTCCCGAGTCGCCCTGAAAGGGGGAGAGGAGAGATGGGGTGGCATCAGGGTAAGCCCGGCGTCCTGATGCCGGGAGTTTCCCAAGGGATAGCAAGAGAGTCACATCCCCTTTTGAAACCTTTGCTTGCCTTGCCCCTGATCGATGGGGAGAGGCTAAAGCAGCCGGCCCCGTCCTTCTGTGGGTCCTGGCTGTTGTGGAAGTGTGCGTGTGTCCCCATGCCCCACTCCTTTCTACCTCCCTTCTGTGCGCTCCTGTTCCTAGTGACTGTGTCACCGTGGGCCAAGCGCCTCGCTCAGAGGGGCAGTGGAACTGGGTTGGAGCCTTAGACCTGCCCACCCAGCTCTCTTGTGAACTTGGCGCAAGCCCCTCCACTTCCCTGAACCTCAGTTTCCTTATCTGTAAAGTTGGGACAGCGATCCCCACCTTGCAGGAAGGCTGTGAGGCTTCAGCAGGCTGGTGTGAGCAGAGGGCCAGGCCTTGTGTGATGTGAGCGCCGCCCTCCCTCCCACCTCCGGGCCCCCCAGTCCCCTGCCCCAGGAGTCACCTGGCAGGCATCCTTCTTGCCCTTCCGGTAGCCGGCACACAGCATGCGTGGTGTCACCTGGTAGCGATAGGCCTCGCTGCATAGGTCCTGCGGGATCAGCTGCACATCCACCTTCTGCAGACCATTGCTGGTGGGGCCTGCCGGGGCGGTGGAGGGTGGAAGGCAGAGATGAGATCTGACTCTTCCTTCCGCTGTTCCCCTTGCCTCTCCGGATCCCCCTTCATCTCTCCTGCTCTGCCCGTCTCCTCTGCCTCCACCTCTCCATTGCTCTGTTCTGGCCCCTTGTGGGCTCCCTCCAAAGAGTCCCTACCCAAAGCCTATCCGGACGAGCCCCCCCCCCACACACACACACAAACACTGTCCTTCCTGCTTGAGACTTCTTGGCCACCCCACTCTGCTCTGTGACAGCCCCTGGAAGATATTTCCAGAGCACATCTGACCCTTACACTCTCTGCCTAAAATTCATTAGTATCCCTCCACTGTCCAGCCGGGTGCTTTGCCACGATGCTTCATGTTAGAGCCCCCAGGGAGCTTCAGTCTGCACTGCGCCTGGTCCCACCCTGAGATCTGGTCTGTTTGGCTAGGGTGGGGCTCAATGATGGTGTTTTCCTGGAAGCATCTCAGATTGGATTTAAAGTGCAGGTCAGGCTAAATCCTGGCTGAGGCTCCTTACAATGGCCTACGAGGCCCTCCTGTCCTTCCTCTCAATCCTCACCCACATTCGCTTGCCCCCAACTCCCCTCTGGTGCAGGGTGTTCTCAGGACCCTGGGTTGCCATCTATGCCCTTAACCAGAACACCTTTCTCCCCAGCTGGGACTGGGACACTGCTGACTCATCCTTCCAGCCTCAGCTTAGACAGCCCCTCCTCTAGAAGCTTCCCTGACCCCACCTGGTTGGGTACCTCCTCTGGGCTGCCAAGGCCAGCTCTACTCCCCTACCTATGTCCACTCTTAGCACTGTTCCCCCCGCCCCAAGAATGTTCTTTCCATCTTTATGCCAACTCAAAGCCTGGCATGTAGTAGGTGCTCATAAACATGTCCTTGAATGAGTGAGCCAAATTAACCAATCCTTGCTTTACCACTGTTCTCCATCATCCCCTTGAATGAGTTACTGTGCATCTGAGCCTCAGTTTGTCCATCTTTAACTTATCTCTATACCCCTTCCTGCCTCAGGTTGTAAATTATTGTACCCATCTTTAAAGGTGCCTGTTTTAAGGATGCAGGGCATGGCTGTGGATATGGCAGCCTGGGCCTGTATTCACAGAACAGGGGTGGCCCCTAGGGGTGGTCAGTTTAGGTGGGAAGGGGAGAAACCTCCTGCTTCAGGGGCAGTAGCAAGAACAGCAGGGCTCTGGGGTCAGGCAGTCATAGGTGCCAACCCTCTCTGGCTATGTGACTTGGAGCAACTGCTAAAATGGGACAATAATACCCACCCCTAGGGGTATTGGTTGGCTTAAATGAGACCACATTCCCTAAAATCCAACCTCAAGGTAGGAAGCCATCTCTGTGCAAGGAGCAGAGTTTGGAGCTTGCCTGTGGGCTGTTGCCTTCCTCACCTGCCCCATCACTTCCCACATATCCCCCAAGATAACCTCCCATGCCCTCAGTTCCCTTTAAAGGCCTTCAGGAAGGAGGGAAGGGCTGAGAAGGCGGGAGCCACCCACTATAGTAAAAGCTTGTTTTCTTCTGTGACATCGAGCCCCCGTTAATCACAGGACCAGAGGGACCGGGGGTTGGAGCTTTGGGGACCCCTTGCCACCCCCACCTTACTCCAGGCTGGTAAGCATGGGGAGGCAGACCACACCCCATCTCCCCGCTCCCCAACAGCCGGCTCACCACCCTCACGCAGGGCGCCCCAGCCCGTGATCCAGCAGTGTAGGCCGGGCTCGAAGAAGTGGGAGCGCGCAGGCAGGCAAACGGGGCGCACGGCGGCCGAGCGCACCACGGGGTGGTCGAGCTGCAGCAGGGCCACATCGTAGTCGTGGCTGTCCTCCTCGTGGTAAGGGTGCAGGAGCAGGCGGCTCACCTTGAAGGACACCTCGCCCGGCCAACGCGAGCTTTGCCACACTTTGCCCAGGAATACGGTCCACAGCGCTGGGGAGGCCATGCTGGGGTGGGGGTGGGGGTCCACGCTCAGCCGCTGCTGCTCTGACCCCAGGCCCTTAGGCTAGCCAGCTTCCTACCCGGACACCCATCCCTTCCCTGCTCTGGAAAGCCCGTAGCTGCTGGGCCGTACAGCCAGTGACACTGGTGCTGGAGTCCACCTGCCTGGGTTCCAATCCCAGCTTCATCCCTCCCTGGATGTGTGTGCACCTCTCTAGGCCTCAGTCTCCTCATCTGTGAAACAGGAACAGTGTCTTCTACTCCTATGTTACTGGAAGGAATTTACTATGACTGTGCATGCAAAAAAAAAAAAGTTAGCACAGTACCAGGCAATGGAATATTTCCCTCCTTTTTTCTGCACTTTACAGATGGGGCTGCTGTGAGCTCGCTGAGACCTGCTGGTCCTCACTAGGAGGGGTGGGCATTGAGTATGGAGCAATCAGCAGAGACTGGGCAGTAAAGGACCATGGGTGCCAGGTCAACATCCAGGTCTTTCTTTACCTCATGGTCTGTGGGGCGCCAGGGAGGCAGTGAGAGAAGAGGTCAGGCTGCACCAGAAAGAGCACCCAGCCTCCTGGGTAGGGGATGCAAAATGGAGCCGGGCTCTGGGCCACCTGGAGTGATGTGTGCACAGTGCTGGTGATAGTGTGGACAGGCAGCGGCTAAGGATTGGTCTGATGCACCAAGAGGACTTGCCATCTGGCTCTGGATGTAAGGGGCAGGGGATGGGGTGCCCTGATAGCTGGGGATTGTGTAGACCCAGGACAGAAGAGGAGGTGTGGAGGGTAATCCAGGACTGGCTGTTCTGGGGGTCAGGGCGGGGCCCAAGAGATGGGGCTGGGGGTGGAGAGGGGGCATCGTCAGCCACCATGCAGGTGGAGAAGATGTCTGTGGGGCTGGGTGGGATGTCCCTTCTTGGAGGCTTCTTGGGCCCCACTCACCAGGTCACAGCACCTGGAGGGGGGTCATGGCCTGTGGCCAGGCCAGGCACTTCTGTTCTGTGCTGTACCCCTAGTGTCTGCACAGCTCCCTAGTACAAGAAATACTGCTGAATGGATGAGTGAGTGAATGAGTGAATGAATGAATGAATCACTGACCCAACCTAACGCAAGATACCAGAAATGGAACAGAGAGGTTGAGCAACATTTCCAGGGGCACAGACTATGTTCGTGGTGGAGCCAGGACAGCAAGTCCCCCGGCCGCTCACCATCCTTCCCTCCTTCCTGGATCTCAGACCCATGTCCCTCCCTGCCAGGCCTCCATCTCTCCTCCTCCATCTCTCGTGGTCTAGGTCCCCATGTCCCCCCACTCACCTGTCGTCCTGGAAGCAGTGGGCAGCTGTTATCACCCAGCGGTCAGCGATGAGCGCCCCCCCGCAGATGTGTCGGCCTCGAATCTGGAGGCTGGCCTGCCAGGGCCACTCGCCCTCTGAAGACACGGCCCCGCCCACTATGCGGCCAGAAGGGCCCTGGAGGCCACAGTCTGGGGGCGCAGGGGGTGGTGGGGGAGGACAGGGACGGCCAGAAGCCAGTGAGGAATGGACAGAGGCAGACAGAGAAGGGGAGGCAGGAAGGCCAAAGGAAAGATGAAGGGATGGGAGAGAATGAAGGAGAGGCAGGACCCAGGGCGGGTGCAGAGGAGAGACAGAAAGAGACAACGTGAGTTCTCCCTCAGCTCCCAGCGTGGGCCCCCTCCCTCCCACATTCCAGGGCCCCCAGGGGGACAGGGGCTTTTGCCCACCCGCCTGTTGGGGGCTCACCACAGTGCTGCTCGTCCGAGCCGTCCCGGCAGTCAGGCAGCCCATCACACTGCGGGTTGGGCTTCTTCACGCAGCTGCGGTCCTCACACTGGAAGGTGAATGTCCCACAAGGCACCCCTGGGGGAGAGGGGTGGGGGCAGGACACGGAGGGTGGGCCCCTGAGCCCCAGGGAGCCTCCAAGATGAGGCCCAGGGAAGATGGAGCCTGGAAGAGGCCAGGAGGAGACTGGGGAGGGGTCCCTTGAGCTCGCTGAAGGGTCCCCTGAGGTTCCTGAAAGGTCTAAAGGCAGGACATATCGCTTCCCTGTGTCCCTTCACCCCCCTCAGACTGGCCTGTGGAGAGCAAGGCTGCATCTCCCCCACAGACTGCGCCTCCTGAGGTCACGTCTGCCTCCCCGGGTGGACCCGAAGGCAGAACTGTTCCTCCACTGCCCATCGGCTCCCAAGAGCAGGGCTGTGCCTCTCCCGTCAGTCTAAGGCTCCTCTCCGAGCCCGGCCTTCCTCCAGACCCTGGCCCCACCTAGCCGCCCACCTGCTCCTCACTGTCTTTGCCATAAAGAACTTTCTGCACCACCACCTGGTCTTGGCCTACTCTCCTTCCCTCCTGCCTATTTAAATCTTATCTCTCTGCAAGGCCAAGTTCAAAGTCCACCTCCTCTAGGAAGCTTTCCCTGCCTGATGTTCTCCTGCACTCCAGTCTTCCCATGCTACTGGACATGAAGTCCAGAAGGCGTTGGGCCAGAGACAGTCACCCATCAGGTCTTCCTACTAGCAGATAATCCCAAAGCACAGGGACCACCTCTCTGGTGTCTTTTATTCCCACTCCCTCACTCTGCTCACCTATCACTGGGGGTCTGTAGGTGTTGGATGGGTGGGTGGGGTGGATGGATGGATGGATGGATGGATGGATGGATGGATGGATGGATAAAACAATGGACACAGACAGGAGATTGGGCAGACCAACAAATGGGTGGATTGATGGTCCAGTGGGGAGACTGACAAACAGAAGGATGGATAAATGAGTGGATATAAGGACCAACAGACCAACAGCTAACAACAACAAGTTAGCTCAGTGGATGGATGCATACACGCATTCACAGATGGATGAAAGATGGAAAGATGAACACAAAGACAGATGAACTGATAAATGGGTAGGTTGATGGCTCAGTGGATAGGGAGACAGGTGGGTGGACAGGCAGATGAATGGATGGATGAGTGGATGTATGAATTGATGGACAGATAGATGGTTGGGGAGACCATAAGATGGATGGATGGATGGATGGATGGATGGATGGATGGATGGATGGATAAGCATCCATTCAGATAGTTGGTGAGTCTTTGACAAGAAGGCAGAAACCTCTGCTGAAGAAGCATGCAGGAAGTCTGGGCTGTCTGGCTAAGCCCATTATTTGGTTTCCCTCTAGAGAGCTGGTCATACCCACCCTACCTTCCTGGCAGTGCTCTTCGTCACTCCCATTGAGACAGTCAGGCTGCCGGTCACAGACTCTGGACAGTGAGATGCAGGTGCTGTCTTCTTGGCACTGGAATGTGGCTCTGCAAACTACATGGGGACACACAGAGGAGGCAGGTGAGAGGAAGGCCAAGGAGCCAGGCTGGGACTTTGTGCTGCCTGTAGAACCTGTACTGTATTATATGCCGTGACTACAGATCTCTTTCTCAGCTACTTTACGTGCGAGTTTCATAGCAACCCTTGAGATACCCCATTTCATCAGTGGAAACAGAAATGAAATGACCTGTCCGAGGTCATCTGGCTGAGCCAGAACCTGAAGCCAGGTGCTCTGGTTCCAAATATGAGGCACATCTCCTCTCTTTCCTGCTTTTCTCCCCAAGGATTTAAAACTTGGTTGGATGGGGCCGTGGGAGGTTTGGGGAGATCAGACAAGAAAAGGCTGCCCTGATGGTGAATGTGGGGGCCAGAAGCAGGACTCAGAGGGAGAGGCGTTACTCTAAGACAGTCCTGACAGTCCCACCGGGGCCCCTGCTGCCAGGGCTGGGCAGTGGTGAGCATAACTCCAGTAAGAGTTGGCAGCTCTAGTCTGAACCCCTGAAGCGGAGGGGTGGAGATCCCACTCAAGGGAGGAAGACGCAAGATTCTCTCTGTGGCCACCCCAGGCTTGCCTTCCCCTCCCTGGTCCTCCCTCCACTCTGTTCCTTCTTGGACAGCTGGCTGGGACAGATGGCCTGGTGGAGAGCAGCCCTGATCTGGGAGTCAGGAGAACTGGGTCCCAGCTTGTCCCTGCTACTGCCCCAAACGGTGGTCCCGAAGGGGAGGCAAGGACAAGGGAGGGATGGGACAGGCAGCTGCTCACCACAGTTTCTCTCATCCAGGCCGTTGGGACAGTCCTTGACCCCATCGCAGGCAGGCACACATAGTCCATTCACAGAGCAGAGGAACTCTCCAGGGCAGGCTGGACGGGGAGTGCGCCATCAGGACACGTGTCCTCATGCAGACGGGATGCACTTGTGTGCTCACACATGTACCCACATGTACACACACCTGTATACACGGTGCATGTGGACAGACATTTTCGGGCACATGTACACAGCATGCACACGTATGTGTGAGTGTGTATCCCTAGGAACACAGGTGACGGCCTTGCCAAGGACTCCTTTGTGTGTGGGCACACACAAAGCTGCAGGTATTGTGTACACTCGCACACATGCACACACACATCCAGTCCTTTGGTCCAGCCTCTTGGTGCTTCCGGGGAAAGCTGCAGGGGCATCGGGGGTGCCCGCCCTGCCTCCCCAGGGCTGCCCATACTCACGATCCGACTGGTTGTATAAGCCGTAGTGCACCTGCACACCGGGCCCGGTGAGGGGGATCTGGGATGTGAAGTTGACGGTGATGCCGGCAGTGGCCACCACGGGGATCCTCTCGGCATAGGGCTGCAGGGTGCGCAGGCCACACAGCCTGGGGGTGACAGAGGCAGACTCAGGGCCCCATGGGCCAGCCCGAGGGAAGGGACAGCTTAGGTCTCCGCACACACAGGACAGGGGCAGAGCAGCCGGAGAGGAAGGGGGAGCTGCACCCCCACCTTCACCTTCTCTGTCTTGATTTCTCCCTTGGGTGACCACTCACCCCGAGTCATCTTATAGAAATCAGCCTATGTCACTCCCCTGCTCAGAATCCTTCAGTGGTCTCCCCTGCCCTGCAGGATAAAATTCAAAGTCTGAATTCTCCTCCTGGTCACCTAGGAGCTGTGAGACTGGCAAGTCAGGGTCCTTCCCTGAGCCTCACTTTCAAATAAGGGAAATTATCATTTCTCTGTTGGCTCCCAATCTGACAGGACTTCAGCGTGTCAGCAGAGGCAGGAGTCTTTGCGGGTCTGCTGTGTGTAGGCAGGGAGGACGCTGCCCTTGGGTTCAGTGTCGGGGAGGAGGCAGCAGTGTGTCCTTCCCACTAAGGTGGGACCATTCCCCAACCAGGGGAGGCCCCTCCCCACCATGGTCCACTTGTTCCCACACAGCAGGTGGGAGAAGCCCTACAGAGGCGTGAAGTTCTTCCCAGAGAGCAGGTAGGAATCTTCCCATCTCCGGGGATGGAGGGCACAGGGGGTGCATCCCACCAGGCGTCGGGGCACACTTGCCACCCAGAGCACAGGGGTACGCTTTCACCAAGTGGGTGCCACCCCCCCCCGCCGAGAGCAACGGGCTGCTCTCCAGACAGCACCCGGGGCTTCCTCCCTCCCCGGGTGGGTCAGCCCCCTCACAGCGAAGGGAGCACCCTCCCAGAGCAAATAGGAACGCCTCTGCAGACCAGGGAAACACACCCAGGACACAGGTCAGAACATATGCAGTGAGAACTGAAAGTGCCCCCAGTAGAGAAGGTCGAGAAGGCAGGAGGAAGTCGAGAGAGCAGGTGGGAATGCCCCAAAGCATGATGGGAGCATCCCACAGCAGACACAACAGCCCACGGAGCCGGTCCCCTAATTCCCGGGGGCCGGGTACTTCCACGGAACTTGTAGAATATGGCAAGCACTTCCTAGTTCAATTAATTAGCGAGCTAATCAAACAAACAACTGAGGAAGGTCTGGGGTTGTCTTGTGTGCCCCCCCCCCCCATTCTTGCCTCCAAACCAACAAACAGTCCTCCAGGTGCACTCCGGGGACCATCGCGGCTCCAAGGTAAAAATTAGTTTCATAATAATGCTCAGGTAATATTTGCCTTTTTCACTCTCATTCTCTCACCAGGATATGATGGAATTTTCTAGAGACTACATGATGTGGGATTTGCCACCTGATTGAATGCAGACGCAGATGTGCATATCCAGCTCTGGCCTATTAGTCCAGTTTAAAAGAAAATTGCAAAAAGGTTAAGCGGTGATATTTTTCTTGCCAAATGGAAATATAATTAATTTTCTCTAAAATATGTTATTGACGTTTAAATTGCCATGGGCATATTTTAAATGAATTGATAAATGTTTTTACATTTTCTTAGTTTTAATGTCTACTACTGCAAACATAGATAATATAACCTGCATAAAAGCATTTTAGGGGGCACCTGGGTGGCTCAGTGGTTGAGCGTCTGCTTTCAGCACAGATCGTGATCCTGGGGTCCTGGGATCGAGTCCCGTATCGGGCTCCCCACAGGAGCCTGCTTCTCCCTCTGCCTGTGTCTCTGCCTCTCTCTGTGTCTCTCATGAATGAATAAATAAATAAATAAATAAATAAATAAATAAATAAATAAATTTTTTTTTAAAAAAAAGCACTTTGGGGTGCTAAATAACTTTAAAGAGTATAAAGGGGTCCGGAGGTGAAAAGTTTTGAGAAGCCCTGCTCTACACCAGGATTCCTTCATCCTCCAGCCCAGGGGGACAAGATGAGGATGAGTTGCCACTAGGGGGCACCCCCGGGCAGGCCTGGGCCCTCTCTGCCCTTTAAAACTTAAAGGACGCTGGAAGTTTTGTCTGTCAGTTTTTAAAGCAGATAAACAAATGTTATCGTGGCTTCCTGTCCTCTGAAAGTTTCCCTGAGGAGTGGACAGGGGAGCTAGGGGGCAGGAAATACTGGGCAGGGGGAGACGCACCGAGTACAACCCCGACCATGCTGAAGGTTTGGGGGCATGGGACACTGCCCGCAGAGTCATTGAGAGCTTGCAGGGAAGAAGCCGGAGCCAGGTTGGAGAGCAGTGGGACATTTCAATCTAGAAGAATCTGAGGGCTGCGTGGTCACACTGAGCTTTGGCCTGGGGCTCTGAGGTACCAGCGCAGGCTGACAGGACATTTTCTCTACTGGCGTCTGAGAGGAAGAAGTCCCAAATCAAGGGCATCTGGGTGGCTCAGCGGTTGAATGTCTGCCCATGGCTCAAGTCATGATCCTGGGGTCCTGGGATCGAGTCCCACATCAGGCTCCCTGCATGGAGCCTGCTTATCCCTCTGCCTGTATCTCTGCCTCTCTCTGTGTCTCTCACGGATAAATAAATAAAATCCTTAAAAAACAACAATAACAACAATAAGTCCAGAATCAGCCCATGGCTCAGCCTGGGAACCTGCCTGGGCAGCATGTGGTTCTCACCTGGAGGCCCAAGGCAGGGGCTGGGGGCAGCATTCCTGGGCCAAGTCTCTCCACAACAATTCAAGGCAGAGGCTACAATCTAGTGACTCAGGCTGAGTCACCGAACTTAAAGATGGTCTGTTTAGTCTGTGCAGGGTTAAAATAATTTTTTTTTTCAGGTTCAGTTGCCCACTAATTTCACATAATAATCTAGATTCTTGCTGCTTCTGAAAAACAAGCCCCAGAAACACTGGCTGGAAATAATCAGAGGCGGCCCAAATTAGGCAGAGCACAGTGTGGCCCTGCTAAGCAGTCCCTCCCTCTCCCGCGCTCCCCCACACAGCCTGCCTCACAGGACTCTGCACCAGCGGGGGCCCTGTGTGCATCTGCATCTCTGGATCCTGCTGCAGAGCCTTCTGGGAGAGGGTATGCTTCCTCTGGCTAATTCCTCCCCATCTACCAAATGCCACCTCCTCCCCCAAAGGCCCCCTCCGAGAGGCACCAGGAGTCTGAGGGCTGCAGCACCCACCTCACAGCTACAAAGTGCAGGGTCTGGAGGCACATTTTTTCACAGCGGCTGGCTTGCTTTCTCACCTCTATGGATTGGGGGTTTTTCCTTCCTGCCTCACCCAGACTGTAAGAAGGGACCCTATCAATCTTCTTGCATATCAGCAACTCCACACAGGGAGGAATTCAAGAAAGAGTGTATGGGTAGGTGGATGGATTGGTGGATGGATGAGTGAGGGAGTGGATGGAAAGGTAGGTGGGTGGATGGATGGATGAATGGATGAAAAGGTGGGTAGAAGGAAGGAAGGGTGAATGGATGGATAGATGGAAAGGTGGGTGGGTGGATGGATGGATGGATGGATGGATAGATGATGGACGGATGGATGGATGGGAGGGTGGGTAGAAGGAAGGAAGGGTGAATGGATGGATAGATGGAAAGGTGGGTAGATGGAAGGAAGGAAGGGTGGGTGGGTGAGTGGATAGATGGATGCATGCACACACACACACACACACACACACACACGCGCGCGAGCGCGCATTCCCTTCCCCAGGACAGATTAGCGGGAACAAGGGTCAGAGAAGGCAAGCACTAAAGAAGGGGTGCCAGAGCACTAGACCTAGAGTCCAGAGCTGAGTTGGAGGTCTGCTTTGCCACATGAATCAGCCGTGTGACTTTGGGCACGTCGATGTCAGCAAGCTTCAGTTTTCATGTCTGTAAAACGGGGGTGATAATATCTCCCTTGTAGGATGTTTTAAGGAGTGAGAAAATGAGAAATAAGATGAGAAAATTACTTCCCTGAAAGCAAACCGCTGACACTATTGGGCTATGAGCTCATCTAGGGCAGCAGCAGGAGCTGTGCCCACCACATCCCCAGCACCCAGCCAGCATCAGGGTCACACACCCAGCCTGACCAGGAACCCCTGTGGCTGCAGGCAGTGCGGTGGGCTACCCATGGGCCCAGAGGAGCAGAAGAGCTGCCCCACGGCCAGGCCAGGCCAGAGGGGGCTCCAGCAGGCCTAAGGAGCCAGTGGTTCTGCTGTCCCATCAGAGGGACACCAGGGGAAATGATTGGGCAGATCACAAGAAATGTGACATCACAGGAGAGGAAGCTGGCAGAAGGCAGATTCCCCGAAAGGGGGAAGCCTGTGTCGTGGTGACGCCCAGCCAGAGCGGGTTCTGCGAAACCAAGTGGCTGGTGGCCAATCTTACTAGGCCAGGTCCCTCCCCCGCCCCCAGGCCAGGCCTTGGCCATGGGCACTGGTAGAAGCTGGACAGAAAGCAGGGAGGTGGGGAAGGGCAGAAAGGGCTCCGAGGGGCAAGGCCACAGCCCGAGGGTGCCCAGACAGTGAGGGAGCCCTGGGCCGCCTTCCCTCATCACTGTGCTGACACCCGCGGGGCAAGTCACCTTCCCCCGCAGCCCACCCTCTAGTGCTCCTCGTCCATGGCCATTCTGGGTCCAAGGACCGCGCCTCCCCCTCCCTGCACACCCTGTGCCTGCAAATCAACAGTTTCCCAGACCTCTCATATCTTTGCCACCCACACAAGCAAATTTTCCAACAAATGCTCATTCAAAGAATTTCCCAGCATCTACACTGGATGATCATTATCAAAAGAGATCATAACTAAAGGAAATGGTTTGTCCGGTGCTTCTGATTTGGAGGTACACCTCTGCCTTCCCTTTCACGCTCAGACATGGGCAGCAGCCTCGGGGCAGGCCTGGGGACCAGAGTCTCCACTGAGGGACCCGGATCCTTAACGGAAGTCTCAGAAGATAAAGATGGGACTTCCCAGGCCATTCTCAGAAGCTGCAGGAGCCACAGAAGCTGTCAGTCTTCTCACCAGGAAGCCAGTGGATTGGTCAGGAGTGCCATGGCCAAGAGAGGGAACAGCAGGCCAAGCTGCTCAGAGGCTCTTCAGGAAGAATCCGCACGAGGGTGAGCACTTATGGGTGCACACATACGTGCTTGGACTCGTGCACACAGGCACAGGTGTGCGTACCCACACATGCCCTGGATCCCACCGTCTTGCTCAACCCTGGCTTCTCCATTTGCCTTCTGGGTGACTTTGTGCAAATGACTTTGCCTCTCTGTGCTTTGGGTTCCTCACTGGCCAGAGAAGACGGTAGGGAGGCCTGTTCCACACCAAGTTGTTGAGGGTGAAAGAAATGGCACCACAAAGCCCTCAGCTTGGTGCCCGCTTGGTGCCTGGCACAGCATTCAGAGCCGGTTGTTAATTTGTGATTGGTGCCTCCTGGAGCTGTGCTCTGTCTGGGCCTGCAGGAGCCAGCGTCCTCCACCCATGATCTCACCTAGTCTTGTCTGAGTGGGGATCTGGCCCATGGCCGTTTTTCAGATGAGCTCCCTGAGGCTGGGAGAGGTGAGCCCTTGCCTCACAGGAAGGAGAGGAGCTAGGATTCGAACCCTGATCTGTCTGGCTTCGGCTCTTTGGAATGGCATTTCAATAGGAACTAATAAACACAACCTATTTGGGAGACAGCTTTCTGATGTGCAAATGATAAAAGGTTGGGGCCTGGGGCTGGCCTAACCCTTCTGTTTTATACATGGGGAAGGTGGTATATCCAGGGTCACGTGTAGAAACCAGTGTCTAGACTCCCTGAACACATCTCCAGCTCGCCATGCATCACAGGGAGGCTTGGGACGAGAGAGAAGAGAGACAGGAGACCTGCACCCTGACAGACCGCGTCTCCCTGCCCCATCCACCACTTGGCTGGTGGGAAATCCCTCCGAAAGGTGAAAGGCCAGCAAAAGAAGCTAAGTTTTTAGGCATCTCAGGCCTCAGTTTCCCCTCCTGTACAATGGGTGAGGATTGGGTCCATGGCCAGTCCAGCCCATACTTTCCATAGCCCAGTGGTGCTTTGAGACACTGGGAGGGAGCCCCCTGCAACCCCACTAGAACCTGCCATGGTGCCTGAAATCCCACCATCACAGCATCATTCCTCTTAATTAGGACCCTCCTCAACTGTGACCCACATTTAAAATCCAAGGGTAGGGATCCCTGGGTGGCGCAGCGGTTTGGCGCCTGCCTTTGGCCCAGGGCGCGATCCTGGAGACCTGGGATCGAATCCCACGTCGGGCTCCCGGTGCATGGAGCCTGCTTCTCCTTCTGCCTGTGCCTCTGCCTCTCTCTCTCTCTGTGTGACTATCATAAATAAATAAATAAAATTCTTTAAAAAAAATAAAAAAAAATAAAAAATAAAATCCAAGGGTAGCTCAGGAAGTCCCTGGAACCAGGGCCCATAGCTTTGCCCGACCCTTCCCGGCTGCGTCATGGAGAGAGAAGGCCCTCCACAGGGAGCATGGCGTGACCGTCATCCAAGCCCCTGGCTGGCAGTGGGTGTGGGAGAGGCTCTGACCACGGGCCTGTCGGGGCTCCACCTAATTGTGCTGAGCCTTGACCCCCTTTCTAGGAAATGGGATGATGATGCCTTTGACGTCACAGGCCGGTGATCCGGCTCCTGGCAAATGGAATAGCCGTGTGGGTGCGGGGGGTGAGGGCAGGAGCACCAGACCCAGGGCCCTCCTGCTCCTTCCCAGAGGAGACAGCGGATTCAGCTCTGGGGTTGGGGGCCGGGGCAGGAAAACACATCATCACCATTCGAACAAGTGTGATGAAATGTGGGCCATGGGCCACTCCTATGGTCATTCTGTGGGCTTCTGATGCTGAGTGGGGAGCCCAGCCGGCCTCAGTCAGTGCAGGCCCCAGGCGGGTAGCAAGGGGGTCTCCAGGGAGCTCCCTGAGGATGAAGGTAGCGATGCCCAGAAACGCCACCCACATGCTAGTAGGGGTGGGACAAGATGCCTTTTCTTTCCCAAACAGCACAGGCCTGGGGTCACAACCGTCTTCCGTCACCCCGCAAACAGCATGGGTCTGGAGTCACACCATCTCCCATTATCTGATGAAAGGCACTGGCTTGGAGTCACACCATCTCTCATCACCCCACAAACAGCCCAGGCCTGACACCATCTCCTGTCACCACCGAGCATCACAGGCCTGAGGTCACACCACAGGCATTTCTTCCTTTCCCTTTTAATCACAGTCCCTGATAAATTGCAAACGTCCTGGGAAGCACGATGGCAATGGCGAGTTAATGAGCATTGTCAAGTCCCGTCACCTATTGTCTGAATAGGATCAATCAACAAACAAGCAAAGTCCCCGTTGGTGAATTATGGACCCCAGCCCCAGAACCCAAGAATTCCAGAGTCCTAGAACCTTCCAACTTTAGTGTATTGGAATCTTGGAGGTGCAAAATCTGTGAAATCAAGAACTTTGCATATTAGAACCCCAGCCTCTTGGACCCCCGGGATCCTGGGGTTGGAAGGAAGGGCAGAGGCCCAACCTGCTATAAGATGCAGAAGCTTCTCTTCAGCATCCTTGGACCCCCCGCCAGCTCTGCAAGGCTACTTCAAGATCGCTCTTCTCTCCCCAAACCTCTGTCCCCCCTACAATGTTCTCCCTCTGTGCCTTCGTCTGGCCCTCTTCTCTCTAACTTTCATTCCAGCACCTCCTCTCTCCCTAGGGGATGCTCCCACCCAGCGCTTAGACATGGGGCCCCTCCCATCATAAGGGTCCCCTCCCCTGAATGTCCCAGGTCACCCCCCTCTCGCCAGACAGAGGAGCGCACTGTGTCCATTCCCCACCTCACTCCTTGCAGCGGTCAGGCCCCCGGTGAGCCTGGGTTGCCAGCCCCAGGGGACATGTACCAGGCCTTCTCCTACTGATCAAACTGCAGCCCCCGCTGACCCATGGACCACCCTCGTGTGGCCTGGCCCCCTGCATCCTGTCCCACTCCCTGGAGGGACTCACTTCTTCCTTAGAAACTTTGTCACCAGGGGGCAAGGGCAGGACATATGGCAGGGTAAGCATCCCCCGGCGATGTGGGTGATATGGGGCCACCCTGGTTACCGCCCATCCCTGTGGAAAGGGTCCGATTAGCAAAAGCGGCCTCGGCTCTGGCCGTGCAGCTTTGCAGCCCGGAAGCCACTTGACAGTGGCCGACAGCCCAGAGTGGCAGAAGGGAAGACAGGCCTCGGATGGCACGGGGATGGGCTTCGGGGAAGGCGCTCTAGCACTGCCGAGTCCTGTGGCTCTTGAACCATCTCATTTAAGGATCTGGGGTGCCAGACCGTGGGGTGACAGCACCCAAGGAAGTGAAGCATTTCACTCGAACTAGAACCAGTATCCAAGGTGGCTGAGACCTTTGGGTGGCAGGAGGGGAGGCGGGGATGGGGGTGGGGGCCAGGACAAGAAATGGGTCAAGGGGTGGGGGCTCAGGCCTGAGCGCCTGGCCTGTCCTCTTCCTCAGCTGCCCATCTGAGGTCTGGGACTTGGGCTCCCAGGGTGGGTAACTGTGGGAGAGGAAGGGGGCCCCGGGGGGTGGGTACCTCCGGTTCTGGATTGTCCACTGTCCCTGGGTGCATGGCAGGTCATACTTCTGCCTCCGCAGAGCATAGGCGTCAAACCAGAGGGCCAAGCCATAGTCCAGAGAGGGCACCTGGAACAGAGGAGCTGGTCACCAAGTGGCCTGTGGGCTGTGGCTGGGGTGGTGGCCCCACTTCCCAGGACGACACCGGGAGGAGGGTCAGGAGTCACACCGTCCAGCTGGGGCTGAAGTTTGCCAGTCACCCAACAAACAGGCATTACTGTGGCCCACAGAGGCAGACCTTGGCCGCACCTGTCACCCCCCTCCCAGAGGGATCTGCACCCAGGGCTCAGCCTGGGGGCACTCCAGCAGAGGCACGACAGTGGTCCCCTCCCAGCCGGGGCCCCCTGAGGTCCCACAGGGTGTTCTGGGCAGTGGGCAGGCAGGTGGCAGGGTATGGGGCTCACCGTGAGGTGCCAGGAGCAGTGGGTGCTGGGCGAGTAGTAGCTGGGGAAGTAAGGCGTGCTGAGGACGCCCTGTGGTTCCAGACGGCCCTCCAGGGTCAGGTTCACCTCACAAGCTGGGGGCCAAGAACAGCTGTTACACAGGGTCCCCTGGTCCCCCCCTCACTGCCCCTCCCAGCAGGTAACCCCACCGCCCTCCTGCCATTGAACAGTAGAAGTTAGTGGTTGAGTGTGACCTTGGGCCTCGGTTTCTCCATCTGTAATGTAAGGATTACATTACACACACCTCGCAGGCCAGTTAAGCAGATGAAATAGAAAATGCTCGAACAGCCTGCCATGTAGTAGTACGTGCTCAATAAATGTTGGCTGTTGACACTGGCTGCACTGACCGTTTACTACACAGGTTCACAACTGTGGGAGCCTCGCAGTTACGGGGGCTGGGGGAGGGAGAACCACCTCCCTCTCAAAGATGAGGTTCAGAGAAGAGGGGGGCCCTGGCTGAGGCCTCACAGGAAGAGGGTGAGGTCAGAGGATGCTCAGCTGGCTGCCGCCTCTCCCTGGAGTCAGGGTTCCCTTGATCCCGTGTCCCCCGAGCTGGGTGGGTGAGTCCCACCAAAGCAGAGCCAGCTCTGGCACCTCCTCAGCCCCAGGACCCCCCCCCCCAGAGGGCGGCCAGAACCCAGCAGGGGCAGCAGGGGACCTGGGCCACTGCCAGGAGACCTCTGGGGTCAACAGCAGGAGAGGGAGTGAGGCGGGAAGAGGCAGATTGCCAGGGGACGTGGGGGAAGCAGTGGTTTGTGGTCTCCCGTCTGCAACCCTCTTTTCCGCCAGCTCTGGGACCTGCAGGGTTTGCTTGGCTCATCCAGGCCCAAGGACAGCCAGAGCCTGAATGGGTGGGGGTGGGGGTTCTCCCTGAGAAAGGGGTTCGGGGGATCAGAGCAGGAGGACAGTGGCTAGGCCAGCAGGCAGCCTGGTGCACCCTTCCTGCAAATGCTATGAGTAGCTCTCCCTGAGCTGGGGGCCATCGCCAGGGAGACCTGTGGGGTTCACCTTCAGTGGGAGAGGATGGTCTGGGGGTGAATCTGGGGTTCTCAGGTCTGTGGTCAGGAGACCTCAGGCAGGAGCAGAGGGAAGAGGATCAGGGGAGGAGCCAGGAGAGGAGACACGGGTCCAGGATGGGGACAGACCAGACAAACAGGAATATGGCAGGAGAGAGAATGAGGGAGAGGGCCAGGCCAGGGAGGGTAGGAGAGGGAGGTAGAAGGTGGGGACATGGAGTGAGAACAGAGGACAGGAGAAAGGGGCCAAGGGCGTGGGAGGGCGGAGAGCCGAGGAGCTTCCGGAACCTTCCCTCTGCCCCCATCCCACCCCCAACTACAGCAAAGAAGGAGAAGGTCCTGCCGGCCGGCCCCCCCGGGGTTCTGTGGCGGCACCCCTCCCATCCCTAGGGACCCCTGGCCCCTCACCCTGGAAGGCCACGGGCTGCACGGAAAGAACAAAGGGGTCGTAGTAGCTGTGCAGACCCTTCTTCCAGACCACAGCCATGACGGCCCCGGATGCCAGGACCTCCACCACGGGCTCCTGGCGACTGCAGCCGTACACCCTGGAGGGACAGAGAGAGGTGGCCAGGGCGGGTGGGGCCTGGGAAGGGGCTCTGCGGCCAGCCTGCTGTGCGTCTGCGCGCGGGCTTCCGACCCTCTCTGGCCCAGGAAGCCGGAGGCCCTGTAAGGAAGGTTCGGGCCAGCTCCTCAGGGGAAACAGGCCAGGATGTGCCAGCTGACTCAGCCTGTCCCTCAGCGCCTGCCCCACCACCCCTGTGCCTGGATGCCTGTGCCCCCCGAGTGCCCAGCCTCTACCCTGCAGGGAGGTGAAGTTTCCTGGTTAAGGGACCTGAGGTCACCTGCAATGGACACTTCAGGCTTTCATCTTGGGGTTTCTTTTCTCTTCCTTACTTAGCAGCAGAGCCGGTGCTGAGACTAAAACGTCCCCCAGTCTCCCAGGGCGTGGAGCCCAGAAAACAGACCACGTGGTCAAAGTTGGTTGAGGGCCCTTCTGCTCTGTCTCCTTATCACCACTGAAGACCTCCTCGTGACTCTGGGTGCAAGGCCGAGGATCCCCTGATCATGTCTGAGCCATCATTTTAGACCTCCCAAAGATCTGAGACGGGATGAGCTGCCTGGGTGCCACAGTGAGCCCAGTCCCACCCCCCAACAACTGGCTGGGGTGTGTGTGTGTGTGTGTGTGTGTGTGTGTGTGTGTGTGTGGTCAGGGGGTGGGGTCCTTGAAGAAGCCCCAGGGGAAGCCTGTAAGCATCCCCACCCTCATCAGGCCTAGAAATCAGATGGTGTGTAGCTTCTCTGCACTTCCCAGAGCCCTCCAGGAACCCAGCCCACGCACACCCCAGATTGAGGTCACCACGTCAGAGGTGTTGCAAATGAGCATGCAGCCTCAGAGCCAGGAGTTCAGAGACGCCCGGGAGGGGGGCAGCGCTGGGGAGAACCTCGTCCCCGCTCACCCTCAAGGGCTGCCCTTGCTCTGAACACACAGATCCCACTCTGGCTCCTGCCTGGAAGCTGAGCCAGCCCCAGCAACACAGAGAAGGCAGGCAGCAATCCTCAAGTCCCATGTCCTAAAGCCCTGCTCCTCTGCTTGAGAACTTTCAGTTACATTCCCCACTTTCCAAGTATTACAGTTCAAAGTGCTCCTGGCATTCAATGCCCTTTGTGACCTGGCCCCAACTAGACTATATGTAATCATAGTAATAACGGAGAGCAGCTCCTGGATATTTAATGGGTACATTTAACATGTGGATAACATCCATCATCCGTAAAAATGGATGGCATCACTCTGTGTGAGAATCTTGGCACAAATGGTTTGATTATTTATTTGCATAAGCAGACTCCACGCCCAGCGTGGGGCCCAGCACGAGGCCTGAACTCACGACCCTGAGGTTAAGACCTGAGCTGAGGGCAGCCCAGGTGGCTCAGCGGTTTAGCGCCGCCTTCAGCAGGGCATGATTCTGGAGACCCAGGATTGAGTCCCGCGTCGGGCTCCCTGCAGGGAGCCTGCTTCTCCCTCTGCCAGTGTCTCTGCCTCTCTCTCTGTGTCTCTCATCAATCAATAAATAAAATCTTAAAAAAAAAAAAAAAAACCTGAGCTGAGATCAAGAGTTGGACCCTTCACCAAATGAGCCCCCCAGGCATCCCCCAGATGGTTTGGTTTAAGTCCTCACCATAACCCTGCATGGTGGGTGTGATTGTGCACCCATTTTACAAGTGAGGAAACCGAGGCTCGAGGAGGCAGAGACTTGCTGTAGGTTATGCAGCTAAGAAGCAACCGAGCAGGGGGTTGGAAGTCTGGGGCTGCCAGACTCTGAAGCATTCTAACAAGCCATGTTGCCTCCCAGAGCTGACCCGAGGGGTAGTCTAGTACAACTGCTTTGTTACAGATGGGGAAACTGAGGCTCAGGGAGGGAAGCGGGCCTGCCCACAGTACATAGCCATCTCCAGCCTCCTTTCTGCTTCTCTGCAGGCTAAGCCTTGCTGTCTCTCAGAAACCAGTGTCACACCGCCTCTTCCCTCCCACCTTCCCGGGACTCACGAGGTGATGAGCCTCCTCTCCAGGGGTCCAGCCACGTCGTACATGGCCAGTCGGTCCCGGCACTCGGCCAGCGTCCACTCGAGCCGGAGTTTGAGCATGAGATCCTTGGGGCCCTGTAGGTGCCACAGGCAGCTGGAGGCCAGGTGATCGGGCCCCTTCAGCCGGAGGACCTGGCCCTGGCCCACGTAGCTGTAGCGGTAGCAGCCTGGAGGAGGGAGAGGGACAGGCCCCCTGACCCCTGTTAGCCAGGAGGAGAGACCCGGGGGGCCAGCTGGTGCTCACCTGCGTGGGGGTGGTGCAGGGAGAGCAGCTGGATGGGGATCAGCCCAGATGTGCTATGTCCCATCCCTCCATGTCCTGCTGGGTTCCTTCTCGTCTCCTCAATCATTCATTCATTCATTCATTCATTCAGCACTCACTGAGTTCTCTATGCCAGAGGAGGGCCAGAGAAAGGTCCAGTCGCTGCCTGGGAGTGCCAAGAACAGCGAGGACAGATACAGAGCCCAGCGGTAGTAGCTTAGCTCAGGCAGCGAGGACCCCAAGCCTGGCGGTAGGGCAGGGAAGACCTAGGGGGTGGGGTGCAGGGTCGCAGTGTGAGCAAAGGGCCGGGGGCCAGGGTGGAGTTTGAGGCCAGAGAGCAAGCTGCAGAAGGGAGCCAGGGCCCAGATCACGCCCAGGAGAGGAGGTGCTTTCTCCCGCGGCCACGGAGTGTTAGGTAGAGCTGGGACGTGGCCGGACTTGTGTCACAGACACTTCTGAGGAGGCTGGGCTCAACCACTGAGCCACCCAGGTGCCCCTTGTTGCTGTGATTGTCCCTGTTTACAGACCTGGGCCAGACAGACCCAGGCTCACCGCATCCTTCCCTGGGCCTTGGAGAACGAGGGCCATGAAGCCAGCCTCGCAGGGGGTCACATGCTTGGGGATGACGCATGCTTGTGTGCCCAGCATAGAACCTCACTCTAAGTAGGTGCTCAGTGCCCGGAGTGACTGCTCTCTAGGTAGGTGTGGGGAGAGGCAGGGGGTGGAGCTGGGAAGCAAGCGCTGAGACCTGTCACCCTTCGGCTGGCCCCCCTTGAGGCTCAGATAGAGCCAGTCTCGTGGGCCTGCCCTCACCCCTCCCTTCACGCCTCCTTCTCCAGCGGCACCCACGCTCAGCCGCACCTCCTGAGCCATCAACTAGGAAAGCTGCTCAGCTGTTGTTGATCATTTCTAGTCTTTAAATTTTGCTCCAAGTTGATGCTTCACTTTTGCCATTCTATTTATTTATTTATTTATTTATTTATTTATTTATTTATTTATTTTTAGGCTAATTAAGCAGAGAGGTATGTGCTGGTCAGTCTCTGCTGATAATCAGAAAGATCTCTGGTGACCTGTTATCTCTGGTCACTGGGAGAAAGTATGTGAACACGCCTGGTGCCTTCTCCTCCCCTGGCCTTTGCTCATGCTGTTCCCTCTGCCTGGAGAGCCTCTTCCTCTTCTCCATCTGACAGATTCCTACCCCCGTCGCATGCCTGAGTCTGCCCCCTGGCCCCCATGAAGGCAGCCAGGACACCCCCCCTCCGCCCACCTCCCACAGTCAGGAGAAACTTTTCCTTCCCCCTAGAGGCAGGTCCCTTCCTCTGCTTTGGATTGTGGCCCCTGGTGTCCACCTCCATCCCCGGAGCAGCATAATTCCCCTTCTCCGCTGCCCCTGGGAGCTCTATTCTAGCTCTGGCACTTGGTGTTTTGAGATGCTGTTTATTTGTCTGTCTCTCTCATGGGCTCAGAGCTCCTCTGAGGGCAGGGGTGAGGACACGGTCATCTTGTGTCCCCAGAGCAGGTATGGGGGCTGGCATGGGGGAAAAGCTCACAAGGCCTGTATAAAGGATTTGAACTGTCACCCCCCCCCTCACATTGGACGCTGTGCTCCTGGAGGGCAGGGACTCTAGACTGGACACCGAACCACGTGAAGATAAGTACAAAGCAACTGCCAGAAACTTGGGGACGAACGGGCAGCCAGCAGAGGCAAGGGCAGCCAAAAGGCCCATCTCAGACCAACAGTCAGGACGATGTGGGCACCAGTGCAGCATCAGATGACAGATGGTAGGTAGGTAGACAGATAGATAGATCAGCTTCTCACCCTCCTATTCTACTGGCTTCCTCAATAATAAGTGTTATACTATATATTGGCAAGTTGAATTTAAATTTTAAAAAAGGAAGGGATGCCTGGGTGGCTGAGCAGTTGAGCGTCTGCCTTTGGCTCAGGTCATGATCCCAGAGTCCCGGGATCGAGTCCTATATCGGGCTCCCCTTAGGGAGCCTGCTTCTCCCTCTGCCTGTGTCTCTGCCTCTCTCTCTGTCTCTCATGAATAAATAAATAAAATCTTTTTAAAAAAGGAAAAAAATAAGTTAAATCTTTGGTGTGTGCTCACTACAGTTTTGCTTGAGAATTTCAGCTATTTGAAAATTGTACTTTGACCTCATCGCCTCCATCCACCAAGGAAGTAAGGATTTGACCAGCCAGAAGATAAGAGAGGGCATAACAAGGATTCAAATTCTGCCTCCCTCACTGCGAGGTAGCCGATGCCCTCAGCCTGGCCTCAGCTCTGGGTAGAAGCTCTAGGTAGTATAAGAAGAATCTGAGAAATCAAGGGCTCAGGATGACAGGGTACAGTAGCACAAGTGGTGCACTGCACAACTAAGGAGTCTCCAGTCCCACAACTACAATGTAGACAGTGCTCCCTGGCACTGAGCAGCAGCACGGTAGCCCTGCTGGTACTTTGCTTCCCAGGGTTCAGGAGGAAGCCCTGGAACCTCTGGGAGAGAAGCCAGGTGACTCTGGTTATAAGGCAAGGGTGTGGGGTAGGAGGAGGGGCAGATGAGCCTGGTGAAGAAGGGGAAGGAACATGTGAAGGGAATATCCCTGAATGTGACAGGAGTATCTCCAAAAGACCAAGTTTACAGGCAAAGGGACCGATACACTTCGGCCTGGCAAGATGATTTTCTACCATCAGTGGAAACTAGCTTGTGAGCTAATTGTGTTCAGGAATAAAAAAAAGCAGAGTCACATTTATGTGCACCTAAACGTGCTACTCACTCTCACACCCCACACGGGCAATAGGCGCACACGTGCACACACACATGCACGTGATATACCTCCCCTCCCCTCACATCCCTCCACCCCCCCCCCACCTGCTCAGGACTCATCACCAAGTCTGCCATGGCATCCCCTGGGTCCCTTGGGGTCACTGCTCCCTGTACCCCCCAAAAGCCCCAAAAGACACTTGACCAAGCCAAGCAAAACAGCAACTCAAAAGGAAGTGGAGAGGAGAAACCAAAGAGCATACCCAGCGTGGCATTCAGGGCAACTATGTCTTTCACGCTGGCTTCTGTTAAAAGGAAAGGAACAAACAAATAAACAAGACCAAAAGTAAATAAAGAAAACAAAATAAAAACATGAAAATAAAAATCGAAGAGGCCATTTGAGCCAGCCTGACTGAGGTTTACCCTGAGCACTGACCCCTCAAGGCCCGGCCCCTGAGAGCACCCAGCCCTGGCAGGGGGCCTGCAGCACCCGGGCCAGACTATCCCGCGTCCCCCTCCCTGGTACTGACCCAGGATCACCAGGCCCTCGGGGTCCACCTCGTACTCGGCCCTGTAGGGGGCGGGGGCCGAGCTGTTGGCCGTGGACAGCAGCTCCTCCACCAGCAGTGCCCGCACCACCTCAGGACTCAGCATCGGCCGGCGGTGCTCGGGGATTTGGAGGATGAACCAGAAGAAGCAGGTGAGAGGCCCCTCTCTAAGGCAGACAGACGTGAGAGGGGTGGGAGGGGGCCCGAACTCGTGGCCCTGCCCTCCCCTCTGCTCTGGGGAGACACCACAAGTACGGCCCGCTTACTACCTCCCAGGCACTGCTGCCACCTTCACCTGGAAGCCTCCTAACACCCCCCAGGTGTTCTCTACCTCCCCATGTCACGGGCAGGGACCGAAGCACAGGCGGTTAGGGGTATGCCACCGACCGGAGACAGATATGTGTGGCACAGCTGGGTCACCCCTGCTCCCACTCCAACCATGGCCTCACCCAATACGCTCCAGGCTCAAGCACGCTGTGGCCACTACCCCATCCTTGCGCCCATTCTACAGGTGAGGAAACCAAGCTCAGCAAAGAGAGGTCACACACAGGCAGCCGAGTTGCCCTTCCATGCCTCAGTTTCACCATTTTAAAAAAGGCCATTGCATCTGAAGCCTCTAGCATCCCCTCCTATTCTTTGAGTCTAAGGTTCTAGTGAGGGCCAGCTGGGGGGCCAGGGTGACTCACCCGAAGGAGTAGACCGAGCTGGAGTTGTAGTAAGTACCCAGGCGGGTGCTGGCGATGAGCTCCTTGAGCTAAAAGGAGGGGATACAAGAGCCCGCTGTGACCCTCTGCAGAAACCCCCTTCTTCCCTTGGGGTGCCCTTTGCTCCTCCCTGCAGCCCTGCAGGAGGAGGAACCTACCGGGTAGAGAGGCTTGTCCCTATCCCTCCGGAAGCGGTAGCCATGCAGGAAAACAAACCTCACCCCCAATACCTTCCCTTCCCCGTCGACCTAGGCCTTGCCCCCCAGCACTGCCCCCTCCACCAGCTCTGGCCTACACCACACCACCAACGGCTTCTCTCCCTCTGCTCAAGTCACCCTTCTCTTAACCATAGGAGACAAACAGGGGCCTGCTGTAGGGGAAGGGGGGTGGGGGGACAGGGTAACTGGGTGACAGGCATTAAGGGAGGGCACGTGATGGGATGAGCACTGGGTATTCTGTAGGATTGACAAATCACTGACCTCTGCCCCTGAAACTAACAATACACTATGTTAATTAATTGAATTTAAATTTTTAAATTGGGAAAAAATTTGTGTAATATTAGAAAAAAAAGGGGACACCTCGGTGGCTCAACAGTTGAGCATCTGCCTTCAGCCCAGGGTGTGATCCCACACCCGGGATCGAGTCCCACATCAGGCTCCCTGCATGGAGCCTGCTTCTCCCTCTGCCTGTGTCTCTGCCTCTCCCCCTCTCTGTGTCTCTCATGAATAAATAAATAAAATCTTAAAAAAAAAAAAGAAAAAGAAAAAAAAAAGTCGCCCTGAGCTCTGGAAAGCCCCACTAGGCTCTGGAGTCTGTTCCCCACCCCCAGCCAGCAGCCACGGGAGCTGGGCCGGGCAGTTTGGGCACCTGCTCCAGGCCGGTGCTGAGGACAGGAGGGGCAGCAGGACTGTATGCCTGCAAAGCGCTTTGCATGGGGCAGAAACCGGCACCCCACAACCCTCTGGGCAGGCACCACTTTCATCCACCTTATAGAGGAGGGAAGAGAGCCCTGGGCGGGTCCCCCAAAAGCAAGTCCTGAGATGAGGCCGTGGGAGAGTGGTTTGTTCGGGGTGGATTCTGGAGAGCTCTGGCGGGGGTGAGGCAGGCGGGCTAGCAGCGGCACCGCCAAGGCGGCTGTGAAGGGGCGGCAGGGCTGCGGGCGCGGAGGCAGAGGCCAACACGGAGCCCTGGGCGATGGTGGGGCATCTTCAGGACTGTCCCCGCACCAAGGCCGAGGGAGCCAGGGTATTAAGCCACCCAGGGGTGGTTCCTAGGAATAGCGACCCCTCTGCGCTTCTGGTCTACCCTACTGGGCGGGGTGCAGACCCACAGCCAGAGGGTGGAAGGTGCTGGAGACCAGAGGCCATCCCCAGGGCAGGAAACCACTGCTGGGGTCGGGAGGAGCTGGGGGTGGGTCCTGACAGGGTCCCTGCACTGCCCTGTCTCTCCCCCACACCCCCCTGCTTATGCTGTAAGGGGCACAATCAGGATTAATCCACGTGTATTGGACCCAGAGCCCACTGACTGTCCCACCACCCTGTCCCACGTCCCTCTCCGCCGTGCCTGGAATGGGGCTCTGCTCCCAGTGCGTGCTCTGAAGGGACTGACCAACCGGCTTGGTGTGATCAGGGCCCTTCCCACGCCCCCCGCCCCATCCATCCCCTCCAATCCCCGCGGTCCTTCCCTACCATCTTCTGGGCTTTGGCAGTTTCGCTGCGGAAGGCACTGGACTCCCGGCGGGCGAGGTCCTGGGAGAAGTGGCGGTTGAGCACGCGCACGCTGCCTGAGTACACCTGGCTGACGGTGACCTCCGCCTTGTACCCTGCCCAGGATGAAACCGACAGGGTCAACCCACAGGGGAGCTCCTGTCTCCCCCACGCCTTCTCCTGCCACCCAAACCCCCGGCTCAGCCTCCAGCATCGTGGGCTCCGAGGCACCACCACTGTCATCATCGCTGTCATTGTCGTCATGTCACCCCATGTATTTGGTGACAGCGAGGAAGGAGGCCCATAGACGGATGGTGTCCTGAAGGCTCCCAGGCAGAGGCTGATGCAATAATCAGTCCAGGATACAGAGGACACGAAAGCTGGGAGACCCACACGGCCTCGAAGGTCAAGTTTGTGGGATAGCACCTCTGTGCACCCTTCCATTCCCCAGGGCGGCCTGGCCACACCTCCTGTGGGGGTACGCTAGTAAACCTAGACCGCTGCGTCTCCCCCTGCGGAGCTGCCGGTGGCGGGGAAGACGGGCATTACTCCAAGCATCACCCCTCAGGGCACACAGGGTCCATCTGGGAGGAGTGACTTCAACGGGATGCCCAAGGTACAACTGAAGACACATCACAAAGAAATTGGCCCTGGGCCAGGGTGACACCCCCCCTCCCCACCGTCCCCCCGCCCCCCTCCGGGATAGGAGAGTTGGAGCATCAGCTGCAAAGAGAGGAGGGAGGGAAGTACCTTCAGGGCAAAGGGAACAGCAAATGCAAAGGGCCTGAGGCAGAGGGATCATGGTAAAGACTGAGCTAGAACCTCTTTGGCTGGAGCAATCAGGTAAGGGGAGAGGCTACAAGAGAGGCTGGGACCTCAGCAGGGCAGGATTTGGGTCTTTACCGATGCACAAAGGAAACCACGAAGGGTTTGAAGTCAGGGATGATGTCATCAGATTTCCACTTTGTAAAGACCGTTTTGGCTGATATGAGGAGACTAGATTCATAGCCCCGGGCTTATGCTCCTATTCATTCGTTTATGCAGTCATCCCACAAGTGCTACTTGAGGACCTACTGTGTTAGGAACCGACCTAAAGCACTCAGGAATACATCAGTGTAACCATGAATAAAATAATAAAGGATAAAGCCTTGCCCTTAAGAGCTTGTAGTTGACTGAGTCAGACAATTAACAAGAAGAGCAAACAAAAAATTAGAGGTGCGGGTGCTGTGAAAGTCAGGGAGGCGGGCTGCAACACGGACGCCAGGGAAGACGGTGGTTACATCAGTCATGTGGATGTCAGTCTATGGGAAGAGCCGTCTAGGCAGAGGCACCGGCAAGTGCAAAGGCTCTGAGGCAGGAGCTCATCTGGTGTATTTGAGAAGCAACAAAGAATGAAGGAGAGGAAAGTAGGAAGAGATGACATGGGGGAGAGGATAGCCACGGAGTCTTGCTGACTATAGGGGACTTTGGCTTTACTGTGGGTGAGGTGGGAGCCATGGGAGGTTTAAGCAGAGAGGTTAGGGACCTTTCTAAAATGATCCTTCTGCTATCGTGCAGAGAACAGGCTCTATGGAAGCAAGGGCAAAAGGAGGGAGACTTGCAGGAGGCTCCTACAGTCATACAATGACCTGTCCAGTGGCCAGGTGAGGGACAACGGAACCTGGACCAGGCTGCGCGGTGGAGGTGGTGAGAAGTACGTGATGGGAGGCAGGATATAGTCTGGAGTTAGAGATGACCAGGTTTGCTGGCAAATTGGGGCTGGGGTGTAAAAGAGAGGAGTAAGGGGGAACAATTGGAAGGATGGAATGGCCACCGATGGGGATGGAGAGGGGTGGGTCTGGAGGGAACGAGGGAGAGCTGCAGGCTGGACAGTGGGGCCTGAGGTGCCCTTAGACATCCCGGCGGAGAGAGCGGGCCCCAGCGACAGAGTGGAGCTCACAGAGGGACCCAAGCTGGACATGCACATTCGAGGTCATCAGGGTGTCAGCGACATTGAAAGCCAGCTAGATGTGACCCTGAAAGAAGTAGGTGGAGCAGGTCACAGTCAGGGAGGAGAAGCTGCAGCCACGAGCTGGGGGGAAAGAAGTGACAGCCACCCTGGAAGCCAAGGAAGGAAAGGGTTTCAAGGAGGAGGGAGTGAGATGTCTGGTCACATGCTGCCAATGGGTGAGACGCAAGGAGGACTGGGGACTGGCCGTTGGATTTAGCAACCTGAGGATTGGCATCCTTGGAGAGGGTGGGGGCGGGGAGCCAGATGGGAAAGGGTGCGAGAGAGGCCGGGAGTGCAGAACTGCAGACAGCTCTTTCTAGGAGTTGGCCACAAAGAGGAGCAGAGACATGAGGGGCACCAGCGGGGGTTTGGTGTGGGAGCAAGGAGCATGCTTGTACAGGGATGGGTCGCGGAGCCCGGCCCCAGTGCGGGACCCCAGGCTCTGAAGGATGGCTGCCTTTGGGAGGGGCAGGGCGAGGGTTCATCCAGGGGTCGGGCAGGAGGGCAGGTCCCATGGGTGCATCTGGAAAGGCATGCGGCCAGCATCCATGGGGCTTCTCTTCCGAGTGGTTCCATTTGCTCATTGAAGCCAGAGGCAAAGTGTGTGTGTGTGTATGTGTGTGGGTGGGGGGGGGTGTGGGTGTGGGTGTGGGTGTGGGTGTGGGTGTGGGTGTGGAGAGGGCAGGTCTGGGAAGAAAGCACGAACTGTCAGCCAGGAGAGCAGGAGGGAAACTGTGAGGCACATAACTGGGCAGTACCAAGGGCTCGCACCACAAGCAGAGGTCACCCTAGGCCCGGGGCCCGCCCGCATGGGGAGCCAGCCGCCACCCCCACCTCTCCTCTCCAGGACCCCTTTCTGAGTCAGACTGCCACTAACCAGTCATTGGCTCCTCACTTCGGGCTTCTCCGGCCCCCGTAGGATAGGCCCCTTGTCTCTCCCCTTCCAGACGCATCTCTTTGCCCTGCACCCAGTACCCGCAGCACAGCCTGAGCCTGGGCGGGAGGAGCCCTTCACACAGCTCCCCGAAGTGCCGCCTTTAACCTAATCCCTTTGGGGGCGCAGGAGTTGGCTTCCCCCTAGCAGAGGCTTTGGAGTGCTCCTCCCCTGGGTCCCCTCAGCCCCATTGGAGCACCCACTCCCTGAGGGGTGATTCACTCCTGGAGCCAGGGGACGAGGTGAGGGCTGTGATACCAGAGTGGGAAGCCAGGCTTCAGGAGGAGCCCCGGGCTGCCTGCTCTGGACACTCTCCATCCCCTTGCACCGTGTGCTGAATTGCCCGCGTGCATGCGTGCCCGCACCGGGGTGTGAAAACCAGCTCTGTGCAAGGACACCCCCTGGGTACCTGAGTCCTGCGTCTCCCTCCCTTTTCTCCCCACTCATGCTGGGCCCTGGAGACCCAGAGGTGACAGAGCCGTGGTCCCCACCCTGGAAAAGTTCTCAAGTTGGGCTCAAGTGAGCAGAGGCACTAACTCGTGCCAGGCACCACCGGCGCACTGGGCCTTCTCCCACTGAGCCAACTGGCTCCGAGCCCAGGGGCAGCCCAGGAGGGCTTCAGGCAAATGAAGGCAATGTTCACACTCCTTCTGCTTGTTGGTTCACAAGACCAGGGTGCTGTGAGAGCTCTTCTTCCCCAGCTGCTGGGAGCTGGGGGCACTTGGCTCCAGCAAGGAACTTGCACTTGGCCTGAGCCCCGGGACTAGAACACAGGTGAGGTAGCTCTCCCATCTCACGGGACGGAAGGAAGGGTGTTGCCAGGCACCGCTGAGCCTGGAAATGCGTTCTGTCCTGCTGCAGCCCCCACAGCCTCCCAGGTCGCCCCCAGGGGCCTCTCCCAGGAGGGCCCACCGCTTACCTAGGAAATACCAGAGCAGGACCCCCACCGAAGCTAGCACGACCAGGGCCAGCCACAGGGGCACCAGGCGGAGGTAGTCCCGAACTTTTCTCTTGGAAATTTCGGTGGCCTTGAACATCCCCTCCGGCTCTGCTTCCTCACCGTCACCTCCGTCGCCCTGTCCGCCGGCCGCTTGGGGGGCCTCGGCCATGGGCATCCTGGTGGAGAAGCAGATCAGGGTTGGCCACGGCCTGGCATCTGCAGGGGGGCTTTTGCCAAAGACCAATGGTGCACAGAAGTGAGACAGCATCCCCGCCTTTTGTATTTTGCTTTTTAAAGATGTTATTTATTTATTCATGAGAGACACAGAGAGAGGCAGAGACACAGGCAGAGGGAGAAGCAGGCTCCCTGTGGGGAGCCCGATGCGGGACTCGATCCCAGGACCCCGGGATCATGCCCTGAGCTGAAGGCCGATATTCAACCACTGAGCCGCCCGGGCACCCCCCACACCGCCCCCACCTTTTGGATGAGGAAGACCATAGCTGCAGGAAGCAGCGATTGAGAGAGGACACCGAGTCAGCTCGTAGAGTAGGAAACAAATCTCAGAGGGGCCCGCTCCCGAGGGCGAGCAGCAGAGCCGGACTCCATGTGGCTCTGGAGCCCCCGCCCCTGCAGCCGTACCAGCCCCTCTGTGATCAGAGGACAGATGGAGGTTTCGGTGCCTGAGGTGCCCCAGGCTCCCCGAGATGACATCCACAACCAGAGCACACAACTTCTGTAAGCCAGCTCGTGGTGCCTCTAGCTTTCCTTCCACTCGGGTGCTTCTCCTTCCTCTAGCTTCTCCACAGCACACTCCCCGAAATCCTGATGCCTTCCACTCACTTGAACCCTCCCTGGAAGCCCCTGAGCCAGTGCCCTGCTGGGCCAGGGACCTGTCCTTCCAGGGCTCCCATACCTCTTATCTCCTCACTTCACCAAAGGTCTCTTCGGGACAGAGGCACCGACTCACATTCATTGAGCCTCAATGGGACACATTTCATTTAATCTCCTGTTCACCCAGGGACGCGGGGCTCGTGGTCCCCGTGCACTCTTCTCCCTCAGGCCCACTCTGAGTGGACACCTGATGTGTATTATCTCACTCAAACCTCCAAACACCGTTCGAGGTTCTGTACCCATTGGACAGATGAGGAAACTGAGACCCAGGGTGTTTTAGCCACAGTTCAGCCCAAGGTTTTCCTAACCTCGTGTTCCCTATGTGATTTGAATACCTGTCACTCACCATCAGCCTCATTGTACAGATGAAAAAACCGAAGCCTGGGAGGCTAAGCCACTGGCCCAGGGTCACTGGAGGCAATGGCTTGACACCTGAGCTTGACCCACAGACGACAGCATGGGTCAAGCCCAGGCGTCGGACTCCCTGCTCCTCCCACCACCCTGGGCTGCTTCCTCTGAAATGAGCTGTTAATGAACAAATTATGATTTAATAGTAACTGAGCTCTGCCCTCTCAGTGCCCCCGGTCTACGGCTGTATTTTCAGGAACCACCCTCTGCCCCCCAAGGAAACCTCTGAGAGTTACTCGGGTTCTCAGGCAGGTTTTCCCACAGGACAGAGAATGCCCTCCAGCCACCCACCCACCAGCAGAGCGAGGATTCTAGGCCACCGAGAGGTTTCCTCTTACTACATCCATAAATGCCACGGTGGCTTTAAAAATGCATCCCCAGGGACACCTGGGGGCTCAGTCGGTTCAGTGTCTGCCTTCTGTTCAGATCATGATCTCAGGGTCCTGGGATCGAGCCCCATGTCGGGCTCCCTGCTCAGCGGGGGAGACTGCTTCTCCCTCTCCCTCTGCCTGCCTGCCGCTCCCCCTGCTTGTGCACTCTCTGTCAAATAAATACATAAACAAAATATTTTTTAAAAAATAAAAATATACCCCCAGATATGTGGGTGGTGGTAGGGGTTTCCTTTGGGCTGTCATGGGTTTTCTGAAAATGGGGCTCCTCAGTGGAGCTCAGAGACCTCCCACCTGGATTCAAGGGGCCTCCTGGCCCTCCTCCCTGCTTCCCTGCTCCCTGTCACTCCTCTTAGCACGGTTCCCAGGTAAGAGTGTCTGGCAACCAGTCACAGTGACCCTCACAGTGTCCCCACCCAGTGCAAGGGAGGAGGGACTGCTGGCAATTCTCAGCTTCTCAGCTGTGCTGAGACCCCATCCACCCTTAACCAGAGGGCATCAGTACATATGGGCCAGGTCCTGCTGGCTCTCCTGGGGCCACAACCAAGGATGGTACATATCCTGCAATGGTTGGCACAGCCCTGCCCGCTGCCCAAAGTGTCCACAGCATCCCTGGCGAGAACCTGGCTGTCCTGACAAGCTGAGCAGCGCTGGATCCGGGGGAGCCCAGGTGACAGGCCAGCTCCTTGCCCTCTCTCAGCCCAGGTCTACCCCTTCTGCCAGAGGTGGCCACATCCCTGGTTTCCTCTTGAGTCTGGATCATGAATAGCTAAGGAGCTATTTCATGATGACTTGCAGAGCCAGGGGGACTTGGGGCACAGAGGTGACAATAGTGGACATTTACTTCAACGGTTTTATACACACTGTCTCATGTTCGCCCTCAGAGAGGGAAGTAGGTTCTCTTATTATCCCCATTCTACAGATGAGAAAGTGGAGGCACAGAGGCTGAGTGGCTTGGCCAAGGTCTCACACTGGGTTAGCAGCAGAACCAGGCTGCAAAGCCAAGCGGTGTGTCTCCAGAGTACTGTCCTGACCCCTATGCTCTACCCCCTCACACGTGATCAGAGTACTGGCAGGGAAAACGAGGCTCAGAGAAGGTCATAGGTCTATTAGAGAAGGCACCAAGGGGAGCAGAGTCCAGGGTAGGGTGTTCAGTAGGCCTCCCCTCTCTTCTTCTCCCCACTCCCCAGGCCAGGCCTTCACTCCATGGATTTCAGCTCCTTCACACCCGTCTGGGAGGACTGTGAGCGTATTAGGAGCTCATTTTTAGGACAGCCACTGTGTAGGGCCACCTGGGTGGCTCAACGGTTGAGCATCTGCCTTTGGCTCAGGGCATGATCCCAGGGTCCTGGGATCGAGTCCCACATTGGGCTCCCCGCAGGGAGCCTGCTTCTCCCTCTGCCTGTGTCCCTGCCTCTCTCTCTGTCTCTGATGACTAAATAAATAAAATCTTTAAAAAGAGGAAAGAAAGAAAGAAAGAAAGAAAGAAAGAAAGAAAGAAAGAAAGAAAGAAAGAAAGAAAGAAAGGCCACTGTGTAAAGACCCAAGATTAGATACAGTCCAAGTTGGCGGGGGATAATTGTTGCCGAGTCAGGAACCTCCCACCTGGACCCCCAGGGCCGACTCCCCCCTGGGCTCCCTGTCTCCCCTCTACTCCACGCCATGTCCTCACAGTGTCTCCAGACAGCACACCCTCTTCATGTCCAGCCATCCACCTGCTCAGAATCCCCTCATGGCTAATAGCCACCTCTGGACCCCAAGACCCTCCATGGCCAGTCTGCTGCCCACCCTCTCCTGTAGCCCTAACTTCCATCATGCACATCACCCGGCAGGCCTACAAACCACATCTTCGTGCAGCCACACCCTCTGCCTGAAGACCACAGGGATTCCCCAAAGGCCCTGTGCAAGGCCACTGCCCAGTGATAGGCCCCCAGGCCCTGAGTAGTAAGGGCCTCCTCTCCTGGGCAGCCCTTGGTCAGATCAACAGTATGCCTGGCTTGTGTGTGTATGTGCGCGCACACACACACACACACACGCACACGCACTCTTTAAATATTTATTTATTTATTTGGGAAAGAGCGAGAGCATGGGGAGTGGGGGCAGAGAGAGAGAGAAAGAATCTCAAGCAGACTCCTCACCGAGTGTGGAGCCCGAAGTGGGTCTCAGTCTCATGATCCTGAAATCACCACCCGAGCTGAAACCAAGAGTCAGACCCTCAACCGACTGAGCCACCCAGGCGCCCCTAGTATGCCTGGCTTTTGGCTCCATGTCTCTCCCCCACAGGAAGGACAGGTCTGTGTCTTATTCACCCCTGCTTTCCCATTGGACCCAGGACAGGCTCTGCTACAGGAATGAAAGAATGAATGGCTAGGGCCTCCCTCTCTCCAGGCTCCTGGTGCAGTGTTCTCTCCTACACCTTGTTGTCTCCAGGACACGGGACTTGGGGGGCTAGGAGCTGAGGCTTACATCCCTTGCCTGTCTATGGAGGCCTGGGTTCGGTTACTAACCCATCCCATTTTTGTCAGGTAACTGCTTGGTGCCAGGCTCTGCTACGGCCATGGAGCAGGGTGGCGGGGGGGCTCACATGAATAAGAGACCTCACTCTCATCCTTTTGGGGCTGAGAGCCCAGCAGGAGATAGACAATTGTGACAACTGACAGCTGTGAAGGTGACCCACTGCTCTTGTCTTTTACTGTTAGACTGCCCTCCTCTGACTGGGCCAGCTCCCAGCTGACCTCTCCCCCCACCCCCATTATTTTCAGGATCTAGTCCATCAGAAAGGTCTGTGGCTCTACTTCCAACCACCCCCAGAACCCAACCCCTTCCTGGCACCTCCATGGCTCCCACCATCATCCAGGTCAGTATCATCTGTCACCTTGACCCCTGCAGTAGCCAGCCATCTGGTCACCCTCCCTAGCAAATTCCCACACCACTGCCAGACTGGACTTCCCACCGTGTTCCCTGCTCGTGGGCCTCCCACGGCTCTCATCTGTCCAGAACAGAGCCCAAAGCCCAGATGCCAGCCCACAAGGGCCTATGTGACATAGTCCTGGTCTTTCTGTCCTCTCCCACCCTCCACTGCAGCCACTCCCTTCAAAATATCAAGTACAGGCCACCCCAGGACCATTGAGCTTGCTGTTCCCCCGGCCAGGAACGCTTTCCCTTCAGTTTGCCCCACTGCCTGCTCCGTTCCATCCTTTTTCTTTGCTCAGATTTCTTCAGAGCACTTCCCATGGCCCAAATGGCATGATATGCTCATGTGTCCTTTGTCTGTCTCCTCTCTGGCTGTAAGCTGCTCCAGAGCAGGGGTGGGATGCTGCTCTCTGCCGTGTGCCCTGTCCCGACAGCAGAGCTCGGCACTTGATAATTGTTGCCGAGTCAGTGAACGCTAGGATCCCCGCTCCTTTCCAACAGCTGGAGCTGGAGTGTGCTGCGGGCACGCGTGGCCTGGCCAGCCTGTCCTGCCTTCTTTCTCCTGGCTCCCTCTTTTCCCTTCTGCACCCTAGTGACATTGGACTTGCTGGTTATCAATTCTATCAATAATGAAGATGGTAGAAAACTTAGATCAAGGGCTCTTCGCTCGCTCTGCATGAAGAGCATCACACAGATTGTTTCTTGAGCCCTGAAAATGCTTACTTGTCACCTGGCTTTCCCACGCATTCTTCCTTCTGGCTTTGTATCCCTCCTCTGACTTGGCCAGCTCCCAGCTGACCCCTGCACACCTCAGCACAGCTCCCACCACTTCCTGGCAGCTCTCCCAGAGTGCCCCAGGTGGGGCAGCTGCCTCTCTTGAGGCATCCTGGGCCACCCCCATCATTGCACAGTTCACCTTGGGGGCATTCTCTGCCCCCTAATGGGGAGCCCCTGGAAAGAGGCTGGATCTGACCCCAACCGACACAGGGCCTGAAGCTTCTTCTCTGACCTGAGCACCTGGCACCTGCTCCTCCTGCTTTCCGACCACTGGGGTGTCCTCAGTCTGCCCACTGGAAGCTGAGCTCATGGGGGGCTGCAGGGCCGGGCCTCCTCCTGCCCATAAGCTCTTCTCTGGACAATCCCACAAACCACAATCTCTTTCAGCCTCCAGGAGCCTGGGATGTTTGCTTTGTTATCTCTATTTAATGGCTGGGGAAAAGAGGTACAGAGAACTAAAATGATTTACCAAAATCACTCATCCAAGGCAGGACAGAACAGGGAGGAAAAGAACCAGAAATCTGATGTTGGGCCATGGGAGGCACCTCCTCGGGCCTAGAGCAGATCCCTACTACAAGCAGTTTGTGTGTGCCCAGGAGTGGGGGTTTGTGCATGGAAATCCCTTCCACAAACACAAATCCGTTATAAACTCATACACAGTGTACACACTGAGGTACATACACATCTGTCGTGACACACAAACTCATGGGTGCATTGCTCACACTTCACATGTGTGCATGTGCACGAGCATGCACACACACACACACACACACACACGCAGAGCCAACTGCATTCAACTCTGAGCCTGGGCACTAAGGGTGAGACTACTTTGCAGTGTGAGACACTGGGCCTGTCTCCCACATCAGGGAGCCCAGGTAAGTGTGTGGGTAAGGAGGAGGGCATGTCCAGTCTTGCAGAGTGAGGGTAGGGTGCTCAGCCTGGCAAACTGGGCCTCTCGTCCACTCAGTCCCTGCTCCAGAGTCCACCAACCCCACCTTTGCCCAGGCCCCCAGCACCCAAAACCTGCAGCCCCTCCACTGCCCCTGTACCGTCCCTGAGCCTGGCCTCACTCCACCCTGTCCTGCCTCAACCCCAGCTCTAGGGATTGGACCCCTGGCCTCCCGCTTACCCAGTCACTGTCTGGCCGATGAGGCCCCGTAGACCTGGCCTCAGAGCGGGGCAGATGGCTTGAGCCCCAGCGAGTCAGGCCTGGCTCTCAGAAGGGACACTGACACCAGGTCATTCTTGGTTCCTGGGCCCCTGCTCCGGAGGCCCCCGCTTACCTTTGGGAGTGGCAGGTGGGTGCCGGGCCTGCACGCAGGCCACAGAGCCTCTGTTTGTCCGGGCCAAGGTCTCCCCACCCCCACCCAGCCAGCCTGGGCTGGATCAATGGCCCAGAGCCATGGCCAGGGTGTCTGGCCCTTGTCCCCTGTGGCCTGTGGCCCCAGGCTCCATGGGCCTTCTGCCGGGTTCAGGTCGGCACTGTGACTGAGCACAGGTAAACAGGCCGGAGGCAGGAGCCAGGCAGTGCCCGCCCCGCCCCGGCCCGCCCCGTGGGCACCCCAGAGCCTGGCAGGCAGGTGCGGGAGATCTGAGCTCTCCCCTGAGGCCTGTTGCCTGGTGATGTTCCTGCCTGGTTACAGCCCCTGGTCCCTTAGAGCACGAGGCGGGGATGGCTGAAGATGGGGGGCTGCGCAGAGGGGCCCAGGCGGTGGGGCGGGGGCTCACACGGGTCTCCTTACCTAGACTGCTGAGGCCGGAGGGGCCAGTGCAGAGAGAAGGGGAGGCTGGGCCCACGTGGTCCAGAGACAGAAAAGGAGAAAGTGGGGTGGGGATGGGGTTTGATATTATTTTCTGTTCAGCTGGAAATTGTTTGAATTACTGCATGATTCTCTAGAGCTGTGCTCTCCATCTTGGTGGCCACTGGTCACGCGTGGCTTTTGGGCCCCTGGGATGCAGCCAGTCTGGCCTGAGGATGTGCTTCATGGGTAAGATGCACACCAGGTTTCAAAAACTTGGTGCACACAAAGAATGTAAACTACCTCGACAAGAATATTTCACATCGATGCTATGTTGAGACAGCACAGTTGGGCTGTATTGGATTAAATAAAAACATTTTTAAAATTCAACGCACCTGCTTCTCTTTATAATTGTAACGTGGCTCCTAGACCCCTGAAACCACAAGTGTGGCTCACATTCCAGGGCTAGTGAGCTGGTGAGCTGCAGTGGACACAGAGGGGCTCACCGAGTGTGCTCTGAAGCACGTGCTATAAACCGGGATTTCCCGGGTATATACAGGCTGGTCCGTGTTTATCCCTTGTGGGGGGCTGCTCACCAGAACCCTGTGTTATATGAGTCCCAGGGTGTATGTGAATGTGAAGTAGGGTAATGTATGAGTGTGGAGCGTGAGATGTGTGTGTGCGGAGTGCAAAGTGCGTGTGTGTGAGGAGTATGGGGTGTGAGGTATGAGTGGAATGGGAGGGGTGTGAGTGTGAGGTGAGTGTGTGGAAGGGGAGGTGTGAGGTTTCAGTGTGAAATGTAAGGGGTGTGTGTAAGTGTGGAGGGGAGGAGTGTGTCCAGCGTGTCTGGGCCAGGTTGCCAGGCGCCCCGAGGAGCAGGCAGGGTGAGGATGGCTGCAGGGTAAGGAGCGCTCCTTCGTGGGCTCTAAAGGGGCCTGCTGAACGTGTGTGTCCCCGTCATGTGCCAGCGTGCATGCGTGTGTGCACGTGTGCTTGTGTGAGTGTGTGTTCTCGAGTGTGTCCATCAGGATCCAGTGTCCAAGCACTGGGTGCACAATCTCTGCACCTCGCTGGCTGTGGTGGGGCTAGCTGGGGAACCTGGGTGGGGGGCTCCTTCCCCCACTCCTCCTATTCCTCAGCCTGCAGGGACCCGGGGACCCAGGCCCCCAGCTTTGCCCCACCCTCCACGGCCCCCACCCCAGGATGTCCCCTCCTCCTCCCTCCTCCCCGCCTCCCTGGCCCTGCTCCCTTCACACCCCCCACAGCTGCTGCAAGCTTTCCAAAGGGGAATGGGATTCGGTGGGGGGCAGGGAGCGAAGAGACCCCAGCCCTGTCTCTGTACCGCATCCTGTCCTTCAGAAGGCAAAGTGGCCCAGGCCCCGGGGCAAGGCAGGCTAGTAGCTGGACAGTGTGAGAAGCAGAAGATCTTGTGCAATCAAGGTCCTCTGTACTTGGCGGCCACAGGGCCATTGATCAACCATGGCCTGAGGGGAGGGGCTGGCATGAGGGGCAGCAAAGTACTCAGGGGGGTGTTTGAAGGCAGGGGTACAAGGGACGGTGGCACCAACTCCCCAAGAGCTCAGAGAGCTGTGGGTGGAGGCACAGTCTGCCCCCCGAGTCAAGGCTTCCCTCTGCGAACTGGGCAACATGTGCCCAGGACACCCTTTTCCCGGTGGCAGAGGGACACATCCACACATAGACCGGATGAGAGCCTCAGTGCTCCCAGGCTCTCTGCCTGTCACCTAACCCTGGGCCCTCGGGCTCTAGGGGCAGAGAAGCCACCTGGTGGTCAGTGAGGCTTGGAGGCCGGGAGGCTGGCAGAGAGGGCTCAAGCCAGCAGGACAGGAGGGACAGGCCTCAGTGGGCCCACTGCACTCAGGTGACAAGGATCTAGCCAGGGGTTGGAGAGTTAAAGGACCTGGCTGGAGTCTAGTCCCTTCCCCTGTCAGTGACCTGGTAAGAGAAGCAGGCTCCCTACCCCGATGCAGGACTCGATCCCAGGACCCCGGGATCACGCCGAGCCGAAGGCAGACGCTCAACCGCTGAGCCACCCAGGCACCCCTTGTAAGACATTCTAAAGATGGGCTCGGGTCCAAGGAGAGAGGCCACCAGGCCAGCGAGTCATAGCCCTGACCTCCACTCAGCGGGAGGGGTGCTGCCTGCCTTCCCGGGGGGCACAGGGAAGGCGCTTGGACGTGCTGATGTGCGCCCCAGATTCACAGATGGAAGTCCTGACCAGGGCCTCTGGATATGACCCTATTTGGAAAAAGCGTTATCATTTATGGAGATGAGGTCCTAGCGGAGTGATGGAGCAGGGGTCCCCCTGATGTCCTTACAGATGGGGAAATGCCACCCGGAGGGAGTTCTGCGTAGATGAAGGCAGAGATCAGGTGGTGTGTCCACTGGCCGGGGGAGGCCGGAGACGGCCGGCTAAGCGCCAGGAAGCGGGGAAGGGACATGGAACGGGTCTTCCCCGCAGCCCTCCGGAGGAAGGCGCCCACCAGAGAGGCTGCAGAGCCGAGATACCTGCGTTTTTACGGGCGGCCTTCAGGCAGTGCCACGTCTTAAGCC
The DNA here is from genome assembly GCF_003254725.2 of Canis lupus dingo. NCBI lineage: Eukaryota > Metazoa > Chordata > Mammalia > Carnivora > Canidae > Canis > Canis lupus. The sequence goes on along the minus strand of NC_064252.1, from coordinate 28,159,506 downwards.
ACAGGGTGGAAAAGTGGGGGCAGCTCAGGCACAGAGGGGGGCGGTCAGAGTGAGACCCCCAGGCCCAGCCTTGAGGAACAAGCCCCCGTCTCCGCTCAGCAGAGGAGGAGACCGAGGCTCTGGGAGGACCAAGGCTGATGTGCCCCGGGTCCCACAACCCAGGGGCTCTGGCCTGACCCCCTGATGGGAGGCGTGTCGTGTTCCCGGGCTGCCACGAGGAATGACCATCATCCGGCCCTTAAAAGGTCAGAAATGCATTCTCTCACAGCTCTGGAGGCCTAGACCAGATGTCAGAGGTCTGTGCTTTTTCTGGGGGCTCTAGGGAACATTCCTTCTTCGCCTCTTCTTGCCTTTGGGGTGTTGCTAGCCACCCTCGGTGTTTCTTGGCTGGTGGAGGCATCCCTCCAGCCTCTGCCGCCCTCCTCATGGGGCCTCTTCCCTGTGTCTCTGTGCCCAATATCCCCCTACTTATAAGGACACCGATCTTGTTGGATGTCAGGGTCACCCTAGTCCAGCGTGACCTTATCTTAGCTTACTTACACGTGCAAGGGGACCTGTGTGCAAACATTGTCACGTTCACAGGTTCCCAGGGGGCCTGAATGGGGTGGGGGGGGACACTATTCAATCGGGTGCAGGAAGGAAGTGGTGGTACTGCGGGGCCGCTCTGGAGGGGATTAGCCTGGGAGCAATGGAAGGGCCACCCTCCTGGTCAGCCTGTGCTGTGGGTCAGCCAAGCCCCAGAGCCCACAAAGGCTGGGGTTGAGAGTGGAGTTGGGCATCCAGCCCTCCCCGGGCGGGGGGGGGTGTCCTGCCGGCTGAGCCTCCCTCTGAATCCCTTTGAGGCAGGCTCATGGCCTGGGGGTGGGGGGCGCCGCAGTGGGGGCCCAGGGGGCGGGCTCCAAGTGCTCCAGCCAGTGCTGTCTAGACAGGTATTTGGGGGACCGAGCTCCTCTAGGCTCCAAGGTAGGGTATTCGTTTCCGAGCACTGTCCCAACAAGGTACGGCTGATGGGGCGGCTTAAAACAACAGAAACGCATTCTTTCACAGCTCTGAAGGCTAGAAGCCCAAGGTCAAGGTGCAGGACCAGCAGGACCGTGCTCCCTCTGAAGGCTCTACAGGAGGATGCCTCCTGCCTCTTCCTAGCTGCGAAGCTGGCTGGCAACCCTTGCCATTCATTCAGTCTCTGCCTCTGTCGTCGCAGGGCCTTCGCCCTGTGTCTGCCTCTCTGTCCCTACTTTCTTGTAAGGACGCCAGTAATACTGGATTAGGACCCACCTAAGGACCTCACCTGAGTTACTTCAGCAAAGACCCTCATTTCCAAACAAGGTCACGTTCAGAAGTACCAGGACCTCAACATATTTTTTATGGGACACAGTCCAACCCATCCCAGATGGGGCGAGAGGTGGGGACAGGCTGCTTACTGGCCGAGCCACGGGCTGCCGTTCCAAAGGTCCATGTAACCCTGAGTCCTCATGTCACTGCTGAAGCGTGTTCTATCTCTATGCCTGAGCTACTAGCACACTCACTCCCCTCCCCTCCACACACAGGTGTCGCCTGTCACTTCTCCCTCCTGTGGCCCCTGGGGCCTCCCTGTGAGCCCTCCTGTGACTGGAAGGAGAGGAAGCTCTGTGAGCTGCACACAGCTTTCCCATGGTCTCAACAGAGCCTTCAAGGGTGGCCAGGCAGGGTCCCCGGAGGCCGCCTCTGTCATCTCTGTCACCTCTGTCCAGCACTGCACCTCGCTTGCTCACTCACTTATTAACCAGGTGTCAGCACCAACGTGGTACCAGCCTGGGCTGTGCTTCCAGGCCAAAGAAATAAACGAGGCCTCATCTGGTTTCTGAGGGATGCAGCTCACTGGGGGAAGACGCCCCTTTGTCCTCCCAGCAGCAGGCAGAGGTCAAGGCCCTCAGCAGTACTGACGGTGCTTCTCAGTGTTTCAGGATGAGACTCCACCAGGACGGCCGGTCATCGATTCAGGTGTGAGACCTTTCGGGAGTCATTGCTCAGTGGCCCTACTTCCCTCACCTGTATAGGGGATGCGAGGTCCCAAAGGGCTTCTGGGACCCTTATGGAGGCCCTAAGACTAGCTTTGTGATACAGCCAACCAGACGCAGGACAGGCCACATCCCCCTGTAAAAAGAAATGGCCACTTACCCCATTTCACAGCTAAGGAAGTGGAGACTCAGAAAGCAGATGTCACTTGTCTCCATCACACAGCCGAGAAGTGCTAGATTCAAACTCAGGACCCCCTGGTGGTCGAGCCCCCAGACCGCCGTGTGTGTGTCCCTCTGTCCCTGCCATGCCACAACTCCTGGGCCCCTCACCCCTCCTGTCCCCACCCTGGGCCCTGGCCTTTGGCCTCTGTCGCAGGCGTGGCCCCTGCCCAGCCCTTTGAAGCTTTCCCAGTCAGAGGTCAGGAAAGTGGCTTCTGATCAGGGGCTTGGGGTTTGAGCCGTGCCTCCTCAAGCCACAGTCAGCTGGGGACACAGAATGGAAACTCCTCGTGTGTCACCCAGCCTGGCCTCCTCCACTGTGCGGTCCCTCCCAGCAGCAGGGGCTCCCAGAACACCCTGGGAGCTGGAAACCCAAGGTGGCCGGAGGGAGGTCAGGCAACAGGGACAGACTCAATCCAAATTACCTGTTGCCAGTCCTGTGCTCCTCCCTGGACTCTGCCCCAAAATAAAATTTTAAGAATAAAATGAAAGAGCAACAGTGTCACTCTACATGCAAGCCATCAGGCAGATAGTCAATAAAAACGAAATGTCCAAGGCACACAGAATCCCAAGTTTCAACATATACGTGTAAATTTGGGGAGAGGGTCCTCAAAATATTGTTATAGCCAGGGCTCCTCCCTCCAAGGAGTTCAGTTTGGTCCAGCTCCAGGGGCGCACCATCCGAGGCTGAAGCATAGAAGGTTCTACAAGGAGCTGCTTTCTTGCCACCCTTCAGAGGAAGCATCCAGAGCAGCTCAGGCCCCCTGAGTAACTTGTGTCATCAGTCCCTGGTGGGGCTGTGAGAGGTCCCAGTGCCTGCAGGCTCTGTCCCTTCCGCTGGCCACATCGGTTCCAATTCACATACAAGTCCAGGTTCTTGGAACCTCTTTAGCTCTCCTGCCCTCCCCTCCCTTTCTTCTCTCCTTCCTCCCTTCACCTGTTACCAATATGCACATTCACTCAGTGAACATATCCCGTGGCAGGTACTGGGGTGTGGGGAGGGACCACTGTGAGCATAAGTGCCTGTGAGGGCCATGCTGGAACATTCTCAAGCCATCAGGTCTCTTCAAGAGCTGCATTTATGGAGCACTTAGCACGCATCAGGCTCCATTCAAAACGCATTGTGTTATTAACTCAATTTGATCCTTATAAGAACACCACAAGGGAGAAAGGAGATACCATTCTTACCCCATTTTGCAGAAGAGAAGACTAAGGCACAGAGTAGTTAATGACTCGCCCCAAGCCACACAGCTAGAATGCTGTGAAGCAAGGATTTGAACCAGCAGGACTTTGGCCCTCATAAGGGCAGGCTTTCACTAATTTTAAAGCACAAGCATATCTAGGATCTCACACAATGTCTCAGCGACCCAGTAAAACACAAACGACCAAGATTCTGAGTTCTGTGTCACCGGTGAGGACAAGAGGACAGCGCATGTCCCAGGCCAAATGGGGAGTTCGGTGGGGGGCACAGTACCCTGGGCGCTCACCCCTGCATCCTAAGAACTCAAGGCCACTGTTGTTGGGGGTTGTGGGGGAGGCGGTTGGGTTGTTGATGAAACTTAGCTCAGTCCCAGCGTCTGGGCCTGACCACTGTGACAGCCCCGGGACATCCCCTTGGCTGGCTTGCTCAGAGACATTTTCCACCACCGCCGTATGACACACTTGACGCTTCCATCACAGGGCCTGGGGGGCGGGGTGGGGGGGTGGGTGGCAAAGGGCTGTGGGAAAGCAAGCCCGGAAGTGCTGAGTGGGGAGAGAGATGCAGGTTCGGGGGAGAGGTACCCAGGCTACAATTCCAGGAAGCCAGGACGCAGAGGGAGGGAGGAGCTGGCAGGAGACGCATCATCTTCCTCTGTGCACCTGGCCTCATGCCACGCACTGGCCCCAGAGGGGAGGCTGGCCAGGGCCCCGTCTGCAGCATCCTCTGCCCTGGGCAGGGGAGTGACCATGGGGGACATGGACAAGTAAAGGGACAGCCAGAGCCTTTACCAGAAACACCCGGCTTGGGAAGGTCCTAAAGGAATCTCCTAAACTGAGGAGGAGGGAGAGTGACGTGCTGCAAGGGGCTTCGGCCAGACAGGCTCAGTTACACTTCAGCCAGTTTGGGATACAGCTGGCCGAGGAGGTGCAAGGATCGGAGGGGCAGGTGGCGGGGGCCAGGTGGACCAAGGAGGAGGCTGAATAGGGATCTGAGCTCAACGTGATGTCGCCGGGTCACAGGGTGGGGATGGTTTCAACTACAATTACAATCTTAGCAAGTGGGCTCCTGCGTTCATTTTTTAATTGGTTATCAGGAAGCTTAGGATGGGATTTTGCTCATTGTTTTCCAAGAATATAATTGTCTCCTGTGCAGCTCTATGTCGGTGAAGGGATAAAAGCTCCACGGCCAATTGTACAGGAGTTTAAATCCTGGCTCTACCACCCATCAGCTGCATTTTTAAACTCCCTGAGCCTCAGTTTCCTAATCTGCGAAAAGGGGAACATAATACCTGCCTTGCTGGGGCTTTTCAGGTAATAAGGATAATGCTTGGTTAGTGCCTGGCACAGTGTCTAAATGTGCTTCTTGATCTTTTCTTGGAGTCATCCAGGATGCCAACAATTAAGAGGGCAGAGGTAGGCTATTCATTATAGGATGACCAGTTTCCACCATAACTTGCTCAGTGACTGGACGCTGGGAAGTTGCTTGGAGTGAGAGCTAGAACATGGGGAGAGAGCAGAGACACGGGATAATGGGGGAGATGATGAAACAATACAGTCTAAACTCAAAATCGTCAAGAAATGGGCAGAAGAAAAAAATAAAAAGAAATGGGCAGAAGACATGAATAGACGTTTCTCCAAAGGAGGCCTCCACATGGCCAATAGGCACATGAAAAAATGCTCAACATCGCTCGGCATCAGGGAAATACAAATCAAAACCGCAATGAGATACCACCTCACACCAGTGAGAATGGGCAAAATGAACAAGTCAGGAAACTACAGATGTTGGTGAGGATGCGGAGAAAGGGGAACCCTCTGATGCTGCTGGTGGGAATGCAAGCTGGTGCAGCTGCTCTGGAAAACAGTGTGGAGGTTCCTCAGAAAGTTGAAAATAGAGCTACCCTATGACCCAGCAATTGCACTACGAGGCATTTACCCCAGAGATACAGGTGTAGGGATCCGAAGGGGTACCTGCACCCCAATATTTATAGCAGCAATGTCCACGATAGCCAAACTATGGAAAGAGCACAGATGTCCGTCAACAGATCAGTGGACAAAGATGTGGTATCTACACACAATGGAATACTACTCAGCCATCAGAAAGAATGACATCTTGCCATTTGCAACGGCGTGGATGGAACTAGAGGGTATTGTGCTAAGCGAAGCAAGTCAATCAGAGAAAGACAATTATCACATGATCTCACTCATCTGTGGAATTTAAGAAAGAAAACATGAACATAGGGGACAGGAAAGAAAAATAAAATAAGGAAAACAGAGAGGGAGACAAACCATGAGAGACTCTTCACTCTGGGAAACAAACTGAGGGTCGCTGGAGGGGAGGTGGGTGGGGGGATGTGGTAAGTGGGTGACGGGCATTAAGGAGGGCACATGACATAATGATCCCTGGGTGTTATATGCAACTGATGAATCACTGGGTTCTACCTCTGAAACTAGTACACTATATGTTAATTAAGATGAATTTAAATTAAAAATTTAAACGAAATTGGAGATGTGAGAGGCTGGAAGGCCTGCCCTCCTCTCCCTCATTTTGTCTTATCCCCTGATCTGCCCCGGATGCCTCCTGCTTCCCACTCTGCACCCGACAGATCTCCTGGGGCCCTCGGCTGCCTGGTCCCCAGCTGGCACCACTCTTCTCCCTGCAATCTGACCCAGGCAGGACTGTCTTTGCTTCACCCTTTCTGCCCCCACCAGCTGCTCCTTCCTTGGCCCCATCTCCCGAGGCACAAACTCTAATCCACCCTGGACTTGTCACGCTGTGGCTTCTGGCCCATCAGTCCACCTGGGGTAAGCTACCCCTCATTCTGCTCACCACCAGCTCAAGTCTCTCGTCTGACATGGTGGGGACGGCTGGGTTCTCTAGATATGCCTGTTCATAGGCCCCACTCAGCTTTCCAGCCTTCAACACTTCAGCCTCAGTTTACCCTGTCTGGAAAATCAGGGTCTGGGAAGAGAAGCCCCTCCACTGTGGAAGGGGGATGAGGGATGATATGGACCAGATATGTTGCCAAGAGTCAGCTATGATCAATCAGGACCCGCCTACAGGGTGTAAAGCTGTACTCAGACTGCAGGAAGGACAGCCGTGATCAGTCTGCAATGTCTGCAGTGGGTTGCGATTGATTAGTGATTAGTGATTAGTGATGTCTGCCACAGGTGCAGTTTTATGAATACCAGATACTGCCATCTATGATCTGCTGCCATCTATGATCTGGCCCAACTATTCAGAGTCAAAGGCACTGAAGAACTAAAATTTATATATATATATATATATATATATATATATATATATATACACTCATTTTATTTATATTTATTTTATATTCTGTTTATATTATATTAATTTATATTATAGTAAATATACATATCAATTATGTTTTATATATTTTATTTGTATTTTCCCATGAGACCATGTCAGATGGTGCCTAGACACAGAATGAGATAGACCTGACTCTTACTAGTGAAAAAGATATTCCTTTTACAATCTTTTTGCTTTTTCTTTTTTCTCTTTTCTTAAAGATTTTATTTATTTATTCACAAGAGACAGAGAGAGAGGCAGATACACAGGCAGAGGGAGAAGCAGGCTCCCAGCAGGGAGTCCAATGTGGGACTGGATCCCAGGGCCCGGGGGATGACAACCACTGAGCCACCCAGGCGCCCCAATCTTTTTGCTTTCTCACTGTTTGGTACTGGCATGTCATGTCTTCAACAGCCTCCCAACACTTGGTAATCCCCCCTGTAAACTAAGAGCGGACTTCCAGCAGACAATGAATTGTGACATTGTATTCACTTTTACAGTTTATTGTATTCACTTTTTACAGTTATCTTTTATTTATAGCGAATATCAACTTTTCCATTTACAGAAGTAATACAAGGAGTTTTCCTTAAATAAAAGTATTTAAACAAAAAAGTGAATGGATTTGAAGAAAAAATATTAAGTAAACAATAACAGAGATCGCATACACAGGTCATTGACAATATGTCTAACACAAATGACCAAGGCTTGAGAAATGTAACTGCCCCAAGAACTCTTCAAAGTGGAAACTGACCCGCAGGGAGGTTTCAGTTTCCCCGGGCACGGAGCTTGGGGTCTGATGCTCAGGCCAGGACTGAGGAGCTTGGTGGCCCAGCACACATGGCATCGAATGGCAGGAGATGGGAAGTGAGATGCCCAGGTAATTAAGCTCTGTGGTGGGAAGGATCCAAGACCCAAACAACCTCAGGAAGGGGGAGTTTATTTCAGACATAAGGAAAACAAGAATCTTGAGTGAACAGTCCGTAGCCCCAGTGGCAGGAGGAGTCTCTGTAGCAGGGCCCGATGCCCCTCTGCTAACAGGGCTGAAGGCCTCCACCCCAGGCTTCTCTGAGCACCTTCTCCTCGAGCACCTGCTCCCAGGACCCTCCCTCCTTCCCTGAACTCAGCCCCAAGACTGAGAGCAATCTGATTGGCCACTTCAGGCCGGGCCTCTCTGATTGGGCAGAGCTTCTGTTCTAAGCCGGCCTGTAGGCTGCCTGTCAGCTGATGGGTGGGCTTGCATCGGGCGCCCAACCAGGTAGGAGCAGGGCCTATAAGTATGGGCGCCTCGGGTGCCTGGTCTGGGAGGAGGGTGTGACAGGCCTCCCAGGGGTGATCTGTGCCAGGGACGATGGCAAGGGAAATGGAGAGGTGGTGGGGAGCACCCAGGAGGAAGGGGGCAGCTGCGTGTGTCTATGTTTGTGTTGGGGGGAGGATTGCCACGTAAGGGGATGAGCCTCTTGCTGGAATGGCCATGCTGGCACCTAGTGAGCACAGGGCTCGGCCTGAGTCTTGCCCTTAGAAGGGGATGCTGTCCCCTGTGTGGAGGCAGCTGTACACAGGGAGTCCAAGCAACTATGGCCCCAGATAGTTCATTAATTCATCCAGGGAGTAGGATGGGTGCCAAGCGCACTGTGTCAAGTGCAGTGAGCAGAGTTGCCCTTCTGGAGGCGGTGTGCCAGCCCCTGAGCTGCTGAAGAGATCCTCCAGCAGAGGGTGCAGAAGAGGTCCCCCCAACAGCAGTCTAGACCCCCTGTGACAGCATCAGACCTGCCACTAGGAGAGGTTTGCTTTCCAGCAGCATGCCTTATGAATCTGTGGAACCGCTATGGAAAGGTCCAGAGCCAGTGTCCCACTTTCCTTCCGACATTCGCGTCCATACTTGGGCTGCAGTGGTTAAGGATGCAGTCGCTAAGTATTCTGAGGTCACAAAAGATCCCAAGGGTGAAGTGACAGGGCCTCTTTGTCTAGCCATCCCGTGACCCTGAGAACTTGTCCTGCCAGCGCTGAATCTCGAAGCGGGGACATGTTAATGGAGGCAGTGTTTCCCTCTAAGGGAAGCAGGACACTTGAGACGTAAGGGGAGTGTCACCTAGATGAGAGAGGAGGGGGCACCGCAGGTACAAGGAGCAGTGTGTGCAAAGATTGGGTGCATGAGGGAGCTGCTGGTGGCTCAGTAGGACCATTGGGAGGGTTCCGGAGGAGAATGTCCCAACATGATGCCAGAGGGGCAAGAGCCTGGCCAAGAAGTGGTGCTGAGGGAAGTGGGGGAGCCATGGCAGGGTTTTAAACAAGGGGCAGCAGAGCCATAGTTGTGGTTCAGAGAGAGCACTCTGGCTACCGTGGATAGGGGTGAAAGAGGATGGGCCTGGGGCAGGAAGCCCCCAGTGAGGAGGACCCCGTGAAGATCCCTGGAGAACCCCCGAGAATGCTCCCTGAAGAGTACTTGCAGGGCTGGAGAGGAGGGATGGGGCCTCAGAGGAAAAGCCGTGGGAGGGGCTTTGAAGGGGGAAGGGGGAGTCACAGCACCCCCACCTGCTGCAGTTCTTGACTTGGGCCACAGGACCAGCGAGCAGCAATTATGGTTTGGAAGTGAATAGTGGAGTGTGAAGGGCTGGGTGGGAGCCCCTTGGGCAGAGACGTCCGGATGCGACCTGCATGGTTGTCCCTCTATACCAAGTGAGCTGGGTCCTGATCCTGCAGCTCTTGGAGGGACAGGTAGGCATCGGGGTTCAGAGTCAGGCAGGAGGTAGGGGCCCTGAGCTGGCCCCCACCGGGAAGGGTAGCCCAGGGGAAGCCCACTCCCTCCCTGGGGCCAGGGGCTGGGACCCCCTCTCTTGCTTCTCCCAGTGCGTGCTCCAGGGGTGGCTGGATATCCATGGAGTCAGGCACTCCTGGGGTGGGAGGCCTCAGGGGCTGGGGGGCCCAGTCTCTGGGAACTCCCTTTGGCAGAGAGGGGGGCAGCTTCTCTTCCCGAGCCCCAGCGCCCCCCAGGGCAGTGTCTGGGGAGCCCGGGCCACCCAGGAGCCCGGGAGAGAAGAGCAGCAGGTCATCCCCAGGGGGGAAGGTGCAGTAGGCATCGTCCTCCCCTGGCAGAGGCAGCTGGGGTGGGGGCAGAGACCCCTCAGGCGCCCCAGGCCTGCCCTCCTGGGGCTCTTCTGCACAGGGGTCATAGGTGAAGTACACCTGGCAGGCCTCAATCTCCAGAGCATCAGGGAGGTGGAAGAAGAAGTAACCCTGGTTGGTGAAGCAGCTGGTGAGCGAGTGGCCACTAGTCTCGGTTGAGGCTGAGGGCACCTTCTCCTGCTGCAGCAGAAGCAGCTGTGTGGCCTTGGCGTCCCGGTCCAGCACCTCCAGCGGGGAGATCTCGGGTGCCTGGGTGTTGGGGCTGAAGGAGGACGAGGGGAAGGGCGAGGAGAGCCACTTCTGCCGGGAGAAAGAGCGGTCGGAAGGTGAGCGGGATGCGTCCCTCAGACTCAGCAACAACTCCTAACTACAGTCTACTCTGGGCGGCTACCTCCAGGCAGGCCTCCCTGACCATGTCCCACCCCTCCACCCACTAAGTGGCTTGGGGGACGCTCTGGGTCAGCCCCGGGAGCGCACTTACTGGAGGGGGGGGGGGTTGTTTCCGGGAGTAACTGTCGGTTGAGCCCCTACTGGGAGCCCTGCACTGCTCTAGGCGCCGGCAGAGGGGAGAGGCCAGGGGGAGAACCCTCATGCGTCTGGCGGGGGCGGGCACGAGTGTACAAATCAGCACAGAAAGGGCTCTGGGGTACGTTTTGCTCCCTCCGCAGATGCCCAGGGGGGACATGCCGTGGCACCGATCACACAGCCAAGCTCTGGCCCAGGCTGCCGTGAACAAATCTCCGGTGGGGACCGATGGTCCTGCGAGTCTCCTCTCCCACCCCGTGCCCGTGGCCCCAACCCGCCACGCGCGCCCTCGCCCTCCGCGGAGACAAGAGAGCACCAACCAGAGCACTTGCCAGTTGCTCCGGAGTCTGGAGCAGGGAGAGCTGGGCTCCGGCTTTGGCCCTCGCCCTCGCTAACTATGTGACCCCAGGCAGGCCACTGTGTCTCTCTCGACCTCAATCCCACAACCTCTTTCCTAACTTCCCTACTGTGAGCCAGCAGGAAGATGTCAAGTAAGAGAATGAAGGTGGAATGGGGTACAAATGCAGGCTGTGGGGTGAAACGTGGCTGTGGGGTGAAGTGCAGGCTGTGGGGTGAAACGCAGGCTGTGGGGTGAAGTGCAGGCTGTGAGGTGAAATGGGTGAAATACAGGCTGTGGGGTGAAACATAGGTTGTGGGGTGAAATGCAGGCTATGGGGTAAAAATGCAGCTGTGGGGGTAAAATGCAGGGTGTGGGGTAAAATGCAGGCTTCGGGTAAAATGCAGGCTGTGGGGTGAAGTGCAGGGTATGGGGTGAGATGTAGGATATGGGGCAAAGCGCAGGCTGTGGGGTGAAATGCAGGCTGTGGGGTGAAGTGCAGACTGTGGGGTGAAATGCAGGCTACCCAAGGGACAGCAGGCCGTCAGGGTGGTATGACGGGGATCGCAGGGGTTGCGGCTGAGAACCCCAACAGCCCTTTGTCCTGGGAGCCCTCAGCACCTAGGCTGCGGGACCCTGAGCACAGGGACCAGGCCCGATGGCTCCTACACTCTGGTGCCCAGTGGGCTGGGAAGAGAGGGACAGGGTGCAGGTCAGGGGTGGGGGCAGTGGGCGGTCTGGCCCTAGAAGGGGCCGTGGCAGAGGGCAGGGCTGGGCAGCAGTGCTGAGGCACAGCCAGGAACAGGGAGGCCAGGCCCGTGACCCCCCCCTGGTGTGCCAGGGCCTTGCCAGTCCCCCTCTGAGGTGTGTGCGGTCAGCAACTTCCTGGGCCTAGGCCTGGGCCTCCGTCCACAATGCCCTGAAGTGGGGTGGGAGGGGGCGCAAGGAGATACTGACCCCCTTCCCACTCACACACTGGCACGCATACGCCCACATCCTGGGGCAGGGCGGTGGGCCTTGTGGCCTGGTAGCCAGAGGCCCTGGGGTAGGAGAGAGGAGCAGGCCTCCCACCCAGATGCAGAGGAGAGGATGGGGTCCCCCTTGCCGCCCTGACCCCCAACCGCATTGTGTACCCCCAGGGCTTCTTGGGATAGCCCCTCCCACACCCTTGGTCTGGGGCAAGCATGGAGACCATGGGAACATGGAGTGGTTTGCACCTCTCAGGAAGGAACACACTCCCCTTCAAAATGTCCTAGTCCCATAAAATCAGAAAGACTTCACCCCAGAAGAGGACCAAGGATGCATCTAATGCAGCCTCCAGCCAGGAATCCCTTCTGCTCTGCTTCTGACAGAGAGTCAGCCGAGGCTTGCTTGAAAGCCTCTGTTGACAGGGAGCTCACCACCTCTAGGGCTTTAGGAAGAATCTAAGGAGACACATTCCCCCACATCAAGAGAGCTATAGGTGAGCCATCCCCAGTCTTGGGAGCTTTCCAAAGAATTCCAGAAGGAGCCCTGATCAGTCATAGTAGAGGACTCCAAAGCCAACTCTTGACAGCTCGGGCCCAAGTCTGGCTTTCCAGTCCCTCAGCACTCCTCCCGTCCTCCCTCCACCCCTACCTCATCCTCCGCCCCATCTAGAGAGCCTGGGGAGGGGAGGGTGCTAGAAGCAGCCCACCACAACCCCGTTCCCCCTCAACACTTCCTTCCTGAAGCAAGTGTGGGCTCAGGGCAGCGAGACGACTGAGGTTGAAGTGGGGTTCAGAGTGTTACTACTATCTGGGCCGGCGCTTTTCCAGTGAATCTGCTTCGATTGATGAGAAGTGGCTTGGACTTTTTACCACTGGGGAGAAGGTATGGAGCTCGTTTAGACGATTTTTGCAGCAGGACAGGAGACAGCACTGCCCGCGAAGACGGTGGGACGGGGAGAGCTGGCAAGTCCCTCTGGGTCAGCCCAGCCTGGCGACGGCGACTCCCGCTCAGGCCCCTTGAGCCCTCACCGTGTGCCGGGCGGTGCGCTCAGCCCACGCCAGTAACGCTATTTCCCTCCGCATTTGACAAGTGAGGAATCAGAACAGAGAGGTTCTACAACGTGCCCAAGGCCACACAGCCAGGAGGGCTGGAGCTGGACGAGAGCCCGTGCAGCCTGGCCCAGCCGGGGGCACCATTCAGCCAGAGAGGGCTGGGGCCAGAGCTGGCAAACGGGCCCACACCCAGCCCAGGGGCCGCTCACTCCAGGATCTGTCTCCTTTCACGAAGCGCAAACCTCAGGGGCCCCTGGGTGGCTCAGGGGTGAGCGTCTGCCTTCAGCTCAGGGTGAGATCCTGGAGTCCCGGGATCGAGTCCCACATTGGGCTCCCTGCAGGGACCCTGCTTCTCCCTCTGCCTGTGTCTCTGCCTCCCTCTCTGGGTCTCTCTTGAATAAATTTAAAAAATCTTAAAAAAACACAGAAGTGTCAGTGGACTCCTGTGCCACCACCACCCACTCACACCTCTGCCCACCCTCCATCCCGACTCCTACCTGGAAATCTCCTCCGTGCTCTGACTTCAGCTGGGAAAAGAACTCCGAGGGGTCTGGGATGTGGCACTTCAGAACCTTCTTCAGCCTGAACAGGGGAGGGGGGAGGGGAGGAGGATGAGTCGGGAAGGGGCCCCGGTGTCCTGCCAGCTCCCCGCAGCCCTGAAGGTAGGGCACAGAGCCAGTCCACAGCCATCTGCTGGATCAGCATCAAGCGGATGCCCTGTAACGGGGGGTACTGGGCTGGGTCCTGGGGACACAAGGATGGCAGACAGAGAAGGTCCCTGATCTCAAGGAGCTGACATTCTAATGAGGAGACCAACACGAACCACCTGTGCAACATGACCATTCATTCTGTGGAAACAAAAAGCAGAGGGCTGTGCTAGAGAAGGATGTGGGGTGGGGGACCACAGCAGCCAGAGTGGTCAGGGGCCACACAGAGCCAGGTGTCTGGGCTAGAGAGAACCAGGAGGAGGGAGATAGGAGACAGGCCGGACTGTGGGTCTCCTAGTCCAGGCTGTCATGGATGGTGGTTCAGGCAGTGCACTGCCCAAGGGCACCTGGTTTTATGGGTGGAGTGAGTGGGGGGCTGCATTCGAGCCCATGCTCCACTTGTCAAGCTGAGTGCCTTGGTCTCTGTATGCACCTGCCTCAAAATGCAGTCCTGGCCTCAAGGCCCCAGAAAGCCTGGCTGCCCCCCTAGATGTTCAGACTCAGGTCAGCCCTCTCCTCACCCCCTTCTGGTCTCCAGCCACACCTCAGCCGCTGTCGTGCTCTTTACTCCTTCCCATGTAGGGCCTTTGCACACCCTGTTTCTTCTGTTGGGGGTGCACTCCCCGTCCCCTCCACCTGCCTGCTTAGTCCTCCAGATTTCCAGGGAATCGTCATTCCCTTGGGCATGCTTCTGCCAGCCACCCCTCAACCAAGGTTCCTCTCCCCGTTGTCTGCTTCCAGTCCACTGGTACCTTCCGTTACCATCCTACTATGGTGTGTCATTGTATTTGTGTATGATTAATAGACATCCTCCTTCTCCCACGGGACCGTGAGCTCCATGAAGGTGGAACCACATGCGTGTGGCTTGCCCCCGTATTCCCAGCACTCGGCGCCAGGCCTGGCACTGAGCTGGGGCTCAACAAATAAAGGAATAAACAAATGAATGCCAGGACCTAGAGAGATCCATGAGGACACACACACACACACAGCGACAGCTGACACGTGCCCACACACATACACACACGTGCCCACACACACACATCCTCCATGCCCAAGAGTAATGCTCTGGGCAGGGCTTCCATGGGGCTCTCCTTCCCCGGCTCCCCTCAGGCTGGTTCTGTGGGGTTCCATCTTTGAGGATGGGTGACAGAAAAGGCCAGACGTTAGGCAGGGAGGACTTGGGGGAAGGCCGAGGGAGTACTGTGTGTCGGAGCAGGGGGCTGGGCCCAGAGCCTGGCCTGGCAGGGGGTGCGTGCGTGTCAGATGAGAGCACGAAGGGGCAGGCAGGGAGGGCTCTTACCACGGCCCGATGTACTGGCAGTTGACCAATAAGTAGACCAAGATGATAAAGCCAAAGGCACCGGTGATGCCCATGATGATGTGGCCGAACCAAGGAAAGGGCAGAGACTGCTTCCCTCGGGCTGCCCAGGGGTGGGAGGAGAAGCAAGGAGAAGGGTTAGCACAGGCTGACCGCTGACCCAAGCAAGGCCTTCGCAGGTCCCGGCTGGCCCAGCAGACCAGCCGTGTGTCAGGCCAACAAGGGGGCATTGTGTGCCTCATCACAGTCGCCCTGCCAGGGAGCACAGTACCCACTTTTTACAGATGAGAAAACCGAGGCTTCCAGGTGCGAGCAGCCCCCCCTCCCTTGACCACACTGCTCCCCCTGCAGGGTCACATTGAGTGAGCTAACAATAGCAGGTGAGCCCTGTACCCCCCACCCTCAGGCCTCCCCCACCAGCTGCCCCAGGTCACACCCCAGCCACCCCCTCCCACCTGAGCTCCGTCCCACCCTTTCTGCCCACTGGTACCTGCAGGCCTCGTCCTGAAGGCCAGGGGCTGACTCCAGGGGCTCCAAGTCTTGTGGCTGCCTCTCTGGGCCCTGACCCGCACTTGAAATTCATACAGGGTGTCTGGAGTGAGTGTCTCTAGGGAAATCCATTGCTGGTTCTGCCTGAGGGCCATCAGGGAGGCCTCCTGGGGCAGAGACGGGCGGGGGGAGCTGTCAGAGCAGAGGGGTCCCCGTGGCCGCCTCCCTTCCCATGGCAGGGTGACTGGGAGGTGAGCAGTAGCACCTTCCTCCCACCCCCTCAGCCACCCTCCTCCCCCAGCCAGTCTCCTCCACAATCCTACATAGGCTCCCTGACTACTCAGTGCTGGGGCCCCCAACCACAAGGGCATCCTGAGCCCCTCACTCATCCCCCAGGCACCAAAGCCAGCTGCCAACCTGCTGGTTCCACCTGCGGAACCAGTTCTGGACACTTCCCCTTCTCCCCTCTGCCCTTCCCGAGGCTCAGGCAGGAGCTGGTCTCCGTGCTCCCAACTCTGCTACGCTCTAACCAGAAAGAGCATTTTCCCAGAGACCTCTCCCACCACTGGGTCACTCTTTTTGCTTTTTTCCCCTCATTCCTCAGACACACGGTGCGCATCTTGTCTTGACAGCATCTGTCTCCTCTGCTTGGGAAACCGTCCCCCAGATCTGTGCAGGGTTGGCTCCTTCTTAAGCCTCAGATCTCACAAGGCTCCCTGGGTCCCAAGCAGCCTGTCCCAGGCCCCCCCAAATGTGCAATCCCATTTCATTTCCTTTGATAGCATGTATCAATGTCCCGTAGTCTCCAATCTCTGCCTCTGCAGACCGTCTCCCACTCCCCTCCATGTGGGCTTCCTGAACGCAGGAAGCTCCCAGTTTTGCCCTCCACCCGCTTCCCCAGCACCCAGCGCCCAGTCAGCACCCAGCGGGTAGTAAATATTCAGTAAGTGTTGAGCGAGCAAATATGGGAGAACAGTGATTGGGGAAGTGGGAGACCCTGGGGGATGTGGACCACACTGGAGAGGTGGCTTCCCGGGGCCCCTGAAATCTCCGAGGCCAATCACCTGCCTCGTGGCTAGGTAAAATCCTGCCCCGGGGCCAGCCTGGCACCCCCCCTCCAGCTAGGACCCCCAGGTTGTGGGGGGGGGCACATCCCAGGAGGGGAGGCTGGAGGTGCCAGTACAGAGGAGTGGCTGGGGCTGCCTGGGGCTGCTGTGGCCTTGCGGAGTGAAGGATGGACAGGGTGACCAGGACATGAGGGAGGGGCCGGGGCAGGTGGGGGCCGGGTGGAGCGCTCACCTCCCAGCTGTGGCCTGGGGACCTCTTCCGAGCCTCAAACTCCAGGTATCTTTTGATGTAGTGGGAGGACTGAGGGACTTTCCAGGTTATGTTACATTTGTGGGTCCCGACGTCAGCGACTTGGAGGCCATTGGGAGCCATCAGGCGAACTGGAGGCAGGAGAGAGGAAGGGACAGCGAGCTTGGGGGACGCTGGGTCACGATGCTAAGGGGATGAAGCTCAGAAGGGCTCCCACCACTACCTTCGCACCTGCTCTTTCTCCCTCCCAGGTGCCCTTCCCCCAGGGATCCTCACCTGCTTGCAGAACCCTTCTCCCACCATCCACAGCTCTCTACCTGCCCCTCCAACACACACACCTATTTTATTTTCTTGCCCAGCACTTGCACCACCTGACATGTCAAACATCTATTTGGGGCTCTTTTTTCATTTTCTGTCTCCTCCACCAGAGTGTGAGCTCGCTGAGGGCAGGGACTGTGTTCTTTTGTAACCTTGGTGCCTGGAACACTACCTGGCACGTCCTAGATTAAGTATCTGCTGTATTTAAAAAGAAAGAAAAAACAAAAAACAAAACAAAACAAAACAAGGCAGCTGTTCTCTGCATCCAGAATGGATCTGAGAGCTTTAACATGGATCATCTCATGTAATTTAATTGAATTTCAGTGATCTTATGGGATTATAAGATTTTATGATCCTGACATTAAACAGACCTAAGTTTTTAGAATTCTGGAACTCTGTAGAACTAGACAAATAACACTAAGTAAATGTCTACTGAGCGTGTGCTAAGCAGCTTCTGTGTCTGGCTCACAGACTCCTTACTACAACCCGGGTCTTCACCGATTTTCCCCATTCTCGCTGGGCAAAAATGATCTGCTGGGCAGATCCCATTCAGTTAGGGCAGGGCTGCATTGAAAGCCCTGCCTAGGTCTTGCCCTGTCTTCCTGAGAGATGGCCTCCACGGCCTGGGGGTGGAGCTGGGCACCCAGTCACTCAGAAAACCCTCCCAGAGCACAGCCCCGTGAAGGCCTGGTGCTGGCTACTTTGAGTAGAGACATAGGGATGACAGACACTCTGCCCTCAGGGAGCTCACAGCCCAGTAAGGGAAACGTGCTGTAGCCATAATCAGGCAGTGAGAACCCTGAAAGAAGATAAATACCCTGAAGGAGGAAGTACAAGGGACCGGGAGAGTCTGGGAAGGCTTCCTGGAGGAGGAGACTCTTCCCTGAGCCTTGAAGGGTGAGTACCAACTTTCCTGGCGGGAAGAGCCTTCCCGGCTGTGGCATCGGCAAGTACAAGGGCTCAGAGGCATGGTTGGGCAAGCTGAATTCAGGGAGCCGGCCTTTGGTTGTGGCAGCAATATAGGCCACGAGAGCAGGAATGCTAGATTGGGAAGCCAGGGCCAGCTCCCGAGCCTTGAGTGCCAGGGTAAGGAGCCAGGACTACATTCCGAGGGCAGCGGACAGCCAGAGGTCACACGTGGGTACAGAGAGAGACCAGGACAGGGAGGATCCCAGAGGGCAAGGCAGGGCAGGAGGCTCCCAGCCCGCTCCGGTCCCCCCCAACCCCCCCACCCCTGCCCAATTCCTCACTCACGGTTCTCAAAGGGCTTGAAGTCCTGGGTCATCAGTATCCTCCACCTCTCCCCTTCGTGGCACATCACGCTCATGCCGACAACGTCCGCCGAGGTCAGACTCTGAGCCTGCAAGGGAGGGATGAGGTAGGGATGGAGGGTGGGGAGGCCGGGGGAGGCCAAGACCGAAGCAAAAGTGGAGCCCCTCGACCAGCCCCACCCGCCAAGGCGGGGTCGCCCAAGTTTTCCTGTGAGGGGGTGCAGAGAGTAAATATTTCTAGCTTTGCAGGTCAAACGGTCTCGGTCACAAGTCGTTGCCTCCTGTGAAAGCAGCTGGACACAACCCGCGGGAGACTGCGCATGGCTGATGGCACCTGCCGCTGAAACTTCACTTACAGAGACAGACAGCTGAATGTTCCCGGGGCCTGAGGTGAAGTGAGCTGCCGTGGGAGGGAGGGAGCCCCCCAGCGCAAAGGCGTGCGAGCCGGATGAGCCCCCGAGAAAACTACCTGTGCACCAGCTTTGAGGGTGAACGCTTCCCCTCCCCCACACCCCCAACCCTGACTTTTGGGGAAGGAAATGGTCAGGTGTTGAGCATCCCCTGTGGGCAGGCACGGCTCGGGTGCCCCAGACACTTGTCTGGCTGATTCTTCGAGCCATCCGTCCTCCTACGGCAGGGGAGAAACTCAAAGTCACGCATCCGGTCAGCAGAGGAGTCCGGATTCAAACCCAGGCCTCTGCAGCCACTGCCCTACGGAGACTGCAGGCCGGGGCCGTGACGCCTGACCCAGGGCGGCCGAGGGAGCAGCCTACGGCTCACAGGGGGCGGCGTTCTCAGGTCCGGGAGCCCAGGCACAGTCCGTCTGGGCCACCGCGGGGCCCACCATGAGCAAACCTTGAACCTGAGCTGGGTGCAGTTCCCATCTCCCCGCTGCTGGGGGCCTGCCCCTGCCTCCCTCAGCTGCTGGCGGTGCGGGGGGCTGATGCTTCCAGATAATAATGGTAGGTCTTGCTAAGGTCACAGATCATAGAGGTGCCAGGAATGCTTTGTCCTCCATGCCAGGCACTTCTGCGTGCTGGTCACATGTTGTCTCATTTAATTCCCTCAACACCCTACGAGACAGACACTGTCACTCTTCTCACCCTGGAGCTGAGAAGACTGAAGCTCAGAGTGGCTAGGGATGTGCCTGAGGTCACACAGCTAGGAATCGGTGGGGACAGGTCCTGAAGCCAGACCCCCTGCAGACCTCGCAGGGACTGGTTCCAGAGGCTGCGCCTGAATCAGCCCCGCCATGTGAGCCCATCTCCACGTCCTCCTGCCACTTACAAATGGGTATGAGCTGATGATGGCTGGAACTTGTGGTGTGGGCATCCCTGCTGCCTGCCGCTGCCAAGCAGGGCGTGACAGATGGTGATGTGCTGCCCACCCGCATGGACACGGCTGCACACCCATCTAGAGGGTTCAATCCCAGCTCTGCCCACCACTGGCAGCGCCTCTCTGGGCCTGTTTCCTCATTGGGAAGAAGAGGATAGCGCTGGTGCCCACCCACAAAGTCATACGGATCCACAGGCTATAAAGTCAAGTGCATGCTCTGTGGTGGGTGGCACGTCAGGTGCTTTAACCCACAGAACACTATGACACAGGTGCCATCGTTATTGCCATTTCGAGAAGGGAAGCCTGGGACTCAGCACTTGCCCAGTGTCACCAGGCTTCTGTGACAATGGAGCCAGGGCTGGCACCCAGGCCAGCTCCAGGATCCATGCTTTTAAGCCCACACTGCCCTGCACTTGCCAAGACCTTGGAAGAGTCTGAGGAGGGTGTTATTGGTGGGCGCTCCCCAACCTGATGAGGAGTACAGAAGTGTCACAGGACCCACAAAGCATGGGGGAGATGGGGGAGAAGAGGCCGAATGGCCGAGCCCCTTGCACCACAGATACCCTCCTCCACACCATCAGTCTGAGCTCTGGCCTTTGGACGCTGCTCTTCTTCCTCCCACCTCTCTTGCCCCCGGGGCAGCCCCCTGTGCTGCAGCCCAGAGCCAAAGCCACTGGGCTCACTGGGCCCCAGCTCTGCCCCTGGAAGGACACCCCTCTGCACCCTGGGCTCTCTTCTCAGCTCCCACTACTCACATCTGGGGATCCGAGGATCAGGTAACAGGCCCAGAATGCCGGTCGCATAGGGAGCAGCTCACAGGATTTGTTCCAAGGCCTGTCAAGGCAAAAGAAACTCCTTAGGACAAAAGGAGGGACCCCCAGAGCTGGCCCTCGGGATGGCCCCCGCTGCAGCAAGGCCAGCCTGTGCCGGGCTCTATGCCGACCTCGGGAGAGGCACCCATTCCCCACCTGCTCCACTTCCCATCACCAGCGCCTCTTTCTACCCTGCCCAGCCTGGCCCCGCAGTAGCCACAGTGATCTTCTAGAAACAAGCAGTCCAGGACATGTTGGCCTCCCCATCTAAAGCCCTCCAGTCTTCCCATGAGGCTGGATGAAGCCTTTGGAACCCTGTGGAATCACCACCCACCCAAGACCACAGCCAAACTGCAAGCCACCTTTGCTGTTGCCACATTTGGATCACAGCAACCCTATTCCTGAATCCCTCTCAGCCCCTAGGCTCCCAACCATGCCCCAGGCCCCTGTCCCCACAGCTGCCCTAGGAGTCTCTCAAAAAGCTTGGGGAGCCCTCTTTCTTCCCCCTGCGTGCTTCTAATGTCGAGTCTAACTATGGCCCAGGAGTCTCACAGCCCAGTGTCCCCCAAACTACCCCGGCCCCTCCACCAAAGCCTGGACCCCCAGTCCTCCCTCCCGCCCTGGTTCCAGGAGTCTAAACTTCTAACTCCTGTGTTTTCCAGTCTTCTGTGATACCAGAGTCTGTGGGTCCTATCAATCCAAATTCTCAAGTGCAGCATCTTGGAGTCTATTAGAAAGAATTCTAAGAGTCTAAACGTCAGTGATTAGAGCCCCCCATCCTGAGACGCTGCAGCTTTGCTGGTCAACCCCCCACACTTACCGTCTATCTGGCTGAGCATGGATCTTGCAGGATGTGGCCTGAAGGTCCCCATCCCAGCTCCAGATGCAGGAGATGTTGGCTTTTGAGTTGTAGAAGCATGTGAGCTTGGAAGTGTCTGCTGACAAGACGAGGCATGAGTTGCTGGCTGGGGGGTACCTAGGGACCTCCGGGGCCCGCCCACCACCCAGCTCCCTGCTCCCTGCTCCCTGCATCCTGTGCCTGCCAGATGAGGAGGTGGGCAGCCCTGGTGGGCAGCAAAGAACTCAGTGGATCCATTTCAGAGAGGACAACACTGAGCCCAGCGCCTGCAAGGTCCCTCAGGCAGGCCGAGGCAGGGCAGGCATGAAAAGCCAGGGTCTTCCTTTGGCTGGAGGAGACACAGGGGTGCAGCAGGGACAGGACAGATGGGCCAAGGGGGAAAGTGGTGCACCTGATCTCTGGTCCCATTGCCCTCGCCTCCTCCCTCCCCAGCCTCCTGCCCCAGTTGATGGGCCTCTGCCCAGAAGCAGGGGTCCTGAAAGGGATCCGACAGGGGTTTGTCCACCTGCCAAGAGAAAGCACAGCTGTCCAGGTGCCGGGGTCCTCACCATTCACCACTGAGGATGCCTGAAGGATGGCCAGGGGCAGGAAGAGGACAAGGAGGGGCAGACAGGAGGACAGAGCAGGAGCTGCCATCATATCCACGGGTGGGAGCCGGGGAAGGGAGCCCTAGAGGGGGGAAGAGGGGAAGAAAGCACAAGTGAACACCTGCTCCAGGTCCCTGCCCCTCTCAGGGTGCCCCAGTCTGCTCTCCACCCAGCAGCACCAGCCAGCCTCGGCGTTTTGCACCTGCTGGCCCCTCGGGCCCACGCATACTCCCTCCCTTCGGGGATTCGGGGACCCACACTCTGTCAGACACTGTCACACACTCGCTCTCCCTGAGCGAGCCCAACCCCTTGTTCAAAAGCCGAGGAAACTGAAGCCCAGGGAAAGGAAAGATTTGTTCTAGTCTACGTGGGGAAGTCAGCACAGAGCCAGGATTAGGGCTTGCCTCCTCTTGGCCCTGCTGCTCCCTAGTCACCCCTGAAAGTGGCATCAGGAGGCTCCTAGATGCCAGGCTGTCTTAAACTCTTTAAATGAAGCAAGAAGCACATCCATTGGAGATACTCTTATTATCTGCATTTTCAGGCGGGGAAACTGAGGCACAGTGCTGTAACTGGCCAAGGCCACACAGCTGATAAGAAGCAGATGTGGGGGATCCCTGGGTGGCGCAGCGGTTTAGCGCCTGCCTTTGGCCCAGGACGCGATCCTGGAGACCTGGGATCGAATCCCACATCGGGTTCCCGGTGCATGGAGCCTGCTTCTCCCTCTGCCTATGTCTCTCTGCCTCTCTCTCTCTCTGTGACTATCATAAATAAACAAAAATTAAAAAAAAAAAAAGAAGCAGATGTGGGATGTGAGCCAGAGCAGACCGCCCAGAGCCCAGGCAGGGGCTCCTGTAGCTTCTCCGACTGCACCTTCCCGCCCACCGAGACGGTTGACATGGTCAGTCCATGTGTACTGATTACCTCACGGCCAACCTCTTGGGGTGTACGGAGCACTCACACTGTGCCCAGCACTTTACACACACTACATCATCTTCTCTCCCCAGCAGCTTGGGGAGGGGCGGGTGCTTTTATTGTCCCCTTTACACAGATGAGGAAACTGAGGCTCCTAACCCGCCAAGGTCAGGTGCCCAGAAGAGGCAGGGCTAGGATTTCATCTGCTGCTCGCTCGCCCCCAGGACACGTTCCCTCACACCCTCTGGCTCTGCCCAGACCCTGTCCCAGGCACTGGCCTCAGAAGAAGGCCCATAGCCTCCCTGTCCTGGAGTTGAGGAGTCAGGGCCCAGCAAGGGCGCAGGCCAACTGTCAGGGGTCTGGCTGGGGTTCGAGAAGGAGCCCAGGGAGGTACCTCTCGGCTCTTTGCCTGGACCACCATCCCCACAGGAGGGTGAGCTCCCCAGCGGGAGTACAGGGTGCGGGGTTGATTGCCTCTTTCCACAGCACAGGGCACAGGGTTGGGACCCCCAAGGGACCCCCCCCACTCACTCAGTCATGGCCCTCTAGCATGGGCACCAACAATCTCCTGCAGGGTGTCACCTCGGGTCAGCACCAGCGAGCACCGCAACCCCATGCCCAGGACGGGACTTGGTATCGAGCCTCAGGATGGGTAGGAGGGTTGGGGCAAAGGCATGCAAGAGCACAGGAAGGTCAAGGCGAAACCACAGCCCCCGCAGACGTGAGCCGAGCCGGCTAGAGCAGAAGCATCGTCTAGAATAAGTTCCCTGCCGCTCACAGCAGAAAGGTGCCGCGATGTACATCAGGATTGCAGAGGGCGCAGGGAGAGGAGAGAACGGGCTGTGCCAGAGCTGGTGGGGGCAGGGAGGGCCCCCAGCCCACACGGGGCTGCGCCCCCCACCCCAGCAGAGCGAGGAACTGAGGAAGCTCAGGGAGGTTAGGGGTCCTGCTCAAGGCCACGGGCCCAGCCTCAGGGAGAAGGAGCAGGACCTCTGGGTGCAAGCACGGCGGGGCCCGGGTTCTCACGCACACCCACGCAGCCTGCCCTTTCACAGCGGCAGAGCCGCGCTCACTGACTCATTAGGTCCTCACCGCAACCCTGGAAGGTGGCTGTCATCACCCCCCTTTCATAGATGCCAAGACTGAGCTCAGCACTGCCCAGAGAGCTGGACTCAAAGCCCGTCATCTGATTTCAAGTGAGGAGATGATAATGACAATGAGGATGACGATGGTGACAGGGGTGATGACGGGGGTGGTGACTAATACTCGCCTCTCACTCTGTGCCTGGGTCCCTAGCGCCCCACAGAGAGCAGCTCACTTAGTCCCCACAGCGGCCCTGGGAGTGGGTACCATTATGACTCCTTTTCTCAGATGAGGAGGAGCCGAGGCTGGTAAGCCTGTCGCCCAGGCCAGAGTGGGGCAGAGCGGGGGCTGAACTGGGTCAGTACCGCCTGACTTCCCGCCACTGCCGCCGCGGGGCTGATGCTGTGGGCCGTGGGGTGCCCCAGAGGGGTTCGGGGGGACCAGAGGCAGGAGGCCGGCATGCAGACCGCTGGCCTTGATGGGCACCATCTCCCCTCGTCCTCCTGGTCACCCCACACACAGGGGTGGGGGGCATGTTGTTTACCTCCAGGAGCATCTCCCCAGCTGTGGGGTAAGGAAGGGGACCCCAGGGGGTGGCTCTGCCCCTCAGCCACCCCATCTGTGAGGTGCTCCGAAAACAGTTCAGGGCGGGAGGCCTCATTCCCCCAGGAGAGAGGACAGCCCCAGGAATGGAGTCCCATCCCCTCCAGTGGGGCCTGGAGACCCTACAGGCCTGCCCTCTCACATGGCTCCCAAAGAGGAGGAAACCCCATTTCAGGGCTAGGTCTCAGAGGACCCCCTCACCCCTTTCCCACCCCACAGCCTCCCAAGGAGCACTTTACAGAGGGGTGCTTCCCTGCCATCCACAGCCGCCGGGTGGGGGCTTGCGTGTCCCCCCACCCCTCATCCCACTGCCCTCTGGGGCTTAGCTGGCCTCCCCCCTCCCCGTCCTATCTCTTTCCTCACCGATTTTGGGTTGGGAGTCCCCCTCATCCCAGAGCAGCCCCCAGCCTCCCCAGGGTTGGGCTGGGAAGGAGGAATAGCCCAGAACTAGGGGCCAGCTTTTTTCTCAAGAAGGCAAAAGCCATGAGATCAGGACCACTTCATCCTTGAGGGATTTCAAGATAGGGCTGGGGATGAGAGAGTCGGGAGATGGGGGTTCAGGCCGAACCTCCTGGGGCCTCTAAGTGAGAGCTCAGCAGTGTCCCATGACCACTTCCAGCCCAGGGGCTGATGGCAGGGCCAAGAGGGAGCCCCCAGGTACCCGGAAACCAGACAGGGGCAGGGGTGAGGGCAAAGTCACCTGGCTGAGACATGGAACCGCAGCGCGCTCTTTTGGGATCTCTCCACTGCTGGGTCCGCAGCCATCTCCCTGGGGCCCTGCGCCGACTCCTCCACTCCGGCAGCCCAGGTAGCAGCTGGCTGAGGAGGCCGGCAAACACTAAAACCCCAGGGCCAGCCCACTTCCTGTGCAGAGGATGGAGGGGGCAAGGCCTGGGGTGGGGACGGGGAGACAGGCTGGTGAGAAACTCTGAAACTCCTGAAGCACCTAGGGGCCAGATAAAGATCTCCCTCCTCCACTGGGGGAGGTGGGGCACCGTGGGTGTCTTGACAGCACACGCACACGCACACACGCACACGCCCGCGCCCACATGCACACCCCCCCATCACTCTCAAATAGGCACCTTGCTGCATATAGAAGCCTAGGGGGGTTCAGCGCCTTCTTTCCCCTCCTACACCACCCAGCCCATCTCACACAGGCCACTCTGACACCTTGATCCAGTCGCGCACACACACACTCACCCACTAACACCCGGGCCCTACACAAACACGACCTTTTAGGTGTCTCCGTGCTGCTCACTCCCATCCCACCCACCTCTCTGAGACCTGCAGAGAGCTCAGCCTTCAGGGAGCCCCTTGCTTAGTTTTGCATTCAGAGGGGGACCATGTTCCAAGGGGTTGCAAATAATTCAATGGCCATTTTATTGAACGTTCTAGAACCTTCCTTTTCCTTTCAAGTCATGGCTCCCTAATCCTTCCATCCCCACCCACCGCTGCTCAGGACTTTTTTTTCAAATGATGAGACCTTGTGGGTCGCTCTTTAGAAAGTGTCATGCACAGTGTCCCAGGCCCAGGGGCCCAGGAGTTTCTATCCAGAAGAAGCAACCAGAAGAAGAAGAAGCTCTGCGTTCTCTTTCTCCTGACTTTAATGACCCTGCTTCTGTGGCGGGGGAGGGGGCGCGGGGTGGGGGGGCGCAGGTGTTCTCATAAGCTGCTCTCTCTTTAGAAGAAGGGGATGGGGCAGGCAGGAGGCGAGTCAGAGCCCAGGTCCAAAGAACCTCCTGTCCACATGGAGTTAAGGGGCAGCGCTGCGGGCCCTGAGAGGAGAGTCAGTGGGCTCCCTTCTGAGTAGAAGCAGAAGCAAGAGGGCTGCATCCCTGGGAAGAGCGAGGCCTTCTTTAGAGCCTGCGTGCAGACTCTCCCTTCCCACGCAATGTGCACCCCGCAGTAGGAGGCAGGATGGTTCTGCGGGATGTGTGTCCCTAGGGCTCTAACCGTCCCTGCGCCGAGTGGACTCACAATAACCCCACCTCTCCTCTCCCTAGAGCAAGGCTTTCCGGCTGCAGGAGTGGGTAATAAACACAACCACAGCGAAGATGAAAAGAATAGCCGAGATTTATCAAGCCTAAAGTGTTTCTGGAAGCTTCTCAAGAAACTGGGAATGTTGGTTCTCCCAGGAAGGAAAGCCAGGCCAGGAAGGGGTAGGAAGATGTTTTCACTGTAGATTCATCGGTACCACCTGAACATATTTCCTGCCCCCAAAATGACTTCAGTTAAAACTTTTAAAAAAGGGCACCTGGGTGGTTCAATTGGTTGGACACCTGCCTTCAGCTTGGGTCATGATCCTGGGGTCCTGGGGTCGAGCCCTGCATCAGGCTCCCTGCTCAGTGGGGAGCCTGCTTCTCCTTCTCCCTCTGCTGCTCCCCCTGCTCATGCTCTTTTTCTCACTAATAAACAAATCTTTAAAAAAAAAAAAAAACTGTATTTAAAAATATATAAAGAAAAAATATATCCCCAGGCAAAGTGAGAAGTCACAGACCCAGCTTGCGATAAGCAGCCACTGCCAGCAGCCTGGCCGTGGGGGTGGCCTTGGCCTGCCCTGCACAGCCTTTCTGCCACGGTCCTCCTCCATCCTTCTTCTCTTCTCTCATTCCCCATCCAATGGGCAAACATCTACTGAGCAGCCCAGATGCCCCAAGAGCAAGGTGGAGGAGCCTGAGCCCACTGGCCCAGGCCCAGGGGCAGAAGGGGGTGGCTCTCACCAGCCACGGGCCCGGCAGGAAGGGGCGCAGTGCATCCACGTGTGGCCTCCGCCTGCCGAGGCAGCTTGAAGCAGCCCCCACCCAGGCCCAGGGGGTCGCACTCTTGCCTTGGGACTCAGGCCGGGAACCCTGAGGTGGAGCGGCAGGGGCGGCCACGCGAGAGTGTCAACCCTGTTGTCCGCATCTTCCAGCTGGAATCTGATGGCTGTAGGAGCATGCAGGGGTGGGCACATGGTGGTAGAGAGAGGTGGGGGCATCCCCGTCACCCATCGGGCCCCAACTCCTGGGCATCTGCTGGGGTCCACCTCTCAGCCTCCCTGGGAGGCCGGTGGGGCCACGTGACCCGCCAGCGAGGTACGGTGGGAGGGATTCCGTCCTACTCCCTGGGCTAAGACCCCTTTTGTGCCTCCTCTGTGTGGGTGGGTCTGTCTCCTTGCCCTCCTCTCCCCCCTCCCTCTCCCTCTCCCTGTCTCCCCTCTCTCCATCTCCCCCTTACCCTCTCCTCTTCCCCCCTCTCTCCCTCCTCCCTCTCCCCCTCTCTTACAAGAATGCACCAGAGGATGTGAAGCCCTAGCTGGCAGCTGAAGGCCCTGCTCCCCACGCCCCAGACAAACCACACTGAACTGTAACAGGAGCAAGAAGGGAAGGGCTGGGGGTTGGAGGTGCTCGCCTCAGCTGTCAGTGGGCTTCACCCCGACTGACAGCAAAGGTGCCCCAGGTGCCCGAGCTAGGTGTCGAAGCCAGGTGAGGGCTGAGCGGGCAGGCCGAGCAGGTGGGGGGCAGGTGGCTCTGTTCTGCCCTCAACCCGGTCCCAGCGGCCCTCACCTGCCCCTGAGCCAGGTCCACAGAAGCCATCTGACTGCCTCCCACCCCCATTTCCACTCCTGACCCCTCCAGCCCGTTCTCCACTCAGCAGCCGGGATGATCTTGCCCAAAGCCCAGTCAGGCCACCTCTTGGCAGCTGGCCCTATGAAGCCTCCAGTAGTTCCCAGGGCCTTCCCGATCAGAACTGGACTCTTCATCTTGGCCTCGAAGCCCCGCAGGAGCAGCTCCGCCTCCATCTCTGAACCTTCCCTCCGGCCCTGGTCGGGCAGCTCCCCCCTCAGCCATGCACACAGCCCCTCCTGCTCTCCGCAGAGCCAGCCCCTTCCTCTCCATTTGCAGGCAAGGAAACTGAGGCTCAGGGGTCATGTGACAGAATGTGACCGAGCCAGGAATAGAACTGGGGTGTGTCCGATGGAGCATATCCATCAGATTCTCAGAGGTATTCCGAAGAGGAATCCAGAAGCTTCTCTAATGGCCAGGGCCAGACAGAGCCCACGGAGGACTCCTGGGGGTTGGACTAGCCTGCTTCCTGAGCTGGCCTCCTCCCTTCCCAGCACCAAACCGCCAGGTGCATCGAACGCTGGTCCCTCTAACTGCCTCTCCTTTCCCCGCTCCCACCCCCACCGCCACTCCCAACGCATCTTCACAGCGCTCACTGCAAACCAACCTCCCCGCACCCTCAGCTTGCAGGGCACAGGCTCCGCAGCTCAACTGCCTGGGGGACCCCACTTTTGAAGGCACCACAGGGCAAGCACATATGGGGTCTTCTGACTTCCTCTTCCTCAACACCTCCCCCAGCCTCATAAGCCACCACCCTCCCTGATCCTGCTTTGCCAGTCACTTTGTCGGCCTCCCAGGCTCCAGATCTGATATGCATGTTCTTTCGTGTTCTCCTGTGAGCGGGTGGTTCACCGGCCCCTCCAACACCCAGTACCCCAAGCAGCTCACGTCTTGTGCAAACCATGCCTTTCACATAGAAAGTCATTCCTGGGGTGCCAGGGTGGCTCAGTCATTAAGCATCTGCCTGCCGCCCAGGTCATGGTCCTGGGGTCCTGGGATTGAGTCCTGTGAGGGGCTTCCTGCCCTGCGGGGGAGCCTGCTTCTCCCTCTCCCTCTCCCTCTCCCCCTGCTTGTGCTCTCTCTCTCTCTCTCAAATAAATAGATAAAATCTTGAAAGAAAGAAAGTCATTCTTTATTCTGCTTCCTCGTCAGGACTGCTCCAGGGGAACTAGCTGTCCCACTCTGTGTGGGCCTGAAGGGGTTTCAGGACATGGACCTCCTGTGCTAAGGCTGGGAGAAAGTTGGTCATTCCATTCCCAGCTTACTCGTCCCAGACTGACTCAGCTCCCCAATTTAAAGCCAGTCCTTCTCTGCTCCCCCACCTAGCCAGGGCGGCTTCTATGCACACACAGGCAATTGCCTCTTGTGTCATGGCTGTTTACATGTCTACACTAGGAGCCTCCGGCAGCAGGAACTATATGTGACTCATTTGGACAGCTCCAGAGTCTAGAAATCACCTGGCATACAGGATGTGTCAAGATGCAGGGAAGGAAGGAAAAAAAAGTCTCAAAGTTTCCAATTCTTATTAATACAAAGAAGATTCCAGAAGATACAAATTAAAAAGAACACGGGGAGTAACGTGTTTGAAGTTTCCAAAGGTTTGTAATCAGTATGGTTTTGAAGGGAGTGGGTGCTCCAAGTGGCACAGCCTCCCTGGGGGGCGGTTTGATGACATCCAGCAACAGCTCCGGCCCATGACCCAGCAGGGGTATGTCTCAGGCTCGTCCTGCAGAGAGAAGCGTGCCCACGTAGGAAACGTGTGTGCCAAGACTGGAAGCAGCTGCAAAACGTGCATCAGCAGAGCACGACTGGTAAGTCAATCAAGGACCATCCACAGGGCGGAATGCAGCGCAGCCAAAGACAAAACGGAAGCGGGCAGCTTTCTGCTCCCAACACGGAACAGTCCCCAAGGCACATGGTGGAGCGAACCAAAGCCAAATTCAGAATGAAGCGTGTGATGTGCCATGACCCGTACAGAGGGGGCAAATGTGAGTGTGTGAATGTGAAAAGGGGTGTGCAAGTGTGTGGGGGGTGCCGATGTGCATGAGAGCCAGCCTATGCGAGTGTGTGCACATATGCGCACATGTACGTCCATAAGGGTGCATGCGAAGGTGTGATGGAGAGTAGGCGTGAGCACACGCGTCGTGAGCATGTGCTGGGTGGGAGGGTACACCTATGTGTGGGAGAAGGGTGTGGGTGTGTGAGTGTATGCATTTGTGAAGATGGTGTGTGTGTGCGTGCATAAGGCTAAGTGTGTGCGTGTGTGCGAGGGTATATGTGTGGGCAGGTCTGTGAACTAGCGTGTCCATGCACTAAGTTGCTCTAGAAAAGATTTCTAGAGACTGGTAGCAGTGTTTTTCCTTCAGGGAGGGGAGCTGGGAGACCCAGGGTGGGGAGGAAGGGGAGGAATCTTCCTGAATGATCTTTTGGGCACGTTGATCTTCGTTTTCTGGGAACATGATACCTACTTAAGAAAATAAATAAAATTTAGAACAAAATATAAAATAAAAAGTAGAGGACCCTTTGTGGGGGACAGAGCTCCTCTCGGAGCTCCCCGAGTACCAGTCCTCCTACCCCTGATCATTTCTAACGTCTCCCGAGGAACCTGAAAATATCCTCGAGTCTCCAGGCCTGTGGGACCAGCTCCCTGTGCTGAAGGAGCCCCGGAGAGAAGCTCTGTGTCCACAGTCATCGCGACTCTTAGCCCCCATCTCCGTGACGGGGACCAGTCAGGAGAGCGCCGAAGACCCTCTACCAGTACCTGCAATGGTCTCCCCCTTTCCCGTGGGAAACAGGTAGAAAAGAATCCTTTCGCTTTTTCTTAGGCAGGTTTCACCAAGATCTGTGATCTTTCTCAGAAGACAATCTAGGTGTTGCACGGAGGAAAGAGAATGTGTGAGGTTTGCAATGTCTGTGAGAAGTTCCTCTCAACCTAGAAGTTATGCTTGCTTGCTTTTTTTTTCTTGGTGTTTTTATTAAGGAATCGGAAAAAAAAAACACAAAGGCCCCTCTATGGAGGCTGTGCCTGGCTGTCACCACTGCCTACGACGTCTGCTAGGAGGAAAGCAGTCAGATGGGGTCAGAAATTGGCCCCAGCTCTGGAATGGTGTCCCTAGTCAAGCCGGCTCCAGGGCCAGGAATCCCGGAGAACAAGGGACCCCCAGGCAGTGAGGATGCCAGCTTCTGGCTGTGGGCAGGTGCAAGGTGGGCCAGACCTGGCCCTGCGTCGCATTGAGAGGCTGTAAAGTCTTCCCCTGGTCCCTGCCCCTTGGCATCCTGGCATGTCTCTCTCATTGCCACCTCAAGAATCCCAATGAGGCAGCACTAAGAGAAGAGAGGCAACTCTACGTTGGCAGATCCTGACACAGGACATGGAGGGATACAGAAAACCCACGGGTCATGTCCCTGGAAGAAAGGGGCTGAGCTGAGCCTGAGGAAGGAAAATTCTGGGCAGGTGCAAAGCCTCTAGAGGTGCTGGGCCAGTGACAAGGATTCATGGAGAAGGGCTCCTGTGGGTAGTGCTCAGGGAAGCACGGTGGTGCCAGGGTCCCTGTCGTTCTTCCAGTGGCGCCCTAACCCTTCCCCACTGTGTAGTCACACAAGCATGCCACCAGGTTGAAAATAGGATCCCCTTGGGACACCTGGGTGGCTCAGTGATAGAGCGTCTGCCTTCACCTCAGGTCATGATCCCGGAGTCCCAGGATCGAGTCTCACATCGGGCTCTCCACAGGGAGCCTGCTTCTCCCTCTGCCTGTGTCTCTGCCTCTGTGTGTGTGTGTCTCTCATGAATAAATAAATAAAACCTTAAAAAAAAAAAGAAAAGAAAACAGGATCCTCTGGCATCGTTCCTAGGTAGACAGGCTTGGAGGCACAGGGCAAGGGCGGCCCCAACTCCACTGTGAGGGCATCACGGCCCAGATGGTGGCTCTAGATGATCAGCAATGGACTGAAACACACCCCACCGTGTTGGCCTCTGACCTCGAGCACTGGCACCGTCACGCGAGGCGGGAATCTCCCTCACAGTGGGTTTGGGGCCGCCCTTGGGCAGGAGTCTGCAGGGGAGAGGCCCAGGCGGGAGGCTGTCGGGGAGACCAGTGCAACCCCCGAACTCCATCCCCTGCAGGACATTGGCTCCATTCTGCCCCCAAATGCCCCTTTTCAAGGGACACTCAACACTGGGACTTAAAAACATGTGAAATCCTCTCATTTCAAATACTGGCCATCGATTCTAACAGAAAACACATACCCCACCCACCCCACCCACCCCACCCCCAGGTCTGCCTCAGAAAACAACACAGGAAGGGGCATTTGTGGGCGGGGAGGCTGAGGCCAGGGCTGATGCAGGACCCTCCGTCAAGGGCGTTTCTTCTCGGGCGCTGGCCGGATATTTATCTTCCATCGTGGTCACAGAGCAGCTCTGCAAACCTTTCCTGTGTTGGAGGTGTTTGCTTCTCTGGGAGTCTCACGTCCCAAGCAACCAGCCAAAGTATTACTTACCCAGCTTCCCTTGCAGCAGGGGTGGTGAGCACACGAGCAGGCTTCTCCAGTGTGGAGTTCCGCTGCAGACTTCGGTTCGGGAGCCAGGGCTGCCCTTCAGGAGGCAAAGGACCCCAGGAGGCCGGGGAATGGGCGCGTCGGCATGGCACATCCCACGTGGGGCACCCCTCCAAGCCTAATCTGTCTGTCCTTCCAGAGGTCCCCGAGCTTCAGAATATCCTAAATAAATCCCTCTTCTAGTGAAAGGAGGCCAGGCCGGCTTCTGTGGCTTGCAACAGATGTTTTTGTCACGCGTGGAGGGACAATCCCTTAGCACACAGATTTAAGGTCGGAAGCTGTCCTTCATTGCCACCCCACCCCCTTTGGCAACAGCTGGTCAGCCTGGGAGACAGCAAGGTGGGAATTGGGTGGTAGGACATCAGAAGCAGGGACACCTGGGTGGCTCAGTGGTTGAGCATCTGCCTTCAGCTCAGGGTGTAATCCTGGGGTCCTGGGATCAAGTCCCGCATCGGGCTCCCCACAGGGAGCCTGCTTCTCCCTCTGCGTGTGTCTCTGCCTCTCTCTCTCTCTCTCTGTGTGTCTCTCATGAATAAATAAATTAAAATATTTTTTAAAAAAAGGACATGAGAAGTATGCCTGCCCCACAGTTTTCTCTGCTGGGACCATTGGACTGGGGTCGTTGCTGTGACATAGGCCCTGCAGCCAGCTGAGCATCCGGGGTCTCAGGGGATACTTCAGAAGGGCCTGAGACAAAACCTCTTGCTGCCTCATGAAGTCAAGGGGTAGGTGACCCTAAAAAGGGGGTTTACAGCGGGCTACCTCCTGGCTGGCTATGTGGTTGAAGGCCTGCCTGTCAAGGTCTAGTGAGGCCCCTATGCACATCCTAGTTGGCTGGCTGAACTTGAATCTGTCCCACTGACTGGTTTCCACTTTGGGTGCTGGTTAATAAAGAGACAGGCTGCGGAGCTTTCAGAACTAGCAGGGGCCCCCGTGTTTGGTGGGTGGCTGGTTTCGCTTTCGCAGTGAGTTAGACATGGCCTCGTTGTGGGTCCTCCCACCACACGGAGTCACTAACCCACCTCGGGCTTGTCTGAACCAGGTCAGCACATGCTCTGTTTACCCAGTGCTTGCTCCCCGGGAGGCCCCGCACCCCTCATCGGCCCCGCGAAGCAGCGGCGTCCAGCCACATGCTGGGCACGTGGGGCAGGGCCAGGGCATGTAGTCAGTGCCACGGGGAGCCCCTCCAGGGGACCCCAAGCAGCCCCCCTACCTGTCCAGTTTCCACATGCCTCCTCACGCCTTGCTCAGTGGCCAAGCCACCAACCTCCCCCACCCAACTCCACAGCTAAGAATATTCATTTCTTCTTTTGGGTTCCACGTCATTTCGGTCCTGCCGCTCCTCTCGGCCGGAGGCTCCTCCCAGGGGACTTGAGAGCTGGCTGGGAATTTAGACACCTGGGTTCAAGGCCCAACGGTACCACCAGCTCACTACTCACATGTCCCTCCCAGCAGTAGCCGTTGTTCCCTGGCTCTGGGCCACAGGAACAGGCTGTGGCTGACCCGACCCAAACAGAACTAGCCAGAAGAATCTAGGGTGGTTTACAGGTTCTGGAAACAGCTGATGACCCAGACCTCAGGGTGGTGGTGGTGTCAGACTCCAGAGCAGCTGCAAGAGTGGAGCTGCAAAGACCCTTCAGAGTGCCAACCTCTAGATGTTTCCTGGTTCATTCCACTAGAATTCCTAGTCTCATCGGCTACATGGGGCCAAACACCCACCCCCTGGCTGGAGAGGTTGGGGTACTTTGGTTGACAACTTGACCAGGACCTCATCTAATGTAGGAAGGTAGATTTCCAAAGAGAAATGGGGTACTGTTCCCAGGAACAGGGCGCGCCCCCCAGCACCACCACCCCCCCCTCCCCCCCCCCACCCCCCCACCCCCCCCACCCCCCCCACCCCCCCACCCCCCCCACCCCCCACCCCCCCCACCCCCCACCCCCCCCCCCCCGCAGAGAGATGCTGAGCCAGCAAAAGTCACAAGTGCCAGGGCCTCCTTTCTTTGGGCTCAGCCTTCTCAGCCCTGCAGGGGTGGGATCTGGTCCCATGATCCTGAAGGCTCTTCCAGGAAAGGCATCCTCTAATTGGAGGACTCTGACCCGGGCACCTTACCTCCCTCAGGGTAAATGGGGCTCTCTTCAGCTCTCAGGCATGAGGGTGCTTTGCAGACTCACCCAGAGGCTTCCCCTGCCATCTAGGAGAGAACCAGGCAGGGTCAGGGTTGCCTGAGTGGAAAGGAGGGAAGCTCCCCTCCATCCCCCCTGTGAGGCTTGAACCAGTGACCTTGATCTCATGGGCCTCCAGGCACTCATGAGCCAACCTGAAAGCCACAGAGGGTAAGGGGCCCCAGGCCAAGCTGCTCTTTCGCTCTTTCTTTCAGGGTGAGGCCTGGGGAGGGCCCTGACTAGCTCATTCAATTCCTCAGGGCTTCGCCCTGCTCCCCAGAGGCAGCCAGTTGCACCAGCTGGGGGGCCCCTCACTCACTCCTAACTGATGAATGATTCGTGTTCCCAGAACACTGTTCACAGGTCGTTGAGACAGACGCCCCCTGAGACTGGCTCGGAGGTGGACGACAGAGACCACGAATGAGGCTATGCTGGGAAAGGCAGCTCACGTCGGACACTCGGCCACCAGGCCTCCGGACATGACTCTTCCCCTACAACCCCTGCCCCCCCACCCCCTGTAGTCACCCACCCCCAGCCTCCTCCACCAACCCAGAAGGACCTGGAAGCCCAGCTTCACTGGTCCCCAGAGCCAGGGCTCAGGGATCAAACTAGGCCTGGTGGCCACAGGCCAACAGGGTAGGGAGGGGGTTCGGGTCAGGGAGAGGAAAGAGCCTTGGGCCGCTGCAATCAGGAGGATGTGGCCAATGGCTTCAGGCCTGCGGTTCCAGCCCCGAAGAGCTGCTGGCAACCTGGCTGAGGTCCCCTGTGCCTTTCCCGCAGGAAGCAGGGGTGGCAGGCACGGAGGTGGCAGAGAGGTGCGGCAGGGCGGGGGAAGCTGTGAGGTGTGTGGTTTAGGCTGTGAAGTTCACACCAGAGAAAGCCCGGACACTCCGGTGAGTGAGCCAAGAGAGCCCCTGCTCTATACCGGCTCCCTTTCCTGTTTCTCTTCTCTAGTGTCTCCTAAGATCATCCTCTGCCTGGCCCCCAACACCTGTCCCTCCTCAAGGCCCAGAGCACAGACCACCGAGGAGGTTCAGAATAGCCTGCTCAAAGGTGCCTCACCGACCAGAAAATAGAGCAGCATGAAAGATGGAAAGGGCAGAAACTTCTAGAAGCTATATGCTTCCCTGAGCGGAGCCAGGTAACATCACCCGGAACATTTCTCCCAGCCCTTACTATGGGCCAGGACCTGTTCTCAGCACTTCAGGCATTAATCCCCAAATACGCCAAGTTTGGTTTGAGTTCCAACAGCAGGGGCATCCCCAGGAGCTTGTTGGAAATGCGGGACCCCAGGCCCCACCCCAGACCTGCTGAGTCAGAATCTGCATTTCAGTCAAATCCCCAGGAGATTCACATGAAGAAGGAAGTTTGAGAGGCATCATGTTAATCATTCAGTCCTGATGACAACCCTTTCAGAGAGGGACTCTGAGGGGTCCTGTTTTATGGAAGAGGAAACCAAGGTACAGAAGCTGAAGTATCTTGCCCAAGGCCATGGGGTGGTAAGTGCCAGAGCTGGGGCTTGAACTCAGGCCGTCAGGCTCCAGAGGACATGCTCCCAATTGCCAGGCTGCCACTGCCTTTGCCAGGAGAGAGCCCTGGCAACTCAAGGCCCTGCTGACTGTGCTGTGCTTACCCTGCGTGCGCTACTCCAGCTTTCCGGCACCCCCTCTGGCCTTGTCACTATTTCTCTGACCCAGACCTCTCTAGGGAGAGTCTGAATCGTGCTTTTCCAGGCATAGCAGGTAAGAACGCCGTGCAGTCGGCCTGGAGGATTTGTCAAGCTCCTGTATCAGCCCAGCTCTGGGCTGGGACTTATGGTGGCTGCCAAAGGTGCTCAACACAGCCTGGCCTCCAGGAGTCCTGGGTCTGGTTGAGGAGCCGGGAAACGGGCACGTGCGTGAAGGCAGTAACAACAACCAGAGTCTGCATGAGATGTTCACCCACTCCCTGGGCAGCTGCTTCTTCAGGGCAAGCCTCAGGGAGGAGGCAGCTTTGAGCCAGGCCTTGAAGGCAGAAAAATGGCTAACACAGAGCAAGGATCAGAGATCAGCCTGAGCAAAGGGGCAGCACTGGGGATGGACACGGATGTAAAGAGGCCTGTGTGGGCGAAGCAGACACCTGGAGCTTTATGCGCATCCCCAAGTCCAAGTCTCATCTGGGGCCCAACTCCCCACCACAGCATCTCACCTGGAGTGCCCAGGCTCCCTTGAATCCCCCCCTGTGATGAAGAGAGCACTCCTATCCAGAGGAGCAAGCCCATTCCAGGTCTGGTGTGCATGGGGGTGGGGGAGTCATGGGGGGGGCGGTTCCAGCCAGCACTCCTGGGTACAGGTGAGCCTCCTTCAAGCAAACCTGAGATAGGCAGAGCCAGCCAGCCCAGCTGCTACCTGGGGAGCAAGAGATGCCTCACAGGCCCAAGGTCTCCACTGCCCTGGATGCCCCCCACTCCAGCCTTAGGCCCTTGAAATCTTGCCTCCTCAGAAATGCCACTGTCACTCTGTGGTGAACCTGCACAGCCTGTCTTCCTGCCTGGAGCACTGC
This sequence comes from Canis lupus dingo, assembly GCF_003254725.2. Taxonomy (NCBI): domain Eukaryota; kingdom Metazoa; phylum Chordata; class Mammalia; order Carnivora; family Canidae; genus Canis; species Canis lupus. The sequence goes on along the minus strand of NC_064252.1, from coordinate 28,122,300 downwards.
AGGGCCAGCATTAGGAAGGGGGGCCTCTGCCTCTGAATGCCACCTTGCCTGGAGAAACCCCAAGGCCGGTGTGTCCACACACAGTAGTGTACCCCTCTGGAGGGTGCCTCCTTTAAAAGCACCAAGCACACGTGTGTTCTAAGTGCAGCCTGGGCCAGGAGCGAGCCTGCCACGCTCTCCATGCATGATGCTGTTTAGTCCCTGGTACAACCACAGGCACTGCCTCTACCGTGATGCCCACGGTAGAGAGGACACCAGGGACCCAGGAGGAATAAGGAGCTCACTCATAGCACAAGTAGGCTGAATTCTAGAGCACCACATACAGAATTCCTTCCCTCTTTAACCTCACTGCCGTTCCTACGTGCCTGGCTCAGGACGCTGCACACAGAAGGCACTCAATAATTGCTTCAAGCGCACTGGAGTTCAAATGAATCGGGCCCAGTGACGTGCGAGCCCAGAAGCTGCCGCCAGAGGGCGATGCTTGCTGCTCTCCAGCCTCCAGGGCTGGGCGGTAAACGCAGGTTGTGGCCCTAGCTGGACAGTCCCAGCGTCCTTCTGGGGAGTTCTGGAGTTCCGGGGACCCCCTCCTCCCACACAAGACGGAATGGGGAAGCACCAGGGGCCCTGGATTCCAGCAAGACAGTGTGAGGGGAGCCCAAGGAAGGAGAGAGCCAAAATCAGTGACCTACACGGGATCTGGAGGCTCTGGGGTCCATCCCCTCCCTGTACTGATGAGGAGTCTGAGCTCAGAGAGGACAGTGTTTGCCTTAGGACACACAGCAGAGGGAGGCTTGAACTCTGCTCTGCAGCCTCACAGGTCCCCTCATCCCACTCAATCCCCAGATGGAGCAGGGAGCTTAACCCAGAAAATTCGTCATCTTCTTTTACTTAGATCAGAAACAGATTCACCCCCTCCTCTAGGCCCTGACTGTTAGGGTCCCTGAGACAGCCCTCCACTCCTCTTGCATCTCTTTTTCTTAGCCCGCCCTGGCGATGGAAACACCCCCACCTCTGGCCCTGACTGCCCCTGAGTGCCAAGGACTCACCAGCCCTGCCCAGCAGCCCTCTTCTTCCCTCCCTCCCTCCAAGTACTACTGCCAGGCCCTCAGCCCCACCAGGGGACTAGGAAGACAAAAATCAGATAATGTCACATCCTTCCCTGCTTAAAACAAGTCAAAGGCTTCCTGCCATGCTCCTGACAACCTGGCCTCCTTGCCCTGAGACACCCAGGCCTGCAGCCCCTCTGACTCCTTCTCATCCTTGCTGCCCCACCCCTGGTTGCCTGTCAGTTCCTGGAAGGCTTGAGCTCATCCCCATCTTGGGCTCCAACCAGTGGTCGTTCTCTGGGGGAGACCTTCCCTGGCCAGCCCCACTGCATCGGCCACAGATGCCAGCCTGCTGTGTCCGGGTCCTGACTTTTCCCCCAGTACTTGCTCTTGTTTGTAGTTGGTTGGGCATTGGTGGAGCATTTGCTTGGTGTGTCTTCCTGGCTGGACCGTCGTTCCTCAAAGTCCTGTGGCTTCTCTAGCACCTAAAGCCATCTGTGGCTCAGATAGACACTCATATTTGTTGGAAGAATGGATGGAAGGATGGATGGATGGATGGATGGATAGATGGGTGGATGGATAGATGAAAGGAAGGTCTTGGTATCAGATTGAAGAGGCATCTGTTCATGCTTTCTTTAATTCAACAGGGATTTACTGGGTTCCTGCTGGCAGCCCCAGGCTGGGCACCATGGGACTTAGCACCTGCATAATCTGAAGCCCCTTCTCTCAGTATGGGGACAGGACAATCCACAAATAGTTGCAACTAAGAAACCACTGGCTTGAAATTTCAGGACAGTCCCAGTATCAAGTGATAAGAGTAAGTTCATGTGATTTGATTCTAAAGCTTTGAAGGCTTCATCTAAATAAATCAACAAGACAGAAAAAAAAAAGAATTGTTCGGTCTATATAGGCAATCTCATCTTTAGAAAAAGTGATCATAAGGACTGTAAGAAGCATAGACTGTGCCAGTTCAAAGAAAACACAGGCAGAAGACAAAACCCAGAGCCTTGCTTGCCTGGGGCAAACAGGAGAGCATCTCCCCAACCACCCTTAACCTCCCCAAGTTCTAGAACTCACATTCATCCAGGAAACAAATATTCATTGAGAGCCTGCTATGTGCCAACCTCTATTCTAGACTCTTGGAACGTAACAGTGGACAAAACAAAGATTCCTGTTTACTCCAAACAATAAATAAGATAACTAAGTAAATACCACAGGAATGAGAAGAAGACAAACACCACGAGAAAGGTAAGAGTGGGACACGGCAGGGACAGGAACACAATTTTAAATAAAGCAGTTGGAGTAGACCTTGTGAGGAGGTGACGTGAAAATCTGAAGAAGAAAAAAAAAAAGAAAAAGAGAAAGAAAGGAGGGGAGCCAGACGGCACTGGAGAAGGGATGAAGAGTACGGCCTGTCTTCTGAATTCGCACGACAACTGCTACCCTCCCTGACATGTGCCCCAGGACTGCCAGTCCCAGCCCTTGCCCACACCAGCTAGTAAGCTCCATGTGAGACAAGGTGGCTTGACTTGCTTATGAAAAGTGCTTATAGGATTTACCGGTTGGATTGCACAGGATGGAATGCTACCTGCAAGCTTCTTCTCCGCCTTCCTCCTAGCAAACTCCTACTCATCCTTCAGGACCCGAGCACATAGGAACAGAGCCAGTTGCTCTCTCCTTTGAAGTGCCCGCTCTTACACAATGGCTTGCGTCTTACACAGATTTCTGTGGTAGCCCTCAATGAACCACATTTCCCTTCTTTTTCTGAGGGCCTTGTCCTTCCTCGCGCTGGGAGCCCTCAAGGGGATCTGACCTCTGGATTCCTAGAACCACCTGGAGAGGCCCTGGCAGGATTGAAATGCGCTCTTCCTGAATGTGCCCAGTTACATCAGCTCTGGCTGAGGCTCCGCTTCCCTGATCCCAGGAGCAGGACTCAGGCTGGTTCTGCTGGGCCGGGGCCTCCCTTGGAGCCATCCACCACCCTGGCCACCAGAGGGCGGGGGTAAAGCAGACAGCACAGGCCTGGGCAGGGTGGGGGCTGGTCGGGTGGTGAGGGGTCCCCGGTAAACTGAGCCCGGGCAGCAACACCTGGGCAGCCTCCTTCATGCGGCCCCATCCCATCTGCCATGCCCACACCCTTCCAGCCTTATTCGAAGAATAGGTGTGAGTGAGATCACACCTCACCGGGGAACATGCTTTCCAGGCAGCTGCATTTTTTAGAAAAGATTTTATTTATTTATTTTAGAGAGCAAGAGAGCATGAGGGCGAGTGCAAGTTGGGGCGGGGAGGCAAAGAGAGAGAGAGAGAGAGAGACAATCCCAAGCAGACATGCTCCCTACCCCACTGAGCACGGAGCCCAACACAGGGCTCGATCCCAGGACCCAGAGATCATGACCTGAGCCGAAACCAAGAGTCTGATGCCTAAGCGATCGAGCCACCCAGGCACCCCAAGGCAGCTGCATTTTTTAATGAAGGCTTTGTTTTGTAAAAATTAAAACTAACATTTGCCAATTTCTGTAGCAAAAGAACCACCACTGAGGCCAATTTCCAATTGACCTCGTGACACCCCTGACCTCAGAGCTGGGAACAGATGCACACGGTCGAACCTCAGCAGCAGGTGCAGTGGGCTCCTGCACCCCACTGGTCGTGCCTGTCGGGATTCGAGGGCCTGGGCTCCTCCTAGACGCCTGCAAGGAGTCCTCTCCTATCACGAGCCCGCTGCACCCCCTGAGCCTAGCCGGGTGCAAAGCCTGGACTCAGTGGCCGCTCCGTAATCGCTGAAGGAACGCACACCTGGCACCTGGAGGCATTTATCCAGTCTCGGCACCTGACAATTTCTTCTCCTATAAACAGAGTTTGGCGCCGTGTTTACCTCAAGATAATGGACACCTCAGTGAGCCTACTGTGGGCCAGGCTTCTACACACACTTCACGCCTTACATCCTCACACCGCTCTCTGGGGTGGATGTCGTTATCATCGTCCCCATTTTCTGGGGGAGGAAACCGAGGCACAGAGTGATCGGGTGAGTGCCCTCATGTCCAGGTTAGGTTTGGGCCCGGGCAGTGTCCCCAGCAGCCCCGGTTGTGCTCAGGGAAGCTCATCTCTGCCTGGGAGGGTTGGGGAGAGCTCCGGGCCAGGGTGACGTCAGTGCCCAGGCCAACAGGCAGGGCTGTAACCAGGGGACACTCAGGGTTCCAAGGCTGTCCCCCCAAGTCTGGGAAGGGTCCCTAGAATAAGTCACCCTGGCTGAGTCAGGTGCACACATCTGGTAACGTGGTCAGAGAGCCACGATCCTGCTTGGGGGTTCAGCCCAGACCCTCAGGGTTCAAGGGTAAATCTTGCATGCCACAGTCCTCTCTTCCCAGAGGTTGGGTTAGGTGTGGTTATGTGACTGGCTGTGGCCAATGGGAAGTAAGGAGGGTCTGCAGAGGAAAGACTCTGATTCTTCTTCTGACACCCCCCTGGGACAGCAGTCTTGTGGCCATCATCTTGTGCCTGTGGCCCAAGGGAAGCTGGCCCTGGAACAGAGCTGTGGCACTAACGGTGATGAGTGGAATTATGGGACAAACCACAGTGCTCAGTGATGCTGAGTTAACCAGCCCTGGAGTTGCCCTATCTTGGGATTTAGGGTTATTTTTCCTTTTTGATGCTTTATGTTCAATAAGCATTCCTTGCACCCAAAAGCGCCCTAACAGATACAGAAGGGATGCGCAGCAAACAGGAGGACAGAGCCTGTCTGCCCAGTCCAAGGGCTTTGGAGAGGAGGCACTGGGTCCGTACACTGTCCCCCTCCCCCAGTACCTGGGATACCCCTGGGAGGGGGGAAGGCAGGAAGGCAGGGAGGCGGGCAGAGGGGAAGCAAGGAGTGCTTCAGTCTGGGGGTTCTGGGCGAAGGGGACCCTACCCCTCCTCTCCAGCCAAGCCTGGGAGCGGCACACAGAGAAGATCCCCAGCAAGTGAGGGGCATCCGAGATTCCGAGGTGCCATCCTTCCCTCCCAGCCGAACCCCGGGAGGTGGCTGTGAACCCAGGGAAGAAATGGTCACGCGGTGTGTTTGGGCAGAGGGGCTGGGCTCAGACAGCCCTCCAAGGGACCCAGAATTTGCAAGGAAAGCACCTGTGCAGGGCGCACCTGGACATCCAAGGGGAGTGAGGACCCCGGGGGCTCTGAGCATGATTCAGCAGGAATGTGGGGGGAACCAGGAGCCCAGAGCAGATGGCACGTCCATGAACTCAACTCGGCAGATGTCTGTCAAGAACATTATGGGTAGCCCCCTGGGACATGAGGTGACGGGGAGCCCTGGCTGGCCAAAGGCGTGTTTCTTCAACTTCAGCAGAATGGAAGTGCCTGATAGAAATTGAGTTACGTGGTGAGGAAATAAAGCAAGTTCTGGTTCGCGTTTCTGGGTTTGTGGCATCAGTTCATTCCCCCCAGTGGTGAGTAGCAGTCAGCCAGGACGAAGTCGGCCACCCACAGCCTCACACCCTCACTCTCACTCCGCTGCTGCCCTGCAGTGGGTCCCGTTTCCTCCGGTGCCCAGATCTCACTTAGTACTTCCTCCCGCTCACACCACCACCTCCAGGCCGTGACTTCACACCCCAGCCTGACCCTGCTCGGCCCTGGGCTTGGTTCTGGCCCCCACTCCCCCCACCCCAGGGCCTGGTTCTGGCCCCCCGCCCCACCCTCTGCTCCCCAGCCTGGTTCTGGCCCCCACCCCACCCCCCATCTCAGGGCCTGGTTCTGGCTCCCCACCCCACCGCCTGCCCCCCAGCCTCCCCAGCCTCCCTTCCTCCGGGAGCACCGACCAGCTGCTCCCAGGCACGGGCTAAGCGGGCTAAGCCTTGCACTCTTGACTCCTGTCCTGGAAATCCCTCCTTCCTCTCTGGCTCCCGCAGCACCCGCTGGCCCCAGCGCTCCCCTTTCGGGGCCCCACCCATAATGTTCTTGACATCTGTTTCTGGTCGTGTTGAGTTTCTGCCCGGTTTCCCTTTCTCCAGATGTACACGTGGCAGAGCGAGGCTACTGGGCTCCGGGTGCCCGTGGGCTGGCAGGAGGTGGAGGGAGCCGCAGGATTTCACCCCCGCCAAGGACTCGGGTTCTGGCCTCCCACGGCTCCTCTCCGCTCCTGCTCAGTGGAAGTCATTCATCCCACAAACGCCCTTGGAGCACCTGCTCTGTGCCAGCACCGCCGTGCACAAAACACCATCACGTTCTGTCCTCATTTGAAATAAAACTGACACTCAGCGGGACGAGGTGACAAGCCCAGCTCACACATATAGGAAAATAAGTGTCTGCTCTGAGTCAGAAATCCGGACCCAGGATCAGAAGCCCCCGGCCAGGCTCAAAGCCCACACCCCCTGGCATTTGAATACTTAGTGCTTTTCTGAAATTTTTGTTTTAAGATTTTATTTATTTATTCATTTATTCATGAGAGACACAGGCAGAGGGAGAAGCAGGCTCCCTGCAGGGAACCTGATGTGGGACTCAATCCTGGGACCCCAGGATCACACCCTGAGCCGAAGGTAGATGTTCAACCGCTGAGCCACCCCAAGTGCCCTTTCTCTGAAATTGCCTTAGCCCTGTCGCTTGGCACGTTATATTTTCTGGGACAATCAGCACTAATTTCACATTCTCCTCCATCATTAATTAGTTCATGGGTCCTGATCCAGGATTCTGAAAATAGTCACTCCATATAGCCTTGGATAACCCCAGAGGCCTCCGTGGGGCAAGAGAAGAGGGATTTCGAATCCAAGGTGACAGATAAGGGCAATGAGGGGTTCGAGAGAGGCCAGACAAGTTCCCCAGCCACCCTCCAGTCCTTGGGTCACTCAGGGACTCCCCAGGGCAGAGCTGGCCCCGCGGCCCACCTCCTGGCACCTAGGCCTGCTCTCTTCTCACTGTCATAGAAAAGTCTGGTAGGGGGACACCTGGGTGGCTCAGTGGTTGAGCGTCTGCCTTCAGCATAGGGTGTGATCCCAGGGTCCTGGGATTAAGTCCCACGTCGGGCTCCCTGCATGGAGCCTGCTTCTCCCTCTGCCTGTGCCTCTGCCTCTCTCTCTCTGTATCCCTCATGAATAAATAAATATATCTTTAAAAATAAAAAAAAGAAAGAAAGAAAAGTCTGGTAGGAGCAGCAGAGCCTGGGAGACCCTTTGCTCAAGCTGGATGCCCAGCTCCCCCCACCCTGCCCCCTGCTGCCCTCCTCCTGCCCCTCTGCATTAAACCCTGTGCAATCCATGCTCCACCTGACCGCCAGAGCAGTTTCCCTCTTAGGTTAGCTCTAACCAGTGACCACACTGCTCAGAACCCTCCAGCAGCCCCCCAGCATCTAGGACGTCAAGTCCCGACTTAGCCAGACATTGGAGGCCTTTTATAGTCCCTCCCTACCTGTCCAGCCTGGAATCCCACCCTGCTCTGTCTCTGCCACCTTCCCAAATATGCACCTAGCATACTGGCCTCTCTCACTGCCCAGAACATAGGCTGCACTGTCCCACCTCCACCCCTTTCATCCTGCTGTCCCTTTTCCCCATATCATGTGTCTTTGGAACTCTATTCGTCCTCCCAAGCCCTGCTCAAATGTCCCCTCCACTATGAAGCTTCCCTAGATGACCCTCTCTAGAACTCTCCTCTTTCTCCCCCATACTCCCTGCAACAGAGGAAAGGATCTTCTGTGTGGATCCTCCTCCTGGGAAGGCTGAGGACTCCCAGATAGACCTTACCTGAGCCCACGAGATGGATCCAGCCCACCCACCCAGATAGCAGGGTTCCAGGGACACAGCCAGGCTCAGCTGCCTGCACCAGCTCAGTCTGGTCACCCTTCCCCCTCCATGTTCCCTGCATCCCACCCCCATCCCACCCCCCACAACCCCAGACCAAACAATGGTAAAGCGGAGGCGAGGTCCCCTGGCTCCCAGTCTAGGCTGCTTCCCATTTCCTGGACTGCATCTCCTCCTGGCCCAGTTCTCTCTCCCTTTCCTTGTTTGCTAACATTTCAGAGGGAAATACTATTTTCAAAATATGTAACTGAAAGGGATTGCCCCCCAGGGTGCAGAGGTAGAGACAGGGGCTCACTGGAGTCACCAGGACTAAGCATCACAGATCTCCTGGGAGACATTTGTCACCACAGACCTGGCCGCAGGCTTGGGGGTCCCCAGTTTTCCAGGGTCCTTGCCCAGCACCCACCAAGACACAGCCTTCTGGAAGAATTCCCATCACAAAGACCCAGAGGCTCTTACCACCCACTGAAGCTATGCCACCAACCCGGGAACCGGGCTCCTGTGCAAAAACTGGCCCAGGGGGACATCAGAGGCTGCTCTGAACCACGGATAGAAGCGTCTGCCACAGGTCAGCTGACACAGCAGAGGCTGCGTTCTGGGAGCCCTGACCTAACGCGGCCTGGAAATGCCTGGGACCTTAGGCTTTAGCTTCCAAGGGACAAACTTCAATCCTCCTGCAGGTGCTTGGCAAGAAGTTTCAAAAGCTTTGCTGCCAAAATTTTTTTTAAAAAAAAAGCTTTGCTGCCTTAGTGATCGGCAAACCACTTCTCATCACGATATTCAGGACAAAAGGCTCCTGGCACCAGGAGCAACCTTTTCCACCCAGGGGCAGAGCGGGAGTGTGGGGTAGGCCGATGACGCGTGAACAGAGCCTGGGCCAAAAGCATGCTGCGGGGTCTCTCCCCTGAGTAGCCCCTGACCTGTGAGGAGCGCTCAGGTATAGTGGGAAGCCTCTTGCCATGACCATATAGGTTCCAGAGAAATGGAGACTATGTCTCCCCTGCCAGGGCCGGGCCAATGGGCTGGGCTGAGTCCTGGGGTGGTCACAGTAGGGTCATTCGTTATAGCTTCTCTTGCACAGGGTGCCCGGAAAGCCTTCCAGCACACCAATAGTGATGCGCAGAGGTGCAGGATGCTCCCTCGACACACACACCGCTAAGTGTGTCAGGAGGGCCCACAGGGGTCACTTCAAATGTAAATATATTTATGTGACTAGCCACCATGCTAGCTTAGAAAGTCAGACCCTGGGGATCCCTGGGTGGCTCAGCGGTTTAGCGCCGCCTTCAGCCCAGGGTGTGATCCTGGAGACCCGGGATCGGGTCCCGCGTCGGGCTCCCTGCATGGAGCCTGCTTCTGCCTGTGTCTCTGCTTCTGTGTGTGTGTGTGTCTCATGAAAAAATAAATTTAAAAACTTAAAAAAAAAAGTCAGACCCTGTCAAGCCAGTCCACTGCAGAACGAAGTTGTGTGTTTCCCTCCAGAGAATAGCCAACAGTTCTCTTGTAAATATTAAACACAAAATAAGAGACACATTCCCCAGTAGGGGCCATGGTGCTGGGCACTTGCAAGTGATTCACCCGGACGTAAACTTCATGGTGTTCTCCAAGGCAAGGTGATGGATTGTGTTCTCCCAGCAGCCTCCGCACCTAGTGGGGCTCCCAGCACACAGTAGGTGCCCAGCAGGTGCAGTTCAAAGGATGAACGCAGTGCTCAGCAGGCAACCTCTCTTCTGATCCTGATGGCCACCCCATGAGGTAGATCACCTTCATCCATCCCCATTTCACAGACCAGGAAACTGAGGCTCGAGTGTGTGGGGATTTGCAGCGGGGCCCCAGCAGAACCAGGACGGGCTGCACTCCCAAGGTGGGCCGTGGGAGCCGAGCAGAAAAAACAGCCTGAATTGCCAAAAAGACACACAAACTTTAATTGCTCTGGACAAGCAGGGCAGGGGCGAAGTCAGGCTAGGGGTGGCTGTGTAGCACCAGCCTTCACGGCACTTGGTCAGGTCCTGCTGCCAGCCCCCAGCCGCTTAACCATGGATCTGTCAGCTATGAGTGAGCACCACAGACCACCGCCAGGGCCACCTCTGCCCTGGAGTCTGCATAAGCACCAATGGGTGGAGGCCATCTCCCTCTGGAGAGAGGTTCAGGCCGCCTGGGATTGGGGAGAGGAAGGCTAGAGACCACCAGGCTGCCCCAGCCTGCAAGAGGGAGAAAGGACAAGAAAGCCTATGTCCCTGATTGGGGGCCCTGGTCTCTCCCCGTGCCTGTCTTGGCATCACGGCTCAGAGGAAGTTCCCCCCGACTGACCTGGGATGGTGCCCGCTTCAGTTCCCTAGACCTGCTGAGGGGTCCAAAGCTTGGCCCATCACCTGGTGGCATGTAAAGGCAGCATTGGGCTCCCTGGTGGGAGCTGCCAACTGGGGCCTCAGCCCCTGAGCCAAGCCTGGGAAGCCAGGGACGCTGGGCTGGCGAGAGGGGCCAAGGAGGATCAGACAGCACCTGGGGGACAAACGCCAATATCTGATGGTGGCTGGCAGCCTGGGAGAACTGAGGCCCAGGCGCCTTGGACAGGGAGGGGCTGACGGGACAAGGAAGGGGATGTGTGAGGAGAATGGGGTCCTCGCACGTTACTGTACCAGGTGTGTGGGGAGCTATGGGTCTGGGCTCCCTTCCCCAAGGGCCTCTTTACCCCCAACTGCCCCAAGCCCCTGGATCCTCCCTTCATAGCACCTTTGCCCTGACCAAGGCCCCTTTGGGGTTTGCTTTAATGAAGGGCATTTGGTCAGGAAGGAAAGGAATGGGCAAGGGTAAGAATACCCACCTAGGGGACTCTATCCCACCTTGGGGGGCTGTGGGCAACAAGGAGCCACGGTGCCTGAAGGCCCAGACACAGACTTGTGTGATAAGAGCCCCATGCATTTATCTGGGTCTGGTTGCCCAATCCTGTGTCTCCCCACCCTGGCCGGCCTGGGCGCTCACCAAGGCCAGGGCCTGTGTCTGAGTCACCTGGGCTTTCCCAGAGCCTGACACAGAGTGAGCGCTCGGTGAGTATTTGATGAATGAATGAGTGAACAGCAGCTGCGTGGGTGGGGTGCACAGAGTGACAGAGAAGGTGGAAGGAGCAGGAGAACAGGGGAGGGGGAGTCCTGGACGGATGAGAGAGAACTGAAGGATGTTGGGAAGAGTCTAGAATGTTTGGAGGACTCCAGAATGTTTAGAAAGTATAAGAATGTTGTGGAAGTTCTCGAATCTGGTCACTCAGGGGGGGACCACACACCAGCAGCATGAGCATCACCCAGGAACAGACTGGACGTGCAGAACCCCGGGCCCACTCCAGAATCAGAATCAGAATCTGCAAGGGATTCAAACACAAGAAGTTCTGGTCTAAAAGGCTGGGAAAACTCTAGAATATTCAGGTTAGAGGGCTTCTTAAAATATGTTCAAGAGAGGACAGAGAGGTGAGGGAGGGAAGGAGAGAAGCAGAAGACCACGCAGAGTGCCAGGCCCTGGGCCCCCTTTCCGGAGGTACAAACAGAGGCCCTGACCACACCCCTCAACCCGGGGCCTGGGCCGCCCTGCGGGGGCCACTAGTCATCCTCGGGCTTGATGAGGTGGCCGCTGAAGGTGATGTAGGTGTCCACGTCGTCGCTGTAGACGGCGTTCTCCCGCTCGCGCTTGAAGAGTCGTGCCCAGACGCGGTCCCCGGGCGCCAGCGCCAGCATCACGCTCTGGCTCTGCATGATGCTGCGGTCGCTGGGCTGCGCGTACAGGATGACGGCCGCCTCCTCGTTGTGCATCACGTGGACATACGTCTCCTTGAAGTTCCAGCTGTGGACGTTGAGGCTGAAGAAGTAGAGGCCGCGCAGGGGGGCGACGAAGTGGCCGGCGGCCAGGTCGAAGTGCCCGTCGGGGTTCACGAAGACGGTGTCGAAGAGCAGCGGCTGGAAGCCCTCGCTGCTGTGCAGAGCCGTCTTGCGGCCCACGGAGAAGGCCGAGAAGCGCGTCTGGCACGGGCCGCCGGGGCTGCCCGCCTGCCCCTTGGCGCCCTTGCCGCCCTGCGGGCCGCGCTCCCCCCGGGGCCCCTCCCTGCCCAGCTTCCCCGGCGCGCCCAGCAGGCCTCGGTCCCCTTTGTCACCTGTGGAGGCAAGAAGGGCAAGGTCAGGGCAGGCACCCAGGCTGGTCCCCAGGTTGCATCTGCCTGCGCTCGTGGAGGGCTCCACCCAGGTCCTGCCCAGAGAAGGAGCTAGCATGTACCGGGCACCTGCTGCATGCCGGGCATCGCCTCCCTGAATGCCCCTCTAAAGAAGATCCCCTGACCGGGACGCCTGGGTGGCTCAGTAGTTGAGCGTCTGCCTTTGGCTCAGGGCGTGATCCCGGGGCCCTGGAATAGAGTCCCATATTGGGGTCCCCGCAGAGCCTGCTTCTCCCTCTGCCTGTGTCTCTGCCTCTCTCTCTGTGTGTCTCTCATGAATAAATACATAAAATCTTAAAAAAAAAAATGGGGCGGGGGAAGATACCCTGACCATCTCCACTCACCTGAAGGTTAAGTGACTCACCCAGGGTCATACAGCTCAGGAGAAGCAGGAAGGGCAAGTCTCAGGACAGTCTGTCTCCCACCTGCCCATTCCCCTCCCTCTACAATGAAGATGTGATCGTGCTCCCTGGGGAGCCAGGCCCAAACCCTGGAGGTCCTCACACCCAGCCAGACTCCTGTGGAGATGAGGGCTATGCAGGTCGCATTTTGCATTTCTTTTCTCTTTAAAAAAATTTTTTTAATTTAAATTCAATTTAGTTAGCATATAGTGCATTGTGTAGTGCATAGCAGGGTTAGAGTTTCATGACTCATCAGTGGCATATAACACCCAGTGCTCATCCCATCACGTGCCCTCCTTAATGCCCATCACCCAGTTCCCCCCCAACTCCCCCTAGTGACCCTCAGTTTGTTTCCCAGAGTTAAGAGCCTTTTATGATTTGTTTCCCTCTCTGATTTCATCTTATTTTATTTTTCCTTCCCTTCCCCTATGCTCCTGTTTTGTTCCTTAAATTCCACATAGGAGGGATCCCTGGGTGGCGCAGCGGTTTGGCGCCTGCCTTTGGCCCAGGGCGCGATCCTGGAGACCCGGGATCGAATCCCACGTCGGGCTCCCGGTGCATGGAGCCTGCTTCTCCCTCTGCCTATGTCTCTGCCTCTCTCTCTCTCTCTCTCTCTCTCTCTCTCTGTGACTATTGTAAAAAAAAAAAAAAAATTCCACGTAGGAGTGAAATCCTTGAGCATTTATTTGTCTTTCTCTGATGTGCTTATTTTGCTCAGCATAACACTCTCCAGTTCCATCCACATCGTTGCAAATGGCAAGATCTCATTCTTTTTGACGGCTGAGTTGCACTTTGCATTTCTGACCCACAGAAGGAGCCAAGAAAAATACCTCTGCCTAACCTGAAGGGAAAAGCCCTGGTTAGGAGCCAGGCCCCCCTTGGTTGGTGTTATGTCCCACTGGGGCATTTTACAGTCAGGGTCGTTATTTTGTCTCTGTCTTGAAGAGGATCATGTTCACCTCACAGGGGTGTTCCTGTGCCTTCAACAAAATGTCCTACGGGAGAGTGCTCTACAGACTGCAAATATGAGGCAGGGTGGTCCACCCAGCAAAGCTCAGCCCGTCCCTGACTGCCCAGGGGTTCCGGCAGCGGGTCCCAGTCCCCAGGCACACACGCCTCAGCCCAGCCTTTGCTTCAAGTTGACCTTGCACGCAGGAGAAGTAGGTGACCCCCTAGGTCTTGAGGTACCTCATCCCAGATGTTTCCCTGCCACCTGTCACAGTGCCTCAACTCGCACTATTAGCCACTCCCCTTGGAGAGAACCCCGTGGCCCTGTGTTTTCCCAAGGTCTCCTGTGACCACGGCAATATTGCTGGACGGAGCAAAAGGAAGGCCTGGGCCCCTGGAGGACAGCATGGGGAGAAGCAAGGAGGAGGGGGCCCACCTTTAGCGGAGAACTCCCAACTCACCCGCACGGCACTTTACAGGTTACAGGGCACCTCTCTGCCCCAGCCCCCGGGGAGGAGGGTGAAGGGGATCATGGGAGGGGGTTACCTTCTCCTTTTTACTATTGAGGCAGCAAGCCAGGGAGGGAGAGACCAGCCTGCCCCACACAGCAAGGGAGCTGAACAGCCAGGTGCCTCCTGCCGCAGCAAAGTTCCACCCGCCCTGGTGGGCGATGAAGGCTGGCCCAGGGGTGTCCTCCATCCCGGCCTTGGGGTTGTTGGAGGCACAGATGGAGGTGAAGGGTGTCTAGGCCCTGGCCCCAGCCCTATCTGTTCTAGTCCCCGGCAGCAGAAGTCTCTTCCTGATTTTAGAGGACGGGAAGCCAGCTGTTCCCTGGACAGCCCTAGTGGCTACCCATGGGTCTCTCTGCTTCCACCCTTGTCCCAGGCTGGCTCTGCTCCATGGACATTAGAGGGATCCATATGAAACCCAAGTGGGATCAGGTCCCTCTGCTCGAACCTCCCCCTGCTCCCCATTCCCACACAGGGAAACCCAAGTCTGACCCGGCCCCTGTTTCATCGTCAACCTCAGCTCCTCCTCTTGCCCCCTGCTCCTGAAACACACCAGGCCCACATCTGCCCCAGGGCCTTTGCACCTGCTGCTCATCCTCCTTGGACTACTCTGCCCCCGATAGCCACATGGCTTCTCCCTCACATTCTCAATGAACCCACACTGACCACCCCATTTAACATGCAAACTATCCCCCAGCCCCTGCTCTCCTGATGCTCCTTACCTGCTCTACCTGGCACTGCCATCGCATTTTTCACCATAGAACATTCACTAACTTAGATAATATATTTATGGCCGACTGTCTGCCTCTCCCACGAGAACGGCAGTAGGCATCTCTGTCTGGCTTGCTTGTTCTCTGTCCTCAGAAGTCAGAACAGTCCTGGCACGTAGTAGCTGCTCAATAAATGTATGGATGACAGGAAGGGTCTGGGATCATTTTCTGCCCAGGTTTTTCCTGCTCCCTCCACCCCACTGACTCCAGCCCAAGGAAAGGGTCCCCTGCCCTCCCCGCCCCCAGATAGGCCAGCACAGCCTGAGCTGGGGCAGGTACTCACCCTTCAGGATGGTGATGTTTATGTACGGCCTGACCTCAGGCAGCACGTATGGGAGGCCAGGTGGAGAGGCGGAGGACACATCTGCGACATCGGCGGGGGCCAGGGGGTCCTCAGACTCAGAGTCACAGCACCGTTGACAGTACCCATGGGGACCGGATGCCACGGCCTCCCTAGAGGAGGGCTCCTCGGTGGGGACCCCAAACACCAGGAGAGGAAGCAGGAGCACCACGCAGAGGAGGCCCAGGGTGGCTATCCCCATGGTGACCTGGAGCGAGGAAGGAGGGGCGGAGACTCTATTTAATGTCACATCTACACCTGCAGATGCCCAGCACAGATGCGGCCACCCCAGCCTCTGTGCACCTGACCTAACTCAGGGACAGAGCAGGCGTCAGCGCCTTCAGGTAACAGATGAGAAGACTGAGACCCTACATGGAGAAGCAACTTCTTCAAGGTCACGGAAGAGACTGGTGGCAACGCAGGGCCCGCAGGCCGAGTCCCCTGGAAGCCAGCCCACGGGGATGTCTGGCACACATGGGCCTGGGGGGGAAATCCCTCTAAAGAGAGCCACAGCTGGGCACAGACCAGGGTCCCGGGAAGCCTTTGCTGGGGTGGACGAGGAAGATGCTCCAGCCACCCACGTGTCATACGCAGTAAGACTGCAACGCTCTCCCTCCCCCACCTCCCTTGGCTTCTTTTCTCGCCACGGACTCTCCCATCTCCAGCAAGAACATGCCCCTGGTACAGCACGAGGAAGGTTAGTGGGCCCTTGGGACAAACACAAAGGATTCTCCAGAATTCTGCAGGTTCTCCAGGAGACGGTATGCGTGGCTGAGCCACACGGTCTGGCACCTGAGCGCCGTGGTCCTGACGAAGATCTAGGAAAGTTCGTTTATCCTAGCAGTCAGGAAGCAACACCCATCAGAGCAAATGCACGGCTTATGCACAGTTACTGTTACTGTATCTCTGGGAGTTGAGAGTAGGTCTGCGGAATTGCAGACTGCCGGCCACCGCTGGCCTCCCATGCAGTTGTCTGTGTGCAGAAGATGGTACCTCTTTGGATGGACAAATTAGAAACGACAAAAAAAAAGTCATTTTTGGAGCAGGGCATGTAGCTTTGCAAGTGCTGTTGTCAACCCACCTCCCCCTCAGCACCTTTGTGCAGTCAACAACCCACACAACTCAACCTTACACAGAAACCCTGTCGGGGCAGGTTCTAGAGTTAACTCATTGGAAGATGGTTGTGTCAATCACCATAGACCTACCAATCAGCTGCCAAGGGGGTAAATTGGAATTAAGAAGCAGGACTAGAAGGTCTGGAAAATTCAAAAGGATGGGAGAAGTCCAAAGGTTTAGGAGGATGAGTCTTTGGCCCTGGCCAAGAGAGGTGCCAGGAGAGGGGCAGGAAGTAGCCGGGACAGCAGACACTGGGGACAGGCTGGGGCTGGGTGGGCAGGAAGCCGGGCAAAGAGCCTTTGAGGTGGTAGCGGTGTTTGGGGGCTGGCATGTTATCGCAGGATCAGAAACTCAGCTCTTGAAACCAGACTGGTTTTTACACTTCTGGCGTTTCTCTGTTTATTTCCTTTTTGTTCCTTTAACATTTAGTACAATTCAAAAATATTTTTTCTGTGGTTAATACATGTAAAGAAGGTAAAATTATTTTTTTTTAAATGCTATTCTATCTCCAGTGAGCACCGAGGTAAGGGACAGATTTTAAAGGGCTCCAATGCACTGGGGGTTGGGCAGTAGCAGGAGGGGGGTGATGGGCAGGCCGTCGTCCCCAGGGACAGCACCCCTCTCCTAGAGGTGACCGGTCCTCAGCTCTACCTTCGTCTGCTTGCCTGGTTCTGCTCCATAAGGCAGATCAACTTCTCAGAGATCAACATTCTCTCTGTCTGAGGTTATCGCCCTCAGCCTGTGCTTGTAAACGACGCATCTCTGTGATTTTTGAGAAGTGCAAAAATCCCCCTTTTCCTGGTCATAGATGTGACTTTATGGGAAAGGGTGAGGCCTGAGGGTTGGACCTAAGATCCCAGGAGGGTTTACAAGTTGTGTGACCTCAGGCTAGTAGCTTAACCTCCCGGGGCTTCCCGCTGCTCCTCAGCATTTCTGAGAAGTTGAAACCCCCACGTCTCCCAGGTTATTTGGGAGGATCAGGGAAAGTGCCTGACTTGTAAAAGACTCTTAATAAGGATGACAGAGGGAAGAGTCAATAGCATCATCGCCAGTGACTACATTCATGGGGGTGAGCGCTGAGTAACGTATAGAATCGCCGAATGACTACGTTGCACACCTGAAACGAATATAGCGCTGCATGTCAATCACACTTCAATAATAAACAAATACAATTTAAAAGTGCTCCTTCCTGCAACAGGCAAGACCTCTTCCCGGTGCCTGGGGATGGGAAGAGCAGAATTGCGCCCAGAGGACTGGCATGGCTGGGGACGGCCCTGTTGGCAGAGGCCCGATGGGAGTCAGAAGCTCGGAGACCCAGAACTGTGACCTGGGGAGGGCAGGAGGCAGGAAGCAAGGCAGCCTGGAGGGGTAATCACAACCACAGCCCTGGGGGATGGTGCCAGGCAGGGATCAAGGCTGAGAGGCCGTGCCATCTGGGGTGATCTGGGGTGATCTGGGGTGATCCGGGGTCCCTGCCGCCTCCACGCAAGAGGCAGGAGCGGGGAACTCTCTGGGGAGGGAGGGGCTGGGCCTGCTGCGCTGAACTGGTGAGAGTCCAGGCAGGGGCGGGCACAGCCGAGCAGCTCTGGGGGTGGGGGGGGGGCTAGGGTCTCAGTCAGCAGGAGGGAAGGTGGAAGGAGAGCAAGAGCGGCTGGCCAGGGTCCCAGGGAGAGAGCAGAACCCAAGATGTGGAAGGAAGACGGGGGGAGGAAGGGAATTCTGGGCTCCCACCCCGGCCCACTGGAGGAAGTTACAGGACCTTTCAGCACTCACCCTGTGTCCCGGGCCTCCGCAGCGGCTCACGGACCCCCGGCCTCTGGGCAGCCTCTGGCTCCTTGGCCCATGTCTGCTGGTTGCTGGCCCGGACCCCCAGGCCCAGCCGAAGAGGGAGGGAGGAAGGGAGGGAGAAAGGGAGGGAGAGGGGCGGAGGGAGGGCGGAGGGAGCGGGCTGAGCTGGCTTCCCACTTCCCCTCCTCCCTGCTCCCTCCTCTCCAGCCTCTGGGATCTGCGGGGAGATGAAGGGAGCCGCCAGGGAGCTGGGGACTTCCTTTGCTTAACTCTTTGGTGATCCAGTGGGGTCTGGTTTGATTCTAAGGCCCAACAGAGTCAGAGCAGGAAGGGGCCCCCTGAGGTGTAGGCTGGAAAATTGAGGCCAGAGAAGGGAAGGGGCAGGAGCCCCCCAAGTGGCTCAGGAAGGGGGACGCAGCACTGGAATCCGGGATGAGGGGTGGGGGTGAGGGGTGGGCTTGGCCTATTTGCTCTGCAGTCACCTCACAGGGCTGGATGCAGAGTGGAGAGGGCTGGGGCACCAGCCGGCAGCCTCAGGGTCAAATCCTGGCACTGCCACCCCCTTGGGCACAGGATGTGGGCCGATCCATGACCTTGGTCCTTATTAGCACTCTAGTCCCCAGCCCCCTGGTGCCAGGCACAGGGGAGGCTCAGCACATGTCCAGTGAGTCGGTGAGCAGGTGATACCCCCTCAGGTATCAGGGAAGGGCAGCAACCAGGTCAACAGCCCCCTCCGCAGGGACCCTGAAGTCCCCCTCCTCTGCCTAGAAATCTCCCCTGATGGGTCCATCCCCCAGGTCTTCTGGAGCCAACCCCCTTGTGAAAACGATCCCCCACAAGGGTCCTGTTCACAGGGGGGCAGCCTCTGGTATTCTCCTGGGCCTGTGGAGATTTTCCAAAGGCTGCAGCCCTGGGACTCTGGGCTTGGAGACCCCTGGGCACAGTCTCAAATGTCCCTCCCCCTCCAGCACCCTCTCATTCAGCTTTGGTTGAGTATTTGCTGCCTGGGCCGGGCCCCATCTTTGCAGGGGCTTTTGGTGCCTGAAGGGTGTTCCCATCCACTATTTCAACGAAACCCACCCCAGCCTTGCACTTTCCCAGGGTCACGTGGCTAGTGAGGAGGAGCCACAATCCCACAGAAAGGAAGGGGCCCCCACCCCACTGGAGTCCTGTGAACATGCCTGGGCATGGTGAGCTGGGTGGTGGTGGCGCAAAGGCTATACTTCCAGGTTTGTCCCCTGGGAAGAGGATGTCACTGCCCTCCGTACAGACATGTGCCCCTTGGGAACGGATTTCAGTCTGGGGCTCTGGGCACTGAACCCTAGTCCCCACTTAACTGGGCAAGTGTAGAGGATAGAACAGCCTCCAGGCTGTGTGTCTCTGACCAGGTCTCCTCTGTGGGCCTCGGTTTTTCTAGCAGCTTTGGGAATAATCCAACAGTAGAATATCAGGCCTGGAAGAACCCCGAGAGATGACCTAACCCAACTATTTATTGTGACCAGCAGAGACTGTGACCCAGGAAAGACCCCATTCTTTGGCTCAAGGTCATAGCAGAGCAGAGTCCAGGCTGGGATGAGGGCAGACTCTCACAGCTTGGAGCTTTGTGTTGGCTTTCACCTCCCAAGCCCACTTGGAGCCCCCCCGCTGGCCCAGGCCTATTTAGGGGTCCCAGGGGGGCCCAAAGAAAGCAACCTGAAGAACATGGAGAAAACACCAGGGCCACACTGGCCATGCCCTCTACGTGGCCCTGCCCCAGGCAGCATTCCCAGGGCGCTGAGCCAGGGCTGCAGAGGGTGGGAACCACCCTCCCCATCCTCCCCATCTGCTGCCACCAGGAAAAAGGCTGAGTCAGCAGCACCAGAGGGGGAGACAGCTCCTGGCTGTCTCTGAGCAGTTTGGCTTAGAAAGCCTAGAGGCAGAGGAGAGGGAGAAGAGAAGACAGCCCAGGTTGGGGAGAGCAGCTTGGGGACACAGGAAGTTTAACCCATGGTGTGCCCGGTGTCCCCGCACTGTGCTGCAGGCGGCGCCCAATGGCCCCTCTGCCAAAGGCCGCTCATCCCATTTAGCAGCTGAGGAGCCTGAGACCAGGGAAGGGACTTGACTTGTCAGGTTCAAGCGCTGGCTCCTTTGGCTCCCAGGCAGGCCGATGCCCCGGAAAAGGGCCCCTTGTCCTCTTTGTCCAGAACAGCTGGCTGGAGGCAGGGCAGACCAGAGAGCGAGAGTGGGATATACTACACTTCAATGGTTTTCCTCTCACTCTTCCTAAATATCCTTCAGTTGTGCAGCAGCCCTTGGTCTTCCAGCCATCCGGAGGCTCTCCCCAGCAGCCAGACAGCTTGGAGACAGAGCCCCAGGCCTGGGGCAGACAGCACTGGGTTATACCCGGCTCCTTCGAGCTGTACGACCTTGCACACGCTTCCCTACTTCCGAGCCTTGGTGTCCTTGGGCCAGAGGGACATGAGGAGGCCAAGAGCATCTGCGCAGTCTGGTGGGATACCCAAGAGGGGTAGCGTCTACTGGCCACTCGGTGCTTCTCCGTGTAGGTAGGCGTGTGAGCCCATTGTCTCCACGCACACTGGAGCCGGAAAAACCCCAATGCACAGAGCCAAAACCCTCATCACCAAGGCCAGAAATCCAGGGCAGAGCTGTGTGTGCCGCCGCCCCCGCCCCCTGCTTGTTCCCAAACACAGCTTTTACTCCCTACCAGGATCCCTTCTGAGGTTTTTACAGGCATTAACTCATCTAATCCCTCAACAATCCTCTGAGGAAGGCACAGGTATTATCGTCATCTCACAGATGAGGAAAATGAGGCACAGACAGACGCTCAGAACCAAGCTCCTAGCCGCATCTAGGTTACAACCCAGGATTTGGGAGAAGCTATAAAGAGTGGGTTGGTCAGTGCTTACAAAGTGCCAGGTACCCTCATGTATTTAAAAAAAAAAAAAAGATAAAATGTGTGCCTGTCCAAAAAATGAGGTAGAAGAGAAAACATGATGCCCGGACTCAGCAGTGCAAGTTGTGAACGGCCGAGGCACAGATCTGATGGCTCAAGGCCGCTAGAAGCTACATAAAAAACTAAAACAGAGGGAAGCGCGAGCGCCCCCTGCTGGGGAGAGCCCCGGCGCGCCCGGCCTGGGTGACCCGTCCCACCCGCACCCGCCGCATCCCAGGCCCACGCGCGACGGGGACTAGCTGGGGCGCGCGTGCCCTCCCCACAGCGTGACCAGGGGGCCCAAGGGGACCCTCCCTCTGCAGGGCGGGGAACCCCAGACTGGTCCTACGGAGCCCTTACTTCCACCTCCGGACTCAGTTGCTCCGTCCTAGACTTTCAACAACCCACGTCTGATCCCAAGAGTGTTAATCCGAGTTGGGCCAGTGTAACCCCGTTTTACAGAAGGAGAAACTGAATCCTCCAAGAGGTCCAGGGAAAGAAAGGGCCAGTAGGCCTCGGGGCGTCTGCCGCCCCAGAAGAGCCCCGTTAACTCTCACAAGGGGGAAACTGAGGAACAGGTGCAGCCACTGGCTCCCTCCGCAGGCCGACTAGCGGCAGAGCCGGATGACGAGGCCGCCAGGGCGCGGAAGGCAGAAACGTCGGGCCAGGGCTCAGCCAAACCGGCCCCGGAGCCCCCGCCCGGGAAGCCCGAGCCCAGGCGGCCGAGAGCAGCCTCCGCGGCGCCAGGGCGGGGCCTCTGCGCGTCCAGCTCCGAGCCCGGCCGGACTTGGCCGAGCACAGCCGGGCCCTGCCGAGTGCTGCCGGGGACAACCGAGCAGAGCCGAGTCTGGCCGAGCCTGGCGGGTGCGGCCGAACCTGGCCGGGTCTGACCGAGTGGAGCCGAGAGCGGCCGAAGAAAGCCGAGGCCGGCCGAGCGGAGCCGCGACCGGGCGCCGAGGTCCTGCGGCGCCCCCTGCCGGACACGGAGCGCAGCGCGGGCTTCGGCCGGAGCCAGCCCCGCTGCCTTTGCGTTGGGAGAGGGTAGGAAGCCCATTTTACGGATGAGGAAACTGAGGCTGCGGTTCCGGTTCCAGGACTAGCCCGGAGGCCCACAGAGCTACGAAGAGGTGGCGTTGGGGTTGGAGGCTGATCGTGTGGCTGACAGCTCAGCCGACTGCCACCCACGTATGCAGGCATCGTGTGTTTGCTCTGCTCTCCCCGTAATCGCTATTTTAGGGCCAGAGAGCAGGAGGGCCCTGCGCCGTCTGATGAGCAGAGAGAAACCGGGGCTCAGAGACAGCCCCTAATTACCCATGGAGAAACTAAGCAGGCCCTGGGCCGTGTTGACCGAGTGCAGCCGCTGGCCTGACCGCCCCGTGTGCGAATATTGACATCGTCCCTGGTCATTAAAGCAGAGAGCAGGACCGGGAGGCCACGTCCCGCCCCTGGCCTCCTGGTCTTCTCTTCCCCACCTGTAATGAGCTGACCAGAGAGGCCCTGGGCTCCTGGCTGCCTCCAGAGGATGTCCCTGGGGCCCCTGACCCAGGCCCTGAGGGGTCTAGGACCCCAGAGATGCCAAGTGCAGCCCAGGCGTTTTCCTTGAGCCTGGAAAAAGTGAAGGCTGGCCTTGCCCCCGCTCGCACACATGCACAGGTGTGTGCTCTTCATTCACCCTGTGTGCGCAGCGCACCGTGACCTGACAGCCAGGCCTGTGCTGGGCTGCAGGGCTCACTGGAGGGTGGCTGAGCCTCTAGGGGGTGGCCAAGTCGCCGAGGGCATCATCTGCTACTACCCAGTGGCCACCAAGGAGCTGGCACCAGTGGCCTCAGAGCTCTGTCCACTCCCAGCATTGCTCCTGCCACCTAGTCCCTCATTTTCATAGTTTTCCTTTCTTTTTTTTTTTTTTTAACATTTTATTTATTTATTTGCGAGAGACAGAAGCAGAGACACAGGCAGAGGGAGAAGCAGGCTCCCTGTGGGGAGCCCGATGTAGGACTCCATCCCAGGACCTCCAGATCACGCCCTGAGCCGAAGGCAGATGCTCAACCTCTGAGCCACCCAGGTGTCCCTCATTTACAAAGTTTTTTTAAAAACTATAGACACTGGGCTGAGGGCTGGGAAAACAGTTTTCTTGGTTGTGATTCCAGTGCAGTGACCGTGGGCCGGGTCCTAGACCACCCGTGGCCTCACCATCCCCTGCCATTCGTGGTATCAGAGCTGTCCTCAGCTCCTGGAACGTCTTGCATGCCTCCTCCCCTGGGCACTCAGCGGGGGCATCACGCCTCCTGGGGAGACTTCCACCCCCAACCGTGGAGGGATCCTGGCTCCTGTAAGAGCACTTCTCACATTCATTGAACACAGCACCTAACACACCAAGCACTGTGCTAAACTGTTTAGAAATATTCACTCATTTAAACCTCCTAACAAAAGAGGCATCTGCTCTCATCCTCATCTCGGAAAGGAGATGGGGGCACAGAAGGGTTAATTAACTGGCTCAAGGTCAAACAGCCAATGAATGGATGAGTCAGGATTCAAACCCAGGCAGTTCCGGGCTCCACCTAGAGAACTGGTTAGTGTATCTCTTCATTGTGACTTCCTTTTGCTCCTAAACGATGGGCCTTGTACTCCTCTGCCTTCAGCCTTCTGCAATTGGCACCTGCCCAGAAAACACTTGCTGAATGAAAGAGTGAAGGGGCCAGTCCCTCGCACTTCCCAAAGGTCCTGGAGAGGAGGGACCATCATCCCTCTTTTGCAGGTGGGGAACTGTGTAGGTTCGCTGGTGCTGCCAGAACGGAGTACCACAAACTCGGTGGCTTCCAACAGAAATTCATTCGCTCCTGGTTCTGGAGGCTGGACGTCTGAGATCAAAAGAGTCAGCACGGTTGTTCCTTCCGAGGGCTCTGAGGACCTGCCGTCCAGCTTTGGGTGGTTGGCCAGCAACCTCTGGTGTTCGGGGCTTGCAGAAGCATCACCTGGCACCCTCCCTGTGCCCACCAGCCCTCCAAATCTCCCCTTTGCTTAAGCACATCAATCCCATGGGATCAGTGGCCCATCCAGCCCCATCAGGACCTCATCTTAGCTCCTTTCCTCTGAAAGGACCATCCTTCCAAATAAGGTCACATCCAGAGCCACTGGGGATTAGGGCTTCAGTGTGAACCTGGCAACTCCACCCTCAACAGGGATTAACCCCCTTGGAGGCCCTGTCTGACACCACTTCTGCCCCTTAGCCCTCATGCCTCCAGCCTCAAGGCCCCTTCCCCATCACGCCTCCCTCCTAACTAGATAGTGATACGTTTACCTGTGTGGCTGCCCAGAAGCAACCAGGGTGCAGGACCGGGTCTCTCTCCCTCCCCCATGCCTTCAGTCGAGGGCAGAGCCTGGCATACTGTCGGTGCTCATGAAAGTCTTCGTTAACTTAATGGCCTGTGCCCAGAGAGGTGAAGTAAATGGCCCAAAGCTGCACAGTAGGTTCATGACAGAGTGGGCCCAGGTCCCAGGCCTCCTAACTCAGGTCCCATAACTTTTATTTTATTTTATTTTTAAAGATTTTATTTATTTATTCATGAGAGACACAGAGAGAGGCAGAGACACAGGCAGAGGGAGAAGCAGGCTCCATGCAGGAAGCCCGATGTGGGACTCGATCCCGGGACCCCAGGATCATGCCCTGAGCTGAAGGCAGACGCTCAACCACTGAGCTACCCGGGCATCCCGGGTCCCGTAAGTTTTAGGGGATGTATTACCACCACCACCACTGCCCACAGCCATCCAGGGGTCTCACCAAGAATGTCACCAGGGCCAGCCAGTGACAGGGGGCACTGCAAGGCCCTGGCAAGGTCATGGCTTTGCACTACTCCTAGGAATGTCCCTCCCCTTCCAGCCTGGGATTCTTGCCACCTTTAGAGTGTTTGCTTCAGTGTTTGGAGTCCTGGGGAGCCCAGCTGTCACCTCTGCATGGGGCTGTGGCCTCTGTCTCCCCCACCCCTTGTAGGTGAGGACCACCTGAAGCTTGGCTTCCCCTCCCCCAGGCCCTGCAGACTCCCAGCTCGTCCCCACTGATGCTGATGCTGACGCATGAAGTCCTGGTCCGGAGCCTGGTGGCCATGGGCTGTTGCCTGGCAACCGCCTCTGAGAGACAAGTTCAAGGTAAGGCCTTGGGTGTGAGCAACTTAAATATCTGGAGAGGGGGAATCAGAGAGGGAGGGTCATTGCCACCCCTTCCTGCCTGCCCAGGCCCTTGACCCCAGGCCTCTCCTCAGCCTATGGCCTCTGCATTTCCAATAACCCACAGATTCCAGGCCCAAACCCCTATACAAGTTCCTTCCATCCCTCCCGCAGCTGTCCCCCCATTTATTCAGGGTAACTGCGTGGCACACACCCAAAGGAGGCTAGAGTCACAGTGTGAAAATTGCCCCCTGGACTTTGCGAAATGACATTCCCCGATTCATTCATTTGTTCCAAGTCTTCATAGTTGCTGAGCCTGGGAACACAGTCCTTGCATAAAGAGACGAGGCCGGCGGGACCTCCACACTCATGACTGTGAGTGGGCACAGGCAGTGAGGCATCGTGTGGCAGGAAGCTCACGGGATCCAGAGGAGACCCTAGCCAGGAAACCACTCCCATGGGACACTCAGCCCCTAGCAGTCCCTTTGCTCCCACCTCATGCACACCTGCCTCGGGCACAGTAGGCCCTTGGCTTTAACACTGCAATGTGCCTTCACTTGTGGATGTGGCTGAGGTGCGCGAGCCCCTACTATGCACCCTGCACTGTGCTCACAAATGCACACAGTCTTTTGTTGCTGCCTGGCCCGCACCCCTGTCTTTGGCAGCGGGTCCCCAACTCACCCCCTACCCCATGGGTCAGGCCAGACTGTCTGTCACAGTGTTCCACATCCTCCCTGGCAGAAGGATAGGCACATGACCCCCACCAGGCCAATCATGGCACTCCATCACCTTGTCTTTGGTGACTGGCCCAAGGAGCTATCACATGATCCAGCCAAGCCAATCAGCTTTCTGCCCTGAGATTTGTTATTTGGGCATCAGAAAAGAATGCATCTTCCGCTTTGTGATCAAGATCTGTAAGGATGTAGGCTGAGGCTTATCGGGTCATCTTCCATGTGCCCTGGAGGACTGGGATTCTGGAAGGCCATGCACACAGACCTGGGCTCGCAGAGCTGAGAGATGAACAGAGGGAGAGACGCCCCCCACACACCCATCTAGGCACACCAAGCAATACATGCAGCACCTAGCAGAGGAACTGCCCCAGATCACAGTTGTGGTCATGTGTCACTGTCTTTATTGTGTTTATTTATTTAGGGGCAGGAGCAGCAAAGGGTTTCCCTCTGGAGCTTTCCAGCCACCCCAGCCGACCAGGCTCACCTGCCCCAGGAATCAGGAAGGCTGGGTGGGCCAGGGAATGCTGAGATGCAGGGGATCCTTCTTCACTCAGACTCCTAGATCCTCCTCAGGGGAACCCCAGACTGAGGGCTGGGCTTCCTGCTCCAATATCCACACAAGGTCCGCTTTTGTGAACTTCTGGGTGGGCCGCACCCCCTAAGTCCCCTCTCTCTCTTTGGCCTCTGCCTCCCCCTGCCACTGATCCTGGGACCTGCAGTATCCTTACCGCCAAAGGCCGGAGACAGAGAGGCCACTTGATGAAGAAGTAGGTATGGGCCAAGCCCGACATGGGGGCTGCTTCCATTTTATAACCTGATACACTCACCCCTACCCATTGTAGTGTGGGGGGCAGTTGGCGCAACATGACTCATTTTCCCCCCAGATCCAAGCGGTAGGCAGACAGGGACAACCTCCATTGTATGATGGGAAAACGGAGCCCCAAAGAGGTCAAAGCTGGCCAGGATCCTGAGATGGATTGAAGATGTAGGTCTCCCAACTTGTGCTTTCCCTGAGGACCGCCCTGCCCTCTGAGGTGTGGGGGATGGAGGGGTCTAGCCTGAGGTGTCCCCTTCTCCCCAGGGCCAATCCCACCATGGCTCTAAGGGGTTATCTCTGGGAGAGAGTCCTTATATGGTGGCCTCTCCTGTGGTCCCTCTCCAGCTCCCTTTCTCTTGTCTTCCCTGGGCCGCCTCAAACTGTGGCCCCAGACAATCCAGAGAATGGAGAAGCCTGCTTGCTGACCCACAGGGCCCTGAGTCTCAGCTCTGTCCCCAGGCCACCGTAAAGGCACAGCCCCTCCTAGCAGTGCAGGCAGGCCCTCGAGGGGGCCAGCGCCGTACCTTACAGAACATTTGCTTTCCCATCCCGACTGCATCCTTTCCTTGAGGTGGATCGGACCAGGCATCCACAACCTGCTCTCAGCCAGGCTGCGGCAGAGCTTAGCCCAGAGGGGCCAAGGATGGCTGCAGATCTGTCCTCCACCCTCCTCCCTGTCCCTCTTCCTCCTCCCCTTCCTCACTGTGCTGTTTAGACACTGCATTTCCCTGACAGCCTGCCTGACCCGGGTCCTGCCGTGGTCTCTGGGAGTGAGGAACACCCATGGGTGCTGCTCTGAGGAGGCTCCCGGAGCCCTCAGACACCCAGAGGACACACCCCTCACCCCCCACCCCCGCAGCCACAGGACACAAAGTGAGCTGCTTTGGGAATTGGTCAGCTGTCCTCAACAGAAGCTGGGCTTTGGGTGGCCTAAACTTACGCAGTTTGGAGACCCTCTTTATGAAAAAGAATATAAAATTACAAGTACAAAATTAGATAAGAGGGCCTTGGGCGGGCCCAAGCGGTAAGGGGCCCTGGAGCTGGCCTGAGGGGCTTCCCTGGAAGATCCACCTCCTCTCAGGGCCAGGAACTCAGAGCCCCAGCACTGACCAAATGGGCCACAAGGGCCAGGAGGTTATTGGGTTGTTCAGCAGTTGAGGCCCGAGGCCCAGAGGGGAGGAAGAGCTGGTCAAGGCCTTGCAGCAGGTGGGGGAGAGCTGCTGTGGGGCCCCAGAAGCTTGCACCCCTCCCCACACAGGGGAAGACTCTCTTCTTCTTGGGGCCCCAGCCTCTCTCCTGTGAACCTGACTCCGTCTCTCCAAGGACCAAGGTTCAGGCCAGTCTGCCAGGATGCTCTGTCCTGGAGGGGGAAGGCCAGTCAGCACCTGTCCCCTGAACCTGGACCCCGCTCAGGAAGGTCAGCCAGCAGCAATGCCCCTCCAGACTTCTCATCCAATAGAGCTTGTCCTGGCTGATTCCTCCCATCCCTGAGTCAGAGAAGAGAATGCAAGGTCCAGAGAAGGAAAGGGGCCCAGGCCAGGCCACACAGCGAGCCTCGGCAGCTATGGGATCGGAGCCCAGGCCTCCAAATATCGGGGGGCCTCTGACACCATGGGCGGCATGCCCCAGGCACACCCACAGCTTCTGCCCCTCCGTGGGCCACGCTGGGCCTCCCTCCGCAGGCCCCTACAGATAGCTGATGTGCAGCGCGCCCGGCTTGTCTGCAGCCGAGGCCTCTAGGGGTAGGGGCTGCTTGTCCTTGCTGGCCTTCCCGCTGGGCGGCCGCTCCTGCCCGCTGGTGCCAGGCTGGGTGATGAGGCTGACCCGGCCGTTCATCCCCTTCCCCTCCCCCTGCTTCCCGGCCCCGTCCTCCCCCTCCCGGTCCTCCCCCTCCCGGTCTTCCCCCTGCTCCTCCACCGTCTTCTCTGGAGGTCCTCCGGCGGGCTCCTGGCTGCGCACGCGGCGGGAGGGCCGTAGCAGGACCCGGCGGAAGCCCTGCTTGAAGCGGTAGGAGAGGAAGCCGTAGAGGATGGGGTTGGCGCAGCTGTTGGCGTAGGGCAGTGCCACCACCAGGAAGTAGAGGCCGAAGAAGGCCGGCTCCTCGGGCAGCGGGCACACCACGTTGACGATGTTGAGCACGTAGAAGGGCATCCAGCAGAGGACGAAGAGCGCCACCACGGCCACCACCATGCGCGTGACCTTGCGCTCCGAGTGCCGCCGCCGCTGGCACGAGGGCGCCCGCACCCGCCGCCCCGCCGAGCGCACCTTGACCACGATGAGCAGGTAGCAGAGGCAGATGACCAGCAGCGGCCCGAAGAAGCCCAGCGCGGCCGTGTAGATGATGAAGCCCGCCCGCCAGGCTGCCGCCGGCTCGGGCCACTGCATGTGGCAGGTGCTCATGCCGTGGGGCACCCCCGAGAAGACCACCACGGGCAGCACCACCACGGCCGAGGCCACCCACACAGCCACGCTCACCGTGCGGGCCACGGGCGCCGTGCGCCAGCGGGCCGAGCGGGTGGGATGCACCACTGCTAGGTAGCGGTCCACGCTCATGACCGTGAGGCAGAAGATGCTGGTGAACTGGTTGATGCCATCCACGGCCATGACCAGGCGGCACATGAGGGAGCCAAAGGGCCAGTAGGACAGGGCGTTCTGGGCAGCCAGGAAGGGCAGCCCCAGCATGAAGAGCTCGTCGGCCAGTGCCAGGTTGAGGATGTAGACGTTGGTGACCGACGGGCTGGCCGTGTGCCGCAGGACCACGTAGATGACCAGTGAGTTGCCCAGCAGGCCCACCACGCACACCACCAGGTAGACCAGGGGGATCAGAACACCGCTGATGGCCAGCCCTGCCACACTCGGGGCTGCCGACACATTTCCCACGGTGGCATCCAGGGGCCAGGCCGAGGAGGTGTTCCCGGGCTCCAGGGTTGTGGGCACCGATGCAGGATAGCCAAGGGTATCCATGGCCGAGGGGAGAGTGGTCAGCAGTCAGCTATTGGCCTGGAGGAGGAAGGACACAGCCACGTCATGGTGGATGATGGCTTTCTCCGCAATGCTCTCCCCATCGCACTGACCTTGGAGACTTAGAGCATGCCCGGCCAGCGTTTGACACACACCAGCTCTTTTACTCTGCCTAGGCCAGCAAGGTATGCCCACTTCTCAGATGAGGAGGCTGAGTCTCGGAGAGGTGAAGCGTGTCATGTAGCTAGGGTGTGGCGTGGGACGCAGGCCTGCCGGGCTCCCGAGGGCAGCGACCTTCACCGGCTTGCACACCTCAGCATCTCCTTCACCCGTGCACCTGTGAGCACTCCACAAATGTCTACTAGAGGAGTGAATGGGTCGTTCAATCGGCCCATGGCAACATATGCCCTTCCTGTTCTTTCTCAAACGTCTTTGACACCAGTGTGTTTTACGTCGCAAGTCAATGAAATCATATTGTTTCACAGAGCGATACCTGCCTTTTTGCATAGGATGCCCCCCGCTGGCAGGACCCCAAGTGGATCACCCACTCTGAGAGACTGAATGTGTTCCTCTCCCTGCTCCAAAATTCATACATTAAAATCCTAACTCCTAGAGAAGATATTAGGAGGTTGGGGGGGGGCCCTTTGGGAGGTGCTTAGGTCTTCAGGGTAGAGCCCTCCTGAATGAGATCAGGCTTCTTATAAAAGACCCCGGAGAGCTGCCTCACTCTTGCCATGTGAGGACACAGCAAGATGACTATGAACGAGGAAGCAGGTATCACCAGACTCTGAATCTGCCAGCACCCTGACCTTGGACATTCAGCCTCCAGAACTTGGAGAAATAAATGTTGTTTATAAGCCCCCTCCTCTGGTTGCAGTATTCTGTTACAGCAGCCCCGAACCGACTAAGGCAGCCACCAGCAGCCCTCACGTTGGGAAACCAGCAGCTGCATATCACAGGTCTTTAACCTTGAATCTGAGTCTCCAGATGAACTGCACAGGATCCATGAACACCCAAAACTGGTGCACACTAATGCATCCTTGCCTTTTTCTGGGTAGAGCCCAGAGGTTTTATCAGGTTCCTCAGATTCTGAATGCAGTTAAGAGCCACAGGCACATCAATGTCCCCTCTCCTGGGAGTCAGAGTGCTTGGGCACCTGCTAAGCCTAGCCCATCCCCTGGGGCCCCCAAAGAGGCCCTGCCTGGGATGGCCAGCTGTGAAGCTGGGGGTGGGCGCGTGGGGCCCCTTCTCTCCCCGTGGTGAGGAACTCACAGCACACTGGGGTAAGTGCAAGAGAAGCCACCTCACCCTCCACACTGGTGGGGCAGGCTTCCTAGAGAAGGGGACATTTCAGATGGGTCTTGAGGCACGAATAAGAGTTTGCCCAGCGGCACAGTGGGAACCAGCATGCCCTTTCTTCTCATGCTTCCTGCATATTCTAAGGAGCTAGGACTCTTCCCCACTCCCCAGCTAGACCAGCTCCCCTTACATGGGGAGACACGCTCTCAGCTTTGAACCATCTTCTGGTCCCTTCACACAGCACAGGCTCTGCATCAGTGTTTGAGGCACTGAATGAATCAGAGGAGCCCGGAGTGGACAATTCTCAATGCAAAGGGGGGATGAATTGCTGACAAAGGAAATTCAAGCCCTGCTCAGAAAGGCCGCCCACCTCAGAACTTGGAGCCTCCCTCAGCAGGACTTCCTGGCTCTCAGGAGGCCCTCTCCCCATCTCTCCTTTCTGATGACCTCCCCCCATCCCTCGGCTCCTGTCTGGCCCCTGCCTCTACCTACAACAAACCCTGAGAGAGAAGGAAAGCCTCTGATGTCCCCACTCTGAGCCCACACGGAGCCTGGATCACCTCCAGTGGGACCTGCCACCTGCACTGCCCTATGCAGATGTGATTTTTAAGATGCAAAGCTTCTGGAAAGGGGAGGCACCCCAACTTGGAGCAAACGCCTCTGGGTGGGTAGGCATGCCTGTTGCCCCTGCTCGAGGACCCTGGCTTTATAAAGGTCTGAGCACCAGGCCGGGCAATGCAGAGAATAGGCAAAGAATCGCTTGGCTGTGGCTCCCCGTTTTGATACCCCAGGCTGTCTGGCCTCAGAGCACCCCTCCCTGCTCCTCCAACCCCAGGGCAGGAGCCCCTAACCTGTCATCACCCTGGGATCTCATCTGCTCTCCTGAGCCTGGGACAGTGGACACAGGGCTCACAGGATCCTAACAGGGCTGCCGGCTTTTTGTCACCCACCCCAGCTGCCAGGTTCCAGGCTAAGCTGGCAACATGCAGCATTCTATGGGGTCTTGTAGGAGAGGGACTAGCGTTGTCCCCACCATTAGACAGGGCACACAGGTGAGGCCACACAGCCCTGGACACACAGCTAGGAAGGGGCAGACCTGGGCGAACCCTTCGGGTCATCCTCCAACACACGCACCACCTCCATTTCACAGACTGAGTCTGGGCCCTGGGGAGGCACCCAGCCGGCATTCTACTCTCCCACCAGCCTATGCAGAGCTCCCCTCCCTGCTCTCCAGGTTCTTGGACTATTCAGGGACTCAAACACTTGGAATCTCAGGGTCCTAAAAATAGAATTTTAGATACTTAGAACTGAGGTGTGGAGTCATAGATTGTTAGACTCCATGTCCTTGAATCAGAATGTCAGAACTCCTGAATGCCAGCATCAGCCCTCTTCCACCTGGATTTGTGGGATCTGAGACCTTGGAGATCTTTCTGGCTTCCTTAGCCCGAGAGCCCTACGTCACCCATCTGTCCACCTTGCTGCCCTGCGCACATCCTCTTTACAGCATCCCCGTGGGGCAGCCAATCACAGCCCAGGGCTGGAGGAGGCAGGAAAGTGCTCTCTTCTGAGAGAGCAGGGAGCTGGGCAAACCTAATTTCCAGGCTGCAGGGACAGATGCCCCCAGGGAAGCCTGGAGGTGAGCTCTGAGGACAGCCCCCCTCCTGCTCAGGGACACGCGTGCACAGCCCCCCCCACACACACACACATGCACACATGCTAACACACACAACCCTGGCGGGAACACAGCACAGCCAGCCAGGCCCTGCCTTTGTGCTGGGGACTCTCTGCCTCCACCCTCATCTGGGCGCATCTTCCCTGTCAAAGTTTAATAGGCCGGGTGCCAGGAGCAGGAAAATTATAGCTTTCTGCGGGCATAAGCCAACCTGCAATTTAAGGGCCGCCTTTTCTTTTAAGGAGCTGGAGTCCTGTGCATGATCTAGTTCATCCTCAGGGAGGAGGGATTTTTTTCTCCCTGCCTGGTTTATCTTTGGCACCAGCTTGCCTGAAAGCTGGGGGTGGACTCTTCAGAGGACTGTTTGAGAGGGGACAGAGGCCCAGAGAGGACGAGTGGCTGCCCTGAGCCACACAGCAATTCAGGACAGCCCCTCAAAGATGCCAAACACCTCAATCCACTTTCCTTTTTTCTGCTCCCATTCACTTACCCTCTTGAATCCTGGCTCTGGGTTGCAGGGACCCTAAGCTATTTATTACTTTAGCCTCAGGACCTGGCACAGCACCCCGCACTGGGAAACGTGAACAGACCAAGCAGTTCAGCAAGTAGAGCTCGGAGCAAGATGGGGCATTGCTCCTGGGCCCAGGGCTCAGGCCCCCATTGTGAGATCTTCACAAAGCCCAGGAGGGAGGATTTTTAAAGAGGAGGAAACTGAGACTCAGAGAAGTTCAGTAACTTACACAAGGTCACCTAGCTGGTGCGTGGGACACCAGAATTACCACCCAGTTCTGTCTACTTCTAAACCATCAGTACCTGCGGGTCCTGCCGGCTTCCCCTGAGGGCTGAGAGGAATCCAGGACTGGGGCCTGGACGGCCCTAAAGGCTACAGGCTGCTGCCCCTGGGCAACTGCATTCTGCTTGCTGTCTGTAACCCTGGGCCTTCCACTCAAAGATCTGGATTGTGCTGATCATCAGAGCCGACCAGCATACTCCCCTCCCAGACGAGGCCTGACCCCCAGGGACACACCCCACAGGCCCTGGGTTGGGGGACTTGGCCTGTGCCACAGAAAGATGCTACCCAATTACTGGGTGACCTTGGGCAAGTCACTTCCTGTCTCTGGACCTCAGTTTCCTCCTATTCAAATGAAGACTGTTAGACCCACCTCCCAGGGTGGCTGTAAAGATTAAATGGGATACTGTGGAGCCCAGTGCTCGGCATGGATGGGGAGCTCAGGAAAGCTGGCCCCAGGGCCGGGGAGGCCCACCGACATGATGCATTTGGTTTCTTCCAGTGCTCTGACGCTCTGCTGCTGTATGATTCCAGGATTCGAGAACCGTGGCCCCAGACTCTGAGATTGACTTGCCCCCCACCCCCCACAGCCCACCAAGAGGTCACAGGAAGCCCTCCTTCCTCCTTGGGCCTTCCCACCCTCTCCCAGCCCCCAGCCGCAGCTTCCCGGGTTCATTCCGGGCAGAGGGTGTGCTCCAGCTCCCCACCCTCTGGGACCCCACCCCACCCCCAGCCTCCTTACCTGCCCATGGGGCGAGGGCTCCCCTGCTGGCTGCCAGGCTGGTTATCATTCTGCTGCCCCTTCTCCCTGCCCAGTCCCCAAGGGCCCAGAGCACCCTCAGCTGGGGTCCCCCCACAGTGCCCACTTCTAGGCGGCTTACAGCCCGGGCCCCCTAGGCCTGCGGCGGCCACAGCTGCCCACAGAGCCTCTCCCATCTGGTCTCCGGCCCTGACTTCCCACGGGCTCCTGGTGCGTCACCCCCCATCTCCAGGACACGTCCTGGCGGGGGGGGGTGGCTGGAGGCCCAGAGTGGGGGGTCTGTGGGCAGGAGCGCAGGGTGGGGGTGGACAGAGAACCTCCCAAGGAGGAGAAAAGGGGAGCAGGGACTGTCGGAAGCCAATAGAAATAGAGGGAAAGGGGGGCTCGGTCGGAGGTGGAGAGAGAAGGAACGGGAGAAGACAGTGAGTGGGTGGAAAGCCAGAATGAGGGGGAGTGATAAGAAATGCGTGGCAGGGAGAAGAGAAGCAGGAGCAAAGAGGAGAGAAGGGGCGAGAGGGAGATGCAGAAAAGAGGCAGGGATGGAGAGCGAGGAAGGAGGAAGAAGGAGGGGGTGGCAGGCAGAGTGACAGAGAGGGATTGTGCCACAGATGGTGACATGGAGAGCCAGGGAAGGAGGGAGCAGGGGTGGGGGGGGCTGCGGGAGGGGCCAGAGAGCAGGTGCAGGCAGGGGGGAGGGGTGGCAGGTTAGGAGAGGAGGGGGAGAGGGGGTGAGGGCAGGGGGGGTGGGGGGGCAGACCCTGTTACCGCGGAGATTTGGCCACCCACGCTGGCCTTGGCTCTCGCGGTGGGGCGGAGAGGAGAGTGTGGCGTTTAGGGAGCTGGACGCCCCCCGGGCCACTGTGGCACGTGTCCTGCTAGGCGACAGCTGGGTCCCAGGGCCAGGCAGGTGAGGGGCTGAGAGCGCGGGCGAGCACTGGGTTGGGAGTCCACAGTCCTGGCCGCAGGCTGGACACCAGCCAGAGGAAGGCCAAGTGGGGGCAGCAGTCCTAAGACGGTCTGGTGGCCGGAGCCCGGGGAGCCCAGGGCAGGGTGGGGGTGGGAGGATTGGGTAAAGAATGCAGATTTCAGGCTTTGGGGCCCAAGGGCAGGATCAAAGATCCTGTACAGGAGAAAACAAATCTCCACTGTTTAGAAATTGATACAACTCAAAATGGGATAAGAATCGAGAACAATGTTACTGAGAAGAGTGGAATTCTTTTGGGGGGGCGGGTAACATTGTGTTTCATCAGAGATCAAGTCAGTATTTCCTATCCTCAAATCGGTTGCAAATGCTCACCTGTAAAATCCGCTCTTAGTTGCCGTCTGCACAAAACACAGGCAGTGGGCTGGGTCGGGCCCCTGGGCCGGATGTGCCAGCCTGTGGGCTAAGGCGCTGGGCCTGAGCACACCCCTGGGTGCCCCCGGATGAGTGCCCCAGCTCCTGCTGACCCACCCCGTGACCACGGCGAGAACACCCTCCTCGGGCCCGTTTCCTCATCTGGATAGTAGGGAGGTTGGACTAGATCATTCCTAGCTCCTCTTTGGATGTAAGCATCGGAAATGCCTAGGGGTCAACTGGGAATGATAGGGGTTTTTTGTGGTTTTTAAAAGATTTTATTTATTTATTGATGAGAGACACAGAGAGAGAAGCAGAGACACAGGCAGAG
This sequence comes from Canis lupus dingo, assembly GCF_003254725.2. Lineage (NCBI taxonomy): Eukaryota > Metazoa > Chordata > Mammalia > Carnivora > Canidae > Canis > Canis lupus. Next base: position 28,086,624 of record NC_064252.1, on the reverse strand, counting down.
GGAGAAGCAGGCTCCCTGCAGGGAGCCCAATGCGGGACTCGATCCCGGGACCCCGGGGTCACACCCTGAGCTGAAGGCAGATGATCAACCACTGAGCCACCCAGGCATCCCAGTAATGACAGCTTTTTATTAACACCCCCCCACCAGGGCCAGCTGTTTCACACACGCTGCCCTGTGTCGTGGCCACCACACCGCCGACGATGACAGTGAGCAGTGCAGTGTTTACACACGGGAAGCTGGGGCTCAGAGGGGGAAAGCAGTTTGCTCAGATCACACAGCCAGCGAGGAGAGAGGGAAGAGCGTCCTGCTAAAGGTGTGCCCGTCAGCACCTCCCAGCGGAGAAGAGGGGAAGGAAGGTAATGGGTCTCCGTTGAGCACCTGCGAGGTGCCAGGCACCACCCAGGCCCCTTTCCACCACGGGCTGTGCCTCAGGACCGGGCTGGACCTGCTCCGTCACTGGGCACCCCGGGCTGATGTGGAGTAGCCCCTCAGAGAGCCGGGAATCCGATTCTTCCAGAAGAGCCGCTCTGGGGGCTGCGGCACACAGTGGGACTAGGAGCACACCCGCTTCCGGAGGCCCCTGGAGCCCCCCTTCCACCCGCCAGGGGAGCTGGGCAAGCCAGCCCTTCTTTCCAGCCTCAGGGTTCCTCCGTTGCAAGTTCCTGAGGAGTAGGCGGTGGGCAGCTCCTGGGAGTGAGGGAGGCTTCTCTGGGGCCCTCTCCCTCCCCTCCCCTGCCGGGGGCCCTCTCAGAACCGACCCCATGCAGCCCTCCAGGCTTTATACCACACTGGCCTTGCCTCCAGCCTCTGCCTCCTCTGCTCATTTCCTTCTTCCCTGAGCTCCAGGCACACCCAGCCTCACCCATTCATTCATTCAATTCTAGAGGGGTGGGCTCAGGCCTCCGTGAGACAGTGAGGGGAATGGAGCAGTCCTAGGGAAGAGGGCCCAGGCGGAGAGCAGGGTGGCTGGAGGCAAGGGAGGCCGGGAGGCCTGACCACGGAAGGTCCTGTCTCAGTCTCGGTGGGTCCGGAGCCTCACAGGTGGGAGCAGAGGAGCTTCTCGACCTAATTTATGTTCTTCAAAGGCTCACCAGTCAGGCAGCGGTGACGGTGTTGGCTCTCCACAGGACCTTTGCACAGGCTGTGCCCCCCACCCTGGCCACTCTCCTCACGCACCCCACCCCACCCCTATGTGTGAGATGAAGTCCTCCTTCAGGCGGCCTCCTCCTGGAGTCTTCCCCATCCTAGATGAGCTAGGCCTCTCCTCTCGACTTCCTAGAGACCTCGGCCACACAGGTGTCCCCAGGCCTGGCACCAGCCTAGCACACAGCAGGTGTTTGCTGCATGTTTATCGAAGAGGAGGTGGATGGAGGGCGAGGGGCAGGGTGGCGGAGGAGGAAGACTGCACTCTGCAGGATGTCTGCTGGGGGCTGAGTGCTGGTACGGTCCCGGACACCAGGCTGGGGGCAGGTGTGGCCGGGGTCAGACACCGACCCCTGCCCGGGGGGCCTTCCCCGAGCGGAAGCGACTCGGGATCCCTGATCAGCCTCTCCTTCTGGGGATGGCAGCGCAGGAAGGGGAAGTGCCGCTCCACATCAGTGAGCCTGGGACGCAGGGGATGTTGGGTGGCGGAGCCGAGCGCGGCCCCACCTTGCCTGGCGTCGAGGTCCTGGAGCACGAGGGCCTCTAACCTCGGAGCTGGCACAGCGTTGTGTCTGCCTGGGGTCCTGCAGGGGCTGCCTGGACCGCCTCTCTGTGTCTGGGCCATCAGACCCCCACCTCCTCAAAACGAGGGCTGTGTCTCCACCCTCAGACTGTGGGGCTTCTGGAGACCTGTGACCGTGTCTCTGATGTCAGACAGGTGGTTTTCCAGGAGCTGGGGTCCAGGCTCCCCCATTCCTGAGAGCCAGGACAGGGCTGTGTCCTCCCTCCCGTCCCTCACAAGGCCTCAGACCAAAGCCGACCACAGTGTAGACTGGGGGCCTGAGCCACTGACACTAAGGTCTTTCCTTCAAATAGGCCAAGGTGAGCCAGAGTACCTTCCCAGTCCCTGTTAAAGGTGTCCTCTGGTTCTTCTGGGCCCCTGCCGTTTCCCGCTAGCCTCCAATCTCAGCTCCTCCGCTTACTGGCTGTGTGACCTCGAATATGTGACTTAGCCTCTCTGAGCCTCCGTCTCTCAGCTTCAACACCCGCCATGCAGAGTTGGGGAGACAAGAGGACTAGTTAAGCCCTACACCCACCCAGCAGCAGCTCCCAGGGACACGGAGACGCCACCCGCAGCATGAGCCTGCCCCGTCCTCCTGGGCAGCAGGGGCGGGAAGGCTAGCAGCCTGAGCAGGTGAGTTTCCACCCCAGCTCTGGCCCAGTCAAGCAGCGGGACTTCGAGAAACGCCCCTGCCAAGCCCCTCCTTCAGTAGAACGTGTCCACCTTCCTGTACGATGGCCAAACGGAGGAAACGCCTGCGAGCTTGTGGCCTCCAGCACCGCGATCCGTGGCTTCCACCTCGAACTCTCTGCTTTCTGACCTGTTCGCTGCTCTCCAGCCCCCCAGCCTCCCTTCTGCGCCAGGCCACTGTCAGCTCCTCTGTCCCCCCTGCTTCTGCCCTCATCCTGCCCCCTCAGTGGGGAGAGTGAGTCCTTTAAAAACCAAGTCAGGCCAGTGGCTTCCTCCTTGAGACCCTCCTAGGGCCACCTGCTGCTGCAGAATGAAATCCCCTATCCTCACCATGGCCTGAGAAGCCGGTGGAATCCGCCTCTGCCTGCTTCCTTTCTACTCGCCCCTTCTTCTCTTTCCACAGTCCCATGGTCTTGACTCTGAACCCCATGTGTGCCCCAAGCCCTTTGCACAGACTGTTCCCTCTCGAGCTCTTAATCCCTCAGCACGTTTAGCGCCAGCTGCTCTGAAGCCTTCCCATTTTCTGATGCTCCCTCCTCTGGCTTCTCTTTTTTATCTGTAATACAATTATTTTTTTTATTTGCTTCTATTTTTCTCAAAGTGCTGTTTGCAAGTAAATTTTATTTTATTTTTATATTTTTTAAATATTTTATTTATCTATTGATGAAAGACACAGAGAGAGAGGCAGAGACACAGGCAGAGGGAGAAGCAGGCTCCATGCAGGGAGCCTGATGTGGGACCCCGATCCCGGGACTCCAAGATCATGCCCTGGGCAGAAGGCAGGTGCTCAACAGCTGAGCCACCCAGGTGCCCCTGCAAGTAAATTTTAAAAACCAAAGTGATAAAAAAGACTTACAACAGCAGAAAATAGTGGTCCTCCCATGGTCCTGACCCACCCCTTCTCCCAGAGGCAATTCCACCTCTTAGCTCTTTTTCCTTGTGTTTGTCTCCATCTTGCTAAATATATGATTTGTTTTTCTATGTCTTGACCCCTCAATTTTATCCAGTATCTACTGACTTCCTATTATGATAGATGAGGATTGTAGGTTTCTTACACACGCTGGTCCCTTCTCTCCACCCTCTCCACGAAATGACATTCTCCATTAATGTATATTCAGTGTTTTCATTAGGAATGCACTGGAAATATTATTACCTGCCCAGCCTGGAGTTCATAATTGCTTCATTTTTTTCATTTGCTTAGTCTTTTTTTTTTTTAATATCTCAGTTTCCTAGGACTCAGTATTTGCATTTGCTCCTACTGCTTCATAAAACCTCACAGGGGAATTTCTAGGTCCTGAGCTCCATGAGGATTTCTGCTTGGAGGCATCTAAACTCCTCTCATCTGTCCTGGCTGTCCTCTATACCTGTGTGACGACTGCTGCCCTAGGAGTGTCTCTCTTCACCACTCTAGCAGTGATTTCCTTCAACTTTTTCCTGTTAGATCCCATTTCTTGAATCTTCCTCCTTAATGGTGTACTCCTGATTTTGTTGTCACACATCCTCTGGTAATTCCCTGAGCAAGTGAGCATGTTTGAAAAGATTTATTCTCTTCACACATGTATTAATAGCTGGGCTGGGTATAGAATTCTAGGTTGAGAATTACTTTGACTCTGGTGGTGGAAGGCATTTGTTCATATGTCTAACTCCCAGGACTATCCTTTTCTTTTCTTTTCTTTTCTTTTCTTTCTTTTCTTTTCTTTCTTTCTTTCTTTTCTTTTCTTTTTTTTACTTTTAATGTTTTAAAAATGTTTATTTAAAAATTTTAAGTTTTAAAAATTTTAAGTTTTAAAATTTTTATTTAAATTTTACTTAGTTAACATACAGTGCAATATTGGTTCCTGGAGTGGAATTCAGTGATTCATCACTTACGTGCAACACCCGGTGCTCATCACAAAAAGTGCCCTCCTTAATACCTTTCACCATCTATCCCATCCCCCACCCACCTTTCTTCATCAACCCTCAGTTTGTTCTCTGTTTTTAAGAGTCTCCTATGTTTTATTTTCCTCTCTCCCTTCCCTCCCACCCCTCCCCATATGTTCATCTGTTTTCTTTCTTAAATTCCACAAATGAGTGAGATCATATGGTATTTGTCTTTCTCTGACTTATTTCACTTAGCATAATACACTCTAGCTCCATCCACGTTGTTGCAAATGGCAAGATTTCATTCTTTTTGATGGCTGAATGCTATTCATATATATATACCTATAGATAGATAGATAGACATATATATATATACATTTATACCTATATATACATTAAACTTCTCAGATATATATCCACTTTATTCATATATATATATATATATATATATATATATATATATATATATATCTTCTTCTTTATCCATTCATCAGTCACTGGACATTTGGGCTCTCTCCACAGTCCATAGTTTGGCTTCCCAGTACTGTTCTTATTCTCAATCCATTATGTGTAAACTTAGGTCATTTTCCCTTTATTCTGGAAGATTCTAGGATCTTTGCTTGGGTTGTGCACCCCTCCCCCATGCCCCACATACCTGGCTCCAACACCAAGTTTTTGGGGGTACCTAGTGAACCGTTTCCATCTGAAGATTTGTGCTCTTCAGTTATGGACAAGATCTTTCTTTCTTTTTAAAAAGATTTTATTTATTTATTCATTTTAGAGAGTGAGAGAGAAGAGAAACGGAGGGAGAGAGACAAGCAGACTCCAAGTTGGGTGCAGAGCCCAATGTGGAGCTCAATCCCATGAGCCTGAGACCATGACCCAAGCCAAAATCAAGAGTCAGATGCTTAACCTATTGAGTCACCCAGGGACCCCAGGACAAGATTTTTCTATTGTTTTCTTTTGGAACTCCTATTATTTGACTATCGGCCTCTTGGCTTAACCCTATAATTTTCTTGTTGTTTACTTTGGCCATCTTATTCTCCCTTCTAGGAGTTGTTTTTGTTGTTGATGCTCACTCTGTTTTATCTTCCAAATCTTCTATTTAATTTTTTTTTCTAATTTCTGAGAGCCTTCTCTGTTTTCTGATTATTCCCTTGTAAATGGTATTCTCTATTTATTTGTGGGTATAATATGTTTCCTTATCTCTCCAAGTATAGCAGTGATGGTTTCTTTCGAGTTTTCTTCTGCTCTCTGCCTTGTCTCTATTTCTTACTAGTTCCTTTTTCTCTGTTTTTTTTTTCTTAATTGGGTCTCTTTCATATCAGAGCTTTCCTCAATTGTCAGTTCATCTTTTGTTATCTATTCATTTTTCAGAATGAAGCATTAAAACTCAGATTGGCAGCTCTGTGTAGAAAGGCAGAGCTTGTAAGATAGTGAACATCTCTGGAGAGACAGCTGGATCTTTTGTCAGGGATAACTAGATGTTACCCAATGTCAGCATCTGTAAGACTTTTCTCTGAGGTGGTCAGAACCTGTCCACAGATTCTGGGATAAATGTATGCCTGTGTGTTAGCATTCCTGAACTCAGCCAGGGAAAAGGACTAGGGACACCCTGCTCAGTGTTCAGACTCTCACTGACTCCCCCTTCATCTGTCAGTTATTGCTGTGTAACAAACGACCACACATCTCTGTGCTGCACAACAATAAGCCTTTATTATAATTCACACCTTCAGGTCAGCTGGAATGGGCTGGACTAAGCTAGGCAGATATGCTTTGAGGTGCAGGTCAGCTGGACACCTCTGCCCTTACGTTCTTGAATCCAGTGGGCTTACCAGGGCATGTTCTTTCATCAGCACAAGAAAGCATGCCGAAGGGTGCAAGTGCATCAAGTCTTACCTTATGATGCATATACTAACATCTCACTGGCAAAAAGCAAGTCCCAAGGCCAAAGCTAGCATCAGTGGAATGGGGAATGTGTTCCTCCCCTGGAGGTGGGTGAGGAAGGAGTAATAATCTGCCAAACATAACCCAACCTACTACACCCCAAATAATCAGTCTGGGACCTCGCCTCCATCTGCCCTGTAGCTGGTGTCCTTGGATCCAGAAATCTCTGGTTGGATTTTCCTGCCCAGGGTAGGGAGGGATGGTTGCCTGGGTGCATAGTACAGGGGGAAGGACCTGGGGATCTAATTGCTCCTAAAACAAACTTCCAAATAACTTGCTGGCGTTCAACCTCCTGCCTTGCCATCTGTGGTGTCTGGACCCCCTACTTCAGAGCCTCCCAGGGTTCTGCAAGGTCAGTTGGTTTGGATCTCTTCCATCTCCAACCCCCCCACCCAGCCCACCCCACCACAGAACAGCAGGCACTTAGGTTTCCCTGGGCTCTGTTAAATCATTTACCATCCCTCCATCTGCTCTCTGTACTTGTGTGCTGTGGTTTGGGGTCACAGGTGTCTCCTGGTTTCTTTGAAGATGAGAGTTTGTGTTTCTGTTTCGTGTTCTCCTTATTGTCGTGGCTGCTTTTCAGTAAGGGGGGGCAGGCGGCAGAAACATCTCAACCTTCGCATCTTGAGACCAGAATCTCTTTCTTGCTCTATTGCATACGCTTCCGTGGTATGTGGATCAACCACATGGCAGGTGTTGATTTACTCATCTGTCTGTCTCATTAGCCTCTGAGTCCCTGGGGAGCAGAGGGCTGGGTCTCACTGTCTCTACACCTCCAGCTCCCACACACTTTGGCATGGAGCCTGGGTTAGTACATAGGAACTAAACTGAACTGAACTTTAAGTTACATGGATGACTGCTCATCATTTCACCTACCTGAGGGCCTTCAGAAGTCTTCTAGAACCATCCTAGATCTCTGTCTCCCTCCTCAGAGCCTACCCTGCCTTGCCTCTTACATCCCATGAGACCTGGATGGGGTCATATGTCCCCAGAGGTGACTATTTCTCTGGTGGTGGGGCAATTAAGTGGGCAGGGAGGAGAGGGAAAGGATCAAAGGAAGAGATAACAGAGACCTCAGCCCCAGAAAAGCCACTGTTTCAGTACATCATGGTATTATTTCTCATGATTTTATGAGGCGGCTGAGCTCAGTTGGATGCTCTTCTGCTGCACAATAACTTTGCCTGGGGCCACAGTCATCCGGAGACTTGATTGGGCTGGCACATTCAAGATAGTTGACATACATGACAAGTGCCTTGGCAAGGATGGCTGGAAGGCTGGGCTCAGCTGGGTCACTGGGAGGGCTGGGTTTCTCTCTCCATGAAAGTCTATTCTTCCATCTGCTTGTTCACTTACATGAACAACACTTATCCAGCATCTACGAGGTGCCAGATACACGCTAGGGTCATGGGGAGCCATCCAAGCAGAGGCGCTGTTTCTCAGGGTTTGCTGCTGACTCAGTTGTCTCTGCCCTGGACTGTGAGCTCCTATGGGCAGGCCCACACTTGACTCACCCTCAAACCCTGTGTTTGGTACATGGTCCCAAAAACTATTTACTAAGTGATGAGATGATTGAATGAATCCATGGTCATACAAGCATTTTCTAAGGCAATAGGTGTACATCGTGGCATCTGAGTGGCACAGTTGTTTGTAAACAAGGAGGAGCCCCCAGGCTGCCTGAGCGGGGCCAGAGTCTAGGTAGAGACAGTGGATGCAAGGAGGCCACTGAGATGGTCACAGCTATTGTCTAGGGAAGAGATGCAAGGCCTGGAGCAGGGAGTGGCAGTGGGGCTAGATAAAGAGATGGGTTTAGCGTACAAAGAGAGGCCAGATTTTCCAGATTTGGTGACGAGTAGATGCTGGGGGAGGGAATGGGAGGAACCAAGGGGATCCCCGCACCTCAGGCCTCTGCTTTGGAGTAATGAACAAGGAGCAGCCAGGCTCTGAGACTGAAAGCCCCAAATGAAGTAGCTCATCTGGCAGGTGCTTTCCTTGCCTGCCAGGCAATGGTATCACTGCAAGGCGCCCAGTCTGATGCCCGGAAGCCTAGCCCAGGCCTGGCACAACTAGGTGGGTGTTCAGGGGTGGTTACTATCAGAGTGAGCATCACCGTGTTGTCAGCTTCTGCCTGCAACCAACAGTTCTTCCTGTTTCAAAACCAGCTCCTCACCTACTCCCCTCGAGTTTCTCTTTCCTATCTAAAGGGCCTCTGGTCCTCGGCCACTTCACAGAACAGAAATGAGTGACTCACCCCATGTCCAGTGACTGCTGGACACAATGATACAGTGGAAAGAGCACAGAGCTAAGAGACCAAAGACCTCAGATACCAATGCTGTCAGCTAATGATAACAGAGGCCTGACCAACAGTAGCACAACCAGTGGTTTCATTTAGCTTTTGTTCCCATAATGAGGCAGCCACTGGCATTGGCTCAGCTGCCAACCAAAGTCGTGGAGGATCCAGGCTCTTTTGATCTTTCTGCTCCTCCATTCTTAGCATGTTAGCTTGCATCTTCATGCTTGTGGTTTCAAGTGTGTAAGATGGCTGCTGCGGCTCCAGACATCCCCTCAGTATTCATCAGGGAAGAGGATGGAGCAAAGGGCAGTGTCCTTTTTTTTTGTGGAAGAAAACAAACACTGTCACAGACACCACCTCTCCAGCTGACTTACACTTGTCTTTTTGGCCAGTGACTGTGCACCCTTGGGACGCCAGCTGTAAAAGGGCTCCACCTGAAACTAGGTATCCGTTAGCAAGAAGAATGGGAGTAATGGGAGGAGATGGGAAAGGGGAGTGTCTGCCTGTGAGTTGAGCTCTAGCTCCCAGTCCCAGGTTCTCCTGTGCCTCTGTTTCCTTCTCTGCAAAACTGAGCTGCTAGCATCAACATTGGAAAGACTGATTAAATGAGATAATATGTGTTAGATGAGAACACAGTGGTGAGAGAATTTATTTACCCACGTTATTATTGGCATAAGTCAAGGACTGTGCCCACTGGGGTGGGCTCAGGGGAAGAGACACATGGCAGAGGCACCCCCTGCCACGCCCACCCTCAGCATGCCAGGAAGTTGGAAGAACAGAGGAAATCATTCCAGGAAAGAGGACCAGACCAGGGTGTGGAAGGACCAGGATGATAGAGGTGTCAAGGTGGCTTTGAGGATATGAGAGTTCCCTCTGAGGGTGGAGGTGTGTGCAGGGGACAGAAGGAGGTGCAGTGTGACCAAGACTAGGGGCCACCAGAAGGGGTCCCAGGTTTACCTGGAGGCCCTAGGAGAGCTGGGAGCAAAAGAGGCTCTCCTGAGACTCTGGCCAACTGGAGGGGGCGCCCCGGGGCTGCTAAACGGCGGTGTGGGGGTCAGTGTTGGCTTTTCACGGGGTGTTTGGTTTCCAAGGAGAAGTAACCTTAAAAACATAAAGGCCTTCTCTGAGCTGAAACTGAGAAGCACCACGGGGTTTCCCCCCCTGGCCCCTCAAACCCTGCCCCTTTCTTTTTTTTATTTTTTTATTTTTATTTATTTATGATAGTCACACACACACACACAGAGAGAGAGAGAGAGAGAGAGAGAGAGAGAGAGGCAGAGACATAGGCAGAGGGAGAAGCAGGCTCCATGCACCGGGAGCCCGACGTGGGATTTGATCCCGGGTCTCCAAGATCGCGCCCTGGGCCAAAGGCAGGTGCTAAACCGCTGAGCCACCCAGGGATCCCTGTCCCTTTCAAGAGGGTGGGGATCCCAGGAGGCCAGTGAGCTGGAGGGCCCAGCCCCCAAACTTCAGGACTTGGGGGTGGGGGCAGCTCAGGGGCAGCAGAAGACAGAAACCCAAAGCATCTCTGTCCTGGGAATCGGGGGACTTCTGTGCTGTCAGGGGGCGGCCAGGAGGCTTAGATCTCTCTCTTTACTCCCTCCCGGTAGCCCCTCTGGAGGGTCAGCCCACGAGGGCAGGAACTCATGCGCCACGCTGCACCCCCCACCTGGAACACAGTGAGAAGGTGCTCAGTAAGTGTGCATTGAATGTGGATGACGCTGGAGCGGAAAGACAGACATCGGGAAAGTAGCAAAGCACCACCCCCACCCCCACCCCCGTGGCACCCACTCCACACCAGGCCCTGCTGGACACGGCAGCCCCACCTTCCCTCTTAAAGAAGTTCGCCTTCGCTCAGGGCCTGCCCCGAACACTGCTACCTGACACACTGTTGGGACACTTGTCGTGACCTCCAATGGTAGGGGTTGGGGACTTCTGGCTGCCCGACACCCACAGCCCCAGATTCTAGCCAGGTCTTACTCTGCATTTGTTGAGAACCAACCCCTGTGTCCAAGGACGCCAGGTTTTTAAGGGATTGCCTCCACTCCTGGCTCTAGCACGGGGACAAATATGATTGGTTGAAGTGGGGTCTGGGATCCAGGCTGGTCCAATCAGAGTAAACCTTGATTAGAACTTCGCCTGGGGCAGAAGTTCTTTTTTGTTTGTTTTTTGTTTTTTTATTTTTTTTTTGCTAGTCTTGAACCTGGAAGGATGCTCTGCGAGTCACCTGCCTGAGAATGAACCAGACAGCAGGAGGCAGAGCAAAGAGGTGCAGGACAGCAAGCCCTGATGATCTGATTTGAGTCCCCCTGATGTTTCCAAATTTGGATTGATAGATTTATTTCCTGCTTAAGCAGCTTGAATTAGGAATGGCAAAAGTTCTGACTGGCAGAGTCTGAAAGTATCCAGACTTCTACAGGCAAATGTAGCTCAGGATCCTGTGAGTGGCGTACAAAGATCTGAGACATGGCAGGAGCCAGCTGGACCCGGGTTTTTGACTGGCTGTTGCAGGAACCCACCAACATTCAGAAAATTTTATTTGTTTTATGTTGTCCCAAAAACAAGAACTAAGGCCGCAGGTGCAAACTTCTGAGACACTCATTTTAGCTCAGTAGAAGGAGAACTTGCAGACAAGCAAGACCATCAATACGGGAGTAGCCTGCCTCAGGAGGGACCCACCCCTAAAGGTACGCAAGTGGTGGCTGGCACCATCCGGCCCGAGATTTCCAGAGGGGACTCAGGCATCGGGCGGGCCTGGGGTAAATGGACAGATGCTTCCACATGTGGCACGTAATGCAAGGGTGGCTCCCCTCTGACCCCTGGGAAGGCAGGAGCAGGAAGGGATTGGGTGCAGAGCCTGCAAATTCACAGCCTTCCAGCCCCAGGGGGCCTCCAGCCCAGAGAAGATGATCAACCAAGCTCTGCAGCCATCTGCTAAGAAACACCACGGGGAGGGGACAGCAGGGCCAGCCAGGGTGCCACTGGGCTTTGGGTGAGGGCCCCGGAGGTCAGAACCATCTGGCTGGGAGAGCTGGGTGGAACCTGGAAGGAAGACATGCGGGGCAGGGTGAGAACCTGGGGACAAGCAGATCGCCTGCTCCCGACTCAAGGCTCGCTGCCACCTCCCAACTTTTTTTCGGGGCTGGAGCTCCCACCAGCCCACCCTGCTTGCCCACCACACAGCACCCTCTCCATCCTTCTTGTCCCCCCACCAGGTAGCCTCCACCCCATGCTGGTCCCTCCTCCACCCCAGGGGCTCTCAGCTCAGTCTGCCCTGCCTCCACCCTTCTCTGTGGGTGTTGAGTCTCCCTGACTCCACTGGGCTCTGCTTCCATCCCTTGTCCTCCATGGCCTCCTGCAGGGTCAGCAGGGTGGAAGCCTGGTGACACTCCTGACATGGCTCTGGCACTTTCTGATACCATACCCTGCACCTTCCTTCTTGGAAACAAGAAGGCTCCCCTGAGTTGGATTGGCTCAGGCAAATAGGGAAACTGAGGCCACTTTGATCCCCCCCCCTTCTGTCTTGGGCTAAATGCTATTATTCCCAGAGATACAGGAGGCCACTGGGCAGCGGCTGGACACCACCCCCCCCACCCCCGGTCGAGCCTACTGTGTGCGGGTGGGGGGCGGTGGGGAAGCGGTGAAGGGGCGCTCTTACCCCTACAGGATGCTGCAGGGACGCTTCTGTGGCCGCGTGGGCTGGGGGCACAGGACCGCCCGGATCGCCTCATCAAAGACGGTTTTCAGGCCTCGCTGGGTGAGGGCCGAGCACTCCAGGTATTTTACAGAGTCTAGGGTGGGGCGGCAAGAGGGCAGAGGCCAAGGTCAGGGGATGGGCAGAAACCTCTCCCGAGCACCCCCTGTGCCAGTCTGTGGGGTAGGGTGACCACCACTCTCTGCCTCCACCGCCTCATGCCCGGAAGAGGGAGCCTGATCCCCAAAGGAGAGGCTGAGCCCCCCAAGGCAGGTCCGACCTCTCTTAAATGCGGAAGCCCTTACTTTCTGGAAGGCAGGCAGGAATGTGGAGGCATTCCTGGCGGAGACAGGGGCTCGAGCAACATGACAGTGACTGAATCTTTCCATGCCTCAGTTTCTTCTAGAAAACAGCCACACACTTGCCTCCATGCTTCCCCCAGGAGGCCCTCATGGCCCAGGCACCAAGACCTTCCAAATGTCACCTGACCATTCCTTAGCGTCACCTCATTTTACAGACGAGGACACTGAGGCTCATAGGCGGGGACTCATCTGTCCAGAGTCACGTGCTGGAAGTTTCTCCTCCACCTCGGGGTGGCTGGGGGCTGCCAGGGAGGGGAACAGGAGGAGAGAGCTTTCCCTCCCCCCTGAAGGGACCAGACTTCTTCCACCTGACGGCTCCAAGCAGGAGCCTGAGGAGCAGACAGCCAGAAAGGCAGGCTGAGTTCCCGCTCCCAGGGCCAGTGTTCCATGACCTTCCGGAAGGAGCCTGTGTGAGTTCCCATGACCACTACACCACAGTTTCCGTGAAGTAAGGAACCACAACACCCCTTCTTTGAAGGGGGCTGGGGGCTGAATTCAGGAACAAGAGGAAAGAGAAGGGCAGGAAGGGGAACTCTGCCCTCACCCTGGAGTCCGCTCCTGTGGGGGAAGGAAGTGGACCGGCGCTGATGGGCACCTGCTCTCTGCCCAGCACCGAGCTGGGTGCTTCCAAAACCCTTGTGAAGAAATACTGTGATTTCCCACTTACAGATGAGGAAACAGGCTAAGGGGGGAGAAGCATGGGGCCCAGAGACACACAGCTGGGGAGAGGGGAGCCAGGACCTCCAGATGGAGGAAGCCCACAGATGACCTGGGGTTGGAAAGAGAGAAAGAAAAGATGGGGCGGGGACAAGGAGACAGGTTCACAGAGCACGTCCCTGGCACACTTGGGAGCATACTCCCACTGGGGAGCGTGGGTAGTGGTCCCAAGGGCCTGGCTGGTGGGGACAGAGTGCCCTTGGTTCTGTCCGGGAGCCTCATCACCTTATAACCTCTTACGCCAAGAATCGTGTCACCAGGCATTTGGCCACTGTCTCCCTGCAAGGGACCATAGCCAGTGTCCACTTCTTCCACACTGGCCAACTGTCACCTCCCTGCACCCTGCCACCCTCTTGCTCTTTTTGGCCTGGTGGCCTCCAGAGCAAGGGTCCTGAGCAGGGGTGGAGGTGAGTGTGGGGGGCTGCTGGGCTCCCTTCAGCGCTGCCTCTGTCCACCCTAGGAGCCTGGCCAGCCAGCCCCCTCTTTGTGTCTCACTCTCCCATCTGTCTAGGACATGGGGACCTGGGACAGCTTGTCAAGCTGAGCCAGGTGGGGCAGAGGAGCAGCAGAGGGCCAGGGGGTGGGCAGGCGGCAGCAGGTGCCCCAATGACCATGACTAATGGAGTCAGGCAGCCCGGCTTTGAATCTGGGCTCTGCCCCAGCCTGGTTGGGTGGCCTTGAACCAATGACTTTTCCTGGAGCTTCACTTTCCAGTTCTGTAAAGTGGGGGCACTGAGACCCTCCCTCGTAGCTGCTGTGAGAACAAAGTGGGCCCGGCACCCCAGAAGTGCTCAGTCTCATCAGCCTGCTGTGATTATCAGCTGGGGCCTCGACTGGCCCCACAACTCACCACCACAGGCTCAGGGCAGAGGCAGCTGTGGGTCCCCCGGGACTTCCCCCCTGTGGCTGAGGCTGGTCCTCGTCAAGTTCACAGTCACTGCCCCTGCCCCACCCCCACTCGGGATCAGTTCCAGGAGAGATTGGCTAGAGATCAAGGCAGGACCCTGAGCCCCCTCCTTACGGAGGAGAAAGGACCTCTGAGGATCTCGCAGGCCAGCTTGTACAGATGGATAAACTGAGGCACAGAGAAGGGGAGCCACGTTCCCAAGGCCACACACATGGTCAAGGCTGGAGCCAGGACCAGCATCCAGGCTTCTAGCCCCTCTCCTTGTCCTGAAGCAGGTGCTTTAGAAGGGGACGTGTCCAAGGCTGGCTAGAGAGTCAGCGGGGGGCAGAAGGAGTTGGGGCCGGTCAGAGAACAAGAGAAAGCAAGGGTACAAGCCCCACATCTGTGAGGAAAGCCAGCAGGCCGAGGAGCCAAAGAGCCCAAGATGGGGCTGGGGACTCAAGGCTTAAGAAGCAGCCCCAGGCCCCCTGAGGAAGATGGCCATGTCGCTGGACGAGTCACAGGAAGGAGGAGGTGGCAGCTGCGGTTTCTCTTCCTGTAGAGATGTGAGTCCCCAGAGCCCTCCCAGTTCCGGCGGAAGGAAGAGTGGTGAGGCCAAGGCAGGGCTGGGGCGGGGAGGCCCTACCTACTGGGGTTCCAAGTAGGCCCTACCTCCTGGACCTGCGGGAACCCATGCCGAGGCAGAGTGTCCGGGCAGCTGGATCACGGCTCACGGCGGCCCCACCTAGCTAGGGATGCCAGGCTCGTGGACAAGTGTCCCATCCCCCGGCTGCAGGCCGGTCAGGGCTTGACCCGGGACAGCAGGCCCAGGCACCAGGGGAGAGGCCAGACCCATCAGTGATACGGGCAGCCCTGAGCCCCCGGGAGGAGGGCCTCTGAGCCAGCAATCTGCTGTCTTGCATTCAAATCCCAGATCTGACACCTTCTGGCTGTGTGACCTTGAGAAGTCACTTCACTTCTCTGGCCCAGTGATTGGGATGCAAAGAGCACTTGGGGTGAGGAGGGAGGCCAGGGAAAGAGAGGCGAGAAATCACCCTTCAAACTAAGGCAGAGGCACCTCCTCCAGGAAGCCTTCCTGGACAACGCAAGCTTGACCTGGCAGCTGGTCTTCAGAGCAACCACAGCGCACCTCACTCTATCCCTGCTCCATCAGCTCCAGCGCACTTGTTTCAGTGTCTGCGTACGGGGCGCGTGTGCTGCTGCTGACCTGCCCTGAGTGCGGCCTGCAGGTGCCGAGCTGGGAGCTCCCTGGGTGTGAATTCATTTGATGCCCCCCAACTGCTGGGAATGATTACTATGCCATGTTTCGCTCATGAGGAAACACAGGCACAGAGACTCAGCCAGGGTCACACAGCCTGGCCCGGGCCCAAGTCGGGCCCCTCTGGCAGCCAGCTCCCCAATCTGAGCCCGAGCCCCGTACCGATCTCCTTGGCCAGGGCCAGGCCCTGCGGGTAAGTAATGGGCGCCAGCTTCTTCTCCTTCAGCCTCTCGATGGTGTCCTTGTCGTCCCGCAGATCCAGCTTGGTGCCCACCAGGATGATGGGCGTGCTGGGGCAGTGGTGTCGCACCTCAGGGAACCACTGGGCAGGGGGGCAGGACCGAGAAGTTGTGGGGGACAGCCCAAGGGCGCATAGGCATGAGCAGGTGGGGGCGCCAAGCATGGAAGAGAAGAGGGGGCACAAGGGGGTGAAGAGAGGCAGCAGCAAGATTTCATGAGAGGAGAAAGGCAGGCAGAGGTTGGGAGGTTGGGCGGGGAGGAGAGGGGCAAGGTTATAGAGGGCGGGGTAAAGCTGACTACCCCAGGCCCCTCAGAGCCCCCTCTGAGTCTCCCCCCGAGTCCCCCCCCTCCCGCCCCAGCCCTGGTGGGCAGGCACTGGGGATGTTCTCTGCGGCCCCTGCCCCTGCCCTGAAGTCACGGGGCCCTCCCCTGCTCAGGGTCACCTGCCCGCCCCCCCAGGCCCCACCCTGTCCTGCTCACCTTGGCTCTGACGTTCTCATAGGAGGCAGGGCTGACAAGGGAGAAGCAGATGAGGAAGACGTCCTGGGGACAGAGCAGGCAACAGTCACCCACGAGGGGAGGCCTGGTGGCCTCCCACCCGGGCCCTTCCCACCCCGAAGGGCCTGTCCCTCGAGGCTAATCCTCACATGACACTGCAGCAGGTGCCGCTCCCACCCCGATCTACAGATGGGGAAGGTGAGGTCAGGGGCGAGCCACCAGAGCCCCTACTCCTCCCCGGGCACCAGCCCTTTCCTGGCCAGCCTAGAGGGAGGGCCAAGGATGCCCACACCCAGCAGCCACCTCCAGGCGGGCCCCCACCTCTCCTCCAGGGACTCAGAATCCTGGGGTCCCCATGGGAGCCTCATCCAGGGTCTGTCTGCCCCCCAACCACTGGGAGCCAGGGGGTGCCAGAGCCCATGGGGTAGAGGGGCTGAGGAGATGGGCAGAGAGAGAACTGGGGGACCGAAGGAGGGCGGGGACCCCCAGCCCCCAGGCCCGGATGTGGCCCCTTCGGCAGCAGGGCGAGCCCGGCCCGGGAGGAGGCCAGGGCAGCGCACCGTCTGCGGGTAGGAGAGTGGCCGGAGGCGGTCGTAGTCCTCCTGTCCTGCCGTGTCCCACAGTCCCAAGTTCACCGGCTTGCTGTCAACCATCACGTTGGCCGAGTAGTTGTCGAACCTGTGGGGAGCAGGTGAGCGGAAGAGTCAGCCTCCCCTGGGCCCTCCCATCCAGCCTCCCTCGTGGGGTGCGGAGGCTGCAACCCCAGGGGGGTTAAGGGACGGCCACAGCGGCAGAGTCCCAGAGCTCCGTGCCCTCGGCTTTTCATTCCTTTTCTTTTTTCTCACTGCTGATTCATGACATTAATAAGTTTTAAATGCAGGTGAGCATCACGAGGAAAGCGTCGTCTCCCATCACCCTTCGGCCCTTGCCTATCCTGACAACAGGTGATTTTTGGAGGCTGCACACTGTTGGCTCCATCAGTATCAACTTTTCCCACATCCTATGCTGGACTGAGGCCTCCCCCAGCTGAACTCCGTCTCAGCTGGGGTGCCCCCCCCGCCCCGCTGCCCCGAACAAACCCTGAGAGGAGGAGGTGGTGCAGAGGAGCCTCCGGAGGAGATGGGCTAGGGACTGGGAAGGGCCAGTGGCGCTGCAGGGCGCGCGGTGGGACCTGAGGCTTCCTATCCAGCATCTCTATTTTGTGTTGGCAGAAGGATGTCCCCAGACACTAAGTCCCTGGTCCTCCAGGCCACTCTGGAGTGCACACCGAGAGCCATCCTCACAGACAGTTTCAAGAATTGCCACCCCCACACACAGATAAGACGCATGCTGTGTCCGGCATCAACAGCTAAAATCTCCCGCCAGCCCCAGAGGGGCCCCCGGGGCAACCAAACAAGCTTCCAGATTTTTTTTTAATTCACTGCAACAATTTGGGTTTCTCACTACACATAACCCCTAGAGGAAGGTGCGGGTTTCTCAGCCTGTGGAAAAGAAGACTGGGATCAGAGAGGTGTAGTGACCTGCCCAAGGCCACACAGCCAGCGACTGGCCAAACTAAGTGAGAAACCAGTTGTGTGTGATTCCAGGGCTCACACCAGCACTCGCGGCCCTGTGTCCAGCTGTGCTCACCCACTGCCCGGGAGGGCTAAGGGCCATCACTTTGTATCTCCTCACTGAGGCCACCCACGCTGGCCCTGCTCTCTGTCCCCTGCCCTGGCCCACTGAGACCTCAGGTTCCTCCTCCTTCTCCTCCCCTCATACACCAGCCAAGCAAGGCCTCCACTGCCCACCTCTCTGTCCTTGCTCCTCCCCAGAAAGCCCTTCCCCACCTCTCTTTGTCCAAATACTCCTGCTGACCTGCCATGGGGTCCTGCCCACTCTCCAGGCTTTCCACTCCTGCCTGTGCCTCGTTCTAGAATACCCTTCCACCCCCTTTCACCCTGTCTCCTCTTCATGCTTCAAAGTCCTGCCCAGGCAGTTCCTCCTCTGTGGGGAAGCCTTCAGGCCACCCCCTTCCCTGTCCCCCACCTGGAAACAGCTTCTTGTTCCCTCCCTTAGGCAACTGCTTTGTCTTGACCTTAAACACTGCAGTTAATGTGTCTCTGTCTTGCCAAGGGCCGTGGGCTCGAGTGGGCAGGGCCCAGGCCGGGTTCATCTGCAATCTCAGGCTTCGCACCCATGAATGCGGGTGGATTGGAACTAAAGCAAACTGAACTGAAGCCCTTGGAATGCCACCTCCTCCAGGAAGCCCTCACAGAATGCTGCTCACTGACAGGCTGAAGAAGTCCTAATGCTTCAGAGTAACTCCAAAGACACCTGTTCTGAGAAACTCACACACACACACAAACACACAAAAGTGAGCAGTCTGAGATTTTGAACACTCCATGGATGAGTATGCACACCATGAAGTATATACCATGCGTACTCATCCATGGAGTGTTCCGGTCACCTCTCCATTCCTCAGATGGCCTCGCTCCCTACTGCCTGGAAGCTCCTACAAACACTCCTCCTCTGACTTTCCACTCTTCTTCCTCCCTCCCTCCTCGTCCCCAGTGCCCGGCTGACTCTTCCTCACCCACCTCTAGCCCTATCTCAAGGTCACCTCCTTCAGGGAGGCTTCCCTGCTCCCCCAGTTAGTCCAGGCCCCAACCCAGCAATCTTTACCCAAACAGCGGGGGAGCCTGCCTTGCTTGCTCTTCCCTGCATCCTGAGGCCAGTAAAGCACGTGTCACGTAGTAGGTGCCCCGTGTACCAACTCTGGATGCCACCCATACAGCCATGGGATTTCAGGAATAAGGCGCTGTCCCGGGAGACACCACAGGGCATGATGGGGAAAGAAGCACCTAGGGTTGTCCTTGGCCTCAGTCAGAAACATTCCTTTGGATCACACTTAGGGTGTGGGGACACTCTCCTCTCTAGTGTCCAGCCTGAAATTCTGGGGCCAAAGAGCCTCCCAAGATTCCCTGAGCCAAAGGCATGGTCCTCTCAGAGCCATCCCCAGGGTCTCAGGGGCCATGGTGATGGGGCCTTTAGAGCTGGGTCCTGGGACCTTATAGCAGCACCAAGCACCGAATAGGGGGCCTGGCAGAAGGCTAGGGACTTTTATATGTTAGATCTTGAAGTCCCATGTAACCCGAGAAAAGGACCTCAAGTTACTCCCATTGGACAGATGGAGAAACTGAGGCCTCAAGATGTCAAGTGACCTTTCCATATCATAAGTGAAGGAGCCAGGACTGAGCCTTGCTCCTTCTGTGACACCTCTTGTAAGCAAGTGGACAAATGACCTGGGGGCGTGGCTGTGATTTCTACAGGGACAGTTACCCAGAGCTAGGAGGGCACAAGGCTCCTTATGAGCCTCGTCCTGGCTGTGTGACCCTGAGTGAGTAACCTAGCTTCTCTGAGCCTCACGCTCTTCAATGTGCAAAAAAGTCCTCTCTCGTGTGGCCCTTAGGAAGATCCGAAGAGAAAGGACTTTCAAGCCACCCGGAGGGGAGATGCTGAGGAGCTGAGTGATCTCATTTTCCACGTCCTCACACATACCCACTGGTCCCTCCCCAGAGGTCCAGCCTCCAGAGCCAGAGAGATTCCGCAGGCAGCCAGCGGGGACCCGCGCCTCCCGGGGGTCTCCTTTCCTGAGACTCACAGGCGGCCAGCACCAGAGGAACCTCACACCAGCCTGGCCAGTCCTCACCCCTTTTTCCAGATGAGGAAACGGGCCCACAGACAGGAAGGCATTTGCCCAAGATCTCATAGTCAGTTGGTGGCAGAGCAAGGACTAAGTGCTGTTCCCCAATTCAGAAAATCCCACATGGTAAACACGGGGGCTGTTTCATGGCTGGAAGGTGGGTGGTTTGAGCCTGGGCATGGGGCTTCCCAGATGGCTCATGTTTGCTGAGCACCCGCGGGTGTCAATGACTTCTCCAGGCCCTTCCTACTTAGACCACCTAAGTGGGCCCAGTTAACAGATGCCACCATTGTCCCCATTTTATACTTGAGGGTGTAGACTCAGAAAGCAGGAGTGACCTGTCCGAGGTCACACAGATGGAGTGTTTTCACCCAGAGTGTCCATAGCCTCTTTCTGCATCCCCAGGGCTCCAGGCCCAGCCCTGACCCTGGCATGGAGAGGAGGAGGGGATTGGGGGCAGGAGGAAGGGGGCTCTGCACCCAGCATCACCTGACCCCCACCCAAGCCCACACTCAGAGAGGAAGGTGGTGTATTCAGGAACCCAGAGACCTTGGAGTATGCATGGCTGGTGACGTGGGGACCGGGGGGACTGACCCGTTCAGGAGGGGTGTTGGAACTCTGGTCCTGGTCCTCAGGGCAACGGGGCCCTGCTGAGAGGCTTCACCAGGCAGGGGGTGACGTGATCATATTTGCCTTTAGAAAAGGCTCCTTGGGCAGCCCGGGTGGCCCAGCGGTTTAGCGCCGCCTTCAGCCCAAGGTGTGATCCTGGAGACCAGGGATCCAGTCCCACGTCAAGCTCCCTACATGGAGCCTGCTTCTCTCTCTGCCTGTGTCTCTGCCTCTTTCTCTCTCTCTCTCTGTGTGTCTGTCATGAATAAATAAATAAAATCTTAAAAAAAAAAAAAAGGCTCCTCTTGGCCACTGGATGGAGAAGTCTGGGAGAAGGGTCAGAGGGGCAGTGGGGGGCCAGTGCGGAGGGTCTTACCAAGCTGGTAGCGAGAGGGGAGGGTGGCAGGGGGGAGTCCCAGGCAGACCACGAGGGGACGGAAGAAGGTGCATGAGTGAGGGAGGCTGGAGGCAGCGGGGCCCAGTGAGTGAATCACACCCCTGGTGGTAGGCGTAGGGGTGAGGGGCAGTGAGAGCCCAGCAGGGCCGCTGGTGTCTCCGTGTTCATGGATTACCAGGCTCCACTTGCCAGGAGGTGAAATGAAGGCGAACACCAAGTACTGGCCAATCCGACCTAAACTAACCGCGAACATTCCCTACCACCCCTGAGCTACCCACTGGAGGTTGAGTTCTGGCACCTTCTCAGAGCCGGCCAGCACATCCAGTCACTGCAGAGCACCAGTGATGTGCTCACTCTGCCCTAGAAGGTGGTGTGATGGCAGTGAACTGGGCAGACCAGGGCCCTGTCCTCCCAGAGCTTCCCTGCCAGCAGGGGAAGTCAGATTAGGAAGAGGGCCTGAACAACATGGAGCAGTGGGATGGGGGGGCCTGGGTGCCAGGAGGGACGGTGGGTCAGGGTGCTGACCCCCGAGCAGGGAGCTGAGTGATGGGAAGGAGGAGGACAGAGGCATGGGGGGTGGGGACAGGTGTGTCTGGGATCCGCAAGGAAGCCCAGGAGTCTGGAGAGGGTGGGTAAGGGGGGGTATGGCCAGAGGTGAGGCTTGGAGCAGGTGCCATTCAGGGCTTCACATGCCAGGAGAAGAGATGGTCCCAAGAGTGAAGGGGACCCTTGGGGGGTTTTTAGGCCTAGGTATGGCTGCATCTAATTTTCATTTTTGAAAATTCATCTGGGCTTCCTTTTGAGAATGTACAGGGGAGAGGTAGAAGGGGAGAGCCCCTAGATCACAGGGTCTTCCTGCCATGTGTTGGTATCCCTGACACCCAGCACAAGACCATCCACAGGGCGGGCTTTAGTCCCCCCATCTGAGGAAACGGGGTATGACCCTGAGCTATTAACCCCCACCCTGGCCATGAGCTGAGCTCAGCTCACCTGCTTATCTGATCGTGTGCAGCAGCACATGCCTCCAGGTCCCAGGAAACCCGCCCACCCCCAGCAAACCCTCCCAGCCCCAAGCCGCAGCAGGTACCCCCACCTTTATCTCTGTGCTAAAGATCCCCTGTTTTCCCCAATTCCGCTCTCCCCAGTGACCCCCAACTTCCAACATCAAGGGCTCAGCATGATTTATCTCCCCCTGACAATGGGAGTACAGGCATTGTAGCAGGAGCCCCTCGGAGGGCTTGTCCAGAGCTGAGCAACTCTGTCCTAGATGACAAAGGAGGGTGACATGCACAACTGGACCATCCTTTGTAGGCTCTGATGCCAAATGAAAAATGCAAAACCTCCTGTTCAAAGGTTAAGAATTTCAAGATTGTCCTACTATCTGCCCAACTCCCCAGAATCCTGGGAACATAGACCTTGCCTGCTTCATTCTGTCTGTCCTGCAAGGGCGTCCGGTGTCCCGAGTTGTTCTCCAAGTCGCTGAGAACAACTGGCCCTAGCTAGTCCCACCATCTTGCACCAGAGAACACGCCTTTCTTCTCCCTGGCCACGGGAGGCACCCTGGCAGTGAGCCTGGGGTTGCCCAGTCCAGCCCTGGCCTTATAAAAGGGAAACTGAGGCTCAGAGAGGGGAAGTGATTGGTCTAAGGCTCTTCAGCACATGGGCCCCCAGCCCAGCTGGGACAGGCAGGGGCAGGGGTACAGTCATGCCACTGGTGACAATGAGCTTCTGCAGGAACCGCCTTACCTCCCACCTCGAGCCAGCCCTCCCTCAGCATTAGAAGGTGCCTGATAAACGTTTGATGACTGATGGCAAAGGTGCAAATAGGGCAAGTGCAGAGAGGGACAAGCACTGGCACCAGGCGTTTGGGGACTCAGGAGCCAAGCTAGGGCTAAAACCAGTGCTGCAGGCTCCCTGCCCTGGTTTCTTTGCTGGGTCCTGGCTACCTCCTTCCTCCGGCCCGGGTCGAGGTGCTGGCCAGTGTCCTGGGCGACAGGCCCCTTAGTTGCTCTGAGCCTCACCCTCGTGGGTGACCTGGGTAGAACACCCGCTTCTCCTGAGGATCAAATGAGGGTACACATGGGTGACATTTTGTGTGGGGGCCAGCACACAGTAGGTGCTCAGTAGATGGAGGGCAGCTCTGATGGATCCTCCTAGGGGGCCTCTCCATGAAGTTCAATTCAGGTCAACTCAAAACGCGTCCATCGTGTATAAGACAATGTGTAGATCGTAGTGTGCATAAGATCATGGGGGCACCCGAGAACTGGGTGAGGCTCCCTGCCCTGCAGAGACTCAGAGTCACGGGGAAGATCAGATATAGTCACTCCAGGGGGTGAGAGGTCCTTGGGGCTGGATGAGAATGGCTCCCGGAGGAGGAGCTGGCCTGGACGTCTTAGACACGTAGGAAGGAAAGGCTCTCTGGGCAGAGGGAACAGCCTGAGCAAAGGCCCTGAAGAGGAAATGCCCAGGGAGTGCTTGGTGGGGACCAGCAGACAGAACATGAAGCAGTGACAGGGCTGTGACATAGGAAGGCGAGGTCGGGAGAAGCCCACACGGAGCCTTGAGTGCGGTGCTGGGGTGGGGAAGTTGTCCAGTGAGTGCTGGGGCCTCCGAGGGCTGGTGCTTCCCCACTTACCCTTCCCCCACCCAGGCTGCCACCCACAAACTCCTAACACGGCAATGACACCCGCCTCCACACCCGACAGGAGGGCAGGGCTTCCCTGGGCCCTCTCCACCGACAGCCCCTGTCCTGCTGTCTGTCCCCTAGTGTCAAGGCCCTGACAGCCGCCTCCTCACCCCCCCCCCCCACTGCCCAACCCCAGTCCGGTGTCCCACTCTGGCCCAGGCCCATCAAGGCGCCACTCGCCTCCTGCCTCACCCCACCACGTCCAGTCTCTCCCTACCCGGGGGCCGGGGACCTCAGCACTGGTCCTCACTGGCCGTCGCAAAGTTGCAACACTGGTCATTAGGATCACCAGGCAGCCCCGCCAGGCAGAGAGACCCCCAGGTGCCCACCCTGGGCCCCAGCACACAGGACGTGCCTGGGAAGGAGGCGGGCTTGGCGATGATGTGTCTCCCATCCTCCCAGCCCCCCGCGCATCCGCAGGACTCACACGGTGGGGATGTACTCTCCTGGGAAAGCGTTGGTGGTGTAGCTGATGAGAAGGCAGGTCTTGCCCACGGCTCTGGAAGACAGGAAGTTCCAGAGGACAGCGGTCATGGCCCTGCCCCTGACACTGGGAGCTTTCTGGGTGCCCGCCCCGTCCCCGAGCCCAGCCCTCAGGGAAGACCCAGGCCCACCTCCCCAGGCCTCAGTGTCCCCACCTGCGGATGCCAACCTCAATGGTCCCGAACCCAAGTCCTGAGAGTCATCGGGGGTGTTTGTTAAAGGGCAGGCTCCAGGGTCCTACCTCAGAGATTCTGATCATGGGGGGTGGGGTCGAACTGGGAATCTGTATTTTTATTTTTTTAATTTTTATTTATTTATGTATTTATTTTTTTAAAGATTTTATTTATTTATTCATGAGAGAGAGAGAGAGAGAGAGAGAGGGAGGCAGAGACACAGGCAGAGGGAGAAGCAGGCTCCATGCAGGGAGGCTGACGTGGGACTTGATCCCAGGACTCCAGGATCATGCCCTGGACTGAAGGTGGCGCTAAACCGCCAAGCCACGGGGCTGCCAGAATCTGTATTTTTAACCAGCTTTCCCAGGTGACCCGGATGTGGGGCACAGGGTTAAGGGGCCGGGGGCTGCCTAGGCCTCTGTCCCCATCTGGTGGTGCTGAGCCCCCTCGCCGCCTCAGCCAGAACCCCCGGTGTGATCGGTGCTCCCCGTCCTGGACTCCTCGGGTCTCGGGGTGGGATGTAGCTGGGCGTCACCCTCCACCGGGAGCCCCATGGGGAATCCCCAGGCCCCTGGCTCCCAGCCCTGCCCCTGCCAGCCGCCCCTACCAGTTCATCTCGGCCATACATCTCACTCTGGGTGTCTTGGTCTTTTATTTTTTGTGTCATTTGTATAACTAAACGCCCATGATAGTAGCTTCAGACTGGAAAAGCAAAATAAAATAATGCGAGTGTGCAGCCCCCCCCCCCAAAAAAAGAAGGGGCCAGGGGGCGGGGAGATACCCAGGAGACCACTGAACGGAAGGGGACAAGCCACAGTGCCTGACCAGGGCTCTGCGATCACGCGCCTGGGCTCCAGAGCTCCAGACACCAGCTCCACCACCTTCCGGCCTCGGGCAAGGCACTCAGCCTCCAGAAGCCTCAGTTTCTCCATCTAGAAAATGGGGAGAAGATGAGCTACTTCTCCTAGGAGCGCGCTGAGTGGTAGATTAGATGAAGCCCATAGAGGGATCCCTAGGTGGCGCAGCGGTTTGGCGCCTGCCTTCGGCCTAGGGCGCGATCCTGGAGACCCGGGATCGAATCCCACGTCGGGCTCCCGGTGCATGGAGCCTGCTTCTCCCTCTGCCTGTGTCTCTGCCTCTCTCTCTCTCTCTGTGACTATCATAAATAAATAAAAAAAAAAAAAAAAAAAGCCCATAGAAGAAGCCAGCCCACGTCTGGCACAGTGTAGCAGCCAGTCTACATGAGGGCAAATTACTTGACCTCCCTCCTCTTCCCGTCCCACCTCACCCGACACCCGAGAGAGCAGCAGTTAAGAGCACTGAGTTTTGAAGTCAGAGGGACCTGGCCTCAAATCCCACGAGGACTTGGGCAAATTACTTGACTTCTCTGAGCCTCAGTTTTCCCACCTGTAAAATGGGCCTAGTGTTAGGTTGGTGGGAAGATCAAATGGGAGGGGTTCCAGGGGGTCCAGCTCCTGGCCCGTAGTCAGTGCCAGCGATGGCCGTGGCGCGCTGCCTTCCCTGGGCCTGCGGGGCCGCTGGGCTGGGAGGGGACCTGGGCTGTGCAGTGGGAAGTCCAGCAGCCAGAGGGGCAGCCCTGTCCCCTCCAGCTCCACTCTGGTGTTGCCACGTCCTATGCTGAAGAGGCTGGCCACCTTCTCCCCACCGCTGCCCTCCCCAGAGCTTGCCACCAAGGTGACTCTGAATGACTGAATGCTGGCTTCTGCCCTCCCCTCCTCAGATCAGATACAAAGAGGAAGTGAGCGGGGCTGGGCCGGGGGCAGATAAGGCCAAGCCGGTGCCTCAGAATCAGCAGAGGGCTGCCTGGTAATGCACCCGCTCCCATGAGACTGATCAGAGCCCAAGTCAGGCCGACAGGTCAGGGCCACGGGGCCCCGGGCCCGGGAAGATCTGGGTCTCTTCAGGCCTCAGGCTGCCCCTCTGCAGAATGGGAGAGTTGCAAGGGAGGCCCGCCCAGCTAGAAATGCTGGGGGGTTTGCTGGGTTGGACTCACGGAAAACCCCAGGTGGCTGGACCCAGAGACATTGTCGCTGGCCAGCACCAAGATGGGCAGCTTAGACCAGTCGTTACACAGAGACCCGCGGGGACCTGACAACCTGAGGCCACTGAGACCTGACAGCTGAGGGCCCTCCCCTGCCCCCCCACCCCCCCGCAGCCCAGCCTGGCCCTCACTGACCCTCCCAATCACCCTCCTGTCCCTCCTTGCTGCACCTTCCTTTCGTGTCCCCCTCCCCCTTCTGCTCCTCGCCCACAAACCCCGCACATCCTCCCCAACCAGGCAGGCTGAGGCGGAGGGGACAGCACCGGAGGGGGGAGGGGGGTTAATACTTCTTGAGCACTCTCTGCACAGGACAGCCACTCAAAATATGTCAGGTGACCCTCACATCAATCCCGGGGGCGTGGTCTCTTCCCAGATGGCAGAGCTGAGGTTCAGAGAGGCTCTGTGGCTTGCCCAAGGACACACAGCCATGCAAGCCAGCCACTGGAGCCCAGGCCAGCCTGATGAAAAAGGCCACCCCCCACCTGCATCCACAGAGTTGAAGATGGTTCCCGTAAGAGACCTGCTCCAGCTCTCAGGGTGCAAGTGAAGGGCCCCAGGCACCTCCACCCTCAGTCTTGTGCCCTCCACCCACCTCCACCCACCTCCACCCAGGCAGCTTCCGGAGTGAAGTGGGCAAAGAGGATGAAGCTGTCCTCTCCCTACCTCGGGGGCTCTCCCTGGGCCCCAGGACAAGAAGGGAGCAGTGGTTTCTCCCAGCTGCCCCCCAGAGACTCCAGGGCAGGCGGGCCTCAGGGGTAGCCCAGGAGAGAGCTTCTGCCAGGTGAGGAGGTGCAGCCAGGTACCTACCCATCTCCCACCACCACACACTTGATGGCCTGCATCTCGCTCCGGGCCTGGGAGGTAGCGCCGGTGACAGCTCAGGGCACAGAGCGTTTCCTGCGGGCTCCAGGGGTTTGGAGAGCCTGGCAAGGCGCCCCGCCAGAGGAGCAGCAGCAGCAGGACAGGAGGCAGGAGGAAGCGGAAGGGGAACTTACCCAAGCTGCTGCCCCAACAGCCGTTTGCAGAAGGCGGAGCATGCGGTCTGGTAGGACTCGGGGCCCCTCAGGTGCTGGGCTGGGACGCCAGCAGGGGACCTGGGGACCCTCTGTGCTGGGGCCTCCCCGCTTGCCCTTGGGGTAGGGCCACAGTTGTTCTCCAAAGACTTAAGCTTCCAGAAATTCAGTTCATCTTAATTCTAAGTGTCAAGCATTTAATGAGTGCCTGCTGTATGCCAGCCATAGTGTCAGATGCTGGCGAGTCCAGGGTGCAAAAGGTACAGCCGATCCCTGGGGAAGATGCCACCTGACACATGTGTCCATAAGACAAGGCAGGAAGTGATGGGGTCAGGGTGGGGGATCTCTGGGGAGGGGAACTCAGAGCTACACAGAGGGAGAGTTGGGGCCTCTGAGCATTTGAGCCAGTGCCTGAGAGGTGGTGCCAGAGAGAGGGCACTCCAGATGAGGGATTGTGTGAGCAAAGTGCAAGGCTCCCCCAAGCAGGTGCGAGTGTGGGGGTCCTGGAGTGTGGAAGGATGGGAGGTACAGGGGGATGGGGGGGGCAGCTGGGGCAGGCAGGGGGTGGAGGCCAGCTGATGGAGAAAAAGTAAAAGGGAAGTGATGGGCAGTACCCCACAGGAGCCAGTCTTGTGCTGGAGGCTGCCTTGGGGGACTAGGCACCCCAGAACGAGGATCCGTGGCTCATTTTAACAGCGGGCAAATGGAAGGTCTGAGAAGGCAGTTGGCTGAAATCGGACCCAGGGCCAGGTGACTCCAGGTTTTTCTGGCATCCCAGCCACAGAGAAGAGAAGGAGACAGAAGCCCGAGTTCTGCAGCTCGTGGGGAGGAGGAGTGCTCCCCCTTAGCCATGAGTACACTTGGAATCTGGGCCTCCCTGGGCCTCCCTGTGGGATCCGAGTTCACCTGGATCTTACTGTTCATTGTCACTGCTCCCCACACCCAAGCAAAGAAGTAAGCAGAGCCACTGGTCACCCACCCCCGACTGTCACTGAGGACGAACCAGGAAACCCCAGGACAGCGGCCTGCTCCAATACTTGGCCAGTCGATGATTAAAACCAACCCACAAATTTTGATAACTTTCCTCTGCCCTTTGCATAAGCTGAGCTGAGACCGTGGAAAACACTTCACGGTGCTCAGACCGGGTCAGGAAGGCCAGTGTCCTCCCCCGTGACCCACCCTGGGCTTCCTCCCTCACAAATCACCCAAGGACTTTATTCCGGGTGCTCCCCTGTGCCCACCTTCTTTTTCCCATGCACTGCTAGTCCCTGGGGCAATCTCTGTTAATTTAAACAACAACAACAACAATAATAATAAATCTAAACAACAACAACAAAAATCTAAATGTAATGTGATGTCCTGGGTTGGATCCCGGAACAGAAAAAGAACATTAGCAGAAAAAGTAGTAAAATCCAAATCAGATCTCAAATTGAGTGGACAGCGTTGTACCAATGTTTGTTTCTTAGTTTTGACAAACGGACCATGGTTGTGTAAGTGATGTTGATGTAAGGGGAAACCAGGTGAAGGATATAGGTGAATTCTCTTCCTAGCTTCGTAAACTTTCTGTAAATCTAAAATTGTTCCAGAACAAAATGTTTATTTAAAAAAAAAAAAAGAAGAAGAATGCACCTCTTTGGTAAGACACATATGACTTGCAAAGGGGTATATGTACTGGGTTTTATCCCGCATTCACCCCTCCGGGGCGGAGCTTCCTTATGCAGTTAACAGCCTGCCCAACTATACAGAGTGTGGCCCTCCAACTGCACCTGCCCTCCGTGTGGAAAAGCCACTCCAAAAAAACCCAAGCAAAGTTCTCCCTGATGTAGGGCAGTCAGACTCCCTCCTTCACTCTGCATGCATTGATTATATACCACTTGAATACCTAGCCCTGGGCTTGGTACTTTAGGGGACACAAAACCAGATTAGAAAGCTGGCCCCGAGGGATCCCTGGGTGGCACAGCGGTTTGGCGCCTGCCTTTGGCCCAGGGCACGATCCTGGAGACCCGGGATCGAATCCCACGTCGGGCTCCCGGTGCTTGGAGCCTGCTTCTCCCTCTGCCTGTGTCTCTGCCTCTCTCTTCTCTCTCTCTCTGTTACTATCATAAAAAATAAAAAAATTAAAAAAAAAAAAAAAGAAAGCTGGCCCCTAATAACTTGTGAAATGTAGTGAGAGCGACCCAGTCACCCTGCAACCACTGTTTTGGGAGGTCCCGAGCTGCAGGTGGCCCTCAGGCTGTGGAGAGGCCAGGGTTGGCAGAGGAACAAGATGGGAGGTGAGCAGCCCAGACTCAGCATCCGGGTGGACACAGGGCTGAGGGACGGTAGCCACGGCTGCATGCTTCCAGCGTGACATTCACTGCTCTGAGCACGGGGCTGGAGGGGGTTCTGTTGTTCCCCCCACTTTACAGATGAGGAAACCTAGGCACAGAGAGACTCGCTGACTTTTGTGGCCATACACTGGAAATGAATTTAGGTGCTCCCTCCTTTCAGAGGGACACTGAGGCCCTAGTCGTGTGACCACAGCCATGATGCAGCAGCCCTGGCCTCCTTTCCAGTCCTCTCCACCTTCTCTTTCTTCTTCCTTTTTAAGAGTCTATATTGAGATGTAGGTTACACACAATAGATGGGTCCATTTAGAGTACACGATCCCATTCATTTTGACAGATCTAAACACCCCGCCTCGGATCAAGATTCCGGACATCATCACAGAACACTTCCACCACTGTGGAACTTCCCTCCCTCCCCCCACCACACAGAAGCTGTGATGTGCACTACTTTGCACTTTCTAGAATCTCGCATAAAGGGAATCACGCAGTATGTGACCTTTTGCAAAGGCCTCTTTCCTTCAGCGTGTCCTGGGGACGCATCTACGTTGCTGCATGTGCCAGGGCCTGTCCCCTCTCAGCAGCAGGCAGGTTCCATCGCCGGGATGTGTCACAGTTTGGTTATTCAGTCAGTCCTGTCCCCCTGACCACCCTGAATCACAGAACCGCGGGGCCTCTGAGCATGCGTGCAGGGAGCACCAAGGCCGTGTTTACCCAACCCCGCCCTTGCATCGGTGGTATCCAGCCCTTGGCTCCACAGGGCAGCTGCCCAGCCCCTGCTTACATACTTCCAGTGATGGGGAACTCATTTCCTTAGGAGACAGTCTCTCCCATCCTCAGGTACCTGGGCCTATTGTAGAACCCCAGCTCATTTCAGCCCCAGTCCACCCCCCTAGCTTGTCCTCGCTGAGGTCCTGGTTCTTTTTTTTTTTTTTTTTTTTAAGTTTTTATTTATTTATTCATGAGAGACACAGAGTGAGAGGCAGAGAGAGACACAAGTAAGGGACAAGCAGGCCCCATGCAGGAAGACTGATGTGGGACTGGATCCCAGGTCTCCAGGATCACGCCCTGAGCCAAAGGCAGATGCTCAACCACTGAGCCACCCGGGCTGCCCTGAGGTCCTGGTTCTGAGGCCACTCAGGTCAGCACACTCCCTCCTCACCAGAAGCCTGAGGATTTGGGAGGCCCAGCCTCCACCCAGCCATGTGCTGGTAAATGTTTAACTTCTCCTTCTAGTTCGGTTATCTTTGCTGGGATGTAATCTTCCGTGATATGAAGAATATATTTATCCAATGTCCTGTGAATGGACATGTGTGAGGTTTGCAAAGCTTGCTTTACAAACAGCTCTGCTATGATGCATGCGGACTCCTGGAGCTGGTGTGTGAGGTTTCCTTAGACATGCAGCCGCAGAGCTGGAGGCCACGTCCACCTTTTCCCCCAAAAGAGCGAGGAGTCATGCTTAAGGGGCGCTCAGGGTCCACACTCGGCCTTGTAGGCTTTACGCTTTGTTCAACCTCGTGGATGTGAACTGGCATCTCATGCTGGCTTTAATTTATGTTAACTTACTTCTGGTGCCATCGAGCATCTTTGCAAGTATTTATTGGATATTTGTGTGTCCTGTTCCCTAAACTGCCTCTTCATATTTTTTTCTTGGTCCATTCCTCCATTCTTTTATATCTCTTTGGAGGAAGTTCTTTGTATACTCTGATTCCCAAACTGCCAAGTGCATTGCATATCTTTTTTTCCAGGCTTGGAGGTGTCTTTTCAGTAGTCATGACTTTTCAACAGTTTTTATTTGAATGTAGTCTCCTGTAAACCTCTTCTCTGGTGACATTGCTTATGGAGTGAGTTGTAAGAAATCCTTCTCTAGGTACTCCCATTTCATAAAGACGTCTTCCTGTGTTTTCTTCTAAAGCTTTTAAAATTTGGGGGTGCCTGGGTGGTTCAGTTGGTTAGGTGTCTGCCTCAGCTCAGGTCATGATCTCAGGGTCCTGGGATCCAGCCCCACATCAGCTCCCTGCTCAGCAGAGGAGTCTGCTTCTCCCTCTCCCTCTCCCCACCTCGTGCTCTCTCTCTCTCTCTCAAATAAATAAAATCTTTTAAAAAAAATAAAGCTTTTAAAGTTTTGCTTTTCATGTTCAAGCCTTTACACACTTGGGATGGATTTTAGGATATGATGAAATATGGATGTAACTGTGTTGTTTCCATAACCAACTGTTCTGGCACAATTGGCTGAGGCACCCTGCCTGCCTTTCCCCAAGGAGCCGCAGCTTGCCCACCTGTCTCCTGGAAGGTGTCTGCCCGGGTGTGAGTCTGCTCCTAGCTCCTCTGCCTGTTGGCCTATTTGTCATCCCTGAAGCCAGCATGACGCTGCCTTAATTACCGAAATCCTATGCTAGGTCTTTATGTCTGGCAGGGTAAAAATTCTCCTCTCTTGAACTTTTTTCATAATGGTTATCACTGACCATTTGCTCTTTCGTATAAATTTCGGAATAAGCTTGTCAAGTTCTGGGAAGAACTATGTCAGGATTCTAATTAGAATTCGGTTCAATTTATAGAGGAATTTGGGGAAAATTGACATCTTTGTAATATTGAGTCTTCCTACCCATTAACATGTTATATTTCCTCTTTATATCTTTCAATAAAGTTTTATAATTTCCCCCCAGAAAGGTCATGCACATTTTTGCATGAGATTTATTCCTTGATACCTTATTAGTTTCACTGGCATCGTAACGAACACCTTTTAAAATTGCATTTTCTGTTTGTTGCTTCTATGCAGGAAAAATGTCAAATTTTGCATATTGGACTTATATATATATTATACCTTTATATATGGCCATATGGATAGAAATTCTTATTATAATTTATCTGGAGATTTTGCTACTAGCAAGTCTAAGACTGTCTTTGTAGATAGCCTTCATTTGTGGAACAGGACAGTTTTACTCCTTCCTGCTAAGCCTTACAATATTAATTCCTTGGGTTGTCTGGAGCCCCCACCACAGTGTTGAATAGAATGAGTGATGATGGGTGTCTCTGTTTCATTTCTGATTTCTAAAAGTGTGCTTCTATCTTTTCACCATTAAAGATGATGTGGGCTCCTGGCAGATATTCTTATCAGTTCAAGAAGTCTCCCTGCTATTGTTAGTAACAGCAGTTTTGTTCTGTTTTTATCACAAGTGTTTAATTTTATCGAATGCTTTCTTTTCCCTGTGTCTATGGAGATGTGAATAACACTAATCCATTTTGCTAGTGTTCAACTACCCGTGCATTCCTGCATGAACCCAACTTAGTCACTCTGGGGAGTGCTGCTGGCGGTCCCTCACTAGCCACTCTCTGTTCCTTCTTTTTAGTAACAGAGCTGCAGGGCTTGCAGCCCCACCACAGGCTCACCCAGTTCAAAACCAAATTTCTCAGCGTCCCTTGCAGCGATATGTGTCCTTATGATTAAGTGTGGCAGAGGAGGGCACACAGGGAATTAATGCGGGCAATTTCTGAGTCATCATCTCCTTGAAGGTTTAAACCCTTTGTCCTGTCCATCTTTTTTGCCCCTCTCCCCACTGGCTATGAAATAGAAATGCTGGTGCAATCCTGGACGGGTGGGGGATGGTAGATGGAGGTGGCTCACTCTGGACTTGAGACAGAAATACACTGTGCTGGGTCGCCTGGGTGGCTCAGTGGTGGAGCGTCTGCCTTGGGCTCAGGTCGGGACCCCTGGGTCCTGGGATTGAGTCCCCACATCAGGCTTCCCGCAAGGAGCCTGCTTCTCCCTCTGCCTGTGTCTCTGATGAATAAATAATTTTTTTAAAAAAAGAAAAGAAATACACCGTGCCTTCTTTCAAGCCCTGTGCTTTATCAACTTTTTGTTATCACAGCTTAAACTGCACCCTTAGGAATGCAGTCGGGATGATTGTCTTGCGTATGTAGCCAACTTCAAATTGTCAATATGGGGTGGGGGTGGGGCCCCTGTTCATGGGTACGATTGGACATTATGTTCCTCCTTTTCTCATACTGTCTTTTGCGGGCAGGGGGAGGGAATCAAGGTTGTGCTAGTTTCACTAGAAGAGTTTAGTGACCTTATCTCTTTCTTTTTTAAAAAAACATTTATTTATTTATTTATTTATTTATTTATTTAAAGTGGGAGGGGCAGAGGGAAAGGGAGAGAAATCCCCAAGCAGACTCCCAGGCACCCCCTGACATTATCTCTTTTTCTATTTTTAGAGGAATTTGAATAATATGAAATTGTCTCTACTAGAATATTTTTTACCATTAACAAAGCCATATGGGGGCACCTGGGGGGGCTCAGTTGGCTAAGTGTGGGCCTTTTTTTTTTTGTTTGGGTTCTCAAACTTATTGATAGGAAGCTCTTCATAGTATTCTATAACTTTTAACATCTCCTTTTTAATTTCTGTTACAGCTCTTCTTTCTTTTCATCCTATATTGATTATTTTTGTTTCCAAACTTTTTTATGAATTGGTCCCCAGATTTGTTAGTTTGACTGAGCTTTTCAAAGAACCAACTTTTGGCTGTTTTAACCCTATTATACAATTTTTCCTCACTTAACTAATTTCTGTTCTTACCTTTATTTTTTTCCTTTGGGTTTATTGCATTGTTGTTATTTTACTTCTCAATTTTGAATGCTTGGTCCAGGAATTTTCAGCCTTCTTGTGCTCCTAATAGCAACTTTTTATGGCTATAAATTTTCCTCAAATACAACTTTAGCTGCAGCCTACCATTTCTTCTTAGTTGTGGCAAAATATACATAATATCTGTCACAACCTACAACTTTGATATGTAACATTTTATTATGTTTTAGTTCTACATATCTTAAGATTTTCATTCTGATTTTCTTTTTGATCATTGAGTTATTTGAAAGTGTGTTAATTTTCAAATGTTGGAGGAAGGAATCGTCTTTTTGTTACCGTTTTCTTAGTGGTATTGTCAAAGAACATGGACTGCATCACACCAATACTTTTAAATTTGTTGAGACTTGCCTGTGAGCTAGTACGAGGCTCATATTTCCATAAATATGTAGATAATCAGTGTTCTCTATATGTCTAATAAACCAAAGGTATTAACTGCCCTGCTCAAATCTTTTATATCGTTATAAATTGTTTTCCTTTTCTTGCTTGATCTATCAGCTACTGGAAAGGTATGTCAGTTCTTCCACCATGATGGTAAATTTGTCAATTCTCCTTGTAATTCTCTCATTTTTTCTTTTTCTTTTTTTAAGATTTTATTTACTCATGAGAGACACAGAGAGAGAGAGGCAGATATACAAGCAGAGGGAGAAGCAGACCCCATGCAGGGAACCCGACACGGGACTCGATCCTGGGTCTCCAGGATCAGGCCCTGGGCTGAAGGCGGCGCTAAACCGCTGAGCCACTGGGCTGTCCTCACTTTTTCTTTTTCCTTTATAAATCTTTAGGCTATATTACTATCATATGCATAAAACTCTAGAATTACTTTATCTTACTAAAAATATGTAAACTTTTATTAAAATAGCAGCCAGCATTTTTAAAGACTTTATTATATTTATTATGTTATATTTTAAGCTAGCACTTAAAAATTATTATAGAAATAAAAACTTAAAAAAAAAACATGAGGAAACCCCTGGGAGGTGGAGGTGCCCTTGGTGTCTCTGGTAGGCCCCCTGGAGGCATCCTGGGAAGCCATTTGGGTGGAGGTCCCCTCTGCCTTGGATCAGCTACAAGTTCAGTGTCACAACCAAGAGAAGTGACCAAAGAGACGTGGCCAGTTCTAAGAGCAGCCCCCAGGGGCTGGAGTCTGGTCCCCAGTCTAGCAGGGTCCTCCCAGAGTGACTGAGCTCTGGGGTCAAATTACTGAAGGTGGATTCAGATAGAAGCTGATGATTATTCCCCCACACCCGACGCATCCACCTGCAACCAAACTCCCTGGGCCACTGGTCAGTTCCAGCCATCTCCTTCCTTCCTGGTAGAGGAACCATATTTGAGGCTAACAGCTCCATAGGGCAAATTCCAGATTCAAGGAGGGGATTTTTCCCATGAAGCCCTAGATGCAGAGTGCAGACCCCTCTCTTCATTAGGGGCTTTTCTTCTGCCCCAGACACACCTAGAGACCCAGCACAGCCAGGTTCCCATTGTCCCCTGCCTGGACCTCAGGGAGCACTCCCAGGCCACCCTCCTCCAATGGATGGATGCACGGAGTGGCTCCTTCTGGTTCCTCTGCAGGCACACTCTGCTGCTCTACTTCATACACCTGCTCCTAGTACACTGTCTTGGCCTTTCTCTTCACACCCTCGGGGCCACCCCAGCCACTCCAGGGCTCCCATCGTCATTCCAGAGACCTGCTGGAGATGCCCTCAACCGATCCCAGACACCCATCAGCCTCTCCAACTCAACATCTCCCCCATCCTCCTCCCAGGATAACACAACCATCCCACTCCCCAACCTGGGATCTAGACAGCAAACCTTTTTAAGTTTATTGGTTATAATTTAATATTTTCATATTACTTTTAAATGAGTAATACATTCACCTGGCCCCAAATTCAAAAGCTACAAAAGAACTTATTACGATAAGTCACCCTCCTGACCCACCGCCCAGCCACCCAGTCCTTCCTAGAAGGTCACTTCCATTGCCATTTTTGCGTGTGTCCTTCCTGGGATCTTCAAGCAGAAAAAAAAAAAAAAA
Organism: Canis lupus dingo; assembly: GCF_003254725.2. Lineage (NCBI taxonomy): Eukaryota > Metazoa > Chordata > Mammalia > Carnivora > Canidae > Canis > Canis lupus. The sequence continues at coordinate 28,050,355 of NC_064252.1, read as the reverse complement.
AGCATTCTTCACTTCCTTTCTCTCACCCCAAAAAGGAGCCCAGAATGCCCAGTGTGCTGCACTTTGCTGGTTTCCATTTACTGTGTACCTTGAAGTTTGTTCTGAATTTGGTTCAGAAAGAGCTTCCTGCTTCATTGTTGCAGGTGAATCCCATTGTTTGGCCTGAGTTATTCTGATTAGTTCCGATGAAAGGACAGGTAGGGGCAGCCCGGGTGGCTCAGCGGTTTAGCACCGCCTTCAGCCCAGGGCCTGATCCTGGAGACCCTGGATCAAGCCCCACTTCGAGCCCCACGTTGAGCCCCACGTTGAGCCCCACGTTGAGCCCCACGTTGAGCCCCACGTTGAGCCCCACGTCGAGCCCCACGTCGGGCTCCCTGCATGGAGCCTGCTTCCCCCTTTGCCTGTGTCTCTGTCTCTCATAAATAAATAAGATCTTTTAAAGAAAGGACAGGTAGGTTCCCCCCACCTTTTGTTCCTCCTGCCCCGTGGCCTGTACAACAGTGCACTTGCACAGTTCCCCCAGGTGCGAGTATCTGAAGGCCCCTCCCTTGGGGAGGGCTGCTGGGTGACAGGGGCATCCTTTGTGCCAAATACCCTCCACGGGGGCTGTACCCCTTCACCCTCCCACCAGCAGCACCCGAAAGCTCCTCTCCCACGTTCCCAGCACAGGCTTTCAGGCGACTTTCTTATTTCTGATGCTCCAGGACAAAAACAGCTATACTGCAATGGAGCGTTCATTTGCATTTCTTTTAGTATGAGTGAGCATTTTTCCAGAGGGTTAAAAGCCATTTGTATTTCCCTTTTCTGTGAACTGTGTTTTCATACCCTAGCTCATTTTCTTCTTTGGCGTTGGGGCTTTTCATTGATTTCCATATTAGGGAAATTAGCTCTCCCTCCATCGCCAGAGTCGTGTTTTCCCAGCTCCATCATTGGCTTCACTAAATAGTGATTTGAACCATGGAGATTTTTTTTCATCTTGATATTGTTCAGTTCATTAGGCTTTTCTTTTATGGCATCTAGGTTCTTTGTGATTCCCAGAAAGGCCTTGCCACTCTGAAATCACATTTTAAGAAACGTTCTTCTATGGTTTCTGTGCACCGTGTTATAGTTTACCTTTTTACATTTGGTTATTTGCTACATATCTACAGAGCAAATGCTATTTTTTTTTTCCAGATGGCTACTCATCGAGCAGAGCCATTTACCAAACAGTGGATTTTCTCCCGGCTGACTGAGAAGCTACCTTGACCTCCCCTAAGTTTGCTCATGCATTTGAATACTCCTCTGATGGGGCATTGTTTGCTCAGTCCCAGCACCCAGCACCAGGCCCCTGCAGGGCCCTGCAGTTCTTCCCTCCTATTGTTTCTCCACTTGGGCTCCCACTTTCCACCCATAGCTTTAGTTTAATTCTGTTTTGTTTTAAAGATTTTATTTATTCATTCATGAGAGACACAGAGACAGGCAGAGACACAGGCAGAGGGAGACGCAGGTTCCCTGCAGAAAGCCCAATGTGAAAAGCCTGGATCGAGTCCCAGGACCCCAGAGTCACACCCTGAGCCAAAGGCAGATGCTCAACCACTGAGCCACCCAGGTGCTGCACCCTCCCACCCCTCTCCTCCACAGCTTTAGTTAAGAATGTAGATAGGTGAGTGCAGGTGCTGGGGGCTGTGGGAGGAAGGCCAGGAGCTTTCCCAACTGGTAATGGGATCATGTTGGCCCTAGGGGAGGCTCACTCCGATTCAAGGAGGGAAGGTCCCCATGTTTGTCCCCACCCCCACTCTTTTGTCCCTCCACCAGGCCCAGACCAGACCGCTGGTAGGTCTTCAGAGCCACACTCAGTCTGGCCTTGCATCTGCCATTCACTCCACCCAAAATCCCCGCCCTCCCCCTCTACCTGACGAAATCCTGTTTCTCCTCCAAGACTGAGCATTGGGTGTCCCCCCTGGCTGGAGCCCCGCACCCTCTGCTTACCTCCCCACACCTCAGTCCTTCTCACGGAAGGGCAGGAGCAGAGAGCTCAACCGCAGCCTGCCCGGTAGCCTTCAGGCAGGCACATAAAGGGCACAGAACAAGCCAAAGTAGGGACACACCTTTGCCCTGGACAGACAGACTCTAGGAGTCTGGGGGCAACTTCTCCATGCCATGCAGTGCATCCTCCCCATCTTGTCCAAGCATGGGTCTTGGGTTTTGATTTTCATAGTCTCCTTCCTCCTCCAAGGACCCCCAGGCCATTAAACCCCTTGGCTCCTGCCTTTCTCCTTGTGCCTGGCCTTGGATGCCAGCCCTCTGGTTCTGCTGGCTCCACTGCTGGGTGGGCCAGGGGACTCGGATCTGAGCAGGGAGGGGAAGACACCTGCAATCTCCGGGGCGCGCGGCTGCGGGGAGGATGGCCTCCTGTCTGCGAGCCCCTGGGCCCTTTTCGGAACACACACCAGGCATCATGCAACCCGTATTTAACAAACTAGTCCTGGGTGCTAGGCCCTCGGGGAAATGGCAGTGGGCAAAACCAAGTCCCTGCCCCCCCCTCCCCCCCGGGGAAGGTCACATGCTGGTAGGGACCCAGACAAGACACAGGTTAATGCATACAATGGTAATACAGGTGGTGAAAGTGCCGCAAAAAGCTAACAGGGGAGGCCGAGGAGAAGAGAGAGACGGAGAAGGGAAGCAGTCAATGGGATTAGAAGCCAGACTGCGCTCTGCAGCGTCGGGGAAGGGTACAGCGGGCGGAAGGACCCGCCAGGGGCAGAAGCGGGGAGGCGCTGGGCGTTTTCAGGGGCGGCAAGAAGGCGGGCACCAGCAGAGCGGCTGGGGGCCTGGAGGCCCCGTGACCACCGCGCCCTCCTGCCCTGAGCGAGAAACCCCATCCGCATCGAGAAGGCGCCCCCTGGCGGCCGCCTGAGGACTAGACCCCAGTGGGACAAGGGCGCCGCGGGGAGAGCCTGCGCTCACCTCCCTGCCGCGTCCAGGCCGGCAGCACCGGGAGCAGGGAGGTGGTGTGGAGGGTAGGACATCGGACATGGGCCGGGGGGGGGGACCTCGGGTATCTTCCGTCGGTCCACGGGATTTGCTGATGCAGTCAACGGTGGCGCCAGTTCGATTCCTAGCGACCGCGAAGACGGACGTGTCCTTTAACCAGGAAGGAGCGACTGGGAGGAGAGTTTGCAGTGTCAGGAATCAGGGTTTCCATTGAGAAGCCTTTTATTTATTTTTATTTTTATGATTTTATTTATTTATTCATGAAAGACACAAGAGAGAGGCAGAGACCCAGGCAGAGGGAGAAGCAGGCTCCCTGCGGGGGGCCGATGTGGGACTGGATCCCAGGACCCCGGGATCACGCCCTGAGCCAAAGGCAGAGGCTCAACGGCTGAGTCACCCAGGCGCCCCTGTTGAGAAGCGTTTTAGACAAGGGCATGTCAAGTGCACAGTCGCAGGATGAGGCTGGAGCAAGGGGAAAGATCCCGGATGGACATAAGCTGGAGTTGTCCCGAGGCAGTTGTACTCAAAGTGGCAGGAGGTCACCCAGGGGAGGAGTGCCCCTCAAGACAGGCAGGACCACCCGACGGCCCTCCTCGGGGCTGCCTCCTTCTCTGCCTTGGGCTGCATGAGCCGAGGCTCCCTCCCATTGCCAGCCTCCCCATCCAGACAGAGGAACTGGGAGGGATTAGGAGAGAAGAAAGCCCCTTCTACCACCTACCTGGGGCCTCTCTGTGTCCCCCTCCAGACTTTTCCGGCCCTGCCCCCAGCCACGTGCCCAGGGCCTCCTCCCCCTGAGCCCCCAGCCTGCAGCCCGTTCTTAGATTCCTCATCCTGCAGGAGCTCCCCAGACCACCCTGATGTCTTCCTTCCTTGTCCTTGTCTCCACACACCTGACTGGCCCCCACCCAGGAGCCTAGACCTCCTGACCCACCCCATCCCCCTCTGTGGACTCCACGGAAGGCTCAGCAAGGCCCCAGGCACTCAACAATCCCCTTACCAAGCCTCCAGTGCTTTCCTTCACACCCTCCCCTGACCCCATTCTGGAAGTCCCAACTTCTCCTTCAGGAGAACATGGTTTCAGCTTCCACCCCACCCAAACCCATCCTGAGACGGCCCTGTCCTCCAGCACTGGCCCGCCCCTCCCTGGAGGCACCTGTGTGATCACAGCCTCCCCCCCTTGGCCCCTGCCTCCTCGGCTACAGCGGCTCCTCCACTTGCACAGCTGCCAGGAGCAGCACGTACACCTTCCAGACCCACACAGCGGATCTAGCTGGTGCAGTTGCCTTGGTGTCCCAAACCACAGTTGGAAGGGACCCAGGAAAAACGGTGCTCTGAGCCCTACAGGCTCCTGTATTCATGGGAGCACAGCAGAGCAGGAAGGGCAGAAGGCCAGTGAGCCAACCCACAGCTTCATCTCAGGCCCTCTGCTCCCAGATTCTCTGCATCACCTGCTGGGGGGCTCCTGACCCCCTTTGAAGTACTTTTGATGCGCTCACCTTGCATTGCTTTGGGCTCCTTTGCCCAAAGGGGCCCAGCTGACTCTCAATTGCAGGTAACAGAAACCCAGCAGCGGAGGCCTGAACAAGCAGGGGTTTATTCCCTTGTTCAGCAAGATGCCTGGAGGAGGCAGCCGAGGCCTGGAGCAACAGCCTTGTGAAGCCATCAGGAACTCAGACTCATCCTGTTTCTTGTCCCCACCGTCCTTAGCTCTTATCCTGCATCTCAGGCTTGCTGTCTTGGCTGCAAGATGGTGGCTCCCGGCCTCATACCCACATGCCAAGAGGCAGGAAAGGGGAAGGGAAGGGAGGCCCAAATAGCATTCTCCCAATGAGCATCTCCCTCTATTTGGGAAGGGACCCCCCTCCCCAGGGACTTCCTCATTGGTCAGAATCAGATGGCCACTTTGATCACAAAGGACACTGGGAAATAATTTAGCTTTCCAAATTCTATAGGAGAAGGAAAAAATTGGGAGACAAACTGAAAATAGGTGTTGAGGGAGCCAATTTTTAATATTTGACACAGTCATAAAGGGAATTCATTGGCTTATGGAAGCAAGTTGTCCAGGCTTCAGGCATTGGCAGATCCAGAAGCTCCATAGGATATCATCCAGACTCAATCTCCTGCTCTCCATCTGTCACTTACTTCCTGTCAGGATCCCTCTGGTGGCACTAGCAGCTCCAGATTTGCATCATCTTCATGCCTGGAAATCACAGCTGAAAGGAGTTTGGTTTTCCTAGTTGTTCCAGCAAAAATCCCAGGATTGAATCCCATTGACCTTATGTTGGTTGCAGGTCCACCCTTGAGCCAATCACCGCAGCAAGGAAATGGAATATTATACTAGCTGGATCTCTGTATTGCCTTCTCCTTCCCAGATCTAGGGATGGAGTCAGCCTCGTCAATCACATGGACTGGAAGTGAAGGTGTGGTGGTCCCAAAAGACACTCTGAATCTGATACCTGATAAGCATCAATGACAAATGCCTCTAACTCCCTCCGTGGCCTTCCCTGAGTAGTCTCCTCTGGTCCTTCTACCTCTCTGACATCATCCTCAGCTCTGGGCCCTTCTTGCAGCATGGACCCCACAGTGCTGGTTTCTGTGAGGATCTGAACTCAATTGTCCAAAGCCTCCACGAACATGCACATGCAGTCCTACGACCTCATGGTCACCCGGATACATGTCAATGACACCCAGATACATTTCTCCTAACTAGATCTTGCTGTGGAGCTCAAGACCCGTTCAGTGAGCCAATTTTTTAATATTTGCCACAGCCAGAAATACACATAACATCAAATTTCCCATCCTACCCATTTTATGCAGACAGTTCAGTGGTATTCGATATAGTCATGATGTTGAACAACCAGCAATGCCATCTGTCCCCAAAGCTCTTTTCACCCTGTAAAACTGGAACTCTGTCCTCATTAAACACTAACTCCTCACCCCCTGCTCCCCCAGCCCCCGGCCCCCACCCTCCTATTTTCTGCCTCCCTGATTTTGGCCACTCTAAATACCTCATATAAGCGGAATCATACAGTGTTTGTCTTTTTGTGGCTTACTTCATGAGCATAATGAACTCAGGGTCCATCCACGTTGTTGCGTATGGTGGAATTTCCTTCCTTCTTAAGCCTGAAAAATATTCCAGTGTAAGGAGGAGGCACACGTGCTTATCCATTCATCTGTAAGGGGCACGTGTGGCGTTTCCACGTTGTAACTACTGTGGATGATCCTGCTGTGAACACGGGTTTATAATATCTCTTCAGGACCTTGCTTTCCATTCTTTTGGGTGTGTCCCCAGAAGTGGAATTGCTAGATCATCTGGTAATTCTATTTTTCATTATTTGAGGAGCCATCATACTGTTTCCCACAACACTGGCGCCAGTTTACCTTCCAGCCCAAGGTGCCCACGGGGTTCCAATTTCTCCACATCGTCACCAACACTTCTTTGTGGTTTGTTTGTTTACTAAAAATTATCCTAATGGATGTGAGCTGATATCCCTTGGAGTTTGGATTGGCATCTCTCATGATGAATGACGTTGAGCATCCTTTCATGTGCTCCTTGGCCATTTGTATGTCTTCTCTGGAGAAAGATCTATTCAAGGCCTTGCCCATTTTTTAATCAAGCTTGGGTTTTGTTTTAAGTAGGCTCCATGCCAAGCATGGAGCCCAACATGGGGCTTGAACTCATGACCCTGAGATGGAGACCTGAGCTGAGATGCTTAACCAACTGAGCCACCGAGGTGCCCTTGCTTTTTTATTTTCAGAGTCTGGGAATTTCTCTGTATGTTCTGGATGTTAATCTCTCATCAGATGTATGATTTGTAAATATATTCTCACTTTCTGTGGGTTGCCTTTTTACTCTGATGGTGAATTTTACACACAAAATTTTAAATTTTCTTTTCTTTTTTCTTTTCTTTTTTTTTTTTTTTATTTATTTATGATAGGCACACAGTGAGAGAGAGAGGCAGAGACACAGGCAGAGGGAGAAGCAGGCCTCATGCACCGGGATCCCGATGTGGGATTCGATCCCGGGTGTCCAGGATCGCGCCCTGGGCCAAAGGCAGGCGCTAAACCGCTGCGCCACCCAGGGATCCCAAATTTTAAATTTTCATAGCTCGCTCAGGATGGGCAGCCAAGATGCAAACGCAGACCACCTAACTGGAGAATGCACGTTCTTAACCATGGACAGATGGACAGGTGATGAAGGGATGGATGGTGGAAGATGGAGGGAGGTTGGGAGAGAGGACAAAGGAACAGTTGGGGGATTCCATGAGAGGCCTTCTCAAACTCCAGCTGCAGCCCAGCCACTCCCCCCCTGCTCCCCCCACCCCCCAACAGGGCTAGGGGAGGGGGAGGCAGGTAAGGCATCAACTCAGGCCCAGAATCTTTTTTTCTTTTTTTTAAAGATTTTATTTATTGATTTGAGAGGGAGAGAGAGAGACAGAGAGTGTGCACATGAGCAGGGGAAGGAAGAAGCAGACTCTTCCCCAAAGGGAGCCTGTTGTGGGTTTCATCCCAGGACCCCAGGATCATGACCTGAGCAGACACTTAACTAACACTTAACCTCAGACACTAACCTCAGAATCTAAGAGAAAGCCAAAACTTCACGAATCAAGATAAATAATAATTTGTGATAGTTTTATAAATCAAAATCAAAGCAATAAATCATGGTGGGAAAAATATCCACCACTTAAATAAAGATAGGATGTGAACCAGCCCTGGTGTGACCTCACCCACCTCACCGTGGTCCAGGCCCTACTTACCAACCCAGAACCTTCCTGCCGCCCGCCCCACCACCACCACTTCACCCCCACCGTTGCCCCAAGGCCAGTAATGGAGAGTCAGGAGGAATGGAGTGAGGACCGGGTTGCCAGGCTCTGCTCAGCCTCCAGTCCCGCCACAGTCCCGGCCCCAGGACTCCTCCACCCCCGCCCCCAGGGAATCCCAGGCTGTGGCTTCTCTGAGTGGCATCCCTGCCGCCACCACAGGGAGGAGCCCGCGGGCTGCCTTTGGTCTGTGAGGGAACCCGAGGAAGGGGGTGACCTAGGGGACCGACCCTCCAGTGCCCCCATCCCACTCCATCCTACCCCACCTCCGTCTGGCTCCTCCTTCCGGCCCAGGCTCCCTGGAGCTGAGGACCCAAGCCAGGCCCTTCCAATGCCCCCCTCACACCTATCCTCATGGGAGGTGCCGTCATTATTCCCGGTTTTGTAGGAAAGGAAACGGAGCCCAGAGAGGGAGAGGGCATGCATTCTGGACATGTCTGAGGGTTGAGGGAATGAACAGTCCCATCCTGCAGAGTTAGAGACCAAGCTGAGCGTGGCCAAGTGATCAGCTCCCATCGCACGGCCGGGAGGCACAAAGCCAGGGGCAAGGCTGGCTTTACCTGAGCACAAGCCCCCTGCTCTTTGTGTGCCAACCTGTGCTCTCAGGCTACCCAATATGACCCCCACCTGTGAGGCCCCATGTCCTGATCTCAAAACACAATCAGGTCAAGATAGAAGGTTCTAGCAAGTGGGCTTCAGGAGTCTTTTGTCCCTCCCACCTCTGTGCTGACTTTGGGCAAGTTGCATCCCACATCTGTGCCAAGGCTGTGTTGGGACCCTGGGGACCTGGGACCACACAGAGAAACCAGAGTGGCCTCCTCCCAGGGTAGCTGAGGGGAATAGAAAGGGCAATAGGAAAAGGGAATAAAAAGGAGGCCTCGGGGTGCTCAGGTCCCCGGCCTCCCGCTCCTGCCATGGTTTTCTCTTCATTAGGGGACAGACCTCAGACGATCCCTGAGGACTTTCCAGCAGGACGTCTGGGGACTTGGGTCACAAGCTCACTGCCATCCCAGGCTGCTTTGTTTCACCCAACACCTGGATACCTAAGGTTACCTGATGACCGGGGTCGCCCCCCAATATGGGGATGGCCAACCACAGGGCAAGCGTGAGGACCCAAGCCCCACACTTCCAGCCTGGCTGGAAACTGTTGCCAGACTCTGCTCTCACTTCCCGGGGCTGCACAGGGAGGGAGTGTCACCACCTCTGACACAGGTTAGCGGGGGGGAAGATGCTCGGACTCCGACCAGCTGGGCGGCTGCCTTTCAGTTGAATGGCATTGGACTGTTGCGGGCCATCATAAGTCGGGGATCCATAGGCCCCTCAAGCTGAGGCGGGAGATCCCTGACCCCCACGTCAGCTAGTATTCATTCAGCAAAACCTACCTTAGCACCAGGCCAGACAGCACAGGCCAGTCGGATAGACCCGGCCTCATCCTTCATAGAGTTTATGCTCTAGTGATGAAAACAAATTTTGAGCAAGTGATTAGGGTGATGGGTTCTAAGATTCCGGCAGAGTGTGCAGGAGCCATGAGCACTCAGGTTAGGACACAGTGCCCAGAGAAAGCACAGTTTTCTGTGCCAAGGCCTAAAGCACTGGTAGGAGCTGGCCAGAGACAGTGAGGAGAAAGAGTAAGTCAGGGTGCAGAAGTGGCATCTACAAAGGCCCTGGGGCATGAGAGAACATGGGCCGATCAAGACAAGGAAGGATGGTCCATGGCGCTGTAGCATAGGGCAAAGGGCAGAGTGGTGGGCAGCAGTCAGCCTCCAGGGGAACTCGCAGCTCATGCTCCGGAGTCTCAATGCCATCTGGAGGGTGGGGGGAAGCCCCGGATGGTTTTTTAAGCAGAAGAGTGATGCGACCAGTTGGCTTTCAAAGCAGGAAGTCCCAGGGAGCCCCATCACTGCCCCAGGGTAGGGGAGGGGCCAGATTCTGGATGGCGTGGCAACTGGTAGACCAGGCCTGCAACCCACGAGGTGTAGCTGGGGAGCCCCGGCCTTTCCCCAGGCCTCTGCGCCCATGAACGTGACCCCGGGAGCTGAAGAGATGACACCAAAAAGGCAGAAAGGGGACCCATGAGAACATGTGTCAACAGATCATTTTGTTCAAGTCATTAATGACATTTTTTCTGCAAAAAAACAAAAAAATGAGTCTCCACAGTAGACCGAACCTACTATAAGTTTAAATCCTCAAGTATCAGATTTCAATCTTTGAAGGACAGACAAAAACTCTAGAGGAGTGGCCTCCAAAATAACTAGAACTGATGTCCCAGAAATATGACTCAAACTTAACCACAAGAACACAAAAGTCAGAACCAAACTCTGGGCCGGAATCCCTGCGTGTTGGCAGCAGCCCCTCGGAGCCTCTGTTTCCTGGTCGGTAAGGCAGGCAGTGGAGATGTCTGCTCGGGCCAGGGGAACCTTCTGGCCTTTCCCTTGAGGCCCGAGCCCCCCTCCTCGGGGCTCTTGTCCCCTCCTGCCAGCAGCCCTTCCAGCCACAGACGCCTGAGTCTCTGCGACTTAACCCCAATAGAGTTGCTCCTTCTTAAAAACACCCTGCCCACCCCATCCCTGCTCCAGTGGACTCTACTTTTTGATCTTTTCTCGACATCCCTCCTCTCTGCCTCTACTTCCTCAACTCCTCCTGCCTGTGGCCCCTGCCCCACCACCTCCCACCCCAAGCTGCTAATGCACTGGGTGCTCAGAGACCTTCACTTCCCCAACACCCACCAGAGGCACTGCTGACCACTTCTTCAAAGGCCCTCATCTTGGGGTCTCGGACCATGCCCGGCTTCCTTCTGGGCCTCCCTCAGCTCCCTCCTTTCCGCAACCAGCCTTGTGGCAACATTTCCCTCCAAGGCCCCACAGGCTAACACCCAGCAGCCCCCTCCATTCCACCTCCCTGGCTGGGGGAGCCCACCTCCCACCTACATGCTCCAAATGCCAAGTGTCCTGTCTCCCAGGATTCCTTGCATCCAGATGTGAGGTCCAGGTTGACCTGCCTGGACCAAATGGGATGATTAGAGCTCTGGTGGGTGTGGCCAAACAGGTAGAGACACCTGAAACGGTCAAAGCCATCGGGCAAACCCGAAGGAGGCAGAGTGCGGGGAGACATGGACCTCGGCTCCATTCCACCCCACAACACAGCCCCCCAGGCCCCCTGGAGGCTTCTGCTTCTTCCAGGCCCCACTCCAGGGAGTCTTCAAGGAGGATAGAACCTGGGGCCGCCTTCTGTGTGCACACGACATGCATGTATACATATGCTTCATATGCAGTAGTGTATTCTGGTCCCCAGAAGAAACTACAGTCCCAACCCCAACCCGAAACTCCTGTGTTGGAAAGGAGAAGTAGGGGGCGGAGGCCTGGGAGGAGGAGTCAAGGGAGGAAGAGACCTCTGAGCCTTTGTTCATGCTGTTCCTTCAACCTAGAACACCTCCCACCGCTCCCTTCTCTGAAGCACAAACTCCTGCTTGACCTTCCAGAGGATTCTTTCCTTTCTTGAACAAATACCCAAGACTCTGGATGGGCACCCCTGCTCTGGGAAGCCCTCAGTGAATGGGTTCCGAGCCCCTCAAGCCCCAGGCTTGCCACTGAGTATTGCTGGTGGCTCTTGAGTTTTCTGTCCCTACCACCGAACACACTAGGCTGCATCCAGGAACTCCTGGCCACCTACTCAGTGTGAAAAGATGACTCTCACCTAACATCTCCCCTTCCTTCAAAATTCTACCTCCCGAGTCCCATGCTCATACTGAACCATTTGGGGATCCTGAAGACACACACCTCTCCAGCACAGGGGGGCAGGTCCTCAGATGCCTGCACTGGGCATCACACCTAGATTCCAGCTGGCTCTATATCCCATATGCACCTGCACCACGAACACTGGGCCACGACCCTTTACAGGTTTTGCTTTTGCAACCTCCTCCACACAAAAAAGGGAGGCATTCTTATCTCCCCTTTGCCAATAAGGAAGCCGACTCACAGGGTAAAGTCATGTGCCCAGGCCACACGGGTAGGGCTGGATCTGAGTCCAAGTCTCAGATGAACAGAGAAAATGCAAAGAAGATTCAAATCACCCCAGTTCCCACAACCCAGCAACAATATATCTGTTAACATTTTGGTGGACATCCTTCCCTCCTGTGTTTATAGCTGAGGCATCAAACGGGTGAACCATGAGCCAGATCCACCCATTTTGTTGGCTTTCACCTCGCTGTGCAGCTCAGCATTTTGCATTTTGCAATTTAAAAAAAAAGACTTGATTATTAATATCACACACAAATGTGTAAATCCAGTGATCCTTTTGAAAAAGAGATCTGACCATCCCTGGCTCTTGTCTTTTCAAGGCAACAGTCAGCTGGCCACTTCACACGGGGCAAGCCTCTCCATTTTGCCACAAGCACCCCCCCTCCTTTCCTGTTATGCCTGCAAGGAGGTCCGTGTCCCTCATTTAGCTTACCTGACCCCCGTCAGGCTGACAACCTCTGCTCTAGGCATCTACAAAGGCTAGCATTTATCCAAAACCTACAACACATCAAGCACCAGTCAAATGTACTTGACACAGGTTAACTTCTTTAATTCTCATAGTAATGATATGAAGTAGGCACTGTTATTATGCCCATTTTACAGATGAGGCAGCTGGGGATCGGTTGCTCAAGACCATGGTGAGAAAGCGGCGAAGTCGGGATCGGAGCCCGGGCAGTCTGGCTCCAGAGTCTGCCTCTGACCCCGGAACTATATGTAGAGACACACACACTCAGCCCTGGGTTGAGGATCACATTCTATACCGATCCATATAGTCCAGGATCATCTGCAGCAGAAAAACGAGAGTCACTAAAAAAATCAATATTTACCCCCCCAAAAATAGCAAGAGTAGACATTTGTTGCTTTTATCCACCCAGTTATCCTTCCTTTAAGGAACTTCCCTCTTCCTGGCAGTTCTGGTGGGGCTGTTCCTCCGCTCTCACCTGCCTCTGGACCAGGAGGTGGGGCATGTGATCCAGGCCTGACCAATCACAGTGTTCCTCCCATAATGTTGCAGGGATTGGTCCAGAGATGGGTACATGACCCAGGCCTAGCCAATCAGAGTCTTTCCCTGAGATTTTTTTTTCTTTTGGTAGGCTGTCTTTCCAAAGGCAAAGGTGATCCGAAATGAGACTGGTGCTGTCTGTGGCCGGGCTGGCTGCCCTATGGAGAAAACTCATCTAAGCCAGAGAAAGAAACAGCTCAGCTAGACTGAAAGAATGGGCAAGAGGATGAGAGAGAGAGAGAGACATCTTAAGTCTCTGGTACCCATATCCCCGGAGTCAACCACATCCCTGACTCTCCAGGAACTGAGCCAGTAAATTCCGGCTTAAGCTAGACTGAGTTATGTTTACTTAAAACCAAACGATGCTTGACTTCTACATCCTCATTATTTTCTTTAATGACTCACACTAGCCCCTCATCTGGACTCAGCATAATTTATTAACCATTCAGTCCCTGATGGGTGTTTGACTCTACCCAAATTCCCCTATTACCAATCCTGTGCTTATCCTTTTCCAAGTGTGTGCAATTATCTCACGAGAGGCAGTTTCTAGACATGAACTTGAGTATCACAATATGTTCAGATGCCCTTGACCTCCATCCCTGCCTTTGGCTTACATGTCATGGACTGTCCCCCAGCTTCCCCCATCCCTCTGTGCCACAGGCTCCCAGTAAGTCTTGCAGCCAAACCTGGACAAGGAGTGATGGGGGACTGGGGGACATCAAGCATGTTTGTAAAGGCTCCTCCAGAGTCCCACTTGCAGCTGGGGTCTCACAGGCCAGAGCCTCAGTGGTCCCAAGATTCAGGGGCATTCCATCTGCCAGGCAGAGGCTCCCTTCCAGTTCCGAGTCATGAAAAAAAATTAGAAATCAGAGAAAATTATGAAAGGGAGGGACTTCAGAGATGATTCATCCCAGACACACACCGTGCCCACTGCCTGCCACATCCCAACCATCCCAGATGACTCCACCATGTACCCCACAAAGGTCAGGATCTTTGTCTCTCTTGGGTGGGTGCCAAGAATAGCATGTGGAATGTAGTGAATGTACACACATCTACTGGATGAAGGGATGGATGGAGGGAGGGAGGGAGGGAAGGAGGGAGGGGTGGAGGAATGGAGGGAGGAATGGAGGGATGGAGGGATGGAGGGAAGGATGGCTCTAGCTGTGCAGCCAAAGGCAGGTTCTTTAATACTCACTCTATTAAAACCCTCTCTCTCCAGGTCTCCGTTATCCTACATGTAAATGAGATCATTGAATTAGACCAGCCCTAAGCTCCTGCAAGCTCTCTTGCTCTCAAACCAACTGTGACCAACACAGATGAGGAATCCTGAGCTTTTGGGGCACAGAAAGCATCATCTACATGGTTTTACTACAATGGAATTCAAGTGCTGGGCCTTTCCTACCTCTCCCCTTTAATGGTGGGCAGGCCATTAAACTTCTTTCTAAATGTTTGAAGTCATGCTTGCATAAGTTCAGAGTGCAAATGAAGTCAGGCAGCACAGAGCTTGAATCTGAGCTTGCTTCTTCCTGGCTGTGTGACCTCGAGCAAGTAACTTACCCTCTCTGAACTCAATTTGCACATCTATTAAACAGAGATAGTAATACACTTTGTTGGGTTGTGGAAAAGATTAAGAAAAGATTAAATGAGAGGATTGGCAGCACTTAGAACAGTGCCTGGCATGTAGTGAGCACTCCATAAATGATGGTTGTTGTTGGTGGTTGTCTAAAGTCCCCTATGTCCGGGGACTGCCGTGTGTTGTCCTATAACCAACTGTGGACCAACTATGGACCTCCACGTAGCTCACATGGAAGAAGCAGAGCCTCATTTCAGGGAAAAGGGCTGATCCCAGGCCAGAAAGAGCCTCAGGAAGAGGCCTTTAAGGGGAGCCCTTCCCATCTTCATCCTTCTTCCTACCTGAAATTCAGGCACAATGGCTGGAAATCAGGCAGCCACTTTGAGCCATGGGGAGACCTTGAGGATAGAGGTAAAAAATTAGAGGGAGCCTGGATGCCCGATTCTCAGGCTTCTGTGAGAACAGCCCTATATTCCCTACCTCAGGCTTCATTCTCATAAGAGGTAAATATACCTCTAATTTCTTTAACCCATTGTTATTTGGGTTTTCTATTTCACATAAAGAAACTGAATTCGGTCTGCCCCCATTTTGCAGATGACAAAAAACAAGTGTCAGATGGGAGAAATTCTCACAGCTAGCCAGCACTGAGTTGGGGTTTGAATCAAGGTCTCTACAGTTCCCCTGCTATTGATTCTACCCACTGCCACCCACAATGGTCCCTCCCTCCCAGACTACCTGCACACAAGCTGTTAGACGTGAC
Source organism: Canis lupus dingo (assembly GCF_003254725.2). Lineage (NCBI taxonomy): Eukaryota > Metazoa > Chordata > Mammalia > Carnivora > Canidae > Canis > Canis lupus. The sequence goes on along the minus strand of NC_064252.1, from coordinate 28,035,210 downwards.
CAGGGCTAGGGGGACAGAGGGAAGGGCGATGCAATCATAGAAGGTTTCACGGAGAAAGTGGCATTGGAGTTGAGTCTTAAAGAATGAGTTAGTGATAATAACTGAACCATTTGACCAGCCCTTCAGACAGAACGGGAAGCCCCAGATGCCAGCCTGTGGTCCCGGGCAAAGTACATCCACTGGGCCTGGCGGCAGCATTAGAACATATTTCAAGGGCCCCCAAGACCATCCTCAGATTCAGTGATTCACCTGGAGGACTCACAGAACTCAGCCCACAGCCTTACCTACAACTATGATCTGTTACAGCAAAAGGGTACAAACAAACCCAGTCAAATCACCTGGGGTGAGGTCCACAGGAAACCCGGCATGGGGGTCCAAGAATCCTCTCCTGCTGGAGTCACGCAGGAGCCACTAAGTCCTCCAGTAGCAAAATGTGCAAATGCATGTGAGATGCTGTCAACCAGGGAAGCTCAGCAGAGACTCAGTGCCCAGGGTTCTTTATTGGGAGCTGGTCATGGATGCACCCTCTGTCCAGCATACTGCACGCTTCCAGATTTCCAGAAAGAAAGCAAGGGTTCAGCATGACCCACGGCGTTTGCACAGTTTAAGCTCAGCAAGCCACTCTCATCAGAGAATAGCAGGAATCCTCTGGAAACCCAAGTTCCCAGACCCGAGGCGAAGGCCAAACCTGCAAACAGGCCTTGTAAAGGATCACCGTCCCAGTCCTGCTGGGTCAACTTTTCTGCACAGGGAATGACACCTTCCTCCCCGTTTCTGTTTTTGAAGTGACCCAGGAAATGGGCTGTTGTGCCTCAGACCCAAATGTGTAGAGAAAAATCTATTTCCTCTGGAGACCACTTCAACAGGTTTCCTAGAGAATGACCTTGAGTTATGCAAGAGCCCAAGGGCAGAAGGGGGGCTGCTTCCAAGAGTCCTGAGAGCACAAGACTGACAGGAGGTAGGCCTGACTTCTGGCCCTAGGATGGCCACTAATCCAAGTTGGTCAAGCATGTTCCAGAAATGAGCCTCAGTTTTCACTTCAATGACATGAAGGCATTGGATTTCACCTGTACTGGTGAGCTTGTGCTGCGTAACAAACCACCCCCCAAATTGGTAGGTTAAAACAGCAAACTTCTGTTATTTCTCACAGTTCCATGGGACAGCCATGTGGGTTGGACTCCACTTAGTGGTCCTTCTCTTGGTGTTCCCTGGACTCACTCATGAGGCTGCAACAGGACGCAGTCAGGATAGCTGGGCTTTTCTCTGTGTGGCCTCCCACCCTCCAGCAGGCTAGCCCAGGCTGGTTCTCACAGCAGCTGGGCAGGCAGGTGGCCAGAGACAGACACAGCCCAGTCCAGATTCAATGGGAAGAGAAATAGACTCCACCTCTTGAGGGGAGGAGGGGCAGCGTAACCATGCAAAGGTGTGTGCACACAGGGAAGGGTGGAAAGTGTAGCCAACTTTGGCATCAACCATACTACTTCTCCTATGTTCCTTTTATTCATTCACTTATTCATTCATTGCTTTTACCAGACATGAAGACATGGAGGTGAACTTGTCCTCATGGGGCCTCCAGACTGGTAGGGAAACAGACGAATAAATCCATGTGTGACACACAGTTACACAGAGTGAGCATTTTTTAAATAGATATTTCTTTACACAACACTTTTTTCCACAAAGAAATTGGATCAACCTGCTGGAAAAGGCACAAGCATTAAATTGGGAATTTTAACCAGAAAGAAAACTAAAACCAAAAGGAAAAGAAGATAGTGTTCATTAAGCACCCACTATGTCCCAAGCATCTTAAGCACATTCTTTCCACCCCCTTTTCTATAACCCTGAGGTGAGGATTATTATTCTCCCTTTAAAATTTTTTTTTATTTATTTATTAGAGACAGAGAGAGCACAAGAGGTGGGGGCGAGGGGGGGGAGCCAGAGAGGTTAGTAGGCTCCCCACTGAGCAGGAAGCCCAATGCAGGGCTCCATCTCCAGGACTCTGGGATCATGACCTGAGCCAAAGGCAGCTGCTTAACTGACTGAGCCCCCAGGCACCCCTCTTATTCCCCTTTTATAGGTAAGCAAACTGAGGCTGGCTGCAGATAAGTGACCTTGCTGGAGTTCTCACAGGACCCAAGTGGCAGAGCTGAGAGCCACACAGCTGAGTCTGGCCCCAAAGTTCATGTGTTACAGTGGAACAGTTGTAAAGGAGCTTCGGATTTGACTATGAGTTTCCTAGCAGCCTGGGGGAAAAGAGAAACTAAACATACTGCCAATTGGTCACTAGACAGGAAAGAGCCAGGCATGTCATCAAAGGGAAGCAAAGCCTTTCCTAGCACTGAATCCATTTTCTTTTTCCCAAGGCTGAGGAGATGGAAGAGAGCTTGTAGGGCAGAATCTTTGGGGCCCCGTTGTCCAAGGGTGACCCTTCAGCTGACATCTGGGGACGTTGGTAAGTAAATGCCCGACGTCCCCTGGAGAAGGCTGTGTCCCCCAGCAGCCATCATTCTCTGCACGCGTGTGTGCGCATGCGCGCCCGTGGTGTGCCACTCTGTCTCACTTTCTCTTTTTATCCCCCCAATCCCTCCCTTTGTTTGTCTCCGTTGTCTCTAAATCTCCCTAGCCCGCACCCAAAAATGCAGAGTCCCTGCTACACGAAATTCTGCCAGTTTTAGGAAGTGCTGCTTTGTCAAGAGCCTACACACCAGATCCTAGCAGACAGGACTTCCTCCCCACACGGGGCTGGGCGGGGCGACCCGGAAGGGGCCTGATGTAGCTGAGGTGACACCTCTCTGCCTGGCCAGCTCGAGCAGCAGCTGGCTCAGCGGGCGACAGGAGCACAGGCCACCCTTCCTCAGGGCCTCAGAATGGACTTGTGCCACCCAGGTAAGCACCTGGGGCCAACCTCTCTGGGCCTCAGTTTCCTCTTCTGTAAGATGGGGACAATTGTGCTTGCTTTGCAGGACCCTGGGAGGAATCAATATGTAAATAGATATAAGGTGGGAAAGGCAGAAGCATGCAATGAATGTTTATGAGCTCAGGCTGGGGGCCAAGCTGTGCTCCAGGGGCTGGGAGTGCAGTGAACAAAGCAGGCCCTGTCCCTGCTCCCATGAGCTCACGCTCTAGCGGGGGAGACTGTCAGGAAAGGTATTAATGTAATATGTCAGGAGGTGACAAGCAGGAGGAAGAACAGTCAAGGAGGGTAAGGATGATGGAGAGGTGCTGGAGAAGGCCTCAGAAGGAGGCACCATTTGGGCAGAGACCTGGAGGGGGGAGGGAGTGATCTATATGGGTTTCTGGGGAAGGAATATTCCAGGGGGAAGGGACAGCAGTGCAAGAGCTGAGGATGATAATGTTGGTGACAATGGCTGTCTGGGTGGCACAAGGGTCCTCAAGCTCCTGTCTGGCCTTTGAGGATGGGGAGGCCGAGGGCAAGCCTAGAGCGCTGGTGGAGGCCAGGGAGGAGCAGCGGAGACCCTCCCCAGTGAACAGAAGCATGTCCGGGGGAAAGAGGAGAGGTGTCTACGCAGCTGGTAGGGGAGACAACAGGATCCTGCTGCGTTTCTGCAAGGCAGGGAGAAGAGGGACAAAGCCTCTGTGCCCTGCAACCAGAATATCCCAGCATTGCCTGGAGATCCAGGAGACGAGGCTGCCGGGAGCTGTCCAGTCCCCAAGCTTCAGATGACATCGACCCCCGTTAGCAAGAGAACCCTTTCTTCCAACAAAACCGAAGGCAGAGCCGTGTGACCCCGCCCCCCAGCCTCCCTGGCTCCGCGGGCTCTGGGGAACACACAGAACCACCCATCCCTTCAACCCCGTTTGGGCTTTTGGTGGCAGGTGGCTCACAGACTGGACGGGCTCCGTGATATGTCATAGGTGGCGACCAGAAGGCAAGAGGGGACCCAGTGAGGAGTAGCACCTGGCTCCAGGTCACTCGCCAGATGGGAGGTGATAGGAGACGCTGAAGTCACGGAGCCCACACTGCCTGTCTTCCCACCGCTATTACTTTGCTCTCACAGCCCGAGGTCCTTCAGAACAGGGAGGGTCGTCTCCATAAAGAGGTGAAGTGGACGAGAGGGCTGACTCGCCTGTTAGTGGCCAGGGACGTGAACCTGAGAGGAAAGAGAGCAGGGGTCAGCCCGGGCTGTGGGAGGCGCCGGGACACCAAGAAGGTGGGCCGCCGCTTAGCTTTAGGCTGGCCCTGGGTGGGAGTGGGTTGAGGAAGGTCAATGCAGGTGGTCTGCTGGGAGATTTGAGATCTCCATGGATTGGGTCATTCATTCATTCATTCACTCATGCTGCAAACAGTCCTCCGGTGTGCAGGTCCTGTGCTGGCTGAGCGGTGCTGGGACAGTGGGGACCCAGCTGTTGGGGGAGCTGCTGGTCCAGGATGCGGGGGGATGGGGAGACAGATCCTGCAGACAATGACCCAGGGCAGATGAGGAAGCGACTTCTTCCACCTGGGGGGGTACAAGCTGGGAAAACTTCCTGGAGGAGTCAGAGGGAGGGAAGGAAGGTCATCCCCCATTGTCCAGAGTGGGTCTTAATCAAAGCTCCTCCCCAGCCAGGTGACTTCCCTCTCTGAGCTCAGATTCATCATCCATAAGGGCCCCTCCACCCCCAGCCTGAGCTGGGAAAGTGGGGAATGAGTGGGGGGTGGGACTCACCCCACCTGGCTGGGGGCCCAGCTCTGCACCAACCCACCAGTGGTCATGATGGGCCTTTTATCCTCTGTGGGCTCTGCTTCCTCACCTCTGCCGTAGATAGGATGGGGCCGGGCTCCCCCAGGACAACCTGGCCTCCTCCAGCTTGTCCTGCAGAGAAGCAGATCAAGCCCCCTCCCCCAGGGCCTGCTGGGAAGCTGAGAGGTCCAGGCAGCAAAGCCCCTACGTGACCAAAGACAACAACTTGGGGTTGGTGCAGCGAGGCTAGGGTGCAGTTAAAAATAGAGACAGCTTGGCTCTGGGGGTGGGGAGGAAGCCACACGGACACCCACAGAGCCTCAGGGGCTGGGGCGGAGCCGCTCCGCCAGACACCCCCTCCTGCCTGGGTGCCCCTCACGCGGAGACTCTGAGGCGCCTCTGCCCCCTGGGGGGGGCCCCAGGAGAGCACCCTCCTCTCGCCCTGGAAAGCGGAAGCAAGGCCAGCTGTCCTGGAAGCCAGGCTGCAAGCAGAATGATTTCTAAAAATATGATGGGAAAGAGGAAGGACAAAGGGGAAGCAGGGAGGAGTTGGGGAGGTGGTCGGGGTGGGCCCCCGGGCACTCCCCGCAGCCTGGGCACGGGTGCAGAGGGCAACCACAGCCTGCAGCAGGCGTGGGCTCAGTTGTCCAAAACTGGCCCTTGTGAGGCCTGAAAATTAGAGTCAAGCTGAGGAGTCAAGAGAGTTCATGGTGGTGGCTATTGTCCTTCTCATGTTATTATTGTTTGTGTTTTATCACTATTGTCATCAAAACCCGTTCTCACTGGTTTGGGGTGGTATCTCATTGTGGTTTTGATTTGTATTTCCCCGATGGCAAGTGATGCAGAGCATTGGGGAGACTGGGTGAGAGGCACTAAGGAGGGCACTTGATGGGATGAGCACTGGATGTTATACTATATTTGGCAAATCAAACTTCAATAAAAACAAATAGAAAAAAAAAAAAAAAACACCTCCCCTAAGCTGCTCCAGGGCTTAAAACACCAGCATCGCCTGGCTGGGAATCAGAAATGGCCCTCTCACTCTATGTCCCTGTCACCCTCCACTCACTCTGTGTCCTTGGCACCCTCCCCGAACCATCTGGACCCTCTGCGCTGAAATGCGGAGGAACCCCAGCTTTGAGACAGGTGAAGGGTCCGAAGGCCCCACGCTCCACAGGACAGTTGCAACAGCGCCGGGGCCACCTGTTGGGGTCAGAATCCTGTCAAGGTAACAGGGCCCTGGGAGGATTCATGGACACATCCGTCAAGCCACAGAAGAAGCCCTATGGAGACGGAATGCCAACAGCCCCTCCTCCCTGCCCCGCCATCCTGCCGTCCTGAGGACACGTGGGCCTGTACCTGTGCCTCTGTCCCCCCAGCTCTAGGAAGTTGGCTTTGTTTTCTCTCTCACCCCCCAGAAAGGGAAAGAGGAACAAACCGCAGGCATCATTCCACATCCGGCCTTCATTCTCAAACAGGGAGCCACGGTCAGCATTTCCATGTCAGGACAACCAGGGCTAGTGTCTGATGGGGTTTCAATGATTTGCATGAAAATATCTGGCATCAGACCATCATCAGCATCACGGGTGTGGCCTCGGAGTCCTAGCTGGGCCTGGGGGTGACTCCCAGCTCCACCACCTTCCAGCTGTGTCACTTGACCTCTCTGAGCCTCGGATACCTCATCTATAGAATGAGACCAGATGTTCCTTCCTCCAGAGCTGTCATCAGGATCAGACGGGATAGACAGAAGACGGCAAGAGCCTGGAGCGCCTAGTAGGTGCTCGAGCAGCGAGCCACCCCCTAAGGGACAGTGCGGCTTGTTTGTTGAGCAAGATCTTGGAGCTGTCCACGAAGAACTGTCTCCAGAACTGCTGTGGGGACAGGAGGGACCCGAGGGAGAGGCCCAGACGCTGCACGGGAGGGCACCTAAGAGGGGATGAGCAGGAGCTACAAGGTGGAGGGGAGAAGGAAAGGCATTCCCGACGTGGGGAACAGCAAGCACACAGGCCCTAGGACCAGGCGCACTGGGAGCAACCAGAGGACTCCGGGAGGCCTCAGGCCTGGCACAGGATGGTGCAGTGTGAGCTGAGGATGGGGGCGAGCCCGTGGGATGAGTGGGCCCTATAGACCTGGGGTCTTGTCCCCAGAACAATGGGATGCTGTGGGAGACCAGATTGGAGGTGCAGAGGGGAGGCAGGGAAACACGGGGATGGCCTGCAGTCACCCAGGGCCTCACCTGTGGTCTGCGTGCAGGTGGGGCAGTGGGAAAAGGAGATGGACAGGGCATGGCTTGGCCGGGGGGAGACATGAGGGCGAGAAAGAGAAAGAGAGACAGCTGCGTGTCAACATGCCTCCTGGGCTCCTGGCCACTTCCAGGAGCTGCGAGGATTAAAAGGCATAATTTATGCTGTGCTGCTGGCATAAAGTAGGTGTATTTGATCTGAAGGGACCCTTGCGTTGTCTCCTGGTACAAGTGACACCAGGATCTTCCAGCCAGCCGAGCTCAGAGTTGCAGGGACAGAGATGAAAACACCCAAGTGGGTCACTAGGAGGAGGGTATGCAGAGCCTTTTATCATTTCTGGGTCCATGTCAGTGACCTTTGGGGACAGAACACTATCTAACAGTCATATCTTACATCCTGGTACACGGTGCCCCATCCGAGCAGGATATCGGCTCCAAGCTGACACCTCAGCTGCACCTTCCAGAAGCTGCTCCATTGCTCCATCAGGCCGGCAGCTTCTGGTGGTGAAGAGTCGGTGAGGACACTTCCCGGCCGGGGCTCTGTGGGAAGAAAGGGCCACTGCATGTCCAGAGTACGTGTGGCTTCCAGTCAAGATGGATCACTGGCACCAACACTGGGCCGGTTGGTCAGAGACTGGCTGAGGTCACCAGCCGGGTCATTCCATCTGCTTGGTGGAGCAGGCCCTCTCCTGTGGTGGGTGGTTGCTGGGGAACGTTAGTGTGCTTCACAAAAATTTTCACCCCCCAGGGACGCCTGGGGGGCTCAGTCGGTTAAGCATCTGACTCTCGATTTGGGCTCATGTCGTGATCTCAGGGTCGTGGGATCAAGCCCCACATTGGGCTCCATCCTCAGTGGGGAGTCTGCTTGAGATCCTCTCTCCCTCTCCCTCTGCCCTTTCTCTCTCTCAAATAAATAAATAAAATCTTAAAACAAAAAATCTTCCCCCTCCATGTCCACTCCTAGAGGACCATCCACTAGCTCTACCCCCAGACCTCTCTGCTCCTGATCTTCCAATCTTATTTCTTCTTTCCAGCCTCTGACTGAGAAGTCAAGCCATCCTCTCCTGGCCCTCGTTAACCTTAAAAAATAAAACTGCCGGTTCTTTTTACCAGCAAAGATGGGTTTATTCCAAAATAGTACAGAACTGTGATCCAGGATAAGCAAGCTACGGCCAAACCCCAGGCTAGTCCACAGAACAAAGGAGAAGAGGCTCTTTCATGGAACTCAGAGGAGTTGGAAAGGCTGCTATGAACAGTCCACTGGAGCTAACTGGGAGCTTGAGGCGAAGTGGCTCTTTATGGGCTGAGCTGTGACTTTCCCATTCCCTGGGCTGTTGCCGAGGGAAGAGAAAAGCTTCCTTCCTCCTGCTGGGAGAGTAAAGTAGGAGCTGAAATCTTTCCCACTTGCCAGGAGCATGTCCCCCACCTCCAACCCCCCCATTGCAGCTGGAGTTGAGGAGGAGTGGTAGTGTGTGAGAGCTCCCCCTGCTGGCCATCGGGCTTCCTTATAAAAGACTTTTTTTTTTAAATTAATTTTCACACCACCTACGCCTGTGTATCCTTATTTGGCACCACTGCTCTTTGCCCATGAAGTGGATGAGCAGGTGCTCCTCCACGGTTCTGCCCTTGGGGGGATTTCTCATCTCTGTCTCTCCAGGACACCTTCGAACAGGACTGTGGTTCAATAGTTATCCAGTTTTTACTTAGCCCCAAACAGGAAGCCACTCATTCCGGAACCAAGTTCAGGTGTTTTGTTCCTTTGCTAGAAAGATCCCAAAGGACCTACCGATGTAGACATAGTGTGAGATGAGGGGCCTGGGTGACCTGTCCATGGTGCCCACTGGAGCCCTCTGGGTCTGTTCACTGTGGAGAATGAATCACTTATGGAGGATTGTGCTCATTTGACTTTATGACTCAGTGGGTCACACAGACCCACCTTGACTGCTTGGCCAAGGCAGTCATTATCAATGTATCATTATTGTATATAGTTGCCCCAGCATTACAGGACCCTTTGTTCTGGAGACCCAGCTTCCCCTTCAGTCGACAGGGTCTGGGTCTGAATACTGGTAGAGGTCCATAAACTAGACAAAAGGTCTTGGCTTTTCACGAGTGGGCTGTCCTTTGGGAGGGGCATATCCTTGAGTGAGGCACCTCCATTTGGCTGAGTTAAGCTCCTGGGGAGGAACTCAGCTGTGACAGCAGCAAATCACCCCCCAACCCAACCCCCAGCCCCAAGAGAATGGGTGCCTTGGTCCTGAAGGGGAGAGCTGATGGCACAACATGGCACCCGTTATACAAGTGTTGGGTGCCCCCTGTATACTGAATACCTGCTTGGTGCCTCCCCATCTCCATACCCAGTTTCCATCACAAAGCCCAAGGTGGCTGCTCAGTCAATGAGAAGGAGGGGTAGGGAAAGGAGACCTTAATAGTCTCTCTGCTTTCATTTGGGAGAGATAATATCTGTCCTCGCAAAATCTTAAAGAAATGGGACCAGGTATTCCCTAGAGCTAGGACTTAAAGAGTTGGGGAGCAAGTGGACGGCAGACAGGAGAAGGCATCCCAGGGCGGAGAGCTCCAGAGGCCAAAGTGGGAAACAAGATTGAGAGACAGTTTGGGGACAGTGAGGAGCAGGCAGGCTGGACTCTCAGGTGCTTTCTGAGAATAGTGGGGAATAAGGCTGGGTAGGGAGGCCAGAACCAAATGAGAACCGTGTTTCTAAGTAATAGGGAGTCTGTGGAGATTTTTTGATCAGGTGAATGTTGTGGATGGAACAGGAAGCACGATGGGTTAGAGGTGGGTCAACTGACCCCAGGGTGGGAATTGTCATAGCACCTTTCACAGAATACCAGCACCCATGTGTCTCCTTTAATTCATTTCTAGGCAATGAGGAACAAACCCAGGCTTTGTAGCCTGCCCAATCCAAGTTCCTCTCTGGCTCAACAGCTTGTCCTGTGCAACCCTGGTCAGGCCACCTCATCTCTCTGAGCCTCAGTGTCTGGGGCAGGAACTATGAATGGTCTCCCTAAACCCAGTCTCCCCATCTTACGTAGTAAGGGTATCAGGACCACCATACTAAAAGCTCATTTCCTAGCTTCCCTTGAAGCTGGGTGTGGTCATATAGCTCCATCTGGCCAATGGCATGAGAGGCAAAATGATACACCACTTCCTGGTTGTGCAAATAAATAAGTGGATAAGTGATAAACAGGTGATCCAGGGAAAGAGTACATGAAAGTCCCAAGGAAGGATAAACGCAAGTATTTTGAGTACCGCCTATCTGTCGGGGTCTTTCTAGGGGCTGAGGATGCAGCAGTGAGCAACACTGAAGTGCCTGCTTCCGTGGTGCTGGGAGTATAATGCGTAAAACAGAAAATATGCAAATAGGGGCGCCTGGGTGGCTCAGTGGTTGAGCATCTGCTGCCTTAAGCTCAGGGCGTGATCCTGGGATCCTGGGATTGAGTCCCACATTGCGACTCCCCACAGGGAGCCTGCTCCTCCCTCTACCTGTGTCTCTGCCTCTCTCTGTGTGTCTCTCATGAATAAATAAATAAAACCTTTTTTTTTGTTAAGATGCAAATAAACAAGATGGTTCCAGGGAGCCTGTACCCAGAAGGTACCAAGTTTGGTCGAACAGGAGGATGGAGGAAGGGCCTGCTTTTTAGGGGGTAGTCAGGGAAGGCCTCCTGGAGGAGGTGACATCTGGGCTAAAGCCTGGGTGACGAGGGCAAGGAAGCCATGGTTTTCTGGAGGGAAGAGGGCCCTGGGGAAGCAAGGGCTGGCCTGTGTGGCTGGAGCCGAGTGATGGAGGGGACAGTGGTGAATGGGCCAGTGACCGCAGCTTCTCTCTCCAGACCCAACGGAGCTGAGCAGCGGGGAGACAGAGGAGCTGCAGCGGATCAAGTGGCACCGGAAGCAGCTTCTGGAAGATATCCAGGTGTGTGCACACCCATGTTCATGCTGACATTCCCTCCAAGCACACCCACCCACGCACACACCCTCCCACAGCGCACACACCTCCCCACTCACCGCTGACCCGAGCCTGGTCGGACAGGGGGGCTGGACTCCAGCCCGCACCTGGCCTCAGCCCCGGCCCCCGGGAGTGGGGAGACCAGAATCCCAGGAGAGGATTCCCCACTGCCAGGCCCGGCTACCAGGATCCGGAGAGAGCCAGGAGCACGGGGGAGGGAGGAAGGGCAATAGGTGAGGCAGCTACTGTGTGCCGAGCCCCACCCGGTGCTCCATACGCTTCACGGCACAGCAGGCTCTACTCCCGTCAGCTCTCATCTCCACACTGGGCCTTAGTTTCATCCCCCCTAAAATTTAAACCATTTCGTCAAGATAACACCGGTACGTGCCAAGCACTTGCTAATGCACCAGTTGCTCAGACGTTTCCTCATCGGATTCTTAGCAACCCCCGAGGCAGGCCCGGGTTCTGTTCCTGGAAATGTGCTGAGCTCAGTCCTACCCCTGGGCCTTTGCATCACACACATACGTCCACATGTCCACACACACGCAGAACTCAAAATCCCATTGTCTGGGACTCTCCCAAGCTCTCTCTGTGGCACCTCCTTCTCATTACGTCATTGTCAGCTCGAGTGCCGCCTCCTAAAGACTGCCCTGACCCCCCCTGGCTGTGGCTAGGACCCCACCCCTACCCCCCACCCCTATATACCTGAGAAAGCAGAAGATACAAAGTCATTCACTCAGCAACTATTTTACTGAGACCTACCATGTGCCAGGCTCTCCTTATACCATAACTCAGATCATTTTATTTTTCTTTTTTATTTGAGTATAATCGACACACAATGTTCCATTATCTTCAGGTACCACATGGTGATTGGACAAGCCCGTCCCTTACACTGTGCTTGCTCGAGTGTAGCTACTCTGATCTTTTTTGCTCAGTCATATCATTTGCCCATGACCACCATGATCCCAACCCCACCATGAAAGCTTGGGTTTCTCTTGCCCACCACCATATCCCCAGCTCAATAGTCAGAGCACAGTAGGTGCTCAATTAATACTTGCAAGTGAATCATGGGGAAGCTGCTCAGTGACTTGGCCAAGATCACATGGACAGATGCTGACTGGGCTCAGGTATCGTCTCCAGGCCCCACGCTGCCCCTGGGGTCCCGGACAAGCCTGGGGATCACTCTCACCCCAGAGATTCCAGTGGAAGATGAGGAAGGGCTGGGTGGGCTTTAGGGGCTCTTGCCAGGTGCTCATGGTGCAGCCTTGAAGGGGAAGCTGGACAGGTGCCCCTCTGCTGTCTGCCCAGTGGTCATGGTTGGCGGAATTAGAGGGTCCTCTGCCCCCGGAGGTTTAAGAGGCATGGGGAAGACATGGACTTGGAATGAGGCCTTGGACATGTCACTTCACCACCCTGTACTTCAGTGTCCTCTTCGGGAAATCCCACTGGGTCCCTGAGAAGGGGGCCTTACTGACTGGCACCCTGGTATACCCATAACTCCTGGCACAGAGCGAGTACCAAGTCAAGGGCAAACGACAGAGTAAATGGATGGGGAATGGAAGCCAGAGAGGAGTTGGGGCCTGGTCTGAGGTGGGGAGTTCGAGCCCCTTGACTCGGGAGGCAGTAGGGAACCACAGAGGGAGTTGGGAAAGGGTGGGCTCCAAGCTATGCTTCAGGAAGCTGGCACCTGGTGGAGGAGGGCTTGTCGAGTGGGTTCTGTTAAAGGGCAGACGACCTCACAGCTGCAGAGGGGAAATCGAAGGCTGGAAATAGAGTGGGGCGAAAGGTGGGCCTTGGGGACTGCCTCCCCCAAGACAGGAGCCTGCGGAAATTGGGTATAAACAGGCAACAGGTTGGCATGGGATTGTGAGGATAAGAAACATCTGGGAAAGGGATCTACAGAGATAGGGTCTCTCAGTGGAGTCAGGGGTCATGCCCAGCGGTGGAAGTGGTTGTGAGGGGGTCAGGAATCCCCTTCCGCCCCAGCCTCCGTCCCTGACTCTCCTACCCTTCGTGCCCCCTGCCACCCCACAGAAGCTGAAAGATGAGATCGCAGATGTATTTGCCCAGATTGACTGCTTCGAGACCACGGAGGAGAGGTGAGGGGCTAGGCCAGGGGCCCCTGGGAAGCTGCCACACACCAGGAACCAGCATGAGGAAGCAAGGGCCATGCCCTGGTGAAGTCAGAGGTCCGCCTGGAGGAGGAGGCGGTGGAGACAGGATGGAACAGGGAGGGCCCTAGACTCCACCACGTGGTCTGGGCTGGTCTGCACTTCCAGCAGCCCCCTCTCTTGGGAGATACCTCCTCCCTCAACCCCTCCACACAGAGTCTCTCCCAACCCACCCTGACCCAGACCGTGATCAATCGTCAGCCAGGAGTATCATGAGAGCTCAGCCCTGAGGAGGAGGAGGAAGAGCCAAGGCCTCACGGGGACAGAGCCTGGCCCATGGCAAGGCCAAGGCTGGAGCACCTCACCACCCCCCCTAGGGTGCCATCCACTGCCCCTCCTATGGGGAGAGTCCCACTGGCTCTGTGACCTGGGGTGGGTCCCTGACCCCCAGTTGGGCCTCAGTTTCCCCACTTGTGGGGCACCTTGATGGCTTAGTCAGTGAAGCGTCTGCCTTCAGCTCAGGTCATGATCCCAGGATCCAGGGATGGAGCTCCACGTTGGGCTCCCCACTCAGTGGGGAGTCTGTTTCTCCCTCTCTCTCTGCCTCTCCTCCCCCACTGGTGCTCTCTCGCAGTCTCTCTCTCAAAAAAAGAGAGAGACAACTCTGGTCCCTACGTAATTCCCTAAGGCCCCAGGCACTGACTCCTACATATGTGTCTCAGGAAATCACACCCTGCTCCTGCCACCCCCTGGTCTCCAATGCCTCTGGTCACCATTCCAGCCCGACACCCCTCACATGCACGCAGGCAAACATGGGCACGCGCATGGCTGCCCTGCATCTCCAGGTGCTCTGTTCCGGCTCCAGCAACAGCATCACACTTACGCAGCACCTACCACCGAGCTGTTTTGAACTCTTGAACCTCTCAACAATGCTGGGAGGCATGGGATGGTGTCGTCCCCATTTTAGAGATGAAAAAACTAAGTCCCCTGAGATAAAGTGATTTGCCTGATGTGGCTCAGCTAACAAAGCAGTGCAGCAGGATTTGCACCAGGAGCCTGGCCCCAGAGCCTGTGCCCTCACCCCCAGCCTCCCTGTAATCCTGCCCCCACTTGGAGCACAGGGGCCTTTGAATGCTTTCCCTGGTGGGCAACTCTGGGTTCCCAGGGCCCATGGGAAGAGTCTGGTTTAGTAGCTCTGGGAGGGGCCCGGACTCTGCATGTCTCAAGCTCTCCGGGTGCAAGGACCCCACTTGGAGGTTCTTGGGGGAAGCTGGCTCTAGTTGAGAAAAGCATCCTTGGGCATTGACGGGGAGCCCTGGGGTCCTAGGGGCAGTCCAGACTGACATCTTTGTGTCTGCAGCCGGTTGGCCCAGAAGGAGAAGGAGCTGTGCATCGGGCGTAAGAAGTTCAACATGGATCCCATGAAGGTAGGCAGTTGAGGGGGACTCGGGGGTCATGGGGCTGGGGGAGCTGCGTGCTGGACCCCTTCTCAATGTCCTCCTGTTGCCCTCAACTGACCATTACCCGCCTTACAAATGAGGAAACTGAGGCCCAGCCGAGCCCGGTACCCCGTCCAGTGTCCACAGCCTGTCATGGCTGAAGGGCTATCACCCCAAAACATAGCATGAGGTGGGAGCCAGGAGGACGTGGGCACATTCTGTGAAGCTCACCAACCTGGAGTCTCCTGGCCGAGCCTCTGCTTCCTCCTTTGTGAGTCGGTCTTTGGACAGTGGGGCCCTGAGATTCTGGGGCTCAGTGCCCCGAAGTGTCTTCCAGCCTCTCTGCTGGGGGCAACCAGTCTGGGGGCGCGGGCAGGGAGCATGGAGGGTTCAGGGCTTGGCCCCTGCTCGGCCCTCCCTCCCCCACCCAGCGAGGTGGCAGCCAGTTCCCTTCCTGCTGGAACAAAGACCAGAGGAAGCCAGAGCTGACACACAGAGGTGGGGTCAGGGCAGCCAAGGGGTCCCTGGAAATTTACTGCTCTGGCTGAGACGGCTGCCTCTTCCTCATCAAGTGACACAGGCTCACAGGGTCACACACCCATGTGCCTTCTGCAGCCTCAAGACCATCACACGGAATACACACGTGCACGCAGGTGGATGTGTGCACACGGGCCACCAGAGCACCGGGAGGGGCCCCTGAGGGGTCCCCAAGACCCTCTGCCAGTCACTGAGAGGCCCCCCAAACCCGGCCCCTCTTCTCCCAGCAACGTCTTCCCTGAGTCAAGCGGGACACGAAAGGGCCCTCACTGAAAACCAGAGCCCAACCCCCCCAAACTCCCAAAATTAGAAGGACCGATTCTGAGTGCCTGAGCTGGGGAGGAGAGGTGTTAGTGACATCATCAAGTCAGAAAAGCAGCTTCATGTATAAAGGGAAGGAAAGTTGTCACAATGGACACTGTCTCCCTCTGAAAGTTGCCACAATAGACACTGTCTTCCTCCCTCCCCATTGTGGGACCTGGCAATTTCCTCTCCCTTTGATTTAGCTGGGTTTTTTTTTTTCTAGTTTTTATACAATGGACATAGATTACTTGTGAGAAAAAAAAAAAGAAACACTATTTTTAAATAGATGAGTATTAAGGGGACAAAAGAAGTGTCTGAATCATTGACTCTTAAAATTATAAATTCATGGAATCATTGAAGCATATAATCCAAGAGTTCAGACTGAAGGAGACCTGGGGAGCATGTGGTGTGAACCTGGCTCATTGCTGAAATGCTGTCTCTCTTCGCATGCCTCTAGTGGCGGGGAACTCACCACCATACAAAGGCAGCGTCTACTAAGGAGGGACACAAAGTCTCAGAACAGTCGGGGCCAATGTCAGGATGCCAGGCCCCTGTACCCCACCCACCGCCTGGCCCCCTCCCTTCCTCCCCTCAGGCCAGCTGCTGTGTGGGGGCTGATGGTGGGCTCTGTGCATCTCCTTCCAGGGCATCCAGTACCTCATCGAGCACAAACTGCTGACCCCCGATGTCCAGGAGATCGCCCAGTTCCTGTATAAGGGTGAGGGCCTCAATAAGACAGCCATCGGCACCTATCTGGGGGAGAGGTAAGGTGGGGCATGGCCTCAGGGGGATAGGGATGAGGGTGTGCAGGTGCACACAGGTGAGTGTGTGTGTGTGTGTGTGTGTGTGCAGGTAAATGAGGGAGTGAGTTATGTTAGGGAAGTCATAACTGTTGGACTTGAGCCGGCTAACTGATCACTCCCTCCACCTCCAAGCCTGACTTCCTTCCTTTCTTTATTCACCCATTTGTTCAATGAATAAATATTTTTTAGTATCTGCTGTGTGCCAGGCAGTGTCCAATCCCCAGATTTATATTAGTGAACAAGGCAAAAACTCCTGCCCTCAGGGAGAAGCATTCTAGTGAGAAAGACAGATCCCAAACTATGTAATGTATGTTAGAAAATTGTAAGTTCTGTGGAATGCGAATAAAGCAGGGAAGGGAGATGAGAAGCATGGGGAATGGCAGGTCATGGACTGTGACTTTAAAAACTGTGGATAGGAAGGGTCTCATGGAGAAAGTGATGTTGGAGGCTTAAAAGAGGCGAGCAGTGAAGACATCTGGGGGAGGAGCATTCCAGACAAAGGGAACAGCAGGTACAAAGGCCCTGGGGCAGAAGCATGCTCAAGGAATAGCAGGCTGGTGAGATTAGAAGAGGCCAAGGGAGGGAAGAAGTAGTAGGTGACAAGGTAGGGCCGCATGGGTGGGTTCTGGGCAGAGAAATGGTGAGCAAGGACCCCTTTGGCTGTTGAGAATGGCAGGTGGGCTACAGGTGACAAGGGGGGAGCTAGTGTAACAGCCCTTCTCCCAGGCCGGCCCCCCAGTGAACACATTCCTTCTCCTAAGAGAGCGAGAGATGCAGGTGGCAAAAAAGGATGGAGCTTCCAGATTTGACCTGGGAAGAGGGAAGGAAGAGATAGGAGCAGGCATGGTCGGTCTCTCCGTTTTACAGCTGAGGACACTGGGCCTCGGGGAGGTCCTCCAGGCAGGAAGTGACGCAGCGCAGGCTGCTGCAGAGCGGGAGCTCCCCTCGGAGTGAGAACGGGGCTGGCGAGCCATGGGGGCCTGGGGGGTGGGATGATGTGGGATCAGAGGGTGTGAATGGACTGGAAGGTGCTGGATCAGGAAGGAGGACCAGAGGAGGGTCCAGCAAGTTCCCAAGTGCCTGTGCCCTCCTTCCTGCCCTCTCCAGGGATCCCTTCAACCTGCAGGTCCTCCAGGCCTTCGTGGACTGCCACGAGTTTGCCAACCTCAACCTTGTGCAGGCCCTCAGGTGAGTGGTCCAGAGAGGAGTGGGGAGCAGCTGGGGAGGAGCAGCCTGGGGGTATGGGGGGATGAGGGGGATCAGGAGAGGAGAGCTGGGCAGGGGGCAGCTGAGAGGGGGGCAGCCTGGGGGTCGGGGGGATCAGGAGAGGAGACCCAGGCAGGGGGCAGCTGGGGAGGCAGGGGGATCAGAAGCCACACAGGTTAGTGGCACAAACACAGCATCAGGAGCCAAAAGGAGGAAGCAAGGAGCAGGAACTCTTGCTGAGCGCAGCCACCCCGCGGGCTGAGGTCAGGCGGCTCATGGGTGTGCCTCCCGGGTGCCCCTCGGGTTATTACATTGCGTCATTATAGCCTAACAATCGTGCTGTTACTGCTACTTCCGCCCACCCCACACTCTTGAGCTCAGTGTTTTGTGTATTTTATTAATACAGCGTAGTAGGTCTTCCCTTTACTATTACATATTAAACTCTGGAGCCGGACTGCCCGGCTCATATCCCAGCTCTATGACTCACCCCTGGGGCAAGTCTCACACACAAACACACACACACACACACACACACACACACACACACAAACTCTCTGTCCCTCAGTTTCTTCATCTGTAAAATGGAAATAATAAAAATACCAAATTAGGGGCACCTGGGTAACACAGTCAGTTGGACATCCAACTCTTGGGTTCAGCCCAGGTCATGATCTCAGAGTCCTGAGATTGAGCCCCACATCGGGCTCTGCACTCAGCAGGGAGTCTGCTTCTCCCTCTCTCTCTGCCTCTCTACCCCGTTCATGTTCTTGTTTGTGTGCTCTCTCGCTCTCTCTCATCAAATAAATAAATAAAAATCTTTTTAAATAAATAACTAATAATAATAATAATAATAGTACCAAATCCATAGGGCTTTAGAACCAAACAGAAAGGACTTAGAATTGGCTTAGCAAGTCTTACTGCTATAGGTCATGCCTGGAAAATCAGCTCCTGAACCGGGGCATTTGACCTGGGCTTTGAAGGATGAATAGGAGTTTGCAAGGCAGAAAAGGAAGAAGCCACCACCATCCAAGCAATGTGGCCTTCCCTCCAATTCCCATTCTCTTTAAGGGAGACGGGGAGGTGGTTGGGAGTCTCCAATATCCATTCCTTCCTTCTTTTCACTCATTACCAAGCAGCCCATGAGTGCCCTGGGCCGGGATGAGACCTAGCTGGAGATGTGAGGGGAGCAGCACAGAAAGTCCTTGCCCTTGAGGAGCTAAGTTTGAAGCTCTGGAAGTGCTTAGGTTTGAAGAACAGGAAGTCCAGGCAGGGGGTGGCACCTGCCCAATAGTCCCCAGTCAGATCCCAGGGCAGACAGAGGCCCCCCCGGACGAGGCAGAGGGGACCACAAAGGGTGCTCGGTCCTAGACGGGCAGAGGGGAGCACACACTCCACTCCTGTAGTTGTTTTTTTTTTTTTTAAGCTTTATTTATTTATTTATTTATTTATTTATTTATTTATTTATTTATGAGAGACACACAGAGAGAGGCAGAGACACAGGCAGAGGAAGAAGCAGACTCCCTGCAGGGAGCCCAAATGGGACTCAATCCCAGGACCCCGGGATCACAACCTGAGCCCAAGGCAGACGCTCTATCGCTGAGCCACCCAGCTGCCCCACTCCTGCACTTTGAAAGCAAGGGCACCTCCCCGTGAGCCTAGCGACAGCGACAGACTCTCCCATTTAGAGGATAAAGACCAAAGCTCAGAGAGACAGAGCAGCTTCCCTGGGGTCCCCGGACCCCATAGCCCGGAGATCTGCACCCGCCCCACCTCCCACAGCCCCCTTCCTCCCCCAGACAGTTCCTGTGGAGCTTCCGGCTGCCAGGCGAGGCCCAGAAGATCGACCGGATGATGGAGACGTTTGCCACCCGCTACTGCCTCTGCAACCCAGGCGTCTTCCAGTCCACAGGTGACCGTGTGGGAGGGGACCGAGGGCCACGGGACCCCTCGGGATCTGTAGGCACCATGGCCACCCCCCCCTGGGGTCTCCCCACCCTCCACCCCAAGCATCCAGACCGTGGGAGCCCAGACTTCTTCACTGACAAGGCCCTCTGCTGGGTGCTTGTCAGGCAGAGCTGCCTCGGGGCACGGTCCTTGGGAGAGGAGGCAGGAAATAATGCACAGGACCCCCGTCTGAGGGCAGCGATGGGGGGGTCGCAGATCCAGGACGGCTTCCTAGAGGCAGTGGGGGCTCACCAGGGCTTTAAAGGATGAATAGGAGTTCTCCAGGAGGTCAAGGTGGAGAAAGGACCTTTCAGGCAGGAGTTTCCATCTGAGCAAAGGCCAGAAGCAGGAAACACTCTGGGCAGGACATCGGGAGCCCAGGGTATAGAGAGACATCAACAAAGATGAGTACCCCAGACCACCACCCGGCCCCCAGCAGGGCGGGCAAGAAGTCATCACGGCAGGCTTGTCCTGGCCTCCCCTCTGTACCTGAAGTTACCATGGCAACAATAACGAATTCCATTCATTGAGCACTACCTGTGTGCCATTCACCTGTGCAAAGGCAGGTCATCCTTGCATCCACTCTGAGGTCAGCGATGTTCCCCTCTCTGCATGTAATACCGACTCAGAGGAGAGACGTGGCTTGTCCATGGCTCTGCGACCGTAGTCGGGTCCTACCTTGTAGTTATAAATAAATTGGGGGTGTGCTTGTCACCATCTGTCACCTCCACTAGCCTAAATACCCCATGGGGTAGGGACCATATCAAATCTATTCACCAACGAAGCCCTAGTCCACGGCACTTCACGGGGACCCAGTAAATATGTGCAGAAGGGACGGAATTTTAAAGCCCCCAGTTTGAATCACATTCTAACAATATGATGTTTGCGACCTCGGGCATGTAACAGGACCTTCTTGTGCCCCAGTTTCCTGCTCTGTAAGATGGGGTTAGTCACAGGGTCTCAGGGGGGCTGGGGAGCTCAGCCTAGTACAGGCACCAGCCACTGTTAGATTGTTCCAGTGGGTATCACTGTTTTCAGAGGTAAGATCATCGATGTTCTAGGGCGTGAAGATACTTCAAGCTCAACCTAATAATGTCACAGATGGAGAAGCTGAGGAGGTCAGGTACTTTCTCAAGGGCCACCAGACAGTTGGGGACACAGCTGGACCTGGCTGGCTCGGGACCCAAGGCCTAAAAATGCCCCCAGAGGAGCAATCCCCCCCCTCCCAAGTGCTCAACCCAGGCTCATCCCTCCCTGGGTGAGGTCTGAAGACTGGAACGGTGGGGGGGGCGGGGGTGGAGGCCTGGGCCCCAGGAGCTCCGCCACGCCGGTGAGATTGCCAAGCAGCATGTGACTAAGCCTTGAACAGTGTAGCCAACAATAAATGTCCTCCGAGTTCTGAGGAGGCAGAGAACAGAGTGGGCAGGGAGGCTGGGAGGGCTGGGGAGAGGCTGGAGCTGGAGCAGGAAGGGGAGGGTTGACATGGGGAGCAAAGGGAAGGGGCCTGCGTGCCTGGCAGGGGGCCCCACCACCACCCCGGCAGGAGCCAAAGTGCAGGCGGGGAGGCGTGGGAGGGGCTCAGGACCGTGGCAGGTGGCAGACCAGGTCTGTTTGGAGCAGGGAGGCCTGTGACACTGGGGAGGAGGCCGGGCCTCGAACACCCAGCTAGGACAGCACAGACCCCTTTGGGGCATTGAGACAGGTGAGGCTTGGCCCCTGGAAGTGGGGTCAGGGCAGAGGAGGGGACAGTGACCAGGGCCAGGACCGTGACCGCTGTCCCGTCTCACAGACACCTGCTACGTCCTGTCCTTCTCCATCATCATGCTGAACACCAGCCTCCACAACCCCAATGTCCGCGACAGGCCACCCTTCGAGCGCTTCGTGTCCATGAACCGAGGCATCAATGACGGTGGTGATCTGCCTGAAGAGCAGCTTCGGGTAAGAGGGGCACGGCCACACCCGCCTGGTCCCAGGATCCGGGAGGGGCCCATCCTTACCTGGACAGCCGAGAGGGGCTCCTCTGAGGTGGAGCGCCCAGGTCGGCGGCCGTCTCCAGACAGGCTACCACAAGGGGTTGGTCCCCAGAGGGGCGTTCCCGGTGGCCCTCATCGTAGTCCACCCAGGAGGTCCTCTCCGCCTTCACCCTTTGGGGGGACTCTGGGCACCCATCATTCGCACCTTCCAGAAGGGGTGCTTCACCCAACTCAGGTATACTGCTTGGAATCCCAGGTTCTTACACCCCGTCAGCATGTCAGAGGTGAAAGTCCTCAGGGTCTGCTAAAAGCCTTCCCTCCTTCAGAGAGGGGGAAACTGAGGCCTTCCACAAGGCAGCTCGTGAGCCAAGCAGAACACACACCTCCCATCTCTTCCTCAAACAGCCCCCACTGCTGCCACACTGCACTAGGCCCTGTGCCGGTGAGGGGCACCCTGGGATGAGTCAACCAGGGCCCTGTCCAGGCCGAGTTCAGGGTCTGGCGGGAAGATGATGCACATGTGAGTTATAGCCCTGTGTGATTCATGTGGTGCTAGCTACAGAACATAGCTACAGAGACGCAGAGGGCACTACTATCACTCTCCTGGGGGCAGAGGAAGGGTGCCATCCTGGAAGACTTCACAGAGGAGGTGACTTTTGAACCGGGCCTTAAAGGTTGAATGGGAGTTTTCACAGAGTGAAACAGAGAAAGGACATTCCAGAAGGGGGGAAATAGCCAGAACCCAGGCCTCGCCTGGCTGGAAAAGGAGAAGCGTCCAGAGTGGCTGGCTGAGGTTGTGGGGTGTGTGGCCAGGGACAGGGGGCACAGTGGAGCCAGAGCATCCAGGGCTTCCAATGACAGCCTCAGGAGCTTGCGTGGTTAACCACGGGCAACACGGAGATAGGAACAGTTTTGCAAACACAGGAGTGAGATTCAGAGCCTGGTGCAGCAGAAATGAACTGACAGCTGCGCCAGAGGAAGGGAGGAGAAGGTGGGAACCCCACCCTCCCGGCTGAGCACCCTGCGAGGTCTGCGGGAAGCCTGGGTCTGGAAGCACTCGGTGTCCCCCCTCCGTGCTTGAGAACTGCCACGCCCTCAGCCCACCACCCTCCTTGGTCCCCAGAGGGGAAAGTTTATCATGGGGTGGGGGGAACCACAACACCGAATGAAGGCTTGAGAGCTGGTTAGAGCTCGAGTCAAATCCCGTCTCCCCTCCCTCCCCCACCTTTGCCAGCCCGTGACCTTGAGGAATGACTCACCCACCTCTCCAAGCCACCATTCTCTCAACCAGGATAATGACGCCTGTGTCACGGAGCTGCCGGGAGCAGCAATTTGTAAAAATGTAAAGGGCATAGCCCATGCCAGGGACAGAGCACGGGCTCCAAATGGTGGCTTATGTCACTATGAAGAATAATTAATAATAATTTAAAAACCCTGGCGCTTAGTAAAATGCCCCAAATCTAAAATGCACTGGGGAGTCGGTAACTCATCTCATATGGTGCTGGTGGCAGGAGGCTGTCCTGGTCTGGCAGATAATGAGTTAATGACACACCAGCATTTGGGGCTCAGCACTCCCCCGCCCCCCCCCCCCAGCCCTGGGCACCTCCCTCCCAAGGGTTTTTTCCTATTCAAGCCTTTTGTTAGTAACAATGCACTACATTTGTACAGAGCTTGTAACTTTCTAGGGCTTTAGGGTCTAGAATCTCAATTTAGCCTCACACTCTGCCTGGGAGGTCTGGGAAGGGTTTATTATCCTAGCGGGCAGCCGGGCAGCCGGAGAAGCAGGCGCAGAGGTGGGGGAGAGGGGACAGAGCGTGGGAGTCACAGCCACATCCAAGTCCTGGCTTGCCCCCTCTCTGGTTGCGAGCCTTCTAGTAAGTGGCTTGACCTCTGAGCTCCCAGCTCTTAGGACTGGTGTAGAACCGTAAGGCGTTGAGCAAAATGCCTGTGTCGTTAGAGTGGCTAATTATTCCAGAAGCTTCCCAAGGGGCAAAGAGAACCACACAAGCCTGGTTCTTGCTGTTTAGGGCTTTTCCTGCAGAAGTCTGGGGCGGGGGGCGGGATGCCCCGGTGCTGTGTGGAATGGGGGGCACCTGCCAGCCTTCTCTCAGGGCCTCACCTTCCCTGTTTGTAAAGCAAGAACTCACCTTTAAGCAGCTCCAGGTATTCAAAGTGGGCCGCTCTGTGGCAGGATTCCCCGTGCTGGCCCTGGAGCTGGGGCCCTGCCGAGGATCATAATGCTTTCAAGTGGGAGGGGGCGCTGCGGGAGGGAGGGGGCGGCGAGCTGAGCCCCCCTCCCCAGGCTGTCCTGATAGGGATGAGGCCCAATGCCTGAGAGACTCAGGGCCAGGGTATACGCGGTGTGGACTCACAGGATGGGAGATCGCATCCCGGCTCGGCCCTTTCTGGCTGTGTGACTGTGAGCATGAGCCTCGGTTTCTTCACCTGCCAAGTGGGCAGGTGCCGCCGCCCTTGGGCAGCTCTCCTGAGAAGCAGAGGTAATGCGCGCAAGCTCCTGACGCTCGGCAGATGGCAGGGGCCCAAGAAACACCAGGAAGGGAACCACTCCCCTGCCCGGAAAGGGAGCTCCCGGTGGAAGAGGGGAAGAGGGGGAGGCCAAGAAGTGGGGCTCTCTGGCATCTGGTGTTACAGGTGGAGAAACTGAGGCTCAGGCAGGGGAACAGTCTCCCAGGTCAGGGCATGTTCTGCTGCGGGCAGTCCTGGACCTCCTGGCTCCTTGTCCAAACGTCTCCGTCAGCACTGACCACGTCCCGGGCCCAGCTGTGGCACTCCGTGTTCTCACTAAGTCCTCCTGACCCCCTTAGGCAGTGGGTACCAATCCCAGTTTCCAGCAAAGAAAACTTACCTCCAAGAGCAGTAGCTGGCCAGGGGTCTCATAGTTTGTGAGGACACTGGATTCGAACCCATGTCTGTCTGACTCCAGGGCCCTTCCTCCTGCAGAGACCAGGAGGCAAGGTTTTGTGATGGAGGACTTGGCCATGTATCCCAGCTACCCGTTGCTTTCTAGCCAAAGGAATCGCAACTCACGTAATGGGAAAGATCAGGGATCCATTTGGCTTCAGATCTTTGGGCTTCAGGCTCAGCTAGATCCAGGTGCTCAGTGAAGTCAGGACTCAATCTAGTGTCTCCAGCTCTCAGCAACCTTCTCCTCCTCAACAGACTGTCTTCAAATTGCAGCAGAGATGGTCCAGGCAGCTTAGCAGCTAAAACTAAAGTCCCAGAATTAAAGCGTATTGGCTGGCTTGGGTCACATGTCCTCCCTGCACCAGTCACTGTGGCCAGCAAGAGGAAATGTCCTGCTTGCCCAGGTGGGAGTCGTTCTCTCATTCCTGGAGCCTAGGGGAGAGGCAGTAGGTGTCAACCCCCCCCCCGCCCCAGAAACCTGGACAGAGAGTGTCTGGGCTGGTGAGTCCCCAGAGAAGGGGGCGGAGGGGGGGATGCGGTACAGCGAGAGAGCCGGATACAAGACCAGCAGAACCGTTGGAAGGTGGCCTTGTCTTTCTGATCACAGTGCACCCAGCCAGGCTTGGTGGCCGCCCCACCGCCCACCCGCAGGGGTGTTTACCTGCGGGGGAGGGCTGGTGTTTACAAGGGCAGGAACAGAGCCCAGACGTTTCCTTTGCGGAGAGGGTGAGGGGCAGAATGTGCGAGCCGGTCGGCTCCTGGCACCCGCAGAAGCTGCCAGGGGGCCCCTTGTGGGTACCACGGAGGATGAGGCCGCCCCCCACCCCTGTCTGCCACCCTGCTTGCCTCCTGGGCCTCCCAAATGTTTGCGCTGACAGGTTTGCTGACAAGGCCTTTCTGCCACTGGCCTTTGTTCGATAGGCCAGCACATCTCAGGCCTTCCCAGAGCCCGGCTGGGCCTGGGCAGGAGGGGCAACAGGGCTTCCCAGATGCGCTTGAGGTGCAGGGGCTCCCCCAAAAGAGCAAGCGGTCCCTGCTGCTGCCTACACCCACCCCAGCACAGCCAGGCTGAGCCAGGGACTCTGGGATTGGGCAGAACACACCTCCCTCAGGCCCAAGAAAACCTGCTTGTGGTGGAATTGTAACCAACCCCCCAGGCCCTGAGCTATCAGGTCAGAAAAGGCCTTTAAAAGCCAGCAAACACCATTTCCAAAACTTTGGGGGAATCAAACAGTGCTTGTGAAATTGTTCATTTAAAATCTCAAGGAAACCATCTGAACAGCAGTATACACAAATGCAACAGAAGGAAATGATTTAATTATCTTCGAGATGGAGATCCAGCATTGGTTTTAATAAACAGAGACAGTTTGGAATGTTTTTCCAAACACTTGGAAATATGGGCAGGTTTGGCCATAGAACACAGAGCCCCATGGCAGGGGGTTCAGCACATGCAGGGATGATCTGCTGCAGACATCCACAACTCACCCACGGGGAGGTCTCAGCCCTGGCTTGTGTACCTCTGGTGACGAGGAAGTCATTACCACACCAGGTTGCTCCATCCATATTCCAGCAGCTCTAACTGCTAGAAGGTCCTGCATGGAGAACTGAAATCTATTTTCTGGGAACTCTCCCCCTGTGATCACCGTCCACCCAGCAAAGGTCCCCCTTGCCCTTGAGAGCCAAGTTTGGCATCCATCCCACCTTGAGTCTTTTCCTTGGGCCGGGCCTCTCGACATGGGCAGTCAATCCCCACCTCCTTAGTCGCTCCTCTGTGTCCTCCTCCCTGAGGTACACCTGGAAGTCTCTAGGTGACTGCAAGGAGGCAAAAGGGGGCTCCACCCCTCATGGATGTTACATAAGGAGGCCCTGACCCTGGCTGCTATGACCCAGTGCGTGTGTGTATGTGTGTGTCTGAGCCTTTATGTGTGCACACACACAGGTGAACATGTGGGGGTCTAGAGGTCCTAGGTGAGCATCCTTGCCTGCAACACTCTAGACACAGGGGTGACTGTCTCTGACTCCCTCATCTGACCTGTAAGAGCGGTGCTGGGGGGTGGGTGAAGGCAGGAGCTGTACTCCTCCCTCCTCTTTACCTTCCCCTGGACTTAGAGCACAGAGGGGCTCTGACCCCTGTGTAGTCCGTTTAGCGGGCGCCCCCCACCCAGAACTCTGAGGGATCAGCACCTTTCTGCTGTTAAGGACCAGCATCTCAGGGATCCCTGGGTGGCGCAGCAGTTTGGCGCTTGCCTTTGGCCCACGGTGCGATCCTGGAGACCTGGGATCGAATCCCACGTCAGGCTCCCGGTGCATGGAGCCTGCTTCTCCCTCTGCCTATGTCTCTGCCTCTCTCTCTCTCTCTCTGTATGACTATCATAAATAAATTTAAAAAAAAATTTTTTTAAAAAAAGGACCAGCATCTCAGATAGGTTGAGGCACATGCCCAGGGTCACACAGCCATCAAGTGACTAAGCCGCGAGTTTAACCTAGAGAGCCTGACACCCAAGCCTACGCTCTTGTGACATGCCACTGGCTGGAATTCCAGCAACAGGGGTGGGGGTGGGGTGTCAGGGGGACAAGGAGGGGGGTAGGATGGGCATCAACCACCTGGTCCTAAGGAGTTGCTAGTCTGTTTTAGGCCAGCCCCTGGGGGAGTCCTGGGGCTTGTGACACCCAGGCCTGCCCTAGGGGAGCGCCCTGCCCAGTGGGGGAGAGCCTCCCCAGCAAGCGGACATACAGACAATGCCAATGCCGCCTCCACTCACCGTGCTCTGGCCACAGAGCTGGGGAGCCTGGCCTGCGGAGGGCCTGGAGGTGCAGACCAGCAGCCCGGGGGAAGCAGGTAGCGTTGCCACACAGGCCCAGGCTCCCAACTGGGATGGATGTCACAGCCGGGCCTTTCCCTCCCTTCTCTGAGGACAGAACCTCTTCGACAGCATCAAGAGCGAACCCTTCTCCATCCCGGAGGACGACGGCAACGACCTCACTCACACCTTCTTCAACCCCGACCGCGAGGGCTGGCTGCTGAAACTGGGTGAGGCGCACATGGGCACACACGTGGGCACGAGGCAGACACACTCAGACTCCCATGCACGCCCGGGACACATGCACACCGGGACATGGGGCCTCAGGGGTGGAGCCGGCTAACCCTCCGCTGTCCTGACCCCAGTGCAGCCATCTGCCTGCCCCATCCCTCCATCTGTCTGTCCTGGGGGAGAAGGGGGCAGTGGGGGAGGGGAGGACAAGCAGGAAGAGGAGCTGAGAGGCTGACGGGCCTTCAACCACAGCTCTGTCTCTTCCTGGAAGGTTTCTGAGGAAGCCAGGCCCAGAGAGGTTGGGGTGCCCATCTGAGGCCACACAGCCAACAAGCGGGTGGGCAGAGGGTTGGGTGTCCCTGCAGGATGGGGGAGGGAGTGGGACAGGATGTGGTTCCGGGGAGCTTCCCTTCAGCATGATGATGGTGGGGGAGGGCCTCCAGCCTGCAGAGAGGAGCCTGGTGGGGGCTGGGGTGCCCGGGCTGGCTGCAGAATCAGCAGGGGAGCTGCAGGCCTGTCTGCCCTGCCCAAGCACACTCCTGGGTGCCTCTCCTGCAGAGCCAGCCCAGCCAGGGACTGGGGTGTTGGGAGACAGGTAAGGACAAGGACAGATACCTCGTGCTGGAGCAGAGACCTGGGCTGGGGGTGCCCGCCTGAGCCCACCACGTCCCCGTGGCCCCTCTGAGCCCTCCATGTCCTCATGCCCCCCTGAGCCCTCCACATCCCCGTTCCCCCCGAGCCCTCCCCATCCCTGTGCCTGCCTGAGCCCACCACGTCCCCGTGCCCCCCAGCCCTCCCCATCCTGTGCCCCCCTGAGCCCTCCCTGTCCCCGTGCCACCCCAAGCCCTCCACATCCCCATGCCCCCAGAGCCCTCCACATCTCTGTGCCCGTATCCCAGTCTGACCCTTGCGCGGACCACTCAGCCTCCTTTTTTGCCCTCTGGACCATTCTCAGCCCCAGGGAGGCTCTGAATCGCGGATCCCAGCTCCTCCACACATGTGCCAGGGGTCAGATCACAGTCCCCGGGGGGGTTCAGTGTGTGTCACAGCAGCCAAGCACCCAGGCTCAAGAGCTGGGACACCGGGCTCAAATCTGAGCTCTGCTGAAGGGCCATGCACAGACAATGGTACCTCCCTATGCCTCGGGCTCTTCATCTGTAAAATGGGGTTAATAACGGTCCCCTCCTCATAAGCAGTTCTAGGGATTAATAAGCAAACATTTTCTAAAAACTTCTAGAATGTTGCCTGTCAGGCAAAAGATGAAATGCTTTGCACGGTGCCAGTGGGGAAGTAGGCCAAGGGATGAACTGAGGGGGAAGGATGGCAGAAAAGCACAGGGAATGGGCGGCCACTGGTCCTGGGGCCTGATTGCCAAGGAGCCTTGAATGCCAGGTCAAGTGGCCAGGGGAGGCCTGGGGTGATGGGTGCCACCAGGGTGTTTGAGTGACCAAGGGACGGATCTGGGGGGGAAGCGTAGTGGGCTAGGGGTCGGGAGGTTTGAGAGGAGGGGGCAGAGGAAGGCTCTCCAGGCCCTGCTCTCCTGGGAGGAAGTGCTGGTGGCCCAGGGAGAAGTCCGCTGACTGTGCCGCTGGCTCCTGCAGGCGGCCGCGTGAAGACGTGGAAGCGCCGCTGGTTCATCCTGACCGACAACTGTCTCTACTACTTTGAGTTCACAACTGTGAGCAAGGGGTCCCTCCCCAGCCCCGCCCCCTCCCAGACTCCCACCAAGCAGTCCACTAACAGAGCTTGGGGCTCCTTCGAGATCATTCAGCCCCTCTCTGCACCCATTTCACAGAGGGGAAGACTGTGCAGCAGAGAGCAGGAGGGGCAGGGTCAAGCTTGCAGCCTGGCCCGGTGACTCCCAGATCCGAGCTGTGCCCTGCTCCCTACCCCCCACCAGGGCTGGACAGAGTCTGGGACGATTCGTGCACTCCTCTGTGGGTTTGGGGGGCCCTTCGAGTTCACTCCCTGCCCTGGGTCTCAAGGCTGCATTTGCTGATCCTTTCCCCCTCCACCGCTGCAGGACAAGGAGCCCCGGGGAATCATACCCCTGGAGAACCTCTCGGTGCAGAAGGTGGACGACCCCAAGAAGCCAGTAGGTGGCACAGCGGGGTCCTGAGAGCCAGCCGAGAGGCGGTGGGGGAGGTGGGAGGGAAATTTCTGAAATGGGGTGGGAGGAGAGGGCAGCTGGCCTGGGTCCTCCAGGAGGTCCTCCACCGGGCTGGGGGTCGCCTCTGTCTCCCTCCTGAGGCCATGGACCCTGGGGGCGGGTCACTGTCATCAAAGGGGCGCGATCTCATGGTCTCTCAGAGCCTGCCTCTGACACTGGTGAATGACCTTGAGTAAGTCTCTGCCTCTTTCTGAGCCTCAGTTTCCCCGGCCGTCAGCCGGGGGTCTTAGGGGAACGATGGACTTAGGAGGAGCCTTGCACATAGGAAGCCCTCAGTGTGAGGAAGAGCAGCTCCTGCCCCTTTGCCAGCCGGGGAAGCAGGCCCGGGGTGGGGTGGGTCTTGCTGTTTGTCCGAGCCCCAAGGGGCTGGTCCTCACTGAACCCCCAGCAAAGCACAGCCCCGCCGCCCCCTCCTGCCACCCCTGCCCGGCCCTCACCCCGCCGCCTCCCCACAGTTCTGCCTGGAGCTCTACAACCCCAGCTGCCGGGGCCAGAAGATCAAGGCCTGCAAGACGGACGGTGAGGGCAAGGTGGTGGAGGGCAAGCACGAGTCTTACCGAATCTCTGCCGCCAGTGCCGAGGAGCGCGACCAGTGGATCGAGGCCATAAGGTAGGGGCTGCCGGGGCCTCCTGGCCCTTCCGGAGGCCTCTGCTTCTCTCTGGGCCTTGTCTCCTCCTCTGTAAAAGGGGCTAAATCTAGAATCTCCCCCTCGTTTCTGGGATGCAAATCCCTCCTGCCCATATGGTGTAAACACCTCCTCTGGTGCCAGCCCCTGGCCAGGCCCCACGGGGGACACAAGAAGGTGAGGCCCCAAGATCATGGGCTGGCCGGAGGATCCCGAGAGATGTTGCATATAAAGCTCTTTGCCCGGTGGTAAGTGCCCGTGAATGGCACACTCATTAGCACCAGGATCCAAAGGGGCCCTGGAAAGACCTAGTAGAGATGGAGGGAAGGGCTTTCTAGGGGCGAGGACCAGGACTGGCAAAGACAAGAGGGCAGGTGAGCATGTGGCCTCCCTGGACACCACCCCAGAGGCCTGGGCATTGCCTCTGGGCATTGCAGGGGTAGGAGGGGGCGGGGGGAGGGGGTTGCAGCTGGCTCTGCAGGGATCGGGCAGTGGGAGACCAGGCCCCCCAGGATAGCAAGGACTCCGCCACCATGGCAGCTAGTGTGGGTTTCTCCTGAGGGCACTGGGGAGACTGGTAAACAGTAGGGGTGTGGCCAGGTGAGGAAGGCCACGGTGTTGGGACTGATTCGGGGGTTCAGAGATGGGCAGTGAAGGGGCAGGTTGAAAGGAGCCAGGTGAGGGGCAGGAGCAATGTGGAGACATGGGTGACAGTGGGTCCTGTCAGCCAGAGGAAGCCACCGGAGCGGTCACTGGGCCAGGGGCTGTGTCCTAGGGACTTGCGGGGTCTTTCCCATCCAGCCTGGCAGGAGTCCTGTGAAGCTGCCAGGCCAAACCCACCCTTAGCTCCATTTCACAGACGAGGCCCTGAGCCCCCCACGGGAGGGACTTGCCCCACCACACAGCCAGTGGGGGCAGAGCCAGACCCACAAGGGGGTCTGCTGGCTCCACCAGGGCTCTTTCCACCTCCTCCTGGGATTCTTTTTTTTTTAAAGATTTTATTTATTTATTCATGAGAGACACAGAGAGAGACAGAGACACAGGCAGAGGGAGAAGCAGGCTCCCTGCAGGGAGCCGGATGTGAGACTCCATCCCCGGACTCGGGGATCACACCCTGGGCTGAAGGCTGACGCTCAACCACTGAGCCCCCCAGGCAACCCTCCTCCCGGGATTCGGAAGAGGGGTCCACAGAACTTTGGGGGCAGAGTTCTGAAGGCTGTCCGCTCTCAGCCTCACCCTCTACCCCCGCCCATGGGACTTTGGGCGGGGCTGACTCACCGCAGCCTGGCCCTTGGTGGGGCCATCTGGCCTTTCTCCTGCAGCAGGGCAGGTCGTCCCTTCCCTGGGAGACCCACGCCCCTATTCGAGCCTTGGGAGCTGAGGACCGCCCCCCACCCCCACCCCATCCCCACCCCCTTGGCAGCCAGCCCAGCCCTGCAATCTTTTCACCTGCTCTCATTTCAGAGCCAGCATCACCTGTGTCCCCTTCTATGACCTGGTCTCTGCTCGGAAGAAGAAGATTGCCAGCAAGCACTGAGCTTCCTGGAGGTGGTGGCCAGGGGCGGGGCCTCACGGGAAGCCTACCACCTGTGGTCCCGGGAGACACATGTCCCACCCCAGGGCACCCTTTCCTGGGTCACAGACATCACCCCCGTCCCCATTACTTTAAGCTAACAGGAGCATGGCAGGGGCGGCAGGGTTCCAGAGGGTGGGTGGGAAACCCCGAGGGCTCAGAGGTGGCACTCGGATCCCCTGGCGCTGGGCACCCAGGCACCGCTAGGAAAGGCCCCCACTCCCTGCCCCGAGTCACTGCAGCAAGGAGCAAGGGAAACAGCCGAATAGGAACCAGCCCCAGCACCCAGCACCCTGTCCTGCATTTGGGCCTCAGTTTCCCCTTCTGTTAAACATCTCCTATACCTGAAATGCTGTGGGCCATTGAGGCAGGAGGGGCCACGGGGATCCCGAGTGCTTCCTGCCCTTGGCCGTGGTGATGCCTCTTCCTTCCGCTCAGGGGGTTCTCAGCCAGCCCCTCCCCTGTTTGCAGCAGGGGCTTAGCCGTCCCTGCCTGAGGGACACACACACAGCTCAGACCCATGGACGGAACCGCTGGCAGACGCCAGGAGCCCAGTGCCCGTGGTCTTGGTCGCAGCTGGTCTCCAACTTGATGTGTGCCTGCTGCCAGGTCACACTCTTCTGGTTCTTGGAAAACTGTGGGGTTGGGATAGAAATGTCCTGGTCCCTTCCGTGTCCCCCCTGCCCCCAGCAACGGCAGATCCCAGTGCTGCCCAAGCCGTCCCCTCCCTCCTCACGGGCCACTTCCTGTCGGTAAGCACAAGATTGTACTGGATCCACCCAAGAAGCTTCTGGCAGGAGGTGTTTGCGCTTGTGGACTGATCACCGGGAGGGGCTCGCACCCAAGGCTGCAGGGAAGCCAGGATCAGAGTGGGCTCCAGTCGCAAGGATGTCCATTTTGGAGGAAGAGCAAGTGGAACTCTTGAAGAAAGGGGAGCATCCCAGACACATGTTCATGCGGGGCTGGTGGTATGGCCAGGAAGCCCAGAAAAGAGAGCTTCATGAACTGTGGTTACCAGGAGGGCTGCCTGGAGGCAGCACCCATGCCACAGAGCGACATAGGAGCTTGTGGCAGAGTCTCAGCCGTAGCCTCCAGGCTGAGCGCTGACCAGGGGTCCTGTGGAGGTGAGGGGCTGCCCCAGCCGCGACCCGGCATCCTGAGACCCGCAGTAGGGCCGTTGAGAGTTGAGCTGACTTCCCAGCAGGCACTGCCTCCAGGGTGGCCCCAACCAGGAGGAGGACGCCTTGAACAGGCGCCTTCCCAGAAGCCCTTCTCCCCCCATCGCACAGGCCCTGGGGGAGTCCCTGCAGGGCGGTTCCCCAGCAGGAAAGCAGGATACGTGATTGCCTCTGCCCCAGCGCCAGCCCGTGGGCGAGCCAGAGCAAGGTGGATTCCCCAGGGCACGGGAGGCGAGCTCTCCTCCCCTCCACCCCCACTGACACGCACACATCTTTCATGGAGTCAGGGTAGAGTAGCTGTCTTTCAAGTGGTGAGATCCCCGTCACTGGAGGTGTGCGAGTGCCTGGTAAGGACATGGTGCTGAAGAGGGCCCGGGTTGGGCATCTGCAGGGGGCCTTGGAGGACTTTTGAGGACTTCCGCAGACCCCACATCAGCCTGGGGACTGAGGGCCACGTCTGCCACCGCCTCTGGCCCCTGAAAGGGCAGCCAGGGGCCACGGAAGGAGCACTGGGCTGAGGGTCATGGGCTCCAGAGTCCTCTCCCGCAGCTGGCATAGGCTGGCTGGGTGGCCTCAGCCTCCCCGTTCCCGCTCTGGTCCTCAGCTGCCTCCCCCATCATTGAGAGGGTGGAAGCAGTGATTTTCCAGGCATAGCACCTGTTCTCGGAATCACTCAGAAAAGAGAATAAAGCTCATGATTCATGTCACCAGAGGGGTCTCTCCTCTCTGTGACCATATCTCCCATCCTTGACCCCACCCCACTCATCCTCATTTCTTTCCCAGATGAAGGCTGGAAGGCCAGACAGGAAAGTGTGGGTCTTCGGAGGGCCCTGGGCCCTCATCCTCAGGGCTCCAGGGCTGTCACCCCAGACAGATGTCCCCAGAGGCTGCATTTGTGACAGAGGTCCCTTCAGGGCAGGGCCAGGGCCCAAGTGGCTCTGCCCAGGCCAGAGAAAGGCAGAAGAACTTCCCAACAGGCAGCTCCAGCCACAGGGAGAGTGAGCGGCTGCCTCGGGAGGGAGGTAACAAGCCTGCCTCTGCGAGGCCCCAAGTGCCGGCTGGCACCAGTGGTCACTGGCAGGGCTCTGAGCTTGAATTCAGTAACCTTCATTTATTTGTACTTCCCACAATTTTTATTAAGTAGGTAGAGTGTTCCAGGCGCTGCATGGGGGACAAGCCCACGTGTGGTTCACAATCTGAGGATCCTGAATTCCAGGATTCTAGGCCCCCCTCTGGACGTGCAGGGCGAGGAAGAGGGCCCCACACCCTAAGCCAGCGTCCCGCTAGGAATTCCACCGTTGAGCTGCTCCTTGAAGACCTGAAGCTGCCGAACTGATGGATTTCTCCGTGCATTCTCTCCTTTGGCCCACACACCTTCCATGCACCAGGCTCCATGCCCGGCACCAGGCATGCAAGGATGACGGAGATACGGCGGTCGCCCTCAGGGGGACACGGTGCTGGTGGGGGAGACAAGCGTGAAGGAGCAGGGATGGCCGAGACCAGCCCGTGCCGTTAGAGACGGGGGGCACAGGGGCCAGAGAGGGTGGGCAGAGAGGCTTCTCCGAGGAGCTGTGCTGAGTGCTTGTTGGCAGCCAGGTTGGGGGAAGGACACACACCTGATCTTGCGGTGAGGTGAGCTCACCTGGTCACTGCCCGCACCTCCCCCCCACACACACTGACGGTGAACGTCCTCCTCTCTGGCCTGGACTGTCCCTGCTCCACCCCTGCTTCATGCCTGGCACACAGTAGGTGCACAATAATTTTTAGAATGAAACAACTGAAAAGGCTCCCTTGGGCCTCAGCCTCCGCGGGAGCAGGTGTGTAGGGGCAGGGGTACTGGGAGCAAGTTGGTGCTGCCCTGGGTGCGGGGAGTGGCCAAGGCAGGGCCCACATCCCAATCCGGGAAGGACCAAGGGCTCTGACTTGGGGCCAGGGGCCGCCTCGGCCCACCTCCCCCGAGGTCCGCCACTCCTCGCTCTGGGCAGCAGGGGGCTCCCACCACACGTGAATGAGAGGTTCCACCTTGTAGCCAAACCCGAGGCTGCCCTTGGCCGGAGGGGGGCTCCGCCCTGAGCAGAGCTGTGGGCCGAGCACCCTGGAAAGGGAAGCAGCTGGGATCTGCGGCTCCAGCAGCCCCCACGGGCGCAGGTGAGCACGGGCCTGCGTTCTCCCCTGGCACCGGCACCGTGGCGCCAGCTCAGCCCAGGGGTCAGATACCCTGGCTCTCTGCCACCTGGCTGTGGGACCCCCACGGGCAGCCTAGCCCCTCCGGATGCCATCTTCCTCCGTGAAGGGTTGGGCCGGGTGACTTCCATGGCACAAACCTCCAGTGAGGACCTCCCTGTGCAAGGGACTCTCAGACATGGGCACAGTGCAGCCCCTGCCCCTGCCCCTGCCCGGGGAGCGAGGGGGGGCGGGGGGGGGGGGAATTGAGACTGTTTGGGGAAGAGGGTGTGGGGGGGCGGGGTCGGATGAGAAGGTGCCAGGAAAGGCACTCACGGTGAAGAGCCACAGGGGGGCAGTAGTGAGAGCCACACAGAGGGCCTGGGTTCAAGGCTTAGCTCTGCCCTGTGTCTTAAGCAACCTTCCCAAGCCATCTGAGCCTCAGACTTCCCATCAGTAAAATGGGAATAATTCAATATGTTCAAAATACTTAGAACAGTGTTGGGTACCTACTCAGAGTTATGTTAAGTGCTATCATTATTACAAGGCAAACTGTTGCACGTGCTTTCATGGTACAAAACAGGCTGGGCCCATCGGAGGAGGAAAGATTCAGGGGGGCAGGAGAGTTAAAGATCTGGGAAGCCTTCTTGGAAGAGGTGTCCATGAAAGATGAGCTAAGCAGAGGGCCGGCTGAGCTGCAGGAATAAAGGTGTGATCCCCGAGTCTCTGAGACCCATGTGCCCCTTGTCATGAAGCTCTGACTGGGGATCCAGCAACCCGGCTGTGGAACAGAGGCCATCCCAGAACAAGGGAGGACAGGCTTGGCGCAGGATGCCCTGGGACGGAGTAGGAAAGAGCAAGGGGGCTCTGGGAAGCAAGGGGGCGGGCTGCCCCCTGCCTGGGGAGGGGGAGCGCCTCTCACCCAGTAACCCGGAGCTGGCGCAGGGTCCCTGGGCCCGGATGCCAGCAGGCGGAAGATGGGGGGCGGGCAGCCAGGAGTCCAGCCGGCAGGTGTGAGAGACCTGGAGAAATTGATTTACTAGGGACAATGAAAGGAGCTAAATATGTTTGCCGGCTCAGCGATGACTCAGGCGTTCCCCAGGGGTCGGCAAAGTGTGAACATCAAAGAATCAGAGACAGGTCTCCTCCCACCCTGGCAGCCGGCTTTGAGCCCCTCCTTCCCCCGACCCACGAAAGCCCCCCCTCCCCTGTCCCCTGACCTGACAGGGCAGCAGAGACCCAGCCATCCCACCCAGCCTGCATGCCCCTCCCCAACCCTGCCAGACATCCCCCCAGGATGGCTAAAGAAGTAAGACACATCTAGGTCAAAGCCCTGGCCTTGCCCCAAATTGCTGAGTGATCTTGGACAAGTGGCTGACCCTCTCTGGACCCACATCCACCAGAGACGACCAGGCCCCACCAGCAGCCCTTCCTCCCCCCCCACCCCCCACCCCCGTCTGGCGGTATCGTTCCCACCCCACTCCACTCAGCTTCCTCTAGGCAGCTGTGAGCACAGCCTCCTCTTCCGAAAATCCAACTTCCCTCCAGGAGAAAAGCCAGATTCCACAGGGCCTCCCTGGGGGAGAATATGCTCTTCCGGTACCTGGTTCCAGGCCAGCACTGGGCTCCAGGACAAACACGATGCATCTATGGAGTCTGAGGCCAGAGGCAGGGAAGAAAGAAGAGGGAGGGACAAATGACCTTCTCAAGGGGCAAAGCACTGGGGCGGCAAGGGGGTGTGGGAAGGGAAGG
Organism: Canis lupus dingo; assembly: GCF_003254725.2. Classification (NCBI taxonomy): domain Eukaryota; kingdom Metazoa; phylum Chordata; class Mammalia; order Carnivora; family Canidae; genus Canis; species Canis lupus. The sequence continues at coordinate 27,998,596 of NC_064252.1, read as the reverse complement.
GGAGGGTGTGTGGGGGGGTGTGGGAAGGGGGCCTGAGAGGAGGAAGGGAAGGACACCTGCCAGACAGGGCCACTCCGGGAAATGCTCGGAGCCCCAGCACAGAGGCGTGGCCTGTTGGGGAGCCCCCCCAAAGCGCTCAGTGGGCACAGAGGAGAGATGTACCCAGAGGGCAGACCACTGGGCGCCTGGAGCCAGGGAAGGGCTCCCACAAGTGGCTGGAGGCTATTAATGGGAGGTCCCTCTGGCTGTTTACAGGGGACTAAGGAGGCACAGGGCAGCAGGGGGCTGGAGCAGAGGGGAAGGGACCCACAGAGGCTGGACAGGAGCAGCAGGGGTAGGGGTGGGGCGGAGAGAGCAAAGAAGCTTGACAGACTTCTGCACCCACGGGGCCAGGCAGGAGCTAAGGCCTCTGTCACTTTTGCCCTTGAAGGCAGTATTTATGAAGGTTTCCCTTTTTTATTTTTTAAAGATTTTATTTATTTATTCATAAGAGACACACAGAGAGAGTCAGAGACACAGGGCAGAGGGAGAAGCAGGCTCCCTGGGGGGGCCCGATGTGGGACTCGATCCCAGGACCCCAGGATCATGACCTGAGCCAAAGGCAGATGCTCAACCAATGAGCCACCCAGGTGCCCTCGGAGGTCTCCCTTTATGTCCCGCTGTGAGTTCTTAGCTGACTCTCAAAACCAGCCTACCAAGACCCAGTGCTCCAGATTTGACTTGACCCCACCACCCCACCACCCTGCCACCCCGCCATCCCGAGCATCAATAGGTCATGGCCAGGGCCGCCAGTCATGGAGCATAACTACCTCCACAGCCACTGCCGACAGGGTGCCTCCCAACCTCCCAACACCCTCCAACGTGAGCACGGTCATCCACACTTTATAGATCCCCACTTCCTGGGGGCACGTAGCCCAGCCAGAAGGGCCCGAGCCGGCATGGAATCAAGGCTGCCTGACTTGAGACCTGTGTAGATGTAGAGCAGCCATGTCATCCAAAGTGGGACCCGTCTGAGAATACTAGAAGGCTGGTTAGAGGGGAGTAAACCAGGCTGCCCCAGGGACCCCGAGACATATGCTCACCCAAGAGACTGGTCAAATCCATGGGAGTTCAGCTGGGGACATCCAGGTGACCCAGTGGGCCAGAAGGGATGTGACCTATGACTGCTCAGTCCTAGAGAAGCAAAGGGCAGTGGTTCTATCCAGAACACACTGGGCCCCAGGCCTCTACCACCACTCAATGCCAGTGAACTCGTCCCCTTCATGAGTTTCCCCAAGTCCTGCCCCAGTGCTAGTGTGCGGGCCCACCACAAGGACAGTGAGCCAAGTCCACCACAGGCCCTCCACAGATTTTAGCTGCCACTCGTATCATTATCATTATCATTATCATTATTATTATTATTATTTGCCACTCATTTCCTTGCAAGGCCAAGAACAAGGGTACCCTTATAGGTGCCAGGACCTGTCCACACCATCCTTCTAAGACCAGCTGAAGCCCTCTTCCCACAGGAAGTCCTCCCTGACCACCCCCATCCCCTTTAAAGACTCCAGTGATACCAGAAAAACAGGTGTGCTAGCCCCAGGCCTCCAAAGGAGACCCAGTGCTGCTTTGGTCCTGACCTTAAGTGTTTACAGTTTTGGCTTTTGGCAGGCCGGTCTTGTGGTCTGGGCCTGCAAGTCTCCAAGGGAGGGTATAAGCTTTAGTTCTGCTGCTGGACTCCCAAGTCCCCAAGCCCTCTCCTTCTCCCTAGCTCTCGGCTTCTGCACAGGGACCTCCAGCCTCATCGGGATGCATCTGCTCAACTGCTTCCACTGGGCTGTTGAGGCCAGGAGGACCTGGGAACCGGCAGGGAGTTTGCAGACGCAAGTGAGGCTTAACTCCTTGACCTTCACAGTCCTTCTGATCCTTTGAAGCAAAAGCTTAATTCTCTTCCCTTTCTCCTCCAGATTTTCATTTAATGAATAAGAGCCCAGAGAGAACCTCCACTTTGACCCAAAGAAAGTATTTTTTGAATAAAATATCCCTTATTAAAAAAAAGAATAAAGCATGCTCATTATAGAAAATTGGATAATGCAATCATCAGGAAGAAAAAACTTAGCTCAAGAATTCCTCTACCTGCTTATTATGAAAACTTCAGATTATTTCCAGCACACCTGGAAGCTTTATGCGTTAGATCTGTGCCATGCTACATGACATACAAGTTTGTAACTCGTGGCTTCCTTAACACCATGAAATTTTTTTATTCCCCCACGGGTAGCAGTCAGGACAGGCTAGGTTATGCTGCGGTAACAAATAATTCCCACATTTCAGTGGCTTCACACACAAGAGTTTGTGTCTTGCTCACATGGTAGGCCCAGTGCGAGGCTCGATAGGGGTCTCTGCTTATCTGTCCCTCAGGACCCCAGGCTGAGGAGGTGCCATCCCAACACAGGCTGCCAGGAGCATTGTCTGGATATAACACATCGCATTGGCTCCACATTTCATTGGTCAAAGCAAGTCACATGGCCACCTAACTTCAAGGGGGAAGAGAAGGACCATCCTGCCACCTGCCCTTTGAGAAGAGAGAACAGAAATACTTGGACTGCAAAGCTGATGCCCGTTACATCCAGGATGGCCAAGGGTCCTCATTTCTAGGGGTCAGTGGGTTTCCTAGAATACAGGACTGTCAGAGCTAGAACTAAGAGCGTTCTGGGCAAACCAGAACCAGCCGTCTACCTTCACTGGGCCGCGTTGTGTATTCTTCACAAACTCACTTCTAAATGACAAAAGACTATCTAGCAGGTGAGTCAGTTTTTCTCCCCAATCCCCTATTGTTGGAGACTGACATTGTTTCCAGTTTTGCACATTTAGAAATACATAGTCTACAAGAGCATCATGAATAAAACCTTGTCCATACGGCTTCTCAGGAGTGCAATTACTGACCATTTTTTCGAGCTCAGAATACCTGCTATGTATTCATATTTCAAGAGCTGGGCCAGGGGAACTTGCCTTCTATAACATGAGCAAGCGCCCACTTCTGAACGCTCACCCAGAGCCCGGAGCAACGATTCTTGAATTTTAGCCTCAGAATCCCATGGCGGGCTTGGTAAAATGCAGAGAGCAGGGCCCCAGCCCCAGAGCCTGATTCAGTAGGTCTGAGGTGAGGCCCGACCCCAGCATTTGTACCAAGTCCCCAAGGGAATACTGGTGCCTCTGATCTGGGACCACACTTTGAGAACCACAGGCCTGGCGGTTAAATGCCCCTGGCTTGGCAGTAGGTCAGGGGCTTCTGCCCAGATACCCTGCAGCTGGGTAACATTGGGCAAATCACATAATTACCCTCTCTTAGCCTCAGTTTCCTCCTCTGTGAATTGGGGTCATTGTGAGGATTTGCGGAGCTCTGAAAGGCTCTACGCAAGAGTTCAGTTGAAGATAGTCTGATTCAGCGGTGGATCAAATTCGTATTTTGAAATATTTGTTAATTTGAATTGAATCACATTATGAAAGTTTGCATATCTTTCATGTCTCTGAGCTGGAATGGAATTTTTTTTCCATGTGGTGGTGAAGCACCTGTGCTTCCTTTCCAGTGTGAATCGTCTGCTCCTGCCCTTTGCCTGGGTACTTGTGGGTTTCTCGGGCTCATTATAGAGCAAAGACAGCAGCACCATGGCCGCTCTTGTTTTCTACAACAATTTTTCCAAGGCTGCTGCATGCCTTTTACTGGGGTCATTTTTCTGGCTCACAGAGTGACCAAATCCATCTGACTTTCCCGGTTTTATTTCCTCCATCACTTTTAAGCCGAGATTGCTCTCCCTTCTCTGGAATGTGAAACATATAAAGAAATTGGATTTTGAATGATGGGATTTCGTGCACCTATGGTTGGCGGGGTGGGAGGAGGGGTCCTCTGGGCTCACCTCAAACCCTCTGGTCAAGGCACGAGGCATAGACAGGAAGTGGGGGCCTCTGCACTACCCACCACCCCTCACCCTTCACTCTGCCCCACACGTAGGCAGAGGGTCTGTCTCCCCATCTGCAGATGCCCCTTCCAGACAGGCGTGGGGAGCTCAGGGGGCACAGAGGCCCCTGGAAGTCCAAGCGGCCTATCCTCCAGCTGGAGACAGGAGGACCAAAGGTCTGAGAAGTGGCCACAGGTGTTAGCAGCCTCGGGTTCAGATTTCTCTGGTGTTTACCCTGTGGGCTTTGCCTCTGCGGGTCTCTATCTTCTCATCTAGAAAACGGGAGTGATAATGCCCACGTGGATGGAAAATGTTAAATAGATTAACAGCCACAGTGCGCTTAGCAGAGTGCTGGGTGCAAAGCGCATGCTGAATAAAAGGGACTTGTGGTTATGCCCCCATCCCTCTCCCACGGGGGAGGACGTGGGCCCCACAGCCTTTGCCTCCCTTTGGACTCAAGATAAAACCAGCACTGCAGCCCCCAGTCCCAAGCACCTCAAAGCCCAGACCCTCCAGCTGCAGCTCTGACCATCAGCCCTGCAGAAACAGGCCCAGGCTCCGGCGCCACCAACAGGCACGCTGCTCAGGCCTGATTTCCATAATAATCAGCCACAGATCTTCCTTTCAAAAGGCCTAGAGCCACCTCACCGCCTCCACTGCCACCCACCCGGGAAGCTCCAGCAGGCCGGTGCCCCTTTCCCAACCACCCCCGCCACCCCGGGGAGGGGGAGCCTCAGTTTTAAAAGCTTTCGAGAAACCAGTTGACACTGGTGGCAGCTGAGAGAAACCAGGGGTGTCATTCTCAGCGTTAAGGATGGAGGGAGGGGGATCCCTGGGTGGTGCAGCGGTTTGGCGCCTGCCTTTGGCCCAGGGCGCGATCCTGGAGACCCGGGATCGAGTCCCACGTCGGGCTCCCGGTGCATGGAGCCTGCTTCTCCCTCTGCCTGTGTCTATGCCTCTCTCTCTCTCTCTCTGTGAGACTATCATAAATAAATAAAAATTAAAAAAAAAAAAAAAGGATGGAGGGAGGGTGCACAGGGTGGTTGGCTGTGGATGCAGGAGGCACAGAGGCAGAGAGGCAGAGGCATGGATGGAATAGTGGAGACCAGGCTCAGAGATGAGGGGCAGAGGAGGGAAACTGAGGCCCAGAGAGGTTTCTGGTCTTCCCAGCCGATAAGTGCCTGGCCCTGGACCCTCTTCCAGAATGGCAGATCCAGAACTCATGGCCCACCCACCCTGCCTCCTCCCCAGGCCTGGCTGCCTGGGAGCAGGGTGCCCACGTGCGTCCCAGAGGACCGCACCCACGGGACAGACTGAGCAGAGCCCGCGGGAGGGAGGCTGACTCTGGAGCTGATCGGGCTGGAAGTCCATGGACTTGCAGATCGGGGTTGGAAACCCAGCTTTCCCACCTCCTATCCAGGGGTGGCCAAACTGCAGCCCACAGGCCAGCAACGGTCTTGATATAACCCGGAACTGAGCATGGTTTTTACATTTTCGAATATTAAAAAATATATATCAAAAGAAGACTAATATTTCCTGACACATGAAAATTATGTGAAATTCAAATCCCAGTGCTCATATGGTTTTATTAGAACACAGCTATACTCATTCATTTTTGGTACCGAATACAGCTGCCTTTTCTACCACAATGGCAGACTGGAGTCTGGTTGACAGAGAGGTATGGCCCCGAAAGCTGGAAATATTGCCTACCTAGCACTTCCCAGAAAAAATTCACCCGCCCCTAACCTATTGGGACAAGTGATGAAGTCTCGGAGGCTTGGTTTCCTCATCCGGACAAATGGGAATGATATTCAATGAGGATTAAATGAAAAGAGCAGCCAAGCTCCCTCTACTCCCCCATTGGAAATGCCTTTTATTTTCTCCTAGCCCTGCGCCTCCCTGCCTCCCCGACCCCGAATCACAGCAGGCTGGGGGAATGCTCCATGAGCTCAAAGTGCCCATCGCCCACCCCCTAATTCTACTTGTCTTCATTCCACGCTCGCTAGTGGAGCCCCAGAGCCACCTACCTAGTCAGTGAGCAAGCCTGGCTAGTTCCGCCTCTGGTGCCCAGCACAGTCCCTGGCACACAGTAGGTGCTTAGCAAACATTTCTAGATGGATGGCTGGGTGGATACTTTGCAGGCTTTTCCTTTTATCCATCCCCTCTGCCCTGACCTTCATCATCTCCTGCCCAGGAGGTCTGTCCCCAGGGAGGTCTCTCCATTTTCTCTCCTATCTTGCAGACAGGGTGACCTGCCTGTGCCCTGCCTCCCTGTGGCCCCTGCTCCTGGCCCCTCACTGCCCTCTCTATTCAGGCCACGCTCCCTGGTCAGCACACAAGGGGCTGAGCTACTTACTACCCATCTTCCGAACACCCAAACTACTAGCAATTGCCTGAATCCAAGAGGGTGGATCAAGCATCCAGGTGGTTATGCTGTTCTGTCTCGCCTAGAATCTTCTTTTTTATCTCCAGTCCAGTGGGCCTGGCATCCTCTACTGAACACCCCCCCAAGACTCAGTTCAGACTCTGACTCTATGAAACTTTTCCAGATCTCTCATCCACCTCGGCTGTCCCCTGTATACCAGAGCTATCCTGGCAGCAGTGGGGCTTCAGGGCTATTACGAATGTGCATGAATATGAATGCACGAATATGCATTCTCCGGGTGAGCCTGTGAGCCCCTGGAGGGCCAAGAGTGTGACTGGTATTTCTGCATCACCAGTCCCAGCAAGGACATGGCTAGAGAATGAACCAATGACAGAAAAAAGGAATCGACACAGATGATATTGAGCAAGTTGTCCCTTGCTTAACAAATTCCAGGGGCTCTCCGGTTCTCTGTAAGGGCCAGCCACTCCACCTGGTCTCCAAGTCCTCAAGCCCTGGATAAAGCAGCTCTGATCCCCTGCCCAGGCCTGTCTTCCCAAAAGTGTCCCAATCTCCAAGCATTTGCTCATTCAGTTCCCCCTCCCTGTGAATCCTCCTCACTCACCCTCTTTTGTGCCCATGGGAGCCCTGACCAGCCTCGGAGATCTCACAGGGCTCCGGGGATCAGGACCGGCTGGAGTTGGGGGCCAACTACTCTCACATCCTCCCAATCCCACGCAAAAGACAGTGAGTGGGGGCTCTGACAGGAGGACTTGGGTCCAGGGTGAGGCCTGTCGATGTCGACCATGGAGACATCCGTTCATGTCTGGAAGTGAAATAGAGAATAATACCTGCCACGGTGGGCCGCCGGGAGGTTAGAGAGGCTGCTGTCTGATGTTTCCGGCACACAGTAGGTGTTCGATAAAGAGCAGCTATTTCCAGTTCTGCTCGGGGGTCCCTGCCCAGAGAGGAGGCCCAGGGAGCCGACCTAGACCTCTGTCTTTCTCCCTCTCTCCCTCACCCCGACACCGCCCGCAGCCAGCGACGGGTGCTGCTGTGGACAGAATGCCAATGAGGCCGGCACCTCAGTGAGCCCATCTGCGAGGCTGAGGCTGGGACAGGGCTCAGAATGAAGGCAGGGCTGGGCCAGGACAGGGGCCGGCAGGAGTGAGGCAGAGATAGGAGAGGGGCAGGACAGCGCAGGGGGGAGGCTGGCACTGGGGAGGAGCCAGGCTGGGGCAGGGACTGGGTTTAGGATGGAGATGGTGCTGTGGCGGGGATGGGGACAAAGTCATCTCCACCTCGGGGGCAGAAACAGACTTTGAAAGAGTAAGGGGTCCTTCCAGGCCAGGGGACAGAGGGAAGCAGTTTGGGGAAGAGTTGGGGAGGAAGAAAGAGTATAAGAGGGGAGTATGAACAGGGAAAGCAGAGGCAGGAGCACCCGACCTTGAGTCACAGGGGCAACCCCACCTCTGTCACCCTCCTAATCTTGCAGGTGGCACCAGTGTGGCGCAAGGGGACCAAGGACTCACCCAGACCCCAGCAAAGAGGGAGGGGGTCAGGGTTCAACCAGACCCAGAGAGGAGGCAGGAGGGTGGGGGAGTGGGAAGAGGTAAGATGGGGAGTGGGGTTCTGGCTTAACCAACCAGACAGCGGCCCCCTGCCATCCCTCTCAGCTTATTCCAGCCCACCCCACAGAAGAATCAGATCCCTGCCACATGCCCTGCTCGTCCCACACCCAGTGCCCCCACCCAGGATGCTTTTATTTCCCCATTCCAAACCTGGGTCCGTTCAACCCGAACTCATCCCTCGTCCATTCACGGACTCTCTCAGCCCTCGCACGTTCCAGCCCTGACCTCCCCCAGTGGAGACCTGTCTCCCCCTCACCCTCAGGGCTTGATGCTGCCCGGTTCCGTTCTGGTGGCCCAAGGGTGCCTGCTGTGGGGTGCATGTCCCCGTCAACGTGCTTAGTCCTCACAAACATCACGGGGAAGCTTCATGGCCTATGGTTAAACTCATGAGCTTGGGACTCTACTGGGCCAGGCTCGAATCCCAGGAGCTTTGATTCCATACAGTAGGTGCTTCATAAATGCTATTCCCCCCTGCCCCGCCCCCTCCCATTGCACCGTAGCTCAGGAGACACACTCCCAGGCTGAGCCCAGGTGCCCTCCTGCTCCCTGCGGGCCCCTCAGCCCCGGGAGGAGTCAGAGGGGTCTCCCTACAGGGGCTTCCCAGCCCAAGCCCGAGCTGTCCAGCTTGGGAGACAGGCCCATTGCTCATTCCCCTTGAGTCTCTGCAACTCGGGCAATCAATCGGTAACCATGGAAACCAGTGCTCCAATCAGAGACAAGCACTTCTCAGAGCACCAGCGCCACCCACCCACCCACCCATTCAGGCCCGGCTGTGTGAGTCTCTCACCTCGGGCTGCTCCAGGCAGAAGGGGGAGGCCTGGCATAATCCAGGGGCACCCGCCTGCGTCCCCAAGATTCTGGGGTCCCAAAAAAGAACACTTTCTCCGAGGTAGGGAGAGGGACCACTCCAGCCGGCCTCCTGATTTTTACAAGTTTTTATCTCCATACATTACTGCACCCAGTGCTCAGAACAGATCTGAGAGGGGGGATCGTTAGCCCACTGGGCAGAAGGAAAAGCTGAGGGAAGCCCAGAAGGGAAGCTGGGCACACCTCCTCCCTGAGCCCTCATCTCCCACTCTGTCCTTCCTGGCCAAAGGAGTGGGAGCAGGAAAGGGGTGGGCAGGGCTCTCGGCCCCATTACAGCCAGCACCCACTTTCCCACTAGATCTGCACCTGCCGGTTAGCGCCAGGCCCACCTGGAACCATGAGCCAGGATCCGTGGGCCTGCCCGCCCACTCCCGGCTGCAGCCTCCAGGCCCACACATCCTCCTGCAGTGCTAGTCGGATTGGACAGAACCCAGACTCTGAGTCAGAGAGTCCCCAGTTCAACAACTGGTTCCTCGCAAGTGAGCCTGAGCAAGCCAGGTCACCTCTCTGAGCCTCAGTTTCTGTTTGGAAAATGGGAACAATTATCCCTGGCTTAGCAGGCAGTGGTAGAGTCAAACAAAGGACATAGAAACCCTAGCACTAGGCCCGGTAGGTGACTCATACTCAGTAAATGGAGAGAGGGGCCTCCCAGTGCCCCAAACTGTCCCTTGACACCAAGCTAAGGCTTCTCTAGGGCACCTTTGCCAGGAAGAGGAAGGAGGCAAATGGTATTATCATGGGATCCCTGGGTGGCGCAGCGGTTTGGCGCCTGCCTTTGGCCCAGGGCGTGATCCTAGAGACCTGGGATCAAATCCCACGTTGGGCTCCCGGTGCATGGAGCCTGCTTCTCCCTCTGCCTATGTCTCTGCCTCTCTCTCTCTCTCTGTGTGTGTGTGTGTGTGACTATCATAAATAAATAAAAATTTTTTTAAATGGTATTATCATTAATAACCAGCCCAGGAAAATGGAAATTACAGATGAGATTTAGAGGAGGCAGGAACATGTCCCCAGACACAGCGAGGAAGAGGCAGGATTTGAACCCAAGTCTGTCCGATTCAGACCGAGGCCTCTCTGCTCTCCTGGCCAGTCCAGCTGCAGCCAGAGCCTGTCACCTGTGCCACTGCTGCCCAGCATCCCTCATGCCCAACACCGACTGAGGACTGGCTGTGTACTTGGTGCACTAGGCACCCACCACCACATCACCCCCGGGGGCGCTCGCAGGACCACAAGAGGGAAACAAGGGGATGTTGAGATGCATGGGGGCACCTGACCTGGTAGGGTGACTTCTGGAAGGAAGGAAGAGGATTTTCACTCCTCAGGCTAAGATCCTGGCACCACACAGTTGGTCCCACCGCCCACTGCTTGGAGTTTTTGCCTTCTGCCTAGAAGTGCCCTGCTACCGTGCCCTATCTTCTGGGACCCAAAGGATGCTGTGCAGAGAACCCTCTGGCCCAGCATCTCAAGCCCGGCTCCACAGGGGCAACTGTCTCAGTTTCACTTCCTCTCTCCCAAACCCAATGTTCTTTCTCATGTCACCTTTACCGAGCACCAGCTATGTGCCAGACATTGCAAGAGGTACATCTACCAATGGTCCAGCCACCCTGCTGGGCTGCGCCTCTCTTAGAGACCAGGAGGGAAATAGAGGCACAGAGATGTTAGGTGGATTTCTCAAGGTCACACACCTGATAAATGCCAGAACCAGGATTTGAACTCGGGTCTTCGAGTCTTCAAAGGCCACTACGTCAGCGCAATACCTGAAGGAAGACCCTGGGGTCTCCTTGATTGGATCTGTCTCTTTCCTCTGCCCTTTTCTCTGCCCCTCCCCTTTCCTAATGACTCCTGTAGGACAAGATGGAGCAGCTTGATTCTAGCTATTATCATATTTCTGCTTCCCTTTTCCCTTTTCCCTCCTCCAGAAAACAAATTGATTCATCAAATTATACCTTTAATCTGTCCTGGGGAAGGGGCAGGATGAGCCTCAGCCCCCCCAGGAGGAAGCTGGGCTGATAATCAGCCCACCCAGGCATGCACTGGGAACGTTTCCCTATGCTCTACCCTCCCATGATTAAACACTAATTGCCGCCATGCTCTCAAATTGAGGACTTTAATTTCCCGAAACGAAAAGTACATTTCAATCAGTTCCTCTCCCTGGCCATCCCTCCTAAGCGGAGTCAGGACCAGAACACAAGCTCTTCATGACGGAAGACAGATGAGCCTACTTCCTGCATGCCTGCCCCCACCCACCGTCACCTCCACTTCTGTTCCTCCCAGGTTGCCCTGCCGGAGGGGGTGCTGTGGGCACCTGAAATGTTCAAGGAGCACCCAAGGGATTCTTACAATGTGGGCTCAGAAAAGTGAGGTGGGGCCCCTGGCCCTGGGGTGAGAACCAGATGAAAGTGCACAGGGATGGTCAGCCACAGGCAGGGTGGCAGCCGCCCTCTCCTGACCCCACCCAGGTCAGCTTGGTCCTTGATGCTTCATCTCAGCCCAAGAGAATGGGTGGAGGCTGGGCAGGAGCCCATTGAGAGGAGAGACTGAGAGGAAACCAATGACCTCCCCTTTCTGGGCCTCAGTGTCCTTAATCTGTCCTAGAAGGGGCTGCAGAGGGGCTCAGGGTCGAGAGTGCAAAGGCCCTTTGGTTTGTGCCTCCCAGAACCAGGACTCGCCTGGGTGCAGATTCCCCAGTCCTGATCCCAAAGGAGCTGGCTCACCAGGTCTGCAAAGGGGTCTAGCCACTGACAGTTTTTTAAAAGCTCTCCAAATGACTTTAATGCATGACCAAGGTTTGGGAACTGCTAGGCTAGGCCAATGCCCTCAGTTATTAGGTGTGAAAGTGGGCCCGGAGAAGGTGAGCGGCCGGCTCAGGGTCACACAGTGAGCCTGAGGGTAAGGGCTGATGACCTAACTGCCCTCCCAGTTTCAATATTTCAAGGAAGAGAGTAAAGACAAAGAGTGAAGGGGAGGCTTGGGTATGGTATCCACTGTGTGGAGGGGAAGTGTTGCTGAGCAGTGGGGGCCAAGACACCTCCAATTTCCACTTGGGAACCACATTCCCTGCCTAGTGTTGGTTGTAGACTGGACCAACCTGCTCCTTTATTCCTGAATGTAGAGGGGACTGGAGATTTGCATGCAGTCTCTCTGAGGTCCATTCTGGCTCCTAACTCTCCAGCCAGGCCATCTGGAATCGCAGTCATGGTCATCAGCATCAGCATCCCCATCACCATCACCATCCCCATCACCATCCCATCAGGCATTCATTGGGCATTCACTAAGCCAGGCGCTGAGCTAAAGCAATCGCCATGGATTACTCTTGTCTACCCTCTCAAACATCCTAAGATCTTATTCTCCTTTCCCACTGCACCCCAACCCATGCAGAGGAGCCAAGTGAGGCTCAGGGAGGTATCTCTGAGATCAAGCAGAGAGACCCGGCTCTCGGCTCTCGGATTAGGATATGAACTCCACTGTGGGTCAGCAGAGGCAGCGCTGCTCTAGGACCAGGCTGTGCACAGGGACCGGCGGTGCTCAGGGGCGCCTTCCCCAAAGCTCAGCACCTCCCAGGCTGCCTGTGAAGACCCCACCTGGGCGCTCCTGAACCGAGCTGCGGGTTCAGGCGGAGAGCTGCTGGTCAGAGAGGCGGGAGGCAGGGCCCCCAAAGCTCGGGGATCACCTCTCCCGCGAGTTTGGGGAGCCGGGGAAGGGGCACAAGGGCACTGGGATGGGGTGGAAGAGGGGGGACAGCAAGTAGGGGAGGGGCAGGGCCAATCAGGAGAGTAGCCCTAGAACTTCCAAGGGCGAAGTCCGTGGTCACCTCTCCACTTCCCGGCCTCCCCTTACCGCGCGCCCACACACGCAGCCACCCGCACCCAGGTCGCAGGTGGCTGGTCCGCAGGTGGCTTGTCGGGAGCAGGCCCAGGACCAGGTTGCTCTCCCGGGGGTTCCCAGCCCCGATCGATCGGGAAGCCCGGAAGGGCCAGGGAGCAGGGGAGGGCGCGGACCTGCCGGCCCCTAGCGCAGGATTTGGAAGGGGGCAGAGGAGGACACCCAGGACGGCGCCCCACCCGCACCACCAGTTCCCGCCACAGCGGAGGCGGCTGGAGACGGAGCCTCGCGCGCCCCAGCGCCTCCGCCGCCTCCGCCCGCAGGGGCTGCGCCTCCGCCCTCCGCTGTCCCCAGCCCCTGTCGCGCCTCCACCGGCGGCCCCCTCCGGAGAGCTCCTCCCCTCCCCCCCAAACTGATCCTCTCCCCTCTCCCACTCGTTCACCAACCCCGCTGTGCGACCCTAGACGAGGGTCTTAACCTCCTCCACCCTTAGTACTGGGCTCCGGTGTAAAATACATGAAAGTGAGGGGGGGGGGGCGGATCAGAAGAGCCTGGTGATGGAATGCGGCCCTTTAATGGGTTAAAAAGGGGGCGGGGGGAATGTCTGTTTACATATTTGCTTTCCTATGCATGTGTTTGCTTGTCTGGGCGCAGAGACTCTGGCGGAGAAGCCAAGGGACTGGCCAAGTCGGCTGCCTCCAGGGAGGGGAGCCAGGTCCCTGGAGGAGGGGACCAGGAGACAGAGACCTGGCATTGCACACTTGTCTTTTAAACACTGAAATACATAAATGCATTAGCAATTCCAATGAATAGATTAAACAAAACGCAAACATTTACAAAACTAAACTTTAGAAGAAATAATACCAGTACCTGGAGGTGTTGAGATTAAATGAGATAATGTGCGGGAAGCAGACAGACGCGGGCAGGACTCAGTAAACCGCCCCTATTTTGATTGTCACTGTGGGCTTGCTCTCTCTTGCCTGCTCTCAATTTCTCCCCCCCCCCTTACCTCCCCCACCTTCTTCCAGCCTCTTCTCAGCTCCCTGCCTTGTCAATCTCCCTCTCCTACTCTTCCTTCTCCAGGGCCTCTTCCCTCTTCCCTCCAGGGCCTCTTCCTATCCAAGAGCCTCGCTGAAGCACCTTGCCACCCACCTCCAGCCTATCTCCAGGGAGGGTGGTGGGGACGTGTGACCATGGAGCAGGGCTGCAGTGTAGCCAGGGGAAGGTCTAGGAGCAGCTGTGCTGCCCCAGCCCACAGGATTCCCCTTGGCTTGGGATTCCTGGCCCTGACTTCAGGGATGACCTCCTCTTGGAGTTTGGAGTTGGTGGGGGAGGGGGGTCCCTAGTTAGCCTTTGATGGGTCGTGAAAGGAGGGGAGAGGAAAGTAAAAACACCAGGTGAGGCCCCAGGGGACTGCTAGAAGTCCCTGTGCACTCCCTTCCTAGAGAAAGCCCTCAGCTGTACACACACAGCCCATCACAGCATCGGGAGGTCCCCATCACCCTGCACACTGCAAGAGCCCCCCTCCCCCCACTGCCCCCTCCTCATTGACAGGCTCCCCCAGCACTCCCTTTCCTGATCTAGGCAAGAATGAACCCAAGCCGGCAACAGGTAATAATCCCTGTCCAGGTCAGTCTTGGGAGTGGCAGTTTGCCCTCAGTGCAGGGCACAGGGTAGAGATGGCCCAGGACCAGGGAGCTTTCCAGAATCCAAACAACAGCACCTCCCAGGGCTCCAGGGCAGTGGGATCCCCCTGGCAGCCCCAGAAAGCCAGTCCAATGGGAGTGGGGCTGGCTGGGGACCGAGGGGACTCAGTCTTGGGACCCCCTAGAAAGATCCTCCTCACTAGTCTCCCTGTCTTGAGGCCACCACCCACAAAGGGACCTGGTGCTAGGCTGGATCTGAACAGGCCTTTCCAGTGTATATCTGCCCGGTCTGTCTGTCTGTCTCTGTCTGTCTCTCTCTCTCTCATCATTGGTGGTTCCCAACAGCCTTGAAGGCCAAGTCAAATGACTCCACTGGGGGTCCACGGCCGGTCAGACCTGGCACCACGGAGCTCCCCTGCATCATCTGCAGTACTATCTATAAGGTGCCAACACAAACTAGCTCAGTCCGGCTTCCTGGAATGTGCTGTATGCTTCCTGGGCCTGAGACGCACTCCCTGGCCCTCAGCACAGCCTCCTACCGCAGGGAGGTCTTCCCACAGGTGCAACCCCACCATTGCACCCCTATTTTGGAAGCAGACAGTGCTCATCCGCACCTAGGAGAGCAGTCCCATGTAGTCTGCAACCATGGGCCAGCCCTGGGCTGGGGGTGTAGGGGCTGGGGTCTGACCTGGCTCTGAGGCTCCAGGACCCCTGGGACATGGTGGCCACTGAAGGATCAGAGGAATGACAGGCAGCAGGGTCTGCTGGTCAAACTTCAGCAGAAGAGGGCCATCCTTGGTGCCACTGCCAGCAGAGAAACAGTCCCCTTGCCTTTACCTCCAACATTTACCAAAGATCAGCAAGATCAGTGGGATTGGTCCCTTTAACAGATGAAGAGAGAAAAAGAGGCTTGTCCAAGGCCACACAGGTCACCTTTCTAGAGCTTCCTTTGGCTGGAGTCAGCCAGTGGGAGGCCCTACTGGGAGCCTGCAGGGAGATAGGGAGGGAAGTGCCAGGTGTGTCTCCCCACTCTGACTGCCTCACCCCAGCTCCCTGCCTGGTTCTGTGGTCCTTGGACTCCAGTAACAATCGCCCCACCCCGAATCTGTCCCCCTGGCCTAGGGGATCTCTCCTCCCCATCCCTACTAACTCTTCTGATCGCCCTGTGTATGCAGTCTCCTATGGGGAGTCCCCAGTGTCCGGGCCTCAGCCCCAGGGCCCCCCTCTCCCCTCGCTGACTAAGGTTGCTGCTCTCTCATCTCTGCTCCTTGAGGTTCCCCAGTGACCCCCAGGCCCATCCGTGTGCTCTTCCCTCTGCCTGGGACACCCCTCCTGAAGCTCTCTGCCTGGCTGGTCCATCCCTCTCTCTGCTCCACAGCCTCTTAGGGAAGTCCTGCTGGAGCTCCCATTGGGAGTCCAGCTTCCTCCCAGGTCCCTCACAACACCCTGACCCTCGCTCCCAGTCTGCTCACTGCCTGCCTTTGTACTCATCTGATTGTTTAATGTTAGGTGTTCCTACCGGATCACAAGCTCAGGAGGTCCGGGGAAGCAGGGCGTGTTTGTCTTCTGCACAGCTATGGCAGTGACCCCAGCATCTGACCCTGTGCCTGGGCACAGACATCCTCGGCCAATGCTTGCTGAATGAATGAATCTATGGAGTTTGCAGATGGATATGTGGGTTGGGCCAGATCACATAAGGCCTTAAGTGTTAGACTAAGAAGGTGAGTAAGGCAGGGAAATCTACCTTCCCTTTCCTCACTAGACACCTGACTTGCTTATGTCCCCACACACGCACTGAGAGCGTAATAAATGTGTTTCCCAGGAACCGTAAGCCTCCCTGGAAGCCTAGGAGGACAACACAGGGACTGTGTCAGCATGGGTCACCCTGAGGCCAGAGCCCTGGATCAAGCTCTTCTTTGCCTCAGGCGGCCCTTCAGGCCGTGTTGCTAGCTGCTAGCCTGTCCCCCCTCTTTACTCAGAGAGCCCTGGGGAGGGGTGATGTCAGCACAGCCAGAGGCAATCTGCAAGGTCTGTGTAGTCACCGGGTCAGCCTTAGAGGAGAGCCACTGGGACCTCCAAGGGGCAGAGCAGTCTCTGGCGGGTTCCCCACCAAGCCCAGGGACTGCCCGGCCTCCCCCAGGCAGAGCCGGGTGGCACCCTGAAGGTGTGGGCACTGCGTTTAGAGTCTCTCAACCGAGGGTCTCCTGGCTCCTCTGTCTCTTCCTCCTTGAAATGGGGGTTTGGAGTTGTGGTGGGTGAGCTGGGACCCTCACAGGTATGTGGAAACAGAAGAGACCAGATGGAAAGGACGTGGAATATGGCACACAGCTTGGGCAAGCCATCCATGGTCTCTCTGGGCCTCAGTTTACTCATGTTGAAAGAGGTCATTCAAATACAAAAGGACAAATATTTAATTCACTTTTGTGAGGTGCCCAGAGTAGGCAAATTCATAGAGATGGGAAGTAGGAGGAGTTCTAGGGTCTGAAGGGAGGGGGAAAGGGGGGGGAGTTATTGTCTAATGGGTAGCTTCCATTTGGAAGATGAAAAAGTTCTGGAGGTGGAGGGTAGCGATGGTTGCACAACAATGTGAATGTGCTTAGTGCCACAGAATCGTTCACCTATAACTGGTTGGGATAGTAAATGTTACGTTACCAGTTTTATAAAACTATACACATGCACGTGCACACACAGACACACACACACACAAAGTGGCCAGCCCTACCCACAGGGTGGGCCGGGGCTCACACCGGGGAAGGGTGGGGGCCCAGGAGAGCCCCAGGCTGAAGTGATGAGCCAGCGAGGCCCCGGGGGCTCCCCCAGCCGCATCATCCAGCATGTGGCCTGGTCCGCACGTCCATCTGCAGTTCGGCAAAGCTCTTTCCTTTCCTCAGGCTGCAGAGCATGGACCACCGGGTCCACTTCGGGCCCCAAAAGGCTCAGACACACACCCCGGGCCCCCCAGTCAAATAACCTGGCGTAGTGGAGGTGAACTGCACAAGCCCGCTCGGGAGCCTCTACTGCCACACTTAAACCCAGCCGGGCGCCTGGGGATGGTTCTGGAAACAGGCACTGGCTGGTCCAACTCCTGCCTGGATCGGCCCCCCTCGACCCCTATGGGCCCTCCCAGTGGGCAAATGTCTCCCTCCTTCCCTTCTCCACTGAGACCAGCCTGAGGACATCCTCACGGAGAAGAAAGAGGCAGAGGAGACTCGGAAAAAAGCCAACTCTCCGGGTGAGAAGCTGCTATTAACCTCCCGGGAGGCTGGAGGGGAGAAATAGCAGGGAGTGGGGAGCTTTCCCGGCCTCCCCCGCCGTGATGGAGAGCCGGAAGGCGGCTGTCAGGTGGCAAGTGGGTGGTGAGGCGCCTGGAGCCCAATGATTCTACCACAAATCCCCATCACGTCTGGCGGCTACCGCAGAGGAGCACCTGCTGGATGCTCGGCGGCCTCTGTGAACGCAGAAGCCCTGGAGAGGCTGGCACCGCGGATGCCAACCCCATTGTACGGATGAGAAACGTGAGGCCACGGGCAGGGGATTCGGTTCCACAGGGGTCACACGGCTGAATGATGCCTGCCTCCGAAACCACATCTGTCCGAAGCTGAAAGCTGAGAGACATCAGATGGGGAGAGAGCGAGCGAGACGGATCATGAGGAAGGGGATCCACCGTCCACACCAGCGGCCACAGGGCCATGATGGAAACGGGAATTAGGGGCTCAGTGGGCCCGAGGGGCTGCGGGGAGGCAGTGGTGCAGGGCGTGCGTGGGTCCCGCCTGCCTCTCGGGGCTCTAGCTGCCAGAGGGGGGCCCCCCCGCTGCTCAAGGAGCCTCACCCCTGCTCACCACACTGCTGGCCACGGTGTGCAGCCTGCTGTGTCAGCATCGTGCCCGGTCGCCATGGCCCTCACCCTGTCTCCCTGCCCACCCTGGGCCAGCTTCGGAGCCCAGGAGCCCCCCACCCCCACAGCCGGGCCGTGCCTGCCCTTCCTGCCCAGCTGGGGGCTGAGTCCACAGTGCCCATCGGCCTGGGCCCAGAGTTGGGGGCCGAGTCTGAGGACCTGGGTCTTGGTCCTTGCTCTGCCACTGTGTGGCCTCAGGCAGATGACTTTCCCTCTCTGGGCTGTGTTTCCAAGATGGTTGAGCATTGCCCAGATGGTTCTATTTCTGGGGCCGTCATGCTCTCTGACAATAGCACCAGCTCAGAGAAAGCTCGTTGGTGCCATCTGGAGAGTACTGGTTCTGGAGTCCAGGGAGCGGGGAGGGGTCAAATCCTGGCTCCCATCCACTCATTAAGCACCTTCTGTCTACAGGCTGAACACTGGTCTGGAAGCCAGAAAGACTGGTTTCTTTGATGGCCGCTAATCCTTGAGGATCCTGAAACCCTCGGTTTTCTGACCTATAAAATGGGCCCGTGAGGACATAGCCCTTCACGGGGGAGGAGGAAGAGGCACAAATGAGGCCATTTAGGAGAACTCTCCTCTGCACACAGGTCACCACCAGAGTGCCCTTCCTGCTGGGGCTCTGTGGTCAAACAAAGCCACTTACAGCCTGTGTCGCCTTGCAGGGAGCTCTGAGATAACCTGGCAGGAGAGTGGTGCTCCATCTGTGTTAGCTGGGTCCTCCCCCAGCCTCCATGCACTCCCCACCCTCCCCCAAGAGAGGCTGACTGAGTTTCCCTGAGGCCCCCATCCCAAAGGGGGGGGCAGAGAAGAAGGTGGCCCAGTTCTGTCTCCTGCTCCCAAACCGTCCATGTCTCCTGATGTCCTCCAAGTGAGCCCAGCTTCTCCTGGGCTTTCGGGCCCTTCCGAGAAGGATGCCCCCCACCCCAGCATTTGTCTTCCTCTCCCGTCTTCCTCTGGCCTCCCTTCAAGCAGGGCATCCCCCCCACCCCACATCCTCAGAGCAAGCCCACCATACCACCCTGGCTTGCTCAGGCCATTCCTGCTGCCCACAAGGCTGTCCGCTCTCCTTGCAGGAGCTGGGGGAGGCAAGGGGCGGCCTGCGCAGAGGCGCCGATGTGATGAGAAGGCGGGCCCTCCCTCCAGGGGCCAGCGCAGTCCAGTCCTGGCCGCACACTATTGAGTGTGGCTGTCCCTCCCTGTCCGCCCGCCCCCAGATACCCCCGCTGCCCCCGGGGTTTTTCCACCCTGCTCCTCCGGAAATCCACTCAAATTTCTCCGGGGGCCAGGGAGCCGCCGGGCTTCACTGTTGATTTTTCACAAGTGATTATTGGCGGCAGAATTTGTCACCTGCACAATGAATCGAAAATGAACCTTTCATGGAGCCAGCCCGGGAGGCTTCAAGAGCTGGGGAAGCTAGGTGTGGGGAGGGGGGGAGGGGGGGAGCCAGGAGGCAGTCATCCAGCTGCTCCGGGCCAGGCCCTGCGGCCAGACCCGTCTTGGGCCCCTCCAGCCGGTGGAAGCAGGTGGAAACCCGGGCACGGAGAGCTGGAGAGAGGGTCCCACAGCAGCAAGGGGACAGTCCCGGGTAGGGAGCTTAGCTGTGACCATGAGTGCCAGCAAAGTGGGGCTCGCGGGGCTCGAGCCACAGAGGCTGAAAGAAATAGGGCAGATGATCTGGTTCAAGGCTTCCTCCGTTTTGCAGAGAGACTGAGGCCCAGCGTGGGCAGTGACCGGCCAAGGACACATATCAATGTGTCACAAGGTGGAGACTACATCTCAGAGCTCCTGCCCTCACACCAGCCCACAGGAGGGAACCCGGCCCAGAGGCCTAGACCACACTCCCCCTCCGCTTCCCTTCCCTTCCCTTCCCTTCCCTTCCTTCCCTCTCCCCACAAAACCGTTGTGGGCTCTGTAATCCCACCTCTGACTGGACACTTGCAGGACAACCTGAGCCTCAGTTTCCCCTAGGGAAACTAGCCCATGGTTAGCCCCCTGTTCAGTGTGCTGTGAGGACTAGCTGCTCAGGGCCTGGTGCAGGGAGGTGCCACCTCTAAGCCCCAGCAGGCTGCCTCAGGTCTGAGGTTTCTATATCCCTGCCCCTAAGCTCGCGGCCTCTAAGCTCCCCGCCTCTGCCTCTGCCTCTGCCTCCTCCACATCCATGGGCCAGCTTCCTGGCTGCTGCTAAGCCCCTCTGCCTCCCTCCCCAGTGCTCCTGCCCCTGCTGCACCCCCACCCCCACCCCTGCCAGCCATGGGGGAGGGAGCCCCGCACATAGCAGCCTTGCAGTGCTTCTCTCCCAAGTGCCCCCTACCTGCCCCAGCACCCCACCTCTGGGCCCCCCTGCTGCCCCTAGCCCCCCAAACCTGCCCCAGCCCCCACCTCTGGGCCCCCCTCCTGCTGCATCCAGCCCCCCACCTCTGGGCCCCCCACCTGCCCAGCCCCCCACCTCTGGGCACCCCCTGCTGCCCCCAGCCCCCCCACCTGTCCTTGCACCCCCCACCTCTGGACCCCCCCTCCTACTGTACCCAGCCCCCTCCCCAAGCCTCCTCCCTCCCTCAGGCCTGTGGACCACAAGGTGGGCAGAGCAGCGCTGGGAAGGGCAGAGGACCCCAGCACCTGCCATGGGATAGGCCAGGGCCTCCGAGAGCCACCCTTAGCTCCCACAAGGCAGCGGCGTGGCAGCCCAGCCACCAGGTCCCATCACCCTCTCCCGACAGAGTGACAGGCACCTTCCTGCACTGGGCTGGCTGCTCTGTGTGCACACCCACCACCACGAGACACGCGTACACACACAAACCCCCACAGACATCCCCCCACGCACACGGACCCAGCAGACACCTCACATACTCACACAAATCCACACACACTCACGCTCACACACACACACCTCTCACCTCTAGCTCTGCCTCAGCCTCCCCCCCAGGGCGGCCTTTCTCTCCTGCTCCTCCTCCCGGTGCCCCCGTGTGGGGGGGGGGCAGGGAAGGTGGCAGGGGGGCCGGCTCACAGCATCACCCCAGCCCCTATCCTGGAAGGCTCCGCGTCCTCCCCCTTCCCCTCTCCCCCCTCCCCCTGCTCCCCAGCTATCTCCAGCAGAGCAGGGGGGATTGGGGCGAGCCAAGCCTGCGTGGCAGTCAGGGAGTTACCACTTCTGGGCTCTGACTCAAGCTCCCTCGCATCTCCCGTTCGCATGTACAAGGTGGGATCATCATGGAACCGGCCTCACCATCCGATTCCTTAAGACGAGACCCTGGGAACAGCACCCAGCACCTAGCACCTAGGAAGCACTCGTTGTGAGCCACCATCTGCCCCGCTGCCCCTCTGCCCCGCTGCTCCCAGGCAGCCCTCCTCAGCCCCCCTCTCTGCCGGGAGACCAGGAACCCCTCCACCTGCCCCCTCACAGGGGTTGAACTGGCCTGTACCCTGTCCACACCGCCTCCTTGCTCCACCAGGCTGTGAGCGGCTTCCTGGCCATCCCCACTTTTTGCACCCACTTTACCTGTCACTGCTCGGTTTCCCCTGCCAGGAACACCCTCTCTGCTGTTCCCTCTCCATCATCTCCACTAGCCACCTCCTCCAGGAAGCCCTCCCCAGATGCTCTATGTGGTGACCCCGAGTGGTGTACAGGCTTTGGGACGCAGGACAATCTGGGTTTTCTCCCTGCCTGTGACCTCAGGCAAGTTGCCCCACCTCTCTGAGCCTCAGGGCCTTGTAGAATGGATGAGTAAATGCCCAAGTCCCTGGCACACAGCAGGAAGGCAAGCAAACCCTGAGGCACACACCCCTTCCCCCATGAAGGGCCACCAGTCCTTCCTTGAATCCCCTCCATTGACCTCATAGGACCCAGTGCCACCCTGCTGAGCACCCTCACTGGAATCCTCTGGGGGGCCACGTTCCTGGGTTTTCTGTTGAGCTCGGGCCTGTGCAGGTGGGCACTTGCCGGAGGCTCCCAGGCCAGGCTGCCAGCCCCCCGGGGCAGGGTCAGAACTGAGGGCCGGCAGGGGTGGGGGTGCTGAGACTGTCCAGGCAGGGCAGGGGCAGGGGGGTGGGGAACACCAGCTGGGCCAGGGCACCCCCTTGGGCCCTTGGAGGCCCTGGCAGCTGCTCCCTCCCCACCCCCTCCCCTCCCACCTTCCTCCTCTTATTTCTCTTTGGAATCGCTCCTCCAAAAGTTCATTTTGAAAGAAATCGATTTCCAGGCTGCTTGGAGATGCAATTTGATTTTTCATTTTGAAGAAATGATGGTTAAGGAAAAGTTTGGAGACTTAATCACCGTGGAAGGCCATGGAAATAAAGAATTCCTCTGCCCTTGGCCAGAGGCTGCGGGGCCTGTGTGCAGTGCTCTCCACAACAGCGGAAAACAGGCATCCACAGGGAGGCACACATACCAACACCCCATGCACACAAACGAGGCACACGCACACTTGTGTGCACACTGCACACTTAACACACGGCCCTCACCCCCGGGGGTCCTCGGCCACCTCTCTGCCTCTACTCCCCTAAACACCCAGGCATCCTGCGTGGGACCAACTTCACTGTCGTTATTTCTGGAAGGGGTAGACTTCCCGGCTATTCTCCATCCCTTGGATGTGAAGAGTAGGTAGGTGTCCACCGTCACACCACTCTGCTTCGTTCAGTCCACACGGGCTTCCCCTTGCCTGGCTGGACAAAGATCACAACCAAAACCACAGACATGACAACCCTTACCTCCCGCCCCTGAAGCCCAGCTGTACTCAACATCCACCTGCCAGTGGCCCCCCACAGACCCGGCAGCTCCTGGGCCTGGGCCAGGGCCTGCCGCCTCCATGTCATTGGTGAACACACTGAGCTCAGAGAGGGTAAGGGACTTACCCGATGCTGCACAGCTGGTAGGTGGCAATACACACACACACACACACACACACACACGCAAGCTCGTCACCAGGCCTCCGACCTACCATTATCAATCCATTCTTTGGCATCTGGAAGATTTCTCTCTGAAGATGCAGATTTCCCTGGAAAAGGCATGATGGCTGATACTCTAAGGCAAAGAACTCCCTGAGCTCTCTAATAGTCAAATCCCCTTTACAACAACCTGACTCTGGGCTAGAGGGCCTGTACCTGCTTCCTCCAGGACTAGAGAGCTTACCTGCCTCTCCCATCCCCTGTGAAGGGCACAGCAGTGTGGTGGCCTAGAAAAGGCTAAGCCCTACCATCCGGGAGGCCAGGGGACAGATCCCGGCCCCGCCACGTAGCTGTCCTGGGCTTGGAGATGGGCCACTCTGCTTCTTGGGGCCTTGGTTCCTTACGATGGAGCCAGGGTCAGCAAAGGGCTATGCACGTGTGAGCACCAGGGACTCACCAACGGGTGGCTGGACAGCCCTGCCCTGGACTGCCCCAGCAGGGGCGGGCAGCACAGAGGTGCCAGCGCACGAGGCACAGCCTGGGGACAAACCGGGCCCTCGGCCCAGATTCCCTGTGCCTGCCCCAGTTTGGCAGACCGGCCTACTTCTGCTCGAGGATGCCTAGAGGTTCTGGAGAAGCTCCCTAGGGGCCCTGCCCATCTCCACCTCCGGCCTGAACCCCCTCCTAGACCCACACACCTGACTCCCAGCTTGGCACGGGGTAAGCCGGGCAGGGAAACCCCTTCATGGACCCTCCTCCCTCCCAGGTCCAGCCGATCCCTCGGTCCCTTCCCCCCTCCCTCATCCACCAGAGAATCACCTGGCACTTGACGGAGGGTGGGGGGGGTCACCAACGTGAGGCTCTGCACGAGAAAACATGTCAACCCGTGTGCCGTGCTTACATCTCCCTCTCACCACTGCCGACGTGCGCTGCTGGCTTTCTCCAGCCCGGAACATTCCAGACTCACCACCTTCAGGGTGTGATTATGCCCACAGAAGTTAAGGCTCAGCTTCTGAGTTTCTAAATAAAAGTCTGAAGCTTGTATCTGCACACAGCACAGAGAGGAAGAGATTCGCGCCCAGTCGGTGGGCACAGAGGAAGCCAGCGCTTCCTGAGATGGGGATCATCAGGATGGAGATCGGGATGGAGATCGGGATCCGGTGGGGGAGGACCGGCAGTTGGAAGCTAAATAGCCGTGGGCCTCCTGCCCGCACCCCCAGAGACCCTCTGTGGGTTCTGGGATCCCAGGGGGTAAGGAGGAGCCCCCAGCCCTGCCCCCCAGGGGCAGCAGCCAAGGGCAGCCCTGGTGGAGGGACAAGGCGCGGGGGGGGGGGGGTCAATGCCCACCTGCACACCCGACCTAGCCCGGGGCCCAGACACACCCGGAGAGAGGTGGAAGGGGAACCTGCCGCACCAGCCAAGGCCAAGTCCCTCTTTGGGCCACCTTTGCCTGGAAGGGGCCAAGTAGCAGCAACAGGGAGGGGGCAAGAAACAGATGATGTCTGGCCCCTGGAAACTCCACGCAAAGCTGAGGCCTGAGGGAGTTTGCTGCCAGCCCCCAGCGTGCCATTCAGTGGGCACCCAGTGACGGGTGGGTGGGTGGCCGGGACACAGTGACATCAGCCCAGTGGCCGAGCAAACAAAAGCTCACCACACACCCAGCCAGCGCTGCTGGGGAGCATCCCGAGAGGGATCTGGGTCACCTGGGGGCTGCAGGGCCTGGGCAGCCCCCCACCCTCCTGTCTGTTCCCACCACCTGCCAGCCCCTCCCAGGGTTGCAGGCCCAGAGGGCTGAGGGTGTGACGCCCAAGTCCCTGATCCTGTCATTAGCACTAATTACTCCAGTCACCCCTGGCAGCTGGCGGGGGCAGCTCTGGCACCCATGCCGGCCTCCTACCCCTCTGCCCACCTGTCAGAAGCCAACCATCCCTGCACCTCCCCAGGCCCTGGGAGGAGGCCAGGGCGGCTCCACCCCCCAGAGGCCTCTCCCTCTCCTCTGGGAGTCTCTCTCCCTCCTGGGGCCTCAGTCAGGAAACCTCTGCCCCTGTCTCTATGGCTCCTGCCTCCTGTTGGCTGCGTGACCCCAGGCAAGTTGCTGCCTCTCTCTGGGCGTTCCCTTAAACCAGGGGGTGGCCCTGACTGCCTTTCAGCTGCATCAACCTGCAAACCCTCCTCTCACTGGGTCTGTGTCCACCTGCTTCCACCCCTTCTCCCCTTTACCCCCCTCTACTCCTGCCTCCTTCCTCCCTTTTCCCCACCCCTCCCTCCCTCTCTCCCCCTTTCCTTTCCCACTCCCGCTGCTCCCACCCCCCAGCAGCCTCCTCTCTCCCTGTCAATTAGACTGGCTCTGGCAGGATGCTCAGAGAACAGGCTAGGGCACCCAGCTGGAAAATTGGGTGTCGGCAGCTGCCTGGAATCCTAATGCCCCCAGCCCTGCCCTCCTCCTGCTCCTCCTCCTCCCTTACCTCTCCCAGCACAGGCAGGGCTGCTTGCTGGGGATGATCCCACTCCCCTGCTGCTCCCCCTCCTCTGAGGCCTGCAGACACCTTTCACTTCCCCTCAAGGGGAGCCGGCACCCGCCCCACTCCCCCACACCCCACCAAGTGCCCCCATCTCCTCCCTTGAGTTCTGGCTATCAGCAGAATCCAAAGCTTGGAGGAAAGAGCACTGGGCTACTAGTCCAGAGAGCAGCATCCCTGCCCAGCCCCCTCTGGGCCTCAGTTTACCCATCTATAAAAACGAGATTCCTCCTTGAAGCCCACCCATGTGGCCTCCACACCTTTCAAATTTCCGTCCAAAGCAACAGGCCGCCAGCTGTTCACTCCAAACCTGTCCTGGTGGCTGGTCTCATTATTTGTTTTGTTTTGTTTTTGTTTTTACTCTGAATGGTTTGGGGCCAAGCACAGAGTTTGGATCCCTGGGACCTACTCATGCATCTTTGCTCCTGCCTGGCTCCTGAACAGACAAGTGTTTCTGCACCTCCTGAGGCCCCCAGGCTCCCTGGCTCTGGGCTGGCAGTCAAGGGAGGGGCACTCAGGTTACCCCAGCTCCCCCTCCCCCTCTTCCCCTCCCTCCACAGACAGCCCAGGAGGGGGCCTCTGACTGGAGCTGGAAGGAGCACTCTGCCCTCCCCCACATGCTCCCATCTGAAGCCAACCCCCATCTCAGCCTCCTGTGCGGGCTCCTGAGACCTCAGAGATGTTGGACCTTGGCACAGGTGGGGGACACGATGGTTCACCTAGCTCTGTGATTTTCTTTAGTAATTTTTTTTTAAGATTTTATTTATTTATTCGTGAGAGACAAAGAGAGAGAGAGAGATGGAGACACAGGCAGAGGGAGAAGCAGGCTCCATGCAGGGAACCCAATGTGGGACTCGATCCGGGATCCCGGGGCCATGCCCTGGGCCGAAGGTAGATGCCCAACCACTGAGCCACCCAGGCATCCCTTCTTTAGTTAATATTACTTTTTGTAATGATTGTTTATTTACCCAGGTAATAACTAACCCCAGCAAGCAGTCTTTTAGTGTCCTCCCCAGAATGCACGTTCCCTCAGCAGGGAGGGCCTACACAGGATCCCAGGGGACCTCCCATCAGTCCAGACTCCAGCAGCCTTCAGAGGAGAATCCTTGTCAAGTTCCTACTGTGTGCTGTGTACATGCTGGGACTCTGGGGACATGGCAAGGAACCTGGCAGACAAATAGATCATTTCAATGTGAGTATAATGGGAGGAAATATAAGAGAGAGGGGATAGTGACTTGGAGCAGGGCCAGATTCAAGAGCTCTGGGAAGACACCCAGGGGAGGTGACACTGAGAAAGGGCCCAAATGACAAGAAGCCAACATGGAAAGGTTTGGAGCATGTCATTCTAGACGGCAGGAACAGCACATGCAAAGGCCCTGAGGCTGAAACATGTGGTTGTCTGAACAGTGGGTGCCCAGCGTGGCTTGGAGTGGAGGGTGGTCAAAGATCCAGCCCAAGCCAGATCATGTCTTGCCTGGGTTGACTCTAGAAATTATTGGCAATGCATTCTAAGCACATGCATTCTAAGGTTTTAAGCACGAGAGAAATGTGTTCTTTTGTTCATTTTAACTGATCTCGATACTCTGGCTGCTGGTACAACGTGGGTGCTTAGGGATGGGGTGGCGAGAACAGAAGCTGGGCATGTGTCTCTGTGCAGTGAAGAGACACTGGTGGCGCTGGTGGCAGAGGGCAGCATGGAGAGAAGGGGTTTTGGCACACAGAGGGTCACGGTGGGGGGGGGGGTTCCATCCTTGACAGCGGGAAGCACTTGCCCAGGACTCTCTGCCCCTTTCACATTTCCTTTGCACAAACACGCCCCCCATCTACTCGGTACCTTAGTTCTCTGTAATTCCTTCTTCCCTCCGAAGTTTTCCGCCTCCTCTTGCATCCAGCCTTCTCAGCTTTGTCAGTTCTGCAACTGCCCTGGTGGGGGACGGAGGGGAGGCAGAGGGGTGCTCAGGCCCTGGGGGGAGGAGCAGCAGCCCCCCACCCCCACCCCGGGGGAGTCTAGTCCAATAGCAGCACTTGGAAAAGACAAGCAGGCCTTTCACTCTGCAAAGGTTGACCTCCAGCTGTTCTTTCTCCTGGACCTTATTATGCCAAGGGCGTCTGTGACCTCGTCCGCCTTGAGTCAATTCAGAGAGTCCCCGTTCTATTACCTGAACCTGGATGATGTCAGGGTCCAGGAAAGGACACAGCCCTGGAAGTGAGGGTAAAAGGCAAGCCGCACAATGGGGAGAGATAGTCGCCAACAGGACTCCATTACAAATCAAAGAGAGAAAAGGAGATGACCTAAGAGCAGAGTGGACCAGCGACCTGAATGAGTGTTTCATAAAAGGGGATGGTCAGGTCCCCGGGGGTGAGCACGGGCTTAGCTTCATTATCAGGGAAACGCAAAATTGAAATCACACTGATTGCCAACGTCCACGCCCACCAGAGGAACTAAAATGAAATAGCTAGAGCGTGTGGAGGGCCGGCAACCAGGACTTGCACACACGGCTGGCGGACGTGGAAATGGGCACCAGCACTTGGGACGCCCTCTGGTCATAAAGCTGGATGTATACGCACCCTCTGGCCGAATGGTTTCTGCCCAGGTGGGAACCTGTCAGGAATGGGCCCACCTGCCCACCGAAAGACCTGTGAGAGCACGTTTGTACCAGCTTTATTCCTCATGGTACCAAACTGGGAACAACCCCCATGTCCGTCAACAGGAGAAGGGATGAATAAATTGTGATACATTTCACAGCCGTGAGTACGCGCGACGTCACCCTCAGCAGGAGCCAATCTGGGGCACCCGGGTGGCTCAGAGGTTGAGCATCTGCCTTCAGCTCAGGTCATGATCCCAGCCGGGGTCCTGGGATCAAGTCCCGCATCGGCCTCCCTGCAGGGAGCCTGCTTCTCCCTCTGCCTGTGTCTCTGTCTCTGCCTCTCTCTGTGTCTCTCATGAATAAATTTTTAAAAATCTTTAAAAAAAAGAAAAACAGGAGCAAATCTCACAGACATAGTGCTGAGGGAAGGAAGCCAGACAGAGGACTACAACTACATACTGCATGATTCCATCTGTAGGACGTTCACATGGGTCCTACAGGTTAGGAGTCAGGAGAGCCCTGATCCTGGCAGGGCAGCCAGAGAAGGGAAGGGGACAGGGCAGGGGTGGGGAGGGGGGACGCATGGAGGGCTGGTCACCTACCGTGTCTTCCTCTGGAGGGCTGCGTCATGAGTGTGTTCACTTTCTGAAAAATGTCACATTTTGATCCGTGTACTTTCTGTGCACATATATGGTAACTTCAAATATATCAACTTTAAAAGAATAAAGCATTGAAGAAATATTTAGATGGAGAAGTAATATGCACTCCTTACCCCCATGACTTTGGGGTGGGAGCTTCCATTTCTTTTTCTATGCAACTGTGTAGTTTAGTTGGATTTAAAACACACGTGTGCGCGTGCAGGACTCTATCATATCCTATCAGGTTGCTGTTTTCCATATAAGACAGAGGCTGTCAACCCTGGCACTACTGACATTTGGGGCGGGATAACTCCTTGTTGAGGACTGTCTTCTGCACCGGAGGGCGTACAGTAGCATCCCTGGCCTCTACCTACCTGCCAGCCTTGTTCCTCCCAATACCCTCGATAAGAAGTGTCTCCAGGCAGAGCAAAAAGTTCCCCGGGAGTACAGTTGCCAGAAAAAACACAGGACGTCCGTCCAGTTAACATGCTCCATCTCCGAGATTTTTTTACTTTAAAAAAAAATTATGTATTGTTTGTCTGAAATTCAAATTTAACTGGTTGCCCTGCATTTCTATTTGCTTAGTCTGGCAATTGACCTTGGGGACAGACATCATTCAGGTTGAGGACCAACGGCACCTCTTGTGGCTGGGCCCCTTTCGGGACACGAGGTCCCCTCTCACTCTCTGCAGTGGCTCTGCTATAATCCGCAGCAGACAGGCCCTGATTCGTTAGACTCTCCCTTCCGATGGACCTTTTGCTTGTTGTCCATCTGGAGGTTTCTGCTGAGGAGAGCTAAAGGGCTCAGTCCCACGTGGACCAGCAACACATTCCCAGGGTGGCTCAGCAGGAAACATGTAGTGACTCAGGTCCCTGGTGCAGGGGCAGCCCCTTCCCTCTTTCTGCTGGCTCCCTAGCTCCTTGCAGGTGTCACCCCAAGCCAGCTGTGTCCCCAGGCCTCCCCCAGAACCACCCCTGCTGACTTTTCCTGATGTTTCATTGGCAGGGACTGGTCTTGTGCACACACCTGACCACTGACTGTGGCTGTGGTCCCCCTTAGACCAATCAGGAGCACCCATGGTGGTGGCCGGGGGTCTCATTCCTGTTGTGGAGAGGGCATGGATACGGTTGGCGAGGACGTGGGGGGTTGGTGTTGGCAGCCAACACCACTCGGCTCATTCTGAATTTGCCCTGTTGCTGCTAATGCTCCTGTCCACCCGGAGTAGCAAGCAAAGGGATCTTCCAAATCAGATAGTGGGCACCGCGCTCCTGCCTCCCCCCACCCAGCCCTTCAGTACACCCCTCTGCTCTCAGACAGTGGAGACTCTCTAGCTCAGGCCTGCTTTCCATCTCCCAGCCAGCTATTGTGCCTCCCCCTGTGGCTTCCTTGCTCCTCCTCAAACAAGTCTACCCTTAATCTGCCTCAGGGCCTTTGCATCTGCTGTTCCCCCGTCCCTGGATCAGTGTCCAGGGCTCCTTCTCACCAGTCAGATCCCCACTCAGACATCATCCTGGCTACAGGATGGAACCCCATCAAATGCAGCCTTGTCTCCCCACCTCGGATCTCCTCTCCTGTTGTTGCCAGAAGCCAAATCACCTTCCGTACCTGGATTGATCAACTGTCTCTTCCCACTTGGATGTCAGCTCTTTGAGGGCAGGACCTCAAGGTCATGGTAACTGCTGTGTCCTTGGGGCCTCCTGGGAGCAGTCCCTGACAATGGGAAGTTCTCTAGTCCCTTGGCCGAACCAAGCAGGAGAGGCCACGCCTCCGTATTGCAGGTGAGTTGAGGCGAGGCCCTTACCCACAGCTGCCAGATCCAAACACTCTGAAAACCAAGGCCCTTTTCTTTACCGATTTGGCAACAAACCTGACTGACCCTCATTGATGGGAGGCTACTTAAAGTCTTGGTTTCTCTGTATGGATGCAGCTTGCTGAAGACACACTGTGTTTCATTGGGGGTGGGGGCATCTGGGGCTGGGCTCCCCCAAAAGCAGAGCCAGAGATAGGACTTGGGTGCAGGTGGCTTATTTGGAGGGTGATGCCAGGAAGCAGGAGGCGGGGACTGGGGGAGAGTGAGAGGAACCTGGAAAAGCCAAAACAAGAGTCACTGCAGAGGACCAGGGGGCAAGGAGCAGGGAGGTGGAGCCCTCTGGGACCTCCTGCGGAAGGATTGAAGGCAGCCGTGCACTTACCCACCTGCCCCTGGGCCCTCTCCACCAAGGGGGCCCCCACGGGAGCACACACTCCCCCAAGACCTCCCAGCTGCCCTTGAGGGGGGCCACTGTCTGCAGGAGGCTGAAGCCAAGAGGGGGCTGAAGGTCCCCAGGAGGCCGCAGCACGAAGCTCCCCCAGACCCTGTACAGCAGTGACACAGAATGGGGCATGTGCACCAAATCCCTAAAATCTGGAATACATCTGGCCCCAAAGGCTTTGGGTTCCTAGGGCCGATTGCCAGGTTCGAGGGGACCTGTTGAAAAGAGTCTCATATGTACTTTTGAAGTTTTGATAGGGCCCAGAGCCCTCTGAAACAGCTGTCTACACTTTATACACTCTATACTCCCTCTGACCAAGTGTGACCACAGCCCCTCTGCCCCTGCACATGAGCACAGGGTGGCAGCTCGGTGGTAACAGGAGAGGCACACCTTTGCACGCGTGCCCTGTACCGGGCACTGCTCTCAGAATTTATTTCTCGCAAAGACTCAACAGATTCACGTTGGTTTTCCCCCATTTTTTTTTTCAAATGAGGACACACCCAAAAAAGGCACAAGGCACTGATATGACATATTTGATCCACGTTTCCACAGCTGGTCAGTCCAGGGCAGGAGTCCAGCCCAGGTGGGATATTAACCACGGTGCTATGCTGTCTCTGGTGGTACAACAATCTTTTCATTCTTGCCAATCTCGTGAATAAAAAATGATAGTTACTGGTCTTAGATTGCATTTTTATCAGAATTAGCCATAGGTACAAAGAACAGAGAACTAAGCCAGAAGCGTGTTGCTCTAAAATCTTGAGGTTGGCAGGCTGGAGCTGGCATGATAGTTCTACTCCATGGTGGCATCACCTGACTCTTTCTCTTGTTACTTTGCTGCATATGATCTCTGTCGCCAAGATCTCACAGTCTGAGGGGGCTGCTGAGGCGCCGACCATTACGTCTTGTCTTCCTGCCAACAGCAGAAATGAAGGATAAAGGGGAAGGAGACAAAGAGTACCTACCAGCTGTCTTGTTAAGGGGGTTCCGGGAATCTGCTACTTCTCACTGGCCAGAACTCGGGCACATGGCCTCACCTCGACGCCAGGCTAGGGAGTGTCTTTTTTCTAGACAACCACATGGCCGGACAAAACTCAGGGGTTCTGCTCCTCTGGAAGAAGGGAAGGTGGATATAGGAGGACTGCTAGTGAGCTCTGACACACTGGGAGGTTTCTTGGCCATTTTTGTTTTACCGCCTAAGAACCATCCTTCCAGCACTCTCGTTTTCCTACTGCATCTGTTACCCTAGTTTCAGTTATGCTTCATACGGGGGACTCACTACTTACCAAAACAGTCTGTGACAACAACGCCCGGCCCTGAGGATTTGTGTCAAAATCGACGCCAGACCAAATGCTGGCTTCCTTTCCTCCGAGCCAGGGGGTCCGGGATGCTGGAGGGCCTCGCGGTCCCCTGGAGTGCTAGGAGCTCAGGAGCCGGGCTCCTTGAAAGGCAGGGAGGGCCTGGGCCTTTGTGCTTCCACCAAGTTCCCCAAGTGAGAGGGAGGCCCCCTGACAGTCGAGGGTGCCCCAAGCTGTCAGCACAACTCACTCTACTGTCATTCGCTCCCTCGCCCGCTCATGGCCGGTCCTGGCCCTCAGCAGCCCTGCGCACGCACATCCTTGCATCCTCCAAACACCAGTGAGGCCTCCCGTGAGCCTTCGCTTTGCCGGCCCATAGCCTGTTCTCTCACCTGCCCTTTGAATGAGGAAGATTCCCAGACCCTTCCAAGTGGTATCATTCTCTGCAGATGGACCACAGTAGGTCACGCTCCGTCCTGGAGCAGTCACGGCAGAGTAACCACAGTCTCCCCAGGTGGGGTCCAGGCAGGACAGAAGAGCACAGAGCCTTCCCCTCCCCCAGCCTGGACCCTGTGCTTCTGTTAACGTGGCCCACGGTTGCCATCGGCCCTAGAGGCAGCTCTGTCCCTCTGTGAGCTGACACGGAGCCCAAACTGAGCACAGTGTCCAGGAAGAGGAGTTACACGTGGATGGTGTAGGTCTGCATACGCTACAAGGAGCCCCAAGCCCCCTACTCTGGCGAGTTCCAATGAAAGAGACGTCATCTCACAAGAAGTCAGGGGCAGGCAGGTCCAGGCCTAGGGGTCCCTTGGCTCCGCCATTTCTTCAAATACAGAATTTGTTCTCTTTCCATTTGGCCTTCCCAGTGTGTCACCTTGGCTTGCAGGGAGGAGCCTCATGGCCACAAGGTTGCCGTGGTTCCAGGTATCTGCATCCCAATTAGACCCAACAGGGTATCCACAGGAGGACTGGGCCCTGCCCCCTGAAAGCCCACCTGCAGGTGTCCCTTCCCTGGTGGGAGCCAGGTCCCATGGCCATTCCTAAACCAATCACTGGCAAGGGGGGTAGGACCACCACGGTTGACTTAGCCCAATCCAGCCTGGCCCCGGGCTAGGGACCAGGCCCTGTCCAACGCTGTGTGTCAGTGGGGTTGGGGCAAGGGGAGGACTCTCATGAACAAAAGGAGGATTCTTTATGGGTAGGAAGAAGGGAGAAATGGAGGTCCAGCAGGAAACCCCCCACAGA
Source organism: Canis lupus dingo (assembly GCF_003254725.2). NCBI lineage: Eukaryota > Metazoa > Chordata > Mammalia > Carnivora > Canidae > Canis > Canis lupus. The sequence continues at coordinate 27,965,020 of NC_064252.1, read as the reverse complement.
GAGAACAGCATGCCTGGGTGAAGAAACTTCTCAGCCTGGCTAAGAACCTTCTCGGCCTGGCTAAGGGAAGCAGGGGGGCCTCTTTCAGCAGATGAGGGCACAATCAGATGCATGACCACCACAGTTCCTCTGGCAGCTGCAAGGGGAGGGCCTGAGGCTCAGGACAGAGGTAGGGAGCCCAGTTTGGAGGCTGCTGCAAGGGCCCAGGTGAAGGGCAATGTGGCTTGGCCAACGTGGAGGGTATGGTCAACTTCAAGATGGGCCCTTGGGGGAAAGTGTGTGGCCCACACTGCAGCACCCCATGTGGGAGTGAGGAGACAGCTCAGTAAAGACCACCTGATGTTGACTAGGGTGGCTGAGTGGTGCCACTTATGCAGAAGCAGGAGGCCTGGTTGGCGGGGAAGGGACACCAGGGGTGTCTGAGCAGGATGTGTAGCTGAAGAGTCACCAACATATGGATGGTATCTGAAGCCCTGGGGCCCCAGAGAGCGCACTCAGTAGAGAATCAATGAGCAGGCACTTTTGGTGCACGCATGTGTTTCTCTGGCTATTGCAGGGACCCAAGAGAGAGACGGAGGCCTGGGGTCAGGCCCCATTGGAGAGGGGTGACTCTAGGAACACTGAAGATACAATCTGTAGGACTTCACCATCCAACCAGGGGCAGGGAGAGAAGGAGAGGAAGGAGCTGGGTGGTGGGAGGTCCCCTGGCTAGGCAGCCAGCCGCCAGCACCCACCTTCCCATGCCCCCAGCACAGCCTTTTTCTTTTTATCCCACCCCCAGCCTCTCTGCCTCCCCAGCTCCCAACACCTTCTCTGGGGCCTGTTTCTTTGAGCCAAAGCGTGTGCTTCCATCACTGCATCACACCCTCCTGCTCTCGGCTGACATTCCTGGGCGGCTTCACTGGGCCGGGCCCTGTAGGACTGCTTCTCCCAAGTCTCAGTGCTCAGGTCACCATACTCCCTTTCCTTCCTTTCCAGGCTCACCTTCCTTTCCAGGCTCTGGTGGTCACTTCTGCCCTTGGCTGACAGCCTGGCCTGGGATGAGTCATCATCCACTGATGGGTGGTCGGGGCAGCCAGGCCTGAGGCAGGGGCATGAGCTGTGTGAGTCTGGCCTTGCCTATATTAATTAGTGTTTGCTGAGCCTCGGTCCCCTGGTGTATACACAGAGGATAAGAATAGCACCGTGTCTCTCATGAGCATGCTGCAAAGATCTAATGACCTGATGCCCACCTCATGGCACTATTGCGAGGTTTAAATGGTTAGCATCATGTGCAAACACAGTGCCAACACATAGAAGGTGCTTTGTCCCTGAGGTGAGCTCCTTCAGGGCAGGAGCCATGGACCACTCACCCCCTACTCCAGCAAAGCAGCCAACAGCAGGCCTGGCACTGTGACAGCTCAGGGACTTATGTGGGGATTGGTTGGCAACTGTTAAAGGAACACTGGTGAGGCGATGTCACATCCAAAGTCAGAATGGTCCTTAGGCCAGAAAGGGCTGGGAAGGGGGGTACCCGTGGACCAAAACTGGGGAGGGGGGAATGCCAGGAGCAGAGCAACAGCAGCAACACCAGAGAAGTGGAGGGAGGGAGTGTGGGAGCAGTTCCTAGGCATGAGACAAATGAACAGATTAAAGAGAGGCCTCTGAAAAGGATCGCCATGAATCCTACATGCAATCCTGATGTCCTTCGAGAGAGCCAGGGAAGAGCAGCGTCCCCTTCCCTTGCTATTCGATGGCTGGACTGGGCTTTTTGGAACGGCATCCGCTGCAGAGACCAAGCCACATGAGGCCCCACTAGGTACTAGGGTTACGTTCTGCCTTTAATCCTCATCTAGAGGATGTGAAGGGAACTTTAGAGACAGTGAAGGGGATAGTGGCATCCAGGCAGCCCCCCACCCCTGGGCGTCCATCGCCACTGTTCCACCCCAGCCTCTCTTGGCTTCCAAGGGACGAGGCCGTGTCTCCTTTAAGTTTTTCCACGGCAGATGCCAGCCAGGACGGTGCCCCAGATGGCACATAGGGCAAGGCTCGTGGGTGGACCCTCAGGGTCAGGACAATAGCACCAACGCTAACTGCCTGTTTGACCTCCCCTTACCCCCACACCTCACCCCCTCAGGAGCCAGCTCCATCATCCCTCTTCCCCTGGGAGACAAAATCCACCCCCCGCCTCCCAACTCTGGGCCCAAGCTGGGCCATCTTCACTTCCATCCCCGCCCCGCCTCACACGGTCATTCCCTCCTCTGTGACCGACTTTCGAGCCCACCTGCTCCTGCCCAGACACAAAAAAGCAAAACCATTTCCTTGTCTGACACCATTTATAGAGACTTTTCCTGCACAGTGGGCCCGTGCCGCACCATCTGCCACCCTGGTGGGCTCCATGAGCCCTGAGCTCAGGCCCGCCCCTGGTGCTTGCAAAGCCTGGGCCAGAGCACAGAGGGAAGCTCACATACTGTCATCTAAATATTTGACAGTTATAAATCAAGCTAACAAACTGTGAGGACATCCTCCTGCTTTGACGCAAATACACCTTCCTAATGACCTATGACAGATTTGAATTTCAAATTCTTGAGACTTCTGAGTGTGGTGGCCCTGAGAGCCCTTTTTCCTGGCCCAAAGCACAACCCTCCCCCCCTTTCCCTTCTCACCCTCAGCACTAGCCCACAATTTAAGGGAGCTCTTGCAGATGCCTGTAATCCTCCAACCCACACCTCCAAGCTCTGTCCACACACCACAGGCCCGCAGCTACCCTTGGCCATCCCTCCTACTGGCGAGGGGGGGGCGTCACATGGGCAGCACAGTCCACTCTTGAGAGGACAGAACCTGGCAGCAGGTCTAGGGCCAGCTAGGCAGACAATGTCAGGATCCCAGGTATTCTGAGCAGGGTCTAGAAGCCATGAGGCCCCGGGCATGCACCCGTCGGCCCTGCAGACTTGTTGCCCCTTGAGGGGGAGCTGGGGGCTAGAGGGCTAGAGCACACCCTCTGATGTGCACAGCCCGAGCTAGAGCCCCTCTTGACCCTGGACCCCTCTGCCTCCTCCCCTTCCCATCTCTGGGGCCTAGTCAAAACATCCTAAGATCTGACCTCCATCCTCCCAGGTCATGCCATGCTCCCTATGACCTGAGAAGGTTCTCCCCAACCCCTATTTTCTGGACTTCTTCTCAACTTGAAACATAGGATCCATAACAGAGAGCCCAGCAGTAACCAGGATCTTAACAGCAAGAATCAAGAATGCAGGCACTGGCGGGCCTTGGGACAGCTTCATGTAAGTTCAAGACCCAGGCCAGTCACAGGCCCTGGGCCTGCGCTCCACTCTCTGCTGGCCTCCAGGGTGGGAGGTCCTGCAGCGCCCTACCTTGGCCTTGGGCCTGTGAACCTTGACCTGAGGGGATATCTGGAAGAAGATACCTAGAGGAACAAGCAAGGCTTGGGAGTGAAACGTGGCGGGCTCCGGCCGGCCGTTCTTGACAAAGCCTTACCAGCTCAAGGAACTTCCTGTTTCAGATCCTGTTCCCCCAAAACAGAGCTAAAGCACCTACTTCACACGGTTGCCATGGGAATTAAAGGCAACTTGGCCCCGGGAAGAGATGGGAGGGGTTGCCCCGCCCTCCTACCAGGCACCCTGCTGGCACAGCCGCCCAAGTGAAAAGCCACCTGCCCAGACCATCTTGAAGCTGAGGGCCAGAGGTGGTTTGGCTCTGCAGGTCACATACTCTTCAGAGAGGTGTGGAAGGAGGAAAGGGGGCAGAGGGCAGGCTTCTGCTTCTGTGCCATTCCCTCCCCCCCACCCCCGTTCCGGTTTCAGCGGGGGAGCCCTCAGCCCAGCACCAGCTTCCACCATCGCCCATTTGGCTGTGGTGGTCCCGGTGCCGGCAGCTCTGGGCTTCCTAAGGGACCAGGGAGCAGCAGGCTCACAGATGGCCTGGGGGAATGTCCGTCCGGAAAGCACAAGCTCGAATCTGGGTCCTCTGTACACCTGTTAGTCTCCTCCCATGAATCCTTCCTGCTTCGATTAGCTCTAGAGAATTCCATTCCCTGCAGCAGAGCCCACGCCAAAGTCCCTACATTCATGGCTATTATACAGGCTAGGAAATGGAAATATTGTCTGCCAAAGCGAGAGGAGGAAGGGGTGGAGAGCAAGTTTTACGTCCTGGGCCATTCCAGATTCCTGTAGCTCTTTACACGAGGGGACGGGAGGCTGCTGGAACTGTAGGTCAGGGAAAGAGTAGGCAAGGATGTCGAGGTCAGGGACTTTGAGAGGCTACAACTTCCCACATCCCCATCCCTGTCACCATGCAACCCCCGTCACACCTGATCTTGTTTAGCTCGGCAAGAACCAGGAGGACCGGAGACGGGCTGTCAGAGATGCAGGGAAGGGCTCTTCAAGTCCGAGAAAGATTGGGACAGGGCCTCCAGTTTAGAGGGGAGCTGCGGACTTGGCACTGAGGAGGGAGGTTCACAGACAGCAGGCTGGGGCCCCAGGCCTAGGGGCAGAGGAGGGGGACCCAGCCCAGGCCAGAGAGGCAGCCCCGAACTTCACCTGGAGACTGGACCCCATAGATCAAGTCACAGAATTCTCCAGTGAGGAGTGGAGGGCAGGCAGATTGCTCTGAGTCAACCAGCCAGAGACCCTGCCATCTGGGACTCATGTCGGGATGTTCTGGGACCCAAGACAAGCATGAAGGAGAGGATGCTCCTAGAGCTCAACACCACAACTGAATTCTGGGGGGGGGGGGGGGGGGGCAAGGCTGGAACAGGGCCAGGAACAGGCTCCAGAGTGACCCTCGGAAGGAGGAGGAAGACCCAGTGAATGTAGAAGCCCAGAACCTTCACCTCTGCCTCACATCTGGCACCAGGTCTCCTTTCTTGCAGGTAAAAGTGCCTGTGGGGCTAGAGGAGGAACAAGCATTGTTCCCTGGAGGAACAAGCATTCATCCATGTGGAAGACAGCAAATTCAGGGGGACCTACAAGCTACAGTTGGGCACTTGAAATCTGGGAAATGGGGTGAATTGGGGCCAAGAGAAAGTCCAGACCCAGAACTGGATTCTCCAACCCCATTGTCTAAAAATTCGAGAAAAGCACCTCAGCTACTCTGAAATTGCCTCAAGTGCTGCTGCTGCCCAGGAATAGACTTCAAGGGCCTTCCCAGAGGGAGGGGCTAGCAGTGCTCCATCCTTACAGACGATGCAGGAGGAGGCCTCAGACAGGGCTAGGGGAAAGCCGCTGAGTGCCGTGGCCTCAAGCCTCAGCCAGGCTGGGGGACCCCAGGGCAGCCCCAGCTGCAGGCCTGAGATGCTAGAGCTTATGAGACCCCAGACTCTGCCCCCTACCCTGACCCCTCCAGCAGACATGCCCCTCTCTTCTCCCATCCCACGACGCAAGTTCATCCTGAACCTTCTCCCAGGAAACAGGACACGAGCTATGGGCTGCTTGGTAAGAGCCAAGAAGCAGCAGTCTCAGGAGACTGTGGGCCAGGCAGCTGCCACTTTGAGACAGCAGGGCGGGGTGCCCCAGGGTAGCTGAGAGGAGATGGGACGCCAGCACGGGCTCAGACAGGGCTTTTCCAGAAAGATCCCCCAGTGCACACCAGTTCTCAGGGAGGTGAAAGCGATCAGCACAGACCCATTGGCCAAGGGCCACCAGGGCCATGGGGACACCTGACCCGGGGTCAGAGCTGCCACGTGCCACCGTGTGACATCACTCACAGAAGAATAGCTGGGCGCCAGCGAGTCCACTCAGAGGACCCCCATAGCGATCCAGGCTGAATCCAAGGGCTTCCGGGGGCGGGTGGGGAAGGGGAGGTGGTGGTTGTTGGCAGCAGTTGGAGAGCAGGGGTCCATGCACAGGGTGGCCTGGGGAAACGAGGAGGTGGGGCTTGCCCAGGCCCCACCTGAGCGAGGGTTTCCCTGGATGAAGACCTGAACTCCCTGCCAGGCCAGAGACAAGTTGCATCTCTTGATCCCTGAAGGAGCAGGGGCGGTTCCTAGCTGTGCAGGAAAGGGCAGCTGGGGAATGAGGCAACCAGGAGCCCAGGTCAGGGGTCAGCCCGGCCTGAGGTTGCCCTGGCTGTGGCCTGCAAGAGGCTACCTTGGGGTCCCACAGACACCTTGACCACCCGAGGCAGAACCAAGAGGCAGGCAGGCCTGGGAGAAGCCAGGTCCCGGGGGTCACGGGCCAGTGGCTGGGGTGCGCAGGACCGTGCCTGCAGAGACTTGCCTCTGAGAACCAGCCAAGACCCAGTGACGTCCCCAGTGCCCTGCAGGCACAGGGCTGAGCTTGCAGACATCTCCAGAGGAAGAGATTTTGCTGCTGTGGAGTAAGGGGAGGTGGGAGCCCAGGGGAGGGGACCTGAGCTAAGGGACTGAATAGAAGAGCAAATTTGTTGGCCCGCAGCTATGAGAAGGTCACAGAATAACCCTAGAACTGTGAACTCCTTCAAACCAAACCCGGGCCGAGCCCAGAGAGCCATCCCGGGAGCATGCTGCCAAGTGGGAGCCCGCGTCTGCGGGAGGACTGTTGGCGAATCTTGAGGAGACGGCGGTCCTGAGGGGGCAACTCAAGGCCAGAAAGACAGGATGGGGCAGTAAACTTCCTGGAGAAGACAGAAGAACCAGATCACCTGCGGACACTGGCTTCCGTGGCACAACCCGGAAAGTGTAAAAAGAGGGGTCTCCTCTGTCCATAGCGCCCAGATCCCAGACCCCAGCTGAAATCTCCGGTACGTGGGAGCCCCAGTCAGCAAGAAGGTTTTACCCCCAAGTGCCCACAAGGCAGACTCGTTGGGTGACATGTGTCTCGTCACTGGAAGAACACCTCCTCCCCCAGGAAGAATAAGTAGGTACGAAACCCACGTGTCACGTTTGTAGGATTCACATCGGCATTAAGATACCTGGGCGTATTTAGTGTTTTGGGTTATTTGTGCTGTTTGCTCTTGAACGCACCAGAGTCCTTGAAATTCAAATGGATTGTTTGTATATCGGGAATTATTTCGGGATTGTGATTTTCCTTGAAAATACCACTCATGTGATAAGAAGATTGGTACATGACAAGAGACCAAAGTCACCCTAGGAGCAAGTAGAAATCTGTCAGGATGTAAGGCTTTGTTTGTTCTTCAACTAAATGAAATATTTAAAAAGGAAAACAGATAGCATGCATTTCTGGATAAAGTTTGGGGCAGTTAAGGACATTTGATTAATTGCATTTTGTAAACAGGACCTAAATTAACCCAAATCCCCTTATGTGAATACGAAAATTTACTAGACTTATAAATAGAATGAGTCCTGTACCGAAATGAAAGAGCTAAAAGGTCTTTACATTTGTACCTGAGTAATAACAGAATGAGTCTTTCTGTTCACAAAAGCAAAGTTGTCCTTGAAGACACTTCCAAATTCCCAGTAACTGCAGATGACCCTAAGACCCCTGTGGAAAGGAACGTGGGAGTCCGAGTTGCTTAGGGTCGCAGGAATGGAATGACCTAGACTGGCCTGGACCCCCCACGCCCACCCCGGCTCAGGCCCACCTTGGGTCATGGCTTTGTATCCTTGGGAATAATGAGACCCCCTCCAAAAGGAAAGGCCCATGCTGATGGAGACGCTGGAGCAAAGTGTCACAGGAAAGTGTCTGGGCAGGGTGGTCCCGAGCCTCAGCCAGGCTGGGGGACCCCGGGGCAGCCCCAGCTGCAGGCCTGAGATGCTAGAGCTTATGAGACCCCAGACTCTGCCCCCTACTCTGACCCCTCCAGCAGACATGCCCCTCTCTTCTCCCATCCCACGACGCAAGTTCATCCTGAACCTTCTCCCAGGAAACAGGACACGAGCTATGGGCTGCTTGGTAAGAGCCAAGAAGCAGCAGTCTCAGGAGACTGTGGGCCAGGCAGCTGCCACCTTGAGACAGCAGGGCGGGGTGCCCCAGGGTAGCTGAGAGGAGATGGGACGCCAGCACGGGCTCAGACAGGGGCTTTTCCAGAAAGATCCCCCAGTGCACACCAGTTCTCAGGGAGGTGAAAGCGATCAGCACAGACCCATTGGCCAAGGGCCACCAGGGCCATGGGGACACCTGACCCGGGGTCAGAGCTGCCACGTGCCACCGTGTGACATCACTCACAGAAGAATAGCTGGGCGCCAGCGAGTCCACTCAGAGGACCCCCATAGCGATCCAGGTTGAATCCAAGGGCTTCCGGGGGCGGGTGGGGGAGGGGTGGTGGTGGTTGGCAGCAGTTGGAGAGCAGGGGTCCGCGCACAGGGTGGCCTGGGGAAACGAGGAGGTGGGGCTTGCCCAGGCCCCACCTAAGCGAGGGTTTCCCTGGATGAAGACCTGAACTCCCTGCCAGGCCAGAGACAAGTTGCATCTCTTGATCCCTGAAGGAGCAGAGGCGGCTCCTAGCTGTGCAGGAAAGGGCAGCAGACCCGTTCGGAGACCCGGTGGGACTGGGCAGGCTGCCCGGAAGTTGGCCTGACCACTGGCAGGCGACCCGCTGGGCCCCATACCCGCCCCTCTCGAAGGGCAGAGAACAGTTGCAAGCAGGCCACCGGCCAGGGGACATCATCCCCGCACATCAGCCGAGACTTGTAAGGCCCACACCCTGTCCGTCTCTCGGGTCTGGCTGAATGCAGGGACGATGGAGGCCAGGGGCCCCACAAGGCGAAGGAGGGCAGCTGGCAGAGGGCTGCCCAGGTCCTCAGGAAGAGATGCCACCAGGCCCCCTAGCCAGCCAGGCTTGTGGGGTGCAGGGGAACCGTGACCCTGTCATCTCCTGCTGGCCCCTGCTCTCTGGCACACACACTGCTTTCTCCCTTGACCAGGGTGGCGGCTGCCCATCCGTGGGCCACACACCTCAACCCTGCGTGCGGGGCTCCATCGAGAAAGGGAAAGTGGAAGTGCTGGGACACCCTCTTGGCAGGGGCTGGTGAGGGGAGGGGGCCAGGGGGCAGGGGGAGGGAGGGGGTCGACATTCAACACAGACCTCGGCCCCATTGTTTTAAATAAGAAATTTATTGCAAATATAGAAATTGATTCTCTCCATACAGGAATCTCCGAGTTGAGGAAAACAATTTCGTGCCATTCAGTTTAAAACAGGAAATCGGGAGGAGGGAGAGGCAGATAGAGGGAAGAGAAAATAAATGAAGTTATTACCCCCCCCCAAAAGAAGAAAAGGAGAGGTTTTGGGCCACACCCCCCCCGAGGAAGGAAAGGTCCACACACAGCTAGGGGTCACAGGTTCATAGCCCAGGGCCGGGAGTCCAGCTCTGCAGTACCCAAACCAGGTGCCAAGCCAGCCGCAGGTGCCCACGGGGCTGGTGGCTCCTTGTGGGGGGAGGGAGAGAGCAACGGAGGGAGGAGGGGAGGGGGGAGCCAGGAGGGACCCCTGCCCCTGTCCAGCCCTGTGCTTGTTGGGCGAGGGGCAAGAAGCAAGAGAAAGCCCACAGCCTCCCACGCACCCCGTTTGACACCCCCTTCCTCTCCCTCAGCTCAGCAGCAGTGAGGGACCTTTAATGAGGCTTCTGAGGCAGGCAGGAGAGGCAAAGAGTGTAAATACTGGTTCTGTCTTAGAGGTGGGAGGACGTGGGTCAGGATGGAGGACAAGGAGCCCTGCAGCTCCTGGGACGGAGGGCGCACTGCGGAGCAGAAGCCTCAGTGGGGAGGGATGGATCGAGCAAGCCCCAGCCTTCCCGCCAGCCCCCCTGGGCACGGGTCAGCCCTGCCCCCTTAGGCCCCTCAGGGTCAGACACCCCCAGTGCTGCCACCCAGAAAGAGCCCCATTCCCCCCGCTGCTCAGCCACCAGTGGGGTGGGGTAGGCTCCCTCAGAGGGGGTGGGGACACCTGAGGAGCTTCTTGGGGACACCCAGCCACGCCTCACCCCCTCCCCTCTGGTCTGGTCCTTGCAGCTGGTGGGTTAGTCCTCCCAGCCGGGCCCCTGTCAGAGGGGTGCCCTGAGCCCCTCCCCCATGCCCTGAGCACCATCCCCTCCGTTTTTATTTTTTAATTCTCCACACAGTGTCCCCCACTGGGGAACATTTTGTGGCTGTCCCTTGTCTGCACAGGAGGCCTTTACAAGCTAGGGCCTGTTACTCCTGGTCCCCATGCCTGGTTCCCCTTCCTGGACTCGGTCCAGCCCTATCTGGTTTCGAGACCCTAGAAGATTTCCTTCCTTTCCTTTCCTGAGCTTCTGTTCCCTCTCTGTCAAATTTCCAGGAGTGGGGATGCTGAGCGGCTTCTAGTCCGCAACTTGAAAGAGCCCCAGGGCCAGGCCCAGCCTCTCCCCTGCCCCTCCAGCCCTTGGGGCCCTGCAGGCCTACTCTTGCTGTCCCGTGGGTCTTTCCACTCCCACCACCCCACAGATAGCCCTACCCTACCCCACCCCCAGCCTGGACTGGGGGCAGCCTCCACAGTCCTCTGGCACTGTCCCCTGGCCCCCTGGGAGCCGTGCAGAGGGGAGGGGCCTCCCGCAGGTAGGGGCAGGCCCTGGGACCCCTGTGGAGGTATCTACACTACACTAAGGTGTTTTTTTGTTTGTACCCTCCCGCCCCCGACCTCTGCTTTTCCCTTCTGGAAAACCATTAGCTCCAACAGAGGGTTAGCAGCGCCAGCCCTCCCAGTGACAGTAGCCCTCCTGGTGCCACCCTCCAGCGATAGGTACCCAGGAATTTCCTCTGGAGATGCTCTGACAGTGACAGCAAAGCCCAGGCACAACCCAAGGTAAGGAGGCCTCCTCAGGAGGTCCAGGGTACAGCACCCACATCTCCTCCTCTTCCTCGCCCTCCGCCTTGCCCAGTAGCTTCCCCTTCCCTTCCCTCCTGCCTGCCCACCCTCCCCACCTGCCCAGGCTCCGGCCCAGGCCCACCGTGCTCATCGCCATTACAAACACAGGGCCTCGGCCAGCCTGACGCCTCAACGGGAATGTTCATTTGTGTCTCGTATTTTGCTCACGGCTGGGAGAAGAAGTATCCTGAACAGGAAGATATAGGACACAGATGCAAGAAAGCCTCCAAGGTGGGCTACGGTGCACTGGCACTTTTCCCAGGTGGAGGGCACTGGCTGGGCAGCTGAAGATACAGCCTGGCTGGGAGGCCAGAGGCCCAAGTTAGATCCTGTTCTGTCTCCAAGGTTGGCGCGATCTAGGTTGTGAAGGCTGATTGCCTCCCAAGGTGGCAAGACCCTCGCCATTAAGACGGAGACCTAGCCTTAAAGCCCCCAAAGTAAGATGGCCTGCGGTTTTTAGAGGTCATCTTCAACCAGGAATGATGGGGGAATGGCAAGGGTGGGGCTCCCGCACCTTCCAAGGGTGAGGCTCCCTTCCTTCCCCGGGGGAAGCTCCATCTCCACTGAGGCCAGGCCACCCTGGGCCCCAGCTCCTTCCATGGGCTCCCCCCCACTCAGGGCCCCAAGCCTCCCCATAAAACCACCCATGAAGCCCTGAGCTCTCAGCCCCCAGTATTCAGCAGTGTGACTGTCCCCCCACCAACCTGATGGCCAAACCACCCAGCCCTTCCCTCTTCAGCACCCCCCATCTTCATCTGAGAAGGGCAGCAAGTGGGATAAAGAGGTCCTCCCATGCTCCCTTCCCTGGGGCTACCCTTCTCTGGCAGGGAGGAGGGGGAAGGAGGAGGGCACGAAACTGGGACCCACAGGGTGAGGCAACGCTTGCAGGATCCACCATTCAGAAAGACAGGAGACGGGTACGGGGTGGGGGCTGTGTTTCGGTGGCACCTGTTTTGGGTCTTTTGCAGAGCTGGTCCCTCCCCAGGTTTCAAGAGCTGCTTGTCAGATCACAACAGAGGGAATGTGGGCAAGAGGGGGTGGCGGGAGGGGGGCCTGGGAGTCTGGACAAACTGGCACATACACGACAGATGTTTGCTCAGAAAAATACAGTAAAATCGTCATGCAAATATAACAGGAATCTGCTTTCTCACACCACTGGCTTTGCCTGCTTGCTGTTCTCAGTTTTGCCAATCTGGTGTGAGGAGGGGTTGGGGGGGCCAGGTTTCAGGGGCTGAGGGAGGTCTGCTCTGCGTTATCCTGCTGGCCCCCTCCTCTCTATTCCCCAGAAAAACAGTCCTTTCTTTGCAAATGTCACTCCCAAAGTGAGCCCTGGGCTTGGTCTGTCGCCCAAGTGGGTGTAAGAGAGGCGCTCCGTTGAGCCCTGGCAACCCTCCAAAAGACCTCCCCCAGACCCTACCCCTGGCAGAAAGGTCGCTAGACACCCCCACCCCAGCCCAGGAGATGGCACTAGCTTTCCTGGTCAGGACCGCCCCCTACACACAGTACAGGTCTTGATCCCACCCCAGTGCCCACTCTCACCCCACAGCCACACTCCCCAAATCTCAAGAAACCCAACGGGGTGACAGGCCAGAGGCTAGGGGTCTCCAACAGGGCTGTGGGGGGAGCTGAGTGGGCTCCTCCCCATCCTGAGGTGGGTGGGGAGCCAAGCAGCACATTGGCAGGTGGGCAAAGCTATAGTTGTCCCCACCGCCCGTTGGCCCACGTCCTAAACAAAGGTGAAGGGCCCCTCAGCACCCTGACAGTGTGCTCAAGCCCCCACAGCCTCAGGACCCCAGGTCAGCCTCCCCCAGCCCCCAGACTCATCCCTGAAAGCCCCTAGCTGTGAGAGAGGCCACAGCCACCTGGCCCTGCCCTCCCTTACCACCCTCCACCGCCCACACTGAGAGAGAACCCCCAGGAGCCCAACAGTCCCAACTGCCAGGCCCTGGGTTGCCATGGAGACAGAAGCTGGCCAGGAAGAGGGAGGGGCCCCAAGAACCTGCCTGCGCTCCCCCCCCAGCAGGGAGGGGTGGTGCTCACTGTTTGTGCTTTGTTCGATGTTGGGTGGGGGTCTGCAAGGGGAGGAGCGGCCATTTCCATGGAAACATGGGAGCCCCTCTGGCCAGAGGGTGGGGAGGGAAGGGCAGCCAAGAAGTGGTGGGTGAGTAAGCCTGGGAAAGCCCTCCTTCCCCTGGGCAGGCCGAGAGATGCTGCCCCCGAAGTCCCACCTGGGGGTCAGGCAGGCGGGAGGCCAGGACGTGCGGGCACAGGCAGAGAGACCCCCGTGACACCCTGCCTCCCCACTGCTCCCAGGCATCACAGTTCACTGCTGCCCTCTGGGATGAGTAGGGGCCCTAGGGGCCCAGAGAGGCTGGGGGGTGGGGCAAGGGGGCCTGCACCTGAGAGGCGGTGGGAGCTGGCCCGCTGCTCTCTCCTCAGGCCCCAGAAGCAGCTCCCAGGCTACTTGGAAGACACTTGAAGGGGGCTGGTGGAATGGCCCCGTGCCTCTGGTGCCTCTGCTCCTTTCTCGCAAGCAAGACCTCCCATCTCTCCTGGGTGCTGGCAAGGGGGCGAAGGACCCCCAGTGTGATGAATCACAGCTCCACACTTGGGGCGGGGGGCATGGCTGTGGGGCTTTCTAGAAAGGAAGAGCACCTGCCTGATTCTCAAGTTCCTCAGCCCCAGGAGACCACAGCTCCGGAAGGGGGTGGCGGGCAGACGAAGGGCGGGGACACAGCATGGGGCTGGGAAGTTGGGCAAGGGCCTAACCTGCCACGTGTGGCCCTGGGGTTATCACCTCCTTTCTCTGAGCCTCAGTTTCCCCAGCCATAAAGAAAGGAAATGATGCCCAGTGTCTGCCTGGTGCTAAATCTCCATGTGAGTGACCTGTCCCCAGAGCCGGGGGTGGGAGAGGGGAACCCTCTCCCCGCCCCGGACTCCTCTGCCCCCAAACCCATCCCTAGTCCCAGAGCCCCGGAACCCACACCCCCTTTCAGCTTCTTTCCTGGCCTGCGCCCCGCCCCCCAGCCCCGCACACCCCAGCAGAGTCCCTGGGCAGCACAGTAAAGACGACTGGTTTCGGTATCAGTGTGTAAACTTTAAGGAGAACGTGTCTTTGTTTTCCTGTCCGTTATTGTCGGGTGGTGGTTGTTCACAGTCAGGTGGTGGTCAGGTGTGTGCATGGGTGCGTGCGTGCGGGTGTGCGTGTGCGTCCACTCCTCGGCCTCGGCCCCAGCGCCCCCCGTCACCCCCCTCCCCGCCCCGGCCGGGCCGCCGGGCCCTTCCCCACGAGCCCCCAGCCCTCCCCCTCCGGCCTCACCGGGAAGGAGAGGGTCACAGCTTCTGCTGGGCCGAGACCCCCTTCCAGTAATCGAGGATGTCGTGCAGGTCCTCGTCCTTGGCGAACTGGACCTTCTTGCGCAGGGCGTGGCCTGCGGCCATGTACACCTCCTCCCGGTGGTGCTTCTTGTAGGGCCGGAAGCGCTCCCAGATCTTGTGCGTGCTCTCGGAGGAGTACTCAGGGCTGGACGAGTAACCTGAGTAGTAGTGTCTGGGGGAGAGCTGCGAGTAGGTGGAGTCCCGCTTGGAGCGGGTCAGCGGCTTGAGGAAGGACACGCGCTGGCTCAGGCTGTCGGCGCCCTCCTCGTAGTACAGCGCCGGGAAGCTGTGCCGGTGCTCGCTGCAGTGGAAGGCGGGCTTCACCTCCAGGTGGTGGATGCCGCCGCCGCCGCTGCCCGCCGGCACCAGCGGGAGCCGGTCCAGCGGGCTGTTGAGGGGGCTGCCCTTCTCGATGTACTTGGAGTCGCCCTTGGCCAGCCCCGCGGCGGCAGGGTGGTCGGGCACGTCCAGGCTGAAGACCTTGGCGCTCTTGATGGAGCCGCTGGACGACACGCTGCAGGTCTTGCGGGCCACGGCGGCGTCGGCGCTCAGCTGGCGCTGGAGCGGGTGGTGGGAGCTCTCCTTGTACGGGGGCGAGAGGAAGCTGGGCCGCTCCAGCGCCCCAGGGGGGGCGGCCGAGGCGGCGGCGGCGGCGGCGGCCGCGGGGAGGGACTGGCACTCGAAGGCCAGCTCGGGGTCCCCGCTGCCGCCGCCACCCCCCAGAAACGAGGCCGAGTCCAGCTTCAGGGCATCGATGCAGTTGTTAATGATCTGGTTGACCTTGTCCACCTCCTTGGCGATGGTGGAGATCTCGGCGGCCGAGCCCTGGCCGTTCTCCAGGTCCGGGAGGTCATCCTCAGGCCGGGCCAGGCCATCCCCACCCGCGCCTGTGCGCACCTCGATGTAGTTGCCCTTGGTGGCCACCTTGGGGGTGTCCAGCCCAGCCTCCAGCCCCTTGGAGGTGGGCAGCTTCTCCCCAATCATGGAGGGGATGGAGGACATACAGGACACGGGCAGCACGGGAGGTTCGCCCAGCTTCTGGGCGGCGTGGACCACAGAGCCGGCATCCACATCCGCCCCGTAGCGCATCTCCAGTATGGTCTTCTTGACCTTGACCGACTTCTGCTTCTCCTCCTGCATGCGCCGCTTGCGCAGGCAGTAGTAGACGGCGCCCAGCACGATGACCATGCCGAAGAGGCAGCCCAGGATGGTCATGATGTAGTGGGTGGTGGTGGAGGTGCTGGGCGCCAGGTCGCCCGGGACGGGGTCCCGCGTGGTGAAGGTCAAGCAGGTGTGGTTGAAGCGGCGGCTGTTGCGCAGCGAGGTCACGCAGAAGGTGTACTCGGTGTGCGCCCGCAGCTTGTCGAGCGTGACGATCTCCTTCTTGTTCTTGAGCGTCATGACGTCGGAGAAGTAGCTGTTGTTGTACTGGACCAGGACATACATCTTGCTGTAGGGGTGCGGGATGATGACCACCAGGGTGGCCGAAGTGAAGGTGACGTGGTGCAGCTTGATGGCGGGCCCCGCCGATGCATCTGTGGTGGACGAGGCCGGGGGCTCCACCGAAAGGATCTCGTCGGGGTTGAAGCCCGAGTTCTCATCGGGCTCCCTCTGGGCGTCGGTGGAGTAGGGCGTGGGGTGGCTCGCAGGCCGGGCGGGCAACGAGCCGTTGCGGCACTTGGCCTGGAGCACGGTGATGGCGTTGAGGCTGTGATAGGGCCGGGGCACCAGCAGCGGGTAGCCGGCGAACTCGCGTGGGGACTCGCACTGCAGCCGGTCGTAGTTCTTGGTGACATTGTTGAAGACCACCAGCCAGGCGAGGAAGCCGAAGAGGTCACACTCACAGTTGAAGGGGTTGCCGGCCAGCTCGCACACCATGAGACTGGCCAGGCTGGCGAAGGTGGCGCCGTCCAGGCGGCTGAGGCGGTTGGAGGACAGGTCGATGCTGATGAGGCTCGGGCACTCAGAGAAGGCGGCGGGCGTCACCACCTCGATGAGGTTGTGCTGCAGGAAGAGGAACTGCAGGCGGCCCATGCCGCGCAGCATGCCCTCCGTCAGGTTGCTGAGCTTGTTGTACCCAAGCTGCAGCACCTGCAGGCTCGACTGGCCCAGGAAGGCGCCGTCCTCGATGTAAGAGATCTCGTTCTTGGTGAGGTTGAGGTCGGTGAGGTTCCCGAAGCGGTTGAGCGAGGAGTAGAGCACGGCCTTGAGCTTGTTCTCGTTGAGCCGCAGGTCGTGCACGGTGCTGTTGATGTGCTGCGGGATGGTCTCATAGGGCGGCTGGTTCTGGCTGCAGATGGCCAGCCACACGTACCCCTTGTCGCCCTCGATGAGCCAGCAGTCGGCGCGCACGGCGCCCGGCCGGCACACGCACAGCAGCGCGGCGGCGCACAGCCCCAGGCGCAGCATGACGCCGGCCGTGGCCCCCCTGGAAGGCCGGGCTTGGGGTAAGGGGGGCCCGGGGCACAGGGGACCTAGCAGCGGGAGGCTGGGGCTGGCGGCACAGTCCTCCCTGGGGCCGCCACCATCTTGGGGGCGACCCCCGGCACAGGGGTCCCCCCGAGGGAGCAGACGCGGCCGGTGCCAACCGCGGTAGAGGGCGGCGGTGGGGGGGGGGTCCTCTCAGGGGTGCTACTGGCAGGCGTGGGCCACCGAGGATGGGCCTGGGACGCACCCCCACCGCCTGTTTCTGGAAAGGTGCACGGGCTCTCAAGACTTCCTCTCCCTCCTCCTCCTCCTCTTCCTTGTCTTCTTCCTCCTCCTCCTCCTCCTCCTCTGGTTCTAGGCTCAAACTTCAGACGATTCCCACGATTCCCACAGGAGGCTGGAGAATGAAGCTCTGAGGAGGGAGCTTGAGAGACGGGACAGGAAGGAAGAGACCCATCTGTCTCCTGGCTCCTGAAAGGCAGCACCGAGAGGGGGGACAGATCAGTGAAGGCTCAGAGCAGCCCCAGTGAAGCTCCAGCGGGGCCCTGCTCCTTCTCCACCCCTCCCCCGGGGGCCCTTGGTTTCAGCAGCACTCTGGGGTCCCTGTTGCATCAAAGAAGGGAGGGTGGCAGGCAGCGAGAGAGGGAGGAGGGGGTCAAGAGGTCTGGAAGGAAGGAGACAAGAAACAAGGAATAGGAAGAAGGGGACAGAATCTGAGGACGGTGGGCAGAGAAGGAAGACAGGACAGTGACAGGTCAGGTGCATGCGTGTGCACACACATACACAACACACACCTCAGCACTCCTGTCCACACTCATCCACCTGCCTGCACAAGGACCCACATGCCCTCACGTGAGCCAGAATGCAACCCACGCCCACAGTCTTCTGTTGGACAAATGGGCCCTTACACACACGACCACATACCCAGGCAGGCACCTTCCAATCCAGGAAAGGAATTAAGAAGCCCAACAAAATGCCTTCTCCCCTCCATACCCAAAGATAAATAATTCATTTGTTGTGTAACCGCTCTTGTTCCAAAAATAATTCCCTTGTCTCAGCTTCCACGGGGGAGGGGGAGCACAGCAGCATTACCGTGCCCCCCCCAAGCCGGGGTCTCCCACAGGGGGAGGGCATGGGGAGAACTCATTTCTACAAGCAGGACCAGAGCCAAGGGAGAGAGGGTGAGAGTCTGGGAGGCCAGACACACCCCCAGCATCACCTCCCTTTCCATTAGAGGGCCCTGATCCTGTAGCACAGGCCTGCAGCAGGCACCGTCCCAAAGAGTGTGGCCGAAGCCCTGGATCCCCTCCGTGGCTGGAGAGCCAGAGGCTCGGAGAGGGGCAGCGACTTGCGCCTAGTCCCACAGCACAGCTCAGGCCAGGATCAAGGCTCCCAAGGCACCAGGAGTCAGGAGGTCTGGAGCCCCCTCCACCCAGCCCAATTAGCCAGATGGAGCCAACCACCTCTGAATGTGTTCCACATTGTAAAGTGGGGACCAGATGCCTGCCCAGCCATCTGATGGGGAAGAAGTAAGGGGAGCCATGCTGCCGAAGCCCGAGATGCAGAGGAGCAGACTTGATGGCACAGGGTACGCAGCCAGCAGACCCTCGTTTCACAGGTGGGGACTGGGCCCCAGACCAGGGGAGACCTGCCCCCATCACCCAGCAAGCCAGACAGGGGCCGCTCAGCCCCACGTGGCTCCAGCTCCCACTCCAGGCTCTCTCGACTTGCGGGAAGAGCATAGTGTGCCCACCCCTCACCCTGGGCAGTGGCCAGGGACATGAGACTGGGCCAGAGAAATCCATGTTCAGACAAAGCAAGCCAGAGACTGTTCACAAGAGCCACCTCTACCTCACGCTCCTCCTCCTGGGAAACTCCGGAAGACAGAGTGCTTTGAAAAGGGGCAAAAAAAAGTATTAAACCTTTGCTGTTAAAGCAAAACCAATTTACAGCCTTGAGCCCCAGAGGGTTAGAACAGAGGAAAGGGAAGCAGGGAGAGAAACAAGTCCAGGCAGGCAGTTCCTGTTGAGGAGGTGGCAGGTGAACAGGGCATTTGATGACCTCTCGGATCAAAGGCAGACACAGAGACAGAAGCTGTGATGATCAGGACCTCTAGGTGAGGAGAACTCACACCTCCTGGTCCCCCGCAGGGCTGGTTCAGGCTGAGGGGCTGGATGGGGATCGGCGGGGGGACTGGGGGGGGACAGGCAGGTGGGGTATGAGGGGGCACAAGGCAGTCAGGCAGGGACGGGTACCCACGAGCAGAAAGCATTCCTGTCCTTGGCCGTGCCGCCGTGCAGCCTCAGGGCTGGAGTCTGGAGACCCGAGCTGCCATCTGACCTGGCGACTGGCTCCGTAGGCCCTCAGTTCCCTCCCCTGCCACAGGCACCCAGGTTGTACAGGAGGAGGCTGAGATGCCAAGCTCACCCTGCCAGAGAGCCCTCTGTCTGTACCACATCCGGCTGGGAATGGCTGGGGACCGAATTTGTATGCGGGTATGCGTGCAGGTGTGCACCAGCTCAGAACGCCAGCGCAGGGGTGTGCAAGCAGACGCGTGCAAGCAGACGGATGTGCAGGCGGCCGTGTGTGCGCATACACACCCAAGCGCCCAGGATGCAGGCACCTGTAGCCTGCCAGAGAGTATTCTCAGGCCAAGGTGAGCTCACTTGTGTGTGAAGGGATGGGAAGGGGGTCATGTAGGGGCATCTTGGGAACAAAGGCAGATACCTGCTTATGTGTCAACACATTTAAGCACGTGTGTGTTCCACATGTACATGTATGTGTGCACATGTGCAACTTTAGCCACACGAAGGCCCCCTCCATTCCCCACCCCCTATCTTCAGATCTGAGGGGGTTTCAAGGCAGCTCCCCGCAGCCGGGTGCAGGGGGTGCAGGGCAAAGCTGAGCTGGCCAGAGCCTCTGGAAATCCAAAGCCAAGCTGAGGAGGTGTGACAAGGCTGGGGGAGGGTGGAGAGGGCACTAGAAGGAGGCACCCAGGCTTAGGGACAGGGGTGGTCCTCTCCCACCCCTTCTCTTCCCTTCCCAAACAGTCCAGAGAAGCCCCCACCCCCAGCTACTCTGAGCTGTGTGCAGCCAAGCCCTCAAGGTGACCCTGCCCGGGGCGCCCTCTCCTGCTCCTCATGATCTCCAGGACAGCCTGGGCCAGGGCCCAGCTCCCCTTACCTACTCCTCTCATGACTCAGACCAAAGGGGAGGAAGCTCCCCATCACCCTTTCCCGTGTGTGTGCGTCAGCCACTCCGTCCCAGTCCCTGGGCCGCCTGCCCACCGCCCCTGGAGGCCCAACACCGCCACGGAAGGCGGACAGCAAGGGGAAGAAGGTGCTGACAGCAGCACTTGGCCCCCAGCCCGGCTGCACACCCACTAAGGTGTGGGGGAGGGCTGCTGCCTCGCACCTGGAGCCCAGGGGCCTGGTGGCTATAGCGATCCTCCAGCACTCAGGCCAGCAGGGGAAGCGGAGCGACCCCACGCTCCGGGGTGGGAGGTGGGGGGCGCTGCAAACAGGAGGCCAGGACTGAGCAGGATAGGAAAACAAAATACCAAAGAGAGCCAAGCGGGAGAGTCAGGAAGGAGATGAATGGAGAGCGAGCGTCTGAGACAGGAACCAATCAGCAGAGCAGCTCAGGGAGGCGAGGGAGGGCACGGAGCCTGCGGCCCACCTGCCAGGCCAAACCGCAGCCAGGGACCAGCTCTGAGGGGCGGGGGGGGGGCGGCAAGAAACCCAAAGTAGCTGTTGAAAGCAGGGCCTTTAAACCTGGGAGGGCCTGGCCCACAGGGAAGCAGGCTGGGGGCCGGGGGGCAGGGTAAGGGGCTCCAGGGTGCAGCATCTGGCAAGAGCAGCGCTCAGGCTGACCCGGCCTCCCCACCCCCCACCCACACCCTGGGCCTACCCTCAGGGCACAGAGAGGTGCAGCAGGAATTAAAGACCTCTGGCCCGAGGAGGGACAGGCCCCAAGTGCCTCCACGGCACCACTGTAAGGGTGCCCCTCTCTCTTGCCAGCACAGAAAAGGAATGTGGCAAAATTGGGGGGTGCAGCATACTGTAGAGGGATCTTGGGGTGGGCCCCCAGCCTAGCTGGCTTCAAATTTCCCTGTCATGGGGACACCCTTGGATGGTGAGGAAGAAGAAGGGCCAGTAAGGTGGGGGTCTGAGTTCAGAGCCATGCAGCCACCACAGACTCAGAATCCTAGAAAGTCAGAGGAGGGATTAGGGGCCCTGCCCAGAGGGGAAACAGATACCAGGACCCCAGGGAAGGGTCACACGCCGCTGGTGGCAGGTCAGGCTCAGGAGCAGGGTGGCCAGATCTGCCAACCTCAAATCCCTTCTGGGGGCTCACTGCCCCACAGGGGCTCCCTGCCCAGCCACCCAGGGACACTGCTCAGGCTGCACAGCACATCATCCAGCACACAGGACTGCTCCCCAGGGCTCCCCTCACTCTGCACTCTGGGCTGGATGAACAGGGTGGGGGTGGGGGGACAGGAAGCCTGCCTGAGTGTCCCCCCACTGGGGGGTGGGGTGGGCAGGGGATGGGGGATGGGGGAGCCAGGGTCAGCAGGGGTCAGCAGGGGTCAGCAGACTGGCCACCTCTGAACCTGCCTCTCCACCTGCATGGTGAGTGCCTCCTATAGACCTCCCGGGCTCCTGTGAAACCCCAAGCCACGGTGGACACAGGGCAGGAGGCTCCCAAGGGGACACTGGAGGAGGGGACGCTGGTGGGATCTGGGGAACAGGTGCAGTCCATATTCCGGCCTCCCAGGAGCAGGGAGGTAAGGGTTAACTGGGGGAAAGCTCATTTGCAGCAGCTGATAAGCCCTGGCACGGGCTCTGCCCTGGGCCAGGCTGGCCAAGGTTCCCCGAGGTGCCATTGTCACCATCCGTGTCAACACCATTACCCAGGATTAGGAGGGCTGAGGACTCCTGGGACCCAGCCAGAATTCTCCGGGCAGGCAGCCGCCTCACCTCACTCTGCCCTAAGACAGCACCAGGCCGGGGTCCCAGAGATGGGCTCCTACCCCGCTGCCCTCTGGGGGCCGGACCCTGAATCTTGTCGCTGCCTCCACCTCACGGGGTTCCCCAGGGCAGGCCACTCTGGGCCTCAGTTCCTCGTCTGTAAAATGGGATAATTATACCTTCACCACTGAATGGTAGTGGCAGGTAAACCATTCGGATTTCAGGTACAATGAGCCCGAGCTGCAGGGCAGAGAGCAAGAAGTATGGATGTTGAAGGCAAAGGATGCTGGGATTGAAAGCTGAGCTGTTGACCTCTCTGGGGCTTCAGTCTCCTCCCCTGGGAGATAGTCCTAACTATCCCTTTGCCTGACAGTGTACAGTCCTCGAATCTTCTATCAATCCTGCATGACTGGTGCTATTAGCCTCATTTTACAGATGAGAAAACTGAGGCTCACTCCTTCCCCAGCTTCCTCTAAAGAGCTGGGCCCACAGCAGGGACTGGATATGCAGGGGCTGCCAAGTGGCTTTCCTACCCACTGTGGAGGCACCCTCCTCCCTATCAGGAGATGGGCTCCACGGGCCGAGAGACTTCAATTTCTCCATCTTTAGAAAGTACTTATTCCAGGCCAGCTGTGTTCCTCAAACCCCCAGCCCCCAGGCACACTCCTACCTCAGGGCCTTTGCACATGCTATTCTCACTGCCTAGAATGCTCTTCTCCCAGACCCCACTTGGTTCAGGTCTCTGCTCAACTGCTCCCCTCAAGCCCACCTTTCCTGACACCAAATCTGAGATAACTCACTGGTCACTCAAAGCTGGCTGTGGTCCCGTCAGGGCACTCATCAATACCAGACACCA